>NC_140123.1:93088550-94444632 GCF_964035555.1 Netta rufina
GCCCCAGCGACTCTGCGCCCCAGCGACTCTGCGCCCCAGCGACTCTGCGCCCCAGCGACTCTGCGCCCCAGCGACTCTGCGCCCCAGCGACTCTGCGCCCCAGCGACTCTGCGCCCCAGCGACTCTGCGCCCCAGCGACTCTGCGCCCCAGCGACTCTGCGCCCCAGCGACTCTGCGCCCCAGCGACTCTGCGCCCCAGCGACTCTGCGCCCCAGCGACTCTGCGCCCCAGCGACTCTGCGCCCCAGCGACTCTGCGCCCCAGCGACTCTGCGCCCCAGCGACTCTGCGCCCCAGCGACTCTGCGCCCCAGCGACTCTGCGCCCCAGCGACTCTGCGCCCCAGCGACTCTGCGCCCCAGCGACTCTGCGCCCCAGCGACTCTGCGCCCCAGCGACTCTGCGCCCCAGCGACTCTGCGCCCCAGCGACTCTGCGCCCCAGCGACTCTGCGCCCCAGCGACTCTGCGCCCCAGCGACTCTGCGCCCCAGCGACTCTGCGCCCCAGCGACTCTGCGCCCCAGCGACTCTGCGCCCCAGCGACTCTGCGCCCCAGCGACTCTGCGCCCCAGCGACTCTGCGCCCCAGCGACTCTGCGCCCCAGCGACTCTGCGCCCCAGCGACTCTGCGCCCCAGCGACTCTGCGCCCCAGCGACTCTGCGCCCCAGCGACTCTGCGCCCCAGCGACTCTGCGCCCCAGCGACTCTGCGCCCCAGCGACTCTGCGCCCCAGCGACTCTGCGCCCCAGCGACTCTGCGCCCCAGCGACTCTGCGCCCCAGCGACTCTGCGCCCCAGCGACTCTGCGCCCCAGCGACTCTGCGCCCCAGCGACTCTGCGCCCCAGCGACTCTGCGCCCCAGCGACTCTGCGCCCCAGCGACTCTGCGCCCCAGCGACTCTGCGCCCCAGCGACTCTGCGCCCCAGCGACTCTGCGCCCCAGCGACTCTGCGCCCCAGCGACTCTGCGCCCCAGCGACTCTGCGCCCCAGCGACTCTGCGCCCCAGCGACTCTGCGCCCCAGCGACTCTGCGCCCCAGCGACTCTGCGCCCCAGCGACTCTGCGCCCCAGCGACTCTGCGCCCCAGCGACTCTGCGCCCCAGCGACTCTGCGCCCCAGCGACTCTGCGCCCCAGCGACTCTGCGCCCCAGCGACTCTGCGCCCCAGCGACTCTGCGCCCCAGCGACTCTGCGCCCCAGCGACTCTGCGCCCCAGCGACTCTGCGCCCCAGCGACTCTGCGCCCCAGCGACTCTGCGCCCCAGCGACTCTGCGCCCCAGCGACTCTGCGCCCCAGCGACTCTGCGCCCCAGCGACTCTGCGCCCCAGCGACTCTGCGCCCCAGCGACTCTGCGCCCCAGCGACTCTGCGCCCCAGCGACTCTGCGCCCCAGCGACTCTGCGCCCCAGCGACTCTGCGCCCCAGCGACTCTGCGCCCCAGCGACTCTGCGCCCCAGCGACTCTGCGCCCCAGCGACTCTGCGCCCCAGCGACTCTGCGCCCCAGCGACTCTGCGCCCCAGCGACTCTGCGCCCCAGCGACTCTGCGCCCCAGCGACTCTGCGCCCCAGCGACTCTGCGCCCCAGCGACTCTGCGCCCCAGCGACTCTGCGCCCCAGCGACTCTGCGCCCCAGCGACTCTGCGCCCCAGCGACTCTGCGCCCCAGCGACTCTGCGCCCCAGCGACTCTGCGCCCCAGCGACTCTGCGCCCCAGCGACTCTGCGCCCCAGCGACTCTGCGCCCCAGCGACTCTGCGCCCCAGCGACTCTGCGCCCCAGCGACTCTGCGCCCCAGCGACTCTGCGCCCCAGCGACTCTGCGCCCCAGCGACTCTGCGCCCCAGCGACTCTGCGCCCCAGCGACTCTGCGCCCCAGCGACTCTGCGCCCCAGCGACTCTGCGCCCCAGCGACTCTGCGCCCCAGCGACTCTGCGCCCCAGCGACTCTGCGCCCCAGCGACTCTGCGCCCCAGCGACTCTGCGCCCCAGCGACTCTGCGCCCCAGCGACTCTGCGCCCCAGCGACTCTGCGCCCCAGCGACTCTGCGCCCCAGCGACTCTGCGCCCCAGCGACTCTGCGCCCCAGCGACTCTGCGCCCCAGCGACTCTGCGCCCCAGCGACTCTGCGCCCCAGCGACTCTGCGCCCCAGCGACTCTGCGCCCCAGCGACTCTGCGCCCCAGCGACTCTGCGCCCCAGCGACTCTGCGCCCCAGCGACTCTGCGCCCCAGCGACTCTGCGCCCCAGCGACTCTGCGCCCCAGCGACTCTGCGCCCCAGCGACTCTGCGCCCCAGCGACTCTGCGCCCCAGCGACTCTGCGCCCCAGCGACTCTGCGCCCCAGCGACTCTGCGCCCCAGCGACTCTGCGCCCCAGCGACTCTGCGCCCCAGCGACTCTGCGCCCCAGCGACTCTGCGCCCCAGCGACTCTGCGCCCCAGCGACTCTGCGCCCCAGCGACTCTGCGCCCCAGCGACTCTGCGCCCCAGCGACTCTGCGCCCCAGCGACTCTGCGCCCCAGCGACTCTGCGCCCCAGCGACTCTGCGCCCCAGCGACTCTGCGCCCCAGCGACTCTGCGCCCCAGCGACTCTGCGCCCCAGCGACTCTGCGCCCCAGCGACTCTGCGCCCCAGCGACTCTGCGCCCCAGCGACTCTGCGCCCCAGCGACTCTGCGCCCCAGCGACTCTGCGCCCCAGCGACTCTGCGCCCCAGCGACTCTGCGCCCCAGCGACTCTGCGCCCCAGCGACTCTGCGCCCCAGCGACTCTGCGCCCCAGCGACTCTGCGCCCCAGCGACTCTGCGCCCCAGCGACTCTGCGCCCCAGCGACTCTGCGCCCCAGCGACTCTGCGCCCCAGCGACTCTGCGCCCCAGCGACTCTGCGCCCCAGCGACTCTGCGCCCCAGCGACTCTGCGCCCCAGCGACTCTGCGCCCCAGCGACTCTGCGCCCCAGCGACTCTGCGCCCCAGCGACTCTGCGCCCCAGCGACTCTGCGCCCCAGCGACTCTGCGCCCCAGCGACTCTGCGCCCCAGCGACTCTGCGCCCCAGCGACTCTGCGCCCCAGCGACTCTGCGCCCCAGCGACTCTGCGCCCCAGCGACTCTGCGCCCCAGCGACTCTGCGCCCCAGCGACTCTGCGCCCCAGCGACTCTGCGCCCCAGCGACTCTGCGCCCCAGCGACTCTGCGCCCCAGCGACTCTGCGCCCCAGCGACTCTGCGCCCCAGCGACTCTGCGCCCCAGCGACTCTGCGCCCCAGCGACTCTGCGCCCCAGCGACTCTGCGCCCCAGCGACTCTGCGCCCCAGCGACTCTGCGCCCCAGCGACTCTGCGCCCCAGCGACTCTGCGCCCCAGCGACTCTGCGCCCCAGCGACTCTGCGCCCCAGCGACTCTGCGCCCCAGCGACTCTGCGCCCCAGCGACTCTGCGCCCCAGCGACTCTGCGCCCCAGCGACTCTGCGCCCCAGCGACTCTGCGCCCCAGCGACTCTGCGCCCCAGCGACTCTGCGCCCCAGCGACTCTGCGCCCCAGCGACTCTGCGCCCCAGCGACTCTGCGCCCCAGCGACTCTGCGCCCCAGCGACTCTGCGCCCCAGCGACTCTGCGCCCCAGCGACTCTGCGCCCCAGCGACTCTGCGCCCCAGCGACTCTGCGCCCCAGCGACTCTGCGCCCCAGCGACTCTGCGCCCCAGCGACTCTGCGCCCCAGCGACTCTGCGCCCCAGCGACTCTGCGCCCCAGCGACTCTGCGCCCCAGCGACTCTGCGCCCCAGCGACTCTGCGCCCCAGCGACTCTGCGCCCCAGCGACTCTGCGCCCCAGCGACTCTGCGCCCCAGCGACTCTGCGCCCCAGCGACTCTGCGCCCCAGCGACTCTGCGCCCCAGCGACTCTGCGCCCCAGCGACTCTGCGCCCCAGCGACTCTGCGCCCCAGCGACTCTGCGCCCCAGCGACTCTGCGCCCCAGCGACTCTGCGCCCCAGCGACTCTGCGCCCCAGCGACTCTGCGCCCCAGCGACTCTGCGCCCCAGCGACTCTGCGCCCCAGCGACTCTGCGCCCCAGCGACTCTGCGCCCCAGCGACTCTGCGCCCCAGCGACTCTGCGCCCCAGCGACTCTGCGCCCCAGCGACTCTGCGCCCCAGCGACTCTGCGCCCCAGCGACTCTGCGCCCCAGCGACTCTGCGCCCCAGCGACTCTGCGCCCCAGCGACTCTGCGCCCCAGCGACTCTGCGCCCCAGCGACTCTGCGCCCCAGCGACTCTGCGCCCCAGCGACTCTGCGCCCCAGCGACTCTGCGCCCCAGCGACTCTGCGCCCCAGCGACTCTGCGCCCCAGCGACTCTGCGCCCCAGCGACTCTGCGCCCCAGCGACTCTGCGCCCCAGCGACTCTGCGCCCCAGCGACTCTGCGCCCCAGCGACTCTGCGCCCCAGCGACTCTGCGCCCCAGCGACTCTGCGCCCCAGCGACTCTGCGCCCCAGCGACTCTGCGCCCCAGCGACTCTGCGCCCCAGCGACTCTGCGCCCCAGCGACTCTGCGCCCCAGCGACTCTGCGCCCCAGCGACTCTGCGCCCCAGCGACTCTGCGCCCCAGCGACTCTGCGCCCCAGCGACTCTGCGCCCCAGCGACTCTGCGCCCCAGCGACTCTGCGCCCCAGCGACTCTGCGCCCCAGCGACTCTGCGCCCCAGCGACTCTGCGCCCCAGCGACTCTGCGCCCCAGCGACTCTGCGCCCCAGCGACTCTGCGCCCCAGCGACTCTGCGCCCCAGCGACTCTGCGCCCCAGCGACTCTGCGCCCCAGCGACTCTGCGCCCCAGCGACTCTGCGCCCCAGCGACTCTGCGCCCCAGCGACTCTGCGCCCCAGCGACTCTGCGCCCCAGCGACTCTGCGCCCCAGCGACTCTGCGCCCCAGCGACTCTGCGCCCCAGCGACTCTGCGCCCCAGCGACTCTGCGCCCCAGCGACTCTGCGCCCCAGCGACTCTGCGCCCCAGCGACTCTGCGCCCCAGCGACTCTGCGCCCCAGCGACTCTGCGCCCCAGCGACTCTGCGCCCCAGCGACTCTGCGCCCCAGCGACTCTGCGCCCCAGCGACTCTGCGCCCCAGCGACTCTGCGCCCCAGCGACTCTGCGCCCCAGCGACTCTGCGCCCCAGCGACTCTGCGCCCCAGCGACTCTGCGCCCCAGCGACTCTGCGCCCCAGCGACTCTGCGCCCCAGCGACTCTGCGCCCCAGCGACTCTGCGCCCCAGCGACTCTGCGCCCCAGCGACTCTGCGCCCCAGCGACTCTGCGCCCCAGCGACTCTGCGCCCCAGCGACTCTGCGCCCCAGCGACTCTGCGCCCCAGCGACTCTGCGCCCCAGCGACTCTGCGCCCCAGCGACTCTGCGCCCCAGCGACTCTGCGCCCCAGCGACTCTGCGCCCCAGCGACTCTGCGCCCCAGCGACTCTGCGCCCCAGCGACTCTGCGCCCCAGCGACTCTGCGCCCCAGCGACTCTGCGCCCCAGCGACTCTGCGCCCCAGCGACTCTGCGCCCCAGCGACTCTGCGCCCCAGCGACTCTGCGCCCCAGCGACTCTGCGCCCCAGCGACTCTGCGCCCCAGCGACTCTGCGCCCCAGCGACTCTGCGCCCCAGCGACTCTGCGCCCCAGCGACTCTGCGCCCCAGCGACTCTGCGCCCCAGCGACTCTGCGCCCCAGCGACTCTGCGCCCCAGCGACTCTGCGCCCCAGCGACTCTGCGCCCCAGCGACTCTGCGCCCCAGCGACTCTGCGCCCCAGCGACTCTGCGCCCCAGCGACTCTGCGCCCCAGCGACTCTGCGCCCCAGCGACTCTGCGCCCCAGCGACTCTGCGCCCCAGCGACTCTGCGCCCCAGCGACTCTGCGCCCCAGCGACTCTGCGCCCCAGCGACTCTGCGCCCCAGCGACTCTGCGCCCCAGCGACTCTGCGCCCCAGCGACTCTGCGCCCCAGCGACTCTGCGCCCCAGCGACTCTGCGCCCCAGCGACTCTGCGCCCCAGCGACTCTGCGCCCCAGCGACTCTGCGCCCCAGCGACTCTGCGCCCCAGCGACTCTGCGCCCCAGCGACTCTGCGCCCCAGCGACTCTGCGCCCCAGCGACTCTGCGCCCCAGCGACTCTGCGCCCCAGCGACTCTGCGCCCCAGCGACTCTGCGCCCCAGCGACTCTGCGCCCCAGCGACTCTGCGCCCCAGCGACTCTGCGCCCCAGCGACTCTGCGCCCCAGCGACTCTGCGCCCCAGCGACTCTGCGCCCCAGCGACTCTGCGCCCCAGCGACTCTGCGCCCCAGCGACTCTGCGCCCCAGCGACTCTGCGCCCCAGCGACTCTGCGCCCCAGCGACTCTGCGCCCCAGCGACTCTGCGCCCCAGCGACTCTGCGCCCCAGCGACTCTGCGCCCCAGCGACTCTGCGCCCCAGCGACTCTGCGCCCCAGCGACTCTGCGCCCCAGCGACTCTGCGCCCCAGCGACTCTGCGCCCCAGCGACTCTGCGCCCCAGCGACTCTGCGCCCCAGCGACTCTGCGCCCCAGCGACTCTGCGCCCCAGCGACTCTGCGCCCCAGCGACTCTGCGCCCCAGCGACTCTGCGCCCCAGCGACTCTGCGCCCCAGCGACTCTGCGCCCCAGCGACTCTGCGCCCCAGCGACTCTGCGCCCCAGCGACTCTGCGCCCCAGCGACTCTGCGCCCCAGCGACTCTGCGCCCCAGCGACTCTGCGCCCCAGCGACTCTGCGCCCCAGCGACTCTGCGCCCCAGCGACTCTGCGCCCCAGCGACTCTGCGCCCCAGCGACTCTGCGCCCCAGCGACTCTGCGCCCCAGCGACTCTGCGCCCCAGCGACTCTGCGCCCCAGCGACTCTGCGCCCCAGCGACTCTGCGCCCCAGCGACTCTGCGCCCCAGCGACTCTGCGCCCCAGCGACTCTGCGCCCCAGCGACTCTGCGCCCCAGCGACTCTGCGCCCCAGCGACTCTGCGCCCCAGCGACTCTGCGCCCCAGCGACTCTGCGCCCCAGCGACTCTGCGCCCCAGCGACTCTGCGCCCCAGCGACTCTGCGCCCCAGCGACTCTGCGCCCCAGCGACTCTGCGCCCCAGCGACTCTGCGCCCCAGCGACTCTGCGCCCCAGCGACTCTGCGCCCCAGCGACTCTGCGCCCCAGCGACTCTGCGCCCCAGCGACTCTGCGCCCCAGCGACTCTGCGCCCCAGCGACTCTGCGCCCCAGCGACTCTGCGCCCCAGCGACTCTGCGCCCCAGCGACTCTGCGCCCCAGCGACTCTGCGCCCCAGCGACTCTGCGCCCCAGCGACTCTGCGCCCCAGCGACTCTGCGCCCCAGCGACTCTGCGCCCCAGCGACTCTGCGCCCCAGCGACTCTGCGCCCCAGCGACTCTGCGCCCCAGCGACTCTGCGCCCCAGCGACTCTGCGCCCCAGCGACTCTGCGCCCCAGCGACTCTGCGCCCCAGCGACTCTGCGCCCCAGCGACTCTGCGCCCCAGCGACTCTGCGCCCCAGCGACTCTGCGCCCCAGCGACTCTGCGCCCCAGCGACTCTGCGCCCCAGCGACTCTGCGCCCCAGCGACTCTGCGCCCCAGCGACTCTGCGCCCCAGCGACTCTGCGCCCCAGCGACTCTGCGCCCCAGCGACTCTGCGCCCCAGCGACTCTGCGCCCCAGCGACTCTGCGCCCCAGCGACTCTGCGCCCCAGCGACTCTGCGCCCCAGCGACTCTGCGCCCCAGCGACTCTGCGCCCCAGCGACTCTGCGCCCCAGCGACTCTGCGCCCCAGCGACTCTGCGCCCCAGCGACTCTGCGCCCCAGCGACTCTGCGCCCCAGCGACTCTGCGCCCCAGCGACTCTGCGCCCCAGCGACTCTGCGCCCCAGCGACTCTGCGCCCCAGCGACTCTGCGCCCCAGCGACTCTGCGCCCCAGCGACTCTGCGCCCCAGCGACTCTGCGCCCCAGCGACTCTGCGCCCCAGCGACTCTGCGCCCCAGCGACTCTGCGCCCCAGCGACTCTGCGCCCCAGCGACTCTGCGCCCCAGCGACTCTGCGCCCCAGCGACTCTGCGCCCCAGCGACTCTGCGCCCCAGCGACTCTGCGCCCCAGCGACTCTGCGCCCCAGCGACTCTGCGCCCCAGCGACTCTGCGCCCCAGCGACTCTGCGCCCCAGCGACTCTGCGCCCCAGCGACTCTGCGCCCCAGCGACTCTGCGCCCCAGCGACTCTGCGCCCCAGCGACTCTGCGCCCCAGCGACTCTGCGCCCCAGCGACTCTGCGCCCCAGCGACTCTGCGCCCCAGCGACTCTGCGCCCCAGCGACTCTGCGCCCCAGCGACTCTGCGCCCCAGCGACTCTGCGCCCCAGCGACTCTGCGCCCCAGCGACTCTGCGCCCCAGCGACTCTGCGCCCCAGCGACTCTGCGCCCCAGCGACTCTGCGCCCCAGCGACTCTGCGCCCCAGCGACTCTGCGCCCCAGCGACTCTGCGCCCCAGCGACTCTGCGCCCCAGCGACTCTGCGCCCCAGCGACTCTGCGCCCCAGCGACTCTGCGCCCCAGCGACTCTGCGCCCCAGCGACTCTGCGCCCCAGCGACTCTGCGCCCCAGCGACTCTGCGCCCCAGCGACTCTGCGCCCCAGCGACTCTGCGCCCCAGCGACTCTGCGCCCCAGCGACTCTGCGCCCCAGCGACTCTGCGCCCCAGCGACTCTGCGCCCCAGCGACTCTGCGCCCCAGCGACTCTGCGCCCCAGCGACTCTGCGCCCCAGCGACTCTGCGCCCCAGCGACTCTGCGCCCCAGCGACTCTGCGCCCCAGCGACTCTGCGCCCCAGCGACTCTGCGCCCCAGCGACTCTGCGCCCCAGCGACTCTGCGCCCCAGCGACTCTGCGCCCCAGCGACTCTGCGCCCCAGCGACTCTGCGCCCCAGCGACTCTGCGCCCCAGCGACTCTGCGCCCCAGCGACTCTGCGCCCCAGCGACTCTGCGCCCCAGCGACTCTGCGCCCCAGCGACTCTGCGCCCCAGCGACTCTGCGCCCCAGCGACTCTGCGCCCCAGCGACTCTGCGCCCCAGCGACTCTGCGCCCCAGCGACTCTGCGCCCCAGCGACTCTGCGCCCCAGCGACTCTGCGCCCCAGCGACTCTGCGCCCCAGCGACTCTGCGCCCCAGCGACTCTGCGCCCCAGCGACTCTGCGCCCCAGCGACTCTGCGCCCCAGCGACTCTGCGCCCCAGCGACTCTGCGCCCCAGCGACTCTGCGCCCCAGCGACTCTGCGCCCCAGCGACTCTGCGCCCCAGCGACTCTGCGCCCCAGCGACTCTGCGCCCCAGCGACTCTGCGCCCCAGCGACTCTGCGCCCCAGCGACTCTGCGCCCCAGCGACTCTGCGCCCCAGCGACTCTGCGCCCCAGCGACTCTGCGCCCCAGCGACTCTGCGCCCCAGCGACTCTGCGCCCCAGCGACTCTGCGCCCCAGCGACTCTGCGCCCCAGCGACTCTGCGCCCCAGCGACTCTGCGCCCCAGCGACTCTGCGCCCCAGCGACTCTGCGCCCCAGCGACTCTGCGCCCCAGCGACTCTGCGCCCCAGCGACTCTGCGCCCCAGCGACTCTGCGCCCCAGCGACTCTGCGCCCCAGCGACTCTGCGCCCCAGCGAGGAGCAGAATGTAGCTTACAATCCACTTAAGTAATTTCGTGGAAAACCGACAAGGTGAAGGAAGTACTCAAACTCCTCAATAGTAACAACCACAGAAACCAGGAACACTTACCTGTAGTCTTCTGAACTCGAGTCACTTCCAAAGCGCTTCGCTGTGAAATAGTGCCACCAAGGTTTTACCGAAGAAGGCACCACCAATGTAACTAACTCATAGAGTCTCTAAAACTATCTCACAGAGAGGGCAGAAAACATGAAGGAAAAGCAGCCTACTGGGGAACGCTGAGCCCAATTCACCACAAGAGAAAAGCGCCCTAGGCCACCCAAGCCTCAGCCTCTCCCAGGGAGGCAATTCCCCTGCAAGTCCTCAAGGCTTCCTATATAGCAAAGGTCAAATGACCCACACCTGGCCGGTTTCACTTCACAAGGGTGGAGCCAAGAGGCCTTGTGGAATTAGCTCGTCTACCTGGCTTCAAAGTTTTAAGTTCAATTGCTCCTTATCACTAGTAGAAATAACCTGACAAGGGGCTTAGTGGTTAGAGCTGACCTAATGAATTAACTACAAAAGGTGCACAAGGGTCATATTTCTGTTAGTCATTCTGTGAGGAAAATTAGTACAGAGCCTGTTAAAAAAAATAAATACAAATAAATAAAAGATATGAATAAAAAAGAAAATGACCTTAAAGGCAAACTTGCCATCATAGATTTTCATCTGTCTAGTCATGACAGATAAAGAATTTAGCAATCAGAATTCCTTTTCTTGCTAGTAATGTTATTTAAATCTGCTTTTCTGAGATCCCTTCTTTATGCAGGACTTTTCTAAATCTAGCCCCATGACCTCTGACTGCACTATTTATAGAATCATAGAATATCCCGAGTTGGAAGGGACCCATAAGGATCATCAAGTCCAACTCCTGGCACCGCACAGGTCTACCCAAAAGTTTAGACCACGTGACTAAGTGCACAGTCCAATGGCTTCTTAAATTCAGACAGGCTTGGTGCAGTGTTTGGTGCAGTGCTGCAAGTTTTGGCTTTAATTTGGTTACCTGCCTACACTGCTGTTTCCTGGCAGGTCATGGGAAGAAGGTTAGCTGGCTTGCGGCAGCTTACGTACACATGGCTTTTAGGCCGCAGTCAAAGCGTTCCTGTAGATCTGGAAGTTTGAAGATGGTTGGAAAAGCCATCTGAGTGGTTAGAAAGCTGCCTGTCAGAGAAGGACCTGGGAGTACTGGTGGCTAGTCGACTCAATATGAGGCAGCAGTGTGCTCAGGTGGCCAAGAAGGCCAACAGCATCCTGACTCGTATAAGAAACAGCGTGGCCAGCACGACTAAGGAAGCGATTGTCCCCCTGTACTTGGCTCGGGTGAGGCCGCAGCCCAAGTACTGTGTTCAGTTCTGGGCCCCTCGCTACAAGAAGGATATTGAGGGGCTCCAGTGAGTCCAGGGAAGGGCAACAAAACTGATGAGGGATCTGGAGAACAAGTCCTACGAGGAGCGGCTGAGGGAGCTGGGATTGTTCGGTCTGGAGAAGAGGAGGCTCAGGGGCAACCTTATCGCACTCTACAGATACCTTAAAGGAGGCTGTAGCGAGGTGGGGGTTGCTCTATTCTCATATGTGCCTGGTGATAGGACGAGGGGGAATGGGCTAAAGTTGCACCAGGGGAGGTTTAGGTTGGGTGTCAGGAAGAACGTCTTCACCAAAAGGGTCGTTAGGCATTGGAATGGGCTGCCCAGGGGAGTGGTTGAGTCACCATCCCTGGAGGTCTTTAAAAGAGGTTTAGGTGTAGAGCTTAGGGCTACGGCTTAGTGGAGGACTTGTTAGTGTTACGCCAAAGGTTGGACTACGTGATCTTGGAGGTCTCTTCCAACCTAGGTGATTCTGTGTTGTGGTCTCCAAGCTGGGATACAACCACCTGTTAGTTCGGCAGAACTGAATTTTGCGTTCCTTGCACTAGCTGTTCCTTCGCCTCCTCTTCAGAGACAAGGACATGCATCTCTTTCACGCTCCTTCATTAGTAAACAAACCAGGATAGATAAAGCCCCTTTCTTCACGTCAGTAAGATAGCTGCCTTTGGTTTCAGTGAAAATTCAGGCCCTAGCACCTGAAGTTTCTTCTGGATGGTGTTTCTTTTGTATAGGGTAATTTCATTTCCCTGTTGAAGACTTACAAGGACGTAGTAACAAAAGCAAAGGCATACAACAGTCCAGGAGGCATAGGCTGCTTTTGAGCCTGCAGCAGACTATAGGTATGATATTATCATTTCAGACAAATACAGTCTACGTAACGTGAATGGTTCCAGCATGCTTGCAATCTGCCAAAAGCCAGAAAATGGGACCTTCATTTTATGACCAGATGGAAAAGAAAAACAACGACGACAAAAATTAAGGGAAGGAACTTTTCCTTCACCTAAATTTTATTATTTTGCAACTCCTTCAGGTGTCCACAAGGAATTATCAACACCCTCCTCTCCCTTCCCCCCTCCCCCCCAAATAAATAAATAAATAGAGGGACATTGTGGCAGAGAGGTATAATTTCAGTTCACACCAGAAGACATTCTTCTCACTGAAGTACAGCTAAGCCCCACAAAGCGTCAAAACAAAACAAAACAATGCCAACAAGGGATGTATCTACAAGTTAGTTTTACGTGCCAGCATTATTTCCTTGTCTGGTGTCACATTCGGGGCAAGATCTATCTGGGGGGGAACGTGTAATGCCGTGCAAGGTTGTTTGGTGGTATGACTGACAACAGGACTTTAAAATTTTGAGCTGTTTGTATAGAAGCAAAGTACAGAAGAGTACACTATCCCCGAGGGCAACGTAGAAACTACCTGTTGCTTCTCAGGTTTAAAAGTTAAAAGGTGTAAGCAGCTGTTTGAGTACAATACTGATGTATACATGAACTTTTTCCTCTCCAATGTCCAAGTTGGTGTGCAACATTTTTCATTGTGCTCTCAGATCAGTCCAATGGCTTCTTAAATTCAGACAGGCTTGGTGCAGTGACTAGTTCCCTGGGGAGCCTGTTCCAGCATGCAACCACCCTGCTCTCGGTGAAGAACCTCTTCCTGACGTCCAGCCTAAACCTTCCCTGCCTCAGCTTAACACCATTCCCGTGGGTCCGATCACTGGTGATTATAGAGAATAGGTCAGCACCTGCCTCTGCACTCCCCCTCGCGAGGAAGTTGTACGCTGCAATGAGGTCCCCCCTAATGGCTGTTGTTAAGGAGGTGTTCGTATGGGCAGGGGAAGCGCTCTGCCCTTCCTGCTCGCCCTGCCTGCGCTAACTGCTGCACCACGCCCTTCTGACGCACCATGCCCTGTTTTCCCGTCCTGGTTGCTCGTGCTCCCTAGGGGCAGCTTTTGAACGGCCAGGGAGGGGGCACCTCAACTCCGCGCGCCACATCTTGGGACCTTGCAGTAGCACGATTCTCAGAGAACCCCTTTCCCCCCCATTGTTTGTATTTACTACTCAGGTAGCCATGCCTTTAACGGCAGCTTCAATTTTTCATCCTTTTCTCTCACAGTCTCTGCATGGTCACGCTGGTAAAACCGCAGGGTGGCACGGGCCTTGGTCCTGCTCTGCTCTCTTCCTTTCACAGAAGGTCGCTTTCCCCGATACCTCAGACACTGGTTTCTACAGCTTGGGAGGAAGATAGTCTCTCCTCACCGGTGGACCTATTCCAAATCTTTCTCCACAGCCGAGACACAGGCCTGTAGGGAAGAGGAGAGGCTTTCTTCATACTGCTTTTGACTTACATGTTGTGAAAGCGGCATTTCTTTTAGGAACAGCACAGTCTCGCAACTTCCACTTAGTGAAAGTTATGATAACTCCACCTGTACCTTCCCCATCGATTTCTACTCACCGCAAGGCATAATTTGAGTGCACATTAAGGCACCTTTTTCCACACTGCCTGTTGTCGAATCCTAACAAATAGTTAAGAACATTCTTCAAAGTCAGGCTTACCTGTAAGCACTTGAGCTTCTGAGTTGGTGGGGCTTTCTTTTTTAGCTTTCATTCTCATTATATTTCAAAGGGCTGGAAAGGGAGCTTAGAAGCCACGGAAGTAATTTCACTGAAAACAGACAAGGTGAAGCAAGTACTCAAACTCCTCAACATTAAAGAACTGTAGAGCCCAGGAACACCTACCTGCCAGCTCCTGAACTTAGGGCACTTCCACACTGCTTCACAGTGACTTCGCACCACCAGCGTCTCACCGTACCGAGAGGGCACCAACAACGTAGCTAGCTCATAGAGTCACTAAAATTGTTTCACAGAGATGGGAGAAAACGTGAAGAAAAAGCAGCCCACCGGGGAACACTGAATCCGCTCCACCACAACAGCAGAAAAGCACCCTAGAGAACCCGAGCCTCAAACTCCCCACCGGGAAGGCAATTCCCCTGCAACTCCTCAGGCTTCCTATATAGCAAAAGTCAAATGATGCACACAGGTTTCACCTTACAAGGGTGGAGCCAAGAGACCTCCTGGAATAGGCTCATCTACCTGGCTTCAGTCTTTTAAGCTCAATTGCTCCTTGTCACTAATAGAAATAACCTGACAAGGGGCTTAGTGGTTAGAGCTGACCTAATGAATTAACTACAAAAAGTGCACAACGGTCATATTTCTGTTAGTCATTCTGTGAGGACAAGTAGTACAGAGCCTGTTTAAATAAATAGATAGATAGATAGATAGATAGATAGATAGATAGATAAACAAACAAACGAAAGAAAAGACATCAAAGAAAAAAGAAAATGACCTTAAAGGCAAAATTGCTCTCATAGATTTTCATCTGTCTAGTCATGACAGATAAAGAATATAGCAATCAGAGTTACTTTTCTTGGCATTAATGGTATTTAAATCTGCTTTTCTGAGATGTCTTCCTTATGCAGGACTTTTCAAAATCTAGCCCCGTGACCTCTGACTACACCGTTTACTTCCACTGCGTATAAGCTATCACGTCTGAATGCCAGGATCCGGATCGTCACTCATTATTCAGGTCAAGGACTGGGCCGAAGGTTTGGGCTTTGATTTGGTTACATGCCTACATTTCCTGGCAGATCATGGGAAGAAGATTGGCTGGCTTGAGGGAGCTCCTGTACACGTGGCTTTTAGGCTGCAGCCAAAGTGTTCCTCTAGATCTGGAAGTCTGAAGAGGGTTGCAGTCTCCAAGCTCAGATACAACCACATGTTAGTCTGGCGCAACTGATTTTTGTGTTCCTTTCACTGGCTGTGCAAGGAACCTCCTCTCCAGAGGCAAGGACATGTGTCTCTTTCGTGCTCCTTTGTTAGTGTCGCATTAAGGGGTGTAGCTGATTAACCGTTATGGGACCGGTTGGATTCAGGGTACCGAATCTGTCGGACACACCAATAACGCGTTAACTGTCTGGGGTCCGGTCGGATATTCACCAATAACGTGTGAGCCGTCTGGGGTCTGCTTGGATTCAGAACACTGAACTATCACGCTCACAGATTCACCAATAACGTATAACCACCCTTACCCTAGTTGCACTTAATGAGAGCTATGACAATGCAATCAAGTGTGATTTATTACAGCAACAGATAACCAGGTTCTTTGGATTGCCGGCGATAGTGCCTGTCTGCAAAAGCAAGCTAGCATGCATGAAACACACAGGTGTTACAGGTGCGCAGCCTAGAAATTAATGCGTTAAATGGATCAAAGATCCTAGAAAGATTTATAACTGTTATATATGGAGTGGTAATTCGTGTCGAGAAAATGGTTGATATTAATAAAGAAGGGGAACTTTGGGAATGTGGCCATGGGCGTTGGAAAGCCCCGTGGTTGAGATAACATGAGACTCTTAACGACGAGGCCATCAGGAATATAAAAGAGTTTAGAGGGAACAAAGAAGGGTGATTCAGGAGACTCCATGCAGTCTCCGGTTTCTTGTTCTCCACTTAAGGCATGGATGTTTCTGGGTGTTTGCTGTTGTCCTTACATTCAAAGTTGTTTGAGCAATGAAAAGTTGTTTTGAAAAGAACTGCTGTGGAGAGAAGGGTATAAGAGGGGAGCCTGCCCTCAAGATAAAAAAAAAAGGCAACGCGATGAAGTTACATCAATAAAGAAGCAGGAAAAAGAAGTGAAGAGGAACAGGCTGGCAGAATGGAGACCAGGACGGGAACAGGCACTTTGATTGCCTCATGAAGATAGGTTCGGCCAAACTCAGCAAACTGCTCAGAGAAGCTCGTACAGATAGTCGCTGGAAATAGGCACACTGGAGCTGGAGAGAAGCTCGAGCTGAGAGAAGTGGAGCCGTGCACACAACTGCCTCTCGCTGGTAAGCAGTTGCGCGTTATGGGGAATCATACGTCCTTAGGAACAAAGACTGTCCTGGTAGCCTTACAGCTTATTCTCCTTATTAACAATTGGACAGTTTATGAGCCTCAAATATGGGACCAAACTGAGGTCAAGGTGTGGGACTCTGCAACTGAAAATGACAAGGTTGCAGTGGGATTTATCGGCACCTGGCGAGCAGTCTCTGAGGCCTTAAAGAGCCATGTGGAGCCACAATCACAAACGTGTGGCTTGCCAGAGAGTGAGGGAGCTGCGGGCTCCTTTACTGATCCGACTGCTACTCCATGGGCCCCTCTGCTGTTACAGCCATCGAAGGCTTTTGCTGTTGCGCCCCCTGCTGACCTGAACGTGCCTTTTGACCCAGGCCTATTGGCCTTCACAAGGAGATGAATATGCTTTTCTTCGATCTGGGAAGAACGGGATACATAAGGCCTGAAGACCGAGTTGCTTGACAACTTAAAGCGAGACACATCGCTCAAAAGGAATGGAAAACGGAGACTGTTAAGTCATGGAACTTAAAGGATTGTTTGTTACCTTTTCTGATCGTGCATATGTATAGGCGTACTCGATTTTTATTAAGTTACGGAACTTAGAGGATTGTTTGCTACCTTTCCTGATTGTACGTATGTATAGGCATACTTGCGTTTAGTATGTAAAGCAATGTTCTGTATATTTAGAACGTTTGATGTTTGTGTGTGAGTGTTGGTGGAGCGTAGACTCCCCGCACACCCAGCACTGTTTACTTGCCTTTTATACCTTTTATAGCTTTTAGAAAATACCTTTTAGAAATATTTGTTTTATAAATATTGCAAAATTCAGATTGAGTTGAGACCTCATTTATAACAATAACCAAGTGTTCAAATCTCACCCAAAGGCATTCCAAATGGGCGGGGGGGGGGGGGGGGGGGGGGAGAGGGTCTCAGCCCATCGACTGGTCCCAGGAGTCAGGGGGTCCTAAGGATGTTGTATTCCCTCGGGGTGGTATCTCCCCTGATGGTGGTATCTTCCCTAACATTCCCTCTCTCTTAGGCCAATTTATATTATTTTCTCTTTTTTGGGTGGAGCTTGAGTGGCTCTAGTCAAGCATATCTTAGTTATGATTGGTGAAAAGTTCTCCCGTCTCCATTTAAAGTAATAGGCTCCGAGAAATTCAGAGCGCATGCTCGGTGAGGGGTGGTTGCTGGTAAACAAAGCAGGATAGATTAAAGCCTCCTTCTTCAAGTCAGTGAGATACTGGGCTACAAAGATGGCGAAGGGCCTAGAGGGGAAGTCGTATGAGGAGCGGCTGAGGTCACTGGGCCTGTTCAGCCTGGAAAAGAGGAGGCTGAGGGGAGGCCTCGTCGAAGTCTACAGCTTCCTCGCGAGGGGGAGTGGAGGGGCAGGTACCCATCTATTCTCTTCAGTCACCAGGGATAGGACCCACGGCAATGGTGTCAGCCTGAGGCAGGGGAGGTTTAGGCTAGACATCAGGAAGAGGTTCTTCACTGAGAGGGTGGTCACACACTGGAACAGGCTCCTCAGGGAAGTAGTCGCTGCACTAAGCCTGTCAGTGTTTAAGAAGCATTTGGACTGCACACTTGGTCACGTGGTCTGAATTTTTGGGTACACCTGTGTGGTACCAGGAGTTATACTCGATGATCCTTATGGGGCCCTTCCAGCTCAGGATAATCTATAATAAATCAGGATAATTCTATAACCGCCTTTGGTTTCAGTGAGAATTCAGGCCCTGAAAACAACCCAAGTTTCTTCTGGATGGTGTTTTTTTTTCTGAATAGGGTAACTTCATTTCCCATTTGAAGACTTACGAGGATGTAGTAACAAAAGTTACAAGGGCAGAAAACAGTACCTGAGGCATAGGCTACTTTGCAGCCGGCAGCAGACTATAGGTATGATATTATCATTGCAGACAAATAAGATCTATGTAATGTGAAGTGTTCCAGCATGCTTACGCTCTGCCAAAGGCCAGAAAATGGGACCTTCATTTTAAGACTGTATGGAAAAGGAAACAGAAACAACAGCAACAGAGAAGGAAGTTTTCCTTCACCTAAAGTTTATTATTATACATAGGGCCGCTCCTTGATAGGGAAGGTCTCCTCACAGGCAATGACATAGGCAAAGCAGAGACGCTTAACGCCTTCTTTGCCTCTGTCTTCAATGCCTCTGATGGGCTTCGGGACTCAGGGTGCCCTGAGCTGGAGGACCGGGACGGTGGGGATGACAAACTCCCAACCAACCCTGAACGTGTGCGGGATTTGCTACTTCACCTGGATCCCTACAAGTCCATGGGTCCGGATGGGATTCATCCCTGGGTGCTGAAAGAGCTGGTAGACGTCATCGCGGAACCTCTCTCAATTATTTTTCGACAATCCTGGGAATTTGGAGAGGTCCTGGTAGACTGGAAACTGGCAAATGTTGTGCCGATTTTCAAGAAGGGTCAGAAAGAAGACCCTAGCAATTACAGGCCTGTCAGTCTCACGTCAGTGCCTGGTAAAATCATGGAGAAGATGGTTCTCGAACTTATTGAGGCGCACCTGGGGGACAAAGCAGTCATTGGTCCCAGCCAGCATGGGTTTGTGAAGGGTAGGTCCTGCCTAACTAACCTGATTTCCTTTTATGATAAGATCACCCGTATGGTGGACCAAGGGAAACCAGCTGATGTGATTTTTTTGGACTTCAGCAAGGCTTTTGACAGGGTTTCCCATGGGATCCTACTGGACAAAATGTCCACCATACAGCTAAATAAAAACATCATACGATGGGTGAGCAATTGGCTAACGGGCAGGGCCCAAAGGGTTGTGGTAAATGGGGCTGCGTCAGGCTGGCGGGTCCCTCAAGGCTCCATTTTAGGGCCAGTACTTTTCAATATTTTTATAAACGATCTGGATGTAGGAATAGAAGGTATTTTGAGCAAGTTTGCTGATGACACCAAACTTGGAGGAGTTATGGACTCGAATGAGGGTGGAAAGGCCTTGCAGAGGGATCTGGATAGGTTGGAGAGCTGGGCGATCACCAACCGCATGAATTTCAATAAGAGCAAGTGCCAGGTCCTGCACCTGGGACGGGGAAAACCTGGCTGCACATACAGACTGGGCGATGAGACGCTGGAGAGCAGCCTAGAAGAGAGGGATCTGGGGGTCGTGGTAGACAGCAAGTTGAATATGAGCCAGCAGTGTGCCCTGGCAGCCAGGAGGGCCAACCGTGTCCTGGGGTGCATCAAGCACGGCATCGCTAGTAGGTCAAGGGAGGTGATTGTCCCGCTCTACTCTGCGCTGGTGCGGCTTCACCTCGAGTACTGTGTGCAGTTCTGGGCACCACCGTATAAAAAGGACATGAAACTGTTGGAAAGTGTCCAGAGGAGGGCTACGAAGATGGTGAAAGGCCTGGAGGGGAAGACGTACGAAGAACGGCTGAGGTCACTGGGCCTGTTCAGCCTGGAGAAGAGGAGGCTGAGGGGAGACCTCATCACAGTCTACAACTTCCTCGTAAGGTGGTGTCGAGAGGCAGGAGACCTTTTCTCCATTAACACCAGTGACAGGACCCGCGGGAACGGGGTTAAGCTGAGGCAGGGGAAATTTAGGCTTGACATCAGGAGGGGGTTCTTCACAGAGAGGGTGGTTGCACACTGGAACAGGCTCCCCAGGGACATAGTCACTGCACCGAGCCTGTCTGAATTTAAGAAGAGATTGGACTGTGCACTTAGTCACACGGTCTGAACTTTTGGGTAGACCTGTGCGGTGTCAAGAGTTGGACTTGATGATCCTTAAGGGTCCCTTCCAACTCAGGATATTCTATGATTCTATGATTCTATGATTATTTTGCAACTCCTGCAGGTGTCCACAAGAAATTTTGCCCCTGCCCCCAAACTCCCCCAAAGAAAAGAAAAAAAAAAAAAAAAAACACACACAGAAAAACACATTGTGGCATAGAGGTATAATTTCAGTTCACACCAGAAGACGTTCTTCTCACTGAAGCGCAGTTAAGCCCCACAAAGTGCCAAAAAAACTGCCAAAAAGTAATGCATTTACAAGTTAGTTTTACATGTTAGCATTATTTACTTGTCTGGTCTGGCCTGCAGGGCTTGATCTATCTGGGGGGGGAACATGTAATGCCGTGCAAGGTTGTTTGGGTGTATGACTGACAACACGACTTTAAAATTTTGAACTGTTTGTATAGAAGCAAAATACAGAAGAGTACACTATCCCCAAGGGAAATGTAGAAACTACCCGTTGCTTCTCAGGTTTAAAGGTAAAAGGTGTAAGTATCCGTTAAGGTGTAAGAAAAAGTGTAATCAGCTCTTTGAGTACAATTCTTATGTACACAGGAACATTTTCCTCTCCAGTTTCCAACTTGGAGTGCAACATTTTTCGTCATGCTCTTAGATGAGCATTCTGATTCTAACAGCGGTTCCTAGTGCAAATTTCCAGAGAAGAGAGGAGCAAACCAGTCCTGACTGCTTTGGATGGGATGGAGAGAGCAAACAAGCGTAAATGAAGAAAATAAACCTGTAGGAATGTCTTCAAACAATTGTCATTGTCCAACAGCTTTAAATGGGTTGAATCCTTGAAAGCTAATAGAATCTCAGGTAGCATCACTGAATTTGAAGTAGTAAGATAGACTTGCGTTGGTGCAGAGCCTCAGTCACAGTTTAAATTGGCACAGCCTCTAACTTCATGAGAACGGAAGAGAAAAGCCTATCTTTCTACCTTCTCAGCTACTGGTAGCCTTAGAAAAAACCATAAATATTTGTTAAAATTAAAATGTAATGTCTCTGTAGGACATTTCACCAACTAAATAATATTCAGAAGTAACCAGACTACAAATGAAAGGCAAGATGAAACAGAAGAAGGTACCTGCATGTCTACGTTTACTTGGCAATTGACACACACCACAATCTGCAGTATGATTTCTAGTGCATTACACCATTCCCCCTCCAGAGAGAAAAATGGGATTCCCATCTTATTTAAGGGGAGTGCAATCCCTCTCAAAACCTGAGAGTCTGGCTTCCGCTACTGAATACTGAAAAACGTAAGACTGGGCAGCACTGAACTCAACTGAGAAGGGAGGATGAATCTCTTTGGATCTTCATGTAACAGCAAGAAAACTCAGATTCTAGCCCTAAGCAACTATTTTTAGGGACAGGCCGGGAGCCTGTTCTTTTTAACCCAGGGTCCATTTCAGCATCTTCACAGCTAAAGAAATGATTGAGTGCTCTGTTGAATCATGTTCAAGGTGGAAAAAACTCATGTTCCTACTAACCTAAAGAGCTTAATATCTTGCTTCTGTCCTTAATACGAGTTTTGGATTCAAATGTACTCCCTCCAAGATGAACTACCTTTACTTTGTGAGACTCATATTTTGCATAGGAGATTTGTTACTTCAGACTTCATAATGCCTCTTCTGGATGAAGGGAGTTTGCAGATGTATAAAAGGGCAAGACAACTTCCAAAAATACTTTGCATTTCCACAAAACTACTTGAATGTATTCTTGCCAGTGCAAAAACTCCTTTGCAAACCACCACAGATTAGACATTAGTGCTAAAAATTGTGGAATGCATTGTTTAACATTTTTCTGCATACTTCCAACTTTATGAGCCGGTCATGCTGAGATGATAGCTTGAGGTCCCAACCATGGCTTAGGATATGCTGTGCACCAGAGAAATTCCTCCACATAAGATATCTTCCTTAGGAATTAGGTACTCTGTGGCAATCTGATTTTAAAGTTCCTTTAAAATATTCCTAGTGTTATGTGTTAAATCACACTGACTTAATCCAGAACTTTTTTCAGCCAGGGTTATTGACCAGAAATTCTTTTTAACCATAAGTAGTCAAATTTTATTCAATAGTCAACTCATCTTTCCTTTCTTTTCTAGTCTGGTTACTACTAAATATTACATATTCGGTGAAATGTCATAAAAAAAATAAATTACTTTTTTATTTTAACAACTTTTTTTTTCTACATATTCCCCTCCCATATAGATCAAGCCCTGAATGCAAGACCAGACAAGTAAATAATGCCAACATGTAAAACTAACTTATAAATGTATTACTTTTGGGCATATTTTTTTTTTTTTTTGGCAATTTGTGGGGCTTAACTGTGCTTCAGTGAGAAGAATGTCCTCTGGTGTGAACTGAAATTATGCTCAATGTCTGTTTTTTTGTTTGTTTTGTTTTTTTCCTTTTTTTTTTTTTTTTTTTGGGGGGGGGGTGGTGGGAGACACATAATAATTCCTTGTGGACACCCGAATTGTTGTATTACATGTTAGAATTACATGTCCTGAAAAATTAGATTGAGTACTTGAATTGTAAACAATTCAGCACATACTTGTCTATATTGCACTGTGGTGATCAAAAAACCCTGTTCTTGCAATAAATTCTTACTGTCTTCCTGCAAACAAACTTAAAAGGTCTAGATGGGCCTAAAAAACAAGAGAAGTGTGAATGACTGATAGTTAGAAGTGTGAATGACTGATAGGTATTAATATGTGTCAGAGTAGACAGTTTTACAGTTTTGGATTCAAAAAGCCTGAAGCACAAAGGGTGCTGGTAATTTCAGACACACAGGAGAAGTTTAAGCATAAGAATGAACTGAAAACATCTAGTGATCCTGTGAACAGAGCTGTGCAATGGTAGGTGGGCTTCACTGAAGATTAGGACAGTAGGACAGTAATAAGCAAAACCAGACAGCTTTCCAGTCTGTGAAATAAAAACACCACATTAAACAGTTTGTACTTGCCTGTCATGCTTGATCAGTCCCCTTGATTTATCAACATGCCTACAACTTACTCCCATTAAAGAAAAAAACTCAGCATAAAAATAATAGGTTTCTAAAATAAGGGTTTTAAGGGGAGGGAAGAGGGCTAGTTCTAAATGATCAGTATGTTAAGGACCTTTCTTAGGTCGGATATTTAGGGGAAAAAAAAAAAAAAAAGAGAAAAAAAAAAAAAAAAAAAAAAAAGGACGTTTAATTGAATTCAACCAAAGCAACAGAATTTGCTGCTCGACTCAAAACTTGCATTTGAAAAACAACACTCGTGCGCCACCTCCCGGGGTACAAAACGCAGCGCACTTAAATTGCTCTAAAGGTATGAAACCAACGTAGTCTGAGAGGCTGTCCCGTGACAGGGGCATTCAGTTTTGGTGCCTTCTTGTTCTGGAGCTTAGGCAATAGTCCAAAATACTTCAATCAATTCCAGATGATCAGAAGCTTTATCTTCTCGAGTTAATTGTTGCCTACGCGTGATTTTTTTTTGTCCAATATGGAAATGCACTGACAAATGATTGAAGAAAGAATGTCTCAAGTCATCTGAGTGTAAGCAGGAAAAATCACTTCGGAGCTAAACATGCCTGCCTCCTCACCTCCCTGCAGGGTTCAGCAGTTCTGCTTTCTTTTCAGAGCTAAAGCCAGAAGTTAGCATTGAAAGTCTCAAAGTACTAGGAAGAATTTGGATGGATATGATTTATCGGCTTTGAAGTTCATCTTAATAGGATTTAAAAAGACACGCTGAATGGTTTGAAAGAATTAATCATTTATTTTAAGCAGCAGAAAATTTGATTTTTACATAGTATTTATCTGAAAATGGCAAGACCTGAAAGTACAAAATACCAACTTTTGGAAAATTCAGTAATGACGTTTGGCAGGAATTGGGATAGACAACCTAACATCACCTGAACACTAAATTAAAAAAAAAAAAAAGACTGTACCACTTTTTTATGATCCACTTTACTGATCCTATTTTCCTTTCACTCCATGTTACATGGCACCTATTACAAAAAAAAATAAATAAAAAAACCAATTAAAATTAAAGAAATGCCTCTACTAGATGTACTAGATGGAATCATTCCTTAAAGGCGAAAACCTTTCCACACTTCCTGAAGAACCATCAAATAACAGTTGACATGTTGTTGGTCTTAAAAGGTTTCTGTATCTCCATATAAAATTTTCAATAAAAAATGTAAACTGCCTGTTTCAGATAAATCTTATTTAAACATTCCACCTTATGTAGTTTCATACACACACTGAGTATTGGCTAATGACGCATTTTTTTCAGGACATATTGCAGTAATCCATGCCTTGGTGCTGTCAGGAAATTGTCGTTTGTCTTTTCAGTACCACTTCAGCTTGACTTTCTTGAATCTGTATTTTATTTTATGTTTTTTCCCAGAATTTTCCAGAGGACAGCTATATTGCAAATACAGCCATTTAAACATTCAGTTACATGACTTGCCTCTAACAAAACAGGAAAAAACATACCCTTTACAGGTTTGACGTATTTCTGTGAGGGAAGGTAGCCTTCAAAGAAGAATATAAAGATTAAAACAATGTAGTTTATTCAAGTATTTTGCTTACCTACAGATCACTGTAAAATAGCAGTAAGGCTGAATTGTTCAACTTGAAAAAGCAGAAGTTTCTCATTCAGAAAGAAGAACCAAAATCATTATGGTTGGTGGGAGACAAAACCAGACAGGCCTTCAATGGGGGCCATCACCTGCTTAAAGAATGGCGCTGACTCACTGTTCCTTGTGGTCCTCCCTCCCTCCACCCATGTGTTTCAAAAGGGCGGAGAACTAGGAAAAAGCACAGGTACACATCAGTGGTTTCCAGGGCTTACTCCCTGGAGGTCTGCCCCGTGTTATGCAGCTACAGATCTTAGTTCTGTATGCTGGGAAATAAGTCCAGGAAGGGAAGAGTGTGCCACACCAAGTGCTTTCCAGTACTGAGAAAGGAATAGCAATCTGGGGCCAAAAGTACGGGACCAGCAAGGAAGACCAGTAGCTAAATATGTCCAAGTGAGAAGTGAAAGAGGTCTAGGGGTTGGAGTCAACAGAACTCTACATCCTCAGCCTTGATCTGGAAGTCTAGGAGAAGACTCAATAATTTGGCATTTCACACAATCGGCCAGCCTCAGCTCACCCTGGTCCTTCTGTCAGTTAGTGCAAGTCTTAATGGTGGCTTTTGCAGTACAGATTGACCCCATCCAGTGGTTTGGCTGCAGCCAACAAATAGATTTCAGGAAATGTTCCTGAGGATCCATTACTGGGACTCCAGATTATTCACAAGCCTCGTCTAAAGTCTAATTAGGCTCCAAAAGACAGAAGATCTGACTGGCTCAGAAGATTGCTCTTATCCCATTACCATCTGTCTTCTCTTTTCTGAACAGCAGAAAGGATTTCAGTAGCCAGAAATGAACAATTTTTTTAATTAGAGTCAAGTTTGACAGCAACTAATATCTTGCTAAATTGTACAGATGTTTCTTAAAAGGATCAATCAGTTATGCTCTTAATTTTTATTAAGTGAAGCTATGAGCAGCTTACTTATTCCTCTTTCTTTAATTTCCTTTACTTTCACATCAATAGGTCATTGTACTGTCAATAGGTCACTTTATATGACGAGACACTACTACTACTCGTGTATATGAGGCTCATGTCAGAGGTCAGAATATGACAACCAACCAACCAACCTTGCTGTTCAGAACCTCTATAGAAATGAAAGAACATTCCAACAGCACAATAGTTCGGGATTATTGGACAACTTAAGAACAACTCTCCTTGAAAAAGCACCATGTTAAGAGGCTATCAAAAAGGTTAGTATACAAATGAGTTATCCTTCCATGAAACATAACGAATTCATAGAAACAACAAGTTAGGGCCTAGTATAACCATCGTTTGATTTCAGCTGATGAAGAGTTAAGTGTTAAACAATTGATAGGTTAACAAGAGATACAAAAAACAATAGCTCTGTGGTTACAACTGACTAACATGCATGACATCAAAGCTGAGAACTGGAATGGCACCCTGCGTTGATACATTGCTTTTAAGTTGGTCCAACATACAAATCCTAAGTGCAAGCTCTATGTTTTCTTCAGCTCTTAAACTAAGCCAAAAAGGCTATGATAAGATTTCTAAAACCTGTGAAGGCAGTGGGATATAACTAACATGTTCCCATGCCTGAACTCAGGTTTAACTACTTTAACTCAAATCATGCATCTTCAAATCCGTAACGACTGAACTGATTGTATCAATTATCTAAAAGGCTACATTCAATGAAACATGGCTTTCTGACATTTTCATGGTACGATACTCCATTCACATTAGGAGAATGCTGGTTCTGCAACAAATATTTATATGTATACAAGGAATGATTTGGAGTGCTGTGATTTGGAGTACCCTGTCTTCCATAATAAATAGAGAATATTTTACACCACTATCCTTACCCAAAGAGTTGCTTTTTGTTTTGTTTTGTTTTGTTTGTTTTTTTGTTTGTGTTTTTTTTGTTGTTGTTTTTTGCTGTTGTTGTTTTTGTTTGTTTGTTTGTTTGTTTGTTTTTTGTTTTGTTTTGTTTGTTTTGTTTTGTTTTGTTTGTTTTGTTTTGTTTTGTTTGTTTTCCTCTAGGTATGGTTTAATTTGATCTCTGAAGTTAGTTAGCAAGAGTATAAAACGCCTCATGGAACTCTACTTTAAAAAAATGTATTGGGGAAAAAGAACACTGGTGAGACACACTTGGTAACACTGTAGTCTATCATTGCATTTATTCTTTTGTAGAAAAATGCTCAAGAGCATTATTTTTCTTAATGTGCCGTAGGCTAAAATGAACCCTCAAGGGCCTCTATTGCTCTTCTTGTTGCCAGAGCAACAAAACAATACTCACCTGAATATCTGCCAGTGTAAGTATCAATTTACAAGCTGAGATGAATTTTGTGCTGCTAGCAGATGTCACTAACAGCATTTTTACTATAATCCAAATTTTAGGGGTGAGGTATGCCATGAAAACCCAAGAATATATTACTGTTTCATTTATGCTACTTGATTATTGCTCATATAATTCAAGTATTTCTATTAAAATGTCTTGACCAATGACATTTGAAACAAAAGGGTAAAACTGAAAGGCTTTTATGTGAAATCCTCTGCACTAAGAAGACTTTGTTAAACAACTCAGAAGATATCTAGCTTGTCGTCAGAAAGCACACCAGCAACCTTTCCCAATAAATTCCTTTGTAATACTCCTTGTTGTAATGGAGCAAGAGAGCTTAGGGAAAGGGAAGAACCTAATACATACAACTGTTACTACTTTATGAACTGAAAGGGCTCATTGTTTACCACTGTATCAATCCAAACATGCACGATGTGTTTCTGTTTGAAACAGGTGACAAAAGCATTACTTGTATTACTGTCCCGTAGAAGAAGGAATATAACTTTGAAATGGTTTGCTGTGTGTGGAACCCAACGCAGGAGGATGACGTGGAACCATATCAGAACTGGAAACTTCACTCTTTTCAGAGCAAAGTCTATTGCTTTAAGAAAAACCCAAAGGCATAGCTTCTTTTTATAAAATGCACTACAAATTCTAATTGTAGGACATTGTGAAAGAGACAAGTGGAAGATATGCTAGGGAGAAAACACCTAAGCTCTGTTGTTTCTTACATTCCTTTTAATTAATTGCTTTTCTCCCCTTACAAACTAAGAGGAAGAGGAGGAAGGAGGCAAACTCAAAATTTCCTCCTACTTGCAACTCCTAATTCCAAAAAAAATCAACTTTTCCATATGTTAGATCAAAACATGAATCATTACACTTTATGCAGCCAAACAGTCTGAACGTGCAGGAATTAAAAAGAAAAGGAAAACACAGGCACTTCCATTTATGAACTGATATACACATTAGTTTAAAAAACAGCAGTGCTTTATTTTCACACACGGTACTTGTACTTCTGTAAAAGCATCATTCCTGAAAAAAAAAAAAAAAGGAAAAAAAGAAATCTTTGCTTATTCCCTGCAGAGTCAGAGAGTCAGAAACAGAGGCAGTGTGAATCAGAAAGCTGCATGGAGGGATTACAGGCAGAAAAAAATTCTAGGCAAAGGATTGGGAGATTCTGAGCTAAGCTTCCTTTTTTTTTTTTTTTTTTTCTTTTCTTTTCTTTTTTTTTTTCTTGTTACCCACACAGATTTGTAAACTGCTGTGCAATTGAAATGCAAAGGATTTTTTTTTTCCAGTTATTTTTCAAAGAGATAACTAGTACTTGTCACTGGACTCCTCAACCTTGCATTGTTTATCTTTTGAACCCACTATGCAAGTGCTCTGGAAAAACGATGGAGGTGCAGTGCTCACTGACTAGATACGCAAAAAGTTGTTCTGTCTGCAAAGAAAATGCCATGTTGTGACTTCTACATTAAAATCTATGCTTGCACAATGGAGGTCTGGCAAATACTTTCCTTCCTTCTCTTTCCCTTCATATTTTTCAGTCTCACTGCATGTGTTTTCAGTCAGTCAGTACATAGACTTTTCATTTGACTGACACACCACTGGAGCTAAACAAAAAGCCTCCCACCGTTGCTCATGTTTAAATACAAGCCAGCATTAAGGCTTTCACTTCACAGTCTGTCCATGAAGACATACTTTTCAGTTGAACTTACATGTTGCTGAGCTCAGAAAAGAAAATCATTGTCTTTCTCATTTTGTTGTTTTATTTTTGTTATGCATTCCTAGAAATAGGAAAAGAGATGACAGAACGTGGACTTTAGGACTATAACGTCTATATGTTTGCGATCCAGCCTTAACTAAATATCACTCATCCTAAATTAAAACAAAACAAACAAACAACCACACAAACCCCCACATTAGGGGGAAAACTGAAAGGCTTTTTTATGCAGCAAAGTCGAAAGTTATGAAGTATTAATTTCTATAAAATCAACTACTTAGAAGCACAGGAGTTACATTTGGACATCCTGTGTTTAAAGACCAGTTCTAAGTCACATGCTTACCAGTGGTAGCATCCTTGTAAAATTAAGAGAGGTAGTCGTGTTTTACACTAAGGCTGAACAAGTTTGTTTCCCAGTTTTTACCTCCTCAAGCTATTTTGCAATGACGCTCAGGAATGGTGACCCTCTCAAGTGGCAGCAGTAATTCTGAGGAATGAAAACCCAAACTGACATTTCTTCTTGACCTCATTTGCTTTACTGCTGCATATGTCTGACCTTTCTCTTTTGCCCGCACCGTAAGCACAGCTTCAAAATGATGTAAACACAAAGCAGTATTCATTTAATATGATTAGTAAGAAAGGTTATTATTTTTTTCTCTCTTTTTCCTTTTTTTTTTTTTTTTTTTTTTTTTTTTTTTACAGTCAGGGTTTGATTAGTTAGAAAATACTAACAGCTCCTTTTTTGTGAAAGAAGAATGGACAATTTTGTTCAGACAGTGGAAGAACATTATGGTGTTGTTTTTTTTCTTTCTCTTTTTTTTTAAAAAGAAGGTACTACTGAGAGCATAAAGGCTCTTTGTACTGCAGTAGCAAATCCAGTACCGTAGCACTTATGAGGTGGTTAACAGTGCTTTGGTTCAGAATCAGTGTTAGAAAATAAAGCGTAAAAAGTTATGATATTGGGAGGGATTTCCACAGCAATTTGTAATGGATGTAAAAAGGACTGAGGCATTGGCTTCTTCCTGTTGGCAAAGTACTTTGTTCTTCATTCTGTTGAAGTCCCAGGTTTCACAACTGAGGTTCTCATTTCCATCGGTGTCGCACTAAGGAGGACTCATCATTGACCACGTCGTTGTCAGTGTAGCGATGCTGACAACGTGGTGGAATAAGCAGCAGGATGATCAGTGCAAGGAGGATAATCCCACACAGGCTCATGAGAGCATAGGAGGCAATCCACAGCACTGGTTCATGGAAAGAAATGACAGAAACACAGTTGCTTGCAACATCTTCTGTTGTGAAGGGACCTTCAATCTCAGATACTGGAGAGCCATCGACTTCTGAGAAATTACAAAATGAGAAACATTAAGTCTGTAAGACACCATTTAAAAGCAAACAACAGCAGATCTATCCTAAATAACTATATACCCCTCTCCCTCCATCATCATGCATCTCAGCATACTTATTTTTAATCTGTTTCTTATTGAAAAAAAATGCTAGTACTCCATGTTTATGAAACGGAAATCTGAGGTATATGGAGACCATAATACTTCCACATCTACATAGGCTGTCAATGAGAGAGCAGAAATTTAACTCGTGTCCCACAGCCCAACTTAAAAGCCCCAGTCACTGGATCACCTTTTCTTTCTGAACTAACATTTCAGAAGCATCAACTTAATGAAGCTTAAAAATTCTACATTACCAATACACTGGAGTAGTTCAGGGTATGGGGAGCTTTTGTTGTTTCTGGTGTTTGCAAGAACACCTCAGAGGATTCTTAGATCTTCTGTGTTAGCTACCTCCCAAGGTCTTAGGGAGCAGCATGCAGGTTCTTTAGCTTCACAGATACCTTAGAGGGCCATATCCTATGCACAAGGCACTGGGCAGAAACCAGCAACATTAGCCTTGTGAGTGGTACCGCTGAGATGAAAATTTAGAAGGAAGAGGAGGTAAAGCAGGGATGGCTCAGTAACAGACGCAGAGGAAAGGGGAATGTTGGAGGGGATGCTCAATATCAGTAGTGATGAGCTGGGACATGAAGGAGCAGTGCTGTAAACAGGCAGGGAGAAGCTAACCAAGCAACTCAAAAATGGATGAGAAAAAATTAAATCAAGAAGCATGAAGGGATGCCTTGGAAGCTGTTTTTGAACAGCCACACATCTTGGTAACATCACAGGCTGTGTGACTTGTTTCATTACCATCACAAGCCAGTGCTTGTTAAACCAGTATTTACTGAAAAAGGTTATGCTGCCCATGGTTGTCACAGTAACCATGGCAAGCACAGCAAAGTTCCCCTGAGTTGTGGACAGGGCTACGTGTATTGTAAAGGCAGAGCAAGGGAGTTGCCTAGGGCAACAAAATATTCGGAGCATTTCATACCTGCAGGTCTGTGGCTGGGGAAGGATGTGTCTTTTAGCTTGCTTAGGGGGACCAGGAGCACAGTTAGCCTGTGCATTTTAGAAAATTTTCCAAATGGTTGTATTCACTTTTCTAGTCAGATACTCCAAGACACATTTGTGTATTTCTTATAAAGTCCTCGGTTTTAAGCTTCCTGCTTCATCTCTTGTTCATTTTACACACACGCATGCTCATGCGAAATCATGAGTGACCAGTAAATGAGATACTGTAAACAGTATCTCATATTTACATAGAGATACTTCAACAAATTTCCTGGAAGCACAGTTAAAGAGATTGGCATAAAATACCCTTTGGAAGGAAATGGAGAGATCTGGTATTCAGTCCCTGGCCTCCCATGACCTCATATTATATAAAGGTTTAAGTCTCATTAGAATTAATTCAACTTAACGGTAGGGTGCTGCTGAAGGGGGCAGTCCTGCTTGCCCTCGCTGCCTCTTTTGTGTTGATGTTAGTGATGGGTAGGTTGCAAGGACAGTCAGAGCAGCTCACTGATCTGATGGAAAACACACCTGTCATAACAAACTAATGCCAAAGCCAGGAATTGTCTGTGGGATCATTCACTGAACCAACACTTTCTCCAGCTGCAAGTGTGGGAAGTCTTTAGTGGCATGGCGCTGTTAAAGTGTGCTGGGTGAAACCTAAGGTTGTACCCAGAAGCATCCTGACATTGGTGAGTACTAAACACGTATATCTCAACTCATCAGACTGTGTATCCTGTATCATCAACACATCTTTGCCAAGGCACTGCTGTTGCACAGGTATGGTGAGGGAACTGCACAAGAATGGACAGAGTTGCAAAAGACTGCCTCGAAGGCCTGTGGCAGAAACAAAACTGAAATCTGTTCCGTTTGTAGTCCCAGTATTACATTTTTTCTGCCATGCAATTATTTCGCGGAGACGTTTCACTCCCTGTCAGCCCCCCACCATTTACTCTGTCTCTATTAAGTCCTTCAGGAAAACCAAACTAAGCCACACATAATACTGATATAAAATGCAAGGCATAATTATTACTATTTAGGAATTCAGTATTTTGAAGAAGAAAAAAAAAAAAAAAAGCAGTACAATTTTCCATCTTGTAGATAGCTTTGAAAATAAACAGTCCCTAATTACTCATTATTTGGCTTGAGTACTATAACTACTGTTATTAAAAAAGGCAATACAAACTTGTTGCCATAGTGGCTGACATTGTAAATTACATTTTGAGAATGCTTGATAGCAGCATAGCCTCCACTTTCTTCCATCCAAAAAGAAAACTTTTCCTTCACCCTCTTCTACCCCCAGGGAAATTGAAAGGAAATAAAAAGGGTGAAATTTGTCTAAATTGTTCAAACAAACCCTTAATATAAATCAAGTCCCATACTTAACCTATCATACGTTAGATGATAGGATATTTTGGCATTTTCTTTTTTAGAATACTTGGTTCTAGCTACTTACAGTAATTTCTTGACCTTGAAAACAAATGGGATTTTCTATGTTATTGATGATTACAGGACAAAAATGGCACCTCTGGAAAAAATCTATTTTATAACATCTGTGTATAACTCAAAGTTGAAAAGGTCAAACACTCTTTCTTACTACCTTGGAAAGGAAGCAAACCTACAGTTATATCGAGTATAGCACAGAATAGTAGAATGCTGCCTGGAAGGGACCTTTGGAGGTCGTCCAGCCTCCTATACAGAGCATGACTGTTACTATCACTTGATCAAGTCAGCTGCAGCTATGACCAGCCAATTGTTTAACCTCGAGGACAGAGAACCCATGATCAATCTGGGCAATGCGTTTCCTGTTTCAGTGCTGTACTTCTTTCCTTCTGAAGAAGGATTTCCTAACGTTGAACTCAAATCTCTGAATCTAACTAGTGGATGTTGCCCTTTGTTACATGGTTTCACTTGCATTTAGCCTTCATGCATTCAACTTGGCGCCCACCATAACTCCCAGCTCTATTTCTGCAGGGCTGCTCTTCAGCCAGCCCCTTCCCAGATGGTTCTCATGCAAGAGGGTTCTCTTGTCATGATGCAGAACTCCACAGTTCTTTTTTTCATTGAACCTCATGAGGTTTCAGCTGCTCAGTCCTCCATATTACTATGACCTTTATGGCTTGAAGCTCTGTTATTCACCATGACAGCTGTTCTTCCAAGTTTAGGGCTTAAAAAATTGGTGAGGGTGCATTCTGCCTCATCACAGTTTAGTGTAGAAGTCACTTATGATTGCAGTGCTTGGTGCATTTCTTCTCTTCAAACACTCAAGCCTTGCTTCTGTAATTTTCTCATTTACTACAAAAATAGCAAGGGGTGTAGTCCTACTCGATGCTGAAGTACCATTAGGTTGCATCACTTAACAAGGTGATCTGAACATCTGGTCTCAGGAATGGGCCTGACCCCAAACTTTTCCTACTCATCCTTTAAATACTAGGATACCTCTGAAATTAAAAACAGACAACTTGAAACGATTCAGAATAATTAACAGGTGGAATAAGTCCTATAGGGCTTCACCTAATTGAGGAAAAAGCAAATTTTCCTGCCACAATGGATTAGCTTTCCACTGCTTTCTAACTAACTCTCATTGCAGTTGTTTTTTTTTTTTTTGTTTGTTTGTTTGGTTTTTTTTGGGGGGTACATCCTGGAGAATGAAATCAAAGGAAGAAGAACTGAATAGTAAGTAATTTCTCATCTCAAAACAAGTCTCAACAGAAACTTGGAGTTCAATGAAGTTAAGGGCTTTAGCCTTATTTTCTGTTTCTGCCATTTTTAAATTCAGCATATACCTGTTTAATACCTTACAAAAAGATAGGCTTAACTTTATTGGTAACATCCAACTGTAAACAAGAAAGTACAAGTGAATACAAAGAAGCACAACCCCACCAAAATGTCCTTTATATTTCTCTATTTTTGATGATTTATGCTGCCAGTAATTCAATTTAATTTATGCCTGCTAACAGACTAAAAAGATCCAAATAAATTACATTAATATAGTTGCTATGGAGGACATGGCTGGCCTCCGCAGGAAGCCAGTTAGGCAGCTTAATCCCTCACCCTGCACTGACTGCTCACCACTCAGTGCACAACCACTCACAGTTGTGGTTTTCTGATGAAAGCAGTGTTAAATATGGAAACCACAAGCTGTGAAGAAGTGAATTCAGAAATAACTGGCACATCCAGAATGTCATCTGCCCCATGTGAATGAAGTCTGACATATCGGTTTATCTTGTCTCAGTCAGTGGTTTGTATCACCTGATTACTCAAGAAGCTAAGTTCCCATGATGTTAGGTTAGACATGTGCATGAAACATGGACAAAGAAACAATAATTAAATGCAATCTAACACCAGCCAGGGGTCATCATGTGTCCAAGCTCATGTGGATTCATATTTCTAGTCAGCAAGCTCAGTTCTTCTGCTCTACAGGAGGTTGGCAGATCTACATGCAGTGGCCAAACTCCGTGTTTCTGTTTAGCAATATTAGCATTAAGGTACTATTATGGTTCCCTGACCATTTTTCTCAACATAGACATGCTCTCAAAGCATTTCTTATGAGCACCAGCAGGCTAAAGTGCCCTGCCAACCTGATGTCAGTCAGTATGTTGTGTCAAAATGCCCCTTCTCCTCTCCATTAATGGCTGCAGCATGACAGGAACAGGAGGCAGCTCTAGGCTTGCTAAAATTGCAGTCAGAAAGCAAACAGAAATGTGACAGGGAGGAAAACCTGGCCTGTAGTATTTGTCTAGTTACACCCTCCTTCCAGATGCATTCAAAATGTCTTTCGTCACTGCAGGATCTCTCACAGAGGTCTTCATTAAGCAACCTGCATCTATGTCTGGATTTTTTTTATTTTATTTTATTTTTTGCTCAGCAAGCTCAAAGACAACAATTTGAACCCATTAACAATGGAGAGATTAAAAGGGGAAAAAAAAAAAAAGGCTTTTAGAATGCCCTAGAACTACAACTCAAAACTACCTAGCGTCTGTCTTTTTTACCCCTCGATTACCTAGTTGCATTAAGCACTCAGGTACTTACTGCCCTTACCTTCCCTATCATAAATACTGGGGAGTAAAGTAGCACAATCAGTCACACTCCATTTCTCAAGCAGATAATAGATGCTACAATGTTTTTTCTGGGCATAGACCACCTCTGTTTGGGATAGTAACTTCCATATGGGTACGCAGCCTTTCCCTACTCTGCAGTTTGTATGTTCTTGCAGTACCAAGGCAATGTCTCATCAGAAAGGAGAGGATACACCAAAATTTGTATTTGTCTTTAGCTACCCTTAGTGAGATAAGATGAATCATGAAAAAGCAAGAAAGTTAACCAGCACTGTGAAATCATCTTAAAATTATCAGTGCTTCTCTTCAAATTTCTTCAGCAGCTAATGAAAATGTTAATGGTTTTCTATTTACACCAAGAAAACTATTTGTTTAGAACTAACACAAACATCACGAGTCTTAATTTGAGTCCCATTTTCATCTTTGCCTTGAGCATTTCTGAAGGGCTGAAAAGGCACAATTTAGAGAAAAACGTGACTAAAGTACTTCACTTCACAATGCAAAAATTAGTTAAGAATCCATTTACATGAAAATTAGAACAAGACTACATAAATAAAGCTGCATTAAAAATAAGGATTCTCTTTCCCCAACTGTATTGGGGAAACTGCACACACAGACATCTTAGAAAGAATATCCTCTCAGTGGGAAGAATGCAGCTAAGATATCCAAAGCTGATGATTTACTTCATACCAAAAGACTGTTGTGTGCAATACAGTCTTTGTGTGTTTTTTTTTTTCTCCCCTTAAAATCTGAATGCCATAGGATTGTTCAAAAATATTGCCCTCACACTTCATTGGTAACCACACTGTCTCGCATCATGTAAGGGACAAGGATGTTTTTTTGAGAGTAGCAGGTGTTTCCTAACTTAGCAGTCCTGAACAGTATTTCTCTTACCTGCACATGGACTCACTGCAAAGCCCACTCTCCTCTGAGCTCTGTCAAATATTACGTAGAAGCCTTCCATGACTGTAGCACCAATAACCAGGGCATTTGCAGATGAAGAGATCCCAAATCGGTAGCACTGCAAGTTCTCTCCTATTCCAAGGATGGGTTGAATATAAAGCTATTAAAAAAAAAAAAAAAGTGTAAGAAGCAACACCACACACAGTATTTACAAGATGACAGTCCAGACCTTTTGATTTTTACAATCAAGCACACAAACTCCACTGGTAATCAAGAATTAATAGGATCAAACAGACTTCTGTATATAATTTAAATTTAGTCAAAGTGCTTACGTGCAGGTAAGAGGTAAAGCTCTTGGAAGTCTATGATTCAATTTGAACATAATCATTCAATACATGAAGAGCACCAGCAAATTCACAGAAACCATTTTTTATTGTATGTTCCATAAGGGGGGGATAGGTAAGAAAGAACTTGGAATGTTAACTTGAATTAGAGAAAAAAACTATTATTTAAAAAACATTATCAGGATACAATTGACTCAGAGCATTCTCTTCAGTGTCATCTTGATGTTTCCAGATTCAAAAATTCAAGTCACATTTTACCCCTTGTATCCTCAGGGAAGATGAAAGATTGACATGCTACATGATCAATACAGAAAAAGCTTATCGTGAGGCTTTACTATATTTCAAGTTAAAATGTACTTAAAAGGTTCATTCTCCCCTTTGCTCCTGACCATCCCCAGAGGTATTAGGTTGTATTAGTAATCTTAGAGGATACGAGGCTGTATTGCAACCTATATAGGGGAAAAAAAAGCCAGAGAGCAAAATGAAAGTGGCACAACATTACATTCCAAAAGCTGGCATGGAATATTAATAAAAGATAAACCAACCAAGTAATATGAACTGGCAAAGAGATCATACAGGCTCCTTGCCAAGAGTGTCATTTTCAGGAGAAGTGCTCCAACTCAGAATGCCATGAAAAACAAATCAATTTGCTTCCCCCAAAATGAGAAGATCAAAATGAGTAGCGACATTCTGTATCAATATCTAATACAGCTAATGCTCAAGAAAACAAAACAAAACTTGCATATTTTTCCTGACAATTTGAAAAATTCATTTCCAGCTGCATGGACTCAACTCAAGGAAACTTTTTTTTTTCTTTTTTTGGCGTTAGGTGTTGAGTCTTTTCTAATACACAAGTTTCTTTGTCATTTTTCCTTTTTAAATATTGATCTAAAAAAAATCATTAAATTCCCTCACATGCAATAAATTATTTTCCTGTTACTGCTACAAATAGTTCCTACTTTTTAAGAGTATATGCGTTACAATAGTAAGAATAAATGTGTAACTGAATAAACAAAGAAAGATGAGACCTGTGGCAGGATAGAGATGCGAAATGACCTGCTGGAGTTCTCATCCCTCATGTAAATGGAGAGTTTGGGAAATAAGGACCAGGGTCTTTCAGTTTTATCCCAGCATGCAAGCTGTGTACCAGTCCAGAAACCAGAAGAGAATTCTTGTACCTATGAAAAAATGATGCATACAGATTACATACATTTTGATAGATTTTGATAGCTCTGCCCCAACACAAACAATTTAAAGAAGAAGATAGTTTTTAAAAACACAAAGCAAAATACAAACTACATGAATGTTTAATGAGCTGCTTCCATTCCTCCCACACATTGTTTTGTAGTCAACTTAACTTGAAGACATAAAAATGTCAAAGGAGGGCTACAAGGATGGTGAAAAGTCTGGAAGGCAAGATGTATGAGGAGCGGCTGAGGTCCCTGGGTTTGTTCAGCCCAGAGCAGAGCAGGCTGAGGGGAGGCCTCATGGCGGCCTGCAGCTCCCTCATGAGGGGAGCAGAGGGGCAGGCGCTGAGCTCTGCTCTCTGGGGACAGCGACAGGACCCGAGGGGACGGCATGGAGCTGGGACAGGGGAGGGTCAGGCTGGAGGTTAGGGAAAGGTTCTGCACCCAGAGGGTGGTCGGGCACTGGGACAGGCTGCCCAGGGCAGTGGTCACAGCACCGAGCCTGCCAGAGTTCAAGAAGCGTCTGGACAAGGCTCTCAGACACATGATCTGATTTTCGGGTGGTCCTGTGTGGAGCCAGGAGCTGGACTTGATGATCCTTGTGGGACTCTTCCAACTCAGATATTCTGTGATTCTATGAACTTCAGGGTTTTGAAGCCAAGGGATAAGCCAAAATCCCCTAGCATCCAAGGGAATCAAGGTCTGTTGGTCAATGAAAAGAAACACATCCCTCTGTCTCTCTTGCTGCCCTTCTACCAACTACCAGTATAACTTGACATGCTTTTGAAATAAGGTTGATTAACAGTGTTTCTTAACGTATCCTTGACACTATCAAAGTGAACACATTAAACCTCTACAGAGCTTCTTCCCCTAAGACAGAAATCTTGCCTGAAGTGCATACTCCCTAAAACACACAAAGTTGATGTACTGCCAGATCAGAGGAAAACACTTCATTACTTGCATGCAATGCTTCATGCTGGCTTGGCTCTGACTCCCCTGTGAAGCAACATATAAGGCAGTATCTTGTCCTGACATTGTAGAGCCAAGCAGCTCAGGTGCAGAAGAAAGGCGGAATCCAGTCTTTCTAACATCCTCATTTGTAATTATCTGTGATATTGATTGTTTTGCAAAAAGCATCTCATACATTAGCTATATGGCATTTTACAAGTGACAAGTGTTCGCACCCTCCCACATACTTGCCAATTAAAAAAACATTCATTAAAGCTGTATTAGAGACCTTATACTTCCAGGTGCTTCTTGGGCTAAAAAGCATACTCTCATATAAACACAGAATGAGACTTACAGCCACAAACAGCCTGGTTTTACACTTAACTCTCAATGCACACTTCAGTAAGTCTCTTGGCATAGGACAGAAATGCTCTACCCGTCATGGCCAAGTCTCAGGTCACACCTGTTAAAACACAGTTCTCCTCTCTTTCCATTTCCTATTGGAAAGCAAAGCTTGTGATGCGAGAAGAGCTTCCAGGTAGCACCCAGACCAGACAGACAAAATCTATCAAGTGCTCTATTTTGAGCACCTACTTTGATTTCCCAGTAAGGCTGCTTATTACAAGGCATTTCTTTGCCTTACTTACGTATGCTGAACAAATGCGTTGGGAGGGATTTGGCTTTATGATACCCAAAAGGTTACTAAAATAAAGATTTTAAGTGTATGTGAGCCTTCCCTTCTCTAGCTTAACAACTTAGCATTACTTTGACTGTGTGAGGAGACATGCTGTTCTGACTTCAGCTCAGTGAGGTGCAGTAGCCGCCACTCCTCAGTGGCTCACCTCTACCCTTCACACCTGCCATCATCAAACTGTATCTGTAGCTGCCCCATAAAAGAATTCAGTCCATTTAAGTGGGGTTTAAAAAAACAATCTACACCATCAAAGAGCAGAAAGCCCACAGACTTTTTTTTTTTTTTTTTTTAAATTGAGCCGAATAAAAGAACACTACACATGCAGTTATGCCAACATACCTGAGGGGGCAATAACATCTTGCTGGGAACCTTGTAAGAAACAGCTAGGAGCAGGAACTTGTTAACCTGGTTCACCTATGGTCAGAGCAGTATGTCTGACTACAGCAGATGATTTTACATTTCAGTGATACATAGCCTGCCAGATGCACAGGGCACTACGAGTGCATTTGTGATGCCATGGTATAACTGCTGAAAGTATCCATTTTGCTACCATTGCTCTTACAATGCCAGAAGCTAATCCTTACATCTTGTAATTATTTTCTTATTTAATAGACTATCTCCTTTGTTTAGAGCTGTGAAAATAACTTCTGGTGTGTGTAGAGGGAAAGGAGTACAAGGTCCTTGAGTCTAAAAAGAAACCCTAGAAGAGAATGAATTTTTAACAGAATGAATAAAAATCATGAGGTGAAATGAGTGAGTGGTTCCCTTCTAATATTTTATTGATCAGTTGACTATTTGGCATGTGGAGGGCTCTTGGTCAAATGCCCTCCCGACCAACATCGGGGAGGAATCTAGACCACTGTAATCACTTCACAGGAAGATGTGTACCCTTATTACAAGAGCTCTGGGGTTCCATTCTCCACCCATTGGCAGCAATTTTCCCAGTCAATATTTAAGTGCTTTGAAAAGAGTAGAACTTTTCAATCAGGGAGATAGAGCTACATAAGATAATTCATATATTTATTTCAGATATTGGACATGTATTGGCAGTGAAGAACTCCTCAGGCCAAATCTCTGCTCTCAGTCAGGCAAAGGGTCTCAGTCTTGAACTATCAGTGTACAGGCAAATACCCTGCCTTTTGGTCAACTGGCCAACAGCCTGCTTACTGCATTTACCATGATTTGTCCATCCTACCACTGTCCATTCCTGAAGCCAGGATAAAAATATGAAACTTGTTGACATTGAAATATCTGAGATTTATTCTTCAGCTTTAACCTTCTCAATGCTGTTAATCGTATTCAAACAAAAATTATGAATAGCTTTTGTTAACCAGAAAACACTGCTCCAGTTACTCTATGCTGAAATAAGTCCACCATGCCCTTGCCCTACTTCTAAAGCCCACTCCATTTCCAAAGAAAGATACTTTTAAACATAAATAATGAAGTTCAAAAGCAGCTTTCTTGGTATGAACAATCCTTATGAATGGCATCCATTCTAAACAACAATAAGCTTTATATTTGGAAATCAACTGCTTGCAGTAGCAGGTTCTTTTACTTTATAAACACTGTGTTTTGAATGAAAGGACTGATTTTTGTACCCTTAATACTATGCATTGGAAAGACAAGGATTAAGTCCATATTTCTGAAACACTTAGAGCAAAATACTCAGTCTCCACACTGTTTCTGATGCATTTTTATACATGTGCCTCTTGCCTGTATTTGGACTTATTCTCACCTCTCTTTCCCTCTTCTCCCTCCATCAAAGACCATCCATCATTTTTTATTTAATAATAGGAGTACACCAGGAAAAGTTCTTCTCTCAAGTCAGAGACCTCCTGACTTACCTGGCAGATAGCAAAGATGACACTCCTTTCAAAGATCATGCGATCACTTAATAGGAAGTTAACATTTCAAGCAGAGTTAATTACATTAGCTTACCAGGGATTTGCGAGCTATTGCTTGCACAACAGCACTGAAGACTTTCTGGGGCAGACGGAGGAGAGTGGTCCCACTGTCTACTATCGCTTTATCAGCATTATACTAGGGAAGGAGAAAAAAGAGATAAATTACACACTGTAGTTAATGTAATGAAGACTAAACTGTTTCATAGTGATTACAAGGCTGTTCCTTTTTGGTAGCTGTCTTCATAAAACTGTACGTCACGCTTTTCAGCAGCTCTCTTGAGCTGATAGCTTGAATTCAAATGAAGCTTGAGAGCAAAAACAACGTAATGACAGCCTAGACACAAGAGTGAATTTATCTGCACTAGTCAAAAAATTATTCCATCTCACCACAGCTGTTGCAAGTGGCCAAAGTGTCCTAGAAAGAAGTATAGCACAGCCTCTCAGAGATGTACGCTAATCTACTTTACCTCTCATATGTGTTGGGCACAAAGCACTCTCATGTTTAGTTCATAGTTCATATGTTCATATGTTCATATGAACTCTCATAGTTCAGGCACAGGGTAAGCACACTGATGTGGCTTACATACATGTCCATGCCCTGAATTTTGGTCTCAGCTATAATGAAAACAACTCACTCTAATTTAAACATAATACAGCAGCTTGTTTTTAATAACTAGTGTTTCTACCTTGAGAATAGTCAGGGAGCATAAGTCCTCATTACATGTCAGGTTTGGTTCTAGCTCAAGAGTACATCTTGTCTCTTAACTTCAGACAACCATGAAAACACAGGCAAAAGCAACTACAAAGAAACTGGAAAATTTCAATCCTGCTGCTCCAAAGTCTGCACAAAGTCCCTCAGTATAAAATTCTCTTCATTATAAAAACCCGAGTCCTCAGGCTGATGAAAAAACCTCTGATGAAATATCAGAGGTTTGATATTTAATCAAACTTCAGATACACTAAAATCAACAAATAAATATTTTAAGAGCTACATATTGTTTTATGGACCCTTAAAAAACTTAATTAATTAAGTTAATTGTAAAAAGAAAAGGCAAGCAGCAGTGGCAGCTATTCGCATTAACTACTTTTGTTACGAGGTTAGGCAGCAGCATCAATATAACCAAACAATTATATGTTTATGGCATAATCAAAAGACAAGAGCAAACAGACAGCATAAACTTTTAGGAAGAGGTCAAAGAGAAAGTGAATTCTAGATACATTGGTTTAGATATTATCAAGTCACAGGCACTATCTTCAGTGCAGTGATAAAAATAAAACCCCACATAAACTGACTGACTTTCTTTTTGAAAGAAGAGGTGCTATAGGCTGCCAAGCAGCACTGAACGAAAAGCAAACAGGAAAAGCACTGATATGCACCACCTGCCGTTTATCCCACACTCAGAAACATTTCTGACGAGGGGAGAAAAATATTATGGCATTGTGGAATTTATTTTAACATATTTACAATACAAATATGCAATCGCCAAGATCACCACCTCAGGAAAAAAAAAAGTGGGTAGATGCACAGCCTAAAAGGGCCAACCACTAACATAAAAAAGCATGCAGAATTCCTGCCTTATAGATTTCCATGCTGTGTACAATGTACTTTCTGTGTGCAGTAACTTCTCGCCTTCTCAGTCTTGCTGGTTAATATTTAACAGAGCACCCTAGGCAGTGTGCACCAGTGGCAGCTTTGTGCTTCCTCGGCCCTGCTCTGCCAGGGTCCTGGCCAAAGCTGCAGGGTTATTCTGGCCCTATCCCCAGATCTGAAGTGCAGGGGACTGTTTTTTCCTTGCCAGGAAAGGAGTAGTCTCTGGTGACTGTTACAAAAATGTTCCATTTCCTAGAAAACAATTAGGAGAAGACAGGGCACATAGTTCATCACTCCACAAAAAGAATTATGCATCCTTGGCAAGCCCTTAACTAGCTAACTTTTCATCATACTAGCCTTAATTTACTACTCTTCCCCTAAACTTCTGCTGGGAAATATCCTTAAATCAAGAAAGGAATGATGCTTTTTGTACCAGTGATGTGCATACTATGCTAATACATCCAAGGTGAAAGCAAACCATAGCTTAGAAAGAGTAACAATAAGAGGAAATTTTCATAACACTGCTACATTTTTAAGTGAGTTGTTTTTTGGAAACAGCATGTATTAAACCATCAGCACAAGGACTCCTCTTCAAAATATATTGATTGTTTTTTAAGGTAGGAAAGAAAAGCAAACGTATTTATGTTAGAAACCCAGCAGTTCTGCATTCCTAACAATATAATAGAGAGAAATTTAAATAGACCTTGGTCTGCTTATTAAGTTGAAGGTGATATGATCAATTTTAAATATTTTATATAGAAATATGAATTCCATATTTTATATGGAAATATATTTATCCCTATGTAAGTTTTTTATCATTAATTTCACATAATTTGTAAGAACTATTAAAACTTTAGAATGATCATATTCCACTTATTTCCAGCTAAGAGAACAAGCACAAGACAAAATTAAGATGTCTTAGGAAAACAGGGCATGAAAATTATAGAACACAAATAGCAACAAGCAACATCAAGAAACAAAGGAAACACACACATATACATATCCAGAAAAACAAAACGGCTTTGGAGCAAAAATTCCACCAATATAGTCTTATCAAAATGATTCAGTGACTACAAAACATTATTCCTAATATGAACATGAAACATATACATGAGAAAAAATAACTGGTAAGGCTGAAGTGAGCAAGATATGGGTTTGGGGTTCTATGACCATGGGACCTTGTTTGAGGATCACTGTCTGCTTGGGAGGGACACTAGTGGAGAAAAGACAGTTTCGCTAGTAGGATGGCTAACCTTGTTAGGACGGCGTTAAGCTAAGAAGGAGGGAGAGGGTAACCAGTAGCCCCATGAAAGAATGAGTGATGCACAGGGCTGCTGAACAATGGGCATGGAGTGATATAATCAGAAGGGATCACAAAATCGATGATAGGGGGCTTCAGAGGGGTCACCTCCAGCACTTACAGGCTAACAAGGAAAACGCCTACAAGACAGCATTATGGAGAAACCTCCAAATATTTTCTAGGAACTAAACATGCTGCAGTGTCCCCTTTTAAGTGCATACGCATGCAGTATGGGCAATAAAAAAAAAAACGAGTAAGAGAGGTGCACGTGTCTGCAGGGCAAAGAATTCATGGCATCACTGAGACATGGTGGGATGGTTCCCATGACTGGAGTGTTGGAATGAAAGGATACAGGCTCTTTAGGAAGGACAGGCAGGGAAGACAAGGGGGCATCAATTGCTCTCTATGCCAGTGAGCAGCTGGAGTGCACGGAGCTCTGCCTGGGTCAGGATTAAAGGGAGGGCAGGGACAGGGGACATTATAGTGGGGGTCTACTACAGGGCACCTGACCAGGAAGAACAAGTGGATTAGGCCCTCTACAGACAGATAGGATCAGTCTCACATTCATACGCTCTGGTCTTCATGGGGGACTTCAACCACCCCGATATCTGTTGATTGCAAATACCTCTCTGCAGTCCAGTTCCAGGTTCTGTCCTCCAACCTCCAGCTTGAGAATTTCAACCTGATAATACCACTCCTCTTTGATAGGTGTGTACCATATATCACCCCTGTAGAGACTTGGTTCAATGCCACCTAGAACCTGAGGGAAAAGAGAAAAGAATTCACATACTTTAAAATCCTGGATGTTTAGTTCTGGGGCAAGTACAGGTAAAAAGAGAAACGTTTCATTGTGATAGCACATCAAAATCTTAATTTAGCACAATTTCTGTGGATTTTGCTAACAAATTCTTTACCAATCATAGAACAGTTTGAAACTAGAAATTAAGATGTTGCTTCAGTAAACCACCATTCCAATGCTGGGCCAAATTTCCAGGGCCTTCTAACAAACTCACACGGCTTTTCTTAAGAAAGCTCTAGTATTTCAAATCAAAAACTTATCTTTGGTGGTTTAACGTAGGCAATGTATAAAACCAGGACAGAACTGAAAACTTGTACATTATAAATCCGCTTTATCAGATCAAAAAAGCCTTAATGCTGCTTATCAACATTTCATTTTTTGTATGAACGGACGAAATAGAATGTGACCATTGTGTTGTGGCTACCACTATTAGCTTCTATCAGGACTTTCATTGAGGCTGTCTGGGAGCATACCAGACCATCAGACTTTGAATTGAACTAACATAAGAAAGTTCTCTCTTGGGCTTCATCTATCTCAAATGATAAATGTAAATCCCACTTACAGTAGTATGTGAATTTACAGCAAAATAACTATTCGTGATTAATTCCTTTGCTGATATGTTTATTTCAGCATAATTCGTGAAGAGTTATTCCAAATAATGATTTCACATAAATAATAGCCAATTCTTGGAACCACTAAAATGGGTGGAAAGACTTCCCTGATTAATAACAAGGGAAAGATCTGGTCCTCAATTTTTTCCTTTGCTCTGTTGTCTAAAAAAAAGACAAAGAGCCTTGATTCCTCTCCCCCTTTTCACATCATATAAAAAAGTACTACAGCATTTTGATAAATCTGAACAAGCTTAGTAGTTAAGTAAGGGAAACACAATAGGTAAGGAAGTGCACCATTAAATTTATTTTTTCTTTATTGAAATGAGGATCCAAATGCCGAAGTTTATTCAAACTTGAGAGAGAAAAAAAGAATGGGGAATGAAAACAAATAGATACTTTTAATTTTGCTTAAATGCTTAACTTTGCCTTAAAAGAATGTAAAACATTTCATATATTTAACTACTAAATTTGGAAGAAATAAGATAGTCATAGAAAAGAGGGAGAGACTTTAACAAAGATACATCTTCCCTCTCAGATTGACAGATACCCACAAGACTACCTCCGTTGGTACCACTTCCGGAAACAGGCAGTCCAGCACCACACATCTGCAAAGAGAAAATGTTGGGGATCTTTGCCTGCCTCACAAGAGAATCAAAGAACGTCTCCACAGAACTTGAAGGCTTGAAGGTGAAGAGAAAAAAAAGATATATTAATGATTGCAAAAGTATTCATTATAAAGTTTCCATGTAGAAATGAGCAAGTCATTCAAATAGGATTACTTTTAGCAAGTAAATTGAATTTCTGACAACCAAATGATGAAAATCCTATATAAGTCATTAAAAAAACAACACCTGTCATTTCCCTTCTGTTGTTCTTAAAAGCATTTTTACTCTTGACCATTGTCACAGAGATCCCTAAAGCATGAAAGTATTTTTGAACTGCAGTTTTCAAATTCAGATACTAGTTTTAGTTTTCAGGCAGAAACTCTCAACGATATTTTCTGCTTGCAAGACTCTTTGGGTTATTAGAAGAGACAAATATGACACGCCCTTCCCACCTCCCATGCTTAGTTTTTAAACACAGTTTAATTCTAAAGAACTTTGAATTCAATGCCCTCATTTCCTCTTCTTTCTTTTAAAGAACTTTCTAAGTTCAACTGATTACTGACTAACAGGTCATTTCCTACACTGTATACCATACCTACCTTTGCATCTATTGGAGTATTGCAATTTCACTATAATTCAGATTTCTGTGTGAGTACATCTGATGAGAGGCAGGGCCACTGGTTAATTTGCAAGGTGCCAAGTGCTCTTACTGCACAAAGCATAAAGCAGCCTCTGAAGCTAACATTTAAGTCTTTGGAAGAAGGGAAAAATAAATACCCTGAATGCACTATTTGCCCAAAGCAGAGTCTAAGAAGCAGCTCCTCCCTGTCTGTCTGTTGACAGCACATGACAGCAGCTAAGGCAGAAGTCAATACAATGATCACACAGCTCTTGAATAAAGCTTTTTAATTCCAGAGTGCAGACAGTATTGAATCATTTATTCTAAATAGATACATCTCAGTTTGTGAATTTTTCAGACAGTTCTGTGTAGGCTGGAAGCTATGACTATGTAGCATTACAATCACATTTTCAGTTTTAGGTTGTAAACTTACCAATTTCAGTCTATAAATTTTAGGTTCAAATTTAAACTTCTACCTGAATTTCTTACCTCCATAAGAACAGAATGTGTTTGGTTTATGCTCATAAAAACAAGGTAGCTAATATTTGTTCTGAAATTACCCACATTTGCCCTCCATCTCAACCTTTACTTGACGAATGGAGAATGCCTTAGAACAAACTGCCAAGGGCTTTGCAAGTTCATCAGTCCATTGACAAGTCTTGAAGGACATTATTAGAGCCCTAATAAATGCTTCCCACACACATACTAGAAGCCTTGTAACCTTTACTCTTGCACTTTGGTACTACAAGCTCAGTAAAAGCTTATTCATTACAGATGAGCTAAAATTGGAGCCTTTACCACCAAAAAAGACTAAATCCTCATACGGGACTGTGGTACCATCACAAACCAATTTGTTCTCTCTGGAATTTAACAAATGCAAAAGATCCTTAGGAATGAGTGGTTGGAAGGGAGGAACTTTGTGCTGACAGATCACCTACCCTCTTTACTTTAATATTTAGATTTCTATTTATCATCATTGCAAATGATAAAAGCAGGAGAAAGGATCATTTACCTTGGCTAAGGTGCCATAGGCAAGACCAAGAATCCCATGCCATTGAACCCCTGGTAAGAAGAAATTCTCTGATTCAAAAATGGTTGCAATATTGATGGTGTAGCTGCCATCAATTCCTTTGGGGATAGTAATGACATCTGTACCCAGCACTCCAGTCCAGCTTCCTTGACTGTACTTAACTGTGACATCGATCCCTTGAGATTTGTATGTACTTGACCTTCAAAAGGAAAAGATACACTTATGCATGTGCTGTTTATTTACAATGCAAGACAACAAAATACCACCCAATATTATTTTTTCCCAGAGAGGAAAAATAGTGAAGTCTGCAAAGTTGATCACATATCCTTACAGAACAGGGTCATATTGTAAAAGCAGTACCATGTGATAATAATAATAATAAAAAACCTTGAGCTCCTGTTTTTATCCTGAAGCCATCAATGACTCAATTTTTCACAATGTGATTTTTTGTTTTTGTTTTTAATCTAAGATATTACACCATCCAGTGCAATGTGTCCCTGACTCGGACTAATCTGTCACAATAGAAGCAATACTCTTTAACTAGGGATGGAACATATTAAGTGGTGCTAGGAAATAAAAAGCTTCTGAATTCTAATCTAATACTGAAATGCCAAGTTAACTGAATAGCTATAGACTACTACCTCATTAATAGTATTAAAATTCTATTTTGGGTAAAATAGAATGTTACGGTGAGCAACAGCAGTAAGACACAGGTTGTCTAAATCTGCAGTCTGGCCTGCCTATAAAGAAGTAATCAGATTTGGATATAACTAACAAATGATTCACTAACTTATAGGAGGAAAGGAAGGAGTTCCTTCTAGACAAAGATAGCTAAAGCAAAGGAGCAAAGAAAAAGAATCCTGTTTAGAAGGCTTAACAAAAGTATTATAGAAAACACCATGAGATTTTTCATTTTAAAATTCTATAGTAAAAACATAGCCATCACCTTCCATCTGCATCACTACCATAGAGCTACAGAAGTTCTAGATCCCCTACAATCTATTTTGGTCCAATTCCTTGGCATGCAGTTTCTCCTTCTAGAGACACAAATGACCATGCTTGCTTCATCTGAACAGACTTTTAGCTTGACACACTTTTTAAAAGTAAATTTAAAAGAAGTACATGTGTGTAACACAATAGAAAGGTGATTTATCAAGTGCGGACAGCTTTATCCACCCAGCTTTAATCTAGCAGCTGCTCTGACAGAAGCAGCCGTGAAGCTGTTAGGTCTGTGGCTGGAGCACAGGAGATGGGAGCTTGCTGACAAGAGCCAACTCGGAGCCAGCTCATCCATGGATAGCTTCACAGCCACCCCTACCTGAGCTAGCCAGAAGAAAGCTGGTTTGATTTTGCCTGCTATGGGGAACACTCTCCAGATGGCTACACAGACAACTCCCAACCTGTTTGAACACAGATCTCATCTTGTGGAGCGGCTTGACCGTATGGACCATGCAAGTTATTCTCTTCCTATCTAAGGGAGAGGGAAGAAGGAATAAGAGGCCAAGCTCTAAACCCGACTAGTTCTTGATACTCCCAATGCCTAAGCCTTCAAGGGTCTTCAGGACCCAGTGGCTTGTAACGTCCAAGACAGCAGAAATAAATCAGGCAATAGGCCATGTTGATTATAGATCAAAATGCACAAATGTGCCTGAGATTCTGGTACTTACTGCCTGTATCCAGTCACTGCTACTACGGTTTTAACTTTATATGTAATTCTGCATTTCTGTGACATTTAGACAAAAGAACGTCTCTGCTCAGTCATGGTCTTCAGAGCACCACTGTGATACCAGAAGTATCTTTTATAAATCGAAACAGAGTCCAAACAACTAGTGACATAAAAGAAACCAGAGGGACCAGGAAAAGGAAGGGAAAATACAGGGCTGTTCATGTAGAAAAGTGTATGGCTGTGCAACTGAAGAGGAATCATCTAAAACTGGAGAGAAAGGTGAGTACCAGGAGAACATCTGCAAATACAGACTGTACATATGAACAGCAACAGTAGGAGCACATAAGTCTTCTTCCCTCAGGTAGGAGGCAAGAAGAATCCTTCATGGATTGCACTCTGGAACAGGATACAGAAAGACTGGGATCATGTATTGCTGATGAACTTCTCTGTGGAAAGGCAGGACAAGTCACCTCCTCTGTGCCTCCCTACCTGTAGAAATGGGTATGAGTATGGGTATTATTTCACTTATAAAGCAATGTCATATTGGACACATATTGACACAAATGTCATATTGGAGAGGAGGTCTTATTATTTACATCAAGGAGCAAAATTCCTACTGTCCTAGGAAGGGATCTTATGCAGTCCTTGTGGCAGTAATTATATTCTGTTCTGCAAAAACATTTCCTGTTCCATCTTACTGACTGTAATCAGCCCATGTTTTTCCATCTCACTGCTCCAAAAGAAGGAAACGTCTTTAGAGGTCAAAATGAGAGAATTGTTTTAATTCAGAGGTAGAGTGTTTTGAGACAAACACACGGCATAAGAAATTCCAAACAAACCATTTTGGCTATGATACAAATATAAAAATTCAACTCTTCCAGTAGGACAGAGTGTACCTTTGCCAGAGGAAAGGATAAAGGTCTAATAGATGATAGTTCTGTGGTACCACCACTTCCTTCTCCCTCTCCTTAGCAGTTACCGTCTTCTCTCCATAGCACCAAACAGAAGAATGGTTCTCAGACCTTGAATAGCTCTCCAGCCTTATCTCAGAAAACTAGCAAGGAGTTCATTTCCTTGTGCAGAGTTGCTCATTTCCAGCCTATATCACTGGACAAAACATAGCCAAAATATTATTTCTCATGTCATTCTATATTTGAAGGATGCTTGACAAGGCAAAAGCAAAACCACTAGGCAGAAAGCCCTGCTTAACACCGACCTCACCAGACATGCAACTCCTTCATTCCATGCTCTTCCATTGCCAGTCTGCAATAAACCAGGACTTCATGTTTTCTTGTTTACCCATTCACTTTTTCCTAAGCACCCAATCAACATCTCTACAGAAAGCAATGGGAAAGAAGGGATGGAAAAAAGCAAAGGACCAAAAAATCTGAACAGAAATTTTGATCCCCTCTCTAGTGATAGATGGCACAAAACAAGTGATTCAGGGCCAATGACTTTAAGGCAAAGCAAAAGTGAAAACCCAACAACCAACCTAACTGTCTAAAGAATATTTCACAACCTAAATTACTGTTTTTTAACCAACAAGTCCCATTTAATTTGCAGGGGTTCTGGAACAAGTTTATAATTTACCCCAAACCATAAAACTTACAGTGCACACGACCAAACACACGGGATCATCCTGCAAAGCAGAAGCTTTGTGTTGCTAAATGGTATGTACTTAATTGTATTATCTCAGTTTATTGCTCATAATTTTCTTACCCCCCTACCTCATCAAATGATCATCTCTCTAGTAGTTTGCTCTTGAAACTTTATACCGTGAGGCAGCAATACTCACACTGAAATAAGACTGGATACTATTATAGATACTACTGCTGAATACTGACAGCCTGAGTATGTCACTCTTTCACATAACACGCCAACACTGATTTAGTTTCAAGTGTGAAAATCCTTTTATAAATTTAAGTAGCTCTTTTATCATAAGTAGCACATTCAACAAAACCTACTTATTATTTTGAACAGCATGAGAAACAAATACTGACTGCTTTTTTCAGTTTAGGAGGACAAATCAGGCTGTTGCCCAAAATCTTACATAACTTGGTAACTTATAAAACATGATCATCACAGCAGACTCAGAAATTTTCACAGCAGAATTTTGTAAGAGCCACTCAAAAACCAGTCATGAAAGAGTTCATGAAAATAGCTCTATTTATTTTGTACATAAAATGCCAGATAATTGAATAATGCAATTATATGATATAAAAATGTGACACATAACGTGATTTAATAAATTACTTCCAAAACTGCTCAGGGAGGGTTGTCCTGAAAAATACACATTCCATGTTCTTAGAGACTCTAAAACAAAGACAACAACTTTTCTACACACCCTCCCAATTTCAGTCCAAAAATAATAACACACTTAACTTTATATTTTGATAATTTGAAAGATATTGGCAATCAGGAAATTCAGACCCATCACTGTATTTCTCCAACACAATATTAATATTCTAATAAGCACACATCTAACTCAGTCCCACAAGATTTATTAACTTAACAAATTACTAACCCTTCACTCCCCTTGTCTTCAATTTGCAGTTTATGACTTTGATATGGAAGCACTTCATGATGATAAAGGGAAAAACTGCAGGACTAATTACCAGACAAGAGGTGATGTCTTTATTTAATTTTAAAGTGTCCCAGATATCATGGAACAAAAGTACACATAGACTATTTGTTTCACTTACACACAGGTAAAGATCACTCTTGGGTCATTTTTCAGATCTGGCTGATGTGATAACAAGGCCCCTGCCTACCATCTGTACAAAATCGTGACTACAGAGAAAAGGCTGTCCTAAGGCCAGTCTCAAGAAGAGAAAGCAGCAGGGCCCAAGGCCCTATAGGTCCATTGGCTTCACATCAGCTCAGGAAGAGACACAGAAACAACCTCCTGCAATCCATTCCTAAGCACATGAAGGACAAAAAGGTACAAAGGGACACTCAGTGAGCAATTTCACGGACATATCATGGCACTCTAAGACACTACATTAAGGAGCATAGCTGGCATTCCACACCTGGAATACTGTGGCCAGCCATGGGAACCCAGTTCAACGGGGACAGAGAGAAATAGGAGAGGAACTGGCAGAGGGCTACCAAATAGGCCAGGGACCTCAAACACAGGAGGAGAGCTTGCAGGGACTGGGCCTGTTTTGTAAATGAGGCTAAAAGGAGAAGTCATAGCAGCTTACACTGACTTGAAAGACAGCTACTAAAATGACACAGACAACCTTCTTTGTCAAACGATCATACAAGGGGTATTACCCCTTGAGTAACATTTTTTTGAGGTTCAGTTTGGATATTAGGTAGTAATTTGCACTCCTGGAGAGTGTGGCCCACCACTGAAACACACTGCCCAGAGTTCATGGATTCTCCACCCTCAGAGGCTTACAGGACTTGGCTGGACTCAGCCATGGCTGATCCAATCTTATGACAGCCCAGCATCAGGGGCATTATGTACTAGGTGACCTACAGAATTTTCTTTCAAAGAGCGTTTAAACGTCTCACCGATTCAATAGGGCCAAGATGCCCCCCAGATGATAGTTATGCTTAAACTTTGAAATGAAAAAATCACGATGTAGCCAGGTTCAAGCATGCTAATACCTGCACTTTATTCTGAACGTATTCCCATTCTCCATCAGTCCAAACCAAACCAGGAACTGCTATTGCAATTGCTCTCTTCTATTATTACTTCAGTTTGAATCATTTGATAAAGCACCCTTAACGTTCCAGGGACTAATTTTCAAGGTTTCATTATTAATTTTGTACCAAAGTTCTGAAAACACAATGTACACAGAGAACACTGATAAGAGGCTGTAACCTTCAAGTGATTTCACAGTCTTTCTCAACACAGAGCATCTGTTGTTGTTGCTGTTTGTAACAGCGTGTGGTTCTTATGAGAGGCCTTGCCCTTCCAAAGTAACGTCACTGAAGATAAAAGGGAGAAGGAAATACTTGTGCTTTTAATTCCTGACAAGTAAGTTTCCTTATAATTGTAGCCACTACCTATGGAAGGGGACCGCTGACAAGCAAAATTCTGCACTAGTGCAGAAATAGCTCTCAGGTGCAAATTCTGGACTTTTCAGACCTATGTGAAGTATCTCCATTAACAGCTGAATATGTGACAGGAGGTCAGGCTTTTGTACTAGGCAGCATGGAAATACTGACTTTGACTCCATTATCAGTGCATCTTATTGGAAGAAAACAATACCCCATGTTAAAATACATGAAGAGGTGATGTTCTCCTGCCTCCCTGTCCTCTAAGTAATTTGAACTATATTCTTCAGCTAAAGATAGACACTGTTTTGTAGAAATTTACCTGAAGTAATTTAAACTAGAGACAGGCAGAAGGGAAGGAAGAAAAGAGGAAAAGTGATTCAGAGTAAGCTGTGCTTGGCTATGACTAATGTCAGCTCTTGCTAAACAGCAAATTTTGTGCATAACAGGCACCAAAATCTCCAAGTTGTATCTTATAAACAACCCAGTTCAGCACAGGGTCTGTTCCAATCACTGGCTGACTGAGGTCCTTATCCAAACTAAATAACAAATTAGTTTTTGACTAATCAAGTTTTGTGTCAAATGAAATGTCAAGTAGCAGATAGGACTACTGTTTTTTATTTTATTTTTTTAAGAAAAGGGAAATAAATTTACATTTCTAATTCCTTCCAAGACTATTTGGATAAGAAATTGGTGAAGTTGGTGTGATTTTAGAAATGATTTTTACCCTGTGATCTTCTTCCTTTTTCCCCAGCTCTAATCAGTATTGGGTCCAGATCTCAGTCTTGCTGTTATCAGTGAGACCGTTTGTGGTGTCAGTCTGGACTCTGCAACAAGGAGAACCAACCTTCTGGTTCAGGCAGCAAACACCCCAGTGTCATGGGATGTCAGAGAAGCCCCACAAACTTCCTGATCATCCTCTATGGCATGGAGCAGTCAGAATCTAAAAGACATCCTATCCCACCGAGGCGTGCAGAACAGGTACTTACAGCTCTGTATTGAAGTAGGAGGTGACATCAGGATCAGGCACACCTGCTACAGCAAAATTACTGCTTCCAGTGTCAACCAGAATATTTAACTGCCGAAACAGAAGAAAGGAGAGGTGGTTTTCATATTCAACTAAACAAACAAAAAAAAGAAAAAAAAAAAAAAAAAAGAAATCATTAAAGTTTTTTGTCTAAGCTACCTTTAGTTTAAAAATGAAGACGACAGTTGTCCTGAAAAATAAATGCAAAATGTCACTTTGGGGAAAGACATGCTGCTGTGGCCCCTCTAGAATAGCTGATTATAATGAAATGCTGTAAAATAGTCATGGTCACAGAAGGGGAATATCCGCCAAGCCCATATTTATTCAGCAGATGAATTCATGACCATCTCAAATTTCTTTTTGGCCAAGTCCTTGTGTCTCAGCAACCTGTCTCATCAGGGACACATGCTGCTTTGTGCCCTCTTTAAAGTACTGCTTGCCTTAGGGCTGATGAGGTTTCTAGGTGAGGTCTGAGCAGAAAGAAGCAGAAACATGAAGCTTAGCAAGCACTGGGAGAAGGTGTAACTCCTTTTGAGCGGAGCGGTAGCAACCTACCACAGTCTTCACTGCCTGGGAACAGGAGGATGGCAGACTTACAGACACAGTGAAAAGCACTGATTGGTCGGCAGCTTAAGAGGGGGACCACTTGTTCAATTAATTGGGAGGATGACTGAGGCCAAAAAATGACTAACAAAACCACACAGAAAAAAATGAGACCTTCCCTTTCCCCATTTGGCTCAGGTGACCAGTCAGGTTCACCACAGCTGTGTGAACACTTGTGCTAGCACGAAGCAGGTCACAGCATGGGAATGAGCTGAGATGCAGGATAACTTCTTTCAGCAACATTGAAACTACAGCTTGGGAGTGTCATTAATGATAATTTAAGTCTGTCACTACCAAAAGTGGTGGTCACACTTTTTTCCTGCTCTTGGCTGGATGTTTCCCATGGCTTCTTGGCATAAGTACTAGTACCCATATGGCTGTGCTACAAATCCACTCAGGTTCCTTACCTACAGTTGCAAAAAACATTAGTAATCTGTCTTATCAGACAGCTACTTGAAAAGAGATGGGAGGAGCAGATACTAGAAAAGGGTGATTGCCCTTTTCAATTTGCTGGATTGTAAGAGAGAAAGATGGGGGAAATGAACTCAACGATGACAAAGGAAATGGAGAAACAGAATCAAATTCAGAAAGGAGTGTAAAGACATAGGAAGATAAAGCACTTAGAGAAGATATGCTGAATTCTTCTTTAATCGATTTTAGACTGAGCACAGGAGAAAAAAAGTGTGAGCTGATGTTTAAAAACATTTTTGGTTTGCTCATGGAGGAGGAGGAGGAAGAAGGTTGCCCCTGTTTTACCTAGTAAATAAAATCTGGGACTGAGGACTGTTAAAAAAAAAAAAACAAAAAAAAACAAAAAAAAAAAAACCAACAACAACTAGTAATCAATGGGACTCTCTTTTGAACTGCATGAACTCTGCCATTGGTATTCCCAGCCCTAATCATACAAAAATTTTAAGACTAAACATAAACAAAACCACAACTTCAGTCAAGTTATTTACTTGCCTCACTGCATCTCAGATTTTAGATTAAGTGAAAACAATGCATTAAAATTTATTTTGCAAACAGACATGCTAGACGGACTTCTAGAAAGAAAAGGACATATCCAAGTTCACCTGGCTCCAGGAGCTGAGGCTTTAAAAGAAAGTAAGAACCTGTGAGGCATGACTTGCAAGAAAATCCAAAGTTTGCTTCATACTTTGTTTCACCAAGATTAAAATCTAACATTCTGTCAAACACCTAACAAAGTAAGAACTGTTCTTTTTTATTTTTTTCCCCTCTCTTTTTTTTTCCCTCTCTTGGATAGAAATTGTATTAAAAATAAATAACAAAGAGTAGCTACAATGTGTGCATCTATCAGGACCAACAAAAGTTGCCTCCAAGGGGTGCTGCAGGGCTTAAATTAATTAGCATTTCCAAGGCAGTCTGTGATGTTTGAGTAATGGGCACTATACGTCAACTGAATAAATAGATATAGGTGTTACCCTAACTTCAGTAGTATGTATGACACTGTACATGGAGGAGGACTGGGGAAATAAAATTAAAAAGAAATAAAATAAAAAAAGCTCAACCGCTAACTATGACTTATATAAAAGACATTTTACCCCCCACACCTTGAATAAAATGTTACTATCACAGAATTCAGAAATCACTGAAGAAAAGGGCAAGTTTACTGCCCACAGAACGGAGCGAATCAACATTTCCAAAAGAAAACTGGTATCTCTCCCCTCCAAAAAAAGGGGAAAACACAAAGGCAGCTAACCATGCAGGTCCCAGCCCACTCGGCCTTGGCCACGCTCACACGACAGATCGCTATTGAGGCTGACATTCCCGATCTGCATGTTTGTGCATAATGAGACGCAGGCGGCCAGGGCAGACACAGATTTATTGTGGCCCTTACAATAGTGCCAGTGATTAGCAGATCATTTTGGGGTGGGTATAACTGACTGGGTGCTCTTTCTCTGCCTGCCGCCCTTTCGGTCCGAATTTTCTTTAGTGCCTCCACGTCTCATTAAGATCCACTTTCATGTTGTCACTGCCGGAGACTACTTTATTCTGCGCCAGTTCTCTGACAGTTTAACTAGGCTGCTGGGCAGCTTCCAGACCAGCTCTGGTAAGTCACGGGGTGGCAGCTGGAGGCCTCATGGTCCAGGGCTGCCTGCCCTGCCCCGTCTCCAGAGGTCAGCCCTGCCCAGTCCCCTGGAGATGGAGGCGAACACGCAGCACGCTCGCTCCCCAGTCGCTGCACTTCACCACCCGCTCAATGCCACCTGAACACATTGAGCTGGAGAGTGGCCATACTTCTCTGTACCTTCACCTTTCCGTAGCAGGAAGGTACTGATGTTGAGGGAGAGCCAGCAGGGGTGTTTGCATCCTCTTCAACAGCCTCCTGGCAAAGCAGCAGAGAGACCATGAACCAGAGCTCTCCTTGCTGGCAAAGCAGGTCCACTGGATTTATGACAGCCACCTCGAAAGAATCGTGTCCTGTCACTTACAGCTGATTAGTGATTGGCATGTTTTGTCAGAAAGTGTCAGGTGAAGTCAGATTTGGCAAAAGCCAAGATCAGAGAGGCACATCTGAATGAAGCAATGAAGGAGAAATTGTCCAAAGGCTGCTGACTGATCATGTGCTAGTCATAAAAAACGAAAGACTCCTTTCCTTTCACACTGCAAGGCACAAAAGGAAAGCCTACAGTTGGTGGTGGATTTTTTTTTTTTTTTTTGGACATTTCCGAGTTCAATTTCAGATCTATACAGCAGATATAAAAGCCCTTTTTTTTTTTTTTCCCCCCCAGAGATCACCTTTACCATAGCCGTGTGTGATATATGGAGTAATAATTCATGTCAAGAAGATGGTTGATATTAATAAATCATTAGGAGATGTGGGAGTGTGACCATGGTTGGGACAAGCCCCATGGTTGGTGATAACATCAAGTTCAATTTCAGATCTATACAGCAGATATAAAAGCCCTTTTTTCCCCCAAAGATCACCTTTACCACAGCTGTGGGATGTGAAACCTGCACCTCATACCATACTGGGAGATTATTTTGCTGGATGCATTTCCTGAATAATATGGCTATTAATGAGAGGTTAAAAAAGACTCCTGGGTATAAAGTGACCATGATGGTAACAACCACCTGAGCCATGACAAACTTACAGAGGAAATCTGCCACCCTATCTGTATGCCATTAAGTTGTGCTCAAATCAAAAGCTGTTTACTGAAAGTTGTGAACATGGAAATGCATTGCCAGAGAGGCAGAAGTCTCCTTGGGCCATGCATCTTATATGTTGTTTTTTACTCCAATTGGTGGAGATGCTGAAAAAATAAAACAGTTGTAATAATTCATTTCATCTGGTAGTCAAATACATTGTCAATACTTCAAGGATCCCTGAAGCTTTCCAGTATTTGATTTAGCATCAGCATCAAATAGCACTTACTGTATACTCTCCTGCTTCAATAATTTAACTTACTACTGTCTTTATTTTTTTTATTCTTTCCACTGCTGAATATTGTTGTATTTTGATACCAGTAAAATTTTTCTATTGATCTATCATCTTTTTTCACTCAACAAAACTTCTTTTGTCTGTGGTTCAGGTACTAGCCCTATCTCTTACCGCAAGTGATGTCGATGCAACGTCATCAACACTAGGAGTCATCTATCCCTACTTTAACTGCATCAGTGAGCAGTAATGTGCAGTTTGCAAAACACACCATGTATTCAGAAAGTGACTTCCTTGTCCTCTAGCAGGGACAAACCTTACCTCTGTGCTGACCTACACTGTACTCAGACTTGGTGAAGTTTCTCTTTCCTGTTTTAGTCTGAGGTCAGAAGTTTTTTGTAATGCTCAGAAAAACATACAAAACCAATCCCACAGGCTGTAAGTGCATAATGCATTTCTTTGAAGCAGCTCCCTGTGTGGCTTAGCATACACAGTCTTTGCCAGGTGTGGAATCCCAGGGCTTGCATGCAGCCCTGTTGCACTGTTGTTTTTGATGTAATTCCCCAGGTAACCCACCCCGAGACAGTGATAATCTTCATCCCCATTAAAAGAAGGGCCTGTGGAAAAATACACTATAGTTTTTTCGAGTTAATGGGCCTGATTCTTCTAGGTCAAGCAATGAAGACTTATCACTGAACAAAATGAAACAGACTGAAAAAATGCATTTGGATCTTCATCCCTGCTTCAGCTGATGCTTGGGGGAATAAAGAACAGAGTAAGATCTGCAGAGTTAGACCCATAGATATAATAATGAATCTCATTCAGTTGTATGTTTACTCTGGGGCTCAGTCAAAATCTTGATGTTAGGCAATTGACAGCTTCCATCATGCAAGCCAGAAGGTCCAATGAAGCTGGATGTGTAAGAGACCACAATGAAAACTACAAATGAACATGCCTTCCCTGGGATTTTAACTTGACCGAATGCCCTCCCTTTCTATTCCCCTCTCTCCCTTCCCCAGTAAAGTGCGACCGTTTCATGCTAGTAACATTCATATGCCGTTCAAAATCTTGTCCTGCTGTGCTTTCTTGATTTCTCCCACACACACGCTTAAAATAGGGTTTATAGTCCTACTCTGCTTGATCGAGTATGCCACACAGTGAACCATCACAAAGTAAAAATGTGTGTTTTTTTTTTCCACATTTAGAGACTATAAATAGGAAGCATCCCATTACTGGCTCATGTGCTGTTGCCACATATCATGATGGCTTAGCACAAGTCCACACCATCTAAAAACCCCATAACTTGCAACATCTCTTAATTCCCTCTCTTTCTTATTTTGTCCCATACATATTAGACCCTACAGAAAAAAAAAAAAATTGTTAGACAGCGCTTAAAAAAAAAAAAAGTGCAAAGAAGAGCTACATTTCTTGTTAGAGATTAGCAGCTAGAAATCATTTGGGTAACAGCTCTTCTTTTTTAAGCTGGTTAATAGATAGGAAAATTAGTTGCCAATTTAAATATTGCCTCATTTAACACAACGATTCCTAATTACATTATCAGCCCATCTGGCAAGAATTGCTTACAACCATCATGCAAAACAGAAAACACTCTAGGAACTATATGCTGTGTTTGCCCACAGTTATTATGTGTTATTATTGGCACAGACTGTCAGTCAGGTTATTTCAGCAATTTGTTTCTACAAATTAATAATGTTATAATATAAAGTGGCTTTTTAAGAAGAGCTACTGTACACTACTTTCAGTGTAATCTGGAATTAGCATTTACAGCCTAATTTTTAGTAAACTAATTCAGAAGACCAAGGTTTAATGCAGATTCTTCATCTCTTCTTTTTAAGATATGGAAATAAAATCTAATTAAAACATGAGTTAGGGGAACCTTTGGAAGCATGTCTAGATGTAGGGGACTGCAAAGTTGCACATAGACTGAAAAATCGTCAGTGACAAAAACACTTCTGCTTGTAGAATTATGTATATTTTGCTGGAGAGGCAAGACTGAAACAAAAAAGGGGTAAGTTTGTCAGTCCATACAAAATACTGGCATACTGCTGCTGAACACTGGAGCAGGGACAAGGTTCTCAGATTTTAGCAGTCTCAAGAACAGTCCCAGGACTGGAACAGCCCAGTCCTTGTTACTCTGCAGCACTTCACAGGATGTGTGTGGTGGGAAGGGACCCCTGGGGGCCACCTGCTCCAAGCTCTGCGCAAGCAGGGCCACCCAGAGCAGGCTGCCCAGGGCCAGGCCCAGGTGGCTTCTGGAGATCCCCAAGAGGAGCCCCCACAGCTCTCTGGGCAGCCTCTGCCAGGGCTCCTCACCTGCACAGCACAGAATTGCTGCCTGCTGCTCAGAGGGAGCCTCCTGGGCTCCACTTTGTGCCCACTGCCTCTTGTTCTAGTGCTGGGCACCACTGAAAAGGGCCTGGCTCCGTCCTCTTTGCTCCCTCCCTTCAGGTATTTATGGACATTGATGAGATCCCCCTAAGCCTTCCCTTCTACAGGCTGAACAGCCCCAGCTCTCTCATCCTCTCCTCACAGGAGATGTGCTCCTGCCTCTTCATCATCTTGGTGACCCTCTGTTGGACTCTCTCCAGCCTGCCTCTCCCTCTGCTACTGGGGAGGCCCAGAACTGGACCCAGTACTCCAGGTGTGGTCTCACCAGTGCTGAGCAGAGGAAGCCAGAAAACAACTCTGCTGTCTGACTGACAGCCTGGCCACTGGTGACGTTTGAAAAACACCCCACCCAGAGCCAAGCAACTCCCTACAGCTTGGACTATAACACACTTCACCTTTGAGGAGGAGGAGGAAGCAGGAAGCCCATGTTACACTGGATCTGGGAGGAGAATTTCCACGTGGTGCATTGAGGGGTGTGGGGGGTGTCAAATCACAGGAGACAAATTATTTGCTACCACCCCCCCCCCAAGAAATCCTCCTGTTTTCACAAGAAAGGTCTAACTATTCAGATGAGATATGTGAGGCAGTACAAAGAAAAAAAATGGAACAGAGATTAATGATTTTCTAATGCAGTTTGCTAAGCAGGTGGTGCCCACGTTTCACTGCAACATCATGCTTAGGACACCGGAAGGTGATCTATTGCAGCTCGAAATCTTGGCCAAACCAGAAAGTCAAGCGAGTTACTAAAGATTATTCCTTCTCTGGTGATTGCAGGAAGTTTGTCAGAGAAAGTGTAGCACATAAAGTACATTATGTAGTAAACTGGAGAACAAATTGTAAATGGAGGCTCTTCAGGGCTACACTAGATTAAGCCACAAGAGTTTGTTTGGCATTTGCTGTCATTCCCCTCACCATATATTCAGTTTGTGTCAGGACCTATGATTTGGTCCCCTATTTATACTACCCTTACCTTCACTCTCCCCACCAAGCTCCTGAAACTCATCTGTTACGGGGCACTGTCACACTCACATTGGGCTAACAGAAGACAGAGTCTTCTGCCTTCAGTCTTTTCATGGTCTGAACTGAACTGCTGAACTGGGAAAAATACCATTTCTTTTTTTTTCCTCTCTGAAAAGCAATAATCTCTTTCTTAACCAGAAGATGAAAAGTACTATCAGGATTAGCCAATCTTTCCCTGCTTAAGAGCGCTGTGTGTTTCTGTAGCTGACATTTGTATTAAAAACACAAATGCTAAAGATGACTGATTGCTCTGAAGTATCAACTTGCTAAACTAAATTGTGAGTTGAAATATGAGCGTCTGACTCTGGGACTGATGAATAGTCATTTTGAAGAGAAATATTACAAGAAGTGCTTTATATATATTATCATTTTGACAATAAGGGAAGGCTATTATGGTTTAAAGACCTCCCTCCCCTCCCCAAAAGAAAATAAAACTTGGCTAATCAATCCTGGTAAAAAAGCAAAATATCTATTCTTCATTTCTGCGCTCTCCTTTTCACCAGTTCTTTCACTTTCCTAAACATTAACATTCTAGCTGCACATGCTGTCTCATGTGGTATCTTATTTTTCAAGCTGAAATTTATTTGCTGTGTCTAGATTTATCATACAACACATCCATCCTATTCATGCTATATGAACATGCTTCGCTGTTGAACATGAGCTATTACTTGTTTATCTTAGAGCTGTGTGAATCGTAGCTATTTTGTCTCACTGCCTTTTCAGAAAAGATTAACCTTTTTTTTCTCTTTTTTCCCAGATATAAGTCCCTCTCCCATATCACTGACTTGGACACCCAATAGCTGACAAAGTATTTAAGTGTGTGAAGCAACCCGCTCACTCACCTTAAACATTTATGCCTCAACCGAAGGCATGCCCTCTTCCAGACATTGTGTTTTAAGGAAAATCTGGACTAGTTAGAGGAAGTTCATTAATGACAATCATCTAGCAGTCTACAAAAATCTGTAAATAGACATTGGTAGGCTCAGACTAGTTTGCAAGGCTGTGAAGAACTGTGATCGTCTTTTAACATACGTATGATTACACATAAGCTCGTTGTCTCTTCACCAGCCTATTTCTAACTTCTAAAGTGAAGTAGGAGAGAGTTAGCTCTTACTAACAGCAGTAAAACACCAATATGCTCACAAATTTCAGTGAGGAAAAAGTATATTTGTTTCTATATTTATAGTAAGCATGTTTGTGAATTCGAAGATTACTATGTGCTTATGTAAATGGAAGATAGAAGATAAAAAAAAAAAAAACCACCACACCCTGAAAATTAAGAATGAAAGCAGAATACATCAGGTATTTACACATAATTATACACAAAGCCCTGATTAAACCAAAAGCAAGTTTCCACCTGTTAGTAGATGGAAATCCATCAGTTTTCCACTAATTACAATACAGCACTGAGAGACAAGAGAGAGAGGATGAAAACCACTGGAACCAACTCTCCCATCTAACTGCAATGCTCGCAAGGAATCTCAGTGCCCACTCAGCCTTGGTTTAGAGGGATGGACTATGTCTGATCTCTATGCAACATCTGAATCAGAAAGCATCTCATCTAGAGTTCACTCCTCCTTCCCCAATGACCGAAGTGGCTAAGGTGTTGGAGAGACAGCTATTAATTTATAAATCCAACAGCTAAAAAACAAAAACCAAAACAACACACATTAGGAGAAACACCTGCAGCCTCCCTCTACCACCAACCTGAGACTTGGAGATACGCTTGTGAATGCCACAACAGATTTCACAGTCACCCTCTCAACCTGGAGCCTGTTCTTGCTTTGAAACCACCAAACACAGCCAAGGTAGAGAAGACCTCATGGGCAAGGCTTTAAGTTCCTTGGACCAATGGCCACCCAGATGAGATAGCTACTAGTTCATGGAGAGGTGTGTGCTGTAGGTGGACTTGGGGAAAAGGGCAGTTTATAACTCCCCAGTAAATAGCAGAGCAATAGAGATGGGGGAAGGAGTGCACATCTGTGTTTCACAATACAGGAACACCCGCAAGCCATAAAGGGTTTCACTGTCCCCAGCCAGCTCCTCCTCAGTAAGCCTCTACGCACTTGTACCCACGTGCTTAACCACACTTCATTCCTTAAGTAAAAGAAAACACTGCCAAATACTTTCAGTTGACCTGAAGCTAAACTTTCACTGTAAAACTTACAACCATCTCACTGGAAAAAAAAAAAAAAAAATTAAAAAAAAATAACACATCCACCTCAAGTGTCTTAAGCTAAGTGTCCGCTATGTCTGTTCTGTTTACCAGTATTTCTTAGGGCATAATTCTTCTAAAAATACAGTACTATGCCAAACAATTTCAGAAGTTTTTTTTTTTTTTCTTAATAAACAAACAAACAAAAAAAAAAAACAAACAGGAGAAAGGCACTCATCATACTAATATAATATCATACTAATATAATACCTTTCAAAATATGATATCCAAGCAGGGTTTTGTGCTCTGTGTTGTTGTTTGTTTGTTTGTTTTTTTTAAAGGAAATGAAATCAGTAAACCTACGTTAATGTATTATATGCAGTGAATTAGTATAGTTAGAAGCTGCATACAGCTTAGAATTTCAATTTTCCGAGGCTTTTGCTCTCCAAAATTAGCTTCCAATTTATTTTGTTAGTTCACCCTTTTCTCTTCCTCTATTGTTCATTAGAATCAGAGAAACTGTTGTGTGATAAACCTTGCATTTTTAGTCTTTTTCTACCTAGCTTCAGAAGTCCTACCCTGTGTTAAAAAAAAAAAATCAAAAAAAAAACCTCCAACTGCAGTGTCTGTAAGATTGAAAGAGTTTTGTGCATTTACGCAGAACCACACTACAACAAATAAACTGAAGAAGGCTTGACCCCACTAATCTTATGACCTTCCTCATGCTGTACAAGCTTCTACACTGTGAGTCACTATCCATGTTTACCATGCCAGTGGGAAATGATATAACTAATCAAAGGCCACATTTCAAGCTTCAACAAAGCTTATGAAATCCATTCTTAACACTACAGTGAGTGAGAGGTTAGGAGGTATCTCTATCCTCACAAGTGCTGTTGTATTTTTTTAAATCTCCCTTTTGTCAAATACACCATGGTACCCTTACATTTCAGTGGTGGGCAGTGCTGGCAGAAGCCTCTCAGGAGAGCCTCAGTCTCACTCCTGTACTTCCTCATCCATTTAAAGGTCTCCCTCACACCAAAGATATGAATCTCAATCTTAAATTTAAGTAAAGCCCTGGCTTTCATAGTGCACCAGCGATGTGAAACTAAGCGCCAAAGCTGCTCCCACAATACTTAAGGAGTTTTTGAAGGCAAAGATGAACTTTGAAAAAAGCTACATTTTGAAGACAGGTAATGAGAAAAAGACATTTGCAGGATAGCAGTGAAAAAAAAAAAAAAAAAGAAAGAAAAAAAAATACAAAAAAACAAACCACAGCGTTTTAAGAATGCTGAATGTTTGGCCTGATCTCAAATGCCAGGCCCTTTTCCCTCTCCTCCCCCTGTCAGCTCACTCCTGCAGATACACGACTGTGTTCAGGTTTTTTCCTCCCTGTCAAGATGTTAGCTTTGTAGACGGGTGTTTTCAAGTGAAGGTTTTTCAAAGCCTGGAGAGCTGCAAGGAGGAAAGGTGAAGGAAGGACAATCCTGACATGACACATTGGGCTGAGCTGCTCTCCCCAGGCAGGCTGTCCTCATCCAGGTGCCGTACTCACACTGTAGGGCCGCCACTCATTGTAACATCCTTCCAGTTGCACCTAATGACTCGCTTCAGGAAGATCTAACTTGTATTTTTCAGTGCTCTTCTTAAAACAAGACATTGAATATTTATACAGTATTTTTCATCCATACTCTTAAAACACTGTAACAAAACCGAAGTGGATAAGCATATTTTTTATTGGATTTTCTCTATCTATACACCTCAACAGTGAAAGAAACATTCCAAAAACATGAAAAGCAATGGAAATGACTACATGAGAATGCCCACCTCACTGCTGAAGTGGAGTTTGTGGCTGCGAGAGCAGCCTCTCCCTCCTGGAGGCCAGAAAACCACAGACTAGCTCACAGTCACACATCAGCATTCCTGGATTAGCCAGGATTGTTGGACACAAGGAAGTAAAAACGTCAGCACCTTCCTTGGAAAACCAACTATGCAGCTCCTCATATTTCAAGTCATGACCTCTGCTATAAAAATGCCACAACTTGTACTTCAGGACAGGACTTGCAGCACTGTTACATTTTGATTAACATAGGAGAACTTCTATAGTATTTTACATGGCAATATAGGGGTGTTTCCACCTAGTGAACAGAAGAGACTGGTCCCTGCATTTATACATCTTCATACTCCTTTGAACTATCTCATCCCCATGTGCCAGAGCAGCTCCAACCTCCATTCCTCCCTTTCTGCCCCAAAACAGCCACCATCACATACTTCTGCACACCTACTGGGTTGCTGCCATATAGATAGCAAGGGACACGACTGGATCAGCTACTGCAGGAAAGAGGTGAAAGGGAGGGAAGAGATCAGAAAAACCACCAGGTCCAGCTATGTCAAGCACAAGGACTGTAATTTGGCTATTCAGATTGCATTCACTGCTAGAAAAGCTGTGCCACATCTCTGGGGAAAGGTGTTGGGTCAAACAGCTGCCCGCTGCTCCGTGCTGTCTTGAGCGACCATGGAAAGGTACACAAGCAGCCCCAGGTCTCCAAGCAGAAGCAAGGTGATGCAACTCCAGTGTTTTAACTTCCCTTGTAATTAATACAGGGAATGCAACAGATGGAAGGCTTCTGCTCCCCATTCCACCTGACCTATTTAGGGTATTACCAAAGAGTAGAATTTGATTGCCATCGTTGGCATTTCTTGGAATCATACACTGGTGTTCAAAGGCACACAGAGAAAGCAGCTTTCAAATCCATAACACCAGGAATAGCTACTTGATTGGGAAACAAACAAACAAACAAGCTGCTATGCTGTGTCACAATCATGTGTTTGATTTATTAAAAATAAGTACCATCTTTTTTTTTTTATTCATATTTATCCTAACATTTTTACTTAAAAATTGGCAGGGCAAGTTAAAAGGCAGATTTGATTTTCACGTGAAATAAGATATGATTTCTTATTTGCAAAAACAAAACAAAACACCATGCTACTCCCCATGCTCTTGGACTCATTTATTTTTCTCTCTCTTTCTCAAATATGCACACTTTACTCTCTTTACCCTGGCTAATACTGTGGAGGCAGCAGCTCTGGGAAATGAACTGGCTTTGCCTGTGGCTCATACATCATTACAATTGTTAACTAAGTTCCACTATAAAAATCTTTATTACACAGGAGAACACAGAAGCGTGCAAGAACACAGCTTTATTTTCAGATAACAGGTTGAGTTTGTAGGTCAGGAAGTTAAAAGACTTTTTTTTATTCTCGCGGGTTTACAGAGGTTGCTTCATGCAGAGGAGAGATTCCTGGTACTCTTTCCTCCAAATATCAGTCTGTATGTAGAAGTAAACTACCCTCTGCTTCAGCCAGGAGCTAAAAAACACTGTCTGATGATGGTTTCTCAGGATCTGCAGCAGCCCAGGGTTCTAACACTTCACATACTACCTGGAAGGGCTTTCCTAAAGTCTTGCAGCATGCAGTCACACTGCTGCCCACGCTGAAGCTCAGGCCAGTGGAGTTCTAAAAGTCTGGCTATTGGCAATGGCAAACACTGCAGGGCACACCCACCATTAAGAAAGCTTCCAAACCTTAATAAAAATGTGCAGATAATATCACTGGTATTTGGGCACTTGCCGAGACAACTCTGAAACAATAAGGAGAGAGCCAACGAAAGTTAACTTTAGCTGGAACACGTAACATGCGCCAGCATTCATGACTACTGCTGCTGAGAACTTTTACGATTTTTTTTTTCATACATTATTTATCTCAGCAGTCCAAATGCAAAAATCTGGCATATCGGATTGTGTGAAATGATAGTGCTATTCCCTGAAGGACTTTGCATCTGTGAAGAAATGAGAAGATTATTCTGTGACAGATAAACTGAAGCAGTGTGACTGCATCAGATGTTTTCTTGCTACAGCATTTCTCAGACTTCTTGAAAGTGTGACCACCTTTGGACTCCTCTGTCTCTTATTTGCAACCTGAGAGTCACAGAGAAGAAAAACGAATGAAATAATAAATAAAACTCTCGTTATTCACAGGAAAATATCAGCAGGATTGATGAATCAGTTTCTGACAGGCCTCACACTTCCCTCTCACCTGTGGCAGACATCTACCAGTCAGCACACAGCTTTCCGTATCATGCTTAGGCAGTATGACAACACTGCCTTGAAGCTCCTCCAAACTGGTACAGAGTGCTCTGTCTTGAAAAGATGTTTCAATTATCAATTTCTTAAGCTGCAAACACTGACAGTCAAAGTTTCTGTATTAATGGGCTGATCACAGTGGAATTTTTGAAGTTATGTTTCCAATTAAGTAGAAAACAGTAAGAGGAAAAAAAAAAAAAAAAAAAAAAACTCTCTAAAGATTTTGCAGTCAAAGTTGTAATTTGGAAAACAGATCTGCACTTGAAACTTACACTTTCTTCCCTAATATTATTTAAAATGTCGGGGTGGTGGAGGGAGGTCGGGGGGAGCAGGACCCACCCTTCCATATCAGAGCTTTGTAGGTAACCATTCTAGTACTATAAAAGCCTCAGATGGCCAATCTTCTCCAGCATGCAGACTCCTATGGCAGTGAAGTGAGAAACTGGAAGAGCCTGGGCTGGGGAAAAAATCCCCTCACCTGGCCCTGCTGTGAGGTCTTGCGCAGGCTCCGAGGTGCCGGCCTCCAGGCGGCTCGCATCCGCAGATCCACAGGCAAATATCAGAAGGAATCACCTGAGGGAGAGCTGCCAAAATGGTCCGATTGCTTTTCCCCTGTCAAATGGCAGGAGCTGGCCTTTAATGAGAGAAGGCTTATGGTCTGGCCCTCGAGTGCAAAGGTTACTCTTAGCTCCCCAGTTGTCTTTTTTCTTAAACAAACAAACAAACAAAAAAAAAATAATGGGAAAAAACCATGCTAGCAGGCAATTTGAGATCCCTAGGAATTGATTCAGGTCTTTAAATAGGAGCTTCCCAAGTGTTCCTGCAGCACTAATACCTTTACTCTTTTAAATTAAAACTGGACAAACATTTTCCCTAAACACATGCAGCCTAGCTTAACAGCAGTTTTTGCTAGTAAGTACAAAAATAAACCAACCATAAAGCTAAATAAAATCAACTAATTTTAGTACACACAAGCTGAGCGAAGACGACAAAAATCCACAAATAATTTACTTTTCACAATTTAAAATTATTAGTAAGCAGTGGTGAGTGGAACAAGGATTGCAGAGTGCAATTACTGTCTTAACAGATTCTCTTCAAAAGAGCCTTTTAATTATGACACATTAATCATATCCCATGAATTCTAATTTTTACTTGTATAAGATTTTTCCAGCTCATTTATTTTCTTCTGATTTGCTTTCCACTGTACCCCACAGACTTCACCTACTCGAGAAGGACTCTTACAAAATAGAAACGAAGATCCAGAATATCTTTCCCCTGCTGCAGCCCTGTAAAGCAGTAGTAGTGAGAGGTCCAGCTGGCCATTTTTTTTTGACTGTGATGTAGACATATGCAGAGAAAAGAAGACAGATAGTCAGCTAACATGGTATTTTAAAACTAAGGGAACTCATGTGCAAAATACTGCAAATAAAATCTATTCCAGTCCTGGACTATTTAAGTGCTTTGAAAGGCACTGAGCCAACAGATACAAATTGAAATGTAAAACTTTTTTATTTTAACAGCAGCCTGGTATCTGTAGAACGCATACACCATTTGCTTCACAAGCTCAGATTTGCATAGTAAAACGAGGCTGAAAAGCAGCAAGATGCATGACAATCCCATCAATGGCAGGAAAAAGCATTTCCTTTTTCTGGGGCAGCTGAATGCTACCTCCTTTATTTTGAAGACGATTTCAAATCCTAATCTGGTCAGAAACAGGAGCAACAAGTTCCTTTACTTATTTACATAAATTATGATTAAATCTATATTTTACAGCAAATAAGAAATGGGAGAGTGGTGCATTTGATTCATACTGGAGATGCACATGTGCAGGGCTATATAATTGTCTCAGCTTCATCTTTCAAAGGTAGTTGCACTTGACAATGACCAGATTATATTTCAGGTCATTCACTTCACCTACAATAAGTGAGAAAATTTCAAAGATAAAAAAAACGTGGAGACAAAATGTAGCAGTTAATGTGTCTGCACAGACTCGAAGTCACAAGTGCACTTCACAAAAAGAAATACCACTACAAAATGTAGTAATTTTTAAATGGGTCTTGCCAAAGACTGTCCCTAGACCTGACTGGCCTCTGGTCAGAGCTTATAGATAAATAAATCCTTTCTTGATAATCCCAAACATATTCCATGTGGGCTTTTGTTCACTGCCTTGTTTTCGTCTCACTCCTACTGTAAATCCCAGCTGATTCACTCGTGCATAGTAGACAACATTGTTATTTGCCCACTGGCTAATGTACCCTTTCCAACTGAACTGATGTTTTTGCCTTGGTAGGGGATGAAATGCATGGAACAGTAAAAGCATGAACCTGCCACCTCTTGCCTCTTCCCTGATCTTCACAACAGACCTTCTGCCACAACCCACCAGGAACCACCAGCATGATTGTTATGACCAGTGACCACAGATAACAGCTTCCAGCATTGCTCTGAAAGTGAGTGCCTTAAAAGAAGCAATCTTGTGGGAAACTAGTGGGGCTCTAATCGAACCTACTTGTGCTGGGAGAGGAGCACATCCTGAGGAACAGCCATGATGAGCCTCCTCCCTCTAGCGTCACTGCACATAGACATCACAGTCCATTACAACCCTCTCAAAAACACACCCAGGCAAAGCCTTGCTACAAAACACTAACTGTACTATACTCATGGTTTGGACTATTTTTATAGTACAGGTTCCACGACTTCCATGCAGGCCCTTTGCAAGGACTGGTATTGTATGAAGAGGGTGCCAGAATGTTGATCTGTAAAGGCAGGGACACTTTTGTCAACCTAAATCTGGTATGTTTGTTTACTTTGTCTTTGGCCAAAAATATATTATGCCTCACCACATTACACCACAGTATTAGTCCTGTCTCCTACAACTTTCAGGTCCTTGTCCTTTTATTTTGCTGGGATCCAACAGCAATCCAAAAACAAACAAACAAACAAAAAAACCCAGACAAGTAAAAAACAATAGCAACAACAAAACTACCCAATTTATCCATAGTACTTATCCAACAGCAGCAACAAACCCTATCCAACTGCATTTCCATAGTATTTCCATTAGAGGGATCTGGAGGGATTTTGAGGCTGCCACCTCAAAATACTCCAATATGCCCCAGTACTTGTCTTTGCTCCTCAAGCCTTCCTCCTTTCAGCTTCTATAAAAAGCTAAAAAAAATCAACAGAAAAGGCACATGTAACTATTAAAAACAACAACAAAAAAAAAAAAAGAGAGAGAGAGAGAAGAGAGATTTGAGTTGGAGCTTGCGTTCTGTCATTTGAACCTAGATGCAAAACATTTTCAAAAATCCTTGTATCTGAAAAGAGGGTAAACTCTTCAACAAAATTAAGACAGTAGAGCTCAGCTTCTCAGAGAATGACACAGCTTCAGAAATCAGGCCCTTACCACCTATTATAGTAAGATCAGTGCAGTGATAAAATTGCAAAAGTAGCTGATTTTTTTCTCACACTATTCATTCCTTACAACTCTCATGAAATAAGAGCTATTAACAATTAAGAAAGAATGGCTGCATGTTCAGAACTTGCTAATGTGCATGTTCATCACCTTCAAAATATCAGGCTATAAATTATAAGAGTCCGTGACACACTTAAGGTGTTTAATACATATCCTTCTTTTCTCTAATAGCTGGAATAAATTGAAGGAAAGGTAACCTCTCACCAATTACATGGAATTGAAGTTTGTGTTTTGCAGCAACTCTCACGTTAACCTGCTAGACCCAAAACTCATGTTAACCTGAGCAAGCTTACAGGAGAGGTTTATGCTCACCCCCTGCACAGAACAAACTGCCATAAAGAACAATAAACAAAACCTCCTCATGCATAGAATGAAAGATTTAAAGTTCAGAAAGGGCTTGTGTGTTCAGAGCATAAATCAGATCCTGTTGTGGTTTCAGTACCCACTAACCAAAGCACACCTAGAGGACTCTGAGCTCTCAGAAGGTGCATGCTGAGCCTCCCTTTGCAATGATGTTGCACTTACAGTATTTACATGATTTCACCAAATGTGCAGTTTGGAAATACAATGAGACAGGCAGGTTTACCTCTGCTTCATATAATCAAGACTAACATAAGTGGCAAGATGAGACAACAGTAGGTTCTTTGCTAAGATATAATGCTGTCCAGATGGACTTCAGGAAAGCTGTGAAGAACACAGGGTGCCTTAGGAGTTTGACTATTCCATTTGTCAAAAGTTTGTAAGAGAAGCAAAATTAATATGAACAGAACTGTGGTGAAGAAAGTGGAAAAAACCCTAGATGATCTTTGATTCTGTTCCTCACAGGGTTTCTCAGGGCAGGCAAAACAGTAAAAGATAGAGCAAAGGTATTCCATCAGACTATTTAAAGAAATAAAAAGTAAGAGCCATGCACACAGTTCATATTGGACCCTTGCCACCTCATATTTAGATCTGGCATTGGAGAAAGCACACCAATGCAGACAGGTGTAAAGCATGTAATCCATCAGAAGTAGGACACAATACATCCTTGAAGAAAGAGACAAATACATCACACTCTTCAATACAATACAAAACTTTTTCCTTTTTCAGCTTTCACATAATTCCTAAGTAGAGCTGTATGTGAATTAATAAGAATTAGCTGGGGAGAATTAGTGACAGCTGACACTGATCTGGTAGCTAGTCTGGAGATCTATTGTTAGGATACTGTATCGTAAAACTGGAAATGGTCAGAAATAGTTTGGCTGCAAACACTTTGCAAAACTGGACTGACTGCACTCAAATTTCGTCCCTTGGAAAAAAAGAAAAAATCTGACTTCACACAACTACTCTATTTTCATATTGGCAGAACAATTATTTCAGAACTGCCATTGTGAAGCTCAGCTCTGTACTGTGTTTATCTGCTGTATGACAAACCAGCATTGGAATGAAAGCCAAATTGCATGTCTTAAATGACCTGAAAAGAGAAGTTCTTTCATAGTAGCTTCCTTCCAAGAGCAGAAATTAAAAAAGGGAAATTTTCCTGCAAACACAATTGAGCAGTAATACAAGTTCAGCAGTGCTAAAGTCCCCTGTGAAACAAATGTTTATCCCCATACCGGCACAGCAGGCTTTCAGCACTAAATGCACGCTTGCAAAGTTACCAGGCACCAGCAGTCCTGTAACCACAACATTAAATCTTGTGCCTTTTTTCACCACCCGCTATTTGGTCTCGGTCCACTGCTGCCTTGCTTGCATTCGCTCACCCCCTTTCCAAGGCGCTGTGTGGAGCGGTAGCTCTGCTCCCCACCTTTCTGCTCCAGTTTCTCCATAACTCTTCCTCACTGGCAGGATTTCTTTTCCCCCAAGGTGAAGTGTCAGGGCAGCAGTGCCCTGTATGTGGGCTCAGTGGTCCTGGGAGGGAACTGGGTGAAAAAGAGTCAGTCTGGGGGAAGAGTCCCATGCTGGAGGGCTGTAGGGGAGAAGGGAGGTGTCCAAGCATCACCGTACACCGCAGCTTCTGATGGGTGGCGAAGTCAGAATGGGAGGAACATTTAACAAGAAACATCCCTTTCCTACCTGATCATGCCCCACTCTGACTTCAGTGACTGCTTGCTCAAGGAGTTTAACGTGATCCCAGCACTTGGCAGGACCAAGATATTTACTTTTAGTACGAGCACTGTGAAGGACGCAAGCGGAACCGGCCTGTAGCAGCTTTGCAGCTTTATGCTATTTGTTGTAGAGCAGAAAAGCAGCAAGCGCATTTGTGGTCTTAAAGTATTCCAGTTTCAGGCAGGAAAGAAGATAACAAATTCTTACCCAAAGCAGCTAATAAATTTTAACACCGCTCTACTGAGTTGCTACGCACTGGGGTCTGACTTTTTGGAAACCCAAATGCATTTATAACCTTACTTGCTTACATTTACAACCTTGGTGGGCCTCGTCCTGTGAATAAAACTTTGTACATGCTAACCACCAGTAGCAATCTTTTAAATAATTAATTTTGAAAGAACTCAGAACTTAGTTCGAAATAGTAAAAGCTTTGCAGCTGGATTCAGAGCTGTTTTTCAGATGTAAAACCAGAGAGGCAAGTTTAACTGAAACCTCACATCACATGTAATGCAAGCAATACTAGCTGTTAAGTGAAGTCTCAAGGTGCACTGAGGGCAGACATCCAGTTACATTATCAAGTGCCTGTTATATTTTTCCTTTTCCATTTCTTTCACTTTCAAAATCCCTGTAGACGTGTAAGGAGATGACATCCTTTACTTTCACTATTTCTTCCTAAAATTATTTTTTAATCTAAGACAGACTGAATTGCATTATTAGCCCAATCAAACCTGATATCTGGATTCTGGCAGAAACCAATATTGAATGTTCCCCTGAGTAATGAAGACCACACGATGCCACACTAACAGAGCTCACCACACACGCAGCCTGTAACACGGAGGGAAAGATTATTTCCCAGCCTCTGTGGCTATCGGGCCACGCTTTGATACATTGGACGGGGTCGGCTTCTTCTTAACTACATGTATTGATCGTACAACAACGCAACCCTGTTTAAATACAGGTGTTGAGCCTGATGGCACGGAGCAACAATCTGACCAACCCTCTTACATCCAGGTGTAAAAAAAAAAAAAAAAAAAAGAAGTAAAGATCCCACAGAATCTCAAACATTCAACAGCCGCACGCTCCCCGTTGGCTAGGCGTTTCGGCATTCCTTAGCTCTTTGCCAGCAGCCCGGGAAGAAGAAAGGAGAAATCTTCTGTGCAGGGCCAAGGCCGGGGCTCGGCCTGCGAGAAGAAGGGAGGCGAAAAGCCCCGAGGGCCGGCAGGAAACGAGCTGGGCTCAGCTGAGCAGCCGAGCAGCCGTCTCGGCCGCCCCGTGACTCGGCGGGGGAGGCTCGGGGAAACTTCTCATCCCCCCTCCCAGGGCTGGCGCTGCCTACCCGCTGCTCAGCTCCAGCGGAGGATTTGGAGCGATTCTCGCCGGGGGAGGGCACTGCGAGCACATCCCCCCCCCTCCCCGGAGCGCCCAGACGCGGCTTTAACAGAAAATAGAAACACACCCGCGCGGATGGGTTTCTCTAAGCTGCGATCGCGACGCTTTGCAATGGGGGGCCGGGGTCTCCGTCCTAAGCGGGGGGTCCCCATCCTTCGGGGGGGGGTCCCGTCCTAAGAGGGGTCCCCCCTGGGCTCGGCAGCAGAAGTTGCGTCCCGCCCGCCACGGCACGGCGAGAGAAAGTTGCGTTTGGGCAGGAACGGGGGAGGGCGGCAGAACCCAGCTGCTGAGATGCGACCCCCCAGAAATATCCTCCCCCCTTCCAGAATATCCTCCCCCCTTTCTCCCCGGCCCACTCCTACCGCCTGCGGCGGGGTCCCGAGGAGCATCTCCAGGTAGTACCCGCGGCCGGAGTCCCCCTGCAGGTTATCCACCATGGCCAAAAAGTTGATGCTGCCCCCGGGCTCCGAAGCCAAGGCCAAGCCCCCCGGCTCTGCCGGGGCATCCCGCTGCCGGCCCCCGCCGCTCCCCGGCCGCAGCGGCACCGGGGCGGGCGGCGACCCCCGGGGGGCGGCCGGCTGGGACACGCGGAGCGGCAGCGAGAAGAAAGCCCGGCACAACCCCGCGGCGCCGGCCAGCAGCAGCAGGAGGCTGGGGGCGACCGGCGGCGCCCCCATCCCGGAGGCACGTCCCGGCTGCTGCGGGGCTCGGCAGGGAGGCAGCGGTCGCCTGGTGCCGGGCTGGAGCAGCCGGCGAGAAGAGAAGGAGGAGGAGGAGAAGGAGGAAGGCGGGAGCGGCTTCCCCACGCCCCGGCTCCATCTCCCCCCTCCCCTAGGCGCCGAGCTCCTCCTCGCCTTCCTCCCGGCCGGGGAAGTTGTGCTGCTCGCTCAGGCAGCCCGGCCTCCGCCGGAGGGGAGGCGGAGGCTGCGAAACTTGGAGGCTCGGCCCCGGGGCGGAAAGTTTCCGAGAGCCCCGGGGGGATGGCGGAGGATCCGTGCCCCCCGGGGATCCGCGCTGTGGGGTGGCGGTGTCCGTGTGTCCGTGTGGGAATTCATCTCCTGAATCAACGGCGCCTTGCCATAAAACCCGGCACGACAGACGCCTGCTTGTGAGAAAGACCGACTGCAAGGCTTTAAATGTCTTCATCATGCGCGGAATTAATAGCGGCAGGCCAGTGCGGCCTTTCGGGGGATGGGAAGGCTTGGCCAGCTTTGCCCAGGTACTTTGGTGTCCTAGGCACACCCTAGGCAACTGCCCGTTCTGTCCTTGGGTGTAAACCTGCTCCAAGTGGAGATGTCTCTCAGCGAGGGATTCCTCCCTCCCTGCAAAGGAAGAATCCTCCTTAGGGTTTCCAAGTGTTTCAGTGAACTTGAGTGAAGTTTCTTATGGACGTGCTGGTGCTTGCTCCCAGGAAGACTGAGCAAACCCTTTGCTGGAAGGGCACTCTGGTTATTCATAGCTAGCACCAGAGATGCTTGCAAAGGGTAATGCTTGCAAGGCGATTGGAACCCACACACTCATTCTGAAGGAAAAAAGGTGCTTTTACTTTCCTCACTGACTTGTTTTCTATACCCTGACTTGTGATTCAATTTCTGGAACCCTTCTCCTCGCATTGTAACTCATCCCTTAGATCATTTCAGTGCTGCTGGGGTATTTCAGCACAAGGTGTTGCAGTCCCTGACATCCACCTCAGAGCTCTCCTAAGGGAGGAGAAGTGCTCTGTCATGCTCTCAGCCTTACTGTGCTGGAAGTGGGAAGTGAGCAGTGGGATTGTCCTGACAGAGAACTTGAGTAGAGGGCATAGATAAAGGTTGCTCTGTTTTACTTGTGGGAAACAATGCATCTTACTGAAAGGCTCAATTGTGCAAACTCTGCACCTCCCTGGCCGCAGGAAGCTTTCTGCTTGCCTGACAAGTAGGAAGGTGAAATATTGCAGTCCTGCTCTGTGTAGCCCCACCTGCTCAGGACAGAAGAGCTGGGAAGTGCTGCACTGGAGGGATGGCAGCTGAACACCTGGGGGAGCAGCAGCTGGGCTCAGAAGAGGTTATCTCCAGGGTGCTACAGTAATGGCTTTTTCTGATGCGGCTGGGATAGCAACGGGTTATGCTGCAAGGCCTGTCTGGTCAGAGCTGAGGCTGAAGGGGATTTCAAGTGGTTAGGGCTCTTTGTGGGTGAGCTGAGAGCTGGATAAATGCCCCAGCCCCTCTGAGAAAGGAACTGTGGGAAAAAGCCAGGAGTATAATTGAACACCCCCTCAGAGTGGAAGGGATATATTTATAACAGTCAGCAGCTATATACATTTTGTTTGAATTCTTTTACAGTACAGTAAGCCTTCCCCCCGCCACTGTTGCTAAGATACATTACCATACTTCTGGGCAAAGCAATCCCTGTCAGAGGAAGTGTATAGTTCACGAAGTATAGGAGATACAGCATAGCCTTTATCTCAAGCAAAAATTTGTCTTTTTTGTCAGACTGTTTGTTAAAAGTTCCTCATGTGCTGTTTTCTGCATATGCTGGTAAGTCTTACAGCACATGTATATCAGAGAGCTGCTGCATGGGGTGTATGTGTAACCTTTCCATCCTCCCAATCACATCATCACAGCCGGGCCCGTGTTTGTACAAAACAGCAAGTTGTGCAGTTTCTGTCTGCCCTCATCTCCCCTTTATTTACCTAAGAATCTGATGAGGCTTAGACTGTACTGTGCGCAGGTGAGTAGACTTTGTGCACTTATGAACAATAGCGGGAGGGGTCTTGTAAGAGCAATACAAACAACTGCTTTTGGAGAAGACATAATAAACTCCTCCTAGAGAGCAGAACATAACTGTATACAATGTTCCATAGAGAGGAAATCATCTGTATGCAATGCAATTGCATTCAATGTGCATGTTTATTTGTTTGTGTGCCACATACACAAAATAAATGAAATGTTGGAAATAGATACAAATAAAGGAGTGTCTGGAATCCTTATTTTATAGAATTTTTGAAGAATCTATTTTTTTTCTTTCTGTATTTTTGTTATTCCAAATATGTAGCTTTGAGTAAATAGCTTTTAAAAACCTTTAAATATCAGCCTGCGAGAATAGGTCTCTTTAAAAAGTCATTATTTCCCATGTCAATTTGCAGGTATATCTTGACTTGGATCCAAGTTTGCATTCGTTTACAGAACCACAGAATCACAGAATAATCTAGGTTGGAAGAGACCTCCAAGATCACCTAGTCCAACCTCTGAAACCGTTTACTTTGCTGGTATTATGGTGCTTAAAACCTTGAGCCACTTGGAAGTGAATTGATGCACATCTCTATAACATAATCTTCCACCACTATTTACAGAGTACAGTGTGTCATAAACATGTAACTGTTGTGTGTTATGGACGAGGTATGTCTGAGGGACATACGTGTCTGAAGTCTGAGGGACAGTTGCTATATGGAGATACTAAATTAGGGCTGTTGGGAAAACAGGAATGAAGAAGGCTGAAGATGCAGAGGAAGTGCTGGAGCTAATAGGAACAGAGGAACTCTGGATGACTAAAAAGAGATCCTCTCTTTCCAAAAAGGGAAGCTATTAGGGGACTGCTTAGACTGAAGTGGTTCTCAGTTGTGCCTCTGAAGAAGTCAGACTGACCTATGCTATCATTATACAATGATAAGGCAAGATGGACACGAAGACTTCTATTCTAAAATTGCTTTGTCTACTTTCCATGTTCCTACTGTTAGCATAATCAATACTCCAGTTTTAAGAAGGCTGCTCTTTACCACTAATTGCACACCAATATGGAAAGAAACCTAGCTGGATCTGCAGTGTACAAATGGTTAATTTGAAGAGTGCAATAGCATTAGGAGAGGGGAGATTTTGTTCTTGCACCTCACTGGGAAATGGTCTTCTCTGTTTGCGGTCTTCTTGCATCAGCCTTTTCATACTTTGGGCCTAGTCCAGGGAAATACTGCTGGCAAGTGACAGAGCAGTAATCAATTAAGCGGCAGCAGAGACCACATGGTTTGGCTCTGTTGCATGTCTGCCAAGGCAGAACGTCTTCCAAGGCAATGAACAAAACAGCTGCCCTGTGGGGTGAGATAGGTGCTGTTCAGGAGAGCTATTCCAGTGATGCTCCTAAGACTCTAGTAGTATCTCGTGTGCCAAAGTGAGGGCGTGGACAGTCCGGGGTTTTGTTTAAGGACTGAGCATGTGCACAACGTGTAGAACTAGCCCCAAATTTATCTTGTGGCTGAAGAATACATGGTTGGGTACTCCTGTGGTCTTGTAAACTGTGGGCCTGGAGTAGCTCATTGCTAACTGGGAGGGTGGGTGTTTGAGTATCTGCTCCACGTCTGAGGCAGACTTCAGAATTCTGGTTGAATGCATTGACCACTCACAGAAGACTGTTGTTTTTCCTCAGAAAGCTCTGCAGGCATCCTCGACTCTATTCTCTAGCTGGCACCACAGAAGAAATCATTTGTGGGTTAGACCTTAAAATGATCTGATATCGACCTTCTGATTCCAGACCTTCCTACACCACAAATAGGCAATAGTTATAAATTTATAAACTATGAAAAATTAAACATGCAGTGAACTATAACAGGGCTTTAAAAACACCATATTCAGAGCTGGCACATACTGCTGAGATTGCTCAGATACTTTCATAACTGTGTGGGGCTGCAATCTCTTTGCCCAGAATTGATAGACTATTCATTTAACAGTAGGAGTAGAAAAACGTGCTAGTTAGTGGATATTCAGGAAACTAGCAACGTTGGTCAAGATTTTTCAGAAGTGCTTAGACCTCAACATTGTTTACTGGAAAATGGAGGAGATGGGATATAGAATCCTTGTGAAAGTCTGGGCATTAGTCACTTTTGGGAGGTAAATGCACAGAGTATGGTTTTGTTCCAGTCCATCTGTGTACCAGATGTTCAACAAAGGAGGTTATAGGCATGTTCCTGGCTGCACCCTGCTTAGAAGCTGCAGCCAGGATCTGTTTGTAAATAACCTTGTCATTTAATGGAGCTGTGTGTCCATATCTATGTCCATCCTTTGGAGACACTGAGGAATCTTATAACGAATCCCATTGTCCACATGGCCAACTCAAAGCTGTGAATTTACTGTCTGTCCTTGTTTTCTTTGTGGTGTTCTGCTTATCAAATTCATGCTGAAAAGTTAAAGCACTAAATGATCTCATGAATGGCAAAATCAGTTCCTGTAGCCTGTCTTTATATTTGTAACCTGCTTTTTTTTTTTTTTTAATCCACCTTTCTTTATCAACCTGATGTTGATCGTGACAGAGTTCCTGAAGACTGGATGCAGCAAGTATGTTTGGCCATAATCTATAAAGAGCTGCATTTTTTTTAACTTATACTCAGTGTCTGCTGGTTGGACATGGAGCTTCCTTCCTTTCCTGTCCTCCTGGACTAATAAATTACTGGCTTCTAGTTTAGATATACTGAGGTAGTAAATAAAATCTGAAATGCTGAAGGCTGAATGTGAACCAAAGATTTCAGGCCAAGTGTCTGATTGACACTTGGATGAAAAAGAATTTGAAATGATGATCTAGCTATCTGTAGTTAGTAGGATTAATTAAAGATTTATTATTTTTTTTTTAATGATTATTTGCAATCTGATAATGGGATCTTTTTTTGTTGTTGTTTTTGTTTTTCTAGTGTTGAAATGATCCTTTATTTATAAAATTTGCCCCTTTTTTGTTCCAAAATAGTAGCAGGGATATGGATGAAGTATACATCCCACGGGAAAAACAAACAAACAAACAAACAAACAAAACTATTACGCTGCTCCCAGTGACCTGGATCTAAATAATCTGTTCTGTGATCCATTTCTTTCCAATGAAAAAATAACCTAAAACTGGAGCTCTTTTTTTTTTTTTCCCAAAATTCTTAGAAAAATTGAATTTCTTCTGTGAAGGCACATAAAGATGAACATGTGCATGAAAAATGAATATGTTACTAGTGAAGTAGTCCTCAAGCACTGAAATATTCTTGGCATCTAAGCCAGAGGGAAAACCCAGTGCATCTGAGAGAGGTTTGCAGCTATCAGCTTGGCAAAATAAGGTTTTATTGTTATCCTTCTGGGCCTCTGGAGACCCCTGAAATGCTTTACTGGGGCTAGAGAAAGGTGAAATGGAATTGTGCTTTACAGAACCAACTCCAGTAGCAACTGTAATGCTAGTTCATGATGTTCCAGGGTATATTTAGCCTTTTGAGTGTTACTGCTAATGATAAGCCCCAAATGCTACTTAAAGCTCACACATACTTTTGAAAACCGATAATGAACTGTTTTTAGTGATGAGTGTTGGTCTTCCTGTAGGATAGAGCTAGAAAATAGTTCAGGTACTTTAAGGTTAAACAAGTCAATCAGTTAAAGGACTGTTATCCTACAGTCACCTGGTAATGATAGTAGATGAAATGATCCAGATAAAGTATGTCCTAAGGCAAAACACTATGATCCCACTTAAAAAAAAAAAAAAAAAGAAAAAGAAAAAGAAAAAAAAAATCCATGATCTTAGAAAGTGTGATTACATTATTAATGTGTAAAATTGTTACGTGCCTTTGCACTTCAATTTTTCTCTGTCTTTACAAAAATTCATTATTCCTCATCAGATACAGGCTTATAGGTCTTCTCATAATTTATGTCTCCTGCCATTTGTTTCAAGTACCCAACAATGAGAATAATTATGATTGCCTTTTTGTATTCTTTGTTTTCAGGAAACAATGCATCAGGGAGGCTGTTTCAGAGACGAAAACTCTCACAGGCAGACAGCCAAGAGGCAGAAGTCTGAAAACAGCTGAAAAAACTTCAGGTGATTCTTCCCTCATTTATTGTATTTAGAGCCCATTGAGGTAAACCAGGCTGATTTGTTGCTGATAAGGGCAAGATCTGGCCATTTTACTTCAATTTTTCTTTTATCTGTAATAGTTTATACTACTGCTTATGATGCATATTAAAAATACATATTACTTGGAGCTGGTTGCATGACTTCTGGTTGATAATGCCCAGCAAATTAGAGAAGCTTATCGCTGTGCTAATCTTAGAGGGTGAACTTTTTCAGGCTGCAAGTCTGCCAGAGACTTATACTGTTTTGTGCAAGTTTGTTTCTGGCCTTTCTGAGAAATGCACTGGAGAAAAATACTGTGCTCTTCAGCTTAAAGAAAAACAGTCTAGTGGGAGAATCTATTTATTTATTTATTTATTTATTTTTGTGAGGAGCAGATCTGGAATGCCTAGGTACTAGAAAAAAAAAAAAAAGTTGCCTGTCTATGAGGTTTATGTCTTCCATTGTTTACTAAAAAAAAAAAAAAAAAAAAAAAAAAGTCTGAGCCTTGTCTAGTTATTATCCCCCCCAAACCTCAATTTACATGTGCACAGCAGCAACCCGCCTAACAGCTTATTTCTTCCAAGGACTCCTTTTACACTGAACTTGTTCCATCTCTTTGTTGGCCTTCATCTTCAGGCTCAGGAGCGCTGTTTGGTCCTCACCTGGGGCTCAGTAAGACTTTCTTTGGAGTTACTGCTCTTTGGTGCTGCACTGCTGGGTGCAGGAACAGGGATCTTAGAAATGACTATACGCCTCTGAGGAGAATGCAAGAGGACAAGACAGCTTCCACAGTGATATGGAGCAGGGCTTGGTTTGGCAGGAGCCTCTGTGAAGAGGAGAGCTCTGAAAGTGCAAAGAGAAAGGGACATGCACAGCAGCATGACTTGGAGGCAAAGAAGGGGTGCATATGTGGGAGCAGCAGGAGCAGGCTATCAGCACAGAGCTGAAGAGCCTGTGGTAACTTTCAAATTCTTCTTAACGAATGAGAATATGAGTGCACAAATCCAACATGCCTCAGATGTATTAGTTTGTTAACTAATTAAGAATTTCCATAAGGGAATCTTTTTTTTTCTTTTTTCCTCCTCTTTTTTCTTTTATCAGATCAAGTAGACCTTCCGGATTCTTACAGGCATGTCATTGCTTTTTCCTTCATAGTCTCTCTCTGCTGGATGAGTTTATTGACTGCATTTTAATGCCTTCTGAAGAACCACACATAAAAAAATACTAAAAAAACCCAACACCTTCACAGTACTCTGGTCTCCATGGCAAAGGTTTGGCTGCTATTGCTTTTGAATATGAATTTCGGGATATAGTACTGATAATCCTATTAGTCTGTCTAGGAAACAAAAAAATATGAAATGAAAGTTGACTCAGTGTTGAAGGTAATCTCCTTTATTGGACTTGTATGAGAATACATGTTTCAAAGAGAAAAAAAAAACATTGAAAAATGGCTGTCTCATATTTCAGAAAGGCTGAAGTTCCATGTTTTGACTGTACAAAGGGACTGGGTGTGTTTTAGGTTACCTTATGTTCACAGTACCCTATCCATCTCCTATACCCTTTATGGGTATAACAAATGAGAGCCGTATCATGTGGTTTAGGTTCACTCTATTAACTATAAGCTAACTCTGCATTATATAGTTCATGATTACCACTTGAATTTGTAAGAAAGTTGGCAGGAATGCCTACTGCTAGGTGACCTTTGCAAATGTGGCTGTGGCTGCTACATGTAGTACCTAGGAAGTTGGTGTTTACTGTACTGTCTCTCTCCAGGGAACCAGAAAGGAGGACACAGCAACTCTTTGAGGCTTGGCAGAAGAAAATCAGAGATGCCACTTCCTACTCCATTCCTGCCAAATACAGTTAGAACTTTTGCTGCGGAGAACATCATTTAAGGATTGCAATTAAACCTTGACATGTGAAATACTTAATTTTCAGCAGCTGATGCCATAAACAGACTGCAGATACTAGGAATGGAGTATAATTTGTTTTTCTTGCAATGAATACAAGGTATAAAGTGTTTATTGACTTAAAAAGAAAAACTGAACAAACAGAATAAAGAAGAAAGCATGCACGGATGCTTTGAAGGAAAGAATGTTTTTATTTCATACTTTGAAGAAATTGTTCAACTAGTTCATCCGTGTAAAAATGTGACCCCTCTAATGCTGCCAAGGGCGATGAGATCAGGGATAATCTGTTGAGGAAATGCAGCTCACGCAGGCCAACAGGCATGTTTTAAACTGACAACACCATTTTTTCAAAGAGGAAAACATGAAGGGGAGAAGAAGGGAAGTGGAAGGGGAGACCAGTACTGAAGGGTCTCCTTCAGCATGAAAGGAAATAGAAAGGGAGACCAGTACTGTTCTTTGCTTGCTAAATAACCCCATTACCTGTTCTGAGGAATGTTGTCTCTGCTCTTTGCTATAGAAACATGTAGATTTGGGGGACAGTCAGACTGCTGTATATTCTCCCCCATAAACTCCCACAAAAAAACAAACAAACAAACAACAACAAACAAAAAACACAGCTGAATGTGATTAAGATGCTGAATAATAATTAATAAGCAGGGAGAAAGCATGAGAGAAAGCTATTCTGACGGTCTTAATTCTCACTTTAATGTAGGGCTCAACTTCATGTTCCTCGTGTTCTTCATGCTCTTTTAAAGTAGTTCTGGTATACACATGCACATGTTTATCTGTATGCATGCACTGTCTTTGCAAACCCTGTAGTCCAAAGAATAATTCTCAAGCCTAATGGGGGAAAAAAATAAAGCTTCCTTTGTACTTAGGAACATGAAATGATTCTGTCTGTTTTTTTTCCCCTAGAGAGGCCTGAGTCAGTGAAAATGTGGGATTGGAGTGGAATGTTTTTTCAGTATAGTTTTGACTCTTGCAAGTAGAGCTGTACTGGAATTCAGTAATGACTAAAGAGCAACCTCTTCTGAAGTTAGCACTGGTGATTGCTGAACATTTTCCAGTAGATCTACAGGCCATTTTAAGACAGAAATAAACAACGCCTTATTTGTTTAAAACTGCAGCAAAAACAGTTGCTGCTGAAACTAATCAAGGTACATGTAAAGCACATGTTTTCCTTCAACTACAGAGATTATTCTTCTAAGATACATACAAGTATATAACTCATGTTACTTTAACTCTCTGAAGTTCATTTGATCAGTGTTTTTGTCTTACACTTTTCATTTTTCAGTCTCACAGAGAATTTATCAGTGCCTTCTCTTATTTCTGGTTGTCCTTTCTCTATATTTTTTTTGGTTTCCTACTATGTAAGCTGGCATTTATTTATTTATTTTTTTTTCCAGACATGCAAGAATGCAAGAAGATTACTTTCTAAAGCACCTTTCTTTTCTTTCTTTATATTCTGTGGACAGCAGACTAGAAGAGTCTTTAGTCCTTGTTCTTGTTATCGCCCTGTGACTTATTTTGGCTGTAGTCATTTAACATTTTCATTTTGCTGTTTTTAAAGTCTCCCCTAGAGCTGTCTGGGCTACAGCTGAAGGTTAAAATTCCCATTTTCTTGAGTGGGCAGTGATGGTATACTTGTAGCAGAGATAAGTGGTGGTGGTATTCTATGCACTTTAGATGTTGCTCCTTCCCCCGTCGTATGACTGCTTTGCCCCTCTGGGAAGAGAAACCCCAGACACAAATCAGTGTAAATCACCAAGCTAGGAATGCACTAAGTTAGAAAGAGATTTCACAGGTGAAAAATGTAACCTTAACGATAGTCCTTAAGCATTAAGGGATGAGCCCTTAAAGCTCTTTAACACTCCTGCTCTGTGTCATTCTACTACCACACATTCTTGCCTTACACAGGAATCAACTCTTCTGAGCTGTGTTTAACACTGGATAATTTCCTTCTTCTTCATTATTGTGGTACTGGGGTTTTAGCTCATCTTTCTTCCAACCTCACTGACTGAATTTTCTTCAGTTTTTGACTGTTTTGAGGTGCTTCTCTTAGAAGGTTGTCCAGGGTATTGTTTCCAGACTGTATGTTATCTTTACATTTACCCTATCAGCAGCACTTTTGCTCCTGGCCAGTGATATTGGAATGCTCATAGCACCTAGGTAAGTTTCTTCTTTCTTGTCTGCTCACATTCTCATCAATAATTCTGTTTCTACCTCCCTTATCTTCCTCTTGGAGAGATACAACTGTTCTAAAGATAACAAAAACAGAAATTCATTTCTTCCCCTCTGATTCTCACTATTCATCTTTCTTTTCTCAGTAGCAACATTTGTGTCATTTTGGTTGTTATTGCCAAGAAAATACCTTTTTAAAAACAAGTGGTGCTCTGCCCTAGACCCTTCTCTCCCACACTGTCAAAACAGGCATGTATATTTTTAAGTACAGTCACCAAGATTCTTCATTTTGGTTCAGTGGATAAGCTCCTCCATGTTTCTCTTGTTTTGCACCTCAACATCAACCATATTATCTATGCCTATTTTTTCAGTTCACTACATACTCTTTGCAGTCTCTTAAATCTTATGCAGATCAGACTGATTTTTCACTTTTTGCTATTCCTCATTGTTCCTATCTTGTATTAATACTATCTATTGTTAGTCTAATATTCTTACCCTCTTATTATGGCTGTTCTGTTTATTCTTCTCAGCTCCCTTACCACCTGCCAATTCAAATGTTTCATTTTAGCAGAGTTTTCTCATTCCTTAACATTTCTACATCATGCTTTTCTCATTTTGTCCTTTGGATTTTTTTCATTACTCCTTTCACTTCTCATTTGTTTCCACAATTTAAATCTCTTTTCAAAAGGAATTTCTATGTTCTACTACTTAATCCCCAGCATACTGTCTCTCATATTTCCTCAATGCTTGTTTTCTTTAGTAACTATACAGCCCTGGACAGTATTGAGCTTGCATGATGTTTGTGCGTTGTTGTTGTTTATATAATCCTCCTCCAAGAGTCATACTAGAAACCATTAATAAATGTATAGGCCTTTTATTTCCAGGTTCATCATTACCCTGATTATAAGTAGAAAAAGAATAATTTCAGGATTATATTTCCCAGAAAGACAAAAATATCAGGAGACCCCTTTTGAAAGGGACCAAAGATAAAAGAACTCACAAGTATCTTCTGTAGTGCCTGAAAAAATACTGCAGTGGAAGTGCAATCCAACAGTGGAAGGAGAGAGAGAGGAAAACCTTGAAGGATGTACAAGGCCCAGCTAAATGCAACATTTTGGGCTGCAGAAATTTTCTTGACTTTTTACGTCCTATCTGAAGCACACGGAGCAAGAAAAAGGCTAAACGGGTGCTATGCTGGAAGCCTAGAGGCAGAATCCAACTGTGAAGGTCAAAGTAAAATACATCTGGTTTGGGTATACACCATACTGTTTAGGGTCCTGATTTTATCTTGAGCCTTTTGTTATTTATTGTGTGTCTCTAGCACCTAGATCCTGCAGACAGGTACTTTAGGTCTAAGTCTCTTCTTTCATTAAAAAAATAAAAATAAAAATAATAAAAATAATAAAAAAAAAGCTTGCTTCTACCCTTACATTTCTAGAGGAAACAACATGTGATGTGAATATGTCTGAAAGGTTCATAGACCAGAATGTGGTTGCTATATGAGGACTTTTTATTTTTTAATTATGTTAGGACTTCTAAATCCATGTTCATGATTTGGAGGACAGGTGATTTGTTATTTGCCGTCATATTCACAGTTTTAACATGTGGAAATAGTTCCCTTTCCTATCAGAGATGAGGAGATGTAGAAGGATCGTTTCTTTTGGTAGGCCTTTGTAATAGGAGGAACAGTGGGGGAGAAGAGCATTTCCACACAAAAAAACACTGAAGGAGCTGAGTTTACATGATACGATTACTAGGGGAGAGGCAGAGTTGTGTGCAAACTGAGGAAACTGGAAGAGAGTTCTGAAAAACTGTTTCATGTGCTTGCATGCCTGAGAGGATAAAGATCTCTTAAAGTATGCTTAGCTGTAAGTCCTGAGTGGGCTTGTGCCTGCAGTTCAGAGATGTCAAGCTTGGAGACCTGCAATATGGCATGCTAGCTCTTTAGAGACCTGAAAGAATGGCTGGCTCCACTGTGCAGTTCAGTGATGCACAGCTGTGGGGATTTAGACCAAGCATTTGATCTCCTGTTTGGCTTATAAGAACCAGCATAGAACGGGAAAATAATGACAAAGCTTCTTAGAAAGGGACAGGATATGTTTAATGTAAGGGGAGCCTGAAGAATCCTGCACTTTTTGCTGCGAGGAGGAAAATGCAGATAAATGAGTCAAGTAATGAGGATTGGTCAGGAGATTTCTCACGAGGGAATCATGATGCTCATTAGCCTTGAAGGCGAGACTAGCCTGAGGCCACTTTCAATATGTTGTTTAAACAGTGGGCCTAGTTCAGGGGCTCTGGCAGCTAATTTACTGCTGCTTCTATGACACCTCAGGAGACTATCTAATTGCAGAAGTAGTTTAGCCCATGTAAGGGAATTCTTTAGTTTGAATGTCAAATTGTAGAACACAGCTATAGTGCTTTTGGACCTTGGCCAGTATGTGTGTGTCTTGATACACCGAGCCGGGTGGGTTTGCTGGTCTGGAGAACATCTGTCCTGTGGTCCCTTGAAAGATGTATACATGCTGGACACAACTCTTGGGCCTTTTCTGTCTCCTGTACTGCAGTGTCATATAGTTTACACTCGCAAAATATCTCCAGAAGGAAATGTTCTTCAGGAGAAAAACCTCTTTGTAGTTTCTTCCATATCCCAAAAGAGTATTCAGGCAGACTTGCTGCTGGACTGTATTATTAACACATCATAAGAATTGGCAGCTAGTCTAGTCAGGTTAGTCTGAGATTAGGGGACAGAAGGGAAGAGGCTTGCACATGCTTCCCACCTAACTGCAAAAGCAAGGCAATGTTTGCTTCAGGGTGCCTGCATACCTCTCTGGGCAAAAGTCACAAAGTGGCATTCTGTCCATGGCTGGGTCCCTTTGTCTTCTCTCCTCCTGTCCCCTGACATTTTTGCTCTGCTGAAATATGTCTGAATGAGCATTCCTATGTACATAGGGACACAATCATTTTAATATCATACAGTCATAGAAATATCTGGCTGGATGGGACCACTGGAGGTCATGGAGAACAGCTTCCTACTTAAAATCATATTATTCCTGACACTAGGTCAGATCAATTGGGGTTCTCTCCAGCCAGGTCCTTCTGTAAACCTCTGAGGATGGAGAATCCATGATCTCTCTGAGCAGTGTGTTTTCACAGTGTGCTATGCTGTCTTATATGTTCAACCTGAACTTCACAAAACGTAACATTTAAATGTTACCTCTTCTGTTATTTCCTGACTCTATGGAGAAGGTTTTTTTTTTTGTGTGTGTGTTACATTTGTAACTGGCTTTCAAATCAGTGTAAGTTGCTATGAATTCTCCTTTTAAACTTGTTTACAAAGCAGGCCAAGATCCCTGCAACCTCTCCTCACAGGTCCAGAGCTTGAGGTCCCTGACCTATTTGGTGGCCCTCTGACAGTCCCTCTCCTGTTTCTCTCTGTCCCCGTTGAACTGGGTTCCCACAGCTGGCCACGGTATTCCAGGTGTGCTCTCACCAGTGCTGACCAGACAAGGATAATAAACTTGCTTGAGCCTGTTGTAGTTTACTGTATGCACAGTGCGAGTGCACTGCTGGCTTTTCTTCGGCCTGGTGTCCACCATCACCTGAAGTCCTTTGGAAACAACTGAAGAGTCCCTTAGAAGCAACTGACAGTTGCTTCCCAGCTTATGGTGATACATGGGGTTGTTTCACCTGAGCTGCAAAACTTTGTCCTTCTCCTTATTGAATGGCATGAGGTTCCTGTTGGCCCAATCTTCCACTTCTTCAGGGTTGCCTTGGATTTAAGCTGTGCCATTCAGCATGCCAGCTATGCTCCTTAATGCAGTGCCTGAGAGTGCAGTCTGTCCCTCAGGTGAGTTCTTGGTGGAGATGTTGAACAATTTTCCCTCCACTGATGACCCCTGGGGCACTCTGCCTTACACTGTCATTGATCTTTGCTCTTTTGGGTACAGTGGCATAGCCCAATGGTCTGTTTGTCCAGCTCTACAAAAATAGGAATGCTGTGGAAGATGGTGTCAAAAGCTTGACTGAAGTGAAGGTGTGCTATAGCCCCTGCTCTCTGCTCATCCCCGTAGCAATTCATTTTATAGAGGGCAGTGAGGTTGGTCAGGCAGGGTGATAGGTCTGTGAAATTGCTCACTGAGTGTCCCTTTGTACCTTTTTGTCCTTCATGTGCTTAGGAATAGATTTCAGGTGGCGGTTTCTGTGTCTCTTCCTGAGCTGAGGTGAAGCCAATGGGCCTGTAGTGCCTTGGGCCTTGCTGCTTTCTCTTCTTGAGACTGGCCTTATGACAATCTTTTCTCTGTAGTCAGGTCACCTTCCCTGATTGTCAAGATTTTGTACAGATGGTAGGTGGGGGCCCTGCCATCACATCAGCCAGCACTTGCAGCACCCTTGGGCAAATCTTGCTGATCTGGGTTAGTTTTTCTGTATAGTCTTGTAGTGGGTTTACATGGCAAGGTTTTGGTAGTGGGGGCCCATGGTGGTGGTTTCTGTAAGAAGAACCCAGAAGCTGCCCCGTGTTAGGTAAGGGCCCCACCGCTGGCCAGAGCTGAGCCAATAAGCGATGTTTGTGCCTCTGTGAGAGCATATTTAAGAAAGCGGGGGGGGGGGAAGCTGCTGCTGCTCAGCAGCAGCTGGGAGAGAGAGCAATGAGAAACAGCCTTGCAGACGCCAAGGTCAGTGCAGCAGTGCAGCAGGAGGGCTGGAGCTGGAGGGAGCTGCCGCCCACCCGTGGGGGACTGGTGCTGGAGCAGTTTGCTCCTGGGGGATGGACCCCGTGGGACGGAGCCGTGTGGGAGCAGTGCTTGAAGAGCTGCTGCCTGTGGGCAGCCCCCCCAGGCTCAGTTCGGGAAGGACGGCATCCCGAGGGAGGGACCCCACAGGGAGCAGGGGCAGGGAAGGACTGTGAGGGAGCGGTGGAGACGAAGTATCAGGGGACACCCCCATTCCTCGTTCCTCTGCACTGCTCGGGGGGAGGCAGTTGAAGAGGGTGGTTTTAGGGAAGGTGTTTTGGTTTCTTTCCTTTGTTTCTTACTTTTCTAGCCTGTTAGTAATAGGCAATAAATTTATTATCTCCCTATTCTGAGTTTGTTTTGCCCATCACAATAATTGTTGAGTGATCTACTGGTCCTTATCTTAACCCTTGAGCCTTTTGCATTGTATTTTCTCCCCCTTTCCCTTTGAGGAGGGGGAGTGAGAGTGGCTGAGGTGGAGCTCAACTGCCCATCCAAGTAAAAACACCAAAAATCTGTAATGAGTTACTCTTGCATGGCTGGCTACACTTCTCCTTCCCAAACTCTGTGATAAGCACAGCAGAATTAGACAAGCCTTTAACTCTGAAGACTAAGGAAAAAATTAAGCATTGAATACATTGCTACTTTTGCATTGTGTCTCTGTGTGTGTACACTGAAGTACACACTGTATGTGCATACACTGTTGGGATGTTCTCAGAGGGTTTTTACTGTAAACTGCTGATACTGATTTAAGAAAAATAAAGTCTTGCATTGCAGTAGATCAGCCCTGTTCATATTACTCAAAATTATGTCTTAGCTGAGGTGCAGCATCTTCTGTCTGAAAATGTTTGTTGAAAATTTCTTAGTTAAGCTTCATTTTGATGAAACAGTCATGCTCTGCAATTGTAGAAAACTCAGAAGAATGTGCATCTGTTTTAAATACTTTCCTTGAGGTGTTGTATGGTTTCAGAGCATGTTAATACTGATAACGACCGTAGCTCAGCTGATGCATAGTAATTTGTTAAGCTGTGACACAATGTTGTCCTCAGAGTACTTTGGAGGGAGCTGATCAAAAGTAATGTGAGAGTGTCGGACTCCTTCATCTCCAGAACATTTGCTCTATTAAGGGCTTTTGTGTTCCCACCAGGATGAGAGCAATATAACTGTGTGTGACTTATATCCTCCTTTTTTATAGTTCTAGTAATAGGTAGTGATCTGAACAAGAATAAACTGGGGTACTCTTCTGTCATTTTAACTAAGAGATAATCAAATTATCTGAGAGATCTGAAGAATTTGATGAAGGTGGACCATAACTGCAAGACAAAGGCATGCTTTTGAATAATGGGAACTTTAAACAGTTATGTTACAGCTTATGTAACTTGGTAAAAAATTTAGATTCAAAGAAACCAGCCTTTTATTTAAAAAAACTCTTTCCCACTTCAAAGATCAAGAGGTTTCTTTATGAGAAAGGAAGGCAGTGAATTCATAACAAACAAGTCAAACCACAGATGCTTTGTGTAATAGTAACCTGTTGCAGGCAACAGAGATGAAGGGCTCATTTCCTCTTAGTGTAGGAATGACTGAGCTGAGGACACACTGGGGAAGCCACACCAGACCATGCACTTTCTGAGCTCAGAGCTTGGCAAACATCGACTCAACACCTGGAATAAGTCCAAACAGTTTTGGGGAAGTTATAGTTACCTGCTTTGCATCCACCTGCCAGCATTATCTCAATGTACCCTCCTCCAGCAGGAATCGGGAGAAATGCCAACAAAAGGCCATTGTGTTAGCTTTTCCTGGTGGAAAATGAGCTTTGTATAAAGCTTCATGTTGCCTTGTGCTATTTCTGACCTTCCACAACATCAAAAGGTAAGGTTTGTATCCAGGCTAAAAATATAGCTGGGGATATACCCAGTGTTTCAAAGCATAAGTTTAATATGCAGAATTAATCTCACAAAGAGTACTTTCAGTCACAGTACTTCCGGTCAACTATACTAACAGTGAGGTGCACTATGGATTTCATTTTTTGCTTGGAACTATCTGAAGTGTAGTAATTTTGGTAAATGCTGGACCTTGAGTCACAACATTTTAAGTGATACTATTTTGTGAAGATTGCTAAACACTTCAATCTCTTTAATAATTAAAACTTTTGAAACTAAATAAATATCCAGCAGGTCCTATGTGAGGCAATTAGTGGAGTGGGGTATTTTCTCCAAGGCAATGCTGTGATGATTTGAAGTACCAAACTATCACATCTGCATGTGAAAAATTAAACAGACTCACATTTTTTATTATCATCAATACAAATGAAAAACAAAACAAAGCATAAAAATGCCCTTAAATATCTCATAGTTTTCATGCCTTTAAACAAAAGCTATTATGGAGTAATGGTTCAAGAAGTGAATATGGAGTAATGGTTCAAGAAGTGAAAATATCAATTATTTTTTATTATTAAAACTCAGAAATGTTAAGGAACTAACTAATTATTCAGGTGGAATATAGTTTGTTGGTGGTGGTGTTTTTTTTTTTTTCTCTCTCCATTCAGGAACTGTTTATAAACTGTTTCTGAATTCTGCAAATCAGTGGCTTATATAGATGAACAATTTTCAATTTACATGTGCAATCTATTCAATTTGACTGTTTACCCTCTGTGATATATGTGTGGTTGCATGGCTACATAGATTTTCCTAGACTGAAGCACAGATTTTTTAAGTAGAATGCTGAATAGTAAATATTTGTGCCACTGCATTGAAAAACTTGATTATGTGCAGGCATTTTGGAGAGAATAGATATTTTTCAAGCATTCACATGAATCAAAAAGCTATTCATTGGAATGTTTATGAACTTCAAAGCAGGGGTACATGAACAGAAAAGAGCATAAGAGTGCTTCAGAATTCAAAAAGGCATTCTTAAACATCAGTTGGCTGTGCCAGCCTTAGGCCAAGTGTCACTGCTGTCTCTCTGCTTACTGTTTAATATTCTGGTGATATAGGTACTGAATATTTGGAAAGGCAAAGCGTTCTGTTTTTGTTAAAATATTTATGTCATCTAGGGGTTGTAATCTAGGGGACTGCTGAGATCTGCAGGCAACCAGGAAAGGGAATGACGGTATTAAAAATGACTGTCATCCTTCACAGACAAAATTTTTTATTTTAATCTCTCTTCTGTAAAGCTGTCTTGAAACTGTTAGATTGGATGAATGATCCAGGTAGTCAGGGAGAGTTTGAAGGAATTGCCACCTGTTGACTGTTGAGGGACTCCAAAATAAGGCTTTGGAGGGATGTTTTGTGATTTGTTTACTTGGGATTTCCCACGTTTCTCTAAACTGAAAGGGACAAACTAAGAATAAGCTGACCACTGGTCAAACTGGATAGTTTCTACTACGAATGTCATACTTGAAGCACGGTGTGTGTTGTTTGATCAATAAATTACATGCAGACTCACCACTGATCTCATGATTCTTTAGCCATGAAAGAAATAATGTAATTGGGAAGGAGTATCCCATGATCGAGTGTGGTTCATTCAGCACTGAATCAAGTGCTACTTCTGTCCATGAAGATTTTCAAAACTCTCCTGAATGAGGCCTGGAGCAATGCTATCTAACTGTGAAGTTGGCCACGCTCTGAAGAGGAGGTAGGATCAGAAGTCCCAAGTAATCTGAATCTTTCTATCATTCTAAGTGCTGAACAAAGTGCCCTCCAGAAGAAGAAGGAAAAAAAAAAAAAAGCAGAGGGCACAAGAAATGAGATTGATATCTGTTTCTTACTTGGGCCATAGGACAGCATTCCAAAGAGCATGACAGCTGGAGTCTTATCCCCTGATTTCATTGAGCTGGTGCACTGTTTCTTTATTCAGCCTTGTTTTTTCTCCCATGGACTTTTATCTCATGCCTAAAGTCACGGGAAGTGAAGTTTTATGCTGCATTTCTTCTGAGTTTATCAGAGAAACGTGGCTTTGTATTATGTTAACTGTCTTGGCTAAAAATACTTCTAACGTGTTTTTAAACAATATAAATATCAGGCTAGGAGAAGAATTGTTGTGTAATTAGATATAACAGTATGAAATGAAGACAGAAGTGTAGGAGAGAGAACAGGGAAGCCTTTCTTTGAAAGACTTCAAGGGAAAAAACAGAATTGTTTAAGTCATTTAAAACTAGTCTCAGAAGTGACTTGAGATTAGCCCCATACAGAAATATTTGAGATCCCTTGTCTGAAATTACTGACCTCTTGCAAGTTAGAGAGGACGGCATATAATAAAGTCTAGTCTTTCTACATCCCAAGGATTTCTGCAGTAATGCATCAAAGTAACTTTATAAATAATATTTTGTTTTGCAAGTTGTTGTGGGTTAACCTCCGCTGTCTGCCAGGTGCCCACCATGTCGCTCTCTCATTCCCCATCCTCAGCAAGGCAGGGGAAGAAAATAAGATGAAAAAGCTTATGGTTTGAGATGAGTACAGGAAGACCTTTCACCAGTTACCTTCGCAGACAAAACAAACTTGACCCTGGGAATATTAATTTACTGCCAATTAAAAATAGAGTAGGATAGTGAGAAAAGCAAACAAACAAAAACCCCAAACAAACTGAAAACACCTTCTCCACCTTGCTCTTTCTTCCCGGGCTAAATGTCAGTCATGACATCTTGACTCTTCTACCTCCTCCAGGCCCTGAGTAATTTAGTGGGGATGGGAATGGGGCCTGTGGTCTGTTCATAACACGTCGTCACATTTCTCCTCACACTTTTCCCCTGCTCCAGCATGGGATCCCTCCCACAGTATGCTGTCCTTCACAAAAAGTTCCTATGTGGGGTTCCCACAAACTGCAGTTCCTCAAGGACTGCTGCAATATGGGTCTGTACCACAGGGTGCATCCATCAAGAGCAAATTGCTCCAGCACAGGTGGCAGTTCCCACAAGAACTTCTGTTCTGGTGTGGGCTCCTCTCCATGGGATGCAGCATGGATATCTGCTCTGACATGGTCCTTCATGGGCTGCGAGGGACAGCCTGTTTCACCATGGTCTTCTCCATGGGCTATCGGGGAATCTGCTCTGGTGCCTGGAGTGCCTCCTCCCTCTCCTTCTTCACTGACCTTGGTGTCTGCAGGGTTGTTTCCCTCATTCACAGCTCTTGTGCAGTGTTTTTTTTTACACTTTCTTAGATATGTTATCACACAGGTGCCACCAGTGCTGCGGAGGGACTCAGCTGTGCCCTGCAGGGGGTCCATTTTGGAGATGCCCAGAACTGGCTGTGTCCAGCATGGGGCAGCCCCATGACTCTTCTCACAGAGGCCACCCCTGCAGACCTCCCCAGACTATCAAAACCTTACCATATATGCCCAATACACTTGTGCTGGCCTAAGCCTTAGCCTTTCTTAGCAGAAAGGGCTTCTGGATGTATAAAAGCTAAGGTATGTTTAGTATATTTAAAATACACTGTTGGCTGCGCTCTTACATAAGTCAAAAAATGTACTGAGAGAAGTCCAAGTGGGTTACTTAAGTAATGAATGGATGGCAGTAACTATTACAGAGAAAGAAATATAGGCTGGTGGGCTGATTTTCTTAAAGCTACAGGAAAGGAGTCCTGGTGTAACCTCTAATCACCTGGGGCAGTGCAGCCATCTGACCAGGGGGACTACTGATCCAGGGAGATAATCATTTGGTTGATGGTGGTTCATGACAGCCCAGATCACATGCTTGCTTAGCCTTATAAATTATCTTCTGTGAGTAAGCAGATGTCACCAGGTCTTTCTTAAAGTTGAAAGGGTAATATTCAGAGATCTGTTTGGGGCCAGCACATAAAGACATAACATTACTTTGAAGAGCCATTACCACTAAAAAATAAATTAAATGAGAGTGTTATCTTTAGCTTCAGCCTTTAACAATTTTATTAACTATTTCTAGAGAACAGCTTGGGACAGAAAGAAATGTTGTTTTGCAAAATGTGCAACTTCATTCTTGACCAGGAGGAGAAATTAATAAATTATTAACTACTTGCACAGCTCACAAAACATTTCAATTGAGGAGGGTCTGTGTTAAGAATGATCATAAATTGTATGGCTAGGGCAGCTGAAAGATGCTAAGGACTGGGTTTGAAAGTGTTCACGGGTAACTCTGTGATCTATGAGAGAGGGTCCCTGAGTCTGACAGTCTTTGCATGCTTGTGACAAGTATGCTGGTGAAATCTCAAGGGGTTACTAGTCGTGTGTGTTGCACAGTTTACAGATATTTGTATTACTGAGTGAATCACGTCTGAGAATAAAGTGAAAGATAGCTGTTGTAGTCAGTGAAATGACAAACGATGAAGGTTATAAAGGACTTTGCATTTTAAAGCAATCTCAGTGAATAATGGTGTAGGAAATATAGACTCCTTGCATGCTGATGTATCAAGTCTCTCATTTCAGTGTCTCATTCAAATCATGAAACTACTTAGAGCGGTACTTTTCCTTTGATGATAATAATGTTGTGCGTATGAAGCAAGATTTCATTTTTGTACTACCTGGAATATTTACAGCTAGTATTTTGTTATATGCTGTTACATGTGAAGAAATATTTTGTTTATCCCCATGAGGTGTTAATGTGTTGGTACAGAACCTCATGAAAATGCAGTTGTAGCAAGAGACAAGAAGATGAACCATTTAGATTGTCTCACGCATAAAAGTGCCAGCCCAGCACTGGTGTCGGATCAACGGAAGAACCTGATATATCTGTTGTGGTCTGCTGTTGGCAATTCACTTTACCAGGTGAAATGTCTGTGATGCTGAAAGTGGACGTCCTACTGTCAAATACCTTAAATACAAGGACTTTTAGTTCAGAATAGTTGTTGTAATGTTGTGTATTAAGAGGACTGTATCCTGGCATTAGTACATTCCTGCACAGGAATTTGCTCCACAAATGTAAAAAGCTCTCTTCTCCCTTGGAACATTGACTTCTCTAAGTTCTGGTCTTCCTGACCACTGCTTATGTTTCACATTGAACAACATTGTTCTGAGACATGTAAATGAGATAACCAGTGCAGCTGATGAAGAGCTCAGATGCCTGCAGTATAATCTTACCCTTGTGACTTGAATGCTTTCTCTTTCAGAAGAGAACACTTAAAAGTACTGTGAATTTTTGTGGTTCTATTTTTGCACGCTATCTGAAAGAAGAGCACTGTTTATCTGTACAGAAATTTATTTGTCTTTACATATATGAACAAACCAACAAGCTGTTTATTTCCAGACGTAGATTTCGAAAAGATGGGAGCATCAACTTCTATGTGGAAAATTGTTTGTTTTGGCATTGATTCCTTATAAAAAGTAGTAACCGTAATGAAAAAAAATTATTTGAGTAATAACCACGCATCGTGTGTCACTTATGTACATTCATTTTAGCTATGCCTATTTTATCAGAGAAAAAAAAAAAAAAAAGAAACATACAAATAGGAAATGGATAACGAATTTTTCATTAATTTCTCCAAATAAGCTACATTTAAAAGTCCTTTGGTTGTTAAAGAGAAGTCTAACTGGGAATAATTTTCACTTTTGAACAATTTTCACTTTCTGGTCACATTTCAGGATATACTCTTGTTTTCCATTACACTAAAGCAGGAAGAGTCCAAGCCTCTCAAACAGGTCGATTCATGTCCATTCCCACCAGATGTCAGTATGATATAGATAAAAAGAGGCACTAGCACAGAAACAAATACTTCAGCTCTGCAAAACTCTTATGCCAGAATTTATTAGTCATGGCAGTCTTGTAAGGCACATTTGTCTCTTCAGGCCCAGGATAACAAAGTCTATAAAGAATATTCCTTACTCTGATGGTGTTGGCACTCACCCAGGATGCCAAAATACCAGGCTGAGTCCCTGATTTTGAGCTCCGGGCAGAGTCTGGAGTGTAGGGGTGTTCAGTACTTATGGCAGCTGGCAGGAAGAAGATTGCATTTGTTTATATCTTTTTTTTTTTTTTTTTTTTTTTGTCATACTATTTTCCATGATACTTGTGGCCAAAATATAAAACAAAACAAAACCCCACAATGCTGCTTCTTCCTCTCTCCAGCACCCCCTCTTGAAGTTCATATTTCTAGACCAGTAATGATAGCTAATTGGAACATTTTGTCCTTACAGTGCTTTCCATTTTATTTTTTTCTTTCTACGGTATTCCAACAGCTATCTCCCCGCCCCCCCCCCCCCCCCCCCCAACACACACACACACATACCTCATCTCTGAAACTGGACTTAAAATAATCTGAAAAGAAAAGCTGTGGCTATGTGAAGGCCATTCATTCTGTGAGGAAACTGTGCAGCTTTGAACACCAGGAGAAATAAATAGGGAGTCTTCTTGTGGAATCATTTGTTTTTCTCATCCACCGTGTCTCATTCTTGGCGCTGAAGGCTCCAGAATCCTGCCTGCATGGGTGACAGAAAGGCAACAAAAGGAAGGTACTATTCAAATTAACAGGCCATTTTTTTTTTTTCCCGCACAAGAGGATTCCTGTCCAGAGGTGATTGTGCCTGGGATTAGTAGGTGGACATTTACTGTGAGAGATAAAGGGATTTTATTGCTCCCCTTCCAATCCTCACAAGCTGTCTTGAAATATATGTCTACTGTTCTCCAGCTGTTTTTGTTTTTCCCACAGCTTCATGCCTGTGGCTCTTCCTTGTCCTGTGACAGGGGAGTGATCATAGCTGGAGGCAGTGATTGGTCACCTCTTTCACATCAAACTCTGTTTGCCCCTGTTTTGCAAAGTAGGATTGGAGAGGACCAGGCAGGAACTCACCCAGGTCCCGCCATCTCAGACAATTGGCTAATAGGTCATTTAGTCCAGGAAAGCCCAGGGAATATTCATTCTGCACGCTACAAACCCACACACTCCCCAGCTCCTCGTAGCAAGTTGAAAAACTTTCACACAAAGTATGCAAAAACTTTGAGGTGCCAGAAAAAAAAGATTAAGAGAGAGAAATGCCTATCTCATTCCTGGGGAAGAGTTCAGGATGTATCTTCCATCTAGAGTCTTCCTGACCTTAAAAGAAACATTTCCATCTACTCTCCTTTGTGGGGAAATGAAGTTCCAGAGATGGGGACTGACTCCCTTCAGATCAGCCTTGTTATTGCAAAGTCTGCGTCTTCCATAGTCCTAACTGGAGTTTAGTCCAGCTCCCATAGACAGACTGGGTAAGGCACAAACAGCATGGCATTGCTTGTATTGTGCAAACTCTGAAATTCATTTTTCAAAATTACTGAGGACTGTTGTGCAGCAGACTTCTTTATATGCCTCATTATACTTTTTTTGGCTAGTGTATTGCAGGCTGCCATATGGCTCAATATAAAAATCTTTATGGGTATCTGCTGTCTCTCATAATACATAAAGATATGTTAATTAACACTAATTAAATCAATCTAAAACATATATGAAACATAGCCTTACAAATTAGATAATTGAAGTATGTTGGCCAAGTCCTTAGCTTTTGGCTAAATACTAACTGTTCAAAGTTGATACCTCATGAAGGCACTGATAACACTCCTACTCTGTGCATGGTTATGATCTGTGGATATTCCCATGCTGGTAAGTTTTCTTCTTCGAAGATACAGGAACAGGAATGTAAGTACATGTTGTTTTGAGCACAGCTCAAAACCACAGCCATATAGCATAAGCCATCAATTACTGATTCAGACATTGAGAAAAAGCAGGAAAACAATTAAACACTTAGAGAAACACCTTTCCTCCCTCTCCCCAGGATCATCATCACTCCACCACCTCTTCTCCCCTCTTCTGTGTCTCCACTTCTCTTGTTCCTGTGTGTTAGAGTAAGTCCCTACCAACTCCACTGGGGAGGCAATGGGCAGCAGGAGGTGGGATCACTGTGTAATTTTCTTCTCTTCCTTCTCCTCCTTCTCCTCCTTCTCCTCCTCTTCCTTCTCTTTACTTTACTTTTACTTTACTTTACTTTACTTTACTTTACTTTACTTTACTTTACTTTACTTTACTTTACTTTACTTTACTTTACTTTTTGCCTTCTAATCTTTGCTTCCTGATCTTTTCCTCTACTGCTTCCTGCTTCTTTCTGCTCTGGTGAGGGATCCTCCATGAGCTGCAGTTCTTTCAGGGATGTTCTGGCATGATTTTTACCTCAGGGGTGTCTCTGCTTTGTGATGGGTCACCCACAGCCATAGTCCTTCTTGGGTGTTCTTACTCTTTGACTGTGAGTCACCCACTGCCGAAGTCCCTTTGGAATGTCTCTGTCCTAGCATGGCTTACCCATAGCCACAGTGTCTCCATGATGTCCCTGCCCCAAAGTGGGTTACCCATGTGCTGGCATTCCTCAGGGAGAAACTTTCTTTGACACGTAGTGCATCCTTCTATCAGTGTTTCCCCAGCTGTGTCCCCAGCAACCTCTTCCACATACCCCCCTCTGTCATTTCTCCAAATCCGTCTTTCTACTTTTTTGTTCACAGGTCTCCTTTGGTGTGTACTCTTGTGTCTCCTGCCACTTGCCACCATTTCTTATAACTAAGTAGATGTGCCATCTGCTTCTCTGACTGGTTAAAATTTTGGAGTATAGGGTGCTTTCATCTCTTTCAAAGCTGTCTGGACCTGGCTGTGATTAGCCCTGGACAGTTCATGGCCTCCTCCCACGCAGGCCACTCTGCAGTCCCATGCAGTACCCAAACCCTGCCAGTTATGCTGGTACAACCATTCCCAGTGGGGCATAAGTGTCCTAGCTTATCGTCCAGGTGTCTGTCCATATACAAACAGTAGCTGTGACCATGTATTCCAGGGACTGACAAAACACATCATTCTAATGTCACCCAGGCATCTCATTTCTGCTTGGCTCAAGCCTGAAGTCAGTCCTTGGGCAACTGCAATTCCTGTGTCAAAACTGTTACACATTGCAGCCAATTATTGGTGCTCAGTAACAGCCCTTGCTGTATCACCTTGTATCTACATATCTCTGTTGGGTTCCCATACTCTCATCCCTTCCTCTAAGTTGGTGTGAAGGTCCTTGCAGCTCTTGGACATAAGAAGATTCCATCAACTGGCTTCCCCAGATCAACTATATGGGTAACCTTGTTGTAAAAGGAAATTAAGTTCATTAAGCAGGACTTCCCCCTCCTGAACATGTGTCTGAAACCGATGATAGTATTGTCCTTCAGGTGTTTTTCAGTAACTCCTAGAATAATTTCCTCCATTGTTTTACCTGACACTGAAGTGAGACTGACTAGAGGGAATGGCCTCAAGTTGTGCCAGGGGAGATTTAGCTTGAAAATTAGGCATTGGAACGGTTTGCCCAGGGAGGTGGTGGAGTCACCATCCCTGGGGGTGTTCAAGGAAAGGTTGGACGTGGTGCTTAGGGACATGGTTTAGTGGGTGACATTGGTGGTAGGCAGATGGTTAGACCGGATGATCTTGGAGGTCTTTTCCAACCCTAATGATTCTGTGATGTGAGCATATTCCAAGAAATATTCAATGTAGCACTATTTTTTTTTTTCTTCTTTTTCTAAAAGATTTCTCCAGCTTGTGTATTTCTTTCAGATTACTTATTTATTTGAAGGAACCAAAGTGTTTGCTGACAGAGGCATAAGACCTTTTATAGGCTAAAATAACAGCAATCTATCTCCTGCTATGGCTCTCTGGCAGCTACTAAATCAATGACAATAAAACATCAATGGTTAACACAGTACAGTGTTTTCTGAAAACAAACAAAGATAGGAGTGCTCATTATGTTTCTATAGTTAAGCACAAAAGGGTACGCAGCCTAAAACTGGACATTCAGCATCTACGTTATGTAGAAAAAAATCTGGCATATTCTTCTCAAAACTGCAGTGTTAGAGCCAGACCGATAAAGAATTGTAGGGGCCAAATGGCAAATTTCCCAACTTTGGCAGTGATTTCCTGTTTGACCTTGAGAAATCACTTCCAACCCTTGATGAAGTCATGGGTGCTGCTATTTTTCTTTTGGTAAAATGAGAATAGCATTAGTTTTTGATCAGTTATTTGAGCATCCCTGAGGGAAGGCACTAAGAAAGTATTGATTATAGAAGTTGTATTATAAATGTTTGCTGGAGCAGAATTCAATTCATAGCTTTTCCACAGGAACAGGAGAATCAGCATTGTGAGAGAACTTGCACATGATGTGAAGTAACTTGGTTTTTGAGTTCAGTTTATTTAGGTTGCTTACAGATAAATCCTTGTTTGGAAAGAAATGATACTGGATTTTATTTGGTTGTATCTTTGTCCTATTAAAATCATACAGTATTACATTTTGATCTTTGTGGTGTTCCTTAAAAGGACTGAAAGTAATAGTAAAATATTTATTTTGTTTGGAATGCATTTTAAACAGAATAAATATTTATTGTTTCAGAAAGGAGTGTGTGTACATTTTCTGAAATAACTACTTAAGCACAAGATATGATTTTGCCAAAATCATGTAAAAGTGATATAAAAAAGGCTCATAATTAAAAATAACATTGTTGCTTACTTAGAAGAGAGAACTGTAACAAGTTACTGTATTTCTTTTTATTCACAATACACATTGATGGTGAGGTAGGAAGTAATGTACACTAGCCAGTGTGACTGTAGGAGCAAAAGCACTTGTTAAGATTAAGGTTCATTTGCTGTAGTCATCAGAAAATAACATAGGTGTCAGCTGAAGGGTAGCCATAGAGTTGGAAGAAACATCCAAAGGTAATCAAGTCTAAAGAAGATAGGTAGACCTATGTGATTTCTGACAAATGTTTTTCTAACATACAACTAGATCTCTAGTGATGGAGAGGCAGCCTCACCAGGAAATCTACATTTCTACTTTGCTACTCTTTTCAGCAAAATATTTTTTCCCTACTGTTTAATCCTTCTCTTTCCTGCTGCAACTTAACCTTCCCTCCTATCTATTATTTCCATGAAGAACGGATTATTCCTTTTCTCTCTGTGACAGCCTTCTATTTATTTGAAGATAATTAACCTTTTTTTCTTTACTCTTCCCTTTAAACTGAATATCCTACTTCTTTGAGGGTTTCCTCCCCTTTGGATTCTTCTCCAGTCCACACTTCCCTGAAGAGCAGTGCCCCAGCCTAGAAGCAGCATACTGACTGTGTTTTTGCAGAACAAGGCGATTGATTCATGTCTCAAAATCCTTACTTCTGGTTCTGTATCTCAGTGTGACACTTGCTATTTTCACAACAATGTGACGCTGCTGACTCATGCTCAGCTTGTCATTGGCTGTAACACCTGCATCCTTTCTTGCAGAGCTGTTACCTAACCTGTTCCCTCCACCCCCCCACCCCCCCCACCCCCCCCGGTTCTGTATTTGTACAGTCTGTTGAGTGTAGAATATTGTACCTGTTGAACTTCATTCTTTTTCTCATTTTGCTAGTTCGTAAATATAATTTTGCATTCTATTCCTCTGTGTATCCTCTAGCCTTATTCCGTAGTCATAGTTATTAATGAAAACACTGAACAGGACTGAATCTAGGGTTAGCATATGTGGATAGTTCTTTCTAGACTAGGTTTTACAGCTTGGTTATGTAAATAGTATGTCAGACCATATCAAAAATCTTATTAACGTTACAGCAGAGGACATCTTCTGCCTATCCTATATTCATAAGACCCCTTTCCCTTTTATAGATAGAAATTGTATTGGCTTGAAATGAAAAGCTTTTGGAAGCTTACAGGTATGTTCTTTTATCCCAGACTATTTACAGGGCTTATATTTACAAAGACCAGTCTGCACTTCCCTGTTTTTTTTTGTTTTTGTTTTTGTTTTTGTTTTTGTTTTTTGTTGTTTTTCTTCCCTGTTTTTCTTTTTTAATGATGTGCACAGTTATGCCCCATTACAGCTTTCTACTACCACCTCACCTGTTTTCCCTTGTCCTCAAAGATGATTGCTAAGGCTTCTGAGATTGCTTGTGAGAATTCTGTAGAAACCCTAGGATAAAGTTCCTCAGGCCAAGACAATTACTATCTTTCTTTCATAAGGGAAGGATCCTTTGTTCTCTCTTTCGTTATGTCCTTTTGTTAATAACAGTAACAGGATACTTTACAGGGCACATGTTTGTAGTGAAGACTGGATGCAAAAAGAGCACTAACCATACTAACCATTGTGGTCTTTTCAGCATCATCTGTCAGTCACTTTACCTTCCTGTTAAATAGCAGAGTAACACTTTCCATGCCTATAGTAAACAAAGCTTTTTTTTTTTTTTTTTTTTTTTTTTTTTAGCCTCTCTCTTACTATTAATGTAATGGAATAACTTATGGAATGATTCTTGTTACCCTCTGTGTCTCCTGCTCTTTGCTGTCTCCTCATGTGCTTATGTTATTCTTTTATATTTGTCCTTGGCAATATGATTAAATTTCCATCTACTCTGTTCCTCCATCTTATGTCTGACATCAGTGAGCAGCTCATGATATATCTAAATTGGTCTATTATGCACAGTAGCAAAATGAAAGATAAACAGTTTCAGCTCTTGATAATTTTGCCAAAATTACTACCATGCAAGAAGTGTCAGTTTCTGAGAACTTTTAGCATTCATTATTTTGGGAAATTTGACAAGGTGAATGTTAAAGACTTGCTTTTCTCCCCTCATTTTCCCTCTCACTGCAGAACAATAGCAAATGCCTTTGAAAAAGTTCTTTGATAAGTTTTGAAGTAGGGTAACCTGTGGTTTAGTCTACTCTGCTGCAGAGATAGACCCTTGCTAGTGCTCTGTGTCCAAAGAGAGACCAGATGTGCCATTTATACTACATATCTTACTGTCCAATGGTTCCTAATTAAGGCAATGCAAATGACTAACAACAAATGGCTAACACTAATACAATCCAAGAGCTGACTTCAGTTCGTAGTTCAGCTTTAGATCCATATTTGAACTGCCAATGTGGTAAAATAATTTGTAATTACTACTGTAATGACAATCATCTGCATATCCCACTGAGATGACCAGAGAAGCTTATTTTAATTCAGCATCTCCTTGTATATGAAAATGAAAGACAAAGATTAATGCACTTCTACTGAGCATATTTGAACATCAGTAGTGAAGGTACATTAACAAGACAACTCTCTAAACCCAGTTAGCTAGAGTAGGTCCCAAGGATGCAGTCTTACCTTGTTCGAGAAATGTCACCTAACATTGTAACATGTGTTACCAGGAAACATACTGTTTGATCATGTCAAAAGCCTTCAAGGAACCAATGCTTAGATAACCTAGAGATAGTTTGCCCGAAGAGTTTTAAAGGGAAATCCAAGGTAAGTTAAGAGAACTCATTTGTACAGTTTGGAATTAATGTGACTCATCACAATCATCTAGGAAAAATTCCTTTAAAATGAGAATAGAAAGAAGAATATGACCTTAGATGACTAATTTCATTAGTTTGACTAATGTTCGTTGAGGATTTTGAAGATTTAAAGCACCATATGAGGCTAAGTATTCTTTTAGACTGCTGCAGGGTTGGATAAATGATCTCACATTTCTCACCTGCCTACACTCCATGTTTCCACCCCCTCTGCTCACAATCTGGGTTTTGCTGCTCTCCCTGGCCTAATGTCTCAGTATGTTCTGACTCCTCCTTCATAGTGCCAAGACGCACTGAGGAACTGGCTTGAAGTAAAGGCAGACACAGATTCGTGTTTACTTTGTACATACATGTATACTCAGACATTACGTAATTTCTACGAATTCTTATATATATGTAAAGACACAGTTGTGGGAAAATAGAAATATGTATCAATTTTTAATTTCAGTGCACTTGCCATTGAGCTGGGACCTGTGCTTGGATAGTGTCTTGGAAGATGGTTGGCCCCCAAAGCAAAGGATGAGGTAGTGCTTTGTGCAGAATGGGAGGTTTGTGGCAGGGGCTTCCTCGCATTCTGTGCATTGCTTGAATGAACAGGAGTGTGCTGCTCTTAGTCAATTCTCATTCGTACAGGAAAAAAAAAAAAAAAAGTCCTGCAAGGCCCCGTAATTTGGCTAACTACTCAGGCCTAACATCAAATCCTTGGAGACATCATGAAGAGGCCTTCATTCTGCAGCAAACAGATTGGCACTGCAGTGATGATAATTGTAATTATCATGAGCATAATAAATAAATGGCAATGTATTTTGCTAGCTTTAGGGGCTTGAGTAATCTGGCAAACAGCTTGCTGCACTCTGTCACACAATAATGATATTCACTGCCAGCCCAGGAAGTTTACCTAGGGGCTGTGACTCATGTTTGTTTTGAAAGGCATGGCATTAAAGGCCTGTGAATTATGTCTGCTGAGAAGAACACTGATTTAAGTAATTACAAATGCAAAACTAAAACAAATCCACGAGGCAAAAAAATGCTAATTGATCACACTCTTCCACACACTTTAAGTCTTTATTTGTCTTTAAAGAAGTTTTTGCCATAGGGCTAGGTTCCTTGAGACCATTTAATTTCTGTCTGATTACTGGTGCAGTACTGTAAGTCTGCCTGCATATGTGTGTGACCTCCTACCCTTACCTGAGCAGGACGTGTTGCCCCATCACTGCTCTCCCTGCCAGAACACAGTGGGGTAAGGAAGTGCTCAGTCAGCTCAGGGAAAATGAGACGCTGGGTGAAAAAGTCCTGGTCAATGCCAGGAGTGAGTCCTTCAGATTTCTTTTCTTACCACTCATTAAAAAATTGGTTAACGGTCCTCAGGGTTCATATTGGCCCATGAAAGATTCATGAAAGAGCAAATGCACCAGTCCTGGGCATTTGCTAGTGCTGCTCCAGGTACAAAGCCCTGCTGGACTCCCACAATTCACAACTGAGTTGTGGGTCACAGGCCAGGGCAGCCAATGGACCTGCACAAGAACCAGGAAAGAAACTTTATTTTTGTTTTGGAAATGTGTGGAGCATCAATTGAGCTGCACTGGACTGTACAGAAAGAGCCAGCATTGTACTTCCTTTTTATATTCATAATACTGAAGTTATGCTTATAAGCATGTGCAGCCATTTCCTACCAACAAAGGGCTGCTATGGAGCTAGCCATTTGCCATCAGAACTACACATCTCTTCCTATAGTGTACCCTCACCCCCACCTCTCCTTCCTTACTGAAGCCTATATCTTTATATTTCCAAAAAACCCACAACAGTGCCATTTTAATTGTGACAACCTTGGTGGTTTTGGTCACAGTCACAAGCCAATTTTCACTGCCTCCTCACCAGCGTAGTTACAGCAACAGCAGTCTTACAGCCTGGCATGAGGGAGTTTCTTCAAAATCGCACAATCTGTGATACAAGAGAGGTTCCATTTGCCACGTCTGATCACTTCTCATCGGCCACAGTGGAGCAGGCATCTGAGGCTCAGACCATTCACTGCTGCAGACCTTTCAAGTGTGTGAATCTTCTGGGCTTACCTGTTCAGCATAAAGTATTTTCTGTACCAAACTCTAATTCTGAAGATATACAGCCTCTTGTCTGTGAAGTTCTAAGGCTTTAAAACGATCAGGAAGAGGAAAATAATCAAGGCACTGGAGCATCTCTCCTGTGAAGAGAGGCTGAGAAAGCTGGGAATGTTCAGCCTGCAGAAGAGGAGGCTCAGGGGGATCTCATCAATGTCCATAAATATGTCCGTCAAATGTCCATAAATACCCGAAGGGAGGATGCAGAGAGGACAGAGCCAGGTTCTTTTCAGTTGTGCCCAGCACCAGGACAAGAGGCACTGGGCACAAACTGGAACACAGAGAAACTCTGAATACCAGGAAACAGTGTGGGAAACAGTACTGACACAGGCTGCCCAGATTGCTGTGGAGTCTCCTCCTTGGAGACCTTCAAAAGCTTCCTGGGCATGGCCCTGGGCAGCCTGCTCTGATAGGCCTGTTGAGCAGGGGTTGGAGCAGATGGGCTCCCTTCCCACCTCACCCGTCCTGTGATCTTGTGAATTATCTGAAGTCTTTTGCAATCGATCATTTTTCTGAGAGTGGATTTTCATGACTGACTCAGACTAATCTAAGTCCAGGCTACTAATAGTCCTGTCCTTATCCCTGTTGCTGGGTGTATGTTTCTAGCCATCTTTAAAGGCCACTAACTCCAATGTTTTTCAGCTTGTTGGGGTCACTGTGTACTGACTTACTGTAGCATCACAGTTGCTCTGATTCTAGGAAGGAGCCACTGTGTAACCCTGGATTTGGGGAAAGTTGAGGCTTGCCATGACTTGCTACTAGGGCAGATAAAATGTTATAGCAGGTAAGCTGATTTCTGGGGGTGCATTGGAAAGATGCTAGGCAGACATTAAACATACATTTTTTCTTGTCTGAGAAGTTATCGATGTACATGTTTTAATTCAAAAAGGTAGTTAGTATAGAGATGGTTTCTCATACTGTTTATCTCACCTGTAGGCAACTTCATCAGCTGCTAGCAAACAAAAGGTCTCCTTTGTGCTCAGAGGACTGCCAGCATTAATGTTCTGCCATTTTTATGCTGTAACAGATGCATGACGAGCACCTAAAATAAGGTGCACAAACTGAAAACACATTTGTGTCACAGATGGCTAGTTAGTCAAATGTTATGAATGGCACCTTAAGAGGAATGCTTTAGAACAGGCTCTGATAACCAAGAGATAAAATACATTTTTTCCCCTTTAAAAATTGCTCCCTATAGTGTAGTTTTAGGCCACTGAAAAATTTAATTTCACTTCTGCTTCTGATCCTGCAAACAATTGGGTAGGCGCTTAGCAGCTTTGCTAAAGAGGCCAGAGTGAAGAATAAATTATAGCTTCAATCATTTCTTGTGTGCTGAACTGCAGGTTTCAGTAGCATGCTCCCTGGGGCTGCAGCGGGTGAGTTGTCATGGCAGCATGATGCTCGGTGCACGGGCTCTCTACAGCAGGTTCTCCTCCTTACTCTGTGTTCCTCCACTTCATGCCATGCCATCTAGCATGCCTGGGGTTCAAGTGGTGGGGCTACTAGATGCATGACTTTGCTGGTAAACTGAGAGATTTTTTTTTTTATCATCAAACCTCATTACCTCTGCCAGCCTACCAGTTTCTCACTTGGGTATTGTTTAGAGTCACTGGCAACCTTTGCTATTGCCAAGCTTTTAGTCAAGATGAGTCAGGCTAAAACAGACATAGAAGAGTAATGTGTAAGACTTGGAAAAATAAGTTAAAAATTGTTTGCATTTGCCTTCTAGCTTCTGAATTATTCACAGCACATTTGTTAGGCACCTCTTTGCAAACTTGGAGGCTAGAAATCACTTGAAAAAAAACAAGGAAGTTGAGGTACTGATATAGTCTCTTGCCTCTAGGACTTCAGACATGAAGGAAAACAACATGGCTAACCAGAAAAAGCTAAAAACTGCTGCAGCTGCTGGGTACCCCACAAGACAGTTGCAGCTCTATATAGTAGTTCTGACATTGTCAGCAGCCTTCTAGCAAGGAAGGCAGCCCTTGGCCAGGGTCACAGCGGCCCAATTTCAGCTGGGTGACCCCTTATTCTCCTGGATCTGTCCTATCATTTCTTGAGGCCTGGGGAGGTTTGTTTTTCAAAAATTTGCTTCCATTTTTTGTTCATTCTCACAATATACTCTAGTTATTTTTCTGTTGTGTTTAGAACAATTAACCTGGTTTCACATCTTCTGCCAGCATTAATTAGAAAATTTCCAGTATTTAGTATGCACGGCCCTTCCATTTGCAGACCTGTCAGAAGGGCTGGCATGAAGATATAGGAATATGTTAGGAACATGATATGTTATCACTGTGTATCATTCATGCTTGATATTTTTATGCATATTGCATTATCTATATAATGCATCCTATTCATACTGTATACATTTAAAATAACACATTTAAGAAGTTTTAAGGTTGCATATGGTAAGTGTTGCAGTAGCAGTAAGCACTGAAATTTCACAGAGAAATAATGAATCTTCTTTCGTAACCAAGGGATGCTATGTACTTAAAGCATGGCGAATATGAAGTAATATATACTAAAAGCAGTAGTTCAAAAATACATTTCCAGTTTATAGGATGGTAGCTCAATAATAATTCTTTCCACTATCAATGGGATATGTTTTGATTCAAAGTTCCATTACAGAAACTGCCTATTTCTGTCAAAGTCTTGGCTCAGAAGATTCACTGTTGATCCCTGTGAAAAACAGGTGATTGGATTTTACTCTCATTATCCTGCCTATAGTTGTACTGAAGTGTGTTTTAAAAATATGATTCTGGGAAAGGAGAAGGGAGAAAAGATGGAGATTATAACAAGCCCTAAGCATTAGAAATCAGACAGAGTCTCCTTTGGCAGCCAACTAACCAATATCTGCCTCTGATACAGTTGATGTTAACCAGTGTCAGAGCAAAGAGGCCAAACCAGGAGGGCTCTAGTTCTCATTAAATATAGCATTTCCTTCTTGTAAAAGGATTATCAGAGGGAAAAAAGAAAACAACAACAACAAAAACAAGCAACAACAAAACACAAGAACCCATACGGCATTTGGGTAAATAGAAGTTGGAGTGGAAAGACTGGTTGAAAGTTGGAGTGGTACAGACTGGAGAAGTGGGTAGAAAAGGAAATAAAGATTGGTGTGGGGCAGGGATTTAAGGAGGACAGCTTTTCATAACCTACTTCTGTGAAGAAAAATGCCAATGTTCATAAAGAGAGAAGGAAGACAGATGAAAAATATGATGATTTTTGCTTTGTTGGTGTTGCTTGTTTTTAGCCTTTCTGTATAAAGAAATGGTTGGGTAAGTAAAGCATGGAGGGAAAGACTTCTGTGTAGGGTTTTACAAGATCACTGATACATGAGACACCAAATCTACAGGAGATTTTATCTAAGTGTTGTAGGTATCAGCTAGAATCTATTATGAGATGCAGATCAAGTGCTTGGTAGTTTCATATGCTATGGAAAAGTTTGGGGAGTGTAAGGGCATGTTCCTTTTGGAACAAGTGTTGGTCACTTGAAAGAGTTAAAGGACAATCAGTGCATTTCAATTTTTGAAAGACCTTGAGAAGTAGGGAATTCTTTTTCCTATTACCTCTTTTCTCACCCAGTAGGCAAGAATGAGAGAGTTCTCCTCTTAATTTAAATAATGGCAAAAGCATTAAAAAAAAATCTGTGTGTATTTAGAAAGATGCAGTGATTCACTTACATTCTAACAGCTTGCTTTCCCCCCAGGAATTAAACAGCAGCTACTAAGGAATAACATTTTAAGTTCTTCAGGATTGGATGACACTCAGTCAAAGGTGTTACAAGAAATGGCTGAGGCTTTGGATGAAAATTCGTACTTGACTTTTAACAAGAAAGTTGCAAACTACTTGAAGAAGATAGTGATATGCTAATTTTTAGAAATTATAATTGGTATAAGCCCAGAAAGTTTAAACAGGTTCATTTGATATTGTTTCCAAGAAAACTCCCAGAAAACCTTTTGCCTCACTGGGGTGGGGCAAAAATTAAACTACAGTTGTGTGATGAAACCAGTCAACATTACTTCCAGGTAGATTAATAATTCTCCAACTTTATAGCTTTTAATGAAGCAAGGAGTTATTGTTGGCAGGATTTGCTCTGATTTCTCTGAGGTTTCTGAATGGCTCCGGCCTGCCCCTTTGATAGAAGAAAAATTAAGTCAGTTACAAAGGGAGCAGTAAGGTGGGTTAAAATCAGCATTGGTAATGGACCATGAGAGCAGTGCAGGTAATGAGGGTGTTAATATAAGGTTTCTCCAGAAATCTGTTCTTGGTTCAGTGCTATTTAGTATGTTCAGAGCTAATCACAATAAACCCCAGGTGATGACAGAAATAAATAAACAGGAAGTGGAAGTTAGCCTGTTAGTGGTACAGGCTCGCCTCAATCTCTTGAGGAGGTGGGTTCATCTGAACAACATGCATTTTACTAATGTGACATGCCAGGGCATCCATCCAGGGACAAAGAAAGGAGGGCTCACTTATCAGACGAAGCAGTGTGTTTCGGAAGCAGCAGATCTGCACAGGAGGCGGAGGCACTAACAGGTAATCAATCAAGCATGAGCTCCAGTGCAGCAGCATAGCTAAATAGCAATGAAAAAGGAGGCAGGGGGCAGTACTTCTGATTATTAGCGAGATCACTCTGGGAATACCATCTGTTCGGGTGTCAACACTTTAACAAAAGAGTGGTGACAAGTTAGAGCCGATGAACCATGTGAGGTCTGCAGAATTTACCTTATCAGAGAGCAAGTTGAGGATCTCAAATATTAGTCAAGATAGCAAAAATTGCATTGAAGTATTAGACAGTTTAACCTGTCAAAAGGTGGCTACATAAAACGGCCTGAAATTTCAAAGATACCAAATATTTGCAGCTGTTGTTGACATAAATAACTTTTGCAGGTGCTCAGCACCTCCCGGAGTATTTCTGCTTAGGAGCTTAGCCATGAAATCAGGAATGTGAATTTTATTGACTGATTCTGAATTTCTCTTTTACAATCAGGGAACATGGACAGCAATGTTTTTTATTTATATTTTTTTAAATATTTTTTTTTGGTCTTACACCTTGAAGTCAATTCCCTCTCCTAGCCCAGAATTTTCCTCTGTGACTCAGCTAAAGGGAAGGCATCTATCTCCCCAGGCATGTGGCATCCTACAAGCTGTCCTGGCCTTAGCTGTGTGCACCTCTACACTCATTAGACAGGATAACTTTGTTTTCTTACAAAGCCAAGCCTCAGTTCCAGTTGAGCAATCTGCTATCTATGCCAATCTTCCAGCCTGATATCACTGACTGTATTGCAGACTTTTCTCCTTACTCTGCCCAGGCTTTCAGTTTTAGTCTGAATATTCCCCTTTTTGGAAAATGATTATTTAGCTAGGCATCACAAGCTAGCATCTCTGATATAACCTTTGTCAGGGTATTAAGGTATTTTTCTTAATGGTTATATAACAAATACATGTATTTTCTCCTAGCACTAAGCAAACCAGGCAAGAAAAGATACCAAGTTCTTGTGTGTATTAACACAGGAGTTCAGTGCAGCTTTCCAATCTTTCCTCCAGATACATTTACCAGTATCTATTCAGGGAGCTGTACGAAAATACTGTGGGTACATTGACATGTTCTCTTGAAATCCTCACACTGTTCTTTGAAGAAAATGCATCACAGAAATATTTCAGGTGTCGTGCTGCCCATGAGTCATGTATAAAGCTCTCGCTCCAGTAACATTTTTCTTCCAAACAGTGTTTGTTTTTTTTTTTTCCTGCAATCTGGGACCCTAAGTGTTTTTCAGAGTTCCTGGTAACAGAGCTTCTGCTCACACAGCACTGTGTCTGGCAGCAGGAGCATGCACCGAGCTCTCCCATGCCGCTGGCACACAGGTGAGCAGCTGCTCCTGCCCCCAGCCTTGGGAAGCCATCTGGGCTCCAAAGCAGGACCTCAGGCAGGCGGGTGAAGGCAGTGGTGGTACTAAGACCATGCACTGCAGCAAAAACATACATCCCCTGTTCTGTGGAGGAGGACAATAAGAAAGACAAGCACAAAAGTAGACAGAAGTCTCTTAGTTGCTTTTTCAGTTGGGTGAGAGGTTGCCATACAGGAGGGAATTAAGCCATGTGACGGAGAAGAGGCTGTGGGATATGCCACCCACTGGGGCTGCTGTCACTACAGCGTCAGATATGATGCCTGAAGGTCCTCCCCACTGAGACACACTGAGGAAAACCAACAGAAAGGAAGATTGCTAATGAACTGCTTGAAGGGAATGAAGGGAATTGGTAATGAAAGAGAAGAAATACATGGTGGCAGGGGAAAAGAAGACTTCGCAGATCAAAGATAAAATCTGATCACAGTTTAGATAGTATTTTTTATATATATATTTTTCTTCATAAATGACTTTTGGGAGAAAACCGCTTGCTTTCATACAGTTTTTCATTTCTTTCAAGAGGTTGTAGGCTTTCCCTAGGACTATACAAGAAAGGAAACTCTTTGCAAAGTCTTTCATTTTCAAAACTGAAAGCTTTTCTAGCTTAGCAAAGAGGGAGGGAGAATGTGGAATGTAAACAAAACAGAACAAAACACAACCAACTCTCAGTTGGTTGAGTTTTCAGGTGTCAGATTGTGTCCATAACACCCACAAAAAAAACTTTTTTTTCCCTTCCCTGGCAAATAAAACAGAAAATCCCGTTCTCTTCCCTTGCCCTCTCCCAGTTTCCAGTTGTAAACCACTGTGACTATGGGATGGATGTGATGGGCAGCATGAATATGATGAAGGAAGCAATATTGAAGGGGCACTACCCAGAGAAAGGGGCAGGGAGAGCAATGAGGGCAGAGGAAAGCTTATCTTCAGCAACGACCGCTACTGGGGAGAGAGGAATAGAGCTGTGAAGGAAGGGAGGCAGCAGGGTGGGGGCTGTAGTGTGTGAGGAGTAGAGTAGAGCTTAAACCTGGTCAAAAGGAGGAGGAGTGAGGGCTTGAGATTTGAGTTTGTATCACAGTGAGGGTAAATGTTTCAGTTTTAGGATACTGTTTTGTTTGTTTGTTTTTAAGAGATTGACTTGTAAAATTCAAATGTTGTTTTGGGTTAGCTGAGCTTCACAGTGAGATGCTTTTTAAACCTTTTGTTGTTGTTTTTGTGAATAAATGTACTTTTCAGAACTGGTGTTTTTAAAACTCATTCAGATATAGTGGTTGCTCGCCAAACCCTCCAGGTAATCCTGCATGCGCATTTATGTCTGGCTGTCTGCTAGCAGCCAACTAACTGTGCTGAACACATTTTGCAGGTGAGGAGAGAGCACCAGGAAAGTACCAGGTAAAGGTGTGTAGTTCAGGCAGTCATTGTGAAGACAGGAGAAACTACTGATTCAGCACTGTAATGTTTAGGTAAATGCTACAACAGCTATTTAAAAGAGAAAAGAGAGACACATTCTTCTGTATGACTCACTAATCACTGTCTGTGCTGTAGAGCCTGGAGTACAAATTCCTTTTGTCATGAAAATGCTTGCTCCTTTGATCCCCACAACATCATTAAACAGTTCTAAAGAGTAAGTAAATCTTTTGGCACACTCTTTGCAAAATAAGCATGTCAGGATTCAGACGCATGTGGGTGTGTTTGTGATGCTGAGGAGATTGATACTGATACAATTTTTAGCAGTGGGTGCAGACTGTGTATTGCGTTGGAAAGAGAGAGAGGCTTTCCACCTCCTTTTCCAAAGCATTTATGTAGAAAATTGAAATGCACAGGGTAGCCATGCAGGATCACTACACAGAGGCTGCCACTGCAAACTGAACACTATTTTGTCCATCAACGTTATGGCTATGCATATAAACCAGGCTATCGACACATAGTATGTGCCCATCAGCATGCTACCCAAAATATTTTTGAAGAATGCCCTCTGTGTTCTCATAATTCAGGCAAAATATATAGGTTTTGTTTCTGGAGTGTCAGATGCTGTTGAGGACATCGCCAGCTCTTTCCCATGACCAGACAATGCTGCAGACTGGTGGAGCATGAGCTTCAAATTGTGCCCTGTCTTTGTGGGGACCTGGTGCAGGCACAGTGGGTTTTTGCAGGGGTTTCTTCCTTTATCAGAGCACATGTGCATTTGAGTTTGTGAATCACTGTCTCAGCTGCTTTAACACCTGGCAATGGTGGTCTCTTCTGGCTCTGTGGACATGAGCTGAATGCCTGGGTCGACCGATCTGCAACTGGTAAATTTAGGGCAGGGGGAAATAGTTATCACTAACAATTTCACCAAAGGTTCTGTGGTATCTATGTAGTAACTTCACAAGGCTTTAGCTAAAATGGGAAAAGCTTATGAGCTTACTGGAAGACTAATGTAAAGCTAAACCATTCAAAGAAGAACGACTGTTTAGAAGTGTAAGAACAGCGTTCTCATGCCACATAGCGCTCTGTGTTAAATAAGTTTATACCCTTCCAACATACCATCTGGCAGCAAATAGTAGATTGGTTTGCATCCCAGCCTGTGATCTTGCAAGAAAAATTAAATCATATATAATAAAATGCACTTTAAAAAGACAACATTTTCAATAATGTTCAGTGGAACTAATGGACTTAAAAGTGTTTCCAGTTATCTGTCGGAAAATGTTTGGGTAAACAAGTATCTGCTCTCAATTGTGGTGTGCATAGGCATAAAGGGATTTATGTCATACTCAGAAACACTGTTGTTTTTGCACATATGCACACTCCAAGTGTTCAGAACATCCAAATCTCCATTTGTGTCTGAGCCACTACAGTGGGAGGAATCGGATTATGGGTTTTAAACTGGTGTAGGCTACCCAAAGTGTGTGCGCAAATGGTTGTGTGTTTGGGAGAAAATGGAGCAAGTGTGCTGTTTTAGGAAGTCAGAGGGGTCCATACTGGTTGTAGTGTGATACAGTCTGTGGAAGTTCATGTGCCCAAGGCACCTTAGAATTGCCTTCCCTCTCTGAGCTGAATGCCCCAACATTTTAGGGGAGATTTATTTATGTCTATGTTGGGTAAGGCAATTACTCCAATTTAAAGCATCTTCTTTCTTAGTAATATGGTAATTCAAGGAACACTTTGGGCTAAATTCAAATCCATTTAAAGGATGTAGTAACTATTTGTTTAAATTTTTTCAGCAAATCAGGCAAAAATCTTTTATGTCATTAGATCATGTATCTCTAGGAAAATAAACAAGATAAAATACATACTGATGTAGCTGCCCTTATTAGGTTTAATACAGGGAAATTAGACTGCCCACTGGATGTATAATGAAATGATTAGGTAGAACCTTCTATCTAGCTGTATACACAGGGCTGCAGAGATTTGATTAGGTTATGTGAAAAATAACAACGGAGACTCAGCTTTATAAGGAGGATGGGTTAAAATAATTCACTAAGAAATTGCTGTAATTAAAAACACTCTAACTGGTATCCAGAGTCTGTTTGTCTCCTTTCATTAAGGGTACATTTTCAGGTTTACATTAATATTCTCTGTGCCTTACCTGTGTCTAGGAACTCTTTCATTTGTCACTCCATGTAAATTTAAATTCGAGCCTCCCAATCAGTTTTTTGAATTGCTAGGTTATTGAGTAAGTATATAATTCTTAGCTTAGCCGCTGAACATCTGTTGCCATTTGTGTCCAATATGTAATTACAGCAGGGGGAGCTGGACAATCGGAGATTAAAAAGATGCTGCTTAATCTTACACCACATGTTTCCACTTAAAAAGAATAATACGCTAGAGAAATCCCATTGTAACTCATGGTATATCTGCTTCTCTCCCTGTTCCTGCTCTGTACATAAGATTTCATTTAATTTCTCTCTGAAATCACTGAAGGCCTTGTATTTGGACCTGGGAGTGCATTTACTTAGGCCTCGTGTCGCCTGTGTGTTACAGCATGATCAGAAGGTCTCCATTCCTGTTTTTTTCCCAAATGAAAAATTGTGGTTTTCCTGTCCTCTGTGTGTATACGTGTATTTCTATGGACTAGAAATGGAGCTGAATTTTTATCGAGAGAACCAAACATCTGGGGAAAATGGGCTCTAGCATTAGTAAACTGGGCAGAAAGCTTGGATGTGGCTGCCTCTGGAGGCTGTTATTGTAATCTGCCCTCAAGTTTTGTGGTTAAGGCATCAAATGTATCTATGAAGGAGACCATGATGTGTCTTTCCCTATTCACAAGATTGGACTGCAGAATTTCCAGCAGGACTGTTCAGATGCATGTGCATTTACAAGAGAACAAGAAGTAGCAGCTGTGGTGTGGTGAAGGCAAGTGCTAGGAAAGGGGCAGAAGGCCAGTGGTTCAGCAGTCATCAAGATGGCACAGTATACTTTGTCTTACTGCAAAGCAGTGTTATCAATGTCTTTTGTAATTACATTTATGCAAATGGGTACATAAAAGCTGATACAACACACTGAGCTTTAAGAAGGGACTGGAAGAGAAGAATTGGATGCTGTATGGAGCAAGAAATGATACTGCAGAGGCAAGCAACATGGCAGTAAAGAGTCACAGTGGTGTTTCACCTAAGTGTGAAAACGTGTGTTGGGCACAACCGCAGAACATTCGTGGACTTTGTCCCACGTATATCCCATTGGAGATGCTGCTGACAGAGTACTATACTTGCTCAGCAAGGCAATATTCTGAGTGTTTTCTGGATACTTGGGCATGAACCAAAATATTCCAACAGCTCATGCAGAGGAGGGAGCTCTGATAGCAGTTCTGTTGGGATATTTAGCTTCTGCTAAGGAAGGAAGCTGAAGAGAGGCTCACTTAATCCATGTGTTGTAAAGGCTTTCTTGTGATCCTTTTTCTTCCCGCATGTTCACTGCGGCAATGTGCTTCTGTCTGTTCAGACCACTGAACTATTTTCCTGCCCATCCCTCTCTCTCCAGGTGTGAACATAGTCTTCACCTCTCTACAGAAGACCTGCACAACCACATTCAACAGCATCTCAACATTTGACAGTCTTCCTAGGGAGTTTCATGGGGCTGAAACCGAAAAAAGACAGTGTACATGGAGTTCAGATTTATGCCTTACTGCTTTAGTGAGGGGCATATCAGGAAAGCTACTCCACCTCAGCTAAAAGTTGTCCAACATCCTCTACTCAATGTAAACATCAGACCCTTCAAAAACAGGAACTCGAAGCTCTGACCAGACAGGCATATGCATGTTGAGTAACTTGTTTGAGTTGTTTGCTGGTTCCGTTGAGAAGGTATGTGGAATAGCAAAATATAGGCATTGAACTGGAAGATGACAGATAATTTACCTAAGGTGTGGGTGTGTGGATGTGTCTGTCTGCAGTTTTTGTGCTGCTTAACTGCCAGTGGTCCTTCAGTATTGTTTTACTACACTTATAGAACTTGCAGCACTTTTGAACCATCCACAGTAAGAGGTAGGAAGGCAAGAGACAGCACTTGCATTACCCACACAGGTCTCCATGCAGTTGGCAAAGCTCATTCTCAGGCAATGTTAAATTTGCATCCACATTTAATACTGAAAACCTTACTTATTTTGCTGTAATATTATTGTTTTCTTGCTTTCCTGGTCACTCACCATTGGACTCCTCTTGTCTTTGTAGGTCTATTTTTCCCCAAATCTTCAACCAACCTAAATTCCACCAAATTTTGATTGCCTCAGAAATATTTCAGGAGCTTTTCTGTAAGTTTACATGTTTCAAGTATGCTGTATAATACATTTTTCCGTCTTGTATGATGTCCTTGTAAAATCATGTCAGAAGAAACAATGACACTTAGCACACTGCAATTTAATTATCCATTAAAGTTCTTCAGGAGCCATGTTAGTCTGTGGACCAAAATAACGGTACAGGCATCTTTGCAAAGTTTCACTGGGTTTTGTCAAGGTCTTTAAGGTCCCTTCCAATACAAACCATTCTATGGTTCTATGAAGATGTGGTTTTTGGACTAGCATGTTCCACTGCTTTATTTTAGTTATGCTTGAAATCCTTACTGATGAGATTTCTTGGAACACATGAGCTCTTCCTTCATGTAAATACACAGTAGCATCCAAAGGAAAAAGTGGTGATTAAAATACATACATGTATTTAAAGAGCAAATGGTGTTACTGTAGCTGGATTGCATTATTTTGGTAATTCTAACTTAAAGAACTCTATTCAGTGGAAAGATCATAAGGAAAAATCAAGTTTGTCCTACTCTACCCATGCATTAAAAATTAAGTTCTAGGTTTCCATCAATATGTCTGCCCGCACTAGGTGCTGACCTGATCTTGATTTATTTAGCATTGTGTAGAGACTTCGTGGCCAAAGCCAGGCTATGACACATACCTTTGCTTTTTTGTGCTGCCCACAACCTTGAGATGGTCCTGTGGGGGGGTCTGAATGTCACATAGGTGTGCTATTTCTCAAATGTTGCATGCTCTTTCAGCAAGGAAGTATGTTTTATTTTTCTGACAGTATGGACCTGATTTCTTAAACACAGAATGTGTCGTCTGCCCCTCCTTCCTTCGAAAGACACCTTTAGAAAACGATTGCAAATTCTTGCAGAAGGCTTACAGTGACAACACTGAGAAGACTCCAGCTCTACAAGAAAATGATTGATGGTCAGTGGTAAGCACCCGCATATTGCGTCCCTGTTGAAACACATTCATTTGATCTCAGGGGCATTCATTCAATCTAAACTGCATTTTGCAAACTGGAGTACACTGCTCATGTTATAGTGAAGTAGGTTTTTTTGACAGTACCCATTTGTGGGGAATAGTATATAACATGGAGTGTGTATTACTGAACCTGTCTTAAAGTAGAAAGATATGGGAGTTTGCTAAAGATGAGATATACTTCCAAAGTCCTGTTCCCTAAAATGCAGGTAAAAATAGCCAAGCTCTTCCTTTACAGATATCACTTAATTTGTTCTCCCTCAGCAAAAGCACTTCAGGGGCTGCAGAAACTGCAACTTGGTTCTCTTTAGAGAGAAGAATTTTATCTCCTGTCTCATTAGCTTGCTTCAAAGTTCATATTTTTTTCCCTGTGCCAGTCAATGTTTGCAAAGCTTCCAGTCTCAGAAACTCCTTAAAACTTGTTTTGCTGAACCATAGCCATGTCAGTGTGCTTTTCCATTGACTCCAATAGGCTCAGCATCAGGCCAATAAAGGCTATTTGTCAGTGTATCCATGAATTATATTGACCTGTATCGTGCCAAATTTCATCAGTGTGTTTGCAGTTCCTAAGCTCTTTGGCACAACAAGAATGTTATATAGTTGGCACTGCTTGGAAATTGCACAGCTTTGTAGTGCTAGGCAAATAATAATACTATTTTCTATCTGCTAATGGAAGACATGAAGTTCTTTTAACAAATCTATATGCTGCTGTTCTGATGGGGGCATTTGTCTCCCCCCCTCCCACCCAACAAAATGGATTTTCTGACATTTCTGTGACCTCTTAGAGAAAGAATTAGGTGCACCAGTTACCAAGCAACAGAAAGTCAGGCAACACACTTTCAAAGCGCTCTAATTGCCCATAATGGTAAGAGCAGCATCCACATTCACAAAAGCTTCATAGACTTGATACTTATTCTGCTGCAGGAACTCATTTACCTTTTATCATCAGTATGGTGTTAAGCTGTAATCACCAGAAGGAGGAGATACAAGTCTGAAGGGTCTGTGAGACTTGGACCTGCTCTGCATATAGAAGGCCATAAGGAACAATTGTCCTTTTCACGATTCATTTTGTTTATCTAGGATATTTTAAGCACTTAACTCACAAGAGGGAAGGCACATTCATCTCTACAATATTAAAATCTAAGTGAATGTAAAAAAATAACTCACAAAGCATTTCCGAGATTTAAACGAGAAACCAAAGGAAGTCTTTGAAGGACAATGCATTTTGACAATTTATCCTCTAAGGTTTTAAAATGACATGTTTCTTGAGTCACACAATGAAATCTTAATGGAGGGAGGAGAAATATACGGTTGAGTATTAGAAAGATTTACTCTTTTCCCACAGCTTGTACCTGACTGCATGTGAGAAATCAAACTGTTCGACACCTCCTCATATGGCACATCTGGGTCACTGCGTGCCACTCCTTGAAGCTTTTCCTTCAAAGGCTGGAATAGTCTCCATCTACTCCTCACTACCCACTTCTCTCAGGGGCTTTAAGAAATATTTTGCTTCAAGCACCACATGGCTTCTCATGGAAACCACCATTATGAAGGGGCAATCCTTGTCTTTGCCACTGGGCCTTTCACCTTTACCTCATCATTTCCTGCAAAAGATGGTGTTGGCCATGGGCTGGGGCAAGCGGCACTCACTAACTTCATGATCCCACTGCTGTGCCTTGGTGAAGCCCTTTCAGTCCTGAATGAGAGAGGTTGTATGTCTGTGCTCTGGATATCAATAACCCTCTTTTCTCCACTCTGGCAAAAGCCAGATTTAGTGTTCAAATGGGGCTTGCCAGCATTTCTGTATATACATTCATTTATTTTCAAGCATACAGGTGTATTTCTTTAGAAACAAGTAAAGCTCTAGGGCTTCATTCTCATGTTTTTTTTTTTTTTTTTTTTTTTTCCTTTTTTTTTTTTTTCTTTTTTCCCCCAGGGTTAACTGCAGTGACGATAATAGACATTATGTTGACATAAGTAAAGGCAGGGACCAGAAGCCAAGTATTTTGGCTTAAGACCCAAAGCAAAGCATACTCTAGACTTAGCATGGCATTCTAAGTAAGAAAACACCTCACACATGAGATATTTCTGTAATACTTTTTTTTTTTTTTTTTTTTTTCCCTTTTGGCTGTGCTTCTGTCCTCTCACCAGAAATGAAGTTTAATGGAGTGGTATCATACAGTGGAGGTGAAATGGCCAGGGGCTCTGTCATGCACTCTGTCAAATGCCATAGCTCCAGTCCAGTAAAGCCCTTAGGCATATGACTGCTTTCAGAGAGTCTCACAAAATGATACAATACTTCAAATTGAGCCATGAATTGCCAAAAAACATGTATACAGGATAGGTAGCTAGTCACTATTTTGAATTGTTAAGAGGGAAAAAGTGAAGCAGAGGTTAAAGTATCTACACGCACATAGACATTTGAGCTCTGTTTTTCTATTTTGGACCTTTTTACTTCAATGACTATGTAATTACCATAATTTCCAGTGGAGTTACTTTGAAATTACTATGTAGTTTACTGTATCTGTCTAATTAACTTGTCTCACAACTGTAAGTGGAATGTACCATCATTTCCAATCTGGAAAGCACTTCTTTGGAACCATATTCTGACAATTCAAGAATATTTCTGCTATGTTTTCGGCTCTTAGAGTAGCTATTGTTTAGAAACATACAGTCTTGAGGCTTGAGAGTAAATAGAGAATTATTGTGTTTGCCTGGTGCTTAAAATGAAGCCATTTTTCCTGTGTTTGGTTAACCCACTTTTAATAGGAATTGATCATACTGTGAATTAGAACTTCCATTAGGAACTACATGTCAGAAAAGCACAAGTGGTTCTGGTTGAATTTAGATTTTCACTGCTGGAGGGTGCCTGGGAGCATATTTATGCTTACTCTTGCTGTTAATGTGGAAATATAAGTGGTATCCTCCTGGAGTTATACTAACCCCTTAAATCTTACCCACCCTCTTTTTATTATAAATTCAAATATTAACCTTGTAATCAGCATTGCTGTTGGTAAATACGTCAAGAAATAAATATCAAGACTTATCTGTATGAGCAAGGTTTACAACTGAGAGTAAAATGGGGAGAGCAAAGTTGGAGAGGAAAACTGCAGAAAGGTTCCCATCCTAATATGTTTTATTTTGCCTCATTATTGCAATCATTGTGGAAACAAACTTTACTTCTAGTACATCATTACTGTACTTTGTATGATATCCTGATATCAACAACAGTTGACTCAGCCTTGTGATAAGAGAAAAGTATACAGATATTGTTATCCAGTTATGAGAAGACTTTGTAGACAGCTTGATTAAAGCAAAACAAAACAAACAAACAAAAAACAACAGCAACAACAACAACAACAACAAAAACAGTTCATGTCCTCTTGCATTTTTGGCAACACACTAATGAAGGTTTATGCAAGTTCCTGATGATAAATTTGCTATCACTGCAATGAGGGCAGTGAGAGAGTGAAAGAAAATTATGATATATACATACCCTCATGATGTATGTGCCCTCTGGAGAAAGAGATGCTCTGGCTCTCAGCATAATTCTGCATAGTTCTGTTTTCTTGTTTTTGGAAAGATTACAGACCAGAAAATAAGGGTTTTCTATTGCCACTGAAAGGGAAGATCGAGAATGTGATTTTCATTGCTCATTCTCCCCACCCAAAAGCACATAGACACATTTGTAAGTGTGCTCTCCAAACTGTTAACACATGTAAAGGATTTCTAAGTCTCAAACACTGTTTTCTGTCTTTCTCGAAGACTGCTGCAGGGAATGACTTCAATATATGTTTAGTTTTGATTTACTTTTTCTCAGTGGTTAGCATTATATTACATGGCAAAATATTAACTGTCCGCCATTAATTTTCTTTACCATTATTCCAGCTTTCTGAAGTTGATAAAGTCTCTGAAAAGTTTTCATTTGAACTTTAATCATCCTCAACTCATGCCCATGAACATTCCCTATGTAGGTTTCTTATGCCTGACACTAAAATGAGCAGCGCTGCAACCAGGTCTTATGAGCAGTTGTACCTGTTACCTCACTTATGTACAATGGTTTTGGCACCCATCAGTCAACTATCTTAGTAGCATGCCAGGGGATCTGGTACCTCCAAGGAGAAGTTCCTTTCTGTGGTGTATATGAGGGAAATGAGAAAATTTTCCATACTGAAATGTCTCACAAAGCAGGGAGATATGTGTTCTCAGAGCACATGGCAAATTAGCTGGGTCTGTATGCAAAACCTTCCAGGGACTGAAATGAATTGAGGGAAACTGAGAGCCTTTTTACATCCTTAACATAAAAACATACGTTCACTTTCTGAAAGTTCAATAAAACTTCTTTAAGAGGATTGGAAAATCCTCTTAAGACAATGGGGAATACTCTTAAAGAGAATGGGGAAAACTAACTTCTAACTCCTTCCTTCATTTTCTTCATCTAGTTAACTGTTTTTGAGTGACAAAAGTGATTCATATTTTCTTCACACTGTTTTCAAAGACAGTTCCACATGTCCTTTGCAGCAGAAGCCCATCTGTGAAGCTTTTTAGCTCTGCTTCTTACCTCCAGTACCTTCAGCTATTGTCCTGACCTGGAGATCCCATTTCTTTTGTGTTCAGGATGAAATCCAGTGCTGTATGAAAAGGATGATATGAATGTATCTGTCATTTGAGAATTCACATTTCCTGCTCTGGAAATTGGCAGAGTTTCCAGGTTCTGGACTAGCAGCTCTCAGCGTCTCACTGGCTGCAGATTCCTCTAGCTCTCAAAAATGGAAAATTGCTCTGGATTTGTTCCTGGGAGGCACTATGAGTTTGCAAAAAATGATTGCTGCAGAGGACCTTATCTGTATAGCAACCATTGTTGGCATGCTCAAGAAAAGTAAGTTCAGAACTGTTGTGGTATGTACCTACAACTGTATTTCATTTATTTCATAAATACTATGCAATATTACAGGCATAGATTAGTCAGTAAAGTCAGATGTAGGTGCTGGCTGGGGCTGCTGGCACTTATTTATCACGCAGATAGCAAGTAGCAGTAGTAACTCAGTCCTACCAGGAATGGCAACATATATCTGCCACCTTGTTTGTGTGCTGCCTCCTCCTAGTCACCTGGAGGCTAATGTCAATGGAAGATATACCAGTTCCAGTCATGCATGTGAAATATTAAAAAATCAGTAAGCTGTAGAGATGGCATCTCTGTCTTCACTGTCAGAGCCTCCTCCTGAATACAGTAAGTACTGTGTTACAGCTAGAGAACAACTTCTTATCTAGCTTGAAAAGTGGCAGTCTGATGCAGATGTAACCAATCAATGTCTGATTTTCATCTATTTGACTCAGAAATTGTTCACACTTTTGGCCCTCTGAAGCACGGGTTCTACCACATATCATGCTGTACCTGTTCCTAGTTCCTGAGAGCATTGCTCATGAGTAACTTCTGTACCTAACTCATAACGAGCCACTCTTGGAGATGTGCTCTTGGGTGAGGGTTTTTTCACACTGTTTCAGAGAGAAGAAGACTGCAGAAGACTGGCTGTGGTCCTAGAAACTATTTCAGCGACCACTCAGATGCATGGATCTGAGGTTGCTCAGGGCCTGGTCATTGTTACAGCCTTGTTGAGCTGGGATAGCTCTGTAGAGCTGGGATGTGTGCTGAGCACTGTGCTGGGCTCTGGGGGCTTTGTAGAGTTGTGCAGCCCATTTCTCTTTGGGAGAGGGACCTTTAATGTGAACTGCTCTTGCTTCTTTTGGTTTTGATCACCCCAGGTATCGCCATTGCTTGCAGTGATAATAAGTACTGCAGGGAAGGAAAAAATGGCCTTTAAAAGCCTACTGATACTATTTCATGAAAATACTTTTCTTTTAAAAATAAAGTTATCTTCTCAGCCACGGTAAAGATGAATGAATGTTGAGGAAAATATTTTTGTCTTGGTGAGCATCTTTCTACAAAATCCTCATGCCCAAATTATTTAGAATTTTGGCAGTCAAGAGGCCAGATCTTCAGAGTCCAGCCCTCTGAAACAGATAAAATGGGTGAAAAATCTCAAATTCAGAAGCCTTTCCTTTCCCTTCTGATCTTCTCCTTATCCAGGCACATATAAGTCTGTTTGGCCTTTTCTGTTTTTCTGAAAAAGTCGACATGAAAGGAGTTAAGGAACCAGCTTTTTGACTTTGACCTGATTTGTCCTCACTGTCAGGAAGCCTTTGCATTCTCACCTCAGACCCTTACCATTCATCCATGTGTCTTCCTCGAATGGGGTCAGTATCCTGTTCTGTGAAATGGATTTGCAGAGCATTAACCACAGGACAGGCTCCAGCCTTGCAGGTCAGTTCCTCACAAATTTTCTATACTTACCTGGGAAGCAGTGTGGCCAGCCCCATGAGTAGAGCAGGTAGATTCTTTTTCACTATATTATTATATATTTTTTCCAAGGAGAGCTACTCCTTGCCTTCACAGGTAGCAACAACCTGCTGTTCTGCAGACATGACCTTCAGTGCTGGGTAGGCTCAGAGAGGCTGTTTATGCGCACAAACTCTTGGAAAGTGCAAGCTATCACAGGATGACCAGGTTGCAAACTCCTGGGTGCTACAAATTAGTTTTTAGCACTTCATAGAAACTCTTCAGGTGTTTTGAGCAGCTGTTATCTCCATCTCTGAAGTTTGTCTGGAATGCTTTGACAACAGAAGGCAGGAATCTCAAAATAACCTGTTCACTGTCTTCAAGAAGTTCATCTAAATGCAATGCTGTCAGTGAAGGTATGTTATTCTGTTTAAACAGGTTCACTTCCTGGATGTTCTTTTTCAAATCCTCAGTGGTAAAGGGAATGGAGGCTCATGACCTCAGATGAATATCCTGATCATGTCCACCGTCCTGTCTGAAGTAACAGCTTTCTCATGAAAAAATGCAAATGGTATTATCTCCTCATCTATGTCCCACTTTCTCCATTTTTATATCAGTCCTCACTCTTCTTTCTCACATGTGGTACAAGTGTTCCACATTATTTGACTCCTCATCATGCAAAGGTGTTGTCTGGTCAGAAGCACTATGTTGTCTTTGCTAAAGCACTAACTAGGTAGTTTGATACAGCTTTCAATGAGACATTTCATGCTAACCAAGGAAGATATGCAATGTTTACCCATGTATATCAAAAGATATGATTGCATGATAGAAGTTATGCATGAGTTAGGAGCTAGACAGAATTAAAGTTTCATGAATCTCTTTTGTTCCTTTTTTTTTTTTCCAGCAATGCAACATTTTGAATGTAATTCTTAAAAAAAAAAAAAAAAAAAAAAAGAAACATGAAATCAAATCATATGAAGCTTTACTGAATCCTTTATATCAGTATTCATTCAGATTCCTAGCTCAGATCTGAACTAAATGTCAGGGAACTGAAACTCTTTTCTTCTATCTTTAATCCATGAGAAAAAAGTACAACACAGACATTGCTAGTGGGTCATATGCTATTTACTAGCAACAATTGCTTGAAGAATATGTCTTAAATTTTATTTCTGACTTTGGGGAGTGTGGTCACTTAGAGCTGTCACTGACAAGCACATTAACTTGGTACATTTGTGTGGAAAGACAGCATGAATCACCAGTGGAGATGTGAGTGGGCCACCTTACAGCTGAAGTCATAATTTCATATTTGCAGGAAGTGAAATATAAAGCTAGTAAATGTTCCTATTTCTAAAATGGGCATGAGATTATGTTTGTCTAATCCTCCTATGAAGAATAAAGCTTGACCAGTGGTACAAGCAAGGAAGTGTTATAGAAACATTAACCAGTCTGTGAAAACAGCCATTCTCTTGGATCCTAGAGACACAGTCTTTGTCCTTTGGAAATTATACACAAGCAAATAACAAGGCATTTCTAACTTTGTCTTGAATTTCTAGTTAGCAGTGCCCTCTTCTTCAAAGAGGGGCCAATATATCTGCACATGTTCTGTATACTGGTATGTTGAACCTTTCAGTAGAGGTTATCATACCTTCAGATAGCTATGAAAGCCCAATATGACTGCATAATCTATACACTTCATTGGAACTTTTGGAGAGCATTGACATGTCTTTTTTTTCATCTTAGGCATCCACATGAACTGATGTTTTCCAGAAGACTAGGTGCACATCATGGCCTGTATCATGCATGTACATTCTGTATGCGTTATCTTCCAGATTAACAGAGGGGTAGCTAGCTCATGTCCTGCCAGACCTCCATCTTTGCATTGACTGTATAGAAAGATCTGTGGAACCAATTCATGAAAGATGATATTTGCAAGACTTTTAGAAGTAAAAGTCTAAGGAATGTAGCCATGCACATGCCAATGAAGTTGCAGATGCTTCTAGGATTAGCTGAAAGCATTAGCTGATATCAGCACTAGGCAGCCCTGCAGAGTTGGCTCTATATCCAAAGCAGTTCTAGTCCAGGCATGAGATACCTCCTCTTTGACAAGAGCAAATAACTACTTCTTGTGTCATACTACAGATATGATAAATATCTAACAATGCAGTAGTCCTTTGTTCCTGTTCTACAGAAATGGATGCTCATTTTGGTCTCTGTATTACTTGAATGAGCATACAAAAACAATGAATGAATCAATGAGAACAGGAGCAGTAGTTCAAGGCAACGTGAAGGAATTCAAGGTAATGCAATTCTAAGGTATATGCATGCAAGGAAAGAAACCAGTCTCTGAGATTTGTGGACCAAATGGGGTGACTGTGCTGCACAGACTCCTTTACCCACTAGCACAACTTGGGATATGTGGAATTTGGTCCAGTACAATCCAGTTCTAACGAAATCCCCTGCTGTACCACATAATAAACAAGAGGTGTTGACTGACTGTGTACTGATTGCAGTTTATGAAATGAACAGCAGGTGGGAGAGAAGCAATATGCATCCTCTGGTAGACCTCCAGATAACAATGCTACATCTGAATATATGAAGCACACTAGTCCTGAAAAGAAACCTTTTATATTGTGCTACTTGAAAATGGGAAGTGGGAGGGAGCAGAGTAGAGGGGTAAAGGAAAGGGGAATGTGAAATAATGGGATTTGTTTATAAGAAGATTTTTCTTTACAGTCTCTTTGGTCCTTTTCTTATTTCATACTCATATTTCTCTGTTTCCTGACAGTTTTGTCATCTGTCAGCCCTTCCCAAGCAGTATGCCTCCAGATGATATCTACCTACCTTGGTGGCAGGAACCTCCCTGGCTATTCATCTGTCTCTTGCTTCCTGCCTTTATGTTCTGTCAAACTGTTTATTTCATATCAGGTTCTCTGTGCCCCATCTTGCTGCTGCCCTTAAGCCTAACCATCCATTTCCATTAAAATCTAAACATTAGAATCATAGAATATCCTGAGTTGGAAGAGACCCATAAGGATCATTGAGTCCAACCCCTGGCTTCACACAGGTCTTACCCAAAAATTCAGATCATATGACTAAGAGCACAGTCCAAATGTTTCTTAAACACTGACAGGTTTGGTACCATAACTGTGTCCCTGGGGAGCCTGTTCCAGTGTGTGACTAGCAATGCCATGTTTGATGCACCCCAGGATACAGTTGGCCTGCCTGGCTGCCAGGGCACACTGCTGGCTCATATTCAGCTTGCTATCAACCACAACCCCCAAGATCCCTCTCTGCGGGGCTGCTCTCCAGAATCTCATTGCCCAGTCTGTACATATAGCCAGGGTTGCCCCATCCCAGGTGCAGAACCCGGCACTTGCTCTTGTTAAACTTCATGCAGTTGGTGATTGCCCAGCTCTCCAATCTGTCCAGATCCCTCTGCAAGGCCTTTCCACCCTCAACAGAGTCAGAAACTTCTCCAAGTTTAATATCATCAATAAATTTGCTCAAAACACCTTCTAGTTCATCCAAATCATTTATAAAAACGTTGAAGAGAACTGGCCCTATATTTGATACCGAATTGCACAGGTAGGCATCCAGATGGGTCTTGAATATCTCCAGAGGAGACTCCACAACCTCTCTGGACAGCCTTTTCCAGTGCTCTGTCACCCTCACCATGAAGAAGTTTTTTCACATATTGGTGCGGAACTTCCTGTGATATATTTTGTGGCCGTTGCCCCTTGTCCTACACCCACAAACCACTGAAAAGTGGTTGGCCATATCCCTTTGTCTCCCACACTTCAGGTATTTATAAACATTTATAAGATCTCCCCTCAGTCTTCTTTTCTCAAGGCTGAACAGACCCAGGTCTCTCAGTCTTTCCTCATAGGAAAGATGCTCCAGGCACCATATCATCTTTGTGGCCCTCCACTGGACTCTTTCCAGGAGATCCCTGTCTTTTTTGTACCGGGGAGCCCAGAACTGGACACAGTACTCCAGGTGAAGCCTGACCAGGGCAGAGTAGAGGAGAAGGATCACCTCCCTTGACCTGCTGGCCATGCTCCTTTTAATGAACACCAGGTTCCCATTGGCCCTCTTGGCCACGAGGGCACACTGCTGGCTCACGGTCAACCTGTTGTCCACCGGGATCCCTAGCTCCTTCTCCACAGAGCTCCTCTCCAGCAGGTCATCCCCCAGCCTGTACTGATACACATGGCTGTTCCTTCCCGGGTGCAGGACTCTACACTTGCTCTTGTTAAACCTCATTTGGTTTCTTCCTGCCCAGCTCTACAGCCTGTCCAGGTCTTGCTGAATGGCAGCACAGCCTTCTGGCATGTCAGCCACTCCTCCCAGCTTCATATCATCAGCGTACTTGCTGAGGGTGGACACTGTTCCGTCATCAAGGTCGTCAATTAAGATGTTGAACAAGACCGGACCCAGCACCGACCCCTGGGGAACACCACTTGTCAAAGGTCTCCAACCGGACTCTGCACTCCCGATCACCACCCTCTGAGCTCAGCCAGCCAGCCAGTTCTCAACCCACCTTACTGTCCACTCCTCTATCCCACACTTTCTCAGCTTGGCTATCAGGATGTCATGGGAGACGGTGTCAAAATTCTTGCTAAAATTAAGGTAGATGACATCCACTGTTCTTCCTCCAGCTACCCAGCTGGTAATGTCATCATAGAAGGCAATGAGGTTGGTTGAGCATGACTTCCCCTTGGTAAATCTGTGCTGACTACTCCTCACAACGTTCTTCTCTTCCAATTGCTTGGAGAGGGCATCCAGAATAAGCTGTTCCAACACCTTTCTGGGGACAGAGGTGAGACTGACTGGCCTGTGGTTTCCTGGACTCTCCTTCTTGCCCTTTTTGAAGACCAGAGTGACATTGGCTATCCTCCACTCTTCAGGCACTTCTCCTGTTCTCCAAGTCTTGTTAAAGATGATAGAGAACTGTTCAGCAATCACCTCTGCTAGCTTCCTCAGCACACATAGATGCATCCCATCAGGACCCGTGGATTTGTGTGCGTTGATCCCACTCAAACACTTCTGAACCACCCCCTTCTCAAACAGAGGGGAGCTCTCCATTTCACAGACTCTTTCTCCTCCCTCCAGGGACCAGGAGTCCCAGGGGAGACTTTGAAACAAAGACCAAAGCAAAGAAGTCATTCAGTAGCTCTGCCTTCTCAACGTCCCCTGTTACCAGGATACCTGCCTCATTCAGCAGGGGACCCACATTATCCCTAGTTTTCCTTTTACTGTTTACATACTTAAAAACAACAACAACAGCAACAAAAAAACTTATTATCCTTTATCTACTTTGCTAGCTTCATCTCTAGGTGGGCTTTAGCCTTCCTCATTGCATCCCTGCAGGCCCTGGCAACACTTCTATACTCCTCCCAAGGGGACAGGCCCTTTTTCACATTTCATAGACCTTCTTCTTCCTTTTGATCTTGTTGATGAGCTCATTGCTCATCCATACAGGTCTCCTGCCCTCCTTCCCCAATTTCCTACTCTTTGGGGTGCACTGATCCTGTGCTTGGAAGAAGTGCTGTTTAAATGTTGCCCAGCTCTCACAAGCACCATTGCCTTCTAGCAAACTAGCCAATTAGATACTCCCAAATAGGTCCCAGAAGAGGTCAAAATTGGCTCTCTGAAAGTCCAGGGTAGCAATCCTACTTTTTGCCTTACTTCTTCCACCAAGTTCCATCTTGAACTCCACCATCTCATGATTTCTGCATCCCAAGCTGCCCCCAACCTTCACATCCCTGTTGATAAGAACAAGGTCAAGAAGAAGCAGCACCCCCCACCTAGTTGTGTCCTTCACTACTTCTGTCAGAAAATTATCTTCAACACATTGTAGGAACCATTTGGACTGCTCGTGCCTGGCCAAGTTGCTTACCCAACAGATGTCCAGATGATTGAAGTCCCCCATGAGAACCAGCATTCTGGATCATGACGCAACTTTGAGCTGCTTGTAGAAGGCCTCATCAACCTCCTCCACCTGATCTGGTAACCTATATCACATCCCCACAACAGTGTCACCTATACCAGCTTTCCCTTTAATTCTCACCCACAAGCTCTGCATTTGTTCTTCAGCCTCCCCCAGGTGGAGCTGGGTACATTTTAATTGCTCTCTCACTTAAAGGGCAACTCCTCCTCCTCCTCAAATAGAGGGGCCTTTGAAGGCTCCCTTGGGCAGAGTTTGAGGAGCATCAGTTCCTAAGGTCTAAGTTGTATTCCTGGGGGGGAATGTCAATCTTGAGTATGTTATTCACTGGAGAAGAATGCTTAGCAGGGGAGTGATTTGGCAGGCAACTATGTGAGAATGGGAAAGAATATAATAACAATCCACAACACAGAAATCATGTGAGAGACTTGGGGTCAGAATGAGAAAGTACTCAGGGATGAATCCTGAGGACCTGGTAGCCTAAGGGCTCTTGAGATTAAAACCTGGCCAGATGCACAGAAAAAGCTCCAGAAGGTGGGAGAATGGAGTATATGTAGGTAGTACAATGTAGGTAGTACAAAGTTGTATGTGAAGAGGGGATGTGAGAAGAAAAAGCAGACTGAAACTAATGGTATTCACAGTGTACTGGGTAGTGAGACAGAGGGTTGGAGAAAGAAGGACTTTCAGGAGGAGTCAGGCCCAGGCTGGAAAGGAGAGGAAGAGAGATGAAGGAATAGCAGGCAGGGAAAGCTACCTGTGTTGTAACCTAAATCCTAGCAGGGGCAGGCATTGAGAAGATGTTTTTTCAGTGTGGCTGGCCACTTTAAACAAGAGTATCCAGGGTGGAAGAAGGAGGAGAGATTGCTGTTATAAATTCAGAATATGGGAGCTGGGGCTTCTCAGAAAGTCAGCTCCCTGATAAGTGAAAAAGTGTAGCTCAAGGGTTGAGATAAAGATATGGGGATCACTCTACAATTATTGTCTCAGGCAAAACAGATGCAGCACAGGAAGATTAATAAAATTTATTACCTATTGCTGACAGGCTGGAGTGGTGAGAAACAAAGAAACAAGCTGGGAGTACCTTCCCCCCACCCACTCTCTTCCACCTCTTCCTTGCCTTGAGTAGCGTGTGGGGGCTGTGGTCAGGCCATGGTGCTTTGTTTCCACCACTCCTTCACAGTTGCTATCTCCCCTGCTCTGGTGTGGGGTCCCTCCCATGGGGTGCCGACATTCCTGGGCTGGTCCTATGCAGGTTTTTCCACAGGTGGTGGCGCTTTGGGAGCTGCTCCAGGTGTGGGTCTGTGCTACAGGGTCTATTCATCAGGAACCCGGTGGTCTGGCTTGGGACACACAGGGGACCTCCCCCTTCCAATCAACTTCTCCTGCTTGGGCTACAGCATAGATACATGTTCCACTGTGGTACACCATGGGCTGGAGGGGGGGAGGGAGTCAGCCTGCTCCACCATGGGCCTCTCTGTGAGCTTCAGGGCTGCCTTGGCTCTGGCACCTGGAGCGCCTCCTCCCCCTCCTTCTGCACTGACCTTGGTGTCTGCAGGGAGGGTTTCTCACTCCTCACTCTCCCAGCTGCTGTTCTGCAGCAGTTTTTTTTTTTTTTTTTTTCCTTTTCTTGGATGTGCTCTCAGAGGCACAAACTGCATTGCTGGGCCCCTTTGGAGCTGTTTGAAACAGGCCCTTATCTGCCACAGGGCAGCTGCTGGATTCTCCTCACAGGGGCTATCACTGCAGCCCCCCTGCTACCAGAACCTTGCCACGTAAACCCAATACACTAGGGCAAGTAGGTCATTGCTGACCTGTAAAGTATCAGAGTTTAAATTAACTAATGAAACCCTAAACGTGATGGGGATAGAAGGGACTGTGATAACAGTGCTACTTTTGGGGGATACCAACATGAGACTAAGGATAGAATTATCAGTGGGCAATTATTGTACGTATTCGAGGCTGGGACTAACTCGGTAGGAAAGGACCTGATAATGAAATTGGGCATTCAAATAGTAAATCATTAGACTGGAATAACAAGTGTTATTGATGGGGTGCTCTCAGACCCTGAGAGCAAGGATGTATTTGTTTTTGAGTGGAAAGATCCTGAAATGGGGAAGAAGCAACAATATAGATGGACAATTTTACCTCAGGGATTTACAGGGCCACAAAATTTATTTGGGCAAGTTCTAGAACAAATTTTTGAGCAATTCCAACTTTTGGAGGTGGTGTTACTGTTACAATATTTGGATGAACCTTTATTGTCAGGACGAGAGAAAAGAGTTGTGAAGGAAACCACCAAAAAGCTATTCAACTTTCTCAGAAAACAGGGCTTGAAGGTATTGGAAAATAACTTAAAATTCATAGAAAGAGAAGTCATGTATTTAGGGGATCTAGTGTCTGAGGGGGAACGAAGAATAAATCCAGAGAGTACTCAGGGAGTTGTTGAGCTACCCCTACACAAAACTAAAAAGAACTAAAAAGTTTCAAGAGAAAAAGATCTTTAAGGAATTAGGAGTCACAAAGTCCAAAGGAAAATAGATGCTTCCTGATGGGAGAGAAATGTTGAATAAAATGCTAATGAGGCAAATATTAACTATTTTACATCAAGAGAGTCATTGGGGAATTCAAGCAATGTGTGACTCTATGCTATGGAAATATGTATGGAAATATATATGTATATATATATATACTCTGGCTGACCAAGTATGCAGAAGATATGTAGGATGTCAAAAGGTAAATAGGAAAATTATCCACAGTCAGCCCCAAATGGGGTGAGAACCAGGAATTCTACATTTCTAAAATGTACAGATAGATTTTACAGAATTCCTTAGAGTAGTTAGATTTAAATACTTATTAGTCTTGGTCAATTATTTGTCAGGGTGGGTGGAATCCTTCCCTTCGGTGTCTGTTACTGCAAACATAGTAACTAAAGTAATTCTAGAACAAATAATTCCCAGGTATGGAATTGTTGACAATATTGCCTCTGATCAAGGAAATCACTTTATGTCAGAAATATTACGAGGGCTAATGTGGACTCTAGGAATTAAGTGGAAATTTCATACTCCTTGGCATCCTTCCTCTTCTGGAAGGGTGGGGCAGATCAGACAGTAAAGAAGCAATTAACGAAGTTCTGGAAACTCAGCTTTCCTGAATGGAGTCCTTACATTTGGCACTTCTACAAATCCAAACTCCACCAAGAAAAGATGTGGGAGTTTCACCATATAAAATATTATTTGGATTGCTGTATCTGGACAAAGGGAATGAATTACCTCAATTTGAGACAAAAGATGCTTTTCTGAAGAACTATATACTCAGGCTGTCCTCTGTCATCTCTGAGGGCCTGTGGATCATTAGCTCAAACTCCACCCCTGCAAGCCCTGATCCATCCATTTCAAGCAGGAGATTGGGTTCTGATGCGAACATGGAGAGAATCGAAACTGCAAATTGAGTGGGACAGACTGTTCCAAGGGATTCTGACTACTGAGATGACAGTAAGAGTGGCTGAGAAAGGGTGGACTCATTAATCCCAGGTAAAAGCATCAGTTAACCCTGATACCAGAGAGACTGCATTAACAAAGACTTTTAAGGTTAAAATTGTTAAAACTTACTATGGCAAACCTTTAACTTCTCCTTAGAAGAATTCTTAATTAATGAGTAAAAGGAATTGAATTACACGGAACTAGAGTGTTTCCAGGGAACACTCACTGGAAGTGGGAAAAAAAGAAGGGCTGGGGGGGAGAGGTATTTAATTCCCACCACAAAAACCCTTATTTGTGATTTTTATTTTATTTCTTTATTATTATTTCTTAATTATTGTAGGGGTATATATAGAAACTATGTATTTTAAGATTATTTTAGTAATATCTATTCTCAATGGATTAGTGATAGAATGGAGGGGAAAAAAAATCAGCATTTCCAGTTAATAGAGAACATCTCTCGAGTTCTATTTCAAAATAATTGTTGAATTTGCAACCAGGTGCCTAGAAAGACTGAAAAGGCCTTGTCCTTGATTGCTATTCCAGCAGCAACTGTGTCTGGATTCTCTAGATTTCTAAAAGCATCAGATCATACTCAGTCCCAGGAAGGAATAGATTTTGAAGCTGAGCTCAGCTCCCTACACGTAATCCTGGCTACGATACAGTGTGTTATGAAAGGTGCCTTTTAAACAACACTAATAGAAACTCAGGGGGCAATAGTACTGACCCTGTATATGTAGATATTATCCACAAAGTAAGGAATAACACATACTGCACCGAATACGGTAGCTACCGGAATGCTAATATACATAACACACACCAGATACAACATGAGAATCCTGTAACCGGATGACCTGTCCTGAATGGCAATGGGTGGTACTGGTTATGTGGCCATTAAGCCAGTAAGATGTTGCCCCTAGGATGGAAGGGAGCTTGCACCCTGGGGGCAATAATTCCAAGTGTAACTATTATTGAAGACCTACAAAGCCAAAGCCCATTTGAGACCACACACAGAATTAAGTAGACTCTAGATAATCCTCTAGTAAAAAGAAACAGGCCATTTCACAGTTTTGCAAGGTGGTTTTTACCTTGGTTAAGGATGAGTGAATTAGGAAAAGCTATTGTAAATATCTCAGCTATAACTGAAGAACTAGAAAATAACACTCTGGATGCAGTCCAGGCATTACAAAAGGAGGTAACAAGTTTGCAAAAATTGTACTTCAGAATCGAATGGTATTAGACTATTACTAAGCTCACAAGGAGGACTGTGCACTGTAATTAATGCTAGTTGCTGTATATATGTAGATCAAATGGGATGAACTTGATTGATCTCGAAAATATTTGGGGAAAAAAAATCATACATAGAGTGGCTTAGAAACATTTATGAAAAACTACATGTTTCTAAACATGTTTAGAAACATTTGTGAGAAACTAACTTCATGGTTACCTGAATGGAATTGGCTCAAAAAACTATTTGTTGGTATTATAGTAATAATGGCACTGTATATCTGTCATCCCCTGTGACATCCAAAGAAGAATATTGAACCTTAATGCTGGAAAAACTCTAGAGTGGGGTATGTGAAGAGGTGCAAAAACAACCATGGGAGTAAGAAAAGAAGGGGGGGGGGGGAATTGTTAGAAACAAAGTTGTGTTTTTGCAATAGGAGGTGTTCTTGCAGTAGAAAGTTCCACTAACCTTGCATGTTCAAAAGTGATTGTGCAGCATAGCAGTGGGGAGTATGTTAAGCAGATAAGGGGAAGGTCCCACTGTCACAAAATAAGAAGGATAGCTAAGAAAAACAGGATGAGCAGTACGAAATCAGTAAAAATAAATAAATAAATAAATAAATAAAATCACAGGCCCTCTGGTCACGGGAGAAGAAGGAAAAAAAAAAAAAGGAAAATGAGAAATTAATGGTTGGTCAAAAAAAAATTGCACTTATATGGTATAGAAGTGCATCAAGGAGGTTGTGAACCTGTAGTACTTAGCCAATGAGGAAATGGGAGAAATTAGGTGTCGGGTAACAGGGAATATAAGGTTATGATAAACTTTTACTGTGCGCTCCTGTTTGTAGGATGCCCGCCGTTGCAATTGCAAATAAAATAGCTTCACAGAAGATCCTGTCTGAAGAAAACTATTGAGATTTGTCTCATATTTCTAACAGGCCTTCGAAGGCTTCTAAAACAGACCTTCGAAGGTTTCTAAACACAGGCCTTTGAAGGCTTCTAAAACAGGCCTTCTAAAAGGCTTCTAACAGGCCTTCAAAGGCCCTCTAAGAGGCCTTCTAAAATGCCTTCTAAGAATGCAATTTATTGATATTGAGTATCAATGAAAATAATACAGCCTTTTCAGGGAGGAGGTCATTTGTGTGATGCTTTATGACTGTTGATTTGCGGTCAGATGGAATGGTCATGAAAGGGCCGTCAATCAGGCAAAGGTCATAAAATGCACACGTCAGCAATTAAAATCAGCTGTATTATGTGGGCACCCAGCAGGGCTGCCTAGTTAAGGCCCTGCCAATGTTTTGATTATTACAACTCTTTACAAGCATTCATGCTGTTCCTCTCGCCTCACACCCACATTTAATATTTGACCCTTTCTCTCTTCCTGTGTGGCTTAACTGCTTATCCTGTGCTTTGATTCTCCCCTGCAAGATGCAGTTTCCTGTATATTTCCCTCCCTCTAAGTCACACTAACCACAGAAATACAAAATTGCCTTATTCTTTTCCTGAAATGTAGGCCAGATTTCTCCAGTACCAGAATTCTGCCAGCAGTGCTTTTCTACCTGCTGTATCTATTGCATTTCTCCAGTACCAGAATTCTGCCAGCAGTGCTTTTCTACCCGCTGTATTTATTGCAAGCACCTTGTCTTACTGAAACGTCACCTCTCTCTCTTCGCATTTCTCACCCCTCCCTTGCTCCTGCCTTGCAGAGGCAGGCATTTTCATCACCTGCAGGCTGAAAGGAGAAAGGTACCCTAGGTACCCTAGGATTTATGCTGAGCTTATCGACTGCAGTGGCACTTTGCAGGATCGCCAGGTCTGCCTCCCTGCAGCTGCTCACAGAGAGACTGCATGGAGACCGTGTCTTTCTCTATCACCTTCACGCTCACTGCACGTGCTTGAATTCCTCTTTTCAGTGTGCCTCATGCTTCTCCCTGTTGTGTTTGGGTCCCTCCCACAGATTCATCTCCCATACCTTTATAGTTACACTGACTATTGAGCTCTACCAGGGGAAGATTTTCTGGACCACAAGTACAGACTGTTGTGGGACTGTCTTCTCCATGCTACAGTGTGTATTTGGGGATGGTGTGCCTTTTACCATACATCTACCACACCTACCACCTGCACATGTATTGAAAAGACTGTATGATGCACAAATATTGAAAAGACTCTATAATGATTTTTGAGTACTCACTTGTCTTTATGTCACTATAATACTCCTTCACTGTAACACTTATGTTGCTTAATAAAATGACATGAGTGTAAAACTATCTATGGTGTTTCTGATTTTTTTTTTTTTTGGGGGGGGGGGGGTGGGAGTGTAGACAGCCTTCAAATAAATCCTGTGCTTCTCGTTTTGTGATGTAGATTTCATTTTGGTTGAGAAATTACCAGAAGGACCTAGTGGAAAGATCTCTCCTGCATTCTCTTTGTGGCCATCTCTGATCAAGGAGTGAATCAGAGATTGTGATTGTGTCACATAAGCACAGGCAGGTAATGGCATTTGAGACTCTCTAGGGTATTCAAAACAGCAGCCAAGAGCTGGTAGATGTGATGAAGGCCCTTGAGGAGGCATGCATTTTCCTGGTGAGGTAGTGAGGAGTACAGTGGCTAAATGATCTCCACTCTCTCTTGCAGCTGAATCCTTCAGTGAATGTCAAAATTAGACTGTACTGACAACATACCCACATTTTATGTTGCCACTTTCCCACCTGGTAAGAAACTTGGAAGGTGCAGGCATACTCTGCTTTAGATTTTTCAACTGCTTTGTTTCCCCATGCTAATTAGAGGCTGCAGTTACTATCCATGTAGCCTTAGAAGAGCAACAGCTGGTCTAGAAGTTCAGGGAACAAGGAGGGAACTTTTGAGATGTTTTGTGAAGCTCTGGATGAATCAGAGGAGTTCTGGAGAAAAGGCACCTGTCTCATGAGAAAAGTTTTGCATTCTGTGAGATTTGAGCCTACACTAATGGTTTAGTAACACTCACATTCTTTGTTACATGCAGGCTATACCAGCTGGCAGATCAGCACAAGGGAGCAATGCACCTGCTTGTGCTGCCTGCATGAGGCATAGTGAAGAGATTTTGTTCTGTTTTGCATGAAATGCAGTTTTTTTGCACAATAAGGTGCAAAGTAATATACTTTAAGTAGTGAGTTCCAAACTTTCAACTTTTGTTCTGGCTTGCTGAGACATGTATTTTAAATAACATATTATAACGATGTTCTGGTAGGAGTTTTGGAATTATATAATTGATGAGGAACGCTGAGTTTAAAGATCACTTTTTTATTCTCCCTCCACCCCCCCTACTATCTAGCACATATAGAAATAAAATCACCCAGCCAGCTGCGCACCCCTAACCTCACAAGTACTAGGAGTGAGCTCTTCTGCCTCTCCAGTGCTGTGCTTCCACTTCCAAGCACTTGTGGCTGCATGTGATTCCTGACCTCATTGAAATCAGCAGCAAAATGCTAGCTAGCTTCATTGCTGCAGGATCTAATATTCATGGCAAATACTTAGATTCCAAGTGGCTAGGAAGATTTCCATATTCCATGTGCATTATTTCCATATTTTGTAGAATCATAAACATATTTTGCTTTTATCTGTGGTATTTGTTTTGTTGTGGCAGTGGACAGTGAATTATGTCCTGACACCGATGTTTCCAAGGCACTGATACCAATTTCAGAAATGTTTCAGAAAGTTCTCTGTATACTCATTTAGCTTTAAAAGTACTTACATGCACACAGTGCTGTGTGAGGACAAGCCAGAGAGGTTAAGCTGCTTGCTGAGTCACCACTAAAAATACATTAATTTATACCTTGTCAAACCATATTTTGGTAATTTATTTTGGTGTCCTTTTCTCCACTCCTTTGGTAAATGAATAGACTCTGTTGATGCAGTAGGCCAAATTAAGTGTATTTTTTCTTGAAGGAAAGAGTTTGGTTATTCTGTGTACGCAGTAGAAACCTGAACAAGAATTTGTCCATATGCTACTTGGAAAAATTAACTTAATGTTTGACTATTAAGGGCACACATTAAGCAGTGCTAGCTGATATAGCAAAGCTGATAAAGCAAGGCCCACCTGGTCAAAAGCCTCTTTACTCCCTGTATGAGCTGAGCAGGGCCTTGGACTCAAGGTTGGTGGCAGTGAAAGATCCAGGGTGGGAAGAAGATTTCCCCCACTAGCACACAGCTCTGCCACTGTAAAATGAGGAAAGAGGAGATATGAGAGGGTGGGAAAGAGCATGGGCACTGGGGGAGGGATGTGAGAGAAAAACAGGAGGAGCAATTCCAGGGTTTCATTGAAGTAGCGAGTCCCAGAAAGGTAGCAAGATGACAGCATGGAGGGTCTGTTGCTCTTCTTTTATGAGATCCTCCATCCTAGGAGTGAGAAGGGTACCTGCCTAGGGAGGAAGGCAGGGAAATGACACTTGACAGGAGGTATCATCAGCATGCCAGTCATGAGGCAGGGAATCAGCAGCAGGGTGCTTTCAAGAAACTTGCCTCTCTTTGCAACCTTTAGCAGCCTCATCTGTGCACCGTCACGGAGATGAGAGGTACGTGACGGCTGTGCTGATGAGGTGACAGTCACACTGATGGGGAGGTTCAGGGCTGAATGGCTTCCTGGAGGTGTGCAGGTGGTTGTTGATGCTTCTGGCTGATGTTTGGGAAGAGGTACTTTGCTTCCCTTCTAGCTTAAAGAGATGGCCAAATACAAAGGAATTAAATGTCAAAAATGCATGTCAGGACAATCCTAGATAAGCTAGCAAAAGCCAAGAAATTCAGGGCTGCTTGCAGCTAATGCTGTGATTTTTGCCAACCTGGAGAACACAGGGAAAAGGGTAGTCCCAAGGTCACTTCAAATCACAGGGCTTTGTGAGGCATCGTTCCTGTTAGCAGAGGAGTGGAGCTGGCAGATGAGACTTGCAGAGGTATGGGCCTATAAAAATACATTATTAAAGAAAATCTGAATGAAATGGCAAACAGAATAGAAAATAGCAAATAATACTTACAGCATTAGAAATTCATTTCAGTTTTATGGAATATAGCTTGGGTATAAATATAAAGCATTACATTAAAATTCATAATAACAGATTATAGTCTTCTCTCCTATCTGTACCACTGCAGACAGTGTGAATGCAAGACAGCTAAGCTGAGCAATTTAGAGGCAAGATTGATAATTCATGTGGCAGCTAATGGTGGCTTCCTCCATTCACCACTTCAAAAGTAACCAAGATGTAGTGCCACCATCCCCAGTGACAGCTGTCCAGATATGTCAGCCTGACATCAAGGATCAAATTGCTGCAGGTGCTGAGCAACACAGAGGAGCTGTACTGATGGGTGACAGCAAAGATGGAGGCATGTGCCTGACTCAACATGAGCTTTGTCTGCCAATGCCAGCTTTTTAATCTTCTACAATTTTAATAGATGTTTTTCTACAACTTTAAGGTATGCTAGTTTCTCTTTAAAATTACTCCAGCTGAACTGGACACATATCTACACAAAACAGAAGTAGCAGCAGTGCAGCTAAGATTTTCTCACAGTTTTCCTTTTAATAAGGCTTTACTAATCTTCTTGCTCTGTTGCTGCCAGAGGATTTTGGTATTGTGTCCTATGTAAGAGACAGGAATTGCTTTCTATTTCCTTGAATTTCCAGGAGAGCACCTTTAAAGTTGCCAAGGTGGGAGGGGAATGGATGATGTTAATCTGTGCACAGGGTAGTGATGAATGTAGATGCTTGTGGCTGCATTTTCTGTGGCTCAGAGTCTGAGAAACCATTGCTGTTCCTAAGTTGCATTAATGACAGGGGTAACATTTTCAACAGCCTCTAATGGGATATCTTTTTTTTAGTCAGTTGACAGATTTGAAATTTTTGCCTGAGGTACTTATTATGTTTGAACAATATTGTAAAATATTTTTTTTTATTCAAACGTCATGATTACTGTCCTGAGCTCCAAGCTCATGTGATGTTTCTTGTGAAGCTAATCTGCAACCCAGAGCTGTTTTGCATTAGAAGACTCTTTGATTCAGCAATGTGAGCAAAGTGCTGCTGTAGGGAATACCTGGGCTGAGGAATTATCTGAGTTGTCTTTCTCCAAAAAAGAGCACAGAATTCTTCAAAAGATGATGAACGTTTTGTAGTAGATGTTTCATAAGACATGAATGGTATTAGCATTGTGATCTGGAAAGGCAGAAAAAGCTCACAGTTCTGACTGATGTGGGTTAGGACATGGACATTATCACTGGAGAACAGAGTTGCAGCATGGAGGTAACAGCATTGTCCCCATAAATACCTGGGGCATTTGTGCATCCTAGTAAATGCAAAAGAACATGGAAGAAGACATGTTTGACTTCATCACCCACAGCAAAAAAGTGCTGCACAGAACAGGTACACCGACTCACTGTCCAAAGTCAGTCATTGCTGTTGTTCTGAGGTCAGAGGTGAGGGTCACTAGGGAATTTATGCGGAAATCTGATCATTCCTGATGGCATCTCGTCTGCTCTGAGATAAGTTTTGCTGGTTTCTTATCGGTGTGCACCAAGTGCTGTGACTGTGGCTGTTAGCAGTGGAGGCCAGAGCTTTCACACCAAGTCAGGGAAGGCAGGGTTCCCTCCTCGAGCTGTGAGCTGGCTCTGAATGTGCCTTTACATTTCCAGTGTCCTGCCTGGCTTCATCAGCTCTTGGTGGCTGTCAGCCCAATGGAGCTCCAAAGTGTTAATTGGTGTCTCATCAGCAGGCCACCAAGAATCTCTGGAAACCAATGCCTGAACTCTCTGCTGCTTTTGTTTGATGTGCTTGCATGAAGCCTTGTGTCTTTGTGTTAGTGCTTGCTACAATAAACTTGTATTGATCCACGTCAGTTCAGGCATTTTACTTGCTATGCTCAGCGAGCAAAACTCCAATGGTCACAGGTTTTGCGAGATCATATTTAATATCATCATAAACACTCATAAATAAAGATGGTTATTACTGTTAATCTGTAGTCATAACCTTGAAACTAACAGCCTGGGAGATCTGAGCTTCAAACGGGTGGGTAGCACTGTGCTGAGGAAGAGTGTGTGCAAATTGAAATGTTAGCATTGGCTTCATCCCTGGCTGTGCAGCTGAGTACATTTTATGCTGGACAATGGTCTTTTCTGGGAGAGGGAAAAGGAGTCACTTCATCATTCTGGGGCCGTATTCAGCAGCACACAGTCCACAGTGAGTCATTGCTGAAATGAGTGGCAGGGCAGGAAATCCCAGCTGTCGGGAGCAGTTGGCTCCTGTGCAGTTATGAAACATTCCCTCTGTCGCCTGAATCCCCCTGCCCCCAACTCTCCCCCCCCCGACACCCACAATTCCACTCCCCCAAGATGAGCAAGAGGCGATTTTTACCACTTATTTTGTGTAGGTCTGGATGGCTGAATCAAGCCCAGTATTTCTAGCCCTTGTGACTACACAGGGAGCTTAAAAAAAGTAGCAGGAGCAATGCCTGACTGGTGTGGTGACGGCTCCTGTAAGCAGCAATAGCAATAGCTCTGAGATGTATGAAATGCCCAAATGAATCTTTTGGGTCAATTTGAAACCTGAAGTTGGGAAAGGCTGACGTAGCTAATTTCACTGCTAATCAATTTAGCAGAAGGGTCTGGTTAGTATGGCTTTGTCTTAATCCTAAATCATTGCCTTGGACTTTCCCAAGGGTCTCCTATATGCTTTACTCTGAATGTGAAAAGCTCCAGTTTTCTCTCCTTCACTTTCAGCTTTGAACCTGTAGCTTTGCACTTTCTGAAGAAAACTGCAGTGTGCAGAACACTGATGATATACAGCAGGATAAAATAAACTGAATTTAATGTAGTATAGATAATGCAGTGGATTCTGCATTACTGTATACCTTTTCATGTTTAATCCTAAAAAGGCCTCTCCACTGAGATTATCTGATTTTTCTCTAGATGGCATTTTGCAGTTTTTCTTCATTTTTTTTTTTAGCCTAGTTTTCTGGGCCTGCACAATAACAGGAGACCTTTGATTATTCCTTATAAAGGAACTAAATATATTTGAGGACAGGAGTGAGGATAAATTCATAAATAGAGGAAAGCCTACATGAAGGGCAGTCATATAGATGTGAAAGAGTGTCTGGGAAAATATGAGCCTTTCTCTGCCATTCATAGGTGAAGGTATACAGATCCTCCTTATATTAGATACTGGGGGCCAGATGCAGGTAGTATGCATATGACTTCCATGTCTTCTCTTGCTCCAAAGCTCTCCAGTTGGAGCTGTATTAACAATGAGCCATTCTGAGTGAAGCCATCCATCCATTCTGGGGTGAGCGTACCCACTGACCATGTAAGTCAGGGAATATTGAACTGATCGTATCTTGGCTTACACTGCAGCTCCCAGCACAGCTGCAGGAGCTGTCAGAAATGCAGGAACTTATAGCTCAGAAGTGAATATGAGTACATGACCTTTTGGTTCCATTGTCAGTGAGAAACAAAGAATTTTTTTAACCATGGTCTCAGGGACTTCTGGCATTCCTTTGGGGTATGAGTGGAACTATGGACATGTATGGATTTTTTTATCTTCCTTATGCTTTTTCAGCATTATGCAAGAATGGGGGGATAAAAAGAGAAAATTATTTTTCTGGATGTTTATTTTGGAGACATTGAGATAACCTTCCTCTCAGCCTCATAAAATATCTTATGAATCAAAACTGTAACTTGAAAGGGGAGAAGCAAACATACTATCCCCCCATATTACACCAATGGACTAAAACCACAGGAAAACAAGGGCTGAAGAGTGCAATGCAGCAAACGTTGCAAAGATTGCAGCCTGAGAGCTTTCTTGTTGGATGATCAGAGAGGGATGGGACAGGACGGTATGCACGCATTCTCTGAGCTTTATATTCTAAATCCTCTCTTTTAATCTTTACCAGACAGAATGATTTCTGGGGAATGAAGGCACTTCATACAAAGAGAAAGGTGACATGACACAGAATACCTGTAAGCAGAAGCTGTCATGTGTTTTTGATCATTTTTCTGCTGTAAAAAAACACCCTGATGCATCTCATCTTTCAAGAAGTAACCATAGTTGTGTCTCTCATTCTGTCTAGTTCCTTGTTAATGTTCACTGCTCCAGCCCTTTGAGCTTTCCAGCTGCTACACATGGGGTGAGCTGTGGTGCCAGGCAGCCTTTCCATGTTTTGAGCTTTCCTATACGGAAAGAAAGAATACAGTGGGCTATAAATGGGAACACAACACAGTGGTATATGGGGCACAATAGGGCAGGATTGTGAGGACGCTGGAAAAGAAATTATTTTCTGAGTCTCAGAAAGATACACTGCAGAAGTAAGACATATTGTTGAAGTGGGCTGTTTTTATTTATTTTACTTTTTTTTTTTTTTTTTTTTTTTCAGTTTCTTTCCATTACCTTCATGTAGAAAAACCTTCATAAACTGGTGGGTTCAGTAATCCAGTAAGCAAATATTTTTTTTACAAGCATCTCAGATTGTGACCACTCTGTGTGCAATTGCGAATGCACCCAAGGAAGCAAGAACACACCTAGGACAGAAACCACAGGCACCATCTGTCTTTAGTTAGGAAGTGCAGTCTTTCTGCTGCTTCTCCACCCCTTTCGACTCCCCTCTTCAAACAGATTCCAGCTATTATATGATCCTTATATAAAGCTCCCTTGTTCCTCCAACAGATTTCAGTACAACAACAACAACAACAACAACAAAAATCATTTTATTTTCTCACTGATTATTATGTGAAGTTTTTCAGCAACTGAAATTAAATGGTCACCATTCTTATGCTGTAAATTACTTTTTTCTTTTTTTTTCTTTTTTTTTTTTTCTTTTTTTTTTTCTTTTTTTTTTTTTTTCCCGATAGGGAAGGGAGATGGGGGAGACACAGGTCACAGCCAATATTGTTTAAAATGCTTTTTATTCATTAAGTTGTTTTTAGCGATAAAAACAAGCTGTTACTATTAATGGCAAATGACTGCACACAGCACATTCACTCTAACAATTCACTCACACGGTCACTTATCACACAGCTCCCAGTTGGAGCAGAAGCTTTGAAGCCAACCTCAAGCTTTTACTCAGAAGCAGAGGGTTATACTGGTACCCTGGTGGTTTCTGCAGAGTTTTCTGGGGGAAGTCCTTCAAAGGGTCCGTTCTTTCCACAGGCATATACAGAGTCTTGCAGTCTTTGCATACAGCAGTTGCCACCTTCTTGGATGTAGTCTGACTTACACAAGCCACTGTTAGGTGCTCATGTGTGCACTTGGCTGTATAACTGCAGCCAACTCTTGGTTCTAGATGTATCAATTCTCGTACGTTCAGTGGGACTATTAATCTCCAGGACTTCTCAGTTCTTGGGGAACTTTCACTTATTACATTCTCAGCATGTCTTCTTTTTGGCGTGGTGTTTTCTTGCAACATTTTTTTTTTCCCATTCAAACTTATAGGTAGCTATAGAACCCACTCACACAGAAAGAGCCTTTATGGCACTGAAGTATTACATTATAAAGTTTAGTGCATATTTTATTTCTTTGCCATTAACAGTAAGAAGCAACACATTAATGACATGGAAGTAAAAAGAAATAGTGGTAGTTATTACGTTCATCCATCACTTATGCCAAACAGTGCTGCAACAAGGAGCATAAGCTGACAAAACATTGCTTCAAGCTGTGCCATGTCAGTTAAGTTTCTGCAGGTGAATACTGCAAGATCATCCCCGTGACTGCTTTCTCTGAGGGACTGTAACCAGTCGTGGATGAAGTGGTTAAGATCAAACAGATCATCCATTCTCTCAACCCTTTCCTCCTTCCTCAAAAGTGAGTCAAAGTCAATACATTTTTAAAGCTAAAAAGAATTCATGTGAAAGACCAGACATAAGCAATAACATCCACCTTACATTGATGCTACTCAGATATTGAAAGTGAAAAAATTGAGAGTAGACAGGAAAATGCTGTATTTATCCTCAGTGAATTATGAAGTGAGGCTTGGTGTCACGCTCTCCCACCTCAGGAAAATGAATAGCTCCACTTCAAGTGTAAGGCTCCTTCCAATGTGAAACCAATTTTCTAAGCATCTTTCTCTTGATGGGACTTCCTCAGCAAGATCAGGGAATCTAAGGTGTTGCTAATGTTTAAAACCACAAAGAGTAAGAGGAGACTAAAAAAGTGAGTTTCTATAGTGAAACTTCCACTGCACGAAGTCAGAGTAAGTTTTCTGCAGGCCAGAATGACTCCTTCATCTAAACAAGTCAGGCAAGGGAGAAATTCTAGGTGACACTAACTACATCCCAAATAGTGCCTGATATTAATGTGGAAACTGAGGACAGGAAAACCATTGGGGTGTTTGACTGTTTTATCATAATACCTAAGGTAAAGGATGCTTATGCTAGAAATCCCTACAAAGTGCATACAATGCACTTTTCCTGAGAAAAGGCTCTTGAAAGATGACCTTTGTGCCAGCGTGTCCTTTGGATTGGAGTATTCAGGAAAGGCGTGCTTATTTCCTTGCTGCTGAGGTCTACACACATCTCCATAGATGGCAGCCATCCTGTTTCTATGAGTTTTTGTCCAGGAAGAATAACAGAGAAGCCAAATGAAGAGACACTGTTGGAGTGCTACCAGAAAAGGGGAATCAAAAGAATATGGCTTTCTGCAATATAGAGCAGGTTGGCAGGGGGTCAGCAGAAGGCTGAAGGACTGAGAAGGTGATGGTACCTGGCAGTAGAGAAAAACCACCCTTTTAAGCAAAGGAAAATGTGTTCCCATGGCACAGATCTGAGAAAACTGATGTTTTGTGAACACCAGAAGACAAGATTTGTATCATATGTTTTCCTTTAGGTTTGAGCAACTACTCAGACAATATGCATTTCATTCTTCGTTTGTCACCAGAATGCCTTGATGGAATGTCAGTCTCTAAATCTGTCAGTTCTTTTGTCTGTTTCTGTATTTTGTGGGATATGTCCTTGTCTGCAGTTCTGGAGAGAAAACCTAGGAAATGAATACAGAACCCACTGCTGCTCTTTAAAGTTTTTTTTTTCCCTTTTTTTTAAAAAAAATTATTTATTTTTCCTATAATGTATGTGTGCACCCCTGGGCTAATCTTGAATGAACTGACTCAGGAGAGAAAAAAACGTAATCCTTTGGACCATTGAAGGTGTGTCTGTGCCTGTGATCCTGGCTCAGGTCTTCTCTGCCTTGAGGAGTGCAGGCTGCCATGCTCAGGGTGGCATCAGTCCTGCACACCATGCATGGGCTGTGGGAACAAGTGGCCTTACCAACTATGTCCTCTGTCTGCATTGGCAGAGATGTTAGTACTATCAATAGCTCCTGGGAAATTAAGCTGTTAGTGAGCAAAATGTGGCTTCTCCGTTGTTCTGTGGGTAATACACTCTATTGATCAGATTTATTCACTAAAGCATTGGTAAAATGTCTAATGGCATGTCCGAAAGCAGAATGCTTGGTGACTGTTGTCCCTTCTACACTGGACTCAAATGCCCTCTGCAGCCAGAAAATCTGAAGCACCTTTTGATAGCTGAACACAGTCTATTGCAGTTCTTCCTAAAATTTTTGAGGTGTGTGTCTTTTAGTGATTCTAAGATTCTGAGCAGATTTTTAATTCTTTGTTTTGGATACAGTATATTGCATAATAAATCTGAAAATAGTCTTTTTTTTTTTTTTTTTTTTTCTGGGTCAGCTGTCTATCGTTTCTGCTGGTTTCCATATTCTTGCTGATTCCTGTGAGAATACTCATAGAAGGAGAGGTGCATGAACAAACAGGTCAGTCATGTTGCTTTCCTTAAAGATTTAAAGGGCTCACCTCTTACTACAAAAAAATGCAACTTTTCCTAGTATTGTACTCTGTGCTTTCCTGCTCCTGGTCCCTCCTTTTCTTTTGTTAGCTAACCTGTGTGAGTGATCCCCGTCATTCCCTTATCTTCCTCTACTATTGGAAGTCTACTTTCCTATCCCTCCTCTGATCAACCTGTCTCACAAACACAGCTATCTAGAAGTCTTCTCAGTTTAAAACTCTCAGTTTCTGTCCCAAATCCTTCCCATTCCCACCTCTATCTGTATCTTCATTTCCTGGTACATGGTTCTCACGTAAACAATGAATTCTGTTTTTGTCATTTTGTGGAGTAGCAATTGTACTTGGCTCCAAAACTAGTGGTCTCCATACAAAGATATGTACAAAGGTTTTATGAAGAACAAACAAAGAAACAAACAACATAAAAGAAAATAAATAAAAGAAAATAAAATACAAATAAAATAAAGAGTATCTGAATGCAGGAAGTATTTTTCCTCTGGTCAGCCTTCTGAGTGGCTAGAAATGAAAGAATAAATGCCAAAGGTAATAAATATGAAGCTACACTACTTAAGATATTGTTAAAAAATAGCCTGGGGTAGAGCAAAAAATATTTATCCCTTTTGTATAAAATTATTCTACATACAGAAAACCTGAAATGCCAGGCAGCAATGTCATGGTTCAATGCAGAATAAAACAGGGAGGTTTATTTATTTATTTTTTTAAACAACACTGCCTCATGATCTGTTCCTGATAATGTCAGGAAATCCAGGAGGGTTGCAAATCCACATGGTGAAGAACAGGCTGGCAAAACCCTGCTGGTGCCTTTCCTGAAGCAGGAATAGACATGAGTAGGTGCAAACTTTGGAAATACTGCACTCATGCAGTGTCTTTCAAGTTCCTATACTTTCCTGTCCTCAAGCTCCATTTGGGAAATGGCCTCATGCTGCAGTGGGAAAAATGCAAGCTGATGAAAGAAAGCCGTATGGTGACAGAGTTCGCTCTTTAACAACTGCTGCTGATCAGGCCTTCGTTCTATAATTTCTTTATATGAATAACTGCTGATGAAACTGAAAGATTTTTTTTTTTCCACCAGAAGAACTAGGTGATCTGGTCCACAATAAAACTGATTTGCTTGATTTAGGTGGTACCATGAGGAATATGTAGATAACATATTAGAGAAACTTATGCCTGCCATGATTTCTTAAAAATCCTAGTTCTAAGGAAACAAATGCTGTAAAAGTGAAGGTGGAGATACTTGTGAAGACTTTAAGTGAAACTTAGAACAGAGTCTATATGATTGACTCTGTACAATATTCATACATGAAATATAAAATTCCAAACATGATCTGTAAGTGAAATGTAACAGTTAATTTACTAACTCTCATTAGGACTCACTTTTTTTTTTTTTTTTTTGCATGTACCCTTTGTGGTTTCAGTAGATTGTCTAGGCTGAAATTCCAATCAGACCAGTATGAAAGTGCTTAAAGAAGATTAATGGACTAATTTTGGTGTGTCGAAGAAGCTAAGTAAAATTTTTTTCAAAGTACTTCTGGTATTTAGATGCAGATATCAGTAGTACATGTATTCCTGAGATTAACAATATGTATCAAAAAACTGATGCATTACTTCTTCCTTCAATCATCTGGTTTTGAGGACAGTAGTTTCTGGGAAATAGTGTTTTAAGAGAAATAGTAATTAGAACACTAAAAATAGTGAAGAACAAAAATAGTGTTCTAATTACTATGGTGGCTGCATTTTGATTACAATGAATCATAAAATCATAGAATGGCTCGGGTTGGAAGGGAGCTCAAAGACCATCTACTTCCAACCCCCCTGCCATGGGCAGGGACACCTCCCACCAGACTAGGTTGCCCAAAGCCCCATCCAGCCTGGCCTTGAGCACCTCCAGGGATGGAACATCCACAACTTCTCTAGGCATCCTGTGCCAGTGCCTCACCACCCTCACAGTGAAGAATTTCCTCCTTATATCTAATCTAAATCTCCCCTCTTTTATTTTAAAACCATTCCACCTCATCCTGTCATTATCCGATTGAGCAAACAGTTGCTCCCCATCTTTTTTATAAGTCTCCTTCAAGTACTGAAAGGTTGCAGTGCAGTCTCCCCGGAGCCTTCTTTTCTATAGGCTGAACAGTCCCAGCTCTCTCAGCCTTTCTACATAGGAGAGGTGCTCCTGCCCCTTGATCATCTTTGTGGCCCTCCTCTGGACCTGATGATGATGATGTCTCCTTTGCTTCATTGTCATGCCATAAGCATTTTGCTCTTTTGTCAGTATTTTAGCTCTTGGTGAAGTTATGTTGCTGCTTAATTTTTGGTATCATTTTTATCTTGCTTTGAAATACTTGAGTTTTCAATACTTAACCTCCTACCACCTCTACCACTGCTTTAAACTTTAAGCATATTCAGTCTGATGCATTAATTCAATGATTTAATCACTATAGCTAATTGAAATGGATGGTATGTTCAGGATTACTTTGAGATCCAAAAGTTTGATCTAATAAAAACCCAGAATATTTTCTACCTTCTCGTGAACGTTTCTGCCTATTACGCAGTCCCCCTTGGGGATAGGTTTGAATTCCTTACAATTTTATTGGGGTGAAAAAAAAAACAAACTAATCCAAACCAAAACCAACTAAAAAACAAAACAAAAACAAAGAAAAAAAAAAAAACACCAAAAAAACATGACTTGGGCTGAAGATATTATTTTAAGTGACAGCTTTTTCTATCTTTGTAACAACCCTCCTATTTGCAATTCAGTGATGGTACGGATCATCAGCTTTCACTTTTTGCACAGTAGACTGCAAAACAGCTACTCTGTGTATTGAACGCTGAAAATTCAAGCTGATAATTGTTTTCATAGAGAACTTCATTTTGAGATGCTGTGCCTACCCACCAGAAATTTCTAGCTCCCCTAATAATTTGCAATTCCACTATTTCCCTATTATATATCCAGTGACTATGGATTCCATTTAGTGTTTACTTCTGCAAACACAAAAAGCCTCCATCATGCCTTACTCCATTCAGGCACCACAGGCTTTGTTTTGTCTCTTTTCATAACTTTCTCAGAATACACAGCATGTATCTCACTCAAAGTTCTCATTAATACCCTTTACATTTTTAAAATAAGTTTTTTATTTTAAAAATAAGTTTTGTTCACTATGTGGAAAGAATGTAAAAGTTCTTTCTGGATATATACTAAGATAATTAAATGTACTTCAGGGTGACATAGGAATTCAGCAAAACGTGAAACAGGGAATAATTAAAATTATTACTCCTTCTTAACAATCACTGCTGCGTTTTCTTTTGTAAAGAGTATAATATATATGTGACTGTGTACACACACACACACATATATAAAATGTCAGGGCAGAGGGGAAAAGGGAGGAAAGTAATTTTACCTCAATCCTATTCATTCAAAGAGATACCTAAATGTTTGTCAGTGATGGGAACAAAGTCAAGGTCAAAGGCAGTGGCCACCAGATGGGCCTGAGATAGGGCTCCATCACCATTTGCCACCTGTGCTTATTTCTAAGTTTTCACACTAGAATTATTACAGAAAGCAACAGCTTTATGTAAGCAGGGGGTCAGAGATAATATTATTGCTAAAATCAGAGCTGTTTCTTTATCTCCCCATGGCTGGGCAGAAGACAGAGGCAGGAGGTAGCTCCACATGATGACAAATTACCAAAGTAGGTGTTTTCTGGGAGAAATGAGTGCCTGGCCCTGCTCTGCAGCCCTCCTATCATTTCATACTGCTAACACTGAGAGCATAGGAAAAGAAAAACTCAAGGTGTACATCCTTGCCTAGTGTTCAATACGAGGACCAGTGGGTGAAGGGAATCCTGAATCTGGACTGCTCTCCTCCTTATCCTTTGTTCCCTGTCTCCTGGGCTCAGGTGTGGCAAGGAAGCAGTACTGCAAGCTGTTTGGGCATCTCTGGGCTGAAGTGCTCTGTGGTGTTCGTGGAGAGAGACAGAGGAATTTCATGAGAGGTGGAAGACAGAAAAAGGCAGACAGAGTCCTTGGAAAACTTCATAGATTGCTCAGTATCTCCCTTTCAGCTTGCTTCTCACACATCACCCAAGACCCCTCTTTGCCCTTGACCACTCCACTCCCTTGGATGTTTCTCTGTGATTGTCACAAAAATGCAGTCATGTCAACATGCATGAACTGGACAAAATCAGTTGTTTTGCGCCTTGTACTCACAATGGAAAATAGAAAATATCAGTGTTACATATACTACAAATCAGTCTGAGCTGGTCTGGCAGGGTGACATTGTCTCCATAAGTGTCACCCGGATGAAAAACACAAGGAGTCATCTTGAACAAGCTTTGTCTATACCTTGTTTTACCCAGTTCACCTGTCTATATTTTAAGCCATTTCTATTCATTGTTAAGACATTAGAGTACAATTTATATATATATACATGTATTTCATATATATACTAACATTTACCACCATATCAAAATGTCCATGTTATCTCATTCTTGTAAATACAACTTGGGCTTCAATCCTAGTCAAATACAGTGCTAGTAAGCATCCCACATATTCAAATGGAACAAATGTATCAAATCATTATGTTATTTTTGAAGAAACAAGGAAGTGTCCAAGGACTCAGTTTCTTCTGCTTGCATACCTGCAACAGATCCAATCAAACTATCTGCTTGGCTGTGTAGTATTATTTTTCTATTTCTTAATCTTCTCTTACACTTGTGTTTAGTTTTAAATTAAAGAGAGGTACACTGGACAAAGTAGTTCAAAACTAACTCAGATACTGGAAGCCTGCTGTGTTTGTATTTTCTATCAAATTACAGATAATGTAGCTTTCTTAACAGCTCTACTCAATACAAAATTGAAATCAGATATCCCTACAATGTGTTTCACCTGATAATGAGCATATCCCATCTGAAGGGCAATGCACGTTCACATTCACATTTTTCCAGTTTATATTGCTTTATGCTTGTTTTTTTTTTTTTTTTTTTTTTTCTTATGTAGAAATAATGCAGATTAAGTGTAAATATAACTGGTTTTAAAGCCTGTTACACGAAGGCATCTGAGAAGGTGGGATATAACTTTCCAAGGCATACCAGATTCTATCACTATATGAATTGGTTACTTCTTTCAAGGGTAGACATCAGGGCCCTGAGGGCACTAACAGAGCAGAATGGCTCTGACCAGCCTCACTTGGGACCCCCTTTCCCTGCTCATGGGCATGGAAATCACAAGGCAGCCCAACAATGAGGAGGTGTAAATAATCTTTTGTAATAAAGAGCAAAGGTCTTGTCATTTGATGATAGTGACATATGCTAATTTTCTCACTATTATGAGTTATTGAAGTAATGCAAACTGCTCTAGTTAAGATTTTACCCATTATTATTGCTGTAACACCCAAAGGTTTAAATCAGTATCCTTCTGGGATATTGTTCGCTTTATGAACATACACTAGGAGTCCAGAGAGTTTATACGCAATGTACTGAAAAGCGTAGGAAAGGGAAAATCATCATCTTTGCTGGGAGGGAGCATCAACATATACAAGGTCAAACAAATGCCAATCAGATGTATAGAGATTGAGCTAATCAAGCATTGGCAAAAGGAAATGGATGTGATGAACTTTTCATTCCCTTTCAGCCCTCTTTATGGTAGTCTTCTCTCCTCATTTTATTTTTTCTTTAAGGTTTATACACCCTAGTCCTCTAGACTAGCTGGCTGGAGAGTGGAAATGGAGATGTGAAAGGAAGTGGGAGAGACAGCAGTATGGTGAAGTCTTTCATCAATGCTGGATGGCTTGAAGCTGGGGATCTTTGCTGCTAGGAGCACAGGAGCGATCATTCTTTAAGCTCATGAACGTGAGCTTAAAGAAAGTCAGTGAGTTAACACAGGAGATTCGTTGTATTAACTCTAATGTTTTTCCTACTATAAGTAGATTAGTGTTAAGACAGTGCTTGCTCCTGATTTGCTAGGAAACCTAGGATGACTCTCTCAGCTTTTTCATGAACATAGTAAGACCTGTGCGTGATGGTGTATCACAGCTGAAATGGCTGTAACCTGTGTCAGAGAGAGGTATGAAACATTTGCTTTCTGTAGATATTTTTGGCTGTAAAGTTTGGGTTAACAATACTTTTCACTGATTCTTCTGGCAGACTTATGCCACCCATTAAAGTAGGTCATTCAGATTTTTTACACTTAAAAACCTTCCACAAAATTCTCACTGGTGTACATGTAAATAATCTCTAAATGATGAACAGCTACCACATTTTAAGAAGTTTCACTCACTGACATACTCATTATTCAGATAACCAAATATTCAATCAGTCTAGGGTTTCTCCTAAAGCTTCACAGTTCATGAAGTTTTCACTGAAGAACTTTCCTTGCTTTAGATTCCTTCCCTGTACTGTTTGGGAAGGCACATTCATCACTCCTGTCCTGTCTCAAATCAGAAATCATCTGCTAGCACAAGTCATTCAATAACTTGTCTTTCTAGGTGGGGTAATGGCAAGTGGTTGTCAGTGTTAGAGCAGGAGGAATTGATGTTCTTACATATGAACCTAAAAATTTGTCTGCTGCTGTAGCAGGATAAAATTTGAGTCAGCTCTAATACTTTAGAGGTGGTTCACAACAAGGTTGTTGTGAACTTGAAATGTTTATGCTACATATGAAGGGCATTCAGTTTACGCATGAAGAAAAGTAGTTTAGAGAACTGTGATGCCTTCTCATGTTCAGGACATACTCTCTCTGGCAAAAAGGGATAGTTTTTATAGCAGGAAAATAAATACAAATAATTTACTTTGTAAGTATTTTATTTATCTGAAAATAAAGTTTTCTTACCGCAGCAGGACGAGTCAAGCTGAGCCCTGCAGAAGAGACAGAGAGGTTGGGGGTGTGACCTTCTGGAACCATATTACAACCAAGCTGATCCTACTGGGACTCTGCAAGGCACAACAAGTGCCTACTAGCTCTAAGTCCTCTTATCACCTATCTTGGCATTGAAGGTGACCTTGGAATTTGTCCCACCTGATGGAGATTCCGTATGTGTTGCAAAGGAGCTGCTTCACCCGCTACAGAGGCTGGAGCTGACTGGGGCAGGTAGCAAGATGTAATTCTCTGCTGCAGCTGGTCCTGCATTATTGGCTCAGTGTAGTGAAAACGAAGGTGTAGGTGGGGCCAGAACCAGCAGCTGATGGTTTAAAATCAACCTAGAAGCTGAAGGCAGTATTGTCACTGGGCAGTATCCCTGACTGCACGCAGTTATTCACTTCAGCTTTGATGGTTGTGTTCAGTAATGCGTCTCCTCCCCTTAAGTCTCTCTTGACCCTATGCTGCTCAGTCTGTGACCCTTGGGCTTTTTGTCTTGTTTTAGGTGTCCTGCATTTTCTAACAAGAAAAGGAAGCTTTGTCAGTTTGGTGGATTCACAGCCTGACTTGCTGCCATCACACTGGCCCATGTTTTCCACAGGCAGTAAATTTATTTTATAAAGAGCTAACAAATTTCATGATAGAAGACATTTTTTTCAAAGGTACACTGATATACAGAAATGGTTATTTCACATCTGGAATCTCTCTGTATGGGAAGTTTACATAATTTTATAACTCATCAACTTTAAGAGATGCCCAAGCACACTGAAAATAGGACCATCAAATTGTAGGAGATAAAATTTTCATAGAAAAAGAAAATTCCAACAAAATAAGCAAGGTCTGTGGTGTTTCTGTCATCCAATAGGAAAAAAAAAAAAAAAAAGATATTCAAAAACAAACAAACAAAAATCCCCAACCCAATACTGCCTTTTATTTTTTAACTCTGTTTAAGAAAAAATGAAAATTTCCCAACTTCCATTAAAAAGATAAAAGATGAAAAATATACTTCTCCACGTTTCATAGAAAACTGCTCTGTTAAATCTAAAATTTAAATCATAGTGTTTGATTATCAGTACTCACCAAGAGGATTACAGAACAGTCATTAAATCTTATTACAAAGCGAAGTGCAGAAAGTAATTGCACATATTTGTAAGTAGCTTAGAATTGATTAAAAATGCATAAAGAAAAACTGCAAAATTTTCTGCAGGCTCAAGCCTACTAGCCCCTCTGGGTAAACACACATCAGCTCCTTCCTCCAATAACTGTCTCTGTTTCCTCCTGATGTGGCAAGATGAGGATTTCTCCCTGCTTTAAGGACAATGACACTGTATGTGCGATGGCTTGAATTGCTGTGAGCTGTAGGAGATGGGGAAGGACTATATTCATGTTAAAGTCAGGCAGCTTTAAGAGAAGCTCACAAATTTTAATTTAAGCCATTCCTCAGGCTAAGCCTTTCCTTCTCCACCCCCATCTTCCACCAAGGGCTGTTTTAAAGCTGTGTTTTCAAAGCTGTGTATGGGGAATTAAGTGCTCCGGTTCCATGACTGTTAATGTGATTTTGTGAGCAAATACTCTCTACTCCAGCACAGTGCAGATACCATAGTCTGCTATGAGGTTTTATACATTCCTTGAACTCAAAGGAGCTGTGCCAAATCAAGGTAACTTTAGAAATGTATTAGCTCTGAGTAAGTTGCTGGCACATGGGGCTTTCTGCTGTTTGTGTTTGGGCTGGTCAAGGAGGCAGACTTTACTGGCAAAGGCTGGGCAGGAAGCAGGGCTGGGAGAGTTGGGTGCATTAGTTGTTTGGATGTCACACAATGAACTAACTTAAACAACTTTCTGTGCTCAGTTTTGGTCACTTGTGTAAAGATGTGTCCCCCACAAGACAGCCTTTGCCTAAGCCACGACAAATTTGATGTATAATGCAATGCAAGCAGTAGTCTGGTCCCATGCAAGCCAGGGCTCAGTATGCAACTTGTTAATTTTAACTTTGCATTTAAGCTACTCACATGTCTCTCCTGGAAGTATTCAAAATATTCTTGTGGCACTGTTGTGTCATGGTTTTCCTTTCTTCTTGGATTCACCTTTTCTCAGCAAGCATGGTAGGTGGTGGTTAGGTAGTAGGTTACTTTCTGATTCTTTTTTTTTTTTTTTTAATCAAAATGCTTTTTCCAACATAAATCAAACAAACCTCATATTTTTCATTTTGAGCCCAAACAGTTTGAGGAGAGAACAACACCAGTGCACAGGAGGAGAAGGGACATACCTTTTCCATCTTCTCTCTCTTGTCACCTTCAACCTGTGGCAGCACATAGACAGAGCTGGGACTGGAGCCTTTAACCACTGTGAACGAGGCAGAGAGAAGCTTGGCCTCGAACCTGGTGTGCAATCATGAGGTGACTTGTGGTGCAGTCTCTCTAGGATCATTTCTAGGATCAATTCTCAGAGCTAAGGCAGTTTAGTTATGCTCTACTGTGCCCATTTGTGGGGTTGTGGTAAGGAGGGCATGCAAGGTTTCTAATTACCCACCGCATATTGACAAATTTATGACATTTCATCTTATTTTCCTGTCTCAGCTCTGACAATCATGTGAAAATAGAACTGAAAGGATTACAAAAGATTTTGCTGTTCTGTATTTATTTAGAACATCTATAAGGGCTTTTGAATAATCTTTGTAACTAGGAGAAAAATGCACATTTTGTCTACTTATCTTCAACTCACTGCATAGAACTAGACCTGGATGGCTGTCCTTCAAATTAATACGAATTTAAGAACTAAAGCATTACATAATGAGTTGAGAATATATCTCTCAGAGTTTACTATTGATTTACTGTCCTAACATTTCTGAGAATTACCCGTTGCATAATCTATAGAACCAAATGATTTCTTTGCAAGGTTACTGCTATCTCTTAAGGTTTTATCTAAAGCCTTGAAAACTGGTATTTTTTCCCAAAGTCACATAAGAATCTTATGTTTCTTTCTGTTGTAAAGAAAGTTGCTTGCTACAAGGAGTGTGCGGACAAGCTCAGATGTCTGAAACTCCGGGAGAAGCAAAGGCCTAAGGGCCAGGAAGCTGGCCACAGAAGTGACCTGGCACTGGTGGTGCCCTCACTGACAGGCACTGCCCTGCAGGGTCTGAGCATGGTGGCTGGACCTGGGGTCCATTACAGCCACCAACAGGGTGAAGATGTGAGCCAGGGCCAGCATCCATCTAGGACATCCAGTTGTGAACTGAAAAAGACAGGGCCAGGATCAAGGGCTGGAGACAAAGCTTTGCTATGGGCCCAAGGGGTTCATCTAGGGGACAGGACCAGAGGCAGAGAGAGGGACAGGCTACAATGTCTGTCTGAGGGGTCCATTGAGGAGATGAGCTGTCATAGTATAGGGCTGAGGCCCATACAGGAGGCAGGCCCATGCGCAGGGGTGGGGGTCCAGGATCAGACAGGTCAGGGACATTGAGGACTATTAGTACTTTTAGGTCACTGACACTGAACCAACCAAAGGCCAAAGAAATCTGAATATAAAATGAATACACAGATTATTTTTTGAACTCATAATTTTTAAGCAGGTTTCATTAATAAGGAAAAGACAGGGATACTTCCTGAAACATAGTTCATTAAAGAACATGCGCTATGCCAGAAAAGGCTCACTGTATGCTCTGGTTGCATCTACTTTACTTTTTCTACACACCATAGGCTTCAGCACTGATGACTACTGAACACAGATTACTGTGCTAAATGAGTCTTTGGTCTTACCCAGTGTATCTGTTCATATATTCTTATATCCCTCTGGAGAACTATTTACAAGACACCCACAAATAATAAATGCATTAAAATAAAGAACTGCAGAATTTCCTTTTCAGGCTATTTCCCAAAGCAATGATCAATGGTTTTCTACTGAGTTCTTACTACCCTACTCTGTCAGAGATACTCCAACTCCCCTATGAGGAACATGAAGTGAAGTTCACCCCACACAGCCCTACTGCCTGTGGGCTCAGATGTCCCTCAACAAGAGAGCCACATCATCACTTAGTCTTTCTGTTTCCCATATTTGTGCAGTTCCAGTAGCAGCTGGGCACTGCAGGAAGTGGCAGTTCTCTGGGGAGATTATACCTCTGGAAGCAACCTAGATATGGGGAGAAAACAGTGGACTCTTATCTCACTCTGCCAGCTTGATGTTTACTAGTGATTACATGCATCTACATAGAAACCCACACAATATGCACACTCTCTGGTCTCCCCAGTTGCTGCTACCTCAGACACACAGGCCCCTGTGACCATGGTCTGACTCTGCTTGCTGGCACATAGATATCCTCATGAAAACATGCACATAGAATAGAGAGCCCTTGATGCAGGAAAATAATCAGAAGCAGTTTGATGAAAAGACAGAAGAGACATCAGTGATCAAGTACAGAGCATGTCCAGGTAGGTGTACTGATCTGTATCCTGTTTTCACATGATCAGCTGTTTTATTCCCTTATCCATCTGTTTTCCCATTGTTATTCCTCCCCCAACCTCACTGAACCTTCCCTTTCCCCTCCTTTAGTTTCTCCCTTAAATGTCCCACTGAAGTCTTAGGCAATCCCACGGTGCTCTTCCCATATTGCATAATGAGCGCCATACCCATTGTGTATTGTGCTGAAAGGTGATTGGGAGTGCCTCTCCTGTTGACTCATCTTCATGTATGTCACCCCTGAGACCATGGGACTGACAGCTCTCCTGAGATGGCTCAAGCCAGGTTGGGTCAGGGATTGAGGAGATCGTTGGAGTTCATCCATCCTCATTCGTCAGTGCTCCCTTTGGTTTAGTCATATAACATAATAATCACAGAGCAGACGGTCTTCTCTTCTGTATTCCACTTCTTCCCTTGCAATTGCTTGAAATAATTATTCTTGTCCTGAAAATAAATATTTGCCCCTATTTTTCTAGCTCATCCTTGTTGAAAATGATGTAGTATGTTTAAATAATCAGTAGACCACTGTGTAATTGGAATGTGTGTAATTTCAGTTACAATAATTATTATTCTAGAGGTTTTCTGGGTTTTTAACCCATGTCAGACAAAGCTACACCTAGAACAACTCCCTTCTGAGCATGGAATGCACTCAGGCCTATGGCCTGAAGCCTCACTGAAAGCTCAGCCCACTTCTTCCTGGGTCTGACAGCATCTGGGGCCTCTGGCCAGGCTGCACTGCCTCATGGCATAGTCTGTTTTCCACAAGGGCGTTGAATTTCCTACTGGTTCCTTCTTTTGGGACATCTCACTTTTAAAAAGCTAAGATGGTTTCTTCCAGGTGTGGAAGAACTGTACCTGCCTGAGTGAATTTCTGGATATTGACTTGCAGCTACCGTCCTGGCTCTGAGACGTGCTGTCAAGGTCAGGTAGCAGAGAGGACTCCTGATATAATGAGATAGAAAGCAGTAAAACAAACCTCTGAATTGCCTGAGATATGAAAAATTCCCAGGCCAGTGCTGAGAGGATTGTAAAAATCCTCCCAAGTGTGCTAACTGCCCATTGATTAAAATAAAATAAAATAAATAAAAATTCATTTTTACAGTACTCATTGACATGTCACATATACCAGGAAACCTGGGTACCTGTTCCACCACTAAATTATAGCTATAGGCTGGGTCACCTACAGATTGCCAACAAGATTTTATTACTTGTGAATAGTAAAAATAAAAGTCTGTCTAAGAGAAATCCCAAACAGAAAAAGCTGCCAATTAGCAGGTTGGTTTCTATGATTCTGACCTGGTAAGCTCCTGAGCTGATTCCCAAGGGCAGCCAGTAGGCTCCTCTCAGACCCAGGTCTCCGTGTCTTTCTTCCAGTCTGGTCTATAACATCAGCAGTCAGAGATTCCCTGCAGGTCTTCCTAACTGGAGATGAGCTCTCCATTATATTTTGGTGTCTGAGGAGCTGTGCTTCATGCTGCTTTCCAGGTACTTCATTTTGCTTAAGTGAAGCAACAGTGTTACAGGTTCCCTTACTCAGACTTAAGAAGCATCTGGGAAAAATGGGCTTTTTCTTGGAGTTTCTGAAAGTCTTGACATACTCCCTTTCAGTACTAAGGAATGGGAACTTCTGTAACAGATTTGTATTTGTAAGTGCATTACTTAGGAAACATCTGCCTATTGTATTTAAAACTCTTGATCCATTAAAGCTTCATATTTTGTAGCAGATCAGAGATTTCAGTGGTCCTTTGGCGCTTTCAGATTGTCACCCAGCAACATTTCAGAGTTATTTACCCTCTTTTCCAGTCACATCTCACAGCAATGAAAGAAATTTCGTGAAATCCCAGAACTGTTTGCTTTGACGTACAGCTGTAATAAGCCTGAAGCCAGCTGATTACTACTGAAAGGGATATTTTGAAAATCCTTTTGGTCCTGATTTAGGAAACTGTCTCTATCCAGGGATCACAGTTCAGCATGTGCTTTAAATGTGATGACAAGCCATGGAAGTCAAAAAGGTTTCTATGTATATGCTTCTATGTGATCCTGAATCTAGTCCTTTGTTGGTAAGAGGTATCCCTTATTATTGCTCTCACTCTCTTACACTATCATTTGTTTATCAATAGCAATGGAGAATGGAGAAGGACTGCAGTTTCTTAATCACTGCCTGGAGAAAACTGTAAGCTGATCCCAGTGTAAACGAGCATGCATGAGAATTTGCTTTAATAATTTTCAGTCCCCTTGGTAATGAAGAAATTTTGTTTGATTTTTGCCATTTTTGTTTTTAATCTTTTTACTTAGTGTTTTTAGGCAATCACTATTTCAGTGGCTTATGTTCTTGGATTTTTCTTTTTTTTTCTTCTTCCCAGGAGATAAAAACATTAAAATCCTCCCCTACTGAAGTCAGTGGTAAACTCCCACTGAATTCAGGATTTTACTCAACCAAAGAGTTTCTTGCAAATAAGGTATTTAGATACTGCACTCCAGGGTGATATTCACAAATTTAAGACTGTTTCCTCAAAATAAAAATTCTTATATATTAGCATGAGAAGGCCCTAACTGAAATGTTTCTTCTTGAAAATGGATTCACAGCCCTGGAATTTAAAGTTGTCACCAACAACTGCTTTGACAGCAGTGAACTCAGCTGTCCTGGCTGTTTTACACAGTGCCAAAACAAATGGTCAGTGGTTTGAAAAGGAAAGCAAAGAAAGAAAGAAAGAAAGAAACAAACAAAAACCAAGAATGAGAGAGTTTGCCTTCCTGCTTGGCAAATATCAGATAGATATCATTTAGGTGCAGACTCAGGTCCATTACACTCGTGCAAATCTCAGCCAGGCAGTGGTGCCAGTTGTGGACTTGTGAATCCATGGAAGACTTTCAAGTCCCAAGTAGCCTTAATCAGGTATTGATCCCAAAGTCACACCTGCCTGGGCTACACTTTGCTCAGAGGAGTTTCCAGTGCTGGAGTCACCATATTATTTTGCATCCTTCAGCTGCTTTCTGGCCACAGGTTGAAAGTCCCCCCAGTCACCCAGGGCAATTACTGCATGAGGTCACCTGACAGGACATGGCTTGTCCCCTGGCAGTGGAAAGTCCAGGTGACAGGGTGCTGAAGGGACCATCATTTATGTCAAGGGCTCATTTTGAAGGCAAGTCCTCATATGTTGGCCCAGGGGCACAGCCACCTTCTAGCTCTGTAACCCCTTGCCTTGGCCTGCATCTCTTTGTGATGGTGGAAGAGAAAGACCATAGGAGGAAAAGTATGAAGAGAAGAGTTCTGCACAGCACCTTCAGGACTGCTGGTCTGAGCTCTGAGGATGGGAGAAAGAAGCCATATAACATGTCAGAGAGAAAAAAAACAGCTAGGTGGGTGAGCCTACAGCAGAGTGAGACCTAAGAGGCAGATAACTGCATTGGTAACCCTAAAGCTGGCTCCATGATCCTGTGACACACCTGCTTATTGGAGAGGAAACTAGGAATGTGTGAGAGTAGTTCTCTGATACAGTGAACAGGTGGATGAAAGGATTTAGGGATGAAAAGGAAGTACAATGTACCTACACAGAAGAGAGATTTGTTTCTGAAAGGCTTTTTCTCTGTGTAACACAGGAGAGGAGCGGAGCGGAGCGGAGCGGAGCGGAGAGGAGAGGAGAGGAGAGGAGAGGAGAGGAGAGGAGAGGAGAGGAGAGGAGAGGAGAGGAGAGGAGAGGAGCGGAGCTGGAAGGGACCTTCAAAGATTGACTAGTCCACATGCCTGACCACTTCAGTACTAACCAAAAGTTAAAACATATTATTGAGGGCATTGTCCAAATGTCCCATGAACAGTGACAGGCATGGAGTAACAACCACCTCTCTAGGCAGCCTCTTCCAGTATCAGACCACCCTCACAATAAAGACATTTTTCCTAATGTCCACTCTGAATCTCTCCTGGTACAGCTTTGTGCCAGTCCTGCCAGTGGTGACAAGGGAACAAAGACCAGTGCTTCCCTCTCCACTTCCCCACCTCAGAAAGTTTTAGAGACCAACAAGTTTGTCTCTGAGCCTCCTCTTCTCTAGAGAAGACAGCCCAAATGTCCTCAGCCTCTTCTCATAGGACACCCCTTTACCAGCTTTGTTGCCCTCTTCTGGAGTCTTAAAGGTATCTTAATGTCCTTTTTATATTGTGGGGCCCAAAACTGCACACAGTATTCAAGGTGAGGCAGCACCAGTGCTAAATATAGTGGGAGAATCACCTCTTTCGACTGGCTGGCTCTGCTGTGTTTAATGCATCCCAAAATGTGGTTTTCCATCTTGACTGCCCATGCACACTGCTGATTCATGGTGAGCCTGCTGTCAAGCAGCACCCCCAGATCCCTTTCTGCAAAATTCTTTAGCCAGTATACTTTGAAAGGTATAAGTAATTTCTTTTAAGAAGGAAGTAAAGCAGAGATGCTTTGTGACTGAGAGAACCCCCCAAGCTCCTCAGCTGCCATGGCCATTTCTATTTTTATGACACCTGGGTGGAATAATAGATAGGGCTGCATGGGTCATGGGGATGCTGATGAAAAGGAGCTTATTTAAATCTGAGAAGATTAAGCACATATCAGCTTTGTATGTCTGTCTTCCATGCAGACTAATTAGTGGACATGGGAAGATGAACAATGAGAGAGAAAGATTCTGAGAGAGATCTACGATATGACCTAACCTTTAAAAAATGACTACCGAGCTTCAGTATCTCTCTGTCTGCATTTCTCTATGAACAACTCTCAGTGCATCCTAAAAATTAGTCCGCTTTAAGATGTCACTGGATATGCATCCAGTAGGAAATGGCACACAAAATCATAGGTCATATATCAGATAAATATCAGGAACTGCAATTATAGAGATGTGCATTCTTACATATGCCTACGTACACGTACATAAATCTGCCTGCAGATCTAACTAGTGCAAACAGGTAATTCTAGCTATTGTTCAACTGTATGCCAAACCTACATAAAATGTACCTGATTATGGTACAAGAGCTCTAAAAATAAAATATTAAGGTAAAATAATACTGTACTCTTTATACAAGTACTTCAAATGGAATACATAATACAAAATATTGATTCAAGAGGGTTGCTGTATTGAAAATCAAATGAGTTTTTGCCAATGCTGAGAGCAGACAAACCCAGCGTAATCAGCCTGTTCAACTAATCATTACAGCAGTGCTGTTGGTGGCACTCTACTTAACAGTCTGTCAGCAATTCCATTAAAAACCTTATTTTTCAGGTTCTTATATTTTGGCCATAAAAAGTTGCTCCAATTTGAAATTAAAAATGACTTTAGAAATGTGGTGGAAGAAAACTCTGTTGCCCCTCTGCCCCAGTTGCTTTTGAAAGGTCTGATGCTAGGTCATCAAAGTCAGCAAAAATTTTGCCTTTTTTTGTCAGTAGGAGTAGAATTGAGATGAAACGGTCTCTCTGTGATTAATTGCAGTTAACAGTAGCTTTGATTTTGACCTTAGCTGAGCTTACATTCTCTGATATGTTTTAATCACCAGCATGTGAGGAACTTTGAGGTGTCTCTCAGATTTTTTCCTCAAATCATAGTTTCCTATGGTGCAGTCCTTGGGAAGAAAAAAACAAAAACAAAAACAAAACAAAAATAATAATAATAATAATAATAATAATAATAATAATAATAATAATAATAATAATAATAATAATAATAATAATAAAAACCAACCACTTTTGTGATGTGATGCTTTGGTAAATGAAGGCCAGCACGGTGGCTCAGATTTCAAGTCCAGTTCAAGCAGTTGCCTTCTGTGCCAAAATGGGACCTTCCTAGTATAGCACTTATGCTGAAAGCTGGCACTGGAGGCAGTGGACTTTAGGACAGCAGAGTAATCTACTATCTTGAATAGTGCAATGTAACATTTATAAGATTTGACATTTAGCTGGACGAGATCCTGAGCAACCTGATCTGACATTGCTTTTGGACCTGCCTGGGGATGGTAGTGGTTTGACCAGGTACCTCTTGAGGTCCCCTTTCACTTCCATTACTCCATGGCTCTGGGGAGTTATTTGTTATGCAAGACTCTGTAATGTCTGCTAATACAGAGAGCTGGTCAGATTGCTGTTCACAGTAACATATAAATATAAAATTTTCTGTTGCTTTAGGACATTGAGAGTCAAGCTTTGCTTTGATCCATTATAGTTGTGATTATATGTTGCTGGAGAAATGGCTTGGCTTGCTCTTCCATACCCAAAGTGAATGATTTGTCTGACATGCTGTGAATTCAAATTTTTAATTCTTTGTCTCTTTGGGGACCACTTAAAACTTTACTTACACAAGAGAGGTATATTGAGGTTATTAAAAGGTACTTTTTAGATTTCTTAGACAGTGACTAAGAAACAGCATGGCAGCTACAAGAAAATAATCAATATGAAGGAACGCGTGAACTGAGAAGTACACCAAAATGTCATAAACTATGCTAGATCTTAATATGATAATTTATTATTTGCAGTCATGTAATATAAATCACACCAGTCTCTGTATTCTAAAGAAAGTAAAACTATCAATGTGATGAGAAAAGTATCAGTTTCCAAGTAAAAGTAATGTCTTGGTTTGAAAGTTGGCAAGCTTTGTGAAACAGAGAGGGGAGACTATGACCCTGTAGAAAATCTGAAGTAGGATGACTTGGTGAACACTGGGAATTTATTTCCATTCTTAAAATGGCACAGCAAGCTTGTATTCGAGTTATGACAGATATACATCAGAGTAAGAAGATAAAAATTATCCCTATATAAAGCTATGTGTCGCTTTGTAAAATGAAATTGTTAATAAGATCAAAAAAAAAAAAAAAGATGATGTATTCATCCAACTATTATGATATTTTGGTCTAGGTCTATTGCTTTTATAATTAATTGTTTACTGGCTCAGGAAGTTTCCTGAATACACACAAGTATGTAGAGGAGAAGCTTTTCCCAAATTCTATGTAACTCTTTACTTATTGTCTACTTAGAGTCAAGCATGCCCGATTCTTCAGTTACTGCTAGCTCCTAGCCAGCTCACCTACTTTTGAAACATCTATTTGCTGCCATCATTTCAGTGACTGCTGTACACTTTGGTTGATTTTGATGCTATCTGTTGGTCAGTGTTGAGGTAATTTCTAATCTTGGAACAGGTGTTTGTTTGTTTTGTTTTCTTTTCTTTTTTTTTTTTTTTATAAGACTGAAAACTTTCTACCGTGTGGCTTTTAAAACTAATAAATAAATAAATTAACACTAGTTTCTGTGCTCAGCCACTTTGCAGTCTTATACCTTCCTCCTGAGTCAGCTACTGTGCTTGTTTGCTCCATCATTATCCTGGCTGAAAAATGTCAGAGTGATGGAGTACCTACGAGCAGTTTCCCAGAGAAAAAATGAAGGGATTTGCTGAGTGAGCACGAGATGTGTTCCACGGAGAATCCTAATATCTGGTGGCAAAACCAGGACAGAAACAGGTCCCCTTGCAAAGAGGCTAACCAGTGATGGAAACAGAATTGTCACAGAGCCTAAGGAGCAGAACCATTTCTTACAGTTTTTATTTTTCTGATGGTTGTGACAGGGCTCACACACAGACACGCACATACATAAAGTATGTGTATATATATTTATAAGAAGAAATATGTACACATGCATATGTATATAAGAAAACCACATCCCCAAAATGTTAGAAAAATGATAAGAACTACTGGTACATATTTTAAATGATTCCCCTCTCCATGTGTCTTGACACAACATTTAATTACGTGACTGCATACTAATTTTTCCAGAGGCAGGCCGTACCCTTCAGCATATGTGAGAAGCAGAGTCCTTGGAAAGGGGTGAAATTCTTTCCAGTCTGACTTGTTGCAGTGGAGTTTCCTAATTGTATTTTTGAACAATGTTTAGAATTTAAAAAATAAATAAATAACCTTACAAAATTATATTTCCACCCTCTCCTGTCCCTGTCCCTGATCTGCTTTGCTCTTCCTATGTATAAGCACATTGGTTGTAGGATTGGGCTCTACCATCAGTGGTGTGGTCTTCTTTCAGCGGAGAGTCACAAGCAGCTATGCATAGCTGCTGTTTCCACCAGCAATGCGCCTGAAGACACCCTTTGCTATTTGTATTGAGTGGACAACAGAGAGCAGGACTGATCTCCAGGTCTCTGGCAGCAAATGTGCTGTACTGGCTATCACTTTCAAGACTTGTCCTAAACAGCATCTTGCACTCCTCTTTTTCCTTTTCCCACTCATTCCTCCCTAACTGCTCCTTGCCATTGCTATTTCTGCCTATTTCTTTATCCCCACTCTTTTTTTTTTTTTTTTTTTTTTTTTTTTTCCTGAGAGGCTTTATCTCTGATAATGAATTTAGCATGTTTTCCTTTCCTTCAGCCTCTGAGGCCCCAGCCAAGTAAACTTTTGAGAACAGAATAGTCTCCCTATCTTCTTTTCCTACTAGTGATATCTCAGTAGAAGGGCTAGCAATTTTAGGAGGAAATCCTGCTCAGCACCTCCATCCTTACATGTAAGCATTTATTCTGCTTGGCATTGAGAACCTGCAAAGAGATGGAGGAGGCAGGCTTAGCTCACATCTGTTAGCTGCCCAAATGCAGCACAGAACAGGTCATTCTGCATTAATGAATTGAAATATATTGTTTGCTGTTGAGGTTAATCCCTAGCCAACCCAACAGCACATCACTGGGCCTACTGCAGGTCCACCTCTCTCTACTGTACCATCATATTTCAGGTTCTTGGATTTTGGTAGAAGAATACTTAGAATCTGTAAAGAAAATGGTTACATTTTTTCCCATTTATTTTATTTCTTCTTTTTTTTTTTCTTTTTTCTTTTTTTCTTTTTCCCCCTAGCTGGTCAGTTATAATTTGTTGAGAAATGCTTGAAATACTTTAGCTGAAACCTCTCAATAGGATCATCATCAGAGAAATACTCTCTGTGAAGCCTGTAGCCTGGTCATCACTGTTCAGTAGCATCAAAGGCAGCAAAAAGCAAGGGGTTTAGATTGGAAAGCACTGGGAAAACTTCATTATCCCCATTACTGCATTACCAGCCTTCTTCCTGGTTGCATCACACAGCTCTCCAAATCACAAGCAGCATTGTAGAAGTGAGAGAGTGGGGGCTTTAACAATCTATCTCCACAACCTTCTGGGAGACCTATGGCCTGAGTTAATTATGTGTTGACAAAACCACCTTTGGCAGGTTGCCTGGAGCATTGTAACCATGGAGGATCATTTCTTGTCTCTTTCTGGGTGCTAAAAAGAGGTAATACCCATACGAGGAAGCCCTGAAGCTTTCTAACCCAGATGCAGAACAACAGGAGCTGTTCTGTAATTCATACTGCATACAAAAGGAACATGTTCACACCCCCAGAAACCCTTTTGCACAACGAATAAGAGTTAAGACTCGTGCTGAGCATTACTTTCCAAAGTAAAGCAAAAGATTTTCCTGTCCCCAAGTGGATCTGAAATGAATAAGAGGAGGTGTCTTCATGCATGCTGCTTGGTTTCTTGCATATTAGTTTCTCTATGTAAATTGGCTGTCTTTTTACCAACAATTATTGTGTTCCACTGATGGCAAAACTGCCAAAATCCTTTGTGGAGGTGGAGAAATTAATTATTTTTGCTCAGGTCTGAGAGTATCAAAAAGGGAAACTTGAAACCTTTGTTCTGTTCAGTTTTATTCTACCCAGCTCTTAAGAATACAGAATGATGCTGTTCACTAGAGAGAGATGTACTGTATTATTTCAGAGGTTTATTGTTACCAATATAATTTGGGAATGTGCTTTGCTCCCTATGGAAAAAGAATTGTTTCACAATGTACTGTACTTTCTCTTCTGATGTTCTTGGTCCTGCTGGATGAATGTGCAAGCAGTTTGGATAGGACATTCATTCTCCTACAAAGTAGATAAAAATTATTCAGAGGATGTCCCTGGTCACATACTGATCTTGTTTTTTGTACAGTGGAGCCCACAAATAGCTATAGCAATGTCTCCCATCTCCTGCCTCTCTATACTTTCTATGATGTTAGGAACCATGCAGGTGTAGTGGAGGTGGCTATCAAACTTGGGGTTGAGATGTTGCACAAAGCAGGGTGCTTGAGCTGTCTTTCTATGTCTTAAACACTTCACAGACACAAAGTGTCATAACAAATTAACAAACATTAATTCCATAGAGTTCCTGTGCCTGGAAGTGTCTAGAGGATGTGTCAGTAACATGGTATGAAATAAGGTATCACGGGGTTCACAGAATCCTGTACCAAACCAACAGAAGCCAGCCTGGTTTCTGGGGACACCTGGTTTTGGGAGGGGACCTGCCACCCAAAGATATGACTACTAATCCCACCCTTGCTCAGGAAATACAGTGGGGTGGTTGTCCCTGAGTTCCATGACAAAACTTTCAGGGCTGGCGATCTAGGGTATAATGAGATGCTACATGAAAAGTTGGGGGTAGATGGGTGTTCTCAGGGTTATTTTCATGCATGGACGTGAATGGGTTTTGTTTTGTTTTTAAATAGTCACATTTCAGAGAATAGTAACTTATTAATTTCTAATTCTGTTCTGGCGATTATTATTTTCTCAACAGGCACTCAAAGCATTTTTTTGAGGAAATCTTGCTTTTAACCATCTCATGGTATCCCATCAACCTATGGTTACACACCAGCAATTCCACCAGCTCCTACCCATCAGCTGTCCTTTACTCCCTCTTACATTATGCCCCAGGCCTTGCTGTTCAGAAGTTCACTTCAACTGACGACAGCAATATGGATGTACTGCAGCTGTCCAGCTGCAAAGAAAGGTCCACCACTTAACAGTTGGCAGGCATCTGATTTTTGTGCCTTGTAGTCACATCACAGTGTCGTTGCACACTGTAATGACCAGGGTGCCTTAATGAGGAAAACCTCTCGCCACTGCTGATGCAAAGTTGACAAGTAGGACATCAATACCCAGTGAGGTCAGATGTCCTACCCAAGACTTTACTTACTGTTGTATTAAAACTTTACAGACACAGGAGAGGGAAGAGTGTGGTGCTTTTTTGCTCAGTGTTGTGTAGGTTTTCTTATTAAATCAGAGAACAGCAGACTGTAGCCACCAGCTCTTCCTCAGGAACACAGCCCAAGCAATGTAGTTTGTTTGGAATGGGGCTGTGTGTTGGGAGAAACTGCCCTCACTAAGTGTTTCTAATACCCCTTTAACTAAGATGGACAAATGCTCACTGTCTGAATACACAAATATATTTTGTATATGATTTCAGTAAAGTTTTGGTCCAGTTTTCCTAAGTTTAAGGCTTACACATATTCCTGTGCACTGCTTCATCAAGTTCCAGAATAACAAGAGGTTTATGTGTAAGACCATTTTGTCTCTGATTTAGAATACAACAATAAACCATTTAACACTGTTCTAAGAGGGGAAAAGTCATGTTCTCTTAAACCTGAATTTTAATGACTTTAGAGTGAAAACCAAAGTGAAATTAAAAAGAATTTTCAGTGCCATAGATGGCCAAGCCAAGAGGGGAAAGTATGTTACCCAATTTGTTAGGTTCAGTTTGAAATTTTACCACATACAAAAAGCTTCACCCTTTCCCTTACATAAAGGACTTTGTTAGGATTTTTTTGCAGGAGCAAAATTTTATGCCTTGCTCATCTCACAAATGGATCTCAATCTCCTATAACCTTAATAGCAAAGGTTACAAAAGGATTCTTCAAAATTCAGTTTTCATAAGGAAAAGCCCTGGAGAAAAAATGATATTAGTCCCGAGGAAATTACTTTTACTGCACGTATGTGACTGTAACAGACTGAGAACAAAAATCGATGGCTTATCCGCACAGCAAGAACCCTTGAGATTATGGAAAAGCAGAGCTTGAATAACTTATTTTACTTTCTGAAAAAGCACTGGAAGAAACACAAAACAAAACCAACACAAAAAATCAACCCATTCTCTGTGTAATGCTCTGTGCTTGCTGCAGCCTTATTTTCCCCATGTATATTGCAGTGCTGCAGAGTACCTGTGCCTAAGGGAACACTAACCTTTTCCTCAGGTGCAGAATAGGAACATGAGAAATTTAAGTTTTTGTTCCAGTGTGGATTTCCTGAGTGATATTCAGTAATTCATTTAATCTTACCATGTATCAATTCCACACTATAACAGGAGGCTTTTATTTTCCATTCTTTTCAACAACATTGTGAAAATGTATCGTAAAAAGTTCAAAAGATAAACAGCCATGGGAGCTATATGTAATTATATAGATAGATAACTCTTCTTTCTCCTCTTTTTCTGTTTTCTTTTAGATATCTTTATTTGTGATTTTAGTAGAAAGCAATGATACAGAAGCCTGTACTACTCTAGAGTATCTTGAGAACTAATTGCATTGGAGTGTTTTTTCTGTGTAAGGAAATTGGGTTTCTCTTCTGGCTGGAAGCAGTATACAGACAGTGAAAACTCCCCTAGAAGGGAGTACATGGGCTGAGTGGCTTTCAATACCTTTATATGATCATTTGAGAGGGGAATATTGGTCTGCAAATTGGAATAATTTAGGTCAGTTTCTATTGTGTGTATATATACATATATATATTTTTACCAGCTGTCCTGGACAACAGACTAATGCTAGTTTTGAGTTTCTGTACAGACTATTCAGTGTTGTCAAGGTAATTTGCACTGGTCTGCAAGTCTTCTGAGTTTCTATTAAGTCAAGTGGGTGATTTTAAGGGAGTTCTTCTGCCTCAATCCATTCACAAAGCAAACCCTGGCAATTGCTGTTGTGCCTTGGAGTTGTTAAGTCGGGTTTTCTCAACCTGCAATTGCTTTTACTGTAAGCAGATAGGAAACGATGCATATGAGTTAGTGACTGTTCTGTTCATGTATAGGTGCAATGGATATATATATATATATATATATATATATATATATATATATATATATATTAGCATACTTATTTTCACTAGAAGTTACTTTGGTTTTGGGGGCTTATGAAAAGTTTCCGAGACCCATCTGAGCCTATTTAAACGTTCAATCTATTTTGTGACATGTTGTCCCTCTTCCTTGGGGTACAAGATGCTGACACAAAAATGTTTGAAGACTTTATCCCAACACCCCAAACTCATTTTCAGTCCATGGCTTCTTAGGAGCATTCGGCATTTGACCAGCCAAGATAAATCATCACTTGACAGAGTGACTGACAGCTTTACTCATTTGACGTGATGAGTGCGTGTCAGTCTGTCAGAGCACGCACCGTCGCTGAGCTGGCATAGGGTTGGTAGCCCTGTTTTCCTCCCTATTTCAGCTGCTCCTGTTTAATCACAGGTTTCCTCTTTTGTCTTTCCCAGGCAGTGTTGCCATGGTAACGGTGTCTCTTGACCATGCTGCCTTCCTCCCATCAGGGCTACCCCTGTCAGCCTCCCATCAGCAAGGTTTCACCCATATCAGAAGCTCTCCCTTAAAGCTACTTTACCAGCATACATGCGGGTAGTTGGCATAGCCCTTGGTAGAGGTGTCTCTGGATGTTGCAAGTGGAGTTGCCAGGCTGGCACATGGTTTTACATTGCACGCTTCTGCACATTAATCACTGGGGAGTAATTTCCCATGCAAGGCATCTGCAGCAAACTGCTCTTGGAAAAGTTCAGCTAAAGCTATAGCTTTCTGTTAAGGTTTGTAGGCAGTGACGCAGCATGGTAGACACAACACTCTGCATCTGTCTTTTTTAAATAAGCCAAGAGTTTCTGTTTTCTAAAGTGACTTATGAGTTTGGTTTGTCAAGCCTGTATCCCTTGAAAAAACCTGCATTTTCAATATTTGTTAGGTAAACCAAACAGAAACAACCCTTCCTTTCCCTCACCAAAAATCTCCTCTTTTATTTAGACTTGGCCTGATGCTGGTACTCTCCAGCCTTGATGCACCAAAGCTAAACATACAACTTCAAAACCACTTGCTATTGCCAGGATAGAGATTTTCCCAGGCATATCATACAAAAAAAAAAAAAAAAAAAAAAAAAAGTTATAGTGTTTTCTATTTTTTATTTTTATTTTTGAATTGTTGCTTGCTGGTTGCCCCTCAATCATTTTCCTAAACCCTTTTAGATCTATCTGACTTTTGAAACAGATTAATTCAACAGCTTTACATTTTTCAGTAAGACCCAGTGGTTAGAAGAACATTTTATAGGGTTTGAAGATTGTATTGAAAGGATTAATTTAAAATAAAAAAAAAAAGTTTCCATAAATATCTAAATGCATAAATGAATATATTTTTAATGAATTATGCAACAGTCTGTCACAACAGGCTATTTATACAAGAGATTTCCATTTGACAAAAAATAATGCATCTGTTTATTAAAATAAGGATTAGTCTTATGTGTGTTACATGTGCATGCTGTTTTATACCTTTTTGTGAAGAACAGCAAGTTCAAACCTAAATGATAGACTCCATACACAGTGCAGCTAGTGAACAGGTATATGGATATGAGGTAGAGGAAAAGTATAGATAAAATATAGAGAAAGTATCTGGGAAGACATGATATAATTTATTCTGGAAACCTTGCTATTGAACAACAATTTACCTAAAACTAAGCTGAAACATATCCAAGGTACAAAATTAAGACTGTAAGAGAAAATTGTATACATCTAAAGATGTATTAGTAAACTGGATTCCCTCTTTATGTAAGGTAGTCACTTGATATATGGGCCATGGGTGCTGCCTGGCATCACTAAAAATTCAGTGGAAAACTAGTGAAAGTGGTAGCTTATTACTCTAACTGGTAGACTGAGTAAAATGGTACCCAACATATCTAATAATCTTAAGTATAGAAACATAATGATAGGATCTAAATTAGCTGATAAAAAAGAGTCACTAGGGAGGCCACTGTGAATAATCCTCTGAAAGTGTCATCTCATTGTCTATAGCATTCAAAAAAGCAAGTTGGATTAGAAAAAAGGAAAGGATAAAAACTGGAGAGGAAAACCTCATATCTGTGCCAAACTCCCTGGTGTATGTATATTCTGAACACTTTACAGTTTTGGTCATACTATTTCAGAAATGTCAGTGAACAAAAAAGATGTGGAGAAGGCAAAGAAAAATGGCCAGGGATATAGCATAGATTTCCAGCTGAGTGGAAAGAGTTGAAGTACACCACGCTTCATCTTTGAAAAGAGAGAAGCACCAACAAGGGCTAAAAACCCACAAATGTTGTGAACAATTTGAACAGGGAGTTACTTTTGCTGTTTCTTATAACACCAAAACAAGGTGACTAAATAGCATATTTAAGACATAAATATTTTCACTTACCATTTAGTAGAAGCTGTAGATCTCATTTCCACAAGATGTTGTGGATTTAGAAATATAACTGGGCTGAAAAAATATAATTGGATTAAAACCAGGATTCAGCAAATTCATGGAGACACCTTCATCAGTGGCCACTGAGTAAGAAGTTCAGATGCAGCTGTGGCTGAGAATCTGCTTGTGTTGTTAGGGCAGTATACCAGGGCAGGAGTGCTGTTTTCTCTTCCCATAGCACCACTGGAAAATGAGGTTCAATCACCACTTTGAAAGAAAGACTTTGCACTCCACATGTACTTTGATCTGGTCCCACTGGTCTGTTCTAATATACCTTCTGACATGATGAGATGGAGTTAAGAGTGTTCCCCTGTTCAGGTTAGCTTGTCTTTCTCGACAAGGCTGAATAGACTGGAGCAAGTACTCTGCTAACACAGCTCCAATGCTCCATTGCTACAGAACTATTTCGACTTCTCAGTTGCATAAGGCTATTTCTCAATAGCTTCAATTTCTATGCTGACGGCTTTGTGCAGATATAGTCAGTGTTCAAAATTCATATCTATTTATTGTCTGAGGGTTGGATTTTCACTAAAGAAAAACATTATTTAATTAATGTTGTTATTTTATTTAGTGATGAGTTTTTTAAAACAACAACAAATCCAATAATTTAATTTAAGTGAGAGCACATAAAGTTACTAGTCATTATAACTTAGAAATGTCCCTGACCTATGAAGTAGCGGTTATAAAATGAAATATAATAGGTCAAATTCCTGTAGAACTGTATAGAGGTTGAATTTGATTTTAAATAATACTCTAAATCTTTTCCATCAAAGCTCTCAAAGTACTTTGGACTTACATGACTTAAATCTCAGCTGGATTTTGGAGGCTTTTTTTCTGAAAAAATATCACCATAAAATGGTATTTTTTCAAGTTCACTTTTATAGACTTTTTTTCCCTGTTGCTTTGGACATAAATTACTTTTCCATTCCTGGTAACTAAAGTCCTGGGTGGCATTCACTGTCTGGAAGTAGCTACAGGAAATAGAAAAATTACAGTTTATTCTGATGCAGTGGGGTACCTATGAAAATGTTCCTATGCACAGCAGTCCTATTGAGACTTTCAGTGAACTCTGTTACACTATTCATTAATTACAGAAGAAAATCAGGTCAAGAATAGATTCCTGCCCCAGAGATTATTATGTTCCTGTTACAGCCATGTTGTGCTAAGAAATACCAAACCACATCTTTTCACTTCAGATAAATTTGTTTGCACCGCCAAATAACAATATATAGTGTAAAAGCCTCTAACCTAAGCCAGCCTGTGGACAAAATTTCTCCAGATAGACATAAAATTGTATCAAGAACAAATCCCCATATTTTTTTCTCCAAAGCTAGTAAGAATTTTACTTTTGTTTGCAGTAATAGTAATGTAACTTCAGCATTGATACCTACTTGAAAATGTGCAAGTTCCTGCTTTTTCATATTATTCTCTGAATGAAAATGTGAATGATTTTGGTTCTTCATTTTGTTTTCAGTTTTGGGGCGGCAAGGCAGATGGGAGCTCTTATTATGTTTAAACTGTTTATGCCTGGAACTGCAAGTGGAATGTCACATACTTCTTCATCAGCCATAATGAGTCAACGTATGTGAAGAGTTCAAGATGTTCTCTTCAGTAAAGCAAGGCAGCATGCAATGGAGAGAACAACTCCATGGTTTTGTGTTCACAAATAATTACAAATACTTAAGGAAATGGCAGCGCTACATATCTGAACAACATAATGCTCTTCCAAGGTCAGATAGCAGTGTTAGGTGCATAATAATGACTAGTGCAATGTACTAACCTGAAGTACTGCTCAGTTTTACTTGTCTCACCTCAACAAGGATGAAGAAGTAAAAAACACACTGAAGTGACAACAAAAATGATTAGAGGTATGCAGAGAGTTGCTTGAAAGGTAAGATTAAACAAGGTAGAAGTAGCTAATTCCTAGACTGTGCAACAGGAAACATGATAGGTGTGTAAGAGATGGGTCTGTAAGAGAAAGTCTGATAGAGGAAATGGATTGGACTCTTTGTTTACTTTCTTATACACTCATGCACTGGGTAGCTATAGAATGCCAAGTAAGTAACAGCTTGCAAAACTCCTATCAGGTTCTTTTTCCATATATTATTCAGCACAGAAAAAAAAAAAAAAAAAAAAAAAAAAAAAAAAGGAACTTACTGCTACAGGATATTATTAAAACAACTCACTGATAGCAGTGAAAACAACTGCAGTAGAATATGAAAAATGGAAACACTTATTTTCCAAAGGACACAGTCTTATGAGAGCTCAACCCTTGCACTTCAGGACATAAATTAAGAACTAATTAAGTGGGAACACAAATTAACTTTCATCTTGGTCATAAGGGTATTTATTGCTTGCGCTTCAAAGCCCTGTCAGGCAATGGCTGACACTGGTGATGTGTCTGACAAGATGTGACACAGGCCTGATTTGGTACAGCAATTTCTCCAAAAAGTAGAGAGCAGAAGGGTTGTGTTATTCCTATCATATATTATCTAATATGCTTGTCAACCACAAAAGTGATGAAGTATTAAGAGGTTATGTTTTTAAGAAGCTTCATATTCCAAGAGACTGAAATATAGAGTAGGGTTTAGAAGACAAATTCTTTGGAGCTGAAGTTTAAGTGGGAAGAATGAAAAAAAAGTGGTAAAGCTTGGATCAGATCCCAGTTGTCTGATCTGTTCTGCATTACATGGATTTTTCTCAATAACACATTCTCTAAAGTGTTATCTAATGATACCATCACTGGCCTGAAAGGTCCTTAGTTACTCAACATAAATGTACCAGGCCTGCTGTCCACAACACGTGACTGTACCTTGAGGTATAATATGTTTAAACAAGTGAGCTTAGTTTGGTATTGCACAGCTGACCTCTCAGCTCCACCACTTTGCAGTTTAAAAGTCTGAGCACTTACCAGGTATTTGGGCAGCTTTTGCAGCCTGCACTGAGCAGCATGTTACTGCAGCTACATTGCCACAATCTATAGAAAATAAAACAAGCTTGGAGTCACTTTTCAGTGGTGCTGGCAAAGCTGAATGAGGTCATCCTCATGGAGCCAGTGATCAACACTGAAGATAGTAAGGAGTGGAGGAGGGCTGAGCTGAACCACTGAGGAGAACTGGATGAGGAAGGACAGAAAAGCTGCACAACTTTGGGAGCTGCAGATAAAAGCAGGAGAGCTGGAGGGGTTCCTGGAGTTTCTGTGGCCCTGAGAGAGGCCCTTGGGTGTTGTAGGGTCTTGTGGAGCCTTTGGAGGGCTGGGGGTGCTTGCAGGATATTTCTTTCTCTCCTGTCCCTCAATTTGTCATTTCCTGGAAGAACCATCCCCCTGCTTCTTTACTTATGGCTGTTTCTTTTATGGTGCTGGAGCTCCTTCCTCCTGCCCCAAGTGACCATGTACCTGCATACCCTTGCAAGAAGCCCCCTCACCTTTCTGCAGTATTTTCCTTCTCCTCCTCTTCCTCCCTAGGCAGCTTTTGCTCACTTGAGCTATCTGTATTGCATGAAGAGGGAGCGCTAGGGACAGGGAAGGGGCAAGGTCTTCTGCAGCAGAGGAAGGGCAAATATAAGTGAGTGGGGAGAGCAGTGGCAGAGGATGTGGTTGGTTGAACCTGGAGGGTTACCACAATCTGTTGCTCAAAGGTCAGTCACTCTCTCTCTATTTCTCCGAAGCAGGGACTCTGGGATGCATAGTAGTCAGCTGCCTTAGACAAATGCTGGCTTTGTCTATACATAGATCCAGTCTTGTACATGGGTACATTTGTCTGAGCTACAGTCACCTCTTTGACTTACAGAAAGAGTCTGAGCTCACCCTGGGAGGATGGAAGCTGGTGGTGGGTGGGAATTAAGGGGAAGGATTACTGTTGTGCCTGCAGAAGGCTCCTGCACATTGCCAAAATTATTTGTCTGAGACTTAGACAAACATCTTGGAAAAATCCAGTCAACATACTTGTATGCATCCCACAGTCAAAGCGCAGGCACGTATTTATCAGAAACCTATCATGTACCAGATGGTAGAATAAAGTGGTTGTTTAAACACACTGTGACTTAGGGTAACCTGGCATAGCACATTCTCAAAATATGCTGCATGTGTTTCTTCACAGATCTCAACTAAAGCATAGCAATGAATATCTTCTTAAAAATCCTGGTAAAACAACATGTCTTTTGTTTCTTATGTGTTATCTAAGAGTTGCTACAGCAAATACAAGGAAAGAGATCTGTAACTGGGCTTCTCTGAATACAAGCAATGCTGAAAGAGTGATTTTCTTTTAAAGTAGGGGCCTCCAACCAGTGCAGCAGGTTAAGTCTTGGGGGACTTGCATGTCAGAACTTACCCAGAGCACTAAAGTGCCATGAGGTTGACTGGCTGCTCTCCACAGAAGCCCAAATCTGTTCTCTTCCCAATATTCTGGCCCAGAATGTATACATGAGCTTTGCCTATGCACAGAGATTTGTTTAGATTTGGTTAGCACGGAGATAGCATGCTTCCGGAAGTGGCATGCTGTAGTGAGTTCATGTTCCCCTTTTTATGGCTCTGTGGGGAAGCTATGACTGCCTGCATGGTCAAAATGCTCTCTGCCTAGCATCTGTGCTTAAAAGACAGCTGTTGCTCCCCACCTAACATGGCTGTGTTGACTCAGTTCCATTGTTGGGTTATAAGGTAAGTTCAGGAGTTTCATAAGACAATGATTGCAAGCAGTTCTTTTTAATAAGTAAAGCAAAAATCTACTGGGAAAAGACAACTTATTCTTTGCAACATGCCACAGCCTTGTCTTGATGGGTCAAATTCCTGTGATTCAGAGCCCCAGAGGAACTCCCCAAAGCTTTAATCATTGAGAATATGCAATGTGTAAAGCACCAGCTTCCTTGGGGGTGAGCATCTCTAAGATTTTCATCAAACCAAGTATATGGTAAGAAAATGTTTCTTATTGAATTTTGACAAGTACACTTTCATAGTTTCTTAATTACTTTTCTCAGTTCCCAAATATTCAAGTAAAAAGAAAAATAGAAAATATTGCACTTGAATATTTGGTACAGGTTTTATTGTTTGTATTTTTTCTCTGTTATATAACTGATTTTCCCTTCACTTGAAAGTGTTATTACTCATGTGTGATTCATTATCCTCTCCCCCACCTCCCATCTCTGTTTTTTTCCCTTCTGAATATGATCTACTAAATTTTATGACAATATTTTCTGAATTACTTTCCATTTCTGCTAATGCTGTGGAGGGAATACAGGCAACAGAAAGCAAGCAGGTTTCTAGTCTCACTTATCTATTATGTGAGGAATTATGAACTGAATTCTGCTTGTGGAATCTCCTCTTCAAATAATGTCCAAAGAGGCTTTTACACTTCAGCTAGTTTTCCTTATAACAAATTTTGGTAGCCAGATTTATTGGTGTGATGCCCACAAATCCACAAACTTGGCTCTCAGAATTTTCTGGGTGACAGAACAAATCTCTGTGTAAACCAAAAGTGGGCTGGATCTGAAAGCAACTGCAAGACAATAAACATGCAACTCTCTGTGCAGTTGTACAGAATCACTCTCTAGAGAAAAACAACAACAAAACTTCTAAATCTGTCAACAGTAGTTTTATCAGTAGGCAAGATTTCTTGTGAGTACTACCCCATCCTGTCAAGCATATGGTCAATGACTTGCTGTGTCAAAGGAGCAATAGCATGTCTGTGAAATGCAAAACACCACAGGATCAAATAAAGCAGAAAAAAATACTAAACAACACAAAATGCATTGGAATGATCTTTTCTTCCAATGCAAGGCCTCGCATAAAATCTGAATTTTCTTGATCCTGTTTAGTCTTTTTCATGAAATCTACTTAAACTGTGCCTTGCTAGTTCAAATGGCTTTGATATACATGTATATACATACATATATATATAGATAGATAGATATCTTAAAATCTGTTTGTCACTGCTGCTCTTTTCCCATGAGGTAAACATATTGTAAACATATTCTTTGCCGCTATCTGAAGTTTATTTTCCCTGTCCCTGAGAATTAAAAATAATGATAGCTTCTTCAGATGTTTGCCAGGAGTGTTATGAGTATGCTGGATTGGGACCAGAAGACAAAGGATGGCATCTTGATGCTGTATCCAGCCTTGCATTCTGTAACCTCTGTGATTTCACTGTTCTTCATCTGTAACTACAGGGTCCGTTGCTGAGGAAAACATGGACAAAACCGTACAGTTTTGCATTTAGACTTTAAAGTCATGTGATGATACCTGGGCACTAAAGGCTCTTCTCAAGTTTGTAGTCTGTAGAATAGGATTTTCTAGGGACCTATGGTGATGGAAAGCCTACCAGCCATAAAGCCTGAGACTCTGGCTGGGTAACCTTACAGGGGCATGTGATTTGATGTCCTCGCCATAAATCGGAAAAAAATAGGAGGAGTGTATTTTATCAAAGTGCTACTTAGTTATTTTTATATTAATTATGTCAGAAAGAAAAGAGAACAAGTCATATCATCAAGATTAATTGTAGAATAGGATTAAACACTTGTTTCTCACAAACCTAATTTATAAACAAATATAACATATGGAATTATTGATAAATGGCGTTCATTAGATGAATACTCAGTTTCTATCCCATTTCAGGTATTAAATGAGATTGCCAAAATAGAAAAAAAAAAGAACTACAGTTTGAGATAAAGCAATTTTTATTTCATTATTATTTTTCTATTAAGAATCTTTATTATATTTTAATATAATTTAATTTTATATTTTTAATTTATATTTTAATATAATTTAATTTAATTTAATTTAATATAATTAAAAATTTATTATATTTTAATATAATTAAAATAAGTAAAAAACATCAACTTCTAAAATAACTTCTAAAATATACAGATGAATAGTGCTTCATAAAATGAAAGGTAAATGAGTGAAAGCATGCATATTATTAAAATATGTCTGTCACTAGTTTTAACAGTAATTCCCTTTCTGTGTGAAAGAAAAACTATTGTTTGTTCAATCTTCATATAATGCAGAACATTCTGGTCTATGACTCTTGGGCACTGCAATAACTGGTAATGAATTAGTAGAAGAAATAATGAGTTTTAGAAACCAATGTCTTCAACAAGACATAAGGTACCATCATGGCATTATGCAACCTATTACAATAAACACAGAAAACTTCAAAGCATATTTTCATTCCACAATTGCAAGATAATAGTAGATCATTATTAACAAAATTTAGTGATCAGACTTAAAGGGATAATTCAATAGTACACGATTATTTAGTAAAAAAACAAAAAACAACAACAACAAAAACAAACAAACAAACAAAAAAAACCACCACAACTCTGAGCTTTGGTATTTAGTTAAAGTAATCACTATCTATTTTAATTACAGACCCAGGATGGAAATGCAGCAGAATTTAAAAGAACATGGTATTTGCACACATTTAAAAGCTTCCCTAAACAGAAATGCAGGACACGTTGAAAAAGAGTAGAAATGGATTTCTGCATTTTATATAACACAGGCAGGAAGGTGTAAGCAAACGTAAGAATTGTAGGAAAATTCTCCTTCTTTTGCCCCTCATACACATAGATGATAGCTATTGTAAAAGGGAGAGTGCTAGTTTTCTGTTTTGCCTATGTTACTTGATACGCATATACAGGACATAAGGGGCTGAGAATGAGCTAAGTTGAACTTGCAATAAAATAACGGTGCTGATAATACTAGTAAATCCTTTGTTGTATTTAAATTGGCAATTAGTTTTAGTATGGCTAATGACATAATACTATGACAGTAGCATGGGTATGGCTTTAGTATGGCTAATTGCCAGGACACCTCTACTGCCCTTGCAATTCTGTGACCTTTAGAATGAAAGGCAACCTTAAGATAATAAACTCAGAAAGATATGACACAGTATGTGTCGCTGTAAGGTCCATACAGAGCATACTGTTGTCAGGCAAATGCACTGCAAAAATTATGACCTCATTGCACTTTAGCAATAATAGGAACTGTGAACAAGGTAACTTATTAAATTAGGTTATGATTAAATTCAGCTTAAAAGACAGAATGCAAACCATATCTTCTTATAGTTACAGTACTCCCCATGTGAACAGAGACAATTAGTTACCAAGGCAAATTTGCCTCAGATATCAGAAGTAAATCCTATAATCCAGTCTGATTATTGTTTTCATGAGAAACATTTAAAAATCTGAAGATTGCTGCAGAGTAGTCACCTTTCTTTTTTTGCTTCTGTTATAACCTTCTCAGATACTATATGGAATAAGAATCCTTCACAGAGATCTGTGGAGGCATGGTAGGTATATTGATTTTGGATATCCCTAAAATCAGAGCCTGGCATGAGTCTGAATCTGTAGAAAGATGATTTGGATTCCAGTCAGGCTGCTATTCTAGAAAAGCAATTTTTTCACTCTTCAAGGATAGGTTTTGACTTCCTTTGAAGCTGAGAAATTCCCAATGGAGTCTTTTAGAAATAAATATTGATTTCTCCTTTTCTCTGTCCTTTAGACTAAATTGCAGTAGTCCCTCTCTTATCCGTCCTTGCATTTTTTCATATGGTTGTCAGTTTATGTTGGTACATTTGATTATTAGGAAAGCTCCAAAGTCCTAATTCTGTTATTCATAGTTCTAAATAGTTCTTGTCTTAAAGGTTTTAAAGAAAGTGTCTCTTCCTTAGGAAAAAAAAGCATCAAAGGACTAAACACTCTATATTAGGTAACATTCCAAATATATCATCAGTTCAGGAAAATTCAGTTCACAGTACATTTGATTATTCTGTGATGAAATCAGGTATATCCATCTGACTCTGGACAACATTTAAAATTGATTGGAACTCCATCCAGATGTACATGTATCAGTCATGTGGGCCCATGTGAACTGCATGAGGTTCAATAAGTCCAAGTGCAAGGTGCTGTATCTGGGATGGGGCAATCTCAGACACGAGCACAGACTGGGAGAGGAACTCATTGGGAGCAGCCCTGTGGAGAAGGACTTGGGGGTTCTGGTGTAAGAAAAGCACAACAAGAGCAAGCGGTGTGTGCTTGTAGCCCAGAAGGCCAACTGCATCCCAGGCTGCATCAACAGAGGGGTGGGCAGCAGGTGGAGGGAGGTGATTGTCCCCCTCTGCTCTGCCTTGTGAGGCCTCACTTGGAGTGCTGCATGGAGTCCCAGCACAAGCAGGATGTAGATCTGTTGGAGTGGGGCCAGAGGAGGGCCACAAAGATGCTCAGAGGGCTGGAGCATCTCTCCCATGAAGAAAGGCTGAGAGCTGGGGCTGTTCAGCCTATAGAAGAGAAGGCTCCAGCGAGACTGCATTACGGCTTTTTAGTACTTAAAGGGGGCTTATAAAAGAGACAGTGATTTTTTACTCAATCAAATAATGACAGGACAAGAAGGAATCGTATTAAACTAAGAGAGGGGAGATGAAGATTAGAGGTAAGGAGGAAATTCTTCACTCAGAGGATTGTGAGGCACTGGAACAGGCTGCCCAGAGAAGCTGTGGATGCCCCACCCCTGGAAGTATTCAGGACCAGGCAGGATGGACCTTTGGGCAATCTGATCTAGTGGGTGGTGTCCCTGTCCCTGGCAGGGGCGTTGGAGCTGGATGGTCTTTAAGGTCCCTACCAACCTGAGCCATTCTTTTCTACAGCTTTCTATGGCCAAAGGCACGCCAGGGAGCGATGTAATTTCTCACAACTAGTGCTCTTCTTGAATGTCAGGTATCTACTTATGGCAAGACTGAGAATGGACCTAGATATAAAAATGAGACTGTTTGTCCACAAGAAGATGTCTTCATGCTCTAAGTTTGTATCCTCTGCTTAATCATGTGTTATTGTAAAATTGGTAAGAATACCTGTATAAAACTTGCAGGACTTCTAGCAATATTAAAGCATGGAGCTTTGCATGAATGTATAGTTCTTGTAGCTTGAGAATTAGAATTGTTGGCTAGTCTCTTGATACAAAAAACATTTGTGCCTCTGTGACTGTGTGACAGTGGAACAAAAAATACTTGAGTATTTACCACACTAATCTGAAAACCTGGGACCTTCCATGGAAATAACACTTCCTTGCACGTGCAAGGGAATGACAGGGAAAGTGTCAGACTGGTTATTTGTTCATAAATGGAAAAACTTTCCCCCAAATAAAGTAGAATGACTGTTTGTTTTAGTAATTCCTAGCAGCCTGGAGGCATGCCTGTGGCCAGACACATCATTTGCAGCTTCCTGGGTGCATTTGTAAGCACTCATCATAAAAGGTCCCATTCATTTTGATACATAGAAGCTTGAATCAAAGCATTCTTTATACAAGTCTTGAAAAGATGCTGTTGAAGTTGTGCTTTGAGAATAATTATGGTTGAATCTTTGTTCCATTATATCTTATTAGATTAATGCAGCAACACAGCCACCTAAATAGCCAAAGCTGAAATTAAGTCATGGGAAGAAAAGTGTAAGAATAAAGGACTGTCCTTTCTTTTACTGTCTTCTGGAACATTTTAAAGGGACTATTTGCTAACAACAATATATTTTTCTCCTAGAAAATAAGATTCACTGAAGTCTAAGGGCTTTAGCTTAGATTGTAAGAAGAAAAAATAATTAAACAAATGTAATACATCTAAATGTGAAAAGGACAGCGGTGTGTGCAATTCTGCACATGATGCAGATCCAGTTGTTTCTTTATATAGCTGAAAAATTTCATATCCCTCAAAAGCTTTTGTTCCAGTGTCATTACAGGAGACTGTTTCATAGCAGCTCCACAGCTCTTGAGAGTTATTCTTCCAATGTCCTCAGGCCATACCTATTCGGTGTCCTGGGCATTTGGTAGGCTGACACATGGAGATACCACGAGAACATGAAGTGATGAAACATGATGCAGGCAGACTGAACTTAATTAATGGGCTTTCAGCAAAGCCGCTTCCAGGTAGGACTCTGTCCTATACTTACAATAAATTGCCAACTTACCCCAGGGCATTTTTGGTTTAAATTAGCCTGGTGAGATAGTTATTAAGGTGTGTGCCCACTAGAACCTCTGGCTTATCACTGTCTCAGGAAACTAGAACTTATATCAGTGCAGTAAATATGATGAGTCTTTGAACCTATAAATCAATTGATCTTGGAACAAGTGCTCTCAGTAACAGTGGATACTGCAGAGGAGGTAAGTCCTTTGGCATGCCTGTCTTCTCTCTGGAGCACATTAGTTTTGCTTGTGCTATGATTTGAGCAGTTGCTCATTTTTCACATATTGCATCTGGAATGATTCCAAAGAAACTGGGAGATAGTTCCATTGACATCTGGTTACTGACATATTAACAAGGACTTTGGCTTCCATTTCTCACATTTCTTCCTAAGATCTTTATATTGTTGAATAGTACCAGCATGAGGGTCAACAAAACTTCACAGCTTCCTGCAAAATCAGGAACTGTAAGAGCTGGTCACTTTGAGGTGTTTCTATTCCATTACATGATAAAATATACTCTTATTCTTTTTTTATTTTTATATTTTTTTTATTTTTATATGCTGATATAAAAAGAGCTTTCAGATTGATTCCTTGATTCCTGCAAGTGTTTATGCTAGGAGAGATCTTGTTGCATATGTTCACAGAGGGTGAACATAAAAGGGGCCCAAAGATAGACAAAAAATCTGTTTGATTATCTGACAAATAGTTACAGAAACACTTTGCATATTTACCCATTTTATAAAAGAAACATATTGCTATGCAACAAAAATGTGTTTACTGTAAAATGACATAGACAGTAGTGCTTGCAACATACTTGAAAGAGTTGGATTTTGGAAGCAGCTCATTTGCATGGAACACAAGAACATTTGAAGGCTACGAGACAGCATCAAGGGATAAAATAAAAACATCCACTGGGACTGATCTCCATTAATCTTAGTTTAGTTTGGTTTTCTTTTCCTCTCAGGAGTGAATGTTTGTTTAACTATTAAATCAGCTCATGAAATCATTCTGTTCTCAAAAGTATAGTGAGTAAGTGCCTTGCTGCCAGATTAGTCTAAATACCTGTTGAATTGATGCTAACTTTTATTATATACATAGCAACTTATATTTCTATCCCTTCATACAAAATAAATGCATTCTTACTTATGGAGTAGTGGTCTTTCTCAGTTACAGCCTGAGACAAGCTAATTTTTTACTTAGTTATCCCAATAGATGGCTGGCATTCATGTTTCAGCCAGGCTGTGCCTCAGTGAGGCATCAAACTGAAGCCAAATTGACGTAGCACTTTGCAATCTCAATTTTGTTAGTAAAGAGAATGCCCAGAGTTTAAAAAGTGTTGGACCTTTGATATGGAAGAATAAGATAGTGCAACAGAGAACTTTTAAGCTCAGCAAGATGATATTTTTTAACTCTGTGAGATCTGTGTAACAATCTCTATGTATCTGAATGAATGATGTCTTCAAGCACTAAAGTTAATAGTACGGTAAATGTAGCTTTTACAATGCATACATATATAAAAGAGAAAATAATTGTATTACATAACTAAACAACTAAAATCCTTCTTTCCAATCCAATACTTTAAACTGTTACATGAGAAAAAAGAGGATTTGGAAACCTAACCAACAGAACAAGTTTCAGTTGCTTTTAGTTAATGTGAGGTTAAATATATTTTCCTCTGTGACTTGGTAGCAGAACAGAGACTTTCCTCTCTGGATAGCTATGTTAGATAATGCCTGGGTTTAAAAACGAAAGCCATTACCCTTTGTATATAACTGTGTGGCAGACTCTAGTTTCTTGTGTGTTTTCACAGAAAATGTAAACTTTTGCTGATGGTCACAGTTGAAGAGATTAGGGTTAGCTGTTGTATTTGATTCTATAGCTTATGGATTTGCAGATTTGAACCTAACAGTGAAAATAGAAAATTGTCTTATATTACTCTTCCAGGAAGCATCGAGATTATTCAGTGGTATTTGCTGAGGCTTGTATTATTCCTGCTCTGTGCCTTGAAAAGTGGCACTGGAGTTGTTTGAGGCTAAAGAGAAGGAAACTGAATGCCAGCCATATAAGCAGGTAAAGTTTCTTCTCCACTGAGTTTCTTCTCCACTCTGGAGAAGGTAAGAAACAGCAAGTTAACATTTTCACAGGGAATATTTGTGTTGGCCTATCTCATGACACACACACAAATGAAACGGCTACAAAAATTGCAGCATGCCCATCAACGGAGAACATATTTTGTTTTTCCATAAGAACAAATTGGACTACCATGTGTCAGTAATAAGTAAGATAAAAATATTAACAGCAATCCTGTTTTGAGATACGGAAGATCAACCGAATTCTCATGTTTCTTTAAAATCATTTTAATATGATTAAAAGTCACCTCTTCCCACAGCTATGGTGTCTTTTTTCATATGTAAAATTCACACAATAGTTAATAAAGATGTCCAGTATCTCTCATAATAAATTATCTATCTCTAGATAAGTTTATGGTGACAGTTTAAAGCACGCAATAAGAACAGATGTTAATAGTAACAAAGGTGAGACATAGGTACCTATAATTAGGCCAAGGAAAAGCAATTATCACCTGTGCTGCTAGGGGCACCAGTGTCCCAATAGATTTTTTTTGTTGTTTATGGGGTACATCTTGTCTGTACCAGCAATACTGTGTGGGATGGGGTTCCAGCTGAGAGACATTTCATTCAGAGCAAATATTGAAACTTTACAGATGGCTCTCTGCAGCTGTATTGAAAAGACAAACAGCCTCCAGACAAGCCAGCCCCACAGAGCTTTTTACTTGCTGAGTTTTAACAAGGTAAATGAATAGCTAGGCAGATGGAGAACCAGAGCTGGGATGAGAAAGTAATGGATGTTGCTGGAAACGGGTGTGCTGATGTTGCTCGAAGTGGACCCCTTCAGCTCACTGTGCAATGAGGAGGCAGCAAGGGTGCATAGTGCTCTGCCGAAGCCGAGAGCACGACCCACCAAAAGTCTGACTTGGCAGCATTACAGGCTGGAAGGAAGCAAGAGGGCTGCACATGCACCCGGACAGGCAGAACCTGGCTGCCAAATCCTGCCCTGACCAACCCCATGGGGAGTGCCTGACCTCTGCTGACACTCAGCCTCTGTCTTGCTCACAGAGACAAAGCTCAACTGGTTAAACAGGCTGAGGTTCTCTCAGCCAACTGGTGCTTAAAATCTGCTACCTATGACTCAGCTTTCCTTTTGCCCCCTTTCTTTATAACCATGGCTGCTTATCCGACCACCACAGCCATTTCCAGCTGTGTCCCTTGCCTCTGCATCTCTCTTTATTTCTATGAGGACATGCTTCAGGCATAAATATCCCTCAAAGTATTAATTGAAAGGTGAAGAACCAGCTGCGGCTCCTGATTTGCCTTTGTTTGTATTGATAATGTCATTCTTCAAAACTGTGGAAGTTTGATCAGCAGAGTCTATCTTTGCTGCAGAAGGAGGCCAACAGCCACTGAGAAATATGTCTGGGATGCTTGCTAAATCTGTCCAGTCTCAGCTAGCAAGTACTTAAACTAATTTTTGGCAATAGCTATTTAAATGGCCAAAGCTTAAAATAAGCAACATGATAAAGTCTTCCCCTGCATTCCACTTTTCTACCCTAAATTTTTTCCCCCTTCAAACTGAAAGTCTGTGGTCAATAGGGACAAGGCTTCATTATGTAGGTGGAAAACAGGAAACATATTTCAGATGACCTGCTAAACAAACTAATCTTATTCAGTAAGAAATATCTTCCTTTTCCTGGATACATAGAAAATCAGATGCATGGTAGGGCCAGAAGTGGGAAATAAATAAATAAATAAATAAATAAATAAATAAAAAGTGGATTTTGCCTTGGGTTCAGTTCATTACAGAGAATTTCACTCCTGTGCAATGAATGAGGAGAATTCATGTCACACAGGTCCTAGGTAAGTGCAAATTTTTGGTGAATATCGTGCCATGTTTACTGTGAAACAGAATTGTTATTTTTAGAAAGGTCAAAAATGAGCTCTTCTACTAAAGAGTGGATTTCTCTCAGTTGCAAGGGTCATGCATTATGATATGTGAAAAGTTGAAAAGAAGAAAAAAGACTAGTATATCATGAATATATAACTTCATTATGTTTTTGTTTTTCAGCCTAAAGACATTGCTGCATACCCCATGAACATGCTATATACCTTTAGGGCTGCAATAGAAGAGACATTTCAACTCCCTCAATTGAGTTGCAAATAATGGAAGATTTCTCCACTGAAGCTGCAGTCAAGCAAAGGTAGTTTGGTTTCAGAGATGATGCAGTAAGCCAAAGCAGATTTTGAAATCATGGTAGTTTTCTACAGTGCTCCATAGCTCTATGAAATAAGCACACATGGGGCTTTGGGCTCCTCTTCACAGCCATGCCTGGACATCCAGCTTTTTTCACAGTCCCATATCCATCATTCCCTCTGTGGTCAGAAAGTTTCAGGGCAGACATGATTCTAGCACAGGTCAGTGGCCTCTTTCCTGAGGCTTATTTCTCTCTTACAAGTAATTACAGAATTGTTCAGTATGAAACAAAATCATATTTTGAAATCATTGACTGTATTTACAATTCATTCAATATCTTTTTCCTGTGTTGCTACCATTTATCTATCAATAGGTTCAGTGGTCCCACCTAACAGATATTGTGGGGCGACCTGGTTTTCAGTGTGCCTTCAAGCTGCTGTGCATGTAAACATGCAAGTGTACAGTCACCTGAAAATATCAGCATGTTTGGTGTGTGAGCATCAGCAAGAACATAATTCATTTTGTCACCTATGTGAGATGCTGCAGTAAACTATGTGTAAAAACTTATTGGATAAATACATTTTGTGCCATAAAATTCTGTCACCTGCAAAAGCAGGTGTTAATGCTTCAGGAAAACATTCATATTGTAGACAATGTTGCAGATTGCAGAAAATTGGAGTGTGTTTGTGTTTTTAAAGCTCTTCCTTTAGCATTTGATTATTCTTTCAGGGCCAATGTGTTGCTGCTGCTTATCTATACATTGACACGATTGGTTCCACATAGAGCATTTGCTTGTATCTAACTTTGTTTGCAAAGACTATTTCAACATGATGCCGATGGGGGTGGGGGTGTGAGAGGAAGACAGAGAGAGAATATTTTTAATTAGTTTTGTGTAGGAGGGAGGGAGAGGACAGATGTACATTTTAAATGTATCCTTTTTTTTTTTTTTTTCTTTATACATTTTTCTTGTGATATCAAGCAGCAAATAGACCAATCACAACAGGTGGGTAGCTTTATTTGTTCTGTTTTTGGAAGACTTGGCACTGCTAAGCACTCTTATGATGCCTTATTGTTGTTCCTGCTTGACATTCCCTGTCCTTGACATCTCCCTCCCCTTGAATCGATGATGACTGCCATCTTAGCCCTCAGGCTTCTGCACGGCTGATTTCTATTGAGCTAGTCTTGTTCGCTGTTTCTTGCTGCCCTACTTTTGCCCCTCACCACCCCCTCTTATAAAGTCTACGGCAACTTTAATTTGGCTTGTGACCGTGGCTGCTGTGGAGAGCTTTTTGTTTTTTTGAAAACAGGAGGTTTGCACACCCAGCAGTATTTCTGGTGGGCTTTTCTCTGCTCTGGCGAGTGGCGTTTGCAGAGCATCGAGGGAAACGGCTGCAACCAGGCTGCATCCTGCTTCTAAGCAGTCTGACACAAAATGGCAGTTTGAGGCGATCACGGTCACTTGCCTGGATAATGTATTTGAATATAAAAGTGAACAGTTCACAGTAGCAATGTAGTTTCTCAGTGGATATGGCTATCATGAGGTAATCGCACCCATGGGGGATTAGAAGCACTCGTCTGTTCTTGATTCTTGATCACACCCCAAGGACGTGATTATCCCATGCCAGTAGTCATATTTCTTGTTATATCTTATTGCTTAATTGCAACATCTTACAAAAAAAAAAAAAAAAAAAAAAAAAAAAAAAAAAAAAAGAGAGAGAGAGGGAGATCAGGTGAGATATTGCTGAAATCACTGCAAGAGAGTTTGATAGTTTCTGAGCTTCTAGCTATGTTTATTAATTACCCCTTCTCAGAGAATATCCACAGAGGCATACTTTCAAGAGACATTCCCCCTGTTTCTCACACAAACAGATATGTGGCATAGTCTCTTTCCTGGTGTCTCATGCACTGCTGCAGGCTCTTGATGTCAAAATATACCAGCTGAGAATGTAGGATAAGAACAGCCATAGGCTTTCCTCTGGTCCTCAAGACATTTCAAGTCTATACTTTCCTGATTAGTATAATACCCTGTTTTATCAGGACCACAAATATTTTTTCTCCTGGTCTCCACATGGTAACTTTTACAGCAGTACATGGAAAGCCTTAGCATAACAGAAAACAGAAAAGCATAGGAAATTCACCTGGGAGTCCTCTAACCTATATTTACTTTTTCCATAGTGAGAAACATTTGAACAATTCCTTAACATTTATAACTGCACATCTATTTGAAATAATTGAAACGGAAACGTTAAAAGAAATTACATTTTGCTAATCCATTTACAATGGTATAAATTGCTTCTCATAGCCAACTGCCAGGCTGGCTGTTTTATTTAATAACTTTAATGCTGAGGTTCCCTGAGGCAAGGAGACAGTTATCCCACCAACTGCAGAAGGTTTTACTAAAGTGTCCCCTGGCTATTGTCCAGGGACTGTGCAAGAGTCTAGCTAACAGGTTCACTTGCATTCCCCATCTCTGACAAATACAGCTGTTATGTTTTAATGCAAACTAATTCAGAATGAAAGAGAAAAAGGCATAAACAAGGCATCCTACCAAATCAGACTGTTTTATTATTATACATTTGTGTCTGGGAAGCTAATAATTTATCATTGTAAAATATTATATTTTAAGAGCCTGGGACTGAGCAATTATGACCTTACCAGCAGAATCACAGATGTCCCTTAAATTTAAAGGACTCTCAGAAAGAAGCAGTGTCTGGAAGGACAACTCACAAGTACAGTCATTTGATAGTCATTGCTCTACATAACTGTATCTATGGCATTTATTCCCAAATTCAGTAACATTATAGAAGATAATTCTTTTTCTTCTCTCCATGATTTCAGGCTGTGAGTAAACATGGCTTCTCTGTTTAGGAGTCACCTAACATAGGGAAGATGAGAATCCAACCCATTTCCCCTGCTGTGAGCTCTGCAGTACTCTCAGTCTCTTTTGCTTGTCCTATGAAGGACAGTGTTAGATTCGGGCTTGGCCCTTATCACATTAGTTCAGCATACTGTTAATTGCTTCCATCTGATATATGTTAGATGAACACTGGGTTTCTCTAAGGATTGAGAAGTTGCTGAGTAACACACATGAATCTGCTTTTCAATAGTAAGACTGCACTGCTATACATGTCCAAATGCTGTAAAATGTTAATTGTTTCTGAAGCTTAAAGGAACATGAACTCCCTTATTAGGGGGCAGACTGCAGAAAAACCTGTCAAATGAATTTTTCGTAATTATCAGAAATAGAACACAGAGAAACTAGCAAAGTGTATTAAAATGTCTATGGAATCCATGTTTTTATTAAAAATAATTAGCCATTGCTAATATATTGCTAAAATAGCAAAGATATAACCTGCTATGTCTGTGTTTTAAATTGTATCAATCATAACTTAATTATCTTTGAAGTATATAGGATCATGACTGTTTGTTGTTGTTGTTGTTGTTGTTGTTATTCCCCTCAAAGAAGTGCATTTTTATTTTCAGGAATGTTGCCCTGAGGACAAGATTTGAAATTGTTCTCAAGCAGATAGTATAATTAAGGATTGATCTGCACAGTGGGGAGAAGTTGGATGAATCAGATGCTGACGTTTCTTTCTTTGCACTTTTTCTTTATGACTGAAAGTACGGATTCCTCCCAACTAACATAAGACACTTAACTATGTTGAAGATAAAGAGTTAGGAGTTTAGATATCCTTGATTGTCAAAGATTGTCAAAGACAGATAAGCACTTCCAGATGGCAATTTATTCTATATCTCATCATTGGCTTTAGCAGGAGCCTAAGGCAAGTATTCTCCTGACTTAGACACCTCAAGCAGGTACCTGAGGTTGAAATAGGATGAAAGTAAGCCGAAAATTTTGGTTTGGTTTAGCAGAGACTATTTATTCTCAATTACCTGACTTGGAAACAGTGATAAATATTCACATGGCAAATCTGCAGTCATAAAGGGAGGTCTTTAGCTTGTTTTCAATACCTTGATTCTCTCCCTTAAATATATTTTCATATTAGTTTTAAGAAGAGTTCAGCAGTATGTCAGGAACTGGTCTTGGGATCCCCACTGAAGGCATGAAACCTTTAGTTTAAATGCCCGTAGTTTGATCCTAGCTCTAAATCAAACTTCTTGAAGAAATGTATACATTGTGCTGTCAACATTTTTATGCAGAAAATACTGGGTCCCAAGGTCACAGTATTTCTTTCTACATATAGGGATATATAGGGAGATGGATATCTCATGCCTTTTTGCTTCATGCTACAGTAGAAAATAATATCTGAGGAAATTAATCTGCTTTGCAACATGTGATATTTCCTTTGTTAAAAAATTATGTCCATGGTAAATCAATTAAAGAACAGATTTGAAGAGACATGCACTGTGTCTTTCAAAAGAGTACCTGGTTGAGATGGCTAAAAATATATACCCTGACAAATAAAAATGGTTTGGGATATGAGTTGCCTATCAAGCTCTTTCTGTGTAATATGAAACTAACTATCAATTATATATAATCATCCTGTCACATATAACAATAAAATGCAAAAGGCCATAAAATAACAGCACAGAACATCATAAATAACACTTATGAGGCTTATCTGACCGAAGACGGGGAAGAGCAACAGAAAGATACAGGTCATTATCTACAGATGCTTATGAAATTTGTTTTGATTACAAAGAAGAGGAAACAATAAGATAAATCTGAAAATAGACTGGAATGTAATCTAGGGGTATTCTGTAGATTAACCTGACTCAATACTGTAAATATCTTTTACTCTGTGAAACCTCAATCAACATTAATCAATTTGATAAAGCTGCTGATGCTCTCTAGTAATATATAGAATTATTGAACTTTATAGAATATTTTTGTTGTTTCATTGGTGCAACTAAACAAATGTTTCTCTGTAATGCATTTTCTAGGATGCTGTGAGAATCATAGAACAGTATTTACATATAATGAGATTTAGTATCTTCCAAAAAAAGAAAAGGATTCATGAAGAACAGCCTTTCCCCTAGATGAAAGGACATTCTCTCTAATGGGCTCTTCACAGGAAATTGAGGGAGGAGCTCAGTTTATAACTCTGCAGACCAAGAAATCAAGGCATCCTGAATTTCTTTTTGTGAACAGAAACCCAAAGTTTTGGTATTACCTTTTTGACTCGAGGAAACTCCCTGCAGTTTTATGAAACTGGTTTAGCAATATTTTTTTGTGATTCCTAATTTTTAGTTTAAGCTCTGATCCTATCTGGCTTTAAAACTTGCCAAATTCATCTTATCTACCAAAACAGAGAATTGACTTAAGAGATTAAGATTTGGAAAATTTAAAGTCACAGTCACCTTGTTGATTAACTTATTCTCTTCAGTGCATGACCAAGCCCTCACTTGTATCTTGATTAAGCAGTTTCCCTTTGGTGATGCCTGCCCTGGTGTTAGTTGGGACTGAGTTAATTTTTTTCCTAGTAGCTAGTATTGTGCTGTGTTTTGAATTTTTGATAAAATTAGTGGTGATAACATGCCGATGTTTTAGTTTTTACTGAGCAGTGCTTACACAGAGCCAAGGACTTTTCAGCTCCTCATGCTGCCCTGCCAGTGAGGGCGCTGGGGGTGCACCAGGGTTTGGGGAGGGACGCAGCCAGGACACGTGGCCCAGACTGACCAAAGGGATGTCCCACACCACATGGCTTCATGCTCAGCAATAAAAACAGGGGAAAGAAGGAGGATAGGGGGATGTTCAGAGTGATGGTGTTTGTCTTCCCAAGTGATCATTATACAAGTACATGTATGTGATGCGCCCTGCTTTTCTGGATGTTGCTGGACACCTGACTGCTGATGAAAAGTAGTGAACAAATTCCTTGTTTTGTTTTGCTTTTGTGCATGGCTTTTGCTTTCCACAGCGAACTCTCTTTATCTCAACCCATGAGTTCTAGCACTTTCACCTTTCTGATTCTCTCCACAGTCCCACCTGGGGAGAGTGAGTGAACAGCTGTGTGGTGCTGGGCTGCCTGCTGGGGCTAACCCATAATGCTGCCTCTCTTCTGGCAATGCAAAGTTTATGCTTTTCAGCTGAAGCTGGCCATAAAAGCCAGACTGCCATCTGAGGTACTCTTCTGGAGTATTCTTTAGTGTCATGTCAGTTTTCAGTAGTTTACCTTCCTTACTTCATTTGTTGTTTGTTAAGTGCTTAGTTAGACAAAAGCTAAAATCAGAACCTACATGTAAAAGAAAATCCCCGTAGTTATTACTGTTGTTTCACAGTCTGGCACAATCTACATCTCTGCTATTTCCCTATATTACTTATATAATAGATCTTATGTCACCTCTTAAAGTCCAAGTTCCTTCTGACTAGGCAGATATAAATTATTTCTCAGAATTAGTATGATTGTGACAAGATTTAGATGTACAAGGTGGATACAAATGCCCAAGAAAGCAGGTGTGTCCCATTGCAAGGCAAATTTGGTCTTTTACCTGTTATTTTTGAGCAGCTCGAGAACTGAGAGTAAAATTTAGTTACATAGATAACGAGTAGAGGACAAGCATCAGTTCTGTGCAAGGAGGGAGGTTGTGGTGGGGAAGTTGCATCAGAAAGGTAAGAAACAGACCTAGAAAATGATTGCTTGAGGGTCCTTTGTTGTCACTAACGCTCATTAGCTGGTGAAGTTCTTGCTGGCTTATTAGCTGTTAGATCCTGAGAAAATAAAAAGAGATGAGCTTGAAAAACTTTAGGACTGTACATTTCTAAGTCTTCTTGGTTATATTGCAGAAAGAATAGTTAGCAACTCTCTCTCTTTCATGCATTTTTTCCCCCTGAAGATAAGCAGTTCTAATAGGCTAATTTGAGTTATTTTGTTATTTTATACCTCTTTTATGCTCTTCACTGTAGCCTTGACCTCATGATTACTGAGTAAGCTTCATAACTGTATCTGTATGACTGCTTCAAATGCATGTTCAAATGCATTCAATGGCATGTTCTCTTTTTAAATTTTATGGAAGGAAGAGAGACCAAGAGAGATCTGATCCATTATGAATGGCTCTGAGACATTAAACCAGTCTACGGGAGAAAATCTGAGGTTAGTGCAGAATTAAACCTTGTCACAAATTTTTGAAATGAATTGATTTATTTAATTGATTAATTGAAAACCTTTCTAAAATTCTCTGAGAGAAGTTACAGGTTAGATGTCTAAGAATTGTTTTTCAGCCAAAGAGATTGGTTTGCAGTTTAGGTGTGTTACAGCTTCAGAATGTGGCCTTGCACTGAAGAAGTATACCATGAGGGTGGCAGTAAGAGCGGTCTGAGACACCTTTCTGGAATCTAAATCAAACAAATCTCATAGGAGACTCTTTCAGAATCTATTTCTCATTATCTTATAGATAATCTAGAGCCGGGGCTCAGAAAACCTTGTCATTCATGAGGGCTTTCACTGAACTGCTGAATCTTGGTGCAAAGGAAGGGTCCAAGAAAAGCCCCCAGTGCAGGAAGCCTTTCAGCTACAGATTGTTAGGAGTGAGGTGAGGTGTACAGGGAGTCCTGGCTTCATACATGGCTTGCTTTTCTCCATCTGCTACTAGGAAGTGGCTACTTTGTGGAAGTGGCTACTATACAACTCTGTGGAAGGAAAACAAAAACAAACAAACAAACAAAACACACCACCAACAACAACCAAAAAAAACCCACAGACTTTCTGTTCAGTCCAGGAAGCTGCTCTTGTCATGTGGTTCTTCCTGTTATCTAAAGACTAAAGAATAACATAGACCATGCTGTGACTATTCTGAAATCTCACAAAGAGGGTAAAAGAAAGTCCTTCTATATTTTATTAAAAACATCTTTCATAATGATATATATATATATTAGTTCTTACTTTATCAAAAACCCTAATTTCTGCTGAATTGATATATCTTATACACATCCAGAATCTGGATTGTCTGGAAGTCTCTGGCTTGTGACTCCAGAAAATCAAACAGCCTGAAAGTGGTAACAAGGTCATGATTAGAGATGATGAGTGGTGTTCGTATGAGTTGGTTTCCTTGCTCATTGAAAACCTCTGAAACTAAAGTCGAGATTATTATAATAATTTTCAAATTTGGAGAAAAAACTAAGCAGGTTCCTTTCCTAACACTATCACTATTCGTTCAAAGCATGCCCTATTGATCTCGCAAGAAGAGGTCAGGAGAGAAAATGCTTTCAACTTAAATATTTTTTAGCATTCTAATGTGTTATTTTTATTACATGTAGATCAACCTCAACAAAATATATTTCCTAATCTTGCTCTGCAGGGCAATTTCTATTTTTCTTTCCCATTTCTTTGTTGAATGTGGAAAAAATAAATTGAAGTTATGGGATTCCCCATGGGAAGATAAAAAAACAACAACAACAACAAAAAAAAAAAAAAAAAAAAAAAAAAAAAAAACACACACACACAAATGTTCCTTGTCTTAATAAAGTTCATTCAGGTCCCATGTAACAATGTAGTTCACACTACTGAGAAGGGGGGAAATCCAGATTATTCCAGCTGAATGTCAGATTTCCACTGCAAGCTACTTAAAATGGACAAAGATTTAGCGGTATTGGATTGACAGCTTGAACCGAAGTCTTTTTTGGAGCTGGTGTGTCATCAGAGAACAGAGCACATGTATGCAGGGTAATTTCTGAGGATGCTCTTATTTGGAAGACCCCTTGGAGCAACCGGCTATCGAAGTTTCTTACCCAATCTGCAAGGAGAAAACAAATAGAAAGGAGGCTCTGAATCACAGCATGCTTAGGAAGAAGGATAAATTTGCTGTAAAGCTCACATGTGAATTCATTTGCCTTTTGAAGCCTTAAGGAGGCAACTTTTAAATCTCTATCCAGTCAGATCAGAACATGCAGCTATATCCAATCCATAGGAGAAATTACAATCATTTTGGCTAACATATTCTGACACAGTTAATAACCCCAATGAAGGCAGACCCAAGGTGACTTACTTGCTGTGTATTGTTGCACACAATATATTAATCAGAAAAGCTCTGCTTGTGGAACACCTTGCAATACATCATTATGCTGGACCCAGCAACCTCAGTCTCCTGACAAAAAAAAAAGGGGGGGGAGGAAGAGGTCTTTTGGGCTAGGTGAACAATCTTGTTTGAATTTTGATAATGCAAATGCATTTTGATTTATTGCAATATGGAAATCCATCAGGGGAATATCATACTTCCCCTGGTATGAATATCATGTAAGTGATAACAGCCAAATATCAGAACTGGAATGAAGAGAAAAAATATTCTATGGGTGACATTGGGTGGTTTGAGGTGACAGACAGGTGTCTGCAAAACCAGACAAAAGCCATGGGGAAAATATAGGAGTGTACCTATCTAGTAAGTGTGTACCTAGCTAGTAAGCCCTGATACTTTGTGGCTACTAAATCCTGTCTTTTTTTTTTTTTTTAATAAATGTTGAAGTCAACTCTCCTTTCATCTTTGTGGTAAAGAACAAGATCCTGTCTTCCTGTGTCCTTTTTATTTCTCAAAATACAGTGTCAGGTTTGGTCTTATTTATTTATTTTGGCAAGATTTGTGTGTATGTGTATGAATTTAGGTTTTCCTGTGTATTTCTCAGAGTTTTTTTTGTTTGTTTGTTTGTTTAAATTTTTGATCCTTAAACGAAGATGTGTAGAATTAAGTATTGCTGGTCACTTGTTGTCCAGAACAGTGTATTGTCAAGTCTGTACTTCTTTCTCTTCCCCGAATCTCAGAATTCTTGCTGTATTTCATAGTGTTTCCTCAGCTGCTTGAAAGGTTAAGTATGAAGTTAATGAAGTTATCACCTCTGAGGAGAAAGATGAAACCCTCTTATATTAGATGAGGGCAGATAAACAGAAAATATATTAATTTTTCAAACAGTTTATTGTAAAAAGTGATCACTCTAATTGAAAATTAGAGATGTTCAGAGCATTTACAGACATTCAGGGTGCAGTTTTCAGTCACCCTCAGATTTGGCCAAACTTTGTTGTCCATAAAGTAAAAGGGATGTTTCCCAGAATCCTCACTGGAAGCAGGATTTAATCCACTACTTTGTCCTAGGTTATCACCTATGTACTCTTATAATATTGATATTTGCCAAAATATGAACATCACTAGGTCTGCTTTATGGCTCTCTGCAGGACACTGGTGTAGAAATGCGAGCGGGTTCACACTGTCTGTTTTAATATCTAGCTAGAGAGATTCTGTCTCCTGAGAAGTATGGCTAGAAGAAGTCGTAAAGCACTAAAAGTATATTAATGTACAGTTTTAAGACAACTCATACAGCCTCCTTACAGTCTTGGTATCTCAAGAGTGCTTGTTTGTCAGAGCCTTGCAGTTGACCTTCAGGAATCTCTTGAGCATATAAATGGAGCTGTGATGTATAAGAGCTTCTTTCCTTAGATGTTGTTTTGACATAACTTGACCCTGAGTGTCTTTTTGAGAATGTTTCAGGATTAACAAAATAACAAAGATGGTAAATTCAGTGATTTGGATGTTGCTAATATTAGAGTTGCCTTGGCAATGACAAATAAGCTAATTGGGATATAAAGCACACTACTCAAGGAAGTCATTCTCCATCATTAGAGGCAAAACACGGATGATCAAGTCTGATATATTTAAGATAAACTAAATTTCTGGCCTACTTCTAATATATATTCTAAGATCCTTAAGAAATCACTTCCTAGAACATATAGTAAAAATTATTATTATGTAATATTAGTGAGATTTCAAATCCTTAAGGACAGTCATTTCATAGGATATAGTGAAAGTTCAGGGTTTGCTAGCATTGTAAAAATTGATTTAAAGAAATTAAGAACATAAATGAATACTCTGAATAATAAATATAGCATTCAGGGTCCCAGGATAGAAACAAATTATCCTTTAATAAGGCACACAAAGTCTCAAGACGGAGAAGAGATACCTTTCTGTGCCTGCTTGCTAATAGATTTATATGTATTTTGTTGGTGCGCTTCATACTGAGCAGTAGCCAGATAGAAAGATTGCTATTTTTTAAGAGCAAAGGACATAAATATCTTATTATAATACTGCTATCAACAATTTTACATAAGTGTGTGGTTGTAAAATTACTGTGAAAATGTGGTATTTTATTATCAAATATTTTTCTTTTACTTCTTCCATCATTTACTTAACTTGTTTTGATTGTCTGCATGTTGTTTAATGAAGCCTGTAATTGCTGGACTTTGTTAAGCACTGATAAAATAATAAACATACTATTATTTCAGAAATAAGACCTGAATATTAATTATTTGGATGTTAAAAGTATGCTTATCAACAACAGCAAAGATTCTCTCAACTATAGATTGGTGAGCTTTGATACAAACTCTTTACAGTGAATTTACAAAATCTTTATACCGCCATATGAATACTGCTGCCCATTACCCAGTGTTTTTCACACATAACCTTTCATCTCCTGAGTCTGAGCCTCCTCTGAGTTACTGCAGGTTTATGCCAGAGTGATTCCATTAACATAGTTCCTCATGGAGTCATCTGGATTTACAGAAGTTTAAAGTAAAATCAGTAGACTGCCTGGGGAATTCTGTTGGAAATGTATCTTGCCACAGTGAAGAGAGTAGACAACTTGACCTGTGACAATTTTGGGTTGTATGGATGCTAAATTTCAAAACATGTTTTAGTGTTCACTTGGTCTGAATCTTAGAAAATTCTCTTGCAAGAAATGTGATTAAAATTAATTATCTGATTATTTTTCAGAGTTTGTAATTTTTCTTCTCCTTTGTCACATTTGGTTGTTGTCACAGATGGCCAGTCTAGGGGTTCCCTTATTTCCTTTCTGTCTGGTGTGTATAGTTTGTGTGTGTGTGTGTATTTGAGGTTTGCATATCAGGCAACAGAAGAGAGGTTGTGCAGTCACAAAGAGAAACACAAAGAGAAAGTATCACAAAGAGAATGACTATTTCTATCTCTGTTATTAAATATTCTTCCTTGGTATACTCAGTATAAATATATAACACTGTCTCTAGGCATTTATCCTTGTCATTCCTTGAAGAAGCGTTAGACTTTTCCCGTTCAGGAAAACAGCTTTGCTTTTATTTTGTAAAGACACACATCTTTCTGATCTTGTGTTAGTACTTTCTTTTGGATGTTGTATTTCTTCCACTGAAATCATGACCAAAGAAATCAAAAGCATTGCTGAAAATGCTTTTGACTATTTTTTCTGTAAAATTCAGAAAATAAAGGAAAAAAAAATACTATAAAGTTGCAAAGCAGCTACCAAACACACTATTGCACTAAACAATATTGGTTTTATCTTCTCCTTGCCATCACTTCACAGATTTCTAATCAAGACAGACTCTTGAAGTCCGATGGGAAATTGGTGAAAATAAGAAAATTTTCAATTATTTTCATGTCTAAGCTACTAAAATTGATTTTTTCAGATGTTATCAAGATGGAAGTGTAAACTAATGAGTAACTGTGAACTAATTTCCACATTCACTGGGAATTTCAGAGTTCATTGCATAAACACTTAGCTTTTTTTTTTTTTTCCTTAGATCAGCAATGTAAAATTCTCTGCCTCATTTCAGATAGTGTAATTAATGAATCTCAAATATTCTTAATGCAGTATTTTAGTTTGTGCAAGTACATTGTTAAAAAGTGAGAAAGAAAAAAAAAAAAAGGTAAGCAGTATGAAAAGACACAATTTTAGAAGGAGGAGTAAACAACTAAATAGGTTTCTGAGTCAATTAGCCTGTCCTGTCCCAATAAAAACATGTTCAATATTTCAAGATATTAAAACTTCTGTAAGCTTCCATTTTTACAATGTACTAAAGTAGAAATAGTTATTCTTTCTTGAAAATTTATTTATTTATTAAAAAAAAAAGAAAAAATATAAAATTTTTGATTAGAATAAACAACTACACCACAGTTTTAGAGCTGGAGTTTACAGATGGCCCAAACTTTAATCCCAGATCTGAATATGTCTGGAGACTGGGACAAGATTCAGATTTTTTGACTTGTATTGGTATGTACTGTTTCTTTCACCACAACAATAAGATTACTGTCTGTGTGCCATTGCAACAGATCATTGTTTTTAAAACATGGTGTATTTTAACTGATGTGATGCCGATACGCATGTACAGTCTTCCTAAGCTTAAATCCTGATCTTGAATTGCTTCTGCTCTTGGCAGACTTAGTATAGCCTTCCATGAGGACCTTCTGATCAGCCACTCACACTCATGGAAAGCTGACCAAAAAGAAAATATCCAACCTAATTCACTTTTACTGTGAGGAATTCAGGACAGATTAAAACAAGACATTCATAATACTTGTGATTTCCTGTTCAAGGGGGAAATATTCTTGAGATTTTTGACTATTTCTATTGAAGACTCAGATCTGGGCTTTACTATTTCCTTTAGAATCTGTAAAATGAGTGAAATGAGTGATGTTCTAAGAACTGCAGGCAGATTGTAATATAGCTAGCACCACTGTCACTTGGCGAAATAGGTTTCTGTTGTTCACAGATCAGTCTGTGATATAGTCCTTCCTTTGTGTCTGACCACAAAACCTTTGAGTCCAATCTCATATTCAGCTGCAGTTTTTAGTTCATACTTTAGTACACTGCCTCTCATTTAGTCTCCACAGCTTCAGAAATACTGTGGTTGTTTTGACCCCTTGCAGGAACCAAAAGCTACACATGTCAGGGCAAGCACTTCTGGCTTCTATTCAATGGTTCCTCAGATACCCTACTGTTTTAGGAAGGAGGTGTAATGTACATTGAGGAGATGAAAAGCGCCATGTTTATCAATACTTGCTTTGATGGGTAGGATAAACCTTAATCTTACACCTTAATCCCACCATCTACCTCAGATCTGATAAAAAAGGGGTAACTCATTTCACTGGAGCTGTCTCCAAGATTAACTCCAAATATCAACGTGGTTGTACTTTGAATGTCTCCTCCAACAGAGAGATGTGTATGGATTTTCCAGCTAAGGGTGGGTCTAAGTAGGAACTGTAAAGCAAATGGTGGGTATTCTGGGATCTGACCTCCAGTTTATCTCAGCTCTCAGAGCAAGCTTTTTGTTTAGCTGAGATATGAAAACACTGATGCCATGTGTTTTAAAGTCAGAGCAAACATGGAGCTGTCATAGACCTCATTTTGAGGGTACTGTTCATCAACTGAAGATACAAGTCCTTGAAGTTGATCTAGGTGGTGGTCCTTGACCTGTGACAGCACATTCCACTTATTTGCTGTTTACATGTGATTTTCACTTATGGATAGAAAAGATAATAAAAATACCAAGCATTTTTAGTTTAGGTTTGTTGATCCAAATCCATGTTAGTTTGAATCAGCTTTTTAGACTAGCTGTAAAAAATACTGCTGCCTTCTCTTGTCTGCTGTAAACCCCCCTGAAATAAAACCCTGGTCTGATCCCTCTAGACTGAAGCAACAGTGTCTTATTCTCTCATTGTCACATATCTAATTCCTGTATTTTGCCTATGAACATCTGAAATCTGAGACCCCAGATCCATTAAGTGTCTATTTACATGTACAATCTTATTCATCTGAGTTAAGCACATAGATAACGAGAACATAAGAGGGGAGAAAAGCATTAGGCGAGAAAAGGCAGATACAAGTAGCCTCACAGTTAAGCACATGTTGGTGTACTGATTTTAATGTTATTAAAAATTGAAAGGGAGAAAGAGTGTTGTTCCATGAAGATACAAAAACACTGTTTTCTTTTGTCTGCTTGCTATAGTATATGTTCTTGAATTTAGCTTGTTCAGTTTTGCTCTCTTTGACACGACATCACAAAACAAACAAACAAACAAACAAACAACTACAAAAAAACAGCCAGGCGTTTTGGAGACTAGATGTTTGTGTGTAGGTCAGTTGTGGATGGCTGCTTTCTTACTGAGTGATTAACAATAAATATTCCTGTCACAAACACTGGCTTGAATTTTCTGGAAAGTAATTAATTGCACAAGTAGTCAACTAATAGTGGCAGCTGCAAGACATAACTTAGCCTTTTTCTTACTAATGTAAGTGCTATGCTTATGCTAAACTGTTCTGAACATCTCCAGAGTATTTTGCGTGTCTGAGAATAATATTCTCCATCCACTCCAAATTCATGTTGGCAATTTATACAAGCATCTTATCATGTTGTGAGGAAGATGTGAGAAATGGTGGGGAAAGGAATATTATGGAAGAGGATAAGTGTAAGGATATGTTGCTGTTCTGTCCACAGAAATTTGAAGTTATTTTGCAGTTATTCTGCACATCATTATGAAAAGAATGGCTTCCAGCTATCAGCTTTGATCTTGGTGTACTTTACTATGTAAAAAAGATGATGTGACAGAAGGGATGGAAAGAGAAGTTTACCCAAGAACTAATAGAGAGATAGGTAAATGTGCCAGTTCCTAAACAATAAAATGTTCTTATTTTGGTGACCTGAATGAATATGTTTTTACTCTGTTCACCTCCCTATTATACAAACAAGTTCTTTAAACAGGATTGTCAATGCTAGTAATTTATAATACCTGCATCTTACACAAAAACTCATCTGTAGCTCTCCCAAAGTGCATTGCAAATGATGTATAGATTATTAATTTGTTGAGCAAAACCTAGGTGAGATATTGGTTTTTGAGATGTGAATATGTTAGCATAACTTTTCAGTATGTGGACATATTAAATCCTTTAATAGATATGAAACTAATGGTGCAAATTTTGTTTTCCAAAACCTGGGAGGGCATAAAGGCCTGAGAGATTAGATATTCCTATTTCCTACAACACAAAAAAAAAATCTATTCCCACACAAATTTAAGGAAGCCATTGATAAAAATAAATAAATAAATAAATAAATAATAATAATAAAAAATCAACTCAGGTCACTTATTAGAAGATGTTCTACTTCCATCAGTCACTACTGGTTTCAGCACAACTATTTCTCCACACAATCCTTACTCACAGAAATTGTAGCTTCTAATCAAATGTTCACTTAAGTCTTAAACAAAATAGCCAAGAACTACAAAAGCTAGCAGTACCTCCCAGAGATTAGCGCAGTATAACTTTTGAGACAAAGGCTGATTTTTTTTTTTTTTTTTTTTTTTAGGGAAAGAATGAAATAAAAACTTCACTGGGAAACAATTCACATCCTTAAATGATCATCAATAAATCACCTCTTTAAATAATTGTCAACGAATCTGAACATTCCTACCTATTCACAAATATCCCCTACAATTACGAGTTTCTTCTGCTTGCTTTATTGGACTGATAATGACTAGTAGTCAGCAGTACACAATTTAAATTGGCAGTCCACATAGCACGTGCAAGGGGAGAGCAATTAACTGAAATACTGAAAAAAAAAAAAAAGAGTTAATTTTCATTCAGTGTATTTCTAAAAATACTTCCAGGAAAATAAGCAGCTAATGTTTGCTCTTGTTTCATTATTCTGGGAAACTGGAAAAAAAAATAAAAGGAAAAAAACTTTTAAAGTTAAATGGGGCACAGTCATGAGTGAGTTGATTAGCTATGCAGGGCGTTGCCAGACATCTGCAAGAAACAGTTCAATAACCTGTAGGAGTTGCAGACACGACAAGGTACTAGAAACACTTGAAGGATTTGCACCAGAAGTTATATGAACAATCAGTCTTGGATTCTGCTTAACTCCCCATTCCTGAAGGCCCCCTGAAGGTATCAGAAAATGTAATCTTTCCAAAATGATAAACAGCCCTTTCTCATCTTGGTAGTTTAACTTCAGAAAGGTGAACACTACCTTTATTTGACTAGTTTATTTGACTAAGTAGTAATATGTAGAGGTGTTTTGTGAGAAAAGAGCCCAGCTGCCTTTTATTCTCTGAAAACGTAAGTTCTGCTTGCTCAAGAGTCTCTCATAACAGACAGACATAGGTGTTGCCACAGTGGTGCAGAGATACAGACAGATATTGTTGTGTCACCAGTGAGACTGAGCTGACCAGCTGAATCTATAATTATGGTTCAAGCTTTTTAAAATATTGTTTTTATTTGATAGTAAGGGAGTAAGATATAAAGCCCTGTTATTCAGGCTGTAGTTCTGCTTGCTTTAATGTCAGTGGGTAAAACTCTCTTCAGTTCTGTTTGTACTGAATTACACTGCATAGATCATTCTCAGTTCACTTTCTTTTAATTCTTTAGCACTCCTAACACATAACTGCATACTCTATGTAAAGCTGGCAGCAGTGGGGAACAAATTGATGTTACTCTTTTCTGTCAATTAAAATTTCAGGGGATTGAGTGGACTGGAGGAGAAGGTGTCTGCACTTTCATGATTGCTACATTTCAATCTCGGAGTTTCAAAATTGGCATCTCCCTCATTGTGTAGCAAATCCCTGAGGGAGAACCACAGGCTTCTAGTTCTGTCCCATTCTGTGTTATAAATGGACTCCAAAGCAGACTCTCCTTTACACACTGTCCTTTGAATCCTGTGACTCACCTTCATAAAAGCTGTCTTGGTCTTGCAGTGAAATTGCTCCTCAGCTCTCACTTCTGTAGTACTGAGCAGCCAAGAGGAAGGGAAAGACACACAGCTCTGTAACCCTGCCCTACTGTACACTGTCAAAACCTGCCAACGGTTCTTCACGCAAATGAGCTTCCAGCTGACAATGTATGTTTTTAATTTAACTCACATGGTTATACATGGGCAGGTGAGAAGGGCCCATTTCCCTTTTTCATTTCTTTTTTTTTTTTTTCCCCTGTGCTGGTAAATGTATTTCATCTTGAAACTCTTGCTTTGGATTAAAAAGCTGTTGCCTTTGGCACTAAAGCTGCACAGCAGGCTGAGGAAAGTAAAGCTTCCTTTCATTGCCATGTTTGAAACTAGAAGAAGTCATCATATTACTTTAACAAGCAGAAATGAATGAAAATGTTTAATATGATTATGCAAGCATGAGTAGCCGTATTACTGTGTTCTAACTGCTGCAGATTTTGCTCTGTGTGATTCCTCATGCTGGAGGATAACGTGATTGTCTATTTTCCACTAACAGTCAAGTTAGGATTTTGATAAGTCTTGTGAGGTGAACTCTCTGGTGATCCATTTACCACCTTTTCAGAAATACAGCGCCTTAAAAAAAGGCTCAAACTGTACATCTGGAGTTAAGTTTTGCTGCCAATGAGCATTTCATACCTCACAGTTATGTATCATTAAGTCTTTGCATACAGGAAGAAGTAACAATCTTCTGTGTTTGCTTCTGTTGTGGGACTGCGTAGAATAGAAATTAGTTCTTGGCTTGTGACAAATCTGAGCAAACCACTCAGAGCATAGCCACTTGAAAAAATCCCTGTCACAGAGAAAGAACAGCATTAGCTTGGGTGCCAGAAGCAATGTTATCTTGTGAGCATGGTGTTTCTCCAATTAGTTGGCTCTGGATGTATTGTGCTGTATTGTGCCACAAAACGTGTCATTAATTGCTTTGTGTTTCACCTCAACACCAATTTGGGTGCTGATTATGATTGGTGAAGGAGGCTGGGATTCATCTCTTCTAATTTTGGATATTGAAGTGGGAGCTGGCTGAGCCTTCTTTGCATAGCAAAGAGAGACAGAAAGTGCACCTAATGATATCAGCCTCACCTCTGTCTTAGCCTGGAATGAATATTCTGATGTTGACTGTTTCTCTCCAGACTACAATTTCTCCTTAAAAGATTCTTATTTTAGAAAAGGAATTTTTATTTAGAATAAATTACAGAATTACAAAATCAGAAAATCATTAAGGTCGGAAGGGACCTTTCAAAGTTTTCTAGTCCAGTCCATCTGTTAAAAGCAAAGTCAACTACAGTTGTGTCCAGTTGGGTTCTGAATACATCTGAGGATGAAGAACCCACAGCCTTTCTGGGAAATGTATTCCCAGTGTTCAGTCACCCCTAGCGAAATAAATAAATAAATAAATAAATAAGTTTTATAGGAATTTAATATATTTCAGCCTGTGCCCATTTCATCTTGTCCTCTCACTGGGCAGCAATGAGAAGAATGTTTCTATCTTTTTCACTCCTTCTGCCAGGTATTTGATAAGATCCTCCCTGAGTCTTCTCTTCTCCAGGCTAAACAGTCCCAGCTCTCTTGGTCTTTCCTCGTGTCAAATGCTCCAGTCCATTAATCATCTTTTCGGTCCTTTGCTGGACTTGTTCTAGTGTGCCCATGTCTCTCTTGTACAGGAGAGCCCAGAACTAGTACTCAGATGTGTCTCAACCAGTAGTGGGCAGATGGCAAAAATCACCTCTCTGGACCTGCTGGCAGTGCTCTTCCTAGAACCCAAAGCTGTCCTCAATTTTGCCATAAGTGAATGATCTCTGTGAATTTTTCATTTTTATTATGATTTTTTTTCTACCCCCCAAAAAAAAAAATAATCCAACAAAACACCTTGATTAGTCCTTCTAGCATTAATATTTTTTCTCATGCTTCTCCTCTGACACAGACAGGCCTAACTGTACCCAGCCTCAAAGCTTGTCAGATGTGAATCAGAGCCTTGCCTTGTTAGTGCAGTAATTAGCCCATGGTGATAAGACCTCTCTCTTGGTGCCTCATTAATGTGGCTTTATGGCTTTTGGACTGGGGCTGACTCATACCTGGCCAACTCAGAGGATGGGCAGGATTAACACAGAGCTGTCTGCATCAGACCATGCAAGTGGGCCTCTCTAGGTTGTAAATAAATTAAGGAAAGGATTGTTGGTTACAATGGTATTGAGCTGCTGATTATAAGTGAGTACTACAGGTGCTACTACAGTCCGGATGGTAAGAATATCCACATATTCATGCTAACATCTTCATTGTCTAAGAAGGGACATTATTTATTTTTATTTTTATTTTTATTTTTATTTTTATTTTTATTTTTATTTTTATTTTTATTTATTTTTAATCTTTGGAATATGGACGCACATAATTTAGTGTTCTGATTTTATCAAGTAGTAGTGAATCTGAATGATAAATAAGTATGCTATGATTTACCCTTATGAGTTTTCCTAATACTTTCTTTTTACGCCTTTAGAATTAATTACTGAGAGAGATGGTTACTGAACCATAGTGCTTAAGAACTGTGTTTTGTCTCCTTCTCTTCCACTCCCAGCCTCTTTGCAGAGTGAGACAAAATGGTCACTATGCACATTACTTTGGAGAAAATGACCTATACAAGACATAAAGTAGTGAAGAATTGTTCCCATATACTTGGATTAGTGGTTCTGGGCTAAATTAAGCTCACTGCACATGTGCAATGCACCAAAGTCAATGTAAGGATCTCATGAAAAAGTCCAGATTCTGGTAGTTATTCTTCCAACATACACTGGGGTCTGAAATTGCCATTGTTTAAAAAAAAAAAAAAAAAAAAAAAAAAAAGTCAGCAGAGGAGGGGATAGACTTACCGAAATAAAAAGTACTAAATGCCCTTTCATTGCAAAAGAGGACCTAATAGTAGAAGTTTTTCCCATTAATCCATTAGTCACTCATCTTAATTTTCTTTTATCATTACCAAAATAATTGAAAACCCAGATCTATACAGGTAAGTTCCTGCAGGCTCGTAATTGTTTATTGTATCTTTTGAGCCTAATTAAGAATCAGGTACATATTGTACTAGCCTTACTAGAGAAAACTAAGAAAAAGGTATTATCTGTGTAGGGAGCACACAACACAGTAGGGCTAGTAGGCACAAGAAACGAAGTGGATTAGGGTGTTTTGGAAGCACAAGGGAACACTTAGAAAAGAATTCAGTTAAAGTTACAGAAAAAGTTACCATCTGACAAGAAGGACCCAGGGGCGTTGGTTGATGAGAAGCTTGACATGAACCAGCAATGTATGTTTGCAGCCCAGAAAGCCAACAGTATCCTGAGCTGCATCAAAAGAAGCATGCCCAGCAGGTCAAGGGAGAAGATTCTGCATCATGCTCTTGTGAGACCCCACCTGGAACACTGCATTCAGCTCTGGGGTCCCCAGCACAAGAAGGATGTGGACATATTAGAATAAGTCTGGAGGAAGGCCACGAAGATGATCAAGGGGCTGTAGCACTTGTCCTGCAAAGATAGGCTGAGGAAGTTGGGGTTGTTCAGCCTGGAGAAGAAAAAGCTCCAAGGAGACCTTATCGGGGCCTTCCAGTACCTAAAAGAGGCTTACAGGAAAGCTGGGAAAGGGCTCTTTGTAAGGGGGTGCAGTGATAGGACAAGGGGTAATGGCTTTAAACTTAAAGAGGTTTAGATTAGATATAAGGAAGAAATTCTTTACTATGAGAGTGGTGAGGCACAGGAACAGGCTGCCCAGAGAAGCTGTGGATGCCCCATCCCTGGAGGTGTCTGGGCAACCTGGTCTGGTGGGAGGTGTCTCTGTCCATGGTGGAGGGGTTGGAACTAGATGATTTTTAAAGTCCCTTCCAACCAAACCATTCTGTGATTCTACTATTCTATGGTCGCTTTCTTAACTAATAAAATTTTATCATGACATCATCAGGGTATAGTGGCAGAGAGAGGACCTAAGAACAAAGAATGGTTTTCATAAGTCTTGCAAGATATTTTTCCTTCCATAGACAGGAGAGACTGTGAATAAGCATACAGGCAGGTGATATGGAAATGGATATAAGGATGATCAAGGCCTGGAGAAAACAAAAACAAGAGGTTGATGGTTTGATGACTAGCAATGAAAAGATGGCTTCATATTCGGGTTTCTTACTTGAAATGGAAAGGATTTTTTTTCTTGAAGTAGAGAGTTATGAACATTTGTAAACAAAGTGGGCTTCTGTGACCTGTCTTAGGTGGAACATCATATTGAAACATTCACCCAAAGGCTATTTTAGGTTGTGAATCTTGGCATCTTTGCCTGCCTTCTACGAGAGATATCATTTCACATTGTCAAATGCCATTCAGAAGTAAATTTTTTTCCATAGTATTTTAGATGGTAAACTTTGTCTTTGTTAAAAGTGTTTTTAAGTCCATTTTTTCAGTATTTTTATTTTAGCCTTTAGACACCTTTGTTCTTTACTCACAGCAAGTAATCTATGTGTCCTGCAAAGCTACAAGATCTTGTCTTCTAAAAATGCATGAACATTTCTGATTTACAGGATTCACTTGGATCTAGAAGCCTGTTTTTTTTTGTCACTCAAAAGACATTAGCTTATGTAAAAGCAGTTGCATGTTCATTTAGCAGTTGTATACACAATACTTGCACTTCCTTGTTGTAGACGAATTCTTGATTTACAAAGATACATTAAAGTTTGAGATCAACCAGCTATTCCGTTAACCAGCAGTTGCTAAAAAAAAAAAAAAAAAAAAAAAAAAAAAAGCAGTGCAGTTCTTGCAGTTCTTGCTATAGATGTTGTAATTGTTCTTGCTGTTCTTGCTATACATGTTGTAATTATTCAGGCACCGAACCAGGCTTTCTATGAATCAGTATTCAGTTATAGGAACCTCAGTGGGAAAAGGTGCTAAAGGGATAGTTCTGAAGTTTTTTTTGTAATATACAAGAATGTTTCACTGATGATTTCTCAAAAATGGGAAGCCATGAAGTTTTATCATCAGATGTCATTCACAAGTCTGGTGTTTCTCTGTTTTTCCCCAAGAGGTATAAATTAAGACATTATCACTATTATCTGCAATATACTTAGATGAATCTCTATTGCATTGTCTTGCAGAGATTAAATAAATCCAGGCCATTTGGAGAAAAAATGGCATTCATAAATAATATCAGCTTATCCACAGATAACAATACAGGATTTAATTTGAACCATTTAGTACCAGGTTACAAATCTTCAGCAGTCTGTAAGTCAGTTTTATTTTTTGCAGCAATATAAATTACTGTGGTTTGATGGCTTGATTTGTTTGGGTTCACATAAACTCCCTGTGAATAAAATCTGCCAATTTTCATGGCAATATAATTTTCAGATGCATATTTTTGTATAAGTGTTCAATACATCTTGGTGCCAAGAACCTGTGCTTATACACTGTCCAACATACAACATTATACCACAGTGGTATCTTACAATAATATTCTTTGAAAAGTTAGCTGTAACCCTAAAAGCTCAGCTCTTGCACTGCACACAGGTGAGACAGACTGTCATCCCTCCCCTTTCTTTACCACACCTTTGCAACTTTTAACAGGAGCCTGGTTAAGTCAAAGGACTTGTGCCCAAGGATGTGGAATAAGATAGCATAGAGCTGATTGTGGACTTGCGTCAGATTTTACAGGGTGCATGGAAAATGTCTTCTTTTTGCCTCATGTCACAAGTTGGAAACTGTTATTGGGTGTATATTACTGTTGTTAGTTGGGGGGGAGAGGGCATATTTTAAATTATTGGTAGGACAGTAAGAATGTGATGTGGTATAAGTATGAAACTCTAGCTTTCTGATATCTCTACAATAAAAAAAAGAAAAAAAAAAAAAGAAAAAAAAAAAGAGATGAAGTCAGGAAAATATAGGAATGTAAGCCTTCTCATACAATATTGACCTTAGCTTTGTCTGCGCAGCCATTGATGTTAAAGTGAAAAAGGTGCAAGAAACATAGAAGGTGCAAATATAAAACTTTCCCCCCAAGTCTGTCACTATGACTACTAACAACTACGGATTTTATTTAGACTTTGGAATTAATTACCTCAGGAAGTCATTATGGCAATTGTAAGCGTCATGCTCTAACGTTTAAGACTATCTTCAATTATTGAAGTTATAAAGCTTAGGATTCCTGAGATCCATATAAAGTTTGAACTCTATGGTGAAATATGATCTTTGCCTTAGTGACTTCTAGTGGCAATGAGATTCACAGTTTATTAACTTATGTAAGGAAAAGTTTCCTCTTAGTGGTGTTAATTATAGTCATAGGCCTAGCTTTATAAATTGATCTTTTTTGCTATGCTAGGCACACCTCCTTTTGCTTTAATAGCTATAAAAACAAAACAAAAGATATTTTAAAATTATTTTTATTATCATTTTTTTAATAAGGGCACTTTCACACATCTACTTTTTATCTTATTTTATTTTAACATTTAATGTTAAGAGCAAGAAATTTTATTTTAAAGAATAGAATTGAGTGACAAACTTACATGTTTGGCAAACGTTTCTACCTTTGAAGCAATATTAGTGGAAGCCTGAGGGAGACAAAGTTTCAGAATGTTAAAACTACAAACTTTCTTTTTAATAATACATGAAGCTGCCTTAATAAATCCTTATGGAAACTGTAACAGTAGCAGCTAATGACTGGTTTTAGTTAATGACCCATTAACATGTTAGCAAAGCAACCACTAACTGTGATACTTGGTGAGAATCAGTTTCAAAGGGACGATTAATATTAAAATGTGATGTTGATTTATTAACCAATACATTTGAAGGTATTACTTTCTACCTGGAGCAATGAACACATACTGCAGTGGCAGTGTTGGTAAATCAGTAATTCTGTGAGGGTTAATAATCTGTTTTTTTCCAATCAGGCAACAGAAGAAAGAAATAGCTGTCCCTCCCCAGGGATGTTATTTGCTGAGGCAAATTTCAGTCTTGGATGGTGCTTTAAAACAATGTTGCTACTGTGGGTCTTAACAGGGCACCTAGAAATCTGAGTCATGTAAAAGCCAAAGATATGAAGACCTACTTTTGCCTAATGAGGTCAGGGAAAGAGACCTTCCATTAGTTCTTTACTGAGGAGGCCAATATAACAAATAACATTAAAAAATAAACAAACAAGCAAACAAACAACAACAACAACAAAAAACAACAGTAAGTAAACTGCCTTGGGATGTCTAAAGCCACTGCTTTTATGTACTTAATAAGTATTTTTTGGACATATGTTACAGGTCAAGACTCCCATTTCTGTATAGTTGTGCTCTTGCACAACAGAAAGCCTTCTTGAATTGTATCCTCGTGACTATGCCTGTTGTTGGAGTCAGTGCTTCTTTGGCACGAATAATATCTGTTATGTGCCGCTAGTTCTCTTTCTATGTGTATTTCAAGTTTGTGTCATGTATATATTTGCTTTTTGCTTTATTTCCACCTCAGATAAGGTAGAGGCAAAGAAACCCACCCTGTGCTTAGAGGGGTAGATAACCAAGTCTGTGTAGGGACCTCTTGAGGAACAGGTTCCACTTCCTCAGGTGAGGCTTCATGAAATTGCTGTCTTTTGCACATCGAGTTTTATGTTGTTCTACAAAATTCCAGAGTTATTGATTGTGGCCTTCATCCTCATTGCTTCTCAGAACTGAAGGCTATAAATCACCCAGGAAACCTTTCCCTGAGTTTCAGTTCTTCAGAACTGAAAGACAAGCATGTTCTTGGCACTTTCATTACCAAGATTTGCCTGCCTGAGCAGTCACTTGACTTCAGCAGGCTTCCTTCCTTCATTCCTCTCTTCAGTGTGTCAGATTGTGCCATGTCCCAGATCCCCATGTCCTTTCTATCAGGAAAGCTCCAATGCTTTGCAAAGAATGAAACTTTTTTCTCCTCTAACTCTACAAATGGAGCCACTGAGGTCTAGAGACATGAAATGTGCATTTGAGGGCTACTACTTCCAAAACATCCTAAGGGCTTTAAATCCACACATCTAACTTAAGCGTATTTATGTTGTAGTTAGATCCCTCTCCCTTGTTTGTAAATAGCATTGTGGTAGGGTTCAGCTGCTCAAACATGTCTCCATGTGGTACACTGTGGGTGAAATTACAGTATCACTTACACCACTGGAACCAAATAAGAGGCAAGGTCCCTCACATCCATCATGGGGTGCCAGAAGGTAATGGCATGTCAATAGGTACTTACCTGCCTGGACATGCTTAGGCACAATAAAGCATTACAAAGTGGTCAAGCAATAGCTATTATAAGTTAGCTATGATTCTAACTGGCATCCTGCCAGCAATGTTTTGGCCAGTCAGCTAAAGAGAATATTAATCTGAGGTTGATCCATAGCACTGTTTTCCCTTGCAATTTGTGTCTGTAATATGTAAATGTGTGCATTTGAGATTTTTGAACGTTTGCTAGTCAGCATGAGATGCCTGTCTGCTGAACAGTTTGCTTCTCCTGAGGCCACTTGACCATGGAAAAGTGAGCCCACTTACCTACAAGGTGCTACCAGCACAGTGAATGCAGATGAAATTGAAACAGAAGCCCAGTAGCAATTTGTCCATGGAGAAACACGTTCTCTTGAGTAATCCAAAATACTTCGCATTCCCCTGAGAACTTTTGTACACTAACAGTACCACTGTATAAAGGTGATGATGATAAAGGCAGACTCAATTTATTATTGAGCTGCTGTTCAGTGGAATCTTCGCATGTTGAATTTGAATTTGAATTTGAAATTGAATTCATCTCAAATCCAGAAGATGTGAAACAACTGATCCCAGTGAAGGGCTCCCCACATGCAGTACTGTCTTGAACTTTGTTCCTCTGAAGAGAAAGAAGATACACGTAGGGTTACTGCCATGTCAAACCAAATTAGAAGTTTGGTCATGCTGTTTCCTTATTTGTGTCACCTACTGTTCTCAGTTGCTGAGAATCACTGTAAATACAGATACAGATACGCTCTCTTAGTCAATATGGGTAGTGTTTTATTTCAGGAGAATGAGTTGCTTTTTTTTTCTTCTTCACTTTTTTTTTTTTTTTTTAAGGAAATATTTGTTTAAACATTTGCTCAAGAAGCTGTCTTCTGCCCAAAAAGTCTTGCCCTGTTTTTTGAGTCTTTCTTTCTCTTTTCCACCAATGAACAGTGGTAAGACACAGCTCTAATAACCTGAGGAGTTCCCTGAGATTATAAAGGAAAATGGAGCCAGGACACGTTCAGAAAGCCAACTCTGCACTTCAGTTTATAGCAGTAATGGAGCCTGAGCTGTTGTTCCTTGTGACAAAACAGCTAATGGTGCCTGATTTATAACAACCTTTGCACGTCAGTGATTCCAGTGCCAAAGACACCGGTCATTCTGGTTTCAGGCTTGGGTAAAGCCTGAGACTGAGCTATGTATATCAACAGTGATCAGATAGAGATGACAGTGGAGATTTTTTGCTTCACTTTTTTTTTTTTTTTAAGACTTCTTGGCCCAGCTTGGTATAGCTGATGTGGCCTTTATTATTATTATTATTATTATTTATTTAAGAAATGACAGCAAAAATCACATTGCTGCTTTTTGGCATCTCAGAGAATGCTACTGCACAGTTGCTCACCTGCCCTGAGGCTATGCTTCATGAGAATTCACAAGTCTGAAGTGACCCCTCCTGCGTTTAATGGGCAGCTAAAGCAGCTGAGGTGCTGAGGACAGGCAGTGCTACTTTAGGCTTACTTACAACACCTAGCTTTGGTTCTCATCTAATCCAGTTCTGACGCTTTGAATGAGCAACTTGGTTAGAGCCTAAGTGAGTCTGGGGCTTGGATAAATGCCAGCTTGCTGATTCTCTGCCTGATGAAGACTGAGGAAAACAACTGGAAGATTTGGCAGAAATTACATCAGCATCCCTAATTGAGAATGTGCACCTGCCACTTGCTGTTCAGATCTATAACTCAGGTCTTTCTAAAATTACACCTGCTCCTTTCGCATGTTTAGTTAGAAGCTGTTGACAAGATTGTGTTTTATTATCTCTGCAACTATTTTTTTCTCTGAATGTGGGGTGACAGGGCTCAATGTGAAAGCTGTTTGGAACTTCAGCTGGCGAAGTGAGGAGAGCCTGGCCATATACTCACGTTTAACTAAACCCAGATGCTACAGAAAGAGGGGGAAAGATGACAGCCTTGCACATGAACATGGTTGCTATGAAAAAAAATGTTAATTTGGTGATGGGAAGGGGCTTGTTAACTTACTGAACTAGCTTTTGTTACAGCTGCCCATAGGTTTTAGATATTCCTTTCCCTCTGAAGGGGACCCAAGTCTAGGAACTCTGATGTGTCTTGTGAGAAAGCCTCCTTGGGAATAATTGTAATTAGGCAACTAAAATATACAATATTATATACAATCAATGGGAGAAAGTTAGCTGGGTATGTAGTGTTCATCCTTCTCTATTGTCTTCTTTTTTCCCCTCTTCCCTATTCCTCACATTTTGTTCTTTTAACATATGTATATTCAGAACCACGAATAATTAAGATAACAGTATTACATGATGTTCATCCAGCCTGAAGAGAAAGTTGAGGTAATTTTAGGTAATTACAGAGGGCAAAACTGATCCCCAGTTACCTTCAGTAAGGTATTGAAATAGCTTTCACATGAAGATAAGATCTTTCATAAGATCCTTCATAATGTTATCTCTTAGAACTATCTCCATAACAATATATATGGTATTAGAGAGATATATATAGTTATACTTGCATTTGTAATGACTTGGGTACTTTCAGAAAGAAAAAAAAAAAAAAAAAAAAAAAGTGCTAGGCAGATAATAGAAGATCTTGAAAACAAACTCAGAATATGCTTTCATGAATTAAAATTGAAAAATATGTTTAGAATATCACAGGGAATGGAAGTCTATACATTCTCAGGTTGAGGTGTATCTTGTTCTATTGTGTTAGTCAAAAGCAAACAAACAATAAACAAACAAAAAAACATAAGCAGAGTGCTACTGTGGGACTAGGTATGCCTACATTCACCTCCTGGCTTTTCTTGCCCCAGAACATGCATGAAGATTCTCAAGTCTCAGGGATGCTAGTGACATGAAATCCCTGATTTGCTTCTTGGCAGGTAGTGGTCTGCTGCACTTATTCCTACTGATGTATCAGAACAGAGTAGAGGAATTGTTCTTCCTCTTGACCACCTATATCACCCTCTACCCAAATGCTGAGAGTGCTAGCCTTGAAAGTGGGAGATCCATGTTCCCTGCTTGATTTGGAAAAGGATTCCAACTCTTTTGCCTCAGAGAAGATAAGGTTACAATGGCACTGTATGATAACTTTTAAATAGCTCTCACCCTAGCTAAGTGAAGAAAGTATAGAAGATTACTACTTTGGGAAAAAATAGGAGCAGGGTTTAAGTATCCAAGGCAAGTGAACTACTGTGAACAAGATAGGGTAAATAGATTCAAGGTTTTCTTTAATATTTGATGGAAAACCCAAGTCTCTGCCAACTGTTGGGTGTAGAGCAAGTACGGAAGTCTACTGTCTCCTCTTCTGCTTCTCCTGAGAGAGGACTGATGTGGTGTCAGCACTCAGCCACTGAACACCAGTGACCATTGCCCAGTTCATAGGCAGTGGGCCCTTCTCTCTTAGGTGCTTCCCATCACTTGAGGCTTCTCTCCACTTATTTTGTTTGAACCTAATTCTGCAGTACCTAATTGTTCTACAGTACCAGGATGCCGGATGCTATAATGGGTTGTGATTTCTTATATATATCAGTTCACTTAAAATTTAACTTTTGCAATGATGACGAGTTCAATACCTGAGTCCCTTAATAGATTAGCCCTTGACTGCCCTGTGTTTCAGTTCTTCATTGATGCAGGCATTAACTACAAAGTCTGAACTCTCAGTGATGCTGTGGAAGACAAAGGCATGAAAGATTGTCCAGTGCAGAGACACAGTTGTGAGAGGGCAATAGAAGCAGATAAGGTAAGTCATGAGGAAGAGTCTGGAACACATCTCTTTGTAACAGAAGGGTTTGGATCACATCTCTTTGTAACAAAGATACAACTATCATCTATCCACTCTGTGGAAGCCCAAAGCACTTCCTGGGAAACTGGATTCTGCATATTTCAATGTTACTCAATCATCATGAGGCTTTCAATAGCACTCATTGCAGGGTGAGACTGTGCACCACTAAGGAGCATTAGGAAGCATCCCCCAAGAAAAATGGTGGGAGCAAAGCATTAAACAATGTTCTTGATCTTCATGTTTTAGCATTAAATTAATTCCTAGACATTCAGTATTTATTGTCATGACATTTACAATATGACCTCCATGCTACAGGTTTAGGAAATCAACAGCTGAAGTATTTAATTTAAGAACCAAAAGCAAGACTATCTGATATTTTTCTCCTCTGCTGGCTTACCAAGCCATCTTGATAGATTTAAATCAACAGGAGAGTATTTGTTTCACTACTGATCATTACTTCTTAAGGAAATTATATATAAAATTCCAAGGAAAGATGTTTCTGAATAAAGGATTCCTGCTGTCCATCCTATGATAGAAAAATAGTACTGTTCTATAGAAGACTTGCTGTTGTTTCCATATATTTAATTTAGGTAAGAAACAAAAGGAAGTCAGGTCCATGTTTAGAATCTTACAAATAATAAATCCAGTATTTTTGCAGTTGGTCTTAATTTGAATTTTGATTTTTTTCCCCTTTCTTCTTTTTTCAACAATCCTTTAACAGGTATTTACAAGAGTTATATTTATTTGCAGGGCTACTAATATATTGTCACAAGTGGTCTCAACTCAGGGAATTTCACTTAATTAAATTTATTGTCAATGAATATAAACTTTTAATTACTAGTTTGGGTATTGGGAAACAAAGACAATCAATTAAACAAATACTTAGGGAAACATCTTACCTCTCTTTCCCAAGGTTCATCTTCACTCTAGACACCTGGATCGGAATCTCTGGATTCTTCTGTGGGCTCCAGACCCCTGGGGGTGCCCCTTTCCTAGTGTGATTTACCCACCGGCCACAGTCCCTTCAGAGACAGACCTCCTCTTGTGTTTTCTTTTGTGCATCCTCATGTGTCTCTTTTTGTGTGTGTGCCCTGTCCCTATGGGGACAGGGCACACACCCTTTATTAAACCTTCCTGGTTGCAGATGCTGCTCTGGCTGCATTACTGGTGGGTGATGCTGGACCCAGCTGTGGTCTGCACGGGGCACTCCTGGCCTTTTCCCACACATCCTGCATCCCCCTGCTACCCAACTTCTGACAATTATGCCTATTACATATATAGGGAATACACATAAATCATGTATATATACGTATGAATCATTTAGTCAAGTCTGTAGATATCTTGCCAGTCCAAAAGTTAAACAATAACTAATTTCAGACTTCAAATGCTTCAGGATCTTTACATCTACTGTCTTGTCTTATTCTTTTATTTCCTTTTTTTTTTTTTTTTTTTTTTCATGTAGTACATCTTCCTTTGTTGTTGTTGTTGTTGTCATTGTTCTTCCTGTTGAGTACTATGCCTTTATCAGTCTGTTGTTCAGTTGCACGTATAACCACGTCAGGTATTCCATACAGCCTCTTCAGAATGAGGATGTTCCGAAGACCTATCCCCATTTCACCTGTGAGCCCATCTTAAAGGCCTGTGCCTGTTTTGCTGCCAGTGTGACTACCATTCTGTTCTAGGGAAAACCACTTTAAATATTCTTTTACCTTAACTTGCTGCTCAGCTGTATGAATGCCTAAAGAGAAGTTTCATTTCTCCCAGGTGGATAAGGAGCTAAATGTCTGCAGGACCTGCATCTAGGATCTGTGGTCCAGGTTGCAAGACAAACTAGTGCTGTCACCTGTCTGGGAGAAAATATTAGATTCCGGAGAGCTCTAACACACTCCCTCATTTACTCACATATAAGTGAGAAATCAAGCTATTCCATTCACTGAAAGATTTATGACTCAGCAAGGATATTGCAAGTGAAGAAGGTCAATATTCGGGATCCTTCCTTTGAAAATACAGTTTTGTATGACTGATCAAACGTCCTTAAAAACGGTAAGCACCGTCCTACAAACAACCCAATGTAATACTTTTCCCCAGTGGCCCCTCCAGCGTGCCGTCTAGAACGCCTCGACGACGAGGAAGCATGCACTTTGTGCGCACACAGCCGGCACCGCGAACAAATTTACCTTTTACAGCGCACCTGGCCGGCGTTTCTTTTGCTCTCCGGGCTTTCTCTCCCGCTTTAAGACCGCGGAGGGCTGCAGGCGGGGCTGAGCGCTCGCTGCGCGGACCGGCGGCCCCGCAGGCTGCCAGCAGCCCCCGGTCCAGGCGGCCGGACCCGGTGCGCGCTGCCTGGCGGCTCCGGCGGGGGCATGTGGATGTTGGCCGTCGCCTTGCTCCACAGCATCTCGCACGGTGAGCACTGCGCGGGGGGTGGGGGGCTCGGTTCCCCGCCGCGGGGAGAGGGGCGAGGGCTCCCTGCGGTTGTGTTGGCGGCAGGCTGACCTTCCCCGGGGGAGGCACGGAGGAGCCGGCCGCCCCCCCCCCTCGTTTTGGCAGGTTATCATTTTGGTTCTTCTGAAGCGGCAGCCAACTCCGTGCCGCCGGTCGCTGCCTGGGAAGGGAAACTAACGCGGGTGGTGTTTGCGAGGTCCGCGCTTAACGCGGTTTGTGCTCTCGTGTGCTTTTAGAAAGCTACGTGCAAGAGCTGTGAGTGTTATTTCTGGTGGGTTGCATCTAACAGTTTCCTCGAAATCCTTATATAAATACATCGTTGACACACCAGATTTAGAAATGGGTTTTTAAAAATATCTGCTGCCTTTACAGAAGTATACTTGGTAAAAGAAATGATTAGGGTAAATATCCGAGTCACAGAGGAAATATCTGTTACATGATTTAGAAGCATCCGCTCCCTGAGAAGTCCTCTCTTAACATTAACTATTAAAGACGAATACTATATCCCCAGTGTCTTGTAAAGCTTGTTTGGGTGAAGCCATTCCTCTCTTATGTGAAAGGTTTGTAATCCTTCAGCTGGATGTATACACATGTATTTTGCCATTTTCCCACAAAGCTTTGCCAATGACCATCAGTCATGACCTGAAACAGCTGCTGATCACTTCTGGAAACCATACTGAGTGCAGAGGTTTATGATCTGAGTTCAGAAATGAAAGCCTGTACTTACAGTGCTGAAGATACCTGATGAAGATCTCAGCATGTGAATTTAAAATTAATGACAAATGTTAACATGCTAATTCTTTCTGAGTTCTCAACAGACAAAAAGCCTGAACCTCATATGGAAAGAGAAGTTCATATTGCTGCAGTTTTCTTATATTCAGAAATTTATTTTCTTACTGTAATTTGAATTAACTAGTCAAGGAAACAATAGTTGAAATTTTTAGCTTATACAGCAGGATGTTTCAAGTGTACTGAATTCCTTGATTTTGGAAAAGGAGATGGTACATCCATTAACTCTTTGATCAACCCTTAACTTACATATAACCATAAAAGTTAGTGAATTTAATAAATCAGCCTTGAAATAGCTTGGCAACATAACTAGGTGGTGACTCGCAGACCAGGAAAACAATACAATATTCATTTGAGTGAAATCAAATACTTATTATATGGAGTATTGATGTATACCTTGCCTCTTAGGATTATTTTCCTTCCTCAGCATCTAGTATTTTCTTCTGTTAAGTTTTTTTTTTTTTTTTTTTTTTTTTTTTTTTTTTTAATAATGCTATTTTGGTAGGAAATCTTTTTAATCTGTTTATTGACTTTTAGCCAACTGAGTATAACTTTTTTTTTTTTTTTTTTTTTCCCTCCCCCAGTCTAAGCTTTCAGGCAAAGGTATGTAGGCCAAAATAATAACAAGTAATTCTCTCAACGTTGCTGTGTAAGAAAGGCAGGAGATGTTATACAAGACAGGTGTACCTTTTTAAGACTTCTAGATTAACATTGAGCTAAAAAATGCTTAAAGCCCATCGTGTTCTAGTCCTATCATTTCACAGAAAGAGTTATTAGAAACAGACAGGATCCAGGTTTATACAACAGAAGCAGGAAAGTATTCTGTGTGAGAGGAATTTAGGTGGGAAGAGAGAAAATAATATCTTAAAGAAAGAGATGAAGTGGTGAGAATGTGATAACCATGTATAAACAATCATGTAAAAAAATGGACGTCCTTATTTGCTTTGCAGAACAGGAGATGTAGAGGCTAACATCACTGCTCTATGTCTTCTGTCAAACAAATGAGTCCTCCCCACCATATGACTGTGTCCTGTGTGCTGTTCCTGTATCCGAGGATGCTAGGTGGGGATCTTTTATTTTTTATTTTTTGGTAGTTTTGGAAAAAGTGTTCCAGAGCAGTGGGAGAAAAGGCATTTTAGCTACTTCCCACTCCTCCAAATTGCAGTCTTTTCCAGGCAAGGTGGGCATACTCATTTTCCTTTTCCCTTTTGTATCCTGTAAAAATGATATTTACAGTGATTACTTAGTAGCAGTCACTTTATAAACACTTAAAGAAAAAAACAACAACTGTGGTAACTGTTAGTAAATGTAGGATTTCTAAACAAGCCACTATTATCTAAAAATAAGTAGTGGTGGTGAAGAGACCACTGACAGGTGGATGTACTTAATCAAAATAAAACCACCCAAGGAAAGCTGAGCAAAACTACCACAGCACCAATGTGAGGTGGACCTGAATCAGCTTCTCTGTGGAGAACAAAGCCAGCTGTTTTGCTACAGAATCTGAGAGGGACTCTGATAAATATTGTCCATCCCCCCTGCCCAAAGCAGAGGTAAGTACTATGGCAGGTTGCACAGGAATAGGTCCTGTCAGGCTTTCATTGTCTCCAAGGATGAAGACTTCACAGCTTCTCTGGGCAACCTGTTCCACTGTTAAACCACCATTAGTGGACTTTCTTGTTTTTTCAATCCCTTAACTAACTTTGTAACCCCTCACTAGACCCTCTGCTACATTCATGTCTTTCTTAGACAGGGAGCCTAGCTCTAGTACACAGTACTCCAGATGTGGTGTTGCCAGTGATGATGTGATAATGGTGTTTCTTTTCTTCTCTGACACCAGTCCAGAATACTGCTGTCGCTCTTATTTACCCAGATGTTTATTTTACTGTGAAACCCTTCAGTAGACAAGGTACACCATTGCATCTATCAAATGTTGCTTTCCTCTGTTGCTGATGTCCTTCATAGCAGCACCCTACCAAATATCTCCCATGAAGTACTTGGAGTCACTTCCCAGCTCCAACCAGTATATCAATTTCCACTTGTTAGCCAGACTCTCAGACTAGTATTTTTCTGCTCTTGTCTTTTTGGAAGGAAATTCTTATATAAGATCTCCATTAGCCTCCTTCAGATCCTGCCCATGGACTTATAGTTGCTTCAAAATGTGGCAATGCTTTGCTGCTATGGTCAGTGGTAAACTTGCCTTAATTTAAGGTGTTAATGGTGTGAGTTGTTTTAGCTTCTTTGTATAGTCAATGAAAAGAGAGAAACAAGAATTTCAGGTGTGCAATTTGTGTTCTACTTTGGTTAACCACACTAAGTAGAGAGAAATAACCTTAAACGTGCATGTTTCTCCCTTTTGACTGCTAACAGGGACCAAGATCTCTGGCAGAAAGCGAGAGCATGGACAAGAGAAGTTTGCTCTATATTTTTGTGTTTCTATGGATTACTTCTTAATGTGAACGATATGAAGAAAGTACGCATCTTCTGCTTATCTGGAAATATTTTACATTAGTGAAACTTGTATTCAGTATTCGAAGGTAAATACAAATGCTGTTACCTCTATAGATTTTTCTTTTATCTGTAAAAGCAAACAACGTTAGGTTATTATGAATAATTTTGACTCCACAGTGCATTTTCTAAAGTGGTGTGTAAGCACATAGTCTCCTGGTGGTCTGTGATAATGTGTATAAGATGTGAAAGACTCCAAAAAGTTAACAAAAGCAGAGGTTCCCAATTAGTTCTGATGACCACACCTGCAAACAACAAGTTGCAGCAGGGCAGAGGCAGATGCTTTGCACCTGGAGCCCCTTTCCAGTATTGGTGAGAACTGTAATGTGACCAACTCTGAACAGCTGGCTCAGCAGTAGGTCATCTGTGTTGAGGAAAAACTTGGGATCCATAAGGTCAGCCTCTGTGAAAGTCTCTCCACTATATGTAGTCTGTTTTGGTGAACTGTCAGGGGGTTTTATGTTTTTATTTTCTATCCCCTCTCCAATTTTGTCCCTCCTCACCAAAATACTTTCCACCTAGTTGTTTGTGAAGACCTCCTCCAATGCCTTGCTGTCAAATGTTTATGATCTCACAGAACAGTCTTTGTTACAAAGTGGGAACAAGAATATTTTATGGAAATAAGAAGCAGAAAGATCTTCAGAGGCTGAGCTCTGCTTGTCACAGGGAAAGTCTATATGGCATGAAGGGGGAAAAAAAATCACCCATACATCATTCATGTCTCTCTCTAAGACAAATTCTGAGATACCAGAATAAACATTCCCAGTGCAGATATGTGAATGGGGAAAGTTTGGTTTAAGCTCGTGCTCCTGACTCTTGGGGCAGACCATCTGGAGAACCTATGACAGTCTACTTTTGTTCTTGCGATGTTATCCATGACAACAAGTTGGCGAAGAAAGCATTCATCACAGGCTGTCCCTGAAGCAACCTTCTCAAGGAGCAGACTGGAGCTCATGACGCAAGAAACACTTCTGGCCAACTCCTCCCGTGAAATGCACACCAATAACTCAATGGAAGCAGGAAGAAGAGCAGATGGAAGGGCTACCGTTGCCCCACACGAGCAAATGCAATTTATATCTGTTTCCTTTCCTCATTTTAACACCCTCCCCGGTAGGCTGTTGCTTGGCAACCCTGCCTCCTTGCTCCACAGCTGCTCTGCATTTCTTCTCCCCCCCTCAGCCCTCACGGCTGCACTGGGGTTGGGAAGAGGCATGACCGCATGTGCTCCCAGCAGTCTGCAGGCAGAGATATTGCCTCTTCGTCAGCACTCTAAAACAGGTAGGAGCTGCACAAGGAGGAAGATGAGAGGCCAGAGGACACTGCATTTTCTGAGGCATGGCGAGCTCTGCTCTTCCTGTTTCCTTCTGCATACTGACTGTGGCCAGGGGGGGTATTGGCTCCCAATAATTCAATTCTTCTTTTGTTTATGTGGTTGCCATTCTGTGCAAGCCACTGGCATCCTGGGCAGGTAACAGAGAGAAAGCAGTATTTGGCTCAGGACCAGGTGCAACCTTCTTCTCATATAATTACAGTGCTTAATGAATTGCACTGTAAGAATTATTAAAAAAAAATAAATCTGCAGAGCTCTGAAACAAACTAATTTATTCTTTAAAAAAAAAAAAGCCTTGTAGAAGCTGCAATACTTCTTTGTATTTCCTTCCCCCCCATTCTTTTTTAATAAGAGGCAGCTCTGTATACATACATGCCCATATTCAAACCCAGAGTAGTCCTATGACACTTTAAAAAAAAAAAAAAAAAAAAGAAAGAAAAAAAAAAGACTCAGACTCTTATCCAAATAATCAAAAACCAGATTTGAAGGTGAAATAGCACTCTTGACTCTGCCATTTCATGCTACAATATTATGATATATACTGTATGGCATAGCTATGCCTATGATTTCGGTATATGTAGTTCACTCCATCGTATCTTGGTATTAAAATCATTTTGTGCTGTGGTCTTTAATGTCTTGTCTTTATACATACATCAAACACACAAAGGGTTTAGTTCATCTGTATTTGGAGACTTTTAAATGGATAGCTGCAGTGCCACAATGCTTGTATGTCGTGTTATACTACTTTCCCTTATGAGAACCAATTAGTACCAAGAGAAACCTTTATGCCCTTCTGCAAGCCCAGTTTTTCACCCAATTGTCTTCTGTTATCTTATATGCTGTGTCCCAGCTTTTATCTGGGAGGGATTATGTGCCCATAATCCCTCCTCCTCCTCTCCCTCCCCCCCCCACCTTTTCTATCCTAGGAACAAACTTGTCTGTATGAAGATATGAAAATAATATACTATTTTTCCTGGCCTTTTCCTTCTGAAAGAGAATATTTTTCTTGTAGTTGACTGCTAATCCTGTAAGTAGGCAAGAATCTTACCTTTTTGTTTGTTTGCAAGGTGTAATGCAAAAGAAGTCTTCAGGCACACGTGCAAATGATAATAATAGCCCTATATTTTGATGATCTTGTTTTAAAGAGGAAAATCTGGTATTTTCCTCAAGAAAACATCAGTCACATAATTCTAAAATTCTACCCACAGACTGGATTGGATTTTTCCATGCCTTACTCTACCATGTTTTTCTAAGAAAAGCCTCTATCATAGGGAAGGAGAAGTTGACAATGTTTGGACATACTGGCCAGTTTCAGTTTGGTTGATGAGTGTAAGAAAAACATAGTTAATTCATTGCGTTTATGTGTGTATAAGTAACATTCACCTGGGCAGAGAAGAGAAAGGAATCACACTCTAAGTTCTTGAACACATTGGAAAATAATAGTTATTTGAGAATCTACTTAGGTATTCAGTCATCTGACCAAACACCAAGATGAAATTCTTGGTGTTGAAAATTCTTGAATTCTTGAAATTCTCTTCTCACTGATTCTGTGCTCACAGAACCACCTCAGAAAATAGGCTGTCTTGTTTTTGTCTTCCAGATGTTTATGGAACGAGAGCTGCAGCAGTAAAGAGGGAAGGGAAAAAATATTAATTTTCTGTTTTAAGCTTGGTAGGCAGAAACAGTCTAATAAGTCATCTACGCTGTTTTGCAAGCTGCTGCATATCAAGACTGGTTGATTGTATGCATATTGTAAAGACAGATCAGGTGAGAAAGTGCTTTTTTTTTTTTTTTGCCAGATAACAATATTTTTGCACATTATCAATTTAGAATAGTTAATGGCTTCTCACAAAGCTTAGGAAGCAAATTGTACTTATTGCCTTATTCTGGGAGGTGAACAAGATAGATGTCAGTAGTATAGATGCTCTTAAAAATAATTATATGCAACTGTTTAGATTTCTTTGTCCATCTTGAGTATTCCCAGTATTCAGACTAATGAACAGCATTTCAACTAGTATCTTCATAATAGGACCAACAGAACTTGAAATTGCTTTTAAATTCTTAAGTCTCATGGAAAATATTTAATTTTTGCAGCTTGTTCTGATAAAAATGGCTGACTGTGAGCTTATAGATACAAGCATTAAGCTTAGTAGCCAGTGAATATCAGAAGGTTTAGCGATTGGTTTTGACAAGCATTCAACATTTATCTGAATCTTCCCAGTATCAAATCGGGCATGAAGTCTTGTGAGGAAAACCTGTTTTCATGAGGCTTTTGATTCTTCCATTTCTAGACCAATAGAAACTACTGAAAAGCTTTCCCACTTCTGCTTCTCTTCTATTCTTAACCATTGGCCCCTTCATGCATCTTGCTTCATTATGGCTACAGTGATAAAGTTCTGGACTTCCACAAAATTTGGTGAAGACTTGTTCAAATGTGTTATATTCAGCTTTAAAATAGATTTTATTTAGAAAGAAGTCTCGGATCTGAAAACTTTGGATTAGTATTTACTTTATCCAGATATTCACAAGTTCTTTACATGACTCCTCTTTACGTGTTTTTATTAGAAGGGGAAAAATATAATTACTGAAATGATCCGGGCTTTGTTTCTTTACTGGTGCTCTCTTGGGGTGATATGCTTCTGCTTTTTTTTTTTTTTTTTGGTTTATTTGTTTGTTTGTCTTGTTTTTAAGCTAACTGGGACTACAACTCCCTCAGTAGAAGTAAAACCAGATCTTACTAAAATGAAAATTGTAACTAAATTTATAGCTATAGTTGGTTTACTTGGATGATAACCCCCATCAATTATCTTCATCTAGTCTACAAACTAGGTGACTGACATTTTTGTTTCTATTAACTGTGCTGAAAGAACATACTCAAGAAGACTACAGTCAGGGAAAGGGCTCTTTATTAAAGAGACCCAGAATGACTTAGAAACTGAGGGAGGAGTGAGCCTAGGTATCTTTTCTTCCAGAAACTGGACTGATCAGTCATCTAGATTCTTGTTTCACCTATGCTCAATTTTATCCACTAGCCCCTCCCCCCAGGTCTTCTGGCTGTTGAGAACTATCTCTGACACCATGCTTTCTCTTCACTTTTTGGACCACAGGGGTCATTTCTTGTGTCTTCTCACAAAATGGGAGCATGATGTACACACGTTGCATTTACATATCTTGCCATTTAGCCCTTTCCAGGTTTACTGAACTGAAAGGTAGAAGGCTGGGCTGATCATTGTCAGTCTGATTGTGCTAGTGGTATTTCTCTTTGTACTTTATGTTGGTGGCTCAGGACACAGCATATCTTGAATGTGTACATCCAGGACTGTCAGAAAGTATGCTGATGTTCTCAATGCTCCATTGAATTGGATGGCTCAAATGTTTTGGGGTTTTGTTGAGGTCCTAATACAGGATTTTTTTGCTTGTGTTTTCTGCAGTATATTGTAATCTGGACTGTTCATTTTTTGAGCTACACTTAGGATGATTGTCAACTGGTGTATGCTGTTGCCATTTCAAGAGGTCTTACTCAGAGTCTGCGTGGTAGCTGCAGAAAGCTACAGAGTAAGGATGATCAGCTTGTTACAGTCAACCAGTACAAGATCTAAACCCTGTTTAAGAACTTAATTTAAGACCAGTGTAAGCTTTCAGATCATTAATCACAGCTACAGGAATAGTTGTACGGGATTTATTATTATTATTTTCCAGAAAAGATGCGTAATTATCACATAATCACTTTATCACATAATTTGAAATTATGTGCAATTTCAAATTGAGCTCTCTTGCTGGAAAATGCTTGAGTTTGTTTTAGGGAGAATTCTATAGTTTCTATCCACCTGATCTAGAACACTTTTGTTGGCTTTAATCAAATGGAAAACCACAAAACAGGATTCTCCTTGGTTGATGACCTTAAGTAGCCTTGTTTGCTATTGAAGCCTGGTCATGCTTGATTTTTCAGACTTGAAAGATAGCATTCTGACCAATTTCTTGTACTCTGAAATGTACAAGTTATCATATAGTCTTGTTTCTCCACTTTGACAGATTGTTTAATTTTGGTTTCAGTCAAGTTATTCCCTGAGCAGCAGAGCCAGTGAACCCTGCTTTCATGCCAGTGTGTCCTGTCTTCTCCTCTCTCCCTTAAACCCAGCTCGGAGCTATGTCTGAATATACCGAGTAGCTGGCTGGCTGATGGTTAAAAAGAAGTTATATATCCATTGAAAGTTGGTCCCTTGCCTTTAACAGTCACAGAAGAACAAATTAGACTCTTCTAGTTTGATGCTGTTGTTGCTTGAAATGCACTGAAACTTACAGAGAATCGCTTGAGATTTCTTTACATGAAACTGAAATTTGTCAAGGGCTTCCAGAGTTATGTAGATGAGTAAAGGAGGTAGAAAGCTAAAAAGATGGTATGTTTGTTCTGTGTGGTACAGCATTGTTTCTCTTAAGCCCAAAGTATATTGGGCTTCAAAATGGAAAATAAAGCAGTTCTGAAAGAGCTGCATGAACTTCTCCAAAATACTCTCAGATGAACAATTATGCATTTCTGCTAGTCACTATCTCTCCTCTAAACAAAAAGATAAAATAATAGTCATTTTTAACAGAACTTCCCTCCCAGTAAAAACAAACTTCCTCTTTCTTCCCTGCAGATATTTATATTTCTTTTATTCATTTTAATAGCATCAGATATTTCTTTGCACCAAGTGACTTGTCTGGATACATTGTAGCCTTAAGGGCAACCATGAGCAACTTGTCCTTGCCCAGTGTTAGTTTCATCTCTCCTACTTTCACTTCAGGACTTTGGTGTCTTCTGGCTGATATCCCAGCCGAAATGTGATGCAGGGCATGTCCGTGATGGAATTCACTGTGTTTCAGTTATGACTTTGGTTTTCTCAAGAATTAGAGTGCAAGGCTTTATACAAGGCTTTGCAAGTGCATTTTGGTCAGTTCTTTATGTCTCTAGAAACATCTCCAGACAGATTCTCCTTCCTGTCTGGCTGTCTTGCTGAGTTTTTTGTTTATGTTCATCCCACTGTTTTTAGAGAGGGGTCATCCTTTCTTGCGTTTCATTGTGGTGAAACAAGGCTGAGGCCATCTCTGCCTTTATACAACTCTTTTTTTTTTTTTTTAAATTAATGATGTCGTATGAAGACCCCCAAATGTGAAGTGATCCTGCTTGGTACCACATGGGGATTTTGCAGGTTGAGAGTCTGTATAGCTTTATTGTGTTTGCTTTTCATTTTATAGCTTAAACTCAGAGCATCCCTAATGCTGTTATGTATTTCACAGTATTGATTTTTTTTTTTAGCTGTCTTCCTTTAATATTTTTTCACTTCTTTTTTTTCCTTTTTAGACCAACCTTCACATTATGAAAGAAAGAAAAGATGCAGAAATCGCTTTTAGTTACAGAGACTGTAATTTATTCTTTCTTTATTGGGGGGGGGGGGGGGAGTGAATTTGTTACCACAGGAAAAAAAAGAACCACATGAAAGGCCAAGCTATATCTGGGGCTGTGGAAGTACTGGGAAAGGCAGAAGTTTCTTCCCCCTCTTTCAGCTGTGCAAAGACTCCTAGTCAGTTCTTGGACGTGCTCGCCTGCCTGGGCTGTGACCTTCCAGCAGGGCCCCCTCCTCCGGTCCCCCCCCACGACTTGTCAACACATTAGTCATATACAACTCAGCTGATGCCAAACGGCCGCAGTTCAGCCAACTATTGAAAGGCAGGCTATTCCTCTGCGTCCTTCTATTGGTCTTGGGTTTTTTTTTTTCCACCGCGGAGACTCGGTGCTGCTTTAAGACTGCGGGAGGCAGGGGGCCGAGCAGCGGGACCGGCGCGATCCGACAGGCGAGGGGAGAGGAGAGGAGAGAAGGGGAGTGGAGGAGAGAGGAGGGGAGAAAAGAGGAGAGGAGGGGAGAGGCGAGGAGAGGAGATGTGCCCGCCTGCCGCCGGGCCGCCGGGCGCTGCGTGAGGAGCCGGCTGGCCGGGGCTGGGGTCTCGGCGCTGGGGGCTGCGGGCTGCGGGCCGGCCGCCTGGGCCGGGGATGCTCGGGTGCCGGCGCCGGAGGCCCCGCTCCTCACCTGTGGCCCTGCCGGCGCGGCCCCGCGGGCGTCTCCCCGCGCCGAGGACGCACCTGGGCGCCGCGCCCCCGCCGCCCGCCCCCGCCGCCGGCCGCCTCTTCCCCCGCCCGAGAGCCGGCAGGCGAGCGTCGGCGGAGCCGCGGGGCTGCAGGCGGGGCTGAGCGCTCGCTGCGCGGACCGGCGGCCCCGCAGGCTGCCAGCAGCCCCCGGCCCAGGCGGCCGGACCCGGTGCGCGCTGCCTGGCGGCTCCGGCCCGGCCGTGGGCGCGGCGGGCGAGGGGCAGCGGCGGGGGCATGTGGATGTTGGCCGTCGCCTTGCTCCACAGCATCTCGCACGGTGAGCGCGGCGCGGGGGGGTCCCCTCGGCTTGCCGGGAGAGGGGCGAGGGTCGCCGCGGCGCCCTTTGTGCCGGACGCGGCCGCCGGGAGAAGGGCGAAGGCGCCCCGGGAGCCGCCGGTCCCCGCCGGGCGGGGGAAGACGGGGCTGGCAGGGCTGGGGATGGAGGCGCTTTCCCTCGCCTCCCGAACCGCCCGAGTGCGGAATTTTTGCTAAGTGCCGGCTGAGTGCGCGGAGGCTGTCTGAAGGGCTTTCATCCCCAGCTTTCGCGCTGAGACCTTTCCTGCTTTTACCTTTGCTTCTTAATCGCCCCGCGCTTTCACCTAACAATTTCATTTTTTCTTCTTTTCTTATTTTTTTTCCTTTCCTTAGTATTTTTTTTCAAATACTTTCAGATTATTTCCTCTCCGTTATTTCACTAAAAATCTACCTGCTCCCCGGTAGTTTGCTTTTTTATCCCCCCCTCAGTCACTTATGTAAAAATATGCACGGATAAGCATTACATCATCTGAAAATGTTCGAGACAGTCGATTATAAAGTTAGGAAGGAGAAATTAGAGTGGAGATGTAATGAGGATAAACCTATTCTGTTTTATTTTCTCTTCATTCTGCAAACTCTCTGACCTTTTTTTTTTTTTTTGTAGCTTCTCGAATATTATTATTTTAAGTAGTGGATGGGGGTATTTAGGAGCACTTGGTATATGTGATTGAAAAGAGTCACATAAAACATGTTTAAACTGCATAACTTTTATTAAGATGTGTGTTATCAGTGCGGTTTTAAGGATGGAAAACAAATTCTGCTGTAGTGTGTGATTCTAGCTATTCCACTACATCACCTGCTTCTCGGATTTGAGAACATAGCATTGCCTGTAATACATTACACCCTGACAGTTAAAACAGAAAGATTAAACACACAATTTCCAATATAGGCAAAGCAGGTAGAGTGGGAAAATGATTCTTGCATTGAATGAATGGGAGAGAAGCAGAGGGCAGAGCGTAAGGCTTTCCTGGAAGATACAAATAATTGAACCTCTACCAGAGGGTGAGGGATGAATGCTGGATGAGGGTGTCTTCACATCTGCTTAAGTATACACTGGATGAGAAAATGCATTGACAGGCATGGCCAGTCCAGTGCAACTAGCTGGATAGGTCATAAATCAGGAGGTGAATCTTAAGCATGTGTTTAGGGCTATCTTGAGATTTTTTCATGTTCCAAGTACTGCAGAATGCAAAATGACTGAAAATCTTCAAACCTTAAACTTTACATTTTTTCATTTTGTCTAGCAGTAAGACAACTGCAACAAGTTTTAACATTAAGAGGTTGCTTGCTTATTTATTTATTTATTTGTGTCAGGCAGCACTGTGCCTTTCTCTGTTCTATTCAGGCAGATCTCTTGGAAGGAGATACTCGCTATCAATGAGACAGAATCAGTCTGAAAGTATATCTATTTTTTTTACCAGTGCCGTTCAGTTAATCCTAGATTTGCACAGAAAGGAACACTCTTTCTATACAGAAATCTTATGTTTTTTAAAAAGAACATATATACTTTCGTCTGCTGTACTGATTATATATATATATATATCATATGCTCCAAGTTAGGTAGTTCCCTTCTCCCCCAAAGGATTTTGAAGGAACCGAATAATTTTACTTTACGAGGTTGAAATAATATAGAAATTGCTTTAATTTACTCCTTTATCTATGAAGTAAGTAGTAATTTCACTTTCAGTATCCATGTGTTTTTGGACCACAGTCAAACAGGAAATTGGATTCCAAATGTTTTTGTTTTTAATAGTGTAAAATGTAAGTGGTACATGCATCTGCATAGATTCTATACTGTCATGCAGTGATGTTTATGCACTTGTGCCTCCAGGTTACTAAAATAAAATATTTTATGTATGCTGGTATTGTAAGATAAAAGCATTGTAGAAACACTTAATGGATGGTTCAATGATTCTTTGCAAACTTAAGTGTTTTTATTTCTGACATCATACCTGATGTCTATATAGGTATGCATTTTGAACCTTTTTAAAGGAAAATTTTGGAACTGACACCTATCTTCATATTCAGTAGTACTAATAATAAAACCCAAGTTGTTCAGTTTTATTTCTGACTATTGTATCAGAGCCAAGAGTCAGAGAATAATATTTTTAAAGGACTTCAGGTTTTAATGCACTGTCATATCAGATATGTATCTCTTTGAAGGAAATGACTGCATATATAAATAGAAATGTCACATATACATTTGTTTTCATTATTCTATCTATAACTATATCTAATTCCATTGTGTGAGAGGTAGTGTTCTTCTATGACTATATCTTTGAGGAGGGGGGAGATGCTGAAGCTACCGAAGCTTATTTAGCTTCTTATTTAACTCCTTATGGAACCATACTGAATTAACTTCAAAAACAAGTACATGTATGAGTGGTTTTCAACTGTGTTACATCTCATTCTAATTTTAACCTTAAAATGTGTAAGATTGTTCATGTTTATAATCTGTGACATTGTGTGTTTTTTTTTTCTTTTTTGGGGGGAAGGGAGGAATAGGTAGCTTGAACCCATAAAGTGTTAATTCATTTTTTAACCCTGTAGTTGTTGTCTCGGGCTAAATTTCTACTGAAGATAATGGAAATTATCAGAATAACAATAGCAAGATTGGCCCCCATATTTCCCTGCAGTCACTCAACACAAATACATTTTGTCAAATTAGATATGAGTGGTGCCACTGGGTAGGCTTTGTGTTTGTAAAACAGCTTCCTTCTGGGGACAATAAAATACTGACATGCTGTTACATCCAATTAGTATTTCTGAAACCTGAAACAAAACCTTCCCAAATACCCTGTTAAAGTTCTTTGATTTATAAAGGCTTTAAACTCTCCATGCTGAGAGTTTCTTAAAAATACAGGTAACAGGTACTGTTAACCACAAACGTACTGCAGCCCTAGTAAATGCATTTCAACCTTAATAAGTGCACGGGACTGTACAGACATCAGTGGGAGCTATGCAGCTGCATTCACCACTGTGAAAACCTGAGTCATGCTCAGTTACAATCCTGAGCAATACTTGAAATTATCTTCAAGATTACTGTACCTGTACTGCCTTCTATGTTACTATACTGAAGTATTCCATAAGCAAACATGTACATTCAACGGTGCTGATGAAGAAAGTCCGTTATAGCCTGGTCATAACCAGTAAGGGGGTATTTTGCTGATAGCAGGGAGGGGAGACCATGAAAAGAGAACACCCTCCTTCAAAATCCTGGTTATAATTTTGTGTGATAAAGTTAGTTCAGAATTAAGGGTGCTCTTTTCAGAAATTAATATCATCCAATAGCATTTAATCTGTGGTATAGGTATGCTGAACCAATTTGCAGTCTGCTTTCTGGCTGCATTTCTTATGTGCCTGGTGTCCAGAGTTCTGCTGAAATGAACGGAGCATCAGGAGACACACGATGCAGTACAGTTGACACTAAAAATAAATTCCCATTAAAATGACTTCCCATTTGAACCTGCAAGTCTAGAGTACACACACATCTCTTTCCCTCTCCCTGTGTCTACAACTATGGGTTTTAGTAGTGCACTAGAATACTGAGAAGAGCAGCACACTGAGCTGAGAGCAGGGGTTAGGCTGGAGGAGGAGCAGCATCGATAGTGCTGGTGGTGCCAGTGATGCACTCCAAAGAAAATGGTGACTGTGCTAGGCACGAAACATTTAAGGAAGAGAAATCATCTCTAAAATCTTTGTAGAAACATTGTAGTATGTGTATAGCTTATGTGGAACTGCATAACCAAATCTTTTCCTTAGAAGTGTCACTGCATGTGCAGGAAGCATTGAGGTGACTGTATGTTTGTGGAAAGCACAACACAGCTGATGGTGTTTCTGATCTTGTGTTACCCATCAGCTACAAATAGCTATTAATTCATTACCCGATGTCTAATAGAGAAATCTGTAATAGCTAAGAAGTCCAAGCACACTGGAGATCTCTAATCCCATTTCAAAAGAAAGCCTTCACCCTGGGCTGTGCTCAGGAGGGATGACCCCAGGCCCTAGCGTGGCTTGATGCAGGATGCTGCCGGCACGGCTGAGCTGGTGCCACACGACACTAGTGGGCAGCAAACCACACGAGTCTGGCGGCATTTCTGACACGCAGTGAAAATGCACGGTACCCAAAGGAGGCGTTTTGTCTTTTTTTTTTTTTTCTTTTTTTTTTTTCTTTAAATAAGTGGTCACTAAACTTTTTGACTAGTGGACACTGCATTTTCTTTCCACAAGGGCTGAATAACAGATGTGTGTGACAATGAAGGTCGTTTTGGGAACAGTTTAAAGTTAGGTTGATTTCTGCAAATGATAAAAACAAAACCATAAACCCTGCGAAGTAGCTTGCAGCTATGTGCTGGTTTTCTTGCTGATTTCAGGGGCGTCTCCTCAATGATGCTGCATCCAGAGAAGCTTTGAGTTGGTTTCAATTTTGTTTGTTTTTGAGTAAATTTTGTCATGTAATATACCATTAAATTAGATTATTTGGGAAAATCTTGTGGGTTTTAATGAGCAGCTCATCTGTAAAGTTCCTGTAGCACATGAGCTGTGCAAGGCTCTGATTACAGCACCAGCTGTGCTCAGGATGGACCTCAACTTTTTGTCTCTCTGCCTGGATAAGTGTCCTCATGAATATGTCATTTTCTCAGGGGCAGTGGTGATTGGAGAGTGAAAATAATCTCCTTTACCTATTCAATAAACATTGAAAAGATAACAAGAAAAAGATATGAAACTGAACGTCTTGGGGGGGGTAGGGGGGGTGGAGGGAGATTGCGGGTAATGAACTGAGGAGTAAAACATATGGATAGCACTCTTTTCCCTTAAAGTTTACTCTAGTTAACGTGTCAAATGAAGGCCTCTTCAAATGTACTACTCATTTAGACTTTGATTTTAATTGAAACATGCTATGTCTTGGTCTGTCAGTCTAGAGATCTTTCAGATTTCCATTGGGGAATGCACTAATTCCAGCTTTCACTTTAAGAACTGGAGAAGGAAGAAAAAACATGTTACATTCAACTTAATTATGCTAAGGTACAATTATTTGATTTTTTTTTTTTTTTTTTTGGAAATTATTTCTTTTGAGTTGCTGAAACTAAAAGTAGTAAAAAAAAAAATCAGTTTAAGCAATACAGGTCTGTAGATCAGAATACTCAATTATTTCAAGGTGAATGTGTAGGTGTATGCCATTAAAACACTTGTTTCACAATATAGCTTGAGATATTTCACAATCCATTTTAAACAGCACTTCCTTTCTTTTAACCTGTTTTGAAATCAATGAAATTAAAATTTCAAACAACTTTATTATACAAAAGAAACTCCATCTTCTCAATCTTTGTCTTTCTTTTAAATGCACTTCATCAAACAACTGATATTTTCAAAAATGAAATCTCATAAAATGAGAGAGATTTTATAAGAGCCTATCACAGCACAATGTTTTGGAGCACTGAAGAGAACCTCTTTAAGAACAAGCCACAGATTCCTCATGTACTGTGGGCTTCAATTATCATTGCTTTTCTTTTTATATCACCATTCACATTTTTATTATCTCAAGTATTTTTTTTGTTAGAGTATTGGATTACTCATCAGAAAGAGGTTCATCAATGGGCATTTATCATAGTGAAGTGGGCAACAGATATTATGATGCACCCAGATGAAAGAAAGAAAGGCAAATGGATGGACAGAGAGGGTGACAGAGATTAACAAGTCTTCCCAGCATCCCTGTTTAAGCTATTTTTACTTAGAAAGCAGGGAGTAAGGTTTAAGAGTGAACCGGCAATCCTATTTATAGAAAGACATTTTTAAATGCAAAGACTCGAAGAAAGAGAGTCACCTCCAGCCTCCCTGGAGCTCCCTGGTAACTGAGGGAGGGAGCAGCCCGGCGACCCAAGCTGCATTGCTGATGTGCCTCTGCTGAAGCTTCCAGAAGGACAGAGCCTACACAAGCACAGGGGCATGGGCCACAGCATGGCCTGAGAACTGATCTGAAAATAGCCCACGGGTGCATGTCAGTGTGGCAGATGCACAAGGACACATGCAAGGAAATGGATTTGCACCACCTGAGAAACCGTTGGACTGATTAATATTCAAAGCCTTAACATGCAGGCCGCTGTAGAGCTGAAGACAACTGTTCTGCTTGTGTATCTCTAAATCTCGTGTGCTGGGAATATAGTTCCTTCTGATATCAATATCTATATTTATACATAGTTTGTAATTGCTTAAAAGCTACTGTGTATGGAATATCTGGCACTTGTTCTGCTGTCCAAGTGTACTGATGCTATTTTCTTCTAATTAATCACATGGTAATCCCATGCAGAAGATTTATGGCTTTAGATTTCTGTTTGTATTAGGCTAAAATGTATCCTTGGTAACCTCCTGTCATCTAAAGTAATTTTTGAAGAAAGTTTTGAGGAGCCCTCCAATATCTTAAGAATATCAGAAGCATGATTCCTGAAAGGACCAAGAATCTTTCAATGCAACTGGAATATAATTACGTTGCACTGTGGCTTCAAATAGTCATTTATCTATGTAATCTACTCGCAGTGATTCTGTAGATAAGATCATAGTGCTGCTCTGTCCATATAAATATCTGTTGGCATGAAATCTTTACATGTTGTTTTGCCAAGAAGTGGCTTATGCTAAACCTGCACATTAAGGGTGTTTGTCTCCATCATTTTTGAATGGCAGCCCTTCGCTGTCCCACTTTATTGGTGCTACAGAATTAAAGAATTTGCTGAAAGTTGTCATGAAAGAAAGGGTTTAAAACTGCTTGTGTATTTTCAGCTCTGTTCTTTAGAGGCATCTCCATTATAACATGTAGTTCAGTCTCCTGGAGGTTTAATAATATGAAGTTAAAATACCAAATGTAAGTCTTTTGACACACAGATTTTGTTTAACCTGACAGAGAAGACTAGGTGGGGTATTGAAATGTACAGCCTTGGAGGAACCCAGGTGCTGTTGCTGCCATGTGTGCTGGACTGGATGAATTGCATGGTAGGATTTGAATGCACTGAAATGCTGGTTGATCATTTGATTTTTTTCCAGACCACAGGAATGAGATGCATAAAATTAAAGCTCTGTTTTTTGCTTGCATGATTGCTTTGTCCATCAGAAATCCTTATTTATTATTTTTATAAGCTGTATTATATTCTAAAACTGAAAGCATAAAGGAATTCCCTGGGATTTTCTCTGAGGCTGTTACTTGGGATTTTGGCCCTGACCTGGGAATCACACCTTGAATGCATAAAGTCAGTCTCTTGAAAATGAAGAGGTGAGTGCATGACATGCTGTTAGACCACTTCTGCCTTGATCTAAGGATAGGGGCAGTCCTTGACAAAATCCTTTTTGTTAAGAAAAGCTGATTCTGATGTCCCTTGAGGAGGAGCTTAGTGAAAAAAGTGTCATTCAAGCAGACCAGACTGAGGTGGCACTCAATTTAAACAGGAAAGCCTAGTGTGGTTCACTCTCCAGAACGTCCTACATCTCCAGCTGGCTCTACACTTCTCTTCCCATTAAGTAGTTTGCTGTGGGTAGTATCAAAATATACTGGTGTTCATGTATTCCAGGGAAGAGAGGTGGACCGTAGTTTGTGTTGCAACTGCAGTTGAAAGACATGAAGCTAGGCCTCACTATGTCATGATAGGTAGTTAATTTAGGAGATTCTCACTGAAGTCTCTGTTGCCTCAGTATGTCTGTAGAGCTTATTGGCATAATAAAGCGAATCCTGGTAGTCTAGAGTAATGATCTGCTTCATACTAGTTCATGCTTTCAGCTGTACATATTTGGGAAGCTTCCTTTTGTACCTTTCCTTTCTTCCTAGGTCTGTTGTACGACTCAAAGGTTTCTCTTTCATCTTGGCAATGTGTGTGTGTGTGGTGTTTTTTTTTTTTCTTTTTTTTTTTCAACCTTATTGCATAGGGGGTTCTAGAAAGCAGCTTTTTATCATTACAAGGGTGAATGGAAAGCACAGAGAGTAAGGCTCAACAAGTGATGGGAGATGCTTGCCCTGTTTGGTTGTGATATCAGATGAGGATGGCGCTTTTTGTTCTTGGCTTTTTGTGTGTGTTAAAAAGTACATAAATTGATGCTTGGGGGGAGAAGGGAAGGGAGGGGATATGAACAGTTGGATAAGGTGGATAAGGTGAGGGAGGGAGAAGGGAGAGCTTCAAACTGTGTAGAGATCTAGACAGCATTGCAAGTTGTATGATGAGAAGAGGCAAGGCAAAGAGCCTGAAGCCCTGTGGGGCAGCAGGAGGATGGTGTCCAGAGGCCAAGTCTGAGCGCATATACATTATGGCAGGAGGCTCTGAAGTCTTTGTGCTTCACAGTTTGCAGTGGGGAAGGCAAGGCTGAACCAGCTCCTTTGCTAACAGGAACTAACAGGAACCATGAGTAGGGAACCCAACAAGCTGTGGCTTTGGGACTCCCCATTGCTGTTTCCTATATCCACATTGCTGCTGGTCTGTACCAGGGAGCAAGCTGATATTCCACGTGGGTCCTCTGCGCTTTGTGAAGGGAGAGGTCAAACTCCTGTTTTTATCCTTTACCTACCTGTATTCAGCCTTTTCTGTCATTTATGTCTGCTCATGTTGTTTCAACTGTGATACAGGCTTAATTTGAGGCCTTAAGCACTTTTATCTCCGCCTTATTCTTACAGTTGTTTGTATTTATTTGGGTAGCAAAAGTATTTCTTGTCCCTAGAAGTTTGTCCACTGAAACAACAAATGTATTTGTGCGAGTGAAGGGGGATCAAGGACAGAAAGCAGACCTGTGAATGTCAGTGCGGCTGTAAGGTAGGATGTGTGAGTCCCCTGTCTGAGCAAAGGACAAAGAAACTGAACTCCTTTATTGGGCAGAAGGGAGATAATTAATCCTCAGAAAAAGAGGCTGAGCTGTCAGGCTTTCACAGAAACACACTGGCAGCTGTGATTTGTTGTTCTGCTTTTGGGAGCCACAACTGGCAGGTTTGGTGCAAGGGGGGCTGCTTGGAGCATGCGCCCGAACACCCGGCCCTGCTCCTCAGGCCCTCCCTGGGTGTTGGGTCCTGCAAGCTCTGTGTGATGACAGAGGTAAAGGCTTTTGTCTGAAGGTCTAAAGGCGAGTGTAAAGGTGATGCAGAGGAAAAGAAATACCCATCTGAAGAAACTGTAGCTATAGCAGTTCAGTGCATATTTATTATGTTCAAAAGTTAGTCCCTAGTGGATAAAAACAATTATAATATTCCTACCACATCTCAGAATATGTTTCTATAGAAGAGAAGAATGCTGATTTTTTTTTTTTTGGTGATTACAAAAGGGAGTTAATGAGTTTAAAAATATATATTTTCCTCAGCTCCATAATAGCGGTCTGACTGCTCCTTAATTTTGAGAAGTTTTGAGATTATTTTTGATCAGTAAAATGTGTTTTTGTCTCAGCTGTGTTCAAAGGAAAAAAAAAAAAAAGCTTGACCACTATATAATGCAAATGCAGTTACTCTTGTACCTTACATCATCTCTACCAATCTTGGTCCCTAGTGTGGACATTCATTAGAGGAGGGGATTATGGCTGGCTGAGTACCTTAGCTCTGGCATTTCCAAAGACCAGTGAATTGGGCCTTGTGCTCAGAAAGTTCTGTTTAAAATAAGGAGTATGTATTAAATAGCTAGCTCATAAAAAATGAAAGAATTAGGACATGGCACAATGTTGGTGGTCTCATGACATCAGAAAGTGGATGAAACAGGGAGCTATACTACTGATACCATCAGGGGATGCTATCGTTTGGCTCAGGCCTGTTGCACTCTTAGAGGGCAGTAAGAAAAGAGAGATTTAGGGAGATCATAGAATTGTTTAGGTTGGAAAAGACCTTTAAGATCAAGTTCAGCCATCCACCAAACACTGCAAATCCACCTCTAAACCATGTCCCCAAAATGAATGGTGGTGGTTTTCTTGTGTTCCATATTATTTCTGACCATGGTGCAGTCTTAAGTAGCATTACCAGCTCTATGTCGCTCCCCCATCACTTCACTGTACTGCTTTTTTTGTGTGTGTGAAGTGATGTGGAATCTCCTGTCTTTGAAGACAGGGCTTAGAATGAAACAAGCTAGATAGTAAAAACAACTTAAAGTTATGTGATTTTAAAATATCTTACTTCTTAATAAACTTACTTTTGCTTTTTAATTAAATGGACTCCATATGTGCTGGTATATGACCTCCCTCTTTGATCAGGGAAAGTTTGCAGGATGGTGGTTCTACCTTAATGCTAGTGAGAAACTAATTTATATCCTTTTATTAATTCATCTATCAGTCACGTTTCTTATTAAAAGTGTGACAGTGCCTTAAAGTGATATACTGTTGACACAGCTCTTTGCTGCTGGGCTGCTTTTTGGAAATGTCAGCTGCAGTGGAAAGCTGCACATTATGCTCTTGAGAGTCTCCAGGCTGCTTGCACCAATTGCATATAGTGCCCAGTATGCAGAAAACCTAGGGCATACTGGCCTTATGTGGTAATTGGTTACCTTATTTTATTAATGTGCAGTCATTCTTAGAAGGCTAAAGGATTATTAGTATAGCTCTGTAAGAGGGATATAATCAATTTAAATTAGCTCACCGTTGAGCCTATATGATCTGGCATCTTTAAAATGTAGGTAAGCAGCTCATCATTTTGATTTCTTATATAATATTGTAGGAAACTTTTTTCCAAGTCCAATCTTATCTATGAATGGTGCAGTTCATCACTTAAATATTTTTAGTGTCCAGAATAATAATCAATTTGAAAAGATAGTTATTTTTAAGAATAAATTACTTTTTTTTTTTTTTTTTACATAAACAAAAGATGATTCCTATGATCCTCTCCACCCAGCATTCTGCTTCTCCCCTTCCACCTTCCCACACAATCTTCCAGGCTTCCTTCTGTCCATACATATCTTTTCCTGCCCACTCTCCAGACACAAGTGTTGTTTGATTGTTTGGGTATGCATTGGGATGATTTTCTCATCTACCCAGGTTTCTGTTTTAGAAAAGTGATGTGATTTTACCAGGAAATCTAGACAATGTTAGGCAGAATAACTCTCTTAATATGTCTTCCTTTCAATTCTCACCTTCAGCTCTAAGCCGAAAAACCCAGTAGTGCTGATTTAGACTAATTACTTTAAATGCAGTTTGTAAAAGGATGCTAATACTTTGCTATATCCCTGAAGGTCGTCTAAGTGATCTATAGTTAAACATTCATGTGGGAGACTCTTGGGGGAGACAGCAAGGAATGATTATAATGGAAACACTGTGGGCTAAAGTGTGTGCTCATGCTCAAGTCTTCATCTGGCAAAGTAGGGTAGTGGATTGTTTCTGGGGTTTTAGAGCTATTCCTTGTATCTGAATAAGATATAATTTGTAGACTCAGCTTCAACATCTCCCATGCTGGAGAACTGTGTGTGGTACAGGACCAGAGTATTTAAACTGCTTTTTCAGCACTGTGAACCTCCATCTCTGTTGTGTTTCATTATGGAAAAAAATAAAAATCTGTGCATGATCTTGCGTCATTAAAATGTGCTGGGTGCCCAAGGTGTTTCTTCATCTGTTCCTCTAGCAGCTTTTCCCCTCAAGTGATTATGCTAATTAGTGTTTGATCAGATGATTAAATTATAATTCGATTAATCCTGTGCGCTAAACGCTCTGAATGCATTTCCATCGCCTGAATGCCTTGTGCTTAAGCATTCCTGTTTGCAGCTTGATATGAAGCTCTTGCCTTTTCCTGTACCTAATGGCTTTTTCTATTTTAAAAACACTATAGTTCCCTTTGACGTTAGGAAGCAGAGGAATGGGCTTTTGTTTCCTACTGTACTGAACAGAACCAGAAATATGTATGTTCCCTTTATATGAACCAATTATTTCTAGGGATTATATATATATAAAAAAAAAAAAAAAAAGATCAAATATGTTTTTCTTTTAATACATACCCCTCATGTTCCATTCATAATATACTGAGGCAAAGCAGTGATATAGCTAAGTCTTCTATCCATTCCCATTATGAGTTGTGCTTTCCCCTAATAATTCTCCCCTTTTCAAAGCTAATTTTTTTTTTTTTTTGGTCAAGAAGGCTCTTCTCTGCAGAACGTATTGGTATGTGTGTGACTTGGTGGGGAGGGGGGGGGAAGCAGAAGGATGCTTTTCCTCCTTTAACTTACTTTCCTATCCCTTTTCATCCAGGCTTATTTCTGCATGTCACCTGTATGAGATAATCTCCGGCCGGAGTGTAGAAAACAGGACACAGAATTTATAACCTTGGTGCCACTGTGAGATGAATGTTTAGCTGCAGCATTGCTTTCTTTGTCTTTGGGGTCCTGCATTTTTAGGTTATTTAATGTGACTAAGATACACGGATTGGAGAGTAAAAAAAAAAAAAATCATAAAAAGGAGGTACTTAGGGTTTAAATATTAGATGTAAATAGTTATTACATAATTGGATGTGTTAAGTCATTTCTCCATTTTTGCAGACGTAGGGTACTCTCTCTGAACATCCATTGCTTCCTCTGTCAGAGACTGCTGGATAGTAATGAGTGGCCTGAGTTCAGAAAAGAATGCTAAATTTAAATCATTTGGTTTGTTTCCATTCTACAGTGCAAAAAATAAATAACCCCAGCATATAGCAACCTTCCGCCCTCTCTTTCTCCCTCCATTTCTCTCCTCAATTTTCCTCAGGAGACATGTGAGACAGATTGAAAATAAGGTTGCCAAGACCTTGTCTAGGGGGATTTGGCTTTGCTGTACCCCAGGTGTGGGAAGGTAGAGCAAGGAAATAGGAATATAAAGGATGTTTTCTCTTCTCTCTCCCTCTCTTTGTTTACCTTAAAAGCTGTCAGAGACTCATAGAACTCCCGTAACATCTTATTTCCCTTCTTTCAGACTGTCTAGGAAGCAATTTTACCTGTGAGGTGACTGGCATGTTACAATCTATTACCAGCCATAAAACAACATGGGGTAAATAAGTCTCCATAATTAAGGTCACAGAGGCCAAAAGCACCTTCATACTTTAAAGCACAGCCATGTAGCAGTAATTGAATATTGAGATCTCATCAAGCTTATAGTCTATGTCTTGTCGATGAATTCAGCCTCATCTTTCGCCGGGGCCCTAGCCTGTGAGTCTCTCACCCTTGGCTCACTGATGTATGGTTTTACCTTGGGTGGTCAGGTGTGCATCCTGGGCAATTGTCTCACTTACTTACACTCTCCAACAAGGTTGTAGGCAGATGTTCATTGTGTAAACATCTGTGCAGATTTAAGGAGCTGCAACCTTTGGATGCCTACTTCTGCCTGGCAAGGAGGGGTTATAGTTCCTGCAGGTTACCCTTTGAATAGTGGTGCTTTTTTTTTTTTTTTTTTTTTTTTTTTTTTGAGTGCTCTCTGATCTCTTTTAATAACAGGCTAAGATTAATGCAAACCTCCTGTTTTAAATTGCAGCTGATATAGTTGTCTGTAAGCAGGACCACTCACATGAATCACTCTGCTGTCATAGCTGTGTGGGGTAGAAACCTCCATCTGGAAAGCAGTGATGAGTAGCTGGAGGCAGTAATGCCTTCAACTGATTCAGATAAATAGGTCTGGAAGCAGGCTTGTGTCAATGTCCCCATTTTTAGAACTGAAAGAATTAGGCTAAGCTGAATTAAGGCTCTAATTCTAAATGAAAGTGCTAGCTTAGGGTGGTGCTTAGCTCGTTCTTTTTTAAAGTTTAATTTCAGATTCATTTCCTGAGTCTCCCTATGTGGACAGGTCCTCAGACTCTGCCTAGCCTTGGGTAAGCTACTTAAGCTTGTGACCTGAGGATGTTACTGCAAAATAAGCTAAGCTGTGTGGGAAGTGCTCTAGATATTCCATGTAAACTAACCGTATGCCTGCTCTTTTTTCTTAATGGAAATCATCTTTTGTGTGGTCTTCCACAGCAGGCAGATGGTGATCTTCATCATGGTGATCTTAGAGTAGGGTAAGTAGGAGTATCCAAGTAGGAAACTAGCAATATGTCTGTGGAGGATGAGGTTCCCAACGATTTCTTCTTAACTGTGGATCTCACTTCCTTATCTGTGTGGTGGGAACAACTTTTATACCCACCTGGTAAGCAGTCTTTTGGCTGAATATAAATATCGTTAGCTCTTCTGACTTCTAGATGTTGAGAAAATCGTGTCGTGCAGTATGCATGTGCTTTTGAAAATGCCATCTCTGTGTTATTTAGCAGTCCTTTCCCTGGTAAATACACATGCTGATAATCTAGCAGTAGAGGTCAGTACTGATTTGCATTGGAGAAGCAAACCTAAAATAAGGAGGAAGAGGCAACTTCTCTAACCTACAGTATACAAAAATACGACCCATTTTTTTGTTAATGTTATCCACTGCTTAAGTTGTGTTGTTCTGTGATACCTTCATATAAAAAACTAACAGTGGATAGGATGACACCACCAAGGTCCTTAGGTTTAGCTGTTGCTATTTTAAGCATACAATCTCTTCCTAAGTGTGTTAAACTCTGCTTCAAAAGTATCTGGACTGTAGTTAGTCTGGCTTCCTACCTTCAAATAGTTACAAATAAAGAGGGATTGTGAAGATGGTCTGTCCTGGGGGACAAGTAGTTCTGAGCTCAGTGGTCCTCAGTCTTGCACAGAAACTTGATAAATTTTCTTTTCATTTTAAAACATGGCACTGAATGCATCTGTTCTTTGTGGCAGGGATAGATCCTCTGAAACAACCCATAGTATTAGCAGATTTGTAAGAAAGTTGCTGTTGACTGACACACATGTTGTCCTTTATGGGAAATAGTCGCACTTCCTCAACCACTTTTAATGGATGTAAACCTTCCTCTTTCACTCTCCCAGATACTCTCCCTTACCTTCTCACTTTCTCAATGTATTTGTGGTCAGCTGGTTTGATTAAAGTTGAGTGTGGTGATTTAAAGCTTATATCAGCTTGGTGTCTTCAGATTAGGTTGCTCTTCATAGTTGCCAGTGTTGTGGTCTGGTGATCAGGGCTGTGCACAGTTTCACCTGGAAGGGTAAAGGAGAAAAAGAGCAAGCCTGCAAGAGGGAGCAGCTCCCTCCCTGTCACGGTACTTGAAGCCTGTGCTAGTGCTGGGGAGAGAGACCATCACCCTTGGTACCCTTGTCCCAGTTTCTAGCCCACCTGTGTATATTGTTTGCACTATTGACTACTCAGAACTTATAATGTCTTTTCAGAAATTGCTGCTCCTGTGTTGCACGCTGAAGTACGTAGTATGCTTAAGGAAAATGTAATCAATTCTCCTTTTCTTGTTTTTATTTGCAAGTATGTGCAAGGTGCAACTTCAGGCTGGCTTAGTGATTGTTGGCATGTCCAGTGTTTAAATGGGCCATTTGTAGGCCTGAGAACAGCATGATGTGGGCTGCTGCCTTTTGGATTCCACCCCACAGCAAGCTGTTTTGAGGACCCAATGTAGAAGAAAAAGTAACTTTCACTCTCTTCATCCCTAAAACAGTTTACAATTAGGATTTCTCACATTACAGGCATCACTGGTCCACACTGGAATTGTATGGCTGACCACCTCTCTTGCAGAGGGAAAGAAGTGGGTCAGAAACTTATCAGAACCTAGCAAAGCCTACAGCTACTTTCTCATACAGTTTTGGCCCTAACTTTTAAAACTTAGTCCTGGGGTGTTTACTTTTTTAAAAGCTCCATTGATTTATTCCAAGTATTTTTTATTTATTTTTTCTGCCAGAGAAAATATCTTCTGTGTACTGCTTAAGACTTCACAGGCTTTTTGCTTTTCCATTTTCCTCTAGCCTTCAACTCCTGCAGATATCTAGTCTGCAAGAAGCATGTGCATTTAGAGTCCTGTCCTGTCCAACTGTCTTGAAAATTCACTTGCCATGTATGTGGCTCTGTTTTCTTGTTTGCAACAACTATTCTGTGCATATTGAGAAAAAGAGAGGGACAGGAAGGTACTAAAATGAGAAAATGGTTCCATGGCACAAAACTGATTTTTTTTTTCCTTTAAGAAAAAAAAAAGTCTACTGAAAATTCTGAGTTGGGTCCATGAGTCCCTAATAAGACTGTCTGGGGAGTGGGGTGTGTGTCAGGGAACATACAGCACGTGGGTTATCCAGTGTGTTGTATTTTCAAGGAGGAATTAGTTCTACTTAACTACTTTATAAACTTAATTTCTGTGTACTGTACATACTTAAACACTATACAGTTCATATGGGGAAGATTTTCTTTGCTGTAGGGCGCAGAAATTTTAATTTTAATTTTCTTGCTTTTTGTCTTTACCTCTGACATTAGCAATAAATAGTACTGTAATGGCTTGCACCTCAGTCTACTTCCTCCTGGTGGCTTCACCTCTCCTGCCCTGGATTTTCTCTGGCACCATCTCATAGCACTTGTTAGTTGCCACATATTGATTTGAAAGTAAGGAGAGCAATTCACTTACGTTTTATTTTCCTTAAGTCATTCCCTTTTCTGTCCTCCACCAGTCACACCAGAAAAGTAAATATTCAAAGATAATCCAACCTCAGAGCTGATTAAAATTGAATAAGAACTTTTACTTTAGCCTGCCAGACAGAAGCTTGGATTCAAACACCTGGAGTGACTTACTTTTATTCCCTCTTGGAAAAACTAACTTAATCAAAATAAATGTGATTCCACAAAGTCAATATTTCTTTCATGTTGTGCCTGTGCTTTCATCAGGTTGGTGTGTGTATATGTGGGGAGAATGGTTAGAAAGAATATTCAGAAAAATGCTTTCTGGCAAAGAAAGAGATCACAGTTCAGATCAATGAAATTTCCACAGAAAAGAGAATTGGAGTGATTTAACTTTATCAGCCAGAAATCTTACATCTGGGACCAGTTATATCTTACTGGCAACTCTAGTGAATAAACTTATTTGAAAAAAATATCATAGGAAAAAATAATTTTGTTAAACCTCAAAAACAAAACCTGGCATGCAATTTCAAAATGAACACATGTATTTTTACAAATCCATTTTGACTTTTGATCATGATAGGTCATAAAAAATGTGAAGGTCCTAGCGAAGTGGTGTTTAATTTGTTGTGCTGTGGTACTTGATTGCAACGTGCAAATGTATGAGAAAATGTGTCCTTTCGCAATTGAAGCTCTCAAGGGACACGTGTCAGCAGTGATGCATTAGCAAAATACTGAAAATATGCATCTACCTGAGTTCTGTTTCCTCACCAGTGTACCCAAACCATTTTAATCCTCTTATTTGTGAGACCCTAGCCAATTTATTAGGTCTGACTAAAAGTCACAGTATTAGCCCTTAAGCCCTACCCAGTTTGATCTGAACTATGAGGAATCTGTTCCTAGACGGGTCTCTTTGGCCTGTTCTCCTCCATGCTATCCATTCAGGAATGACACAGTTGCTTTGTATGTGCTGGATATGAGGAGTTGGTCATGATACTTATGTGTCTATTTGATCTTTTGGGGTTTATTCCAGGATAAGATTGTTATAGCCACAATTAATGATCTCGAAGTACTGGGGCAAAATCAAGACTCATTTCTGGATGATGCTATAGCTAATATTAACATCTGAAGGACATGCATTAGTGCTTGCGTGAGGAAACCTCTGTGTGCTTTATTATTATTATTAAGCAATCAGGGCAGCAAGAAATGCTTTCTAGATCCTCTTTGTGTGTGTATTTTCACTGCTTAGCTCTCCTAAACCAAAGTTCCTCTGTCTAGACTGGGAAAGACATTGTTTATTTCATATCATAAAGAGGTATGGTGCTCCAGGACATAGGAAACAAGATTGAGCAACATTATATAGCTTTGTGATATGTGCTGAAGTACTAAACATTATTAGAGGTATTTGATATTACAAAACATCCTGTATTTTCTAGTACATGTAGCAAGTAATTGCTTGTTCTTGACTGTATTCCATTGTTTTTGGATCTAGTTAACAGTTGCATTTGTTAGGACACAGTTGCCCAATTAATTAAGATATTGATTGGAATATGAAACACTGCATGAGGTATTACTGACAAAGAGCTTCTATTGCCAGCCTGCCCTTCTCTTCATTCAGAAAGAAAAAGAAAAGTGAGCTTTGAGTTACCCTATGTAGTCATTTTTTTTTTTTTTTTTTTAAGGCATGGTATGAACATTTTATAAAAATTATTAAAAAGAAATTAAAGAAAAATTCCAATTTTATGTTCATGGTCTGTGGTCTAACTTATGTGACTGAAGAAATATACATAGTCCGTGTATACGTGTATATGTAGTCTATAAACTTCATAGACTACTGATATACTTTTAGACATACTGATTGACAAGTCATAAGTAGTGCTCCCAGCAACATTTTAGTTCTGTGGATTTACAGCTCATTATCACTTATGCTATCTAGTAAAGATTTAAAAGTGGTACATTTTTGAACCTGAAATAGGAAAAAATGTGACTAAAATAATTACCTCCGAAATGTGTATTACTAGTGTTATCGAATCCTTATTTTAGCAGAGGTGCGCATTAGTGTTTTAAAACTGAGTAGCAATTGACATAGTTTCAGTGGAAATATTTCTGCATTGAATTTGAAAGTGTATTTGATCTTAATGGCTCCATAGTAGGCAGATGAACAGTGTTATGGTGTCTAGGCATTAGACCTTAGAAGACCTAAGCTCAAATCCCCTGCTTTGCTGCGTATTTTCAGATATGATGTCAAAGAATTTGCTTGGTTTCTGTAGGTGCTGCTACCTCACTAGTTAATAAAGGTGTTCTGTGTCTAAAGATTTTAGCTTGAACGTGGTCAGGAATGGCCACGATATGGGTACACCATGCTGGTGGTTAGTAAATAGAAATTTGAAAGAAAAAAGAGTTTTTATTGGGGGGTGAATCATTACTGAAGAGAACAACCCACAGAAAGTCTTATTCTAAGCAATATAGCATTGTTCTGCAGGCACTGCAAACCTTGGAGATGAAGGAAGTACATGTCATAAGGATGAAAGTAAATAAATTACCCCTGTGTACCTTAGTCTGAAAAACCTAGAATGCTCCAGCTATATGCACATCCGATTGCACTATAGTTCATGGTTAAGAAGGAAATGTGTTATTCAGGTGAGAAATAAGTTCCCAGGTATCAATTTTATTTTTTCTTCTCTGGATCAAGGGAGCTCTTTCAAGATAATCTGATTTCAGCATTAACTGTGAATTCCTCTGGCTGCCTCTGGAAAGCTGTGCTCTCTGCGCCAGGCAGTAATTGCGTTAATCATCCATTTTTAAATAACCGCATTTGAAGTTAAGTTGAGAATTGCTTTTCAGATCTTTAATTTGCTTTGGAAAAGTGAAATAATTCCCACAAGGGTTGTGCTAATCAATATTCCAAAGGCAAGTAACCTTTGCTAATACTTGAACATGGGATACTTGATATTGTTCTGCTTAAAGAATTCTAAAGAAAAAAAATACTCCAATTCCATCTGTGATTTGGCAGGTTAATAACTTTTCTGTCTGCCAGGCATAAGGATTTTTAGTAAACAGGAGATTCATCAAGTGCAGAATTGCATTGTATTATCATCTTTTCATTGTTGTTGTTTTTATTTTAAGCCTTCTTTCTAATATAAATGATGACAAATTGCGTAGTTGTAAATTTGAAAGTCCCTAAATGGTGTTTTTGTCAAAGCCTTTATGCTGAAATGCTTACTTGGAAAGATTTTAAACCTCAAGAGCCGGGGGAGGGGTTTTAATTATTATGCATCATGACACAATGCATTATGCATCATGGTTGTTTTTCTGCTTTTTAAACACTTGTTATGGATGATGAGACTAATATAAATGGACATACAGTGAGAGCTGCTGCAAAACCTTCTTATGATGTCATATTCTGTTTCCAAGGAATTTCAGCACTGCTGTACTATGAAACCAAAGGATAAGTAAACTTAAAAAGGCACTCAAAGCGTGCTAGTAATTAGCTGCCAGGTAGTCATCAAGGCAAGGTTTTTCCAATGGTCCTTTCCTGGTAAACTGGATAACAAACCCATTAGTTGAAAACTAAAAATGATGGAGTGTGGGTGCTGTTGTCTTGAAATTTGACCATACTTCCATTGAAACCACCTGAAAATTACTACTGAGGCTCAGAATTTGCTTTCTTTAACTTGCTTTTCCCCCCACCCAGGCATGCACACTACTGAAAATATAGTGGTGGTGAGACTGATTAAAGAGCTGATTGGATACAATAGATTCAGTGTTAGAGCTGCTCTTTCTTCTTTCCTGCTCCCCATTCACACCCTGCCCCAAATAAATGGTGACTTTTCCCTTGAAAACAATCTGATATTTAGGTGTTGCAGAGATAGAGGAGGAAAAAAAGGGAGAACTGTGTATTCTTTTCTTTAATAAAACCTATTTTTTAATAGTCACAGAGATTGCCTGGGCTGCATCCTGTAGAGATTGAGGGAGAGAGAGGAAGGCTGGTTTGTCTGAATAGATATTTAAGGAGTCACAGCAGGCAGTGGATTTGTGAGAGGAAAAAAAAAAAAAAAAAGACTCTACTTCCCCAGAAGGCAAATAGAATACAATATTTCATATTTGAGGGTTGGGGAAATGAAATTTCAGTGTCATCATGGACATTACAGAAGATATCGCTCAGTGACCCACAGACAGTTGGCAACTGCATTTGTCTCTGAGATGCTTATCAGGAAAATCTCAAATCCACCCTCCTCTGGCCCCCTGTATAAGAAGAATTAATTGGCTGGCAGTTGTTGATTTTTTTTCTCCAAAAAGGGAATAAAAAAGTCCTCTTCTCCCTCTATGTATGTATGCTATGTATGCTGTTTCATAAAGGCTGCTTTGGTGCTGCATAGACTGCTGCTGAGGAATACATTACATTTGCAGGAGGATGGTGTCACCTTCACTGCCCAAGCCTGAACTGTGAAGTCACATACTGGTATGTGAGGAAGGGCTGCAGCTCTGCCTGTGGCAGTGGTGCCACACACTCCACAGCTGGGAATAGATATCTGCCTCCGGGCTGAAGCTGGGGGTGCAATCTGGGGCTCTGCCATGAGACATGAAAGCAAATTTGGGTTATTCCTTTTTTACTTTATTTTTATTATTATATTCAGTATTCCTAGAATTTTTTATATTTGTTGTTACAGAAAGATAACTACTGCCTCCCCCCAAATTTAATAAGACAGTAAAAATATCTTTGCTGTGTTTCAGTGTTGTTACTCTGCAGTAGATGTTGGAGATAAAATCTTACCTCTTGCTTTCTCCCGGTAGCTCTGGCTAACCTTCTGTAATGATGTAGAAAGAAATGTTAATCATGTAGTCCCTCCTTTTCATTGCCAGGGAGGGCACTGAGTGGAAGCCCATGTTCAAGAGCAGGACCTGCATGTCTTTGTATCTTGTTTTACCTATGCTGGGATAGCAAGAAAAAGCCAACTCTAAGATCCTATTATCTTATATATCTTATAATGCATCTTATAGATGTATTTTCAACCAGTGAGAGTTCTGTTCAGTGTCTGGGATGTTTAGAAGAGCCTCTGTCATGTCAGCTTATGTGTTGAGTTCTTGGAAACTTCCACTTTACTCTTGGGCCATGAGGTGCTTTCTTTCCATCTCCATTTATTTTGCCCAATGCAAGCCTTTGAACAATTCATCCACATAACTTCTCTATGCTCTTCACACAGGATTTCTTCTTTGTTGTCCTATTGAAGTTCCCTACAGTGTCTTCCATGTGCAGCTACTTGTTCAGTCCTAACTTTTCTTTGTCTTGAAATGTCCTGGGACTTGCAAAAGATCCTTGTTTAAACTGTGATTATAGTCTTCTCTTTGCAACTCCTACATACTCAGAGAGGTGAAAAGAAAATAGGAATGAAGATTATACAGTAAGCAACAAGATGAATAAATCTGTTTTTGTTTTGTTTTCTTTGACTCTTTTGCTCTGCTTCCCTTTCTGTCTGCATCTTCCCATCCCTTAATGTTATGCCATAGTTTATCAGAGAGATTTTCAAAGAGGATATAGGAACATAGCTGAAGAAAAAAGAAAACAGCAACAAAATTTGAATGGCTATGTTTCTTCTAGACCCTCTTGCGCCATTTCCTTGATGTTAAAAACCAGTGTCCTGCCAAAAGACACATTGTAGTTCAGGTTATTCTAAAAATCCACATTTCTTAGGATGGGCTGTTACTGCTGCCATGGTAACCTGTCTCCTGGTCAAGTTGGATGGGCATGCTGTGTTTAGCTAAGATGGATGTGACTTGACCAAGCCTGGTGGCTGTACCCACACAGGTAACCTTCCTTTACTGTGGAAGAGCACAAACAGAGAAGGAGGAAAGAAAACTTTTTTTTTTTTTTTTTTTTACAAAGGATGTTTTCTGATATCCAAAAAGAGAGCACAAAGCCTGAATTACTTGTAAGATGCCAAGCAGAACCTGCTCTGCTAAAGTGGGAGTTCATCCTTCATTCCTGCAGGTGAGAAAATGGATCCTGTGACCGATGATCTTCACAATAGTGAAGTATGTGGGAAAAAAAAAATGGAATGAAGAGAAAAGTACGGAGCTAGGAAGGCTAGACCAATAATACAGCTGTGAAATCTAGCCAACTACATTTTCTCTTTAATTCTGAAAGGCATCAGTTCTCCTGGACAAGTCTTGCAGTCCCTCAGCTCTTGAGGGAGAAGCGATTGAATGGTACTAGCTTGACCCAAGAAAAGAGAAAACTGGGCTGCCCATGTTTTCCTTTTCTTTGTAGAAGTTTCTGAAGAGAATTATTCTTATTTCTCCTCCTTTTCCCTTTCGAGTCTCCCCATCTGCAATATGTCCTGTTGTTTTTTCTTCTCCCCGACACACCCTTCCCTTCAACCCCCTATAACAAAAGAACACATTTAAATGCATTCACACTTCGTCTTGAGGTTTATTAGTAGACAGCATGGTCAAGCATATCTGTTCTTTCTTCTCAAAACCTTCATTTGAATGCAAATACAGCAATATGGATGTGAAGTTTCTGGCTAATAATATAACCTACATTGCGTGCAGTCACGGAAAGGGGTTCCTTGCCACCTTTCTTTCTAACAGTGGTGGTGGTTGTTACCTTTGAACATCTTCTGATGTACTTTCCTTAGCCTGAGGTTTTTGAATGTGTCCTGTGCAAAACTGAAATCCCTATTGTTGTTAGGTACTACTGGGTGAACCAAAGGAAATGCCAAGACTGTGAAAAAGTTGTGCCAATTTACAGGAGGATTGTTCCCACTTCACTGTGCCCCTGCTGTTTCAATGTGTTTTATTAGGCTGTAAGGAGATCTGAGAAGAAAGGACAACTAGGATGTGTTGCTGTGCTGCTTACTCAAATTTGAGCATGTTCAGCACACGTGCATTGTTGGTTTGCTTTCGGTCCCATTAAATTTAGTCTTCTTTCAGTCAGCTTCTGTGGGTGTATTGAAGTTGTAGTAAATTGCTTTACAGAGAGCTATACTGTCTTTACAGAGAGCTAGACTTTTTGTCTTTTAGAAATAGTTTATGGTATCATGGCTGTGTAAAAATGCCATAGTTTTGTATAATGAACCTAAATAAGAGTAAGCCTACACAAGATATTTTTCTTCTATGTGTATATAAAAAAAAAAAGTTAAAATTCATAATGAGGCACAAGACATTTCTAGAGTACTGGTTGATCTCTTTTTTGTTGCTATAAGGCTTAGTAGAAATGTATGCTAGAATAAAATCCATACTGTTTAGACTGAATACTGGCAGGGAACATTGCAGCTGAAGCTATTGCTTATGTGTGATGCTCAGCTTAGCAAAGGAGAGGGCTGCACCTAGTAGCCAAAGATTAAATGACCTATCAAAACTCATTCCCCCCTGCCCCCCCCCCCCCCCTTTTTTTTAAAGCATTATGGTGAAATGATTTTTTTCATATTTTTCTGTATTTTTTATTTGTTTTATTTTTCATCCAGTTAAGTTCTTGTTCCAGTGAGTCCTTTTACCTTGTTTCATTTATGATAAATGCCTCTGTTTCAGAATCTTCCTGTGCTGAACGCAACGTAGAAGCATGTGACTAGACATGAGGATGAAAGAAAAGCTATCCATTTTCTATTCATTTTGTGAACAAAAATGTTCACAGAACTTGCCCTAAGATATAGAAAGAGAGAAAGGAAACTCATTTGGAGAATTTTTGGCACTTTTTTTGATTTTAATTAGAAAATTTGACATCTGCAAAATAAAGTTTCCAGTTGTTATTAGCTCTCAAATTAGTATTCTCCATTTTAAGAATGCTTCCTAAAAATTTTCATCAGATGAAAATGGTATACTGAGCATAAGCATTAAATAGGTTTTTACATAATTAAGAAATGAGCAGCAGGCTGTGACTTTGAATATTTGCAGCACAGAATGATGATTCTCTCATTGCTGAGATTCTATTAAATTTGACAATGAGAGAATTCATGGTTGACTTGTGCTTGGTGGTCTGTCAAGTCTGAAGCCAGTGCCATTTATTGAGGTTTATAAACTCTTTACAGAAGCTAGATTTTCCTTTGTACGCTTTTTTAGTACTAAGGTTAACCCCCTTTGTGACTTAACACCTATGCAGTTAATGTGTGTGTAGGGAGAAATGTCATTAATCAAGTAGCAACAGCTTCCGAGCCCAGTGAATTCTGATGAATAAACTGTGGAGCTATGTTAAGATATAAATTTAAAAAAAACAGAAGACTTTGGGGGATGGAAAACAAGTACCTTTGCCAAACATATCTGATCGCGTCCAGTTTGCCAAGTTAAGCAAAGAATTTTAACATGAGGAAATAAAGGGGAGAAAGCTGTTTTTTGGAGTATAAAATGTCTGGATGCACCACTTATGCAGATGAATGTGACAAAGTAGAGGAGAAATCAATATTTAGAGATTTCTGGATCTTTCTTGCTGGAATGCTTTCTCCACAAACAGAGAACAAAAGGCTAATATTCATTTGTTATTTGCTTGCATGGAAATCTTGAGGTGTTCTGAATTGTATGCAGTGTCTGGGAAATTTTTATCTATTGCTGATGAATTTTACTAGTTTGTCAGCTGTTGCAAATGTAATTATATTTGAGTTGACAGTTGTTATTTAAAGCTTTAGTTTCAGGTGCATACATGCTTCCCATAAATCTAGCTTTTTATTCGTTAAAATATGGTTCCTATTGTCCTTCCAAGAGCAAATTTTAATCTGTCTGGGATTAAAACGGATGCATCAAAATAATTTTGTGCATTTTGGAAATGTTTAAGTTTAGACCAGTAAAAATACTTTGCATCTTCTTAATCTCAAAATGTGACAATGTTTTATGTAGGTGGCTGCAGAAAGAAGAGGAAGAAAGGGTAAAACTAAACTGTACCATTGAAACAGAAGTTTTCTTAAGAAGTTTTCTTCTGTTGGCTAAAGCAAATTATGTATGTTCTATAATTATGTTTTCTGGAGCTCCTGTTAGTGTTGATGAGCTAAATACATTTATCAGTGAAAGAATAGGCCTTGTTTTATATGTCTATGTAGTTTAACATATTAAATGTACATTATATGGTTTGTAAAGGCACTATCATGTCAAAATGGCAGGATGGATGAGGGATGGAAGGTTCTTCTGGAGCCTATAGTATGTTATTTAGTTACTTTCAAAGACCGACTCTTATTAAACTGAAGTTATTTTTATACAATGGAATCTTGTTATTCTACCCCCTTAGTTGTGATCTTCACCCAGCCTTTGTTTGTTGTATATTTCTGTGGCAGCATATTAAATAGTGGGACAAATGCAACATTGCCTCTAGTGCTTTAAACAACAACAACAAAAAAAAACAAAAGCAGCAAAAACCTCTTTTTACCAGGTAACTTTTTCTATTTTTTTTTTTTTTTTTTTTTTTAAGGCAATTTAGGAAGCCTAAGTGGTTGCATTATATGTACTTGCAAAGATACCTTCTCTCCAAAGGAAACTTCATCAATATCATTTAATGCAAACCAGTGGTCTTTAAGGCAATGAAGATATGAGCTTTGAAGAAGACAAAATACTGATTGTAGTGTTTGTGATATTTTGCATGTGAATTTCTTGGGGTAGGATTTTAAGAGAAACTGAATTATGGTGGGACATTCCCTTCCTGTGTTCCCCCCAACACTTTCCTTTTCCGTGTAACAGCAGTAGCTGAGCTAGTATGAATGATATCTTTTTTGCAGCACTTAAAAATCAGTGAAAAGACTTAAAAACTGACAATTGTGGGCCTATCTGTGTGTACTTGGACTGCTTGTCAAGTGTACAATGTAATTATTAAAAAAAAAATAAATTCCTCTAAACTTCTTTACTGAAAGTATCTGGATGAAGGGGGAGCTGTGCCTTCCTTTCTGCAGGTGCTTTCATAGCTTAATAGTTCTGGATTGTGTTCTGCAGATTTTCTTCCATAAACAAAATTTTTCATCACGATGTCTTTCTCTTCTGACAAAATGAACATTGACTTCCATCCCTGCCTCTGTTCTCCTTACTGAAGGGAAGATCTCTCTCTCTTAATTTCTGAATGAGAGATCTGTCTCTGTAAGAGTCTGAGGTGGTATTTCAGACACAGTGACTGAATTCCAGAACGTCATATTCAAGCCTTTTTTTTTTTTTTTTTTAAAAAAAAAAAAGACAAATCTACAGATGAAATAATTTTTTAGCTCTGTTATGAAAGATTTAAATTCCTCTTTCTGATATGATTTACACTGTTCTATTAATTATTGCTATTATCTATTTCATCATTCTTCATAAAATTCACCAGGAGTGCAACAGCAATTTGGCTAGCGTTAGTGTTGGGCACTTCGTTATCTTGTTTCAGCTGTTAGTACATGTTTTGCTTGGGTGTTTTCTGGGTGTGGTGGTTTCAAAAATACCTCTGCTTATTTGGACACTGAAGGGTGGGTGTTGTACAAGAGATAATCAAGTATTTTATAGCTGTTCAGCTGTGTGGTATTAGTTTTGTCCATTTCTGTTTGAAAATGTCTTTTAAAAGATGAGAAGTGTAATGTGGTATAAAGTAAAGTTAGGTACCAATATCACAAGATTATATCTGCTTTTCATTTCTCTAAATCCTGCCCTCCATTTCTTTTTAAATTATTTTTTTATGCAGTCCAGCCACGAGTGGCTGATCACATTGAGTTGTTCTCTGTAACTGACAAGATTAAAAGTATCGTGTACAAGTCAATATGAAACCTTAACCTCCTCTATAGGGCTACTTGCCAGGGAGCTACTGAAAGAGTGAAGCATAATTATAACACCTCCCCCCAAATGGGGTGCTTTTTAACATTTTGGGAGGGCTTCTGCAGGTGGTGAATGAAAGTTGGTTCAGAACCAAACCTCTAAATCTGTAACAATAAAAAAAACCTGCAAATGATAGGAGAGCACATGAAATCTCTCCAGCACTGTACACCCTCACCAGGCATGCTGCCAAAACCACAGCTTTTTAACTAAACAAACAAGCGAAAGAAACCCTTAGGCTATGGAACAAGAAAGTTTTTGCTTCTAACAAAGAAAAACAAAATTTGTTTTTGAAAACGTAGGATTTGTGTAACCAACTGAATTAAAACATTATAGTACCTGGGGTCATGGGAATCCCTATGGGCTGTTTGCTTCACGCCTTATTTAAAGGAGAATCTGTAAAACTATTTTTGACCTAAATAAAGCAACAACCATAACAAGCTTTTTTTTTTTTTTTTTTTTTTTTTTTTTTTTTAAGATGATGATTCAATAGGAGATTGTCTGCTTTGAAAACATTTCTAATATGGTGAGGGAAACATCAAATGAGATTACATCAAAAGGTGAAATAGAGCCCCCCTAAGGGGAATAGCTGCACATAATTCTGTACAACTTCCACATTAGAAATAAACAGTGTATTATAACAGCTTTGCATAGAAAGGCTGAAAAATCGTATTTATTTTCTAAAAAGAATTGAGTCATTCCTGCAATTCAGATATGACAGTATGGTAAATCATTCATCTTGAATTCAGATTTGCTCCTGTCCCATGGAGAGCTCATGTTTTTGTGGTTACCAAAAATTATGAGCTAGTGGACCATAAAACACCCTACAGAGAAAAGAGAAGGCCCCAAATCAGAAGTGACCTATTGTCATTGTCTATCGTATTTTACTTGGCTTGGCTGTTATCCTTTAGCATCTCAATACTTGATTGATTCACTCTGCTCATAGGATTTGTTTGGGAGCTACTCTGGTGGTAGCTGGTGGTAATAGGTATATGATTAGACTTTTTCTCTGTGTTTTGTGGAGGGGTGAGGTTTGTGTTTTCTCTGTGTATGAGATAACAGTGCAGCAAATCTTTGTGGGTAGTGACAGTAAGGGCTTCAAACCCCATGGGGACCCAGTGACTCCTGGTGCTTGGGAGCCATGAAGCCCCACGGAGAACACTTGTACAAGCTCCAGTATGTTGGTGAGCTGCAACCATGGTGGGGAGATGGCAGACAGTGAGAGAGGAAGCTGCAGGAGGTTTGCTGTGAAATACTCCCTATTAGCTCAGCTCCTGGAGCCACAGAGGTCTTGCAAGATGGGTGTGTGGTCTCATGGAGTAAATGCAGAAGCAGTATGTGTGTGTGGCTAGAGCTAGAATCCAGCAGGTGAAAAAAGAATGACTTGCTCACATGAGAGAGTAATATGAGGGAATTGCAGGGATGGTGTAGAGAGTGTTCAGGTTAGTGCAAATCCAGCAAACAGGTGCAGTGCCAGAGTCCTCTGAGGCTGACTGCCAGCAGGGTGAATGTGGAGCTGAGCCCACTGGGCTGAACCCTGCGTTTCATGCTTCCTAGGCAAAGCACTGTCCTCCAGAGCTAAGTGTGCTGTTGGGAGCCACGGGACAGATCTCCCTGCAGCTCTGGGGTATGGGAAGTGCACAGGTGTGCTGCATTTTCCTCTCTGCTGGGCTGATGAAGGAGCTCAATCCCTCTCCCTCCTTCCTCTTAGTGGCACAACCATCCTTCTGTGCGCCAGTCGTGTTTCCTGCTGGGGCCATACAGACAGTACACCCTCAACTATGTACTTGCAGCAGAGGGCATTGCACTTTCCATCGCACCTCATGCATTAATTTTGCATTAGTTCTCCATGGCAGGTGGGTTTATTTCCTCAGAGCAGTAGCGTGTGTAGTTTGCTTCCTGGTGTAGAGGGGAAATAGCAGGAGCCAGTGTGGTAAGCTCTTTGGGACCTGTGGTTTCCCTACCCTATACCACTTCACCCCTGTTCACTCACCATGAGAAGGGGACTTTTAAGACCTCAAAGCAAATGAGTATCACAAATCATTTGGAAAAGTTGGCATTTCCTAAGATTTACAGTTCTCTAGCTTCTGTAAAATATAGATTTGTGTCTTTTTAACTCTTATTATAAAACTCTGAATTTTTCTCCCCTGTTCATTCATTTCTGAATGAATTTTTAGAAATTCATTGAATTTCTGAAATTCAGTAGTGCAGATTTTAACACTCATTTGTATTATTATTCACATTAAAATCTTTCTGGTTCAAGCATGGTATAAATGTTGGGAAATCTTAAAATATTTCTATATGAAAACTAGGGTTCTGCTGCCTGCCAAGATCTTACCTTGTTTGCACTGTTTGCCATTTTTCTGAAGCTTCACATCCTGAGCTTAGTGATTTGTACAGAACTGTAGCCTTTGTTGTACTGTTACTAGATGCGTTGGGATAAATTGAAGCTTAATAATTTCTGAGCTGTTCTTTAAAGCTTTTTTTTTTTTTTTTTTTTTTTTAAATATATATATGTTTGTGAAAATTATCTAGTCCAAAGATTTTGTTTGCTTGTTTTTCAGTTTGTTGAAGTGTTTGTCTTGTTCCACAAATGCAAGACCTTTTATTTGTTGCTTACAAAAAAACTTTTTAACCTGTCTTGGATGTTATTGCACATCTTTATACTTTTCCCTTTTCTTGAAAAAGTCAATGTGTTACAATCTTCAATTTTTTGACGATACCCCCCACAAGGGGGCTGATTCTGACCCCTGAGACCAGGTCACAAAGCTTAAGTCTCATGTTTTTAAATGTAAAAATATTCAGTATTTTTGAACTTAGGATTTTAAAGCTAATATTCATAACTGGGGAAAAAAGTAAAACCAGAATCCTTTTGAAAAGGTTTTTTAGAAATGGCCTTGTTGAGATAAAGATCTTATTTTATTCATTTCTACTACTTATACTCTGAATCCTACCATGTTAAAAAATAAATAAATAAATAAATAAAATCTTCTCCCTATTTCCTTGCAGTTTGGACAAATGCTAGGACAGTACAAGACACATGGTGCTCAGGCTGTGCTGAGACATTGGTGCAGCCTTGTCCAAGCACCTGTGAGGGGTGTCCACACCCCTGCCTGAGGCCCTTTTGTGCCATGCAGGGAGGTTTTGCTGCTTCTCAGAGTGTCTGGAGCCACCCTTGAGCACTGTCTGGAGAGGAGAGCAGTCTAGAAGTTATTTTTCCAATTTTCTTCAAAAGTTCCTGTTTTCCAAACTACTTTAGGCAGTTCCTCCTCTTTTCTTTATTCTTGTTCTTCATGTGAAGAAATTGCTCACCTTGGTCAAATCCAGAAGTGACTGTGGGACTGTACATTGGGCATAATTTTCTTCTCTTGTCCTGCTGCAGCAGAGATGAGGGGGAAAGACTTGTGCTCAACCAGGGTTGATCCCAATTTTGCTCTCCTCACCTCTACATGTAGATCAGCATGTGCATTCATAGCCATGCCAAATGTCTCTCTCCCTCTCTTTCACACACAATTCTAGCTGTTGTTTGTGCCTTGAGTGGGTTAATACATTAAAATCGACCGAGTTGTGAATGGGAATTGTCTGAATCTCTAGAGCAAACTAAAACAAGAGTGACATGAGAAAAGCAGTCATCAATTGTTGTTGATGATAGAGAAGGTTTTAAAAATCAAACATTCCACTATAGCCTGACTGTGCACAGAGAAAAACCTAATTAATTATAAATAAGATGAATAAATAATTTAAATGTATCACTTATTTCTCTTTTATAGTTTAACTCAAGAAAAATCATTTCAATTAGAAATTTCAACTCAATCTGAAATGCAGAGAGGCATGATGGTTCAAGATGGATGTGAAGTCCTTTACAATTCTCCTTCAAAAATCTGTGACTTCTTTTTACAACTAGGGTGATAAAGGGGGGGAAAAAAAAAAAGATTCCTGAGAGACAAAAACAAGCAAAATTTCCTTTGATAGGGTAACAGAATGTATGTTTAATTTATGAATTAATAAGCATGTTATGTGTGATGTCCAATTTGTCAAAAATGTCTTATTTCCCTTAGCATTCATGTTATATGTATGAAATAGATGCAGTTTTTTTCTATTAATTATAGTATCCCATTTCCTCAAGAGTAATGAAAGATAATTCATTCCTGTGCTCTGACCCTAACTGGCTCCTTGGTATTACTGATGAGTTTTTTCCCCATTCATTTCTGACCTTGTGAAAGTATTTATGTTGGACTCAGTGATGATGAATGCAGAATGAACAAGGCAGATTAAGGATGAGAGAGTAGATCTAGAGGGTTCGTGTCCCATCTCCTTGGTGACATCAGCTTGTGTACACTCCTTAATACTCAAACCTGAGGTCACTTGGCTCTTCTGGAAGATCTTTGGGCCTTGAAAAACATCTGTTGGCTATAGCTGTAAAAAACGTTTATGATACTGATATCTCCAATGCTGACTTTCCCCCCCTCTACTTTTATGGCTTTTAATAATTTTAAGGATTATAGCTAGGACTATGTTTATTTCCGTGTAGATCTTTGTTTTTGTCTTACTGTTTATTTTTCTCAAGTTTAAACAGGTATGTCTGTATCTGTTTGGTGATGACTCTATTCTAAAGCACAAAATATGGTCTAATTGCTTCAAATTACTGCTTTTCCTTTCAGTAGTTTCTTGTTTTGTATTTTTTTTTTTTTTGAGCTACTGCTATGTAATTTCCCTGTTTGCTTGGATCTATCACTACACATTCTCCTCAAGAAACAGGCTGCTCACAAGTTATACTGGTGTGTGCTTTGTTAGGTTAAAAACTGTCTGGATAGCTGGGCCCAAAGCGTTCTTGTGAATGGAGTCAAATCCAGGTGGAGGCCAACTGGTGTCCCCCGGTGACTAGTGGTGTCCACCAGGGCTCAGTACTGGGGCCAGTCCTCTTTAGTATCTTCATCAATGATCTGGATGAGGGCATTGAGTGCACCCTCAGTAAGTTTGCAGATGACGCTAAGCTAGGTGTGTGTGTCGATCTGCTCGAGGGTGGGAAGGCTCTGCAGGAGGATCTGGATAGGCTGCACCGATGGGCTGAGGTCAACTGCATGAAGTTCAACAAGGCCAAGTGCTGGGTCCTGCACCTGGGGCGCAACAACCCCAAGCAGAGCTACAGGCTGGGAGATCAGTGGTTGGAGAGCAGCCTGGCAGAGAAGGACCTGGGAGTATTGGTTGATAGTCAGCTGAATATGAGGCAGCAGTGTGCTCAGGTGGCCAAGAAGGTCAACAGGATCCTGGCTTGTATAAGAAGCAGCGTGGCCAGCAGGGCTAGGGGTTGTCCCCCTGTACTCAGCTCTGGTGAGGCCACACCTCGAGTACTGTGTTCAGTTTTGGGCCCCTCGCTACAAGAAGGACATCGAGGTGCTTGAGCGGGTCCAGAGAAGGGCGACGAAGCTGGTGAGGGGCCTGGAGAACAAGTCCTACGAGGAGCGGCTGAGGGAGCTGGGCTTGTTCAGCCTGGAGAAAAGGAGGCTCAGGGGCGACCATATTGCTCTCTACAGATACCTTAAAGGAGGCTGTAGCGAGGTGGGGGTTGGTCTGTTCTCCCACGTGCCTGGTGACAGGACGAGGGGGAATGGGCTTAAGTTGCGCCAGGGGAGTTTTAGGTTGGATGTTAGGAAGAACTTCTTTACTGAAAGGGTTGTGAGGCATTGGAACAGGCTGCCCAGGGAAGTGGTGGAGTCACCATCCCTGGAGATCTTTAAAAGATGTTTAGATGTAGAGCTTAGGGATATGGTTTAGTAGTGGTTATATAGTTTAGTTAGGTTAGTGTTAGGTCAGAGGTTGGACTAGGTCATCTTGGAGGTCTCTTCCAACCCAGATGATTCTGTGACTATACAAAAAATACATATGCTTCATCTGTGGACAGTTGCAGGTGAGAAATATTGAATGTGGTGAGAAGAAAAAGTTTTATTAGAACTTGTTTGGAAAAATGCCAAACCTAAGTTCAGTGTGGATGTTTTATTTAGGCTAACATCAACCTGCTGAGAAGTACTCACAGAAGTTTGATACCCTGCCATATCCCACTTCTGATGCATTTAAAATTCTAGGGATATTGGGCTAATGTACAAAGTGTTCAGCAGATCTCCCCCCTTTCACATGTACTCTAAACCACCATTAGCACTTTTTTTTTTTTTTTTTTTTTTTTGAAGGTATTGGCACAGCCTAGACAATTTCTAGAAGAAAGAAAATGTTTATAGATTATACTAAAAATAGATGACTGGCAAATTAGATTGAGAGATTTGCAGATTTTAAAGGTTACACAGAAGAAAGATTTAATGTGCAGCACAAATACTGTTCTGTGGCTGGGCAGAAGCTGAAAAACAAAAATAGGACTAGGAAATTATATGAATCAGGACGGAATCAGATCATCAGAAATCTTAAGAAGGTGCTGTGTGAGGTAGCATATACTAATTACGGGAATAATTATCAGGAAAAAGAAGGGAACAGGAAGGGTGAAATCAAAGAGGAGAGAGCAAAGCTGGCAGAAATCGAAACAGAGCAGCAGCATCTTATGACCGTGACTGAAAAGGAAGGCATGTATACTTATGATATCTAGCAAAGCAAGATGGCGTTATTTATACAACTGTCTTAAAGGGAGTGAGTAATTAACATAAGTCCATATTCTTCAGGTGAATTTTGTAGCACCAATGAAATAGCCATAATTTTTTGTTTCTTTCTACAGGGTTTGAGCATTTCTTTCTATGGAGTTTTCTATCGAGTGGCTGACAGATGTTTTTCTGTCCTCACCCATAACTTTAAGATCATATATTTTAAAAGTTAGGTAAAATGTTCTGCGTGCCATTTGGTGATACAGTGGCTTGATTAAACAAAGCCTGCAGTAAGGAAGGGGTGAGAGTTAATTTGAGATCAAGGTAAGACATTTAGGTGACTATATATAAATGACTATCTGCTTGCTAATTAGGTAGGTGGCAAGCTCTGATTTAATCGGTTGAATGCTAGCTATTATAACCAATGGGGAGCAGGGAGCTACTCAGCACATCCTGAAGTTGACCTCAAGTTGGAGACTTAGTTGCCCAAGTCTAGTTGGTTAGTATCCCTTTTGAGTTCTGTGTCATATTCCACAATCAGCTGTCTTGGGAGGGTTGGGTCCTCCTGCAGGTCCAGCTCTGCGTTGGTGTTTTGTAGAACAGAACACTAGATGTTGATCTTTAGTCAACTAGCTCTTTCCCCGTTTCTATTTCTTCTCCACCTTGAAGTGGTCGTGGTCAGCTACATCTCTTCCTACATGCTTTGGAGAGATAATTTGGATAGTTGATAGGCTATGATGGGATATGGACTCTTGGATTTTGGTGTCTTAACATTAATTTAACTGAAACCTACAAAGAACAATATAGCTATTCATGTAATAAGTCTTTTTGGTACTATCTCACCCAAATCATGTTAGAAAGATCTGGGTTGTTTCCATCCTGCTCTCAGGTGTGGAAATCAATCAGAGGTTGCAAAATTTTCCTTATTTCTAGAGATCTTTAACTACAGTCATTGATGTTGCAAGTAAACCTTTTAACTTCACATCCAATGCTTCTGCAGATGTTTCACCAGACCAGTTACTCATTGTTTTCTGGGCATGGTTGCTTAGCAAGGAAAAATGAAAACCTCAACAATTGTTTCAGTCCTGTATGACCTTACAAAATGCTGAGATTGTATTATGTGTATTAAAGAATTCCAGTATTCTTTAAAATTATTTTGTGATCAAATTCTTATAACCCTTAGATACAAAAGCTTCATATTTTTTAAATATTCCAGTTTCCATTTGAATTAAGTGTAGTGCTGTCTCTTGGTACATGGAAGTCCTGATGTTCAACAGGCCAGATGTGCCCATCTATGTTTAATGATTTGGTAAGGCTCTTCTACCTTTCTCTGTTCTGAATTTCCTGAGAAGAGCTCATGAGTATGCATTTCTGATGAAGCATTTGATGGAAAAACATTGTAAAATTTGTTCCCCTTCCTTATTCAAAGAACATTTTTGTGCGGATGTGGAAAGCCTATATTTCAGCTTAAAGAAGAATCAGACAGCTAATGGGGGTGGGGAGTAAGGTTTTAGAATTAAATTGAGGCTAAAGGTGTACTGGAGGAGAAGTCTTAAAGAATAAATGCTCTTTGCTCTTAGGCTTTCTTCAGCTCTTTTCTGATCTACTGAGGCTTTTAATTCCAAGGGCTTATTTTGTTACTTGGAGGTCTGAGATTTCAGCATTTTCTCAAGGCTATATTATAGACTCATATGATAAACATATTAATGCTACAAATATTTTGTTTTATGGGTAATAAAACAAATGTCACTTGTGGTAAGTTATCCTGTATGTTTATCTAGTTCAACAGATGTTTTAATGCCCTTTAGCAATCATATTAGCCCCTATTAGTAGCTAGTGCATGAGAAGTTGCAAAAGCATCTCTGGAGAGGCAGTGCCACTTCAGGTTGACTTATCAAGGGCCTGTGTATCAACAGGCTGCACCATGTTGCTGTTTTTATTATGTGATAAACTGGCTGGGGAATAGTTTCCTCCTCATACGATAATTCTTTTGATTGCATGATGGAAAGGGGTTTTATTTTATTTTAGTGAGTAAAAATAAAAGAGAAAAGTCTTTATTGAAGAATAACCAATATAGGATACAAAATCATTTTTTTTATCGAAGGAAAAAAGTTGCTCTGAGTAGAGTGTACGAGCTGAGTAGTATAAGTCAAAATCCTTTTCTGTAGGAAACATTCTATTTAGTGTATGAAATAAGAATGGATGAAGATTTGACCAAACTAAAACAATTAGGAGAGCTGGGAATAGGTATAAGAATATGTTGAATGATGTAAAGTATTCAGATGTCTAGGAAAAAAAAAAAAATTACCTTATTTTCTCACCTTACCTGTTTAGTGTGGGTCAAGCATTATGTAAAGAAAACCCTGAATGCCTGAGGGTATTGGAGACATTTGTTAAAGTTTATAACAGAGCTCTTACTTCGTGCTGTAGCTTCCATCTCCATGACGTGTTGGTTTAAAACAGTGATTTGTTTATGGAGAGATAAGATGACCTCAGAGTACTATGGTAAAGTTGTACCACAGTGGACTTTTTCCCAAAAGAGTGACAGGTGTATGTTCTCTGTGGTGGTTGTGTCCACAAGGGCTGCTGGAACAAATGGAGAATTTGACTGCTACTAGGAAGGCAAACAGTATTATTGCATGGGGAAGGGGGGGTATGGACGGATGGACACATTTCTAATTGTGGCCAAGACTCTTGCTCCATGCTCCACTGAAAAATAGATGCTTATCTGTTAATATTACCTAAGGTCGGTAAGTTAGTCCTTCTGTACTTGATCCCAGGCTCTACAGCCCCATAAATGCTTTGAGAGGCCATTTTTGCTCTCCTGGCTTGTGGCTCTTCCATAGGTGGTGAACTGAGTGCCTAATGTCTCTTGAGTAGTTTTGTTCACAGCTTTGATGTGAAGTTGTTTTATGTCAGGTGCATTTACAGAAAGTAGTTGTGTAGGTTCTAGCTGCAGCCTAGGAGATCATAGCATATAGCTTGCGTGCTAATGCATATTGAGAAAAAAAGGTCACCATAGGCCAGACCCTAAGTACCTTTTGGGATCTTGTAGCTGAGATATATTCATTGTCTGTTTCCTTTTGCTTTTTAATTTGTTTTCCTTCAGAGAAGTATGTTGGCATACTTATGTTTTCGTGTTTCTTGTAGTGAAATATTTGTCTGAATCCAGCTTATTTAGTACACAGTTATATAGACTATGTTCCTACCTCCAAATGTTTCCTCCTTGGGCTCAGTGAATTTTAATAAGGTCCCATTAGTTTGAATTAAGTATAGAAGTAAATTGGCTATTATCTATGTGGTTGTTTTGCTTGTAACTTGTATATTTTTGTGTCATATTCTTGTGTAATATTACTGAGGACATGAAACTGGAGAACATTTCTGTTTTTTCAGCTCCAGCCCCCTGTGACAGCAGGCAATCATAACATCATTGTGTAATCTACCTATAAAATGTATTTGTTGGGTTGTTTGTCCCTCTTAGTTGTATTGGGATAATTTGCTTTATTTTGGCTTTAAAACATTTTAATTTTCTTACCAAATACCTTCACAGTTAACTTTGTTTCTTTACTTATATTGTACTTGAGCTTAAGCATCCCTCCTACTTTTTCAGTGTGCATCTCTCTGATGTAAATACACTTGGAGGAGGACAGTATTTAAAACTCCCTAATGCATTATGAATTCTGTGCATTATGAATCAAATACCAGCATAGCTGATCAAAATTAGATTTATTTTCTTCCAAAAAATATAATAAAGAGTGAACCATTGAGCATTTTATTTTAATTCTGTAGGATTTACCCAGCACCTTTCGATAATTAATGTTTTTGTTTTTACATGTGATATTGAAATATACATGAAAATTCATTGATTAAAGAAAGCAGAGAAAATTGTTTTAATCCCACCTTTTAAAATAAATCTTTTGCTTCTGTTTATAACAATATCTCGTTTAAAATCATTGTTTCAAAATGCAAGGTAAAGGGCTTATTTCATTTAGTGGTATGTAAATATGCAACTTGTGTTTACAAAGGTATCTGTCAGTGCCCTTACAATGATTTCAACCCTTAACCTGGATTTTGGCTCACCTTTTTAGTGCAGGAATGAAAATATAACCTCAGGAAATAGGGTGGAAAATCTGTCTATATTACTGTGTCATCTGACATTCTAATCACATACAGAGTTCATCAGTGTGCATTAAGGTAGTAGTTGACTTTTAGCCTAAAATATTCCCAGTTTTACAGCTGCTTTATTTCCCTTATCAGCCCTCTACCATTTTGTAGTTGTACAATCTCTGATATGACCGTTTGTTGTGCACTGGGAGAACCTATGACAACCTCTGTCTGCCTGCATCCTGTAAAGGGCACAGATGCTGTAGAAGTCTGTGGAAATGTTCATGAAGACATAAAACTATGTCTTAAAACTATGTCATAAAATTATCACTCAAAGCTGTCCTGTTAAGATCATTTTACATCTTGGAAACATGCCCCCATCTTTTGCCATTCTCCTGTGTCTCAACTTTGGTTTTAAAATAGCATTAAATGTTATGTTAATGTCTCCCTTAAAATCTATCCTTAATACATGTATTAATCAGGGTAAAATACAGTATCCCAAAACATCGCTAGCACTAAGCATTAACATCAAGAAAATATGTGTAGGTTCTGCTTAAATGAATATCTAAACCTTTTGTATTCTTAAGACAAGTCACCTGTGTATATTTTTTTCAGGTGTTTTGTAGCTTAGGCAATTTATATGCACTTCCTGCATTAAAATAAAGGTAATTTTGATAAATTTTGCTGTTAATTCTATTATTCAAAGATTAGTGAAACTGTGCCATTCAAAGCAATGGGCATGCTTAAGATTCTCTACTAGGTTGTTAAGCATAACATATACTCATTTCTTAACATGGATCTCACTTTCATAATGCAACATTACAGTAATATTTTTATAAATAATAGTAATGTATCTATCACTTCTAACTGCATATAATCTGAATAATGACTAGACACCTCTTCTGTCTCTGTGAATATTTCTGATGGTATCTGAGATTGTATGTGACCTATATATGTGTCCTTCTCCATTGTAATCAACGTTTCTTTCACTGTACATCTGTCCTGTTCATCCATTGGCCTTTACTTTGCTAGGATTGCCTGTGGAGTTTGAAGGCACAAATCAAGCGTATAGTATTAAGGCTGCCCATTTTTCTCTTTTAGATAGGCACATAGCATTCCAGTCCTGAGTCCCTCCCAGTGGCAGGAATTCATGTGGAATAAAAGATTTGGAATGAAAGCTTTGAAAATGAACATCTTTTAGTAGTTTTATACTCCTAAATCTTTGTCTCTGCACTTGGAGTAACCTAAAAGCATTTATTAATATTTGATGGGATTGTGAAAGCCCTAGCTATGTAGATTTATGGAAGGTACAAATGGCTCATCTGAGCTTAAACATTCTTGGTCCCTATCTTTTTGCGAAAGGCATGTATGCCCCTTAGAAGGGGAGTGCCCGTAAGAGGACTCAGCTTGATGAAAATATACGCCATTGCATACTTATTCCAATAATTTGTAGGTGATGCTAGTATGAGATGAAAGCTTTCACATTTTACTTAGTGAACTGGATAAAAAAAAATCTTTTGTCTCGTTTTTTAAAATAGCTTGGCCAAACTTTGCAGTAATCTACAGATGTTAGATCATTGCCTGAATCTCCATTCTGAAAAGGGGTTTGCTAGATTTTTAACAGCTAACAGCAAGATCTGTTAGTATTTTTGATGGGAATGAACTTTGATTTGTTAAGCTAATGATTTGTAAGAAATTAGATTTGGGATCTGGAAAATTTGGGTTAAGGAAAGGTCAAGGAATTAAAAGATTATTATAGGCAATAAAAACCAGATGGAACACAACATTATGCAGTGAGGATGAGTTCCTGTCAGGGCAGGGCACATGAAAGGCAAAACACCCAGGGGAAGAATGAATGTGAATTTGCCAGGACCAGCAAAGCAACTGATGTCACACAACGTGAGAATGAGGTACCTTCATTTTGTTTCTGCCGTGTAGGTGCAATAACAGAGCTCGGGCTGACATTTCTAGTATGTTACTGTTATTCTCTAGCCCCAGATGTGCTGCTGTCCTCCACTAATATCTTTCCATCTGGGTGAACAGTTCAATTTATATATGTAAAAATAACTCTACTAATCCATGTGACACTGTCCCACAGCATCCTGCTCTCACTTGTCTAGTGCATTGGCTGACAGCTATCTGGGCTATCTGAAGGGTGCCTTTCAACCCTTCTTTTCTCTCATAATCTCTGCTTTGTGAGGCTATGAGTTCAGGTGATATAGTTCTGCTGCACAGGGCATGTGTGTTCAAGAAAAGTTAGCGGCTGGCTAGTAAGTGGTAGAGCTGAGCTGCGAGTTTTTTGTGCACAGCACCAAATGTCCCTGGTTCAAGCCTTGCACCAATGTCAGCCACACAGCAATGTCATACACCACCATGGGAGAGGTGAGCAAAGCAGGCAACACCAGTGATCAGGCCACCCACAGATGGACCCATTAATCTGTTCAGTCTTGCTGCCCATCAAAAGTGAAAGTCAAACTTGCTGTGGGAGCCTTGCCAGATTTGAGTCGTCATTGTGCCTGTGGGACTTGCACTGGAGAAGATTGCTGCTTGTCCTGGGAAAATTAGGCAAGAGTGACACAATAATATTTTTGTTCTGTGTGTAACACACAAAATATTGCCATTACACATTTGTCCTGTTATTTAATTTGTGCTGGTAATGTGTATTGCTCATTCTTAATGGCTGTGTTTCCTTGGTGCTTCTGCAGGAAATTATTAGGCCAGTATTATGTAATGAAGGTTACTTAAGCCTACGCATGTGGTGTTGTCTATAATAAAACCAGGGATTAGAAGGAGCATGTGTTCCAAGATAAATAGAAAGCTTTGGAATGACCCAGAAATAGTTTATCGTGACCTTATTTAGTGATGGGACAACTGAGGTAAAGGTGATCTATGGCTGGTGCTAACTTGTCTCTACTGACTTCTAACTTGCAAAAAGATCCTCCTTCCATGAAGAGGATAAGTTCTCTAAAGCAAAATCTCTTTTAAAAACAGAAAGTCGGTAGGCTGAAAAATGTATGTTACCAATTTGTATCCCTGTTCAGTTTAGAGGTGGCAATGCAAGCTATAACAATGAGTGTAGCATGTATTCTTGGACATAGTTGCAATTAAATAACGTATTCATTAAAGTTGCATTGTAGTATTTATATAATTTATTTTAGAAGTGCAACAAAAATGAGTGCGTATGAACTCATGACTACAGAATTTAGTTAGAAGGTTCCATTGTGCCATCTTTAACAGAAAAACAAACAAAAACAGGAATCAAAATGTTCTGTATGACTTTTTACTCACAAGCAATAACTAAAAAAGTAAATAAAAATATGTATTTTTCTTTATACCCTCATTTGAGGAGAGGAAAGGATTGTCTTTAAATTATTTCACTTTCCATTATTTAATAACACTGAAGATTTCTTTCCTGAGCTGTTCCATGTCTCCTAAATTTTTTAAAATATTATTTTCCTCAATACTCTTTTTCCTCCTCCATACTGCTAAGACTTATTTGTTTAGTGGCTGAACTCACATAAACAACCAGCCTTGATTTAAGGAATCCAGATGATTAGCAGTTTAGTAACCTGTTTGGTGCACTATCCCAATGGTAATGATTCTGTTTTGTTTGTTTGTTTTGTGTGTGTGTGTGTGTGTTTGCTTTGCAAATGCATGTTTATTACTTGAATTTTGCTGACCTCTGCTTTCAGTATAAAGGCTGAAAAAAAATAGTGCCTCTTTTTCTTGAAATTCTACAGCTAGAAAATGCACAGTGAAGCAGCTTTGTCTCCATCACAACTTAGTGCTGAATGTCTGCATGTTAACTGTTTGAACAGTCTCTTCTTTGGTAAAATCTTAAAGCACAAAAGTGAGATTAGAATATATTTGTCCTTCATTTTCACAGCAAAGCTGCAAGGTTGTACTTGGCAGAGGTCTTGTTTTTCAGAAGGTGTCTTTCTGAGGACTCTAAGGTCCGTGCTTGAGAAAGTATAACATGAAGTTTTTGGATTAAGTTCAACTGGCCTAAGTCTGGAATTCTGACATCTTTTATAATTACAGTCTGGTAGAAATGTTTTACAGACTTTTGTGATGGTTATTCCCTAGTCCTTTTTTTGTTGTCATTTATTTTCCCTCTACACACACTAATTTTTCATCCTCTTCTTTTCCTGCCTCCCTTCCTCCTTCCAATTTCTTACACCTTTTTTGTATCTTCTCTTGCTAGCACCCCTCCTGCTTGTGTCCATTTCTGATGAAGAAATAATAGAATAAAACTGGGTGAATTATGAGTTCTTTATATCAGTCAATTAAATTTTTGAAATGGGGAAGAAAAGTTTGTTTTTGTAGTTGAACTGAAATAAGAAAGATGAAGTGAAACTAATTTAGAGATGAAACAAAAATGTCATTTAATTTGAATGCCGTCTTGAACTTGGGGTCTAACAGCCTAAACATATGAGGGACAGGGAGAGGAGTGAAAAGTTGTATTTAATTTCTCAGGTTAAAATAATAATATTATCTTAAATAGCGAATAATATTGCTATGAAATGGCCACTGTTTTGTTTAGGAAATATTGAAATAAGTCTTTCAGCAATTTAGATAAAGCACTGAAATAATGTTATGTTTTAAAATATTTTCCTATCTTCATCCCTTTTTTCCCAGTCAAAACTCTTTGCAATACTTGACCTGAAATAGTGAATCCTTTCACCACTCTCTGCTTCCCCCAAAATGGTTTTGGCACTTTGTAAAGGCTATTAATAGCTTAGACAGCAATATCCATTGCTTGATCTATCATCTACGAAGCTAGCCACTCCTTTGTAGAAGGCTATCAAGTTGGTCAGCCATGACTTCCCCTTGGTCAATCCATGCAGACTATCTATGATGATTTCCATGCTCTTCATGTAGAAATGGTCTCTGAGATTAGCTACTTCATTATCTTCCCAGTAATGGAGGCGAGGCTGACCAGTCTGTAGTTTGCTGGATCACTGTTCTTGGCCTTTTTGAAGATAAGAATGACATTCGCTTTCCTCTAGTCCTTAGTCACCTCTCCCAGTTACAATGACCCTTCAGAGATTATCAAGTATGGCCTTACAGCATGAGGTCAGCCACCTCGAACAGCACTCATATAAGCATCCCATCAGGGTCCATGGATTTATGTATGCTTTGCTTAGGTATTCCCTGACCCAGTCCTCTTCCAGCAAGTGTACGCCTTTCTTTCTCTAGACTTTCCCCTGATCTCTGGGACCTGAGATTCCTCAAGGCTGGTTTTGCTAGAAAAGATGGATGTAAAGATGACATTCAGTACCTCAGACTTTTCCAGTGAAGCTGCCTAGAGATTTGACATCATACCTTTTCCTGTAGGCATTAAACTTTCTTTTAAAACTAAGTATTTTCAGACAAATTACTTTCTCTGGAGAGACATCTGTATTTAGAGATTCTGATGAGAAGAGGACACAGCAAGTGGTGCTACTGATAGCAAATGATTGCAGTTCTTCCTCTTCCAAAATATAAACATCTGCTCTGCTATATGTTCATTTTGGGGTTTGGGCTGTTTTCTTTTTTTCTTCTTTTCCTTCAGTTCCCTCCTGCAGGGTTTTGTACTTTACTGGGATACTACTCCGTGTAGTACAGCTCAGACTTGATACCTTTATGCCTCTTTTGTTCTTTTTTCTCTTCCAAGTTGAAAGCGGTGCCATCCTCACACTGGAAAAATAAATATAATGAAAACAAATCAGTCTGCTCACAGATACTGGCTTTTTCTTTCCACCAATAGTAATACGAGGATGCATATACTAAGGGTCAGTTTTGTCCAAATGAGAAGTATAGATCTAATAATGTAGCAGTATCATTTTACTTTTTTTTGTAGAAATTTCTTTTTGTCTCTTTACCATAAACCTATTTTCCATGTAAAATCTTTTACAGCTTTTCTCTATTATCAAATGCACAAAAATTTGATTTTCTGCAGCATTTGGCCTCTAAATCAGTTCCTCTGTACTTTATATTCATAATGAAAGGAGTTGCTAGCTTACACCTGTGAGGTAGAGGGCTGTAAATATGATCAATAGCTATTTGTATTCTATTACTTTTATCCTAGTTATATTCTTATGGGCAGGATGTCAAATTCATTGTAATATTATTGATTAGTCAACATACTATAATAATGACAATTCAGCTTTTTGTCTTGATGGCAGGTTCATGGAGAAATTTGGAAACCATTTGTTATGTGAACAGTGATATAAAACCTTGACATTAACACCAACCATGCTGCATGTTCCCTTCAAGTTTTTAGCGCATTGAACATCACCTTCCATTAAGTTTAAGCATGTCATGCAGCTGTACTTTAAAGAGCTTTACTTGTTCGTACATTAAAAAAGATGAGGCAGATGAATATGTTTTGGATTTCCCATGCTGCCAATGGATTGCAGGAAGAATTCAGCTTTCCTTGGAGTTGTGGTCTAATTGATACTTATTAAAAATAATGAACTATCTTACTAGTTGTACTTTTCTGCTGCAGATTTAATTAGTGTTCACCTCCCCTCCTTCCCCCTCCCCAAGTCCTTTGCTAGGCTGACAGAGCTAAGAGGAGGGAAACTGAAGCAATTTGAAACCTTGTTAGAAATTTATGAAGTGCTAAAATGTTTTATTCCCAGAGGCTGGTTTGCCAGCTGTCACTGGTGAGCCATTTGCTGCCTGCCTTAGAGTGAGGATGCCTGTGATAGCAGGGGGAGGCAGCAGGCCACAGCCAACATGAGTGTGTACATCGTTTGGCAGATTATACACTCCGTAATTAGCAGGAAGTAGAGTGAAACTAATTATTTTTCTCCTCAATTGGGCCAATGACATTTGAGAGTAGGACGGATGTTGTGCTAGATGGGGAAAGAATGGAGGTGGTCCTCTATCTCCACATCCACTGCATTGGCACCCTCTGTGCTGGTGGGGATCCCACTCCTGGATGTTCTACTGAGCAAGGAAAAGTACCTGTACCTCTCCCATGTGCAAAGTCTGTGGCCAGCAGTAGGAAAGCTGTGTATTTGCTCTGCAAACTTCCCCCCCCCCCCTCTATTATTAGTGGTATGTGAACATGATCCCTTTTGGCCACAGAAAAGTTAGGGAAAGACACTGTTCCAGGTCACTTCTTGAGCAATGCTGTATAGGATGGTGTGCAGGCCTTAGGAAAGAAGGTGCATTTGTCACTTAGTAAGTCCCCAGCAGCTCTGCATGTGAGTTTAGAATGACTGATTTGGCTGAGAAGTAAACTTCCAGTAGGCTGTCTAGGCAAGTCAGTTTTGGCAAAGGGATAAAGAGTCTATTAGTGTTTTAGCTTTAGTGTTGAATTTTAATTTGTTTCATTAACGAGAATGAAAATCACCCTGCTTCCATGTTATAGTTCTCTATTACAAGGAACAGTCACCCCTTGCCTGCACATATAAGCTGCAGTTTGGAGAACAGATATCTTTTCTCCCCTATAAGCTTGACCTTTAAAGTTCATTTCTGTCTGTGCATTTCTAAAGGAAGACTTTTACAAGGTCAGTTTGAAGACCTTATTATTTAAGTGGAGTTACTTGAAGCACAGTGCACGAAAAGCATACTTCTAGAAGATGAACAACTAGAAAATATATTAAGGGGGTTAAAAAAAAAAAAGTAGCTGCTGATTTCTGCCTTCAACACTGGGTGAGCTTTAGTGTTTTAAAAAGCAGTCACTGTTTTTTGGCTTTGCATTTTTTTGACTAGCTAAAATCATTGCTTTATATTTTCAGATTTTAGGCCTAGGTTCTGTTCTCCATCACCTGGGTCATTTGGTCTGTCCTTTAATTAGAGTAAGAAGTGCGCTTTTTGTGTGTCTGTATGGGGGTTTCTTTTTTTCTTTTGTTTTCCCCCACCCCATCTTATATTGTTCCCTCAAGTATTGTATTGATCATATTCTTAACACCTCTAATGACATTCCCTCAACTCCCTCCCTAGGCAGATCATTTCTTTAGTTAATTGCTGTTAAAGTTAGTAAAAACATAATGTGTGTAGCCTTATTATTTTCTTCCCCTCATTTGGTTTCAAGGCATTTTCTCCTCATTATGCCAAATAGGCCTGAGGAATTCACATCCATGAAATACAAAGACCAGGAAAAAATGTGTTTGTGTATACTTAGAAAGAGAAGCCAACAATAACAAGGCATTTAAGTATTGGCTATGTACAAACTGAGCTGCATGCTCCATGTAGACAGTACACATCCTTAAAGAATGACCCATTTGTAAAAAAGCTTTAAAAAATAAAAACAAAACACCACCTGCAAAATGAAAACAAAACTCTTTTTCTGAAGAAATACCTGAAGAGTTTTTCTGAAGAATTTAAAAGTAACTATTCTTTTGTATGTTTTAGTTTGTGTTGACTCTTGATCTTAAAAACATAAAAGAATCTGAGCTTCTGAGGCTTGAGTCTTGAATGCATCAAGCAGACAATACTGCATTTACATTATATTGATGTTTAAAGTGTATTTAAAGACACTTGACTTTCACTTCTTTACCTACTTCCTCTTATATGTGCAGACAATGCACTTTTATGGAGTGCTCTTGCCTAGTTTTCAGCTACCAGTGTTTGTGTCGCAGCATCTCACATGGTCCATAGAGGAACCTTGAGAATCTTTGGAAGTGTAGGTGAAACTCAAATGTTTAAAGTCCTTCATCTTCAGGCATTCGAATTCACTTTTACATCACTGTCTCTCTGACATCCCGAAGTGGCTTATATTGCACTGCCTGGGTGACCTCCCTGCCCTCTGATGGGTAGCTGTGATGTACTTCTTGTCAGAGCTCACCGCAATCTACCTTGCTAATGTAAGGTAAAGTCCAAATGAGAGTAGAGCTAACCTCAGTTCTTCTTTTACACTTTCTCCTCTTTCCCTGTTAGCACATCCCACTACCAGTGTTCTCTCTCTTGCCAGCCATAGGTGGGTTGGAGCTGTGACAGCCAAGTACAGGTGGGTGAGTGATGTATGGGGGCTCACCTGGCCCTATTGTGAGCTCAATAAGGGCAGTGCAAGAGCAGGCTAGCTGGTAAGGCTGGGTAAATTGGTGGGCAAGGGAGCCCTGCCACAAAACAGAGCATGTGTCTCTGTCTCCCACTTAGTGCTATATGTTTGCTCTCCCTGTCATTTTGGGAAACTGGCAGATGTGCTTATGCCTGAAGCTTGCCTGGAGTATATAGGGTGTTGGAACACACAGGGATTCATTGTTTTCCTAATACTGGGAAGTTAGTGCAGCTTAGGGGATAATGGAACAATGAAAGATGAGTCAAACTGTTCTTCTGGGGATTGTGTCCTCCTGGTAGCTCTTGGAGAAGGCAGTGCTCTCTACAAGAACTAGGTGGGATTGCTGGCCATATTTATTGTGTTTCGTACAAGAGTGCTTGCCTATTCTCCTTTGCCTGGGGACCCTTCAAGCAGTTTACAGGTGTTGTGAGGACAGAAATGGAGAAAAAATAAGGAGTTGTGTGGGGGGAGGAAATAATTTCCACTTTAGGATCATGAACTAGCATCCAAGTAGAGAAATGTGAGGTGTGGACAAGGAAGGAATAGTGCTGCAAGCAAAAGGGACCAAATGGAGGTTGACAGCAGAAGGAAGGCTTGCTGTTGGATGCTGTCAGAAGAGCAAATAGCATGCTAACGTGTATTCAGAAAGGTGTGGAAACTAAATGGCAAGAAGAAGTGAGACTGTAAATACTGAATGATATCCTAGCACTAGTGAAATAAATTGCCGAACTCTCACTTGACTTCACTGAGCCCTGGATTTATCTAACAATGAGTTTTTTTTTTCACCCCATCTCTAAAAGAAGTCCAGAGACGCTACACAAATGATTGAAAATGAAAGGGGACTTCCAAGTGGTGGGGAGAGACAATAATATGATTACAGTTCTTAGTTGAAGAGGTGTCATGGCTGAGATGAAAGATGTAAGAAACATATAGCACAAAGAAGATGAAGTGGATTGTCTTAGGAGTTAAGAACAATAGAACATTGAAAGAAATGAAAAAGAAACAAAACAAAACTATTTTTCCACAGTATATAGCCTGCTTATTTCATAACCATAAAATATTAAAATATTGGGGATCGAGAATTTGGCAGGTACAGGACAAAAAGATTGATTTTCATAAGATGAAAGGCTGGCTGAAAAAAATGTCCTAAATAAAAAATAGGGTGAAAATACAAAATTTATCTTTGTTTCTGACGGGATGAAGGACAAACCTCCTAATAATCCTTGTTTTTAATTCGTGACATTTTGGGTGGACACCAATCCAGGCTCTTTCAAAATTAAGGAAATTTGTTTTGGAAGGTATCTAATTGCATGTCTGTTTGTTACAGGCCTTACTTGTTAGATTTACTAGTTGTTGTCTGAGATGGCCTAACTGACGAGGAAGATCCCCTAAACAGAAAAGAACATTGAGAAAAGAAACTAAGCCTAGATATGAATCTTTGTTTTTACTTTTCTTCACCTGTTTTTGAGCTTTCTCTGTACTTAGTACTGCACTGTTACCTGCATTTGCATAATAAATTTGTTAAAAATACCTAATTATTTTACAGTGAAAATCTTAGTCTAGCTTTTAAGATTAAATACTGTTTAAAAAAAAAAAAATCTTAGTGATCAGAATTTGTGAGAAGTTTCTGTATTACTTAACCTTCAGCACCTCAGCTGTGCATATAGGCAAAATGTTTTTCTTTGTGTGGAATAAGAATCAGTGTTTCCTTTCACCTAAGCAAGACAGATCTTTTGTGAGTTGCTGCCAGAAGAGTGGCCACCAGTGGCTGAGCTCTTTGAAGCAATGGTACCTCCAAAGTAAGCTGTTGCAAAGTAATCTTTATAATTGCTTACTTGGGAGCAGGGTGGCTCAGTGGTAGCAGAGCAGCCACATCAGTGTGGAGCTCCAAGTAGCCAAGCCTACTTAAGCATCAAAGTGTGCTGCAGGTATGGTTGCACTGCAGCAAAACTTCATCTGTTGCTGTTTTCTTAAAGCAAGTTTTGTGGGGGCTTGTGTAGAGCTGTGGTTGAAGCAGTGTGACTACAGCTAGGTAAAAACAGCTACTCCTGTGCTTTGCAAAGACTGGTGTAGCCTTGATCTAGGGAGAGGCGGGGTTACACTTCTTTAACCTTCTGCATGACTAGTGCTGCATGTTTGTCAGACTCGGCAGTGCCCATAGTGAGGTTGGCAGGTACCTCAGCTTTTTCTGTGAATCTTCAAGCAATTATTATATTTCTTGCACATCTGCCTTCATTCCCCTCCTTTACACCAATTATAGAATCTTAACGTAGACCTGAAAAGAAGGTTGCTTGTCAGTTTATTTTTCCCACTTAGATGGTTGCTGTCAGACTGCTTCTTGCCTAGGAACTTCCTCATGTCTGTTGTAGAAAGACACAATATCTGAGCCACGTCTTATATGATTAAAACATGAAGCTGCAATTTTAATAAATATAATGCTGTAATAAATTGTTCCGTAAAGATATGTTTTCTTTAATAATGAGGTCTATAGCAAACCACCTGAGTCTCCAGATGAAACTTTCATATATTCCTCTTCTTTTGCACTCAGTTTAACATCAAATATATTCTTGTCCATTACATGGTTAATGAGTCATCCTACCATTCTGTTGAAAGTTAACATATACAGGCTTTGCAGAAAGCCTGTGTAAAATTTTAGTATTGGCAGAGTGAATTTGCACAATCTGCTGATTTATTAATATTCTGAAATCCATGTGAGCCACTTATGTATACCCTTCATTTCTTTCATGAATGTTACCTGTGCTTGTTATCAGGATAAACCCAAGTTTCATCCATATCAACCATACGATTGATAATTTCTACATAGTGCAAAACTGTGCTTCAGATCATCAAAATATGGATCAGTTAGAGGGCTTTTCCTGTTTACTCAGGTCTCCCAGGATAAGCCAGGTTATTGTTTTTCTGACCACATTTAGTTTCTTACACCTGGGATCCATTCTGCAGGATAATGTTTTGGATGAAGACACTCATGACAACATCTGAGGAGAGGTTGCTGGAAACTGCAAAGTGGGGCTCGCATATTGTCCCCAAAGTAGCTCACCTGATATTTTGTGCGTGTGTGTATTTAAGAGAAAGCAATTATATTCTTAACATCATTTACTTAAGATGCTCAGTTTGATGTAGCACTTGTGATCAGTGTAGCATGATATGCTTGCCTTTTTCCCACTAGATCAATCACATTTGTTTATTAGTGAGATATATACGTAGAGAATAAAGATCCCAAGGGCTGGAATCTGGAAGAAACAAATTAAAACAAATTATTTCCAATCTTTCTAAGGATAAGAAATACAGAATTTAAGATCCTGTTGAAATCCCTGTGGAAACTGTCATATTATCCTCTGAATCATGAAAGCATCAGGTTTCTACGTACATCTGTGGTATGATACATTTTATTGTTTTGTTGTTGCTTTACACAATCTGAAAAACTGTTCCTGTATTTGTGCATGTGTTTGGTCTTGTCAAGGATGGGGCTGTTGCTGTGTGGATAAATCACTGATTAGAGACACAAGAAATGCCTGCTTGCTGCCATTGTTCTGCCCTTCCATAGTTGCCTATATTCTCAAATATTTGTTCAATTTTATATTAGGTAAGAGAATTCTAAAGAAAATCACATGCGAAAGTAAGACTGTTCCCAAGGGTGACATTTTATTTGATCCAAATGTAGAGTTGCTTTATTTCCCCACTCTCAGGGCTAATGTTCTGGGAGGCTAAAAAGGACACCTAAGCTCATGAAAACTGATACAAAGGTCAATGTCTTCCCTTCCTTGCAGCCGAGTCCTTCATGTAATTAAACGTGCAGTACTTGAAGCTTACCTAGTGCTTTTTTTGTGTGTCATCTTGACTAAAGATGACAACAGATCAATGGGAGAACAAAAACAAGCCATTAAATATAGGTACAAGCTTAAGCCAAGTATTCATTTCACTATGGAACAATAAAACAAACCAGCACATTCAGAATTTTGCTGAAAAGGTTGTTAAAATACCTGATTATACACGATAGTGTTTGGCAGATATCTAGGAATGTTTAGTTGAGTGTTTTTAATTGGAAAAAAATTGACGTGAAGTATATTGGGAGTGGGATAGGTGTTGTGATTGGGTGGTTTTTATTTATTATTTTCAGTTATTTTTTACAAGTCTGGGAACCAGAGAACCAACAACTAAAGACAGTGCAATTCTCTATAGGCAGCCACAGTATTCCAAGTTGTGGCTAATGCAAGCAAATGAAGGGAATAGAAAGTTTTAGTTGTGCTGTAGCCTAACTACAGTGTAGAAAATAGGGTGGTAGCCTTTGCAGGGGAGTAATTATAATGTACCGGTGTGTCTGTGGGTTCTTGCACTGTCATTTCCAGCCATGAAGCACTGCAGGTGGGCCATTAGTTTGATCTAGCAAAATAATGATTATAGTACCAAGCACGGTACATTTGGCCATTAATTTGCCTGTTTTAGTGTACCAGCTGTTTGGTGTGTACACCTTTAAAGGTGATATAGCAAAGTGGAAAAATTCCAGAGAAAGTTTAAAATTCCAGAGCAAGTTTAACTATTTGTGTGTGTATATCAATATATGTGTGTGTGTGTGTATACTCTTTCCTTAACAACTCTTTCACTAAGGGAGAATATTATTATTTCTTCCTTTTGTAATTTACCAGTCAGGTGATCTGATTAACGTTTTCAATTTATAGAAAGGAATGGTTTAAGATGATCATAACCATCCATGCCAGATACTACATTCCCACATTTCACGTTACCATTCCCAAAGTGGTGGAATAAAGATACTGTCTTCCCATTCTGGGAGGCATATTTTTTAGTGGAAGAAAAGGAAATTCCCATCTCTCCTTCCCCTCCACCTACAGACACTTGAGAAAAGAAATTTTTGAAAATCCTGGATGAAAAAAGAAGAGAAGGAGAAAGATGAAATAAGATTCTCTGATTTGACCCTCAAAGTTGAAGTAACTGACCTGTGTGCTCTTTGAACATTATTTGCTCTGTATTTGTGCATGCAAACAGTCTCTAGGGATAACTGTGGTATTTTCCTCTATGCGAACTTTGATATGACAAAACAGTGATAAAGTTTCAAATAATAGTTGGTGGATTAAAAAAAAAAAAAAAAAAAAAAAAGAAAAAAGAGCTTTCTATCTGAATGTTCTACCCTTGGTGTTTCTCTGTCTCCATATGAGAAGCAATATAGGAGTGATGAATTTAAACTCCATTAACACCGCTGTACATAGTTACAGTGTTTTTTGTTGTTGTTGTTGTTGATATTTCTTTTGTGTTCTATCTGTATGAAAAGCTTCCCCTTCACACAGTATTTTGGGTGAAATGATGGCTAGGAAGCCAGTATTTTTAGTCATTGGGGTTCCTGGTCTTCTCTTTTACTTACCTTTTTCCTCTCATGCTGGTTTCTCAATGCTGTACTGATTAGTTATGTGCTGGTATTAGTAATGCCACTTCCAGGACTTGATCCCATGGGAAATGCTAGTCATGGCTGATTATCCAGAAGCCCGTTCTACTCAATGAATTTACTGACCGCTGCAAACCTACTGCCAGCTTAAACCATTATGCTGCACAAAACTATTTCCTTTTGTAATAATGCTTTGAACTGGGCATAAAATAAAAGTATTTACAAATACACAGGAAGTTCAAAAGCAGCTAAAATTTCTTTCTTCTGTTCTGCTATGATTTGCTTTTCCTCTGTGTGTAACATAACCTTCATACACCTACAGCTGAACACACTTTCAGAAGTTGCTGTTTTCTGGCAAGCATGTCCACTTATCAAGTCTATGGGAGCAAAGAACTCTTGTTATTCCATAAAATAATTCCCATTATCTCCAAATAGTGTTTGTGTGTACTCTGTTACATCTACCTGTGGTTACACATATATATTAGATGTGGATTCATTTGTGTGATGGGAAAGCAGACTACTATCTTTCTATCTTAATCTTGTTATTTACAGATACAGCAACTTTAAAGAGATAAATATAAGTTGGGATGAATATAAGTTTAAATAAATAAATAAAGTAAATTAGACGATTTAATTCCTGTTCATATTCCTGTTCCAGCACAAAGTGTCATTAAATTGTGATAGTGATTACACATAATGACTACTTGATGCTTTGATTTTGCTCAAAAGATCCTTTTTATCTCATCATTATTTACACTTTAAGCTCTGCTTCAGATTCTACGTTGCTGTCAATTTATAAGATGCAGATACTTAATTAGCACTGATTAGAAACAGGAGTGTGTGTGGGAGAAGCTATTTTGCCAAATACAGTCATTTTATTAAGCCTTAAATATTATGATTTAATGTGGTTGATGAATGAAAAGGTGTATTTGCAGCTTGTTAAGGTTAGTGTGGTCACACTGATTTGAATGCAGACAATGAAGCTGATGGGAGAAAAGTACATTGTTATGGTTGGGAGCTTCCAGAGAAAGTGCTTTTGCCCTGGCCTGGCATAAAATGTAGGAACTGGAGCTATAATGATTTAACAACTACCAGCAACACAGGAAACAATAAGAAAAGACTTGCTTAGAAGTAGACTTTTAATAAAGAGCTAGATAGTAGGACATCTCTACTAGCCTTTTCTTGAAAGATGTTGTATCGTTTACCCAGACTCAGTATAATGCTGAAAAATAATACTGGAAGGAAGGAGCAAGATTTATGAGAGGAAAGGGAAATCCATCAAGGTAAGTTGGGAAGGTGACAAACCAGAACAAGATAAGGAAACTGAGATGATTTGAAAATTAAGGATGGAGGAAGTCAATGAGTGTGGAAGAACATATCATTAGTGAAGACGTATCTTGCAGGGCTGAAATTCCGAAGGATGTCCATGTTCTGTCCTTCAGTCTTCAGCAAATAGTGGTAAAGTCAAGGTGAAAAACATTGAAGAACAACCTAGAAAATTACCAAATAAAGCAAATATTTAAAAATGTTCAACTGTGCCAAAGCAATTCAATCCTTAAGAAATCAGTATTAGGAACTTGATTTTAAATTATTTTAAAACTTCTGCAAGGGCTCTCATTAAGTGTATTCTTTCATGCATACTGCACTGGACTGAATGTGGTTAAGCAGAAGAGTACATTAAAAGCAATCTTCAAAATGTGTGTTGTGTCCCAAGATGGAAACAAACAACAAAAAATATTAAACCTTACCTCATGAAATGCCTGTTCATGATAAAACCAGATTTTGAGAAGCAGCTTGCTTAAGACATGAAAGATCTGGTGAGAATGATGAAGAAGCAAATGAAACATCAGGGAGATAATGTTTTTGCAGAAAAGCCACATGAATTCTCTGTGGTGACCTCTTTGACTTTTCCATTTGTGACGCTCCCGGCAGCAGAGATTTTTTAAAGTTGGGTCATTGGTCTCTGGTCCCATATAAAGTGTGCAGAAGGTACAAAACTGGACATGAATTCCACGATTTGTCTGCACTGGCAATTCTCAAGACCTAAACTGCCTGCACAGAGAGGTTTCACAAGAGCAGCTTTTCAGTCCATTGTCAGGACAATTGTACTTGATATTGCTGCACAGCTGAACTAGAAAATCCCTAATAATTCTGTGCACTTTACTTCACTCCCCCGCTTTGAGGCATAAAGTCTTTGCCATCCTCATTTTCTTTGAAAGGTAATTCTCAGGAATGATCCAAAACTGCAGTGCAAGTGGAAGAAATTTTAGAAGAAACTCAGCCATGGATGGGAATCCTTCAAGAGTTGTAAATAAAAATAGATATGCAATTACATATAGAAAGTGATTTCTGTTAACCTTTTGCTTATATTGACTTAGATTTTCTATTTTTATTTGGGTATTTAATGTCAGGGATTTTTGTTGATTTAAAGGACTATGGTGGAGAATTATAGGCTGGCAGGTCTTTGTCTACTTGAGAAAGAACAAAGTTATTAGAGCACATAGGTAAATGCAATATACTGGGGAAAGAAGTTTGATAGAGTTTTTAGGGAATCAAAGTGGATAGACAAGGAGAATGCAAGAAAAAAGGATGCAAAAATGCGGTCAGTATAACATAATTAGATCTTTAAGAAGGGTTCATCAAAGTGTCATGTGAAATAGTATGGAAGAAAGATGCCACAGGATAAGAGAGATCCTTATGAAGATAAATGATAGCCTAGAAAACAAACAGGAAACAAACATGATTTTCATGCTGTAGAGAAATCACTGTCAGGAAACATCTGGATTATGGATTTTTCAACATACGCATAAATGAACTGAAGAAGGTCATAAATCATAAAGTGAAAAGGTCTTCTGATAAAATAGTATTTAGGATAGCACAACACTATACAAGTGTAATTCCCCATGAGAGACATCACTGGGGAGTATAATGGAGAGTAAAGTGAGTGTTGAACACTGCAAACAGAAAAAGTAGTAGTGTTATAATGGACTTCAAATTAGCTGTTACCACTAGGAAAGTATGAGAGACTGTTCCCTAAGTATTCTGTATTAGCCACTGTTGGAGGTTGGATGATGGGTAGACAGAAGGTTGGGATGTAACCAAGAGACAGACAAGCCTTGCACAGCCCAAGGACTATTATCTGTTTATCTGCTGCTGCTGTTTTACGTTGACACCAATGACACAGCCAGGAGCAGTCTGAGGAGTATCAAGAGATTACAGAACCCTGGGAGTGGCAGTAAACAACTCGGGCACTTTTTTTTTTTTTTTTTTTTTTTTTTTAATGAGTCTTGCCAGTCACAGGAAAGGGGATTGAAAGGGCCAGTCAAATCTGGCAAATCAACAGATGGTTTTAGAACTGGTGCCATAACCAGGGGTTTAGCTGATTAGACTATGGGATTTGCTTTGAGAACACTGGTCTGCTGGGAGCTGATGGATCCACTTGTCAGAGAAAGGGAAGAAGATCTTTGGTCATAGGCATCAACAAGGGCTTTCAACTAGAATTTCCAAGGGAGGGGAACCTCTACTCCGCTTCTTCCAGTTCAACACTGATGTCAGTGATAAATGCCCCGAGCCTGTAGAAAGGGCCATGGATTGGCAGCAGAGCACCTGAAGAGCAACAAAGGAATTTCAGCCACTCGAGACAGTAAGCCACGTTCACCACAGGCCCAAATTCCATCTCTCTATGTCAATACATGGAGAATAAATATGTGTGCCTATAAGGTTATGATGTCATTGGCATTATGGAGTTGAGCTGGGATGGCTACCATGACTGGAGTGTTGGAATGAAAGGATACAGGCTCTTTAGTAAGGACAGGCATGGGAGACAAAGAGGGAGCATCAATTGACCTCTATGCCAGTGAGCAGCTGGAGTGCATGGAGCTCTGCCTGGGGTTGGGTGAGGAGTAGACAGAGAGCTTGAGGGTCAGGATTAAAGGAAGGGCAGGGACAAGAGACATTATAGTAGGGGGTCTACTACAGGACACTTTACCAGGAAGACCAAACAGATGAAGTCTTCTACAGACAGAAGCAACTTTGTGTTCACAAGCCCTGGTCTTTGTGGGGAACTTCAACCATCCTGGTATCAATTGGAGAGAAAAGACAGCAAAGCATAAGCAATTCAGCGTGTTCCTGATGATAACTTCTTTCTCCAAGTGATAGAGGAGCCAATCAGGAGAGGTGCTGTGCTGGACCTTGTTCTCACCAGCAAGGAGGGTCTGGTGGTGATTGTGAAGCTTAAAGACAGCCCTGGCTGCACTGACCATGAAATGGTGCAGTTTAGGATCCTGAGGGCAGGGAGGAGGGACTAGTCCAGTCTGCCCTGGACTTTGGGAGAGAAGACTTTAGCCTCTTCAGGGATCTGCTTGGTAGAGTACCATAGGACATGGTCTTGGAGGGAAGAGGGGCCCAACAAAGCTGGTTAATATTTGAGATACTGGGAGAATGATGAACCGACCATCTGTAGGAAACCATATCTGAGACCAGCTACGGAACTTGAAGCTGTGCAGGACCTGATGAGGTACATTAATAGGTCCTGAAGGTACTGGCAGATGTAGTTGCTAAGCCAATATCCATCATATTTGAGAAGTTGTGTCAGTCTGGTGGAGTTCCAACTCGAATGGAAGAGCAGAAAGATAATCCCCCCCCCCCCCCAAAAAAAAAAAAAAAAAAAGGAAAAAGGTAGACCTGGGGAACTACTGGCCATTTGGTCTCACTTGCATAGCAAGATCGTGGAGCAGATCCTTCTGGAAAGAGTAAGATGTGGAAATTAAGAGATTGGTTATAGTGAACATGGTTTCACTAAGGGCAAATCATGGCTGACAAATCTATTGGCCTTCTGCAATGGGGTTACAGCATTGATGGATAGAGGAAGAGCAACTGATGTCATCTACCTGTACCCATGCAAAGTATTTGACACTGTTCCACATGGGATCCTTGTCTATAAATTGGAGAATCATAGATTTGAAAGATGGACCACTCAGTGGGTAAGGAATTGGTTGGATGGTCACACAAAGAGTTGCAGTCAATGACTCAATGTCCAGGTGGAGATCAGTAATGAGTGGTGTTCCTCAGGGGTCAGTACTGGGACCAGTGCTGTTTAACATCTTTGTTGGTGAAATGGACACTGGGATTGAGTGCACCCTTAGCAGGTTTGCCAATGACACCAAGATATGTGGTGTGGTCAATGTGCTGGAGAGAAGGGATGCTCTCCAGAGGGACCTGGACAGGCTCAAGAGTGGGCCTGTGCTAACTTCATGAGGTTCTACAAGGCCAAGTGCAAGATCCTGTATCTGGGCTGTGGCAATCCCAAGCACAAACACAGGCTGGGTGGAGAATGGATTGAGAGCAGCCCTGAGGAGAAAGATCTGGGGATGATGGTTGATGAGAAGCCGAACACGAGCCAGCAATGTGCACTTGCATCCCAGAAAGCCCACTGTATCCTGGACTGCATCAAAAGAAGCATGCCCGGTGGGTTGAAGGAGGTGATTCTTCTTCTCTAGTCTCCTCTTGTGAGACTCTAGCTAGAGTACTGAATTCAGCTCTGAGGCCCCAGCATATGGATGTATTAGAATGAGTCCAGAGGAAGGCCACTAAGATGATCAAGGGGCTGGAGCACCTCTCCTACAAAGACAGGGAGTTGTTCAGCCTGGAGAAGAGAAGGCCACAGGGAGAAGGCCATAGTGAACTTCCAGTATCTATTGGGGGCCTACAAGAAAGCAGGAGAGAGACTCTGTCAGGGAGTGTAGTGATAGGATGAGGAGTAGTGGTTTAAAATGAAGAAAGGGTAGATTTAGATTAAATATTCATTAAAAAATGTTTACTATGAGAGCAGTGAGGCACTGGACCAGGTTGCCTAGAGAAGCTGAGGATGCCCCATCCCTGGAAGTGTTCAAGGCCAGGATGGATGGGGCTTTGGACAACCTGGTCCAAACCTTCCAACCTGGTGGAAAGTGTCCCTGCCTATGGCAGGGGGTGGAACTGGATGGTCTTTAAGGTCCCTTCTAACCCAAATTATTTTGTGATTCTATGATAACGTTTTGTTTTACAGTTATACATTTTTATTTTTTTTTATAAAGATTTAAGGATTAAAGAAAGATTTAAGGATCTAATAATTTGTTTCCCTCTCCTTTATGTAGGACATTGTCATCCTATTGCCAAAACTAATTTAATACAATTATTTTTTGCAGGTATTCTTAAGGCATGATCTTTATAAATAATTTTTCTAGGGACGCTGGAAAGGAACAGATTTGTTTGGACTCAAGTTACAACAGCGTAAGAAAAGTACATAGTGCTGTTAATTGAATTGTGTAAGTCTTAAAAAAAAAAAAAAATCATGTAGGCCAGTCCCACTGAAGGCCACTGATGCTATTTACTATCCTTTTGGATACATTTATCAAAACGCTTCTTTAGACTAACTCTTTTAAAGTGTACAGTTGGAGAAGAGAATGCCACAATTCAAAGATGATACCATTGCATAGTGGACTGAATATATATGTATATTCAGCTATGGTGCATATTACTTTGTCTAATGCCAAAAAAAACCAACCAACCAACCAAACAAACAAAAACAAACAAACAACAAACAAAGCATACACACACACACACACAAAAAAAAAAAAAAAAAAAAAACAAACACTAAGAGATTTGCTGCCATGAGGATGTAGGACCTTTTTTCCCTCATTGCCCTTGCGTCAGAAAGTGATACTTTGTTATTTGTATAAATAACATTAAATAAATGATGTAATAAATAATTAACATTTGAATGGCTAGAAAGCACAGACACAAATTGTCACTGGTATTTAAATGCTCAAACCACTGGAATTCAGTAAAGCTAGGTTTTGCAGTTGCTGAGACTTTGAAGCTTGTGACTACCTTGTAGTGACACTGAAAATCTGATGGGGGACTGAAATAGAGATTGCTGAGTTGCAGCCCAGTGTTTCGTGTATTCTGTTTTTGTTTTCCAGGTAAGCAAAGAAGCTTTTAAGGCAAAATATTCTTGAATTTTGTCAAGAGTATCTAAAATGTCCATATACTGCCTGTTCAGTGTTTTCATATACATTTCTTCTTTTTCTCAACTAATTAGCACGCTAAACTTGCCACCTCCAAACTCTGAATGTTATCTTGGGATCATTCATAATGCTAAACTACTCTTCGAGAAGTTATTTTTATTTTGGTAGTATCTCTCCTCAGTTTTAGGTTTTATGGAAAAAATGTGAGGTGTTGTCATTTTATTTTAGATATGTTTATTTTTTTCATCTTAAAACCTTTCCTTTTGCAGCAAAACCAGACCTCTGAAACTTTTAACTGTCATCAAGAAAAATAAATGTACTGATGTCCTTGGAAATAGATTGTGTGTATTTTGAAATACTAATATTTTCTGTATGTTTTTTTTTGGTATGAATTATATATTAAGCCCATGGAAAAGAAAGCAATAGCCTGCAGCTGTTCAGATAGAGAACATTGCAGAAGTTATAGTTTGTTTGTTTTTGTTAAGAAGCCAAATTAAATGCTGAATATTTGTTTCAGATCTGCCTTTTTTTTTTCCTCTCAAGTGATAGGTACAGTGAATGTCTAATTTCGTTTTTGATGTTTTTGTTATTAAGATTTGAGTAATTTGTCACAACCCTAATCTTCCATAGCAGTAGTCATGAAAACCAGTACATTATGCTTTCTTTTTATTTAGTGAGATCTAAACAAAAATTAGTACATCGTGATGATCTCAGAAGCAGTATAGGAAAAATGTGAGCAATAACTAAATGCTAATGAGACTTCTTTTCTTCATTATGCCTAGTTGTGTTGTAGTGTTTGAGCTACTTAATGCCTACATAATTACTGGTTTTGTTTTGATGCTTACTAGAGCCAAATCACTTCAGGCACCTTTCAGCAGTTTGATTATTAAAATATTCAGTATTGTATACAACTTGAGTTCTCTTTGCAGAAGTGGGGCTGTCTGCTTACACTTATTGTTACTGGCTGCTTATGGTGACCAGAAGTAATTGTTATGTGGTGGAATCATTTTGTTTTGTTTTACTATTTTTCCCCTCCCCTTTATTTGAACTCTGCATTACTTGAGAGCCATCCCTCAAGCAAGACAGGCAGCTGTGCCCCCTTTGCTCCAAGTTCCTCTGCCAGTGCTGCACATGGTGTGTGGGAAAGGCTGCTCTTGTTCTTCAGATGGGATGTTGCTGTGACTCAGCCCAAGCCAGCACTGTCTGATATGACGGGCAAACTGTCAGAAAAAATACAGTCAAATTGAGCTCTTGTCCCCGTGGGTGAAAAAATCTAGCACAGTTGTGAAGTAGCATTAGTGTAGCAAATCGTTTAAGATGTGCTGCATGTTCTACAGTGGTTTGAAAATGCACAGCAGCCCAGAAAATCCAAATGGCAAGTGGCTGTGCTCTTAGAGGAGTTTCTAGACCAAGCAAAGGTTTGCTTAAGACAGCCTTTTCTAGAACCAGGGTTTTGATCCCTCCAGAGTCATCCATAATGATATTGACTGTCTTGCCTCTGACCCAGGAACTTCTTCCATTGCTGCATTTTCAGGAATGAAGCTTGACGTGTTCTGCTTCTGCAGACTTTTGGAATAAGAACTAGTGGAAAGGGGAAGAATCACAGAGAAGGGGTGGGAAGCAGTAAACTCATGCTTCCTGAATAGAAATTCCCTTAAGCCACAATACTATATGATGTGTGATGCAAAGAATTCACCACACTGATATTATATTTTGTCTGATATGCTAGTAGGTGATGATGGTGACTTGGGACCATCAAGACTACAGGTTTTGTTCAATATTTCCTGACTAGGAAATAGAGAAAAACACAGTACTACTGTTTAAAGGTGTCTGGAACAACTCTGTTTGTCAGGCAGTACAGCAGGGGTAGCTCTAGCTATCCTCACGCTTTGCTTATCCCCATGACCTGGTGGGTAGATTTTGTGTTTTCTTATAGGGAACAAACTGTTGTTCTGAGCAGAACAGTGTTTATGTTGGAAATGGTGTGCTACCAAAGCTTTGACCTGATTCTTTCTGCATTTTATTTTAATGCTGAAGGATTTAACAATGTTTCTGTGTGACTTCTTGTGGTAAAATCTTGTACTTCATATGCTGATACCTGTCAGCATGTGTTTCAGATGCCTGTGCTTGTAGTTACTATATGAGCTCGCTGAAGGTGTCTGAGTGAAGAGCTGTGCAGACCCAACATAACTCTAGACCTCCATTCTTATCTTTCATTTGGGACAATATTTTTTTCCCAAATGTTCAGTTCCTCCAAGGAGAACATACTTTCCCTTCAAGTGTCTGAATAAGGAGGAATAATGTGCATCAGGATCTTTCCCTCAGCTTTCATCCTCTACTTTGTGTCCTCTGATAGTTGAATAATACTTTTGCTGATCAAAACTTTAAGCTTATTATCCTATTGTAACAACGGGGTAGACCTTTGAGTGGTACATGCTCAACCCTGCTATAAATGTACGGAAAATTTTACTAGAGTCGGTGTCCTGGAGTGATGACAAAGATCAGTTTTAATCTGTAGATGGCAGGGCTCTGCTGAACTTGTGGTAATCATTGCTGGTGAGGGCTTCTGAAGACTTCTTGAGGGCAGGGGAGGATGGAAAGCTTTCAGGGTCTGGTGGGAGACTAAGGCCCACCCTTGTTGTGGACCTTACCCACATGAAGTGAAGGTCACATACATGAAAAATCAGAGAAGAGACCATCCCAGAAAAGCATTCCAACTGTTTTCTGAATCCAGATGTTAAACCTTGCAGGCTCTTGCATAGTGTTAGAACATTCATATGAGATGTGATGGAAATGACAGAAAAATTAATAGGCTGTGGGACTCATACTGTAGTTGACTGCTCTGGTCTAAAATACACTCATATCTATCTGTGGGAGATCTTCTACATCATTTGCTTCCCCTGCAAATTTTTTATTTTACTTCCATCTTTGTGTGGAAGATGGAAGTAAAATTATATATATATATATATATATATATATATATATATATATATATATATATATATAAAAATTGATTATTTCTTACACAGATCCAGTGAGAAATATGCTAGTCTTTGCTGTTTTTTAGTTGTAAAACCCTCTTATCCTATTAGGATGTGATGCAGGTGGCTAGCAGTGTACTATAAAAGAAGTATTAGGTCTGCTGCAGTGTTTTCAGACAAGCCCCAGACTGAAAACTGATAGATCTCAGCCAAAGGATCCTTGTAAGAAATGACTCTGTTTATGGAAAATATGGTAATTTTGTAAGTCAGTCAAAATAAAAGCTATACAAATATTGATTAAATATTTTTTTCAGAACTCCATGACAAAGCTAAGTAACTGTATTCCTACTGCTCAAATACATATATATGTATATAATATATATATATATATTTATTTTTTTGACAGAGGGAGAAAAGGTAAATATGAGGCTCTTATTTCTGTATTGTTGCTTTTGATGATCTCACAATGTGTCCTTTATGAGAAAATAAGTGGACTTAAGGTTATGAATGGACTTTTCAAGAGCATGTTTTTTGTCCCTAAACTGACAACTATTTATTTGTCTTTTCCTTAATTTCTCTCTCTCTCTTTTTTTTCCTCTCTCTCTTAGATAAAGGAAAATAATCTTACCTACACATCTTATTCTAGTAAGCACTGGAACACCTATCCCAGATAGGCTGAATAGGTAGATATTCATTATTGAACACACAATTAAAAGTAAGCATTTAACGACAAGTAGGTTATTCGTTTTTAGCTGGTTAAAGGCTCTCATGACTTGTTTCCATTGCATTTGAGCATTAGCCTGTATGCTCAGGTCTCTACAGTACACTCTGCTAAAACCCACACTTCTCCCCCTTCCAGAGATATATCTCGTTTATGAGTTCTACTTCTTTTTATGGTTTGACCTGAAGACCTTTTCTTTTAATTGTGGAAGATTGCTTTGATTTAATGGAGGCTGCTGTCCTGTGAGAATGATAATGTAACGCTTTGTGATTTTTCCTGTAGTGATTTTTTTTTTTGGTACGCAAAAACAATTGCATACTTAATTATCCTCATTAGTGGTTCTGATTTTGAAACTGATTCAAATGAATACCCTTTTGGAATAAAAGGTTGAGTGCTAGCATATTGAATCAGAGTAGCAATTTGAAAAAGCATAGTCAATTTTTTGTTCCTTTTGGACATGTAATTTTGTAGTGTTTAGCCCTAAAAAATACTGGCTGCAATTACACAACACACTACATAGGAAGCAGTTCTTCATTTAGAGATTACATACTGTGGAAAGAATTTTGGCTTTCTGAATGATACCAATTACATAATCATATACATTTAAGCAGCAGAAAAACCAACCAGCTCATCTGTACTTGCTTCAGACTATATCCTTTTCATTTTATTTCCATTGCATCATACTGCAGTAACAATTGTAACAATTTACATGATCAGATGAACAGCAAAAAGTCAAACACCCATGATATGCTTTCATATGCTTTTTTTTTTCTTTTTTTTTTTTTTTTTTTTTTTTTTAAACCATGGTAAGCTAAGTCTTTGTAATAACTACTGAAACTGACTGAGTGAAGTTAGTGAATAACTCAAAGTTTGTTTACAAACATAGCCCATCTTCTGGGACACCCTCTGCCACTATGCTCTGAATATCAAGTCTGGGATAAAAGTCCAGAAGGAGTGATCAGGATTGATTTTGTCATCTTGCTTCATCAGTCTTTGATAGGCACCACAAAGAGAAAGCAAGGAATATTTTAGTCAAATTCAGAGGTTTCAGGTTTCAAAGCACTGGTCTGAGGTGCACTGTCTCTCTCCCTTTGCCTTGTTCTGATCAAGGCTCCTGCAGGTGCTAGGGCTCATTTCAAGCCTAGCAGGGTGGTCTGTTGTGGACTGCTAGCAGGTCACCCATGCACAGCTCTCGTTTTGGACAAATTAGCATTTTCTAATTGAAAAGTTGGTGAACAAGGTTCTTCTTGGTTCTGCTTGTTCACAGTTTAGAAGACCTCAATAAGAAGTATTGGAAAAATTTGTTTTGCTCAAGCAATGGATTCTTAAGCAGTTGTTAGCAGAAGATTATTATTTTTTTTTTGGGGGGGGGGGGGGGGGAGGAGGTGGAGGAAAGGAAGCGGGGAAGAAAAGTTTTTTTCCTGCCAATTTTTCTCATGAACACCTGTGATCTGACCAGTGCGAAGCACAAAAGTTATATTCCTTTCTGTAGGAGATGACAACTACAGACAATAAATATATAAATAAATTCAGGCTTTCTCAGCAGTTTGCAAGAAAGTGGCATTGATCAAAGAAGTCAAACTGGCTGATAGCAGATAAATAGACTTTTCATTTGATTCCATTGTTGACTTGATTTACAACTGTTGTATGTGGTGTTTAACTGGTGCTTTTGTATCCACTTATAATAGTGTAGTAATGTAATAGTCATCTCTGTTAATTATACTTGTAATCTCAAATCTCAAAGTTTGTACATTTGACTTGATTTTGTTTTCCATATTCAGGCCATTTTGTGTTGATCTAATCTTTTTTCTCATCTTTTCATCATTCTTTAATCATTCTTTCTCATCTTTATTATTGTTGTCTTCTTTGTTCTTTTAGTTTATTTTAGTAACACATATTTCATAGCCTGGTCAGAGTTTTATCTAGTGCTGTTTTGCTATTCCCTGGTCTGGAAGGTAGCTATCTTGCCTTCACCTGTATCTCATTCCCTGCATGAGCTCTGTTTTACCTCTCTGTCCTCAAATTGTCAGGAATATCCAATCCTTCCTGATTTAGAGAGGTATATGAAATTCCTGCTAGGAGTAAAAATCTAAGCCAAAATTGGAAAAAGGTCACTCATTTTACTCTTGCTGTAATAAAAATTATAATATTTAGCAACCTTATACTTTAGTCATTAGATAAAACCCCTAGAGGGAGACATGATCACAGATGGATTGTTGCAATTCCCCATCACTCTGATCTTTTCACAATAGCTGAAGTAATTTCTCTAGGTTACTTTGCATAGCCTGTTACTTGATAATTGTGCACTCTAAGCAATGCTATTGTTTGTAGATGTCCATTTTTTTTAATTTTAATTTTTTATTTTATATTAGTCTTTCTCTCTCTCTCTCTCTGTCTCTCTCTCTCTCTCAAAAAGTGTCAGCAATGGTGACATAGTAAGGCACCTTGAAAAAAATTCATCCTGAATAAAGATGTAGTCTACCTAGACTTCAGCATGGCCTTTGACATGGTCTCCCATAGTATTCTCCTGAAGAAACTGGCAGCCCATGGCTTGTATAGGTACACTCTTTGCTGGGTTAAAAGCTGGCTGGATGGCCGAGTCCAGAGAGTAGTGATGGACAGACTGAAATCCAGCTGGCAACTGGTCACCAATGGTGACCGGTTAGTATCTTTAATATCTTTATTGACAATTTGGATGGGGGAATTGAGTGCACCCTCAGTAAGTTTGCAGATGACACCAAATTGTGGGGAAGTGTTGATCTGCCGGAGCGTAGGAAGGTCCTGCAGCGGGACCTGGTCAGGATGGGTCAATGGGCAGAGGCCAAGGGGATAAGGTTCAACACGGCTAAGTGCCACATCCTGCACTTTGGCCACAACAACCCCATGCGGTACTACAGGCTTGGGGCAGAGTGGCTCGAAAGCTGTACAAAAGAAAAGGACCTGGGGGTGCTGATTGATGTCCACCTGAATGTGAGCCAGCAGTATGCCCAGGTGGCCAAGAAGGCCAACAGCATCCTGGCTTGTATCAGGAGTAGTGTAGCCAGCAGGACCAGGGAGGTGATCATCTCCCCGTGCTCTGCTCTGGTGAGGCTGCACCTTGAGTACTGTGTCCAGCTTTGGACCCCATCACTACAAGAAGGACATTGAGGCCCTGGAGTGTGTCCAGAGAACAGCTACAAAGCTGTTGAAGGACCTGGAGCACAAGTCCTGTGAGGAACGGCTGACAGAACTGGTGTTGATTACTCTGGAGAGGAGGAGGCTCAGGGGAGACCTCATTGCTCTCTACAACTACCTGAAAGAATGCTGTGGGGAGCTGGGTGTTGGCCTCTTCTGACAGGTAACTAGTGATAGGACTAGAAGGAATGGCCTCAAGTTGTGCCAGGGGAGATTTAGATTTGGAAATTAGGAGACATTTATTCTCAGAAAGAGTAGTCAGGCATAGGAATGGGTTGCCCAGGCAAGTGGTGGAGTCACCATCCCTGGGGATGTTCAAGGAAAGGTTGGACATGGTGCTTAGGCACATAGTTTAGTGGGTGACATTGGTTATGGTTGGTCCAGATGATCTTAGAGGTCTTTTCTAACCCTTATGATTCTGTGATTTTAATGACATAGCTCACCAACACGGCACCCTGCCACTCATCCAGACTGTCTGTGGCTCTTCTCTGCATGAAATAATTTTCATATTTGTGATTGTATTTGTAATACTTCTTCTACTAGTTTGAAAGGCACACCAATGCACTCTGCAATGTTTCATTTATTATTTGTGTGTGTGTTTATGTGAAAAAGATTATTTAGTACACTGTATTGTTTGGATGTTGAGAGGGTAATTAACCTACATGTATGATATGATCCTATAATTCAGTATCTTCATACATAATTTATTGTTTAGAGGTATCCAGACATTTTATTACAAATGTTTTGTGCTTTTCTGGTTGCTTTTTCTTACATTAATTTATTTAAACTGTCTTAAAGAATATTTGCCTTTAACAGTGAAGTATCAAATTTTTATTTTCCTCTGATGAGGAGGATTTTAATATGGTGCTTAAGTTCTGTTCTTTAAATTTCTCAATTTTTTTGTTGTATTTGGGTCCCAAAATTTCCCAGATAAGTTTAAATACTAAAAGTCAAATGCATATTTTACTAATAACAGTGGCACTTTTTTTTTTTGTTGTTTAAACTAATGACACTAATGACAGGTAGAATATTGTTCTTCAGATATGTACACTTTTTCCTTAGCTTTAAAGAAAACTAGATGTGAAGGTATTCAGAACTAAGTTAAACTCTGCCTAATAGCCATATGTTTTTGAAAGATTATGCTCTTAATCTCTCTTTAAATGGTGGAGATGAAGGACCAGATCAAGTGCATGATTTGCCCCACCAAAGTGGGGTCTGGAGTGTTCTTAGACTGTGTTTGTCATTCTATGTTAGCTGTGAAGGAGGCTCAGGATGGCTACTCTCCTAACCTAGGCATGATGCCTGAGGTATCTCAGGAAATAGCATATTCCAGAAGGCACACTGGCTCCTGTTCAATTTTACTTTTTATTTATTTCCTTAAATTTTGATTGAAGATTGATGTGTTGTTGAGACTACCTGTGTTCCTGGTCACCTATTAAGTCTGTATCTCATCCTGTTTTGTACCTGCCATACGTGTGTGACAGTATGCCAGCAGCAGAACTCCAAACTGTCAATTTTTACTGGAGTATGTTGTCCCATGATGGTACTAAATAGTTCCAGGCACCTACTGTTCCATCTGCAGACTACAAGTGTCAGTGCTGGGAAGAAGCTTACTGAAAAAGGGATGTTCTAATTTGCAACAGAGGTGAAGTTTAGACTTTATTCTATACTGTCCATTTTTATGTTTATACTTTTATTATATTTTGGGGGGGTTGCCTCCAAATTTCCCGCATTTACTTTGCTGGTATTTAGCAGTGAGATTTTTTTAAATTCTAAGGTGAGACTTTCTATGACCTACTAGATCTAAAGAAAATAATTAATTGTTTCCCAATCCATCAGTCCCATCACTGTGGAGAAAAGGAAAGGAAATAAGGGAAGTGATTGTCCTGCTCCACTCTGCACTGGTGCGGCCTCACCTCGAGTACTGTGTGCAGTTCTGGGCACCACAGTACAAAAAGGACATTAAACTGTTGGAGAGGGTCCAGAGGAGCGCGACAAAGATGGTGAAGGGCCTAGAGGGGAAGCCGTATGAGGAGTGGCTGAGGTCACTGGGCCTATTCAGCCTGGAGAAGAGGAGGCTGTGGGGGAACCTCATCGCGGTCTACAACTTCCTCACAAGGGGTAGTGGAGAGGCAGGTGACCTTTCTCTGTAATCACCAGTGATAGGACCCACGGGAATGGTGTTAAGCTGAGGCAGGGGAAGTTTAGGCTTGACATCAGGAAGAGGTTCTTCACCAAGAGACACTGGAACAGGCTCCCCAGGGACATAGTCACTGCACCAAGCCTGTCTGAATTTAAAAAGTGGACTGTGCACTTAGTCACATGGTCTAAGCTTTTGGGTAGGCCTTTGTGGTGCCAGGTGTTGGACTTGATGATCCTTATGGGTCCCTTTCAACTTGGGATATTCTATGATTCTATGAAATATTAATGTCCAGGGCTGTGGCAAACTTGATACTGTGCTGTAAGACTGGTAAGGCTGTTGCTATAAACCTGCTGTAGTGCAGAAGAGGAGTCATCTGCTTAATTATATAATTTATATTTTCTACTTTTATTTTTATTTTTTTTAAATAATCTCAGTGCTCTCTTTGCTTCAGACTTTCACTTTGATTCAAATCTTTTATCTATATTTCATGCTGAATTTGATTAATCAAAAGGATAAGGAGAGATTTTTTCCTTTGTTTTTCAGTTGCTATTCGTTCAGAACCAAACTTTCCCCTTGAATAAGCATTGTGGGAATAGTACTCAGTTTATGAGTAGGACAGGAAAAATAATATAAGTATCAAATAATTGTTAAGATTTGTTTTCCAAATATTTTTAAGACTATGTTGAGTTGTCTGTCACCCAGAGGTACCTCAGTTCTTTCATGTAAAGATAACTGTGGCTTTAAGAGGTTAATATAGCATATAGAAAGAAGGGTGTGGAAGAATTTGAAAAACAAAGAGCTAGCTGTAAAAATCAAAAATATTATCTGAACTTACTAAAACTGGAGAAAGAAAACTAGAGAAAAATAATATGATGAAAAGGAAATATGCAACACTAAGCTGCTCTAGTACGTTCTGGTCATCTTTCATCTGTGTTGTAGCTGGTGCTGATCCCTCCAGGATGTGAGGTCCTACACAGACCAAGCCCAAGCCTGACTCAGTGTGGTAGTTTATGCAGCGTCTTCTCTCTGGTGTCTTGGTGACATTTCTTTCAATCCACTAAAAAGGATTATGAAGAAACATTTTCAGCCTATTTTGTCTTGTGCAACATATAATGAAGCCCAGGCAAATGACACCCTTGTAGGCAGAAATACCAGAGGTGTTATTTGCTAGGCTCTTATGTAAGACTTTTGCATCGACAGCATATGTATATGTAGGATCATAGTGTCCTGGAGACCTAAGCAAGGAGTGACATTACCAGATAAGAGTAAAGTTAACCTCCGTACAAACTAAAAAAGCTAGTCCAGTCTCTATGTCTGTCCAGTCTGTTTATGTCTACCCAGACTAACTGGCTGCACAATACTCAGTCTTATTTTCTGTTGCTGAGTGTGATCGACTTACAGCCCCACCGACCAGCTTGTCTTGAAATAAGCCAGCTTACTTGACAGGAGACTTCTCAAGTGCTAAAAGAGAATTTGTATCCGGTTGACATGTTCAGCACTTTGCTAAGCAGAACACGGCAGCGCTGTCTCTCCTGAAAAGGAAGAGAAATTTCCTTGGCTATTATACTTTGTCAGTTCTCTTTATCACTTCAAGTAGTTGAGTCTAAGAAATTTTGACTGAACTTGCAAAAAATACATCTTTCCTTCCTATTCTTGTTGTATGAATAAGATTATGGTATCTATTTAGCCTAAGATTCAAGAAATGTCTCTTGTCCTGTGTCTATCGATCTGATAAAATCTTTATGTGCTCCTCTAACCATATGGATAAGGAAAAAGACCTTCACTTCGTTGCCCTGAAAAAAAATGCATACAGGTGTAGATTGTGTTTGTCATTTCGGGGTTGGGGTACCCAATGAGTTCTGAGATGCAGGCTTCCTCCTGTTTCCCTCAAGTATTATTGGTTTCAGTAATAAATAAATAAATAAATAAATATTTTTTCCAGAAGAATCTTTGACTTTCTTTCCCTTGGACTGCTAACTGATACTGATGTCATCTATTCCAAAGTGCTGATATTTTTTTTTTGTCCAGGCCAAGTGTAATCAGACGCCACTGCTGCTCATTTGAAGTCCAGCTTAGAGGTTTCATGGGGCCTATTGTTGCAGAACTAGCTTTTGGGGAAGGCCTATGCCTGTTGCTTGGGCAACATTTTAGCCATTAGTCATTTAGTCATTTTAGCCATTGTTCTGGAGATAAAACATTTTAAAAACCTTGTTTTCAGAGCAGTATTTAGGTAGTATGAGTCTAATATTTTTTTCCTCCTTCTGTTCTTACCTTTGTTTTGGTTCATCACTATTTCTATTCACTGTTTTATAGCTCTAACTTTTATCAGATTTCCCTACGTCTCTCCCTTGTAACTTTTAGTCTGAGTTTGCTGCTGTTTACTGTAAAATACAGTGTTTAATTGGATTGCATTTTACCATTAAGTAACATATAATTCATATAATTACATATCGTCTTTTACTTGCCTCAGTTTCAATTAGGTTTTGATGTATCACTTGTTCTGTTACTTAGCTAATCTCTTTCTTTCTATGGAAAATTGCAGAGAAATATCTTTTTAATAAAAGACCCTGAAATCTCATTTTTGTTGTTGATTGTATCCAAGTAGCTTATGCATTGTTTTCCACTACAAAATGCATCTGGATTGTCAGCATTGTGTATATGTGTGTATATTACAGCACCATAGTTATTTTCCTTGTATCTTTGTGTGTTTGTCTGCCATTAAGATGAATGTGTACCAGATGCTTCTTTAAAACGAAGCACTATTGTGCTGGCTGATGGATGGAAAGTTTGTCAAAAGTAGTGAAAGCTTCTACAGGGGATACAAAGCAGCTGGAAAAATTCATTGTTATGTGCTGCTAGTATGAATCCCTAGTTTGGCTGTGCTGCATTTCGATTAGAAAGTTAGATTCTGTAGAAGTGTCAAACATAGTTCCCGATATTATCTATTTTTATGGCATTTGCAATTTGGTATTCACCTTTCTTTGCCAGCAAGTCTGCCATTTTATATGAATGTTGAGAAGCAGTTTAACATAAAATTTGGCCAGTGTGAACTGTATTTATTACCTCTATGTGAACACCTTCTTGGCCAATGAAAATTAAAATGCCCTATTGATTATTTCCCTTGTATTTGTAGAGAATAGCTTGTAGAGCAGATGAACAATGCCAAATCTTATTTTTTTTAGTTCTCTATTATGTTACCAACAATACCGTTCTCTGCTTCAAAGTACAACTATAATTAGAAACGTATTATGTAAAAGTGGCACCATCTTATTCAGCTGTGCTTCTTCTTGTGTTTAGTCCTATTATGTGTCTTTTTGCTTTTCTGAAACACAAGTTTCTGCTAGAGCTGAGCCAACTTCTTGCAAAAGACTTATTCTGAACTAGCACCTATCTCATCTGTATGCACGGAATTGTTGGCTCCAGTGCTTGAAATGTGTTCTTTCTAAATCTCCAAGTGCCTTTCATCTTGTTATGCGATGTCGTTTTATTTGGCTGTCTTCTGCATGTGAGATATCTTTCCCTATTGCTTTAGGAGAGTCTTTCCTACTTCTCTCTCTCTAGGGACTTCCAGAGCCAATCCCAACATCTTTTAAAGTGGACTCTGCTGACAGTCAACACCAAGATGACATTTAGAAAAGAATCTCTTCCCACCTTATGCCTCCTTCCCTCAAATTGCCTGGAGAGAGAAAGAGAAAATAGTCCATTTTTTGTTCCAAGCTATTACAAAACTAAGTAACAGAGGTAGACAAAGTGCTTCATGGCTTCATCTTGGGATTGCTAGTTATTTCTGGAGGACAATAGCACCCATCTTGTGTAAATAAAGGTTAGACCTGAAATCAGTCTTGTTGATGCTTACTTGGGCCTGATGAATTATAATCACATTTTCAAAAACATACTTCTTACTTGACCTGCACAGGAAAATCACGTCAGAATCTTCTGTACTCAACACATTTTGAAATATGCATCTTTTTTAGTAAAATTGGTAGATTTTTGTGGTGAGCTGTATACACAAATGTACTATAGGGTGGTATTATTGATAACATCTCTTTTTACTGAAAAATAAAAATCTTGTCTTATGCTGATTTTCTCTCAAGCAGAAGAGCAGTAGAAAAGTATTTCAGATGAAATGTCAGGCCATCTTCAAGCTGTCTGAAGCTTTCAAACCATCTGGGTAATAGCTGAATATCCTATGGAGGAAATGTGCAAAAGAAAGAGGGTTAATCCTGTATTCTGACCAATACTGACATGTTTCAGTGTGACAGAAACTGTTGTTCATGGTTGGGCAGGGGACTACAGTCACACAGATGGCAGAACCACCATTACAATAAATGTGCTTTGTACTTAAGTTTTTAAGTCTTTGTTAGAAAGACCTGGGCAATTATGTAATGTATCTATTAAGTTGTATCTGTATTAAAAATAGGCATGTATTGCTATTTAGGATTTACAGGGATTTTTCATTGTTTGCTTAGTCCTCCTTATTACTTTATAAATCATTCTGCCATGGAAGGACTGTAAAAATAAATTTGTAAGTGCTAACAGAAACAGCCCATGCTTCAGGCAGGAATTTGATATTAGAAATTTCATGGAATCAGATAACTACTAGATTTTTACTGGTGTTACAAAAAATGCTACATCAGCAAATGCAAAAATGATCAGATTTATTTCAGTTCACAGTACAAAGTAGGAGTTTCTCCATTTCATCGTTGTATCCAAACCGTTTATTGGGTTTAATTCAGTGTTATTTTCTCCTAAAATGAGAAAGGTTTTATTACAGTTTGCATTAGGATCCAAATATTTTGTTTAACCTCCCTAACATCATAAAAGTTTACATTTGATGTTGTGACAAATAACAGTCAAGTTGTTTTGTGTAGCTGAAATTTACTAGATTTTCAAAGTCTTTTTTTTTTTTTTTTTCCCCTTTCTTTTGTCTTGCAGTTTTCAGTGAAGATCTACACGCCAGTCTATATTTTGTCAATGCATCTCTGCAAGAGGTAGTGTTTGCTAGCACCACAGGGACATTGGTACCCTGTCCAGCAGCAGGGATCCCCCCTGTGACGCTCAGATGGTATCTAGCAACGGGCGAGGAGATCTACGATGTCCCAGGGATCCGCCACGTCCACCCCAATGGCACTCTCCAAATTTTCCCCTTCCCTCCTTCAAGCTTTAATAACTTAATCCATGATAACACTTACTATTGCACAGCTGAAAATCCTTCAGGGAAAATCAGAAGTCAGGATGTTCACATTAAGGCCGGTAAGTACAGTCTTTTATGTGGCTCAAATGGGATCAAGGTGGGAGGAAATTTGGGTGTTTCAGGCAGTGAGTAGCCAGTAGTCTTGCATCAAAGGAGATGGGCCAAAATGGTAACCTTTGAAACTCTCAGAATATTAAGTGAGATAGTGTATTCTTCTATCTTCAAGATTTGATTTTATTTTGATGGTGAAAAGTTAGTTTTCCAAAGATAATAATCAGTTGAGCTTCTGGACAAGTATATGGAAAAATGAACCAATAATGAAGTAATTAATCAGACCATGCTTACTCATTAAAAAGCTGTGAGAGAGAAGGAATTGGTATTGGTAGGATTTTGTATAATATTTGGAAAAAAAGTGAAATGCTTGCCTAATCACATCCCTTCTTGGTGTGTGCAGACTGGGTCAAACAGTAGAGAATTAAAGAGGGATCAAAATCAGACTTTTTGTTACAATGCATAAATAGATGCATACTTTTTGAAGGTTTTGTGTACCCACTTCAGCTAATTAAAATATTCAAAGAAACAAAAAAAAAAAGCTAGTCTGGAAGCTGACCTTTGCCTAATGCAAATTTTCATAGAATTTTTGTTGGTGGTGGTGGTGGAGCTGTGATAGTCTTTTCTTAGAAAAGAAGTATCTTTTATTTGGAAATATGCCTTCACAGGATTTATGTAGGGAAAACCGCGAACAGTTACCAAGTAGACTTTGACTTCTTGTTTGTAAGTAAGAGATTTTTTTCTGCTCTTCTTAAAAATAAACTACTATTCAGAGATTAGTAGTTTATAGTCAATTAGAAGGCGAGCTTGGTTCTGGTTTTTTGTTTGTTTGTTTTTGTTTGTTTGTTTGTTTTTGAATTTCTGTATTTTGTTTAATGAATTTTTGGACATGATATCTGTCAGACTTATATTTAGGAAGAACATAATGTTGGTTGTCCTTTGTGGATTTGTTAATACATCCCAGTTTTGTACTTTTGGGGCATTGTTTCCAATTTTTCTATTTTTTCAGATAAACTAATGAGATGTTATAAAGAATGCTAAAACTCACAACTTTGTTAGGTAAGGCTCCGAACTAATACTTATTTAGTTATGAAAGCATAGGATTTAGATGACAGAATGTGGCTGTGTCCATTGCTCAGCATTGACCCATTTATCCATGGAATTCCAAAAGAAGTCTCCCTGTCCTGCTTTAGAGGAAAAACCTCCCAAATGGAAGCAGGGTATGAAAAAAGACTTTGCAATAGGTACAATAAACTAACAACTGTTTTTAGGCCAAGTCAGAAATGCCTTTTTTTTTTTTTTTTTAACACCCTTTCCTCTCCTTTTTAGCCTCTTACCTCTTGGTCCATTATTTATATAGATAATCTGAAGCTTGGATAGTAAGTTATACAAGTCTCCTTTCTTCCTATGGACCACTGTTGTGTGCCAGAGCTGTTGTTGCGCCTGACAGGAGACAGTATCTATTGTCTTGGAGACTTTAATAATCTCCAGAGAAAGGAATATACAGTTTTGAGAAAGTCTCCTATGTGTAACAGTAAATGTATTTTATGTTCAGATGGTAAACCCTGTGGAGCTCAAAGATGAAATGATAAACTTCATTTGTTTTTGTATTACTTTCAGTCACATTTCTGTTCAAATGGTAGTAGAGATAAACATTCTTACTTCCTGATGATTATGGTGTTTTTGCATATGATGCACCCCACTCCTTCCCCTCTCCCCAAACCAAATGAAACAGAAAATCAAAAAAAAACACTCTAAAGAGATAAACCCATAGCTAAAAAAAGACAGACTTAGCTCTCTTCCAGACCAGTCTGACAACGGAATAAAGGCGTTTACCTCCCTTTCACCTTCAAGCTTTTCCGTGCAATAATGGCAGGGACCTATTTATTTATTTATTTATTTTAGAAAAGACTGAAGTTTTCGTATATATTCATGTCTCTGGGAATTGGGATTTTCAAAACAATCAGCAAAACATCCATGGGAACTGGCAAACTATTATCTGGAAATAACTGAGGAGCCTCTGAAATCCCAGTAATGTAAATTTCTCAAACAAAGAAGTGAATAATAAACCTCTTTCCAGTTTTTGTGCCCTACAGGTGGTTTCTGTGTTTGCTTATGGAAATATCAACTGGTCAGTCAGCTTTAAAATAATACGGGAGATTTTCAAAATGGCCAGAAGTTTTGGGAAACAAACAAACAAAAAAAAAACAAAAACAAAACAAAACACATCTTTAGCAGTGTGTTAGGATATTGCTGTTAAAAATAATAATAATAAAAAAATAAAAATAAATAAAAAAGCAACACTTGCCTGTAAATGATGGAGTGTGAGCATTAGTCAAAAGTCAGCCTCATATATATGACCTATGTTCTCTGGAACACTCCCTCCAGTGTAGAAAAAGACTGGGGGGACTGCTTCATTACAGGGCAACCACCGTTGTAAATTCATTGCATTAAAGGTACTTATAATATTATCAGTTCAGCAACTGTGTCTTTATCAAAGGTGTGTTTATAATAGGGTTAATAAAAATATCTTTTTGATTAAAAAGAAATTGTTGACTTTTTTTTGAGTAGTCTATCTTATCACAGAAGATGGATTTATCTTGATTTTTTTTTTAAAAAAAAAAACAAACAATATTTAATTTATCATTAAATTTATTCACTTTTGGCTACAGTTCCTAACTGCTATATTGCTACAGTCTTGTTTAGGGTTGAGGTAGGGATGGAGAATTCTGGTCTTCCTTCTCACAGTGGTGGCACTAAACCTAAAAACTTGCTACTGTTTGCATTTGTGAAAAATACAGTTACACTTCAGTACACTGTTTGTTTGTTTTCTTTAAAGACACTGAGTAGAAGTGACCTTTAAAAATTCCTATGCTCCTGATGTATTGAAATACATGCACAAAAGCACTTACTGGCTCTTAAGTCTAGATTGTAATTGGTAGAGCTCAGTGTATGTTTGCAGGCAGGGTATATGGGCAAGAAGGGCCACTGGTCAGCATTGCTGACTTAGTTACATTGCTGCACTGGGATTGTTCTTGGCAATAACTTTTACCTTCAGACACGTACATGCCTCAGACACATCGTTTTACAATGCATTCACCCCTATTTTCATTGAAACTCTCACTTCACCACTACCTCAAGATACATAATTACATGTATGTTGGCTGCAGTGATTTATTTTCTTGCACCTTCACCTTATGATACTGTGGAGGTGCTACAGTACTGCTTGTCCTTCTTGTCTTACCCACTCACTACTACTTGCAGTATATAACATGTTTCTTCTCTGCTCTATCTTCTCCTCTGTTAACTGTTACTTGAAGGCTTTTTACCCCTCCTTCTTCATTGCATTGTTTCAGTGTCAGTTTTCCTTCTTTCCATTCTTTTACTCAGTGAAACTTCATCTCATCCCAGCAATACTAGTTTGGTGTTAAGAATTTGTCATGTTCTTTTTTTTCTCTTTGGCTAATTATTTAATTCTTCCATTTTCCAGTCAAATCACATCCTGGATCTCAGTGCTCTCAACTTTGCTATTTGAAACAACTCCCTAACACAGTTTCTGTTTTCTTATCACTGGCTTATTTCTTTCACTGCTGGTCAACTGAATGCATTTCTTACCTTACCCGCTATCATTTCTCCGTGTCTCAGAAACACTTTGCTTTTTCTCTGGCTGTCATTTTGTGGTAGTTTTACTCAAGGGGGAAGCTGAGCTCCACCACAACCACACTCTCACTCCCCTTCCTTGAAGGGAAAGGGGGAGAAAATATGATGCAAAGAGCTCAACATTTGAGATAAGGACAGGGAGATCACTCAACAATTATTGTGACAGGCAAAACAGACTCAGCATAGGGAGATACAGTAAGATTTATTGCCTATTAATAACGACCAACAGAAGTGAGAAACAAAGGGAAGAAACCAAAAACACCTTCCCCCCATCCACTCTCTTCCACCTCCTCCCTCTGAGTGACACAGGAGAATAGGGGCTGCAATCAGTTTTACAGCACTTTATCTCCACTGCTCCTTCTCAGCCACTCTTTTCCCCTGCTACAATGATGGGGTCCCTCCCACGGGATGCTGTCCTTCCCCAACTGAGCCTGTGGGGACTGCCCACGGGCAGCAGCTCTTCAAGCACTGTTTCCACACGGCTCCATCCCACGGGGTCCATCCATCCCCCAGGAGCAAACTGCCCCAGCACGGGTCCCCCATGGGCAGCAGCTCCCCCCAGGCCCCCTGCTCCTGCGTGGGCTCCTCTCCATGGGCTGCAGCTCCAGCCCAGGGCCTGCTCCTGTGGGGGCTCTCCATGGGCCGCAGCCTCCTCCAGGCCACATCCACCTGCTCCACGGGGGGCTCCTCCACAGGCTGCAGCGTGGAGATCTGTTCATGTGGGACCCATGGGCTGCAGGGGGACAGCCTGCTCCACCAGGGGCCTCTCCGCAGGCTGCAGGGGAAATGCTGCTCTAGCATCTGAAGTGCTTCCTGTCACTGACCTTGGGGTCTGCAGGGCTGCTTCTCACTCCTCACTCTCCCAGCTGCTGTTGTGCCAATTTTTTTTTTTTTTTTTAATCTCCCCCTTCCAATCCCCCCCCCGCACACGCACACTTAAATATGCTCTCACAGAGGCGCAAACAACAATGCTTATATGCTTGGCTCTGGCCAGTGGCAGGCCCATTACCTGACATGGGGCAGCTTCTGGGTTGTTCTCACAGAAAGCACCCCTGCCGCCCCCTGCTACCAAAACCTTGTCACATAAACCCACTACATGCTTGCATCGATTTTCTCTTTCAGTTTTTCAAAATCCTCGATGACACTGTCCTTCTCTTCTACACATTGGATGCCTTATTCACCCACAGTAGTTGTATGTAATTTATACCTTTTGATAGAGCAGAAAAAAATTTGTGATGGAAAAGGTGGCATGAGAAACAAGACAAGCAGCTGAAGACTTAACTGCCTATATAAATATGCAGTTCTTGCAAAATTCTTTCTCTTTGCTCCCAGGATGACATAGGGAAGGAACACAAAAACATGGTGAAGTGCAAATTTGGAGTAAATGCAAAGATCTGGCCTCTTTTTTTTTTTTTTTTTTTTTTAATTATTTTGCAGTCAGCCTCGCAATGTAATTTAATCAGATTAAAAAAAAAAAAAGTCACACCTGAATAACATTCCTGGGGGAACTTTGTGATTCTAACCTAAGAATTAGGAGGTATGTGTGATTATGATTTCTTTAACGAAACATGTACTTCTGTTTTCAGTTTTACGGGAACCCTATACAGTCCGTGTGGAGGACCAGAAAGCCATGAGAGGCAATGTAGCAGTGTTCAAGTGCATTATCCCCTCCTCTGTGGAGGCATACATCACTGTTGTCTCATGGGAGAAAGACACAGTCTCGCTTGTCTCAGGTAGGCTTTTATGGCTTTCTTTGCCACTTGGCAATGGCAGCTGTGGTTGCTGTTTTTTTTTTTTGTTTTGTTTTGTTTTGTTTTGTTTGTTTGTTTGTTTTTCCAAAAATGCCTAATGTTTGCTTTGAATCAATTATAGCTGAATGGTGTGTCATCTTTGCAGTAACATATTTCACATTAGCGCTGCTGCATCCTTATGACTGTGTGTGACATGAAGGTTTTAGACAGCCCTACTTGTTCTAGCATGCTTGAGGGGGAAATAACATGTTTTTTGTTTTATGCCAGACATAAAATTAGCTTCCTGGTACTGTAGCAATAGGTTTATGTTTTAACTTTGATAAGGAACCCCCACTACATGCCAAATAAATTTGAGTGTCATAAAATGTGTTTAGTTGTAATTGTTTTTCAGTAGTAATGTTGATTAAAGAAATTCTGAGTTTAAGTTTATGTTTAAATGTGGTATGTAATTGGTAGTCATACTTTCATAATATTTTTATCTAAAGTATTTTCATAGGTAACACTGGAGTCTTAGGCACATTGCAAACTGGGCTGTAAGCCAAACACATTGAAGTGAAAAAAACTATTCTAAAAGTTATATGTATTAATCTATTTACTGCCAATTTGTGGTATTGCTTAGGAAGTACAGGGACTTCAAGCAGGGAATATCCAGCATTTTAAAGCATAAACATTTTAAGAAATTCATAAGAGACTATATATATACATTAAACATATTTTTAGTATGGTACGTATCTAAATTATATATTACACACAGTGCTTCTGTAGGTATACATACAAATGATTTACATGTACAGGCATTTGAAATATATTGTTCCAGGGTAGTGCAGAACAGGAAAAATAGTTTAAGTTAAATGTTGCTACAGAGGATGTTTAAGAGTGTGTTTGTGTTTATGATCGTATAATGTGGGGAAATGTTTTTTCACTTCTCAGCAAATTAATAATCTTTCATTTCTGACAAATGTGACATTGATGGAAATATTTATGTTTTTATATGACTCATGTTGTAGATTTTATTTCTCTCGGTAGTTTATTGATTTCTTACATAAGCATTTTTTGGTTGTTTTTTAATATTCTAAATAGCTCTCTAAAGATTTGATAGCTATTTAAGTGCAAGATAATTCATGATCAGTTATCCTATATTACTGCCATGTTGTTTAAGCTTGGTAAATCTACATTGTTACGTTCCTGGATTTTGGTCTGGCATATTATTTTTGTCACTGGGCAGCAGACACAAACGTGTCTCCACAGACAGGTTTTTAAAATCTGAACTGTAGAACTCACTAGTGGAACAACTCAACCAATGTAGTAAGGTTGTAGTGAACGTAATAATGAGCTTTCTATTATTCTGCTTATAAAAATACAGAACTATGGTTAAGGTTATCTAATCCAACAGTGGGTGGATGCGTCTCCTTGGCTTCATCTTAAAATAGGCTAATAGATGGTTCATATACATCTGTCCATAAGAGAATTGGTTGACAGAAAGAATATGTATACCTACATAGTTAACTACTTTAAGATTTTTTAAAATTCATTCATTTTATATTACAAAAAAACATTAATATTTTTTCTTCAGGAATAAGGACTAGGACATACAGGTCTCTGTAACCCCTTCTTTAGGGAAGAAAGTGTGACATTTCTGCAGACCATCATGACTGCTTTGTTAAGATAATTTCATCCTAGTTAGTCTATCTTGATTTTATCCTTCAGACTTCTGGGGGATAAAAGTGCATAACAACGTTTAACCACAGAGACTGCCATGGTTCTTGTTGACTAGGGTACAATCACTAAGAAACTATTACGGTTTTCAATACTTAAAAACAGTTTCTAATTATCTCACTATCCCTTACTTTGACAGTTAGAAACCTAAAATATCTGTTTAATATATTGGATCATATCACATAAAAGATTTAGCTTCAGAGATGAAATCCCAGGTTAGATTACAGGTTGATGCTATCTGTTGTGCAAGGGCAAAAGTGAGACAGGAAAATGTTGCTCCAGTTTAACCAAAATGATTGTAAGATTTGTTTGTTTACCACTTACAGTCTTTAAATGCAACTTAATAGTGACAGCATTTAAAAACCAGAGCCCATGTGTTTTATATATAAAATATATATATATATATATATATATATATATATATATATATATATATTTAAATTGCATTGAGTTTTGCTCGTAATCAATTTTGCAATAATCTGGCCATGAACTCAAATGGTGGATATTGATCAAGCATGTCTTCTTGGAATGTCAGTGCTGATGAATAAGATGCAAGATGTAACACAGCTATTGAGCCATTTTCCACTAATGATCAGTATTCTGAGGAAATTTATATGCTTACTTATACAATTATTATCAACATGTTTTTTGTTTGTTTTTGATTGTTGGTTTTTTGTTTCCCAAGACAACAACAACAAAAAAAAGTGGTGAGGCTTCTTATGTGAGTGGTTTAACAGACAAACTTTTCTTCTGGAAGGTCTTAGTCCCAGTACAATTCTTCCCAGTATAATTTAGAATAAAATTATATTTTATTTTTATAGAATTATATATAATGATAAAATTATATTTTATTATTATATCATATTTGTATAAAATATTTCATATACCTGAATATCTGTAGCACCATTCTGACTGCTAGGGTAGAAAAATTTGTGGGAAAGATACTTTTGAACCAGAATTTTTTCTTTCAGCTGTTATTTACTGTTTTAGATATCATTCCTCTTCCTATGCAAATTGAGTATTTTAAAGGAAAAAAATGAAAGTGATCTTTACTGTTAAAAAGATCTAACTTTTGCAAAGAACATTTTTAGATGAATATTCTTTGATTAAGACTTTTTTTTTCTTTCTTCCCGTCCTGTTGCAGAACTGGACATATGGGTATATCTGCTTTTGTTCTGTAATTCTTAGTTATCAGAAGAGAGCACAGTGAAGTCCACAGTAGTCAAAATATGTAATAAATATCTGGGTAAAAGCATCTTCTGTTTCCTGGTAGTCATGCCTCCAGGTTACTGTAAAGTAATTGGGCGTTGAAACTTACTAAGACGTATTGCTACAGCATTTCCAAGGAGTGATCGGATAGGTCAGGCTCCTTGTTCAATAAAAGGTGCCTACTTCTGAAGCTAGTAATAGTGAATTCCATGAATTTTCTGTGCAAAAGAACAGCTGTGGACTAAAAAGTTTTGCATCTGCCAGAGAAATGGCTAGATAGTTGAGGTTTTGATCCTACCTTTTGTCTTTCAATATGACAGTAAATCTGAGGCTAAAAAGCTTTTTCAGATGAATCTATTCTGGGAAAAAAAAATGCTAAACCTCAACTCCCAACAATACACAGAAATATTTTCATACAAGAAAGATACATTTTGAATAATATTTGTTAGATGAAATATTTAGCCATTTCTGCTAAACACAGCTGTATTGCATGCTCTCACGATAGACACAGATAAGAACAGCAACAGGCCTTTGCAGTTATAAGTCCACTACAAATGCATGAAATATATCTAATTTTCCCATCTGTGTCTCCTAGAAAAAGGAATCAAACATTCCAGTGGTGTGTGTAGTGCCCAGCAATCTCTAAAATGCTGGCAAAATAGAAGGACCAACAGCAATTTTGAGAAGTCTTTGTGAACGTGCAAAGTGCATGTTGTCACTGTACAAAGCTCTGCAGCTGTATCTTCAGGATCTTTTTTCAGGAAGATGCTTCTTGTCTGAAGAGTTGTATATTGTCAGTTGAGTTGAAACTGAGTCTGAAATTCACATGAATTATAAATAGTGTAATGATGTGCAGTTTTCTGCCTTGTGTTTGCATCAGTCACCAGCTCTTATGCATTTTCATTAGATGACACTAAACATAAAAGCTTAAATAATCCTCTAATGTTGTATGACTGATAACTGCATACAGCTTGCTTAAAGGTCATGTTTCCTTTCCTTCTCATTGCTCTCCTTCACAAACCATTCCCACAGAAAGAGACTTTTGGAACCTGTTTTGTGTTGACCTTGTAACCATTGAAAACAGCATAGGCCCTGCAGGACCAAAGAATGCAATGAAGTACATTTTTGCAGGCTACAGCTGTAAAAAAGAGGAATGATAGCGTAGAAATGTGTCATGGGTGCAGACTGTGCTCCTGCTGCTGTTGAGCAACTGCGAGGCAGTTGGGAGACTATGGCTTGGCTTGTATTTGTTCTTCACACACAAAATAGTGAAGCTGGACTAGAGAGGAAGGCAAAGACATAGTAACTGCTGATTCTGCTCTGTCTGGGTGAAAACAAAGAGCAGAGTCCGTTCATGTGTTAATTAGCCCTGGAGAGAGCAAAGGATGGGTGTGGTTGTAGGGGAAAGAAGGCAGAAAAGGATTATTAAAAATAAAGGTCAGTAGAAAGGATCAACAAAGAGACAGAAAAGAGAAGAATGAAGAACAGATGGAAACGAAGAGAAAGGCTGAAGATTAAATTTTGGTCAGTGACTACATACTGTATTTTCTTTATGAATGCTATCCTGGTGCTGATAACTATGAGGCATTTTCCAAGTATCTGAATACCTTAGTGCCATGAGCAGGATCATGAATAGGTTCATGCCCTGACCTTTCTGAATTCCTATTTTCCTGTCTAATGACATACCTTGCAAGAATCTGTCCAATATACATAGAATGCAACTGCTTTAAAAAGGCAGAAGAGAGACAGATAATAACAACTGTGCACAATGACATATTTAAATTTGTCCAGAAAGAATAGCAGCTCGAACGAAAGGTGTGTAAGCATGAATGGAACACAGCTCCCCGAAGGACTTTGACTGACATGCAGATGACAGCCGATGAGCCTTTCAGACAGCACACTTTACTTGGGCCAGAAATTAGACACAGTGGACCACAGTTTGAGAAGTGTCACTGATGTACAATGACCTACATTTGATGTAATGAATTGCATTATTTATTTACATGCCATTCCTCAAGTCTTGTCTTTAAAAGGCTCAGAGGCTGTTGGATCTCTTTCTGCACAGAGGGCTTTTCTGAACTGCTGCGGTTGACAGCAAGCAGTCAATGTTTGCCAGTAGTTATCACGTGGCGGCATCTGAAATGCAGCACTGCAGTTTTTGTTTGTGCTGGGGTTTGGAGATTACAACACTGATTCTGTTTACATAGAGTGATCACTTTTTTTTTTTTTTTTTTTTTTTTTTCCCCAGACATGAGGTTTGTACGTAGAGGGGAAAAAGAAATCTCTTTTTATAAAGAGTGGTCCTGTGTGCAGAGACCCGTGCTCAGAATTAGATTATTGCTGATGATCACACTGGTTAAGTCCAGCCATTTGATTGAGGCTGTGTCTAGTAGAGATGAGATGTGATCTTTCTTGTTTTGGTTTGATGTCAGGGCTTAAACATGGTTGCCAAACAACAAGCACTCAGCAGACACTCAGTGTATGCCACAGACTGCTCTTAGATGCAAGCTTTTTTCTCGGTCCAGGTGCAGTTGGCTGAAGTGTGATATTTTACACTTTGGCAATGTATATAAAACAAAAAAAGTTATGAGTGTAAACTACCTTCTATCAGAAAGATGGGATTTAAACCTGCTATTCAAAATTGTGATAGGGCAGAAAATAAAGCAGTCAGACTCCTATATCTACTGAACTTCCTTGACTCCCTGGAAAGATAATGTGTGTAGTTTTCAGCAATGCTCAGGTCAGACTGTAGTTTTGCTTTTGCAGTACTGTGTTTTTTAAGCTTCTTGAAGAGGTGTAAAGTGCACATGCCCATCCCTAAAGACAGTATGCAGCTTCCTCACTTTCTCTTTCAACAAAGCTGTTTTCCTATGGGACTTTGGAAAAAGTCATTTGCTACATTATTTAAGAAATGTCTCGTTACCTTCATTTTTTCCTAAGAGCACCATTCTTTTAAGATTAGACTATTTCAGAATCCTAGAAAGTGGAGACAGTAAAAACTTAGCACTTCCTGGTTGTACAAACATTTTAATGCTTTGCTTTGACTCACTGTAAACCAGGATTGTAACAGAACAAGGCAATGTACCTCAGCTCTTCATTGGAGGACCTTTCTTCTGGCTACTCTGCAGCATACGGTCCATTGTTTCCTGAGACATTACACTGGAGTATTTTGATTAGATTAGTCATTCTAAAATTAGAGCAGAGGGATAAATAAGATTGGATGCAAGGGGTTTCATGGCTTTGTAGATGTTCAGAGTGGCTTGGAGGGTTGAAGACGGACAGCATCTGGCTCGCATGTCATAGGCTTGTATTTTGATAGCACAGAAGATAGGTGATAAGACTGTAGGCAAAGGAGTTTGCATTTAACTGGCACAGGAAGCATACATGTGAAATTGAATTGTTAATATCACAGACACTATTGTTGTCCTCAGAGAAGGAACTTGCGGATCTTCTTTGGCATGACTGGATATTGTGGCTGCTCTGAGGGTGGGTATTTGTGAGAGACAGGGGAGAAAACAGTACCTCAGTGTGGTATCTTATTGCCTAAAGTGCTGAAAGCTGAAATTTGTTTTGTCTCACTCCAGCCAGCATATTTAATACTAGTAGGCTTTGCAATTAGTAATAATACTACTGGCGTTTCAGTAACAAAATGTGTCTAGGGGACAAGTATGTTGTAATCTTTTTTTTCCTCTGTTTTGGATGGCCCTCTACTTCCATCAGTTGGAGGTATCCTTTCCTTCTATTCACTTTAAAAACAAATAAAAAAATAAAATACATCCAACACCCCCTCAATCCTCTTTCTTTATTTTTTCTCAACCATCTATTTTTTTTTCTGTGCTTACTCAATTAAGAAGCATGAAATCTTGATTGGATTCAGGCCCCCTTCAGAATTACATCTTGTGCTCTTGTGAATTAATTGAAAAGAGAGGGAGAGAGGGAGGTTGTAACTCTGCTTTCTTTGTTAGGGCTTCAAATATTTGATATGGTTTATTGATACATATTTCTCTCTCTCTTTCCATCTCCATGAGTGTGTGTAAGTGTATACACCCACATATATAGATACCTATCATGGATCTCTACAGGCCTAAGAGTCTGTTGGACCACACAAAACATTATTTCATGTGATGCCTCAACTGTTCTGTTTTACCACCTTGTTATTGATGTTGCAGGTCATGAAGAGGTTTCTTTCAGCATGGTTGAATTCAGTGGCACAGTTAGTTTCTCACTGGAAATATCTGTCTTATGATCTTCCCTCCAAATGTTCTTGAAGTTTCATTCATTTTCATGGGGTGAATCCCATTTTATCATCTGGCCAGACCTTTCTGGCCTCAGTTCCTGAAATATTAATTCTCTTTGGGGTTTTTCTAAAACCTCTAAATAAATATGGGCTGCACTTTAATTAATGTGGTGTTTACCAAATCTTTATTAAAGGTGAAATCAGAGCAGACCGACTGCTAATCTTCATAGGGGTTCACTCAATTTTCCATTTTGCCTTTGTTCTTTGTTCACAACTCTTAAAGCAGGTTTTGGTTTATACAATTTTCCTGAATATTTGAACCAATATATGTATCGACTTGTTATGATATACAGGATATTTTTTTTTTGGTGATATTTAGACAACAAGACCTAGTACTATCAAACTGCACACCAATGGGCAAGGAACAGTAATATATGTGGATGATATATATGCTTATATATATGCTTTTTATTTTATTTAGTAGTGGTCATAGCATTGTTTTCTTCTTTATAATCTGCTTTGCTAGTAGCTTGTGATCTTGTCACCTTGAATGGTAACAGATGAATAGACGACCAAATTAAGTGCTGTACGCTGGGGTTTCCCAACAAAATCCTATCTAACCTGAGCAAACAGCCAATGAGCTCTGACAGTTTTGCTGTGAGGGGACAAAATCGATGCATGAGATTCATTTTAATGAGTGCATGCCTTACTGCCCAGGACGCATTGTACCATACAGCTTTCACCTACGTATGTGGTTTAGTTGCACTCTGAGAGGGGTAAAATGTCAAAACCACCACCAGCCATGATATTGATCTGTATTATTGTTGTTTTTAATGCATCAAGGAGACTCCTAACAAGTGACATCTGTAAGAAACAAAAAGACACGCTTGTACTAGCTAACTGATTTCCAGCAAAATATCGTTGTACAGCACAATGTTTTCACTGTGGATAAGCCTGCGAATTTTTAGAACTATAGATAGTCATACAGATGCTCATTTGGTTTGTCTTCCCCAATGAGAGCAAATTTATATCTGAAAGGTTCATTAGAAGAATGAATCATTAGAAAAAAATGAAGTGCCTGTGGGGTAGATCTTTGACATCAGCATCCCATCTCTGCTGTTTCACCTGGGTTGCTAAATTGTAGAGGCATATTTTAATACCAGTATGTATGTTTTCTCTTCAGACAAAGTTTATGATGAGGACCAGGAAATACTTTAGTTAGAATCCAAGTGAATTTTTACTGTCTGTGATCTGATGGGTGAGCTCAGGCTGTGTGACTGCACTGTGGTGGAGCATGCTGTGCTCTGATGCAGCAAGGTTGTGGATCCAAAGGCTAAATACTTTTTGATGTAAACAGTGGCTGTACCAAATTTCTTTGGTTTTGTAGAAAACTTAAAGCTAGTGAATTTCTCACAAAAGTCAGAATGCAGAAGAAGAGAGATTGAAGTACTTAGATGTTTTTTTTTTTCCTCAATAAAATTGCACTGAAATTGATATTAGATATTGTTTTTCATGGAAAAAAAAAAAAAAGTCTCTCAGTTTGCTAGTTCATGTTTTTTTTTTTGTTTGAAATAAACTCTCCATGTTTTTACCATGCACTCAGATACTGTTTATGTTGAATGAGTCAAAATGTTTACTGCAGGCCACGGAGCCCAACGTGATGCCATGCTTTCAGCTGGTGAAGGAGTGTGATCTGCACAGACCTGTCGACAAAAGCAGGTCAGCAGGATTGAGCAAGAAAAAAAAAATCAATAAATCTTTGAATTAATCATGTAGCTGCCAGAGAGAATTATGGGTGCATGGAATGAAGGAAGTAGGTATATATCTACGGCAACTATTCTCTCCTGCCTTATCGTATCCTTTTCTTTTTTTTTACACCTGCAAGTTTTCTCCTCTCTACCTCCATCTGAGTGGTCCTGTCTTTATTCTGATACCATCATGGAATACTCACCACTCATTTTAAAGTGACTAATTCAATATGGATTACAAAAAGCCCTTACTGTTCTCTCTCTTCACTGCTACTTTTCTCTCTGACTTTTGTGTGCACTCAATATGAATTAATACAGGAATTTCACCTCCACGTAAAACTAAGATTGCACATCTTGTGCAGTGAAGTAGAGCAAAAGCAACTGCTGCTTCAGTGAACAGAGGAGTTAAAAATTCATGCCCATGCTTCTGATGTCTCAGGTGAGTGGCCATCCTCCTTGAGCCCTTCTGCAGCAGCATGGTGGGGGATGAGCCCTAACCAAGATGGGGCTAAACCCATGGGCCAGGTTCCTCATCCTAGGGCTAGGCACCTCTGTCTCACAGGGAGCCATGGCCAATAGACATCATTACCAAAACAGAACATTTCAAACCCTGATCTCTGAAGTTGGGCCACAGTTGGATGCAGTCATGAAGAATTAAAAGCAGCTCAGGAGGGAGCAACCCGACACCAGGGATGTGCTGGAGAGGACTGTAAGGTATTATGAATTAGGAGATGCATCCTCTTGGTATATCTTTGTGGCTTCAGCTCTAAGCTTGGGTTTCATTCTCTCTTTCTGTGAAGGATTTATTCTTCACTGTGGTGCCCTGGAGGGACTCTTCTAATATAGCTTCCCCATGCAAAACTTTGTTTTAGCCTGGAGAAAAGAAGGCTGAAGGGCAACCTTATCACACTCTACAGGTACCTCAAAGGAGGCTGTAGCGAGGTGGGGGTTGGTCTGTTCTCCCACGTGCCTGGTGACAGGACGAGGGGGAATGGGCTTAAGTTGCGCCAGGGGAGTTTTAGGTTGGATCTTAGAAAGAACTTCTTTACCGAAAGGGTTGTTAGACATTGGAACAGGCTGCCCAGGGAAGTGGTGGAGTCACCATCCCTGGAAGTCTTTAAAAGACGTTTAGATGTAGAGCTTAGGGATATGGTTTAGTGGGGACTCTTAGTGTTAGGTCAGAGGTTGGACTCGATGATCTTGAGGTCTCTTCCAACCTAGAAATTCTGTGATTCTGTGATTTACTGCTGCCCTGCTTCTGAGTCTGGTAGTGAGGAAGGCTGGTGAAATTAATGCTCCAGTGTCTTTAAATCCTCACCTGCTCTGAAGACAATGCTCTCCTGTCCCTCCTCTGTGCCCAACAAAACTCTCCAGCTGCAGAACTTGGTCGTGCTCCACCACAAGGATATCTTCTTGGCTCTCTGCCCAGGGATCAAGTCTGTCTCTCTTTCATCTGGGGAATAACCTAGTACTGGATGCTCACTTTCACTGCAAATTCAAATTCATTTTCCTCTTTTTTTCCATACCTTTCTTTTCAAATAGATTGTGATATTCATAAAATCCTCAAGAACAATTACCCTGCTACTTGTGGAAGGTCAGGGCAGCTCTGTGCAGGGATTATATATTCCTGCAGGGAAAACAGAGCTGACATACAGCGTTCTTTTTTTTTTTTTTCCCTTCCAATTTCATGCCTAGTTTTTTTTTTTTTTTTTTTTTTTTTCTAAATGTTTTTCCAATTTCTCCATTAAAAGAGAGAACTGAATTCCTGACACACTCAGAAAATGCATTTGAGTACAGCTGTGGATCTGATTTTTTAATGTTTGAACTAAGAAAGAGACAGATTATAATTTTTTAGGGGCAGAGAATATTTTTAATGCCCTTCCTTTGTAAAATGTCCTCCCCAACTGCATCTAGTTAAATATTGTCTAATAAACACACATTTTACTTTACAGAGGCATAACCCATAGAAAAGTAATGTATTTTTTGCTGATATATATATATATACACACATATATATATTTTTCTGCAAGTGATCAAGTGCTAACTCGAGTGCTAATGATGGAAAAAATATTTCTCTCTGCTTTTTGGAGTTGCATTTGTTTTGAGCATGTAAGCATGTCTGTACTGAGGACTGAGAGTACTCCATTTTCTCTTCTGATCTATTGCAGTTTTTTACACAACATGGATGAGAAAAACATTTATTTAAAATTAGAGAATGTTTGTAACATGTAAAAGAAGAAAAAAGGCATGAACTGAAATGCTGAAATTAACTTCTGGAAAAAATATAGCTATATTGTCAGTAAAACAGATCCCTTTAATGTATTAAATAAGATGCAGGTTTTTTTTGTTTGTTTGTTTTTGTTTTTAAGGATACAACTAAACAGAAATATTCCATATGAAGAAATACTGATTATAGTTACTGTGTTCTGAAAGCAAATCACTTCTGTAGGTTATTTGTTTCAGTGAAATTTCAGTGCAGTTGTCCAGCGAATATAACAATCTTTGTATTTATGCACAATATAATTTAAAATATTTTGAGATCTTATTGTATTTTTCTGAAATATTTTGCAATTTTTTCTAAATTATAACAAAATAACTGAGCAACTGCTGACGTGAGTGGAAAGGTCAGGAAAAAAAAAAAAAGAAAGAATTGGGAAAAAACAACCCCTCTCATAAATTCTATTGTATTTAAATGCATATACCTTGTGGAAGAATCCAGTGAAATAAGGGGATTAATGTAATTCTTTTTACTCACATAGGTGTTTTTTGAATGTATAAATATACTGAATATCTTGAAATCTTTTTTTTTTTTTTTTTCTGAAAACAAAACATGGATTTTCTTGGAAAAACAGCAAGAGAATCAAAGCTGTTCTTTTCAAAGTGGATGTTTGTTACTTGCAAAAAAAAAAAAGCAAAAAGCAAAAAAAAAAAAAAAAAAAAAAGCAATTGTAGGGATGGAAAGCAAAAGTGTACCTATAAATAGGAAGTGTTTGGATATTGTATGCTGTGCCACAGCACTTTTATAGAATGAGTGAGAAAAAGAGAATCTCTCTAAGCCCCTCTAAATGTCAATTCCCAAAAAAAGACTTTGTGAGTTGCTGTATGCATTTTCAGAAGGGATTTAAGAAGTTATTTACTAGATTTTGGTTTCTTTCTCTTTCACATGTAGTCTTTGTTTCTTTGTTGCATGAGCTTTGTTTGTTGATAGTACTTTGCGTCTATTTTATTTTTCTTTTTTAAAGTGCTAAAAAAAAATTAGATATCACAAGGCCTGTAGAAAATCAGAAAAGCTTGTATTTCTGCCTGCTTTGGAGTCTGTTCCCTTATGAGAAATTCAAAATCCCTCTAAGTTAATTCAATTTCTAAGCCTCATTTTACATAGATGGAAACAAACAAACAAAAAAAAATCCACCAAGCTTCAAGATTTCCATCTACAAGAAGGGCCGGCGGGCAGACCCGGGAAACTACAGGCCTGTCAGTTTGACCTCAGTGCCAGGAAAGCTCATGGAGCAGATCCTCCTGAGAGTCATCATGCAGCACTTGCAGGGGAAGCAGGCGATCAGGCCCAGTCAGCATGGCTTTATGAAAGGCAGGTCATGCCTGATGAACCTGATTTCCTTCTATGACAAAGTGACGCGCTGGGTGGATGAGGGAAAGGCTGTGGATGTGGTCTACCTTGACTTCAGCAAGGCTTTTGACACCGTCTCCCACAGCATTCTCCTCAAGAAACTGGCTGCTCTTGGCTTGGACTGGCGCACGCTTCGTTGGGTTAGAAACTGGCTGGATAGCCGGGCCCAAAGAGTCGTGGTGAATGGAGCCAAGTCCAGTTGGAGGCCGGTCACTAGTGGCGTTCCCCAGGGCTCGGTGCTGGGGCCGGTCCTCTTTAATATCTTCATCGATGATCTGGACGAGGGCATCGAGTGCACCCTCAGTAAGTTCGCAGATGACACCAAGCTAGGTGCGTGTGTCGATCTGCTTGAGGGTAGGAAAGCTCTGCAGGAGGATCTGGATAGGCTGCACCAATGGGCTGAGGTCAACTGCATGAAGTTCAACAAGGCCAAGTGCCGGGTCCTGCACCTGGGGCGCAATAACCCCAAGCAGAGCTACAGGCTGGGAGATGAGTGGTTGGAGAGCTGTCAGGCAGAGAAGGACCTGGGAGTGATGGTGGATAGTCAGCTGAATATGAGCCAGCAGTGTGCTCAGGTGGCCAAGAAGGCCAACGGCATCCTGGCTTGTATCAGGAACAGCGTGACCAGCAGGGCTAGGGAGGTGATCGTCCCCCTGTACTCAGCTCTGGTGAGGCCGCACCTCGAGTACTGTGTTCAGTTTTGGGCCCCTCGCTACAAGAAGGACATCGAGGTGCTTGAGCGGGTGCAGAGAAGGGCGACGAAGCTGGTGAGGGGCCTGGAGAACAAGTGCTACGAGGAGCGGCTGAGGGAGCTGGGCTTGTTCAGCCTGGAGAAGAGGAGGCTCAGGGGCGACCTTATCACTCTCTATGGGTACCTCAAGGGAGGCTGTAGCGAGGTGGGGGTTGGCCTGTTCTCCCACGTGCCTGGTGACAGGACGAGGGGGAATGGGCTTAAGTTGAGCCAGGGGAGTTTTAGGTTAGATGTTAGGAAAAACTTCTTCACTGAAAGGGTTGTGAGGCACTGGAACAGGCTGCCCAGGGAAGTGGTGGAGTCACCATCCCTGGAAGTCTTCAAAAGACGTTTAGATGTAGAGCTTAGGGAAATGGTTTAGTGGGGACTGTTAACGTTAGGTCAGAGGTTGGACTCGATGATCTTGAGGTCTCTTCCAACCTAGAAAATTCTGTGATTCTGTGATTTCCTGTTACTCATGGAGGCTGTTGTGAAAGCTTGGGCAGGCTCTCCTAAACAAAGTTCTTTACTTGGGCCCATGCTTTCTGCCTCTTCCCAAGTGCTAACAGCAAAAGGTGCAGATTAAGTGTGAGGGAGTTTTTTAGGAACATGTGGTACTTTGGTGGCAATATTTTATATTCCCATGAATAAACCCAGTACCACATGTCCTCAGTGCTTCAGATTTATGGAGCACTTATTACCTTGGACTGGAGCAGCCTGTGTGAGGACCTGGAAGATGAAGCTCAGTGGGAGAGGTGGGTTTGGAAAGCATTGCTTAGAAAAGTAGTCAGTTGAAAGAAGATGAATTTCCTTTTGCTGTGGCATTTTCATTTAGATTTATGTTCTTATTACATTCGATACCTAAGGGTAAATTGTTGTAAGGAAACCACAGGAACATTGGACCATAAATGTAAATGTCCTAAATTTGTCAAATGTATATATATTTAAAATCAGTGCAGTTTTAATCAATGATAATTATTTGCTTTTAGAATCAGAAACATCTTCCTCTTTCCTGTCTTAAGGAAGATTTATTTTTTTTCTTTCTTTCTTGTGATTGATATCCGTTGCAGGAGACTTGTGGGATTTCAGGTCTTTCTGAGTTAGCTGTACATTTTTTCTGTCAATTACTATGTTAGGAAAAATATGTACTTGTATGGCTGAAAACACTGCCTTCCTGTAGGAAAAGTCATGTTGAACCAAAACAAAGAAATAAAAGACTGCAAGGGTTGCAGGAAAAATGCTACAGTATTTTATTTAAAATATTTTCAAAATGAAGTATTTTCCTTTTCCTATTGAAAAGTTAAAACTGTCTCATAACTCCTCACATAATTTTTATAGAGGAAAAAAAATTGTAGGACAAAATTTCCATGATTTTTGGTTGATTGCTTCGTTTTGTTATCAATTATAGCAGTGTTACTTTTTTTTTTTTTATCATTTTGTTTGTTTGTTTTTGATGTGCTGCTTATTTTTCACTCTTTTATGAATTTCTGCTTTGGAAAAGGAGTACTGAACATTTTGGGTTAATTTAAGTAAAATGTGGATGCTAACATTCACGTAGGTTACTTTCTTTGACATAAAATTGCCAGAACTCAGAAAAATTTTGTGTGTAACCACTAAACTGCACCATTTATCTGAGCTGCTTTTCTTAAATAAAATCAATGCTATTTTTGCATTTCCCTAATGGGAACCTATTAAGCTAAGTACACAGGCATTTTTAACCTCAGACACATTGCAGGGGCAAGTCAGTATGGGATTCAATCCAGCATATTAATGAGGAGCATCGCAATACATGATCCTGTGTTTGGGCAGCTTGGCTACTGGATTTAGAAGCAGTTTGTTGATGTGCTGTGTCATGTCAAGATGCCAGTCTAGAGGATAGTTTAAATGTCAAGATGCCAGGCTAGAGCATAGTTTAAACCCATCCATCTCTAATACTCCAACAGGTATTTCTTTGCCTGCTTGACTGTTATTCGGAATACTTTTAATGCTTCTGTTCAGAATTCTCATCTTTTGGAGTTCACAGATGGCCATAAAAAATAAATTCTGGTTTGAAGCTTGGCTCCATATGATTTCAGTTTGAACTATGAATGATCTATTAGGCCACTGTATATTTATGGCCTTTAAAGTCAATAGGGATGGGAACTGCAAAACAGTTTAGGAAAGACTGGCTGTATGAGTGTATACTATGTGAATTGAAATGAGGGGGAAACTAGAAGAGCAGGGAAAGGAAAAGTGGTTTATATTTATTCTGATTTGGGAAGTGTATTTTTGCTTGCTCGTTTTTAAGAACAAGGAATAGACAGAGTTTCGAATAGAACAGCAGTAAAATGTATACGAGAGATCAAAGCCAACAGACTGCAAGCAAAAATAAGGCTCCTTTCCTTCTTATACTGCAACAGGTATCTTCTTAGCTTTATATAATGTTGACCTAGAAAGACTAGGAAGAGAGAGAGGAGAAAGCAATTAGGCCAGGTCTCAGCATAACCAGCTGCCTCTCACACTTAGTCCAAATGTATCCATCTGTTCCCAGGAGAGAATGTTTCTTTCTATTTCTAAAACAACAGGGAGAGGTCAAAACGTGACTTCTGGGGGTTTGGAGAATCTTAGAATTGAGGTAAACTAGGGTTATTTTTTTATTTTTTTTTTTTGGTTAAAAAACTTTCTTTGAGAAACTTTTATGATTAACATATCATGTTTTCCTATATATGTGAATATATACATATATATACATATATATATAAAAATGCCCACTTCCTTTTTCTCTCCTCTTCCACAAGGCCTTACACTTTCTTTGCTAGCATAAAAGTGTGAATTTAAACAAAGACATTTTTGTGGCATCCCCCCTCTTCCTTACCACTCCAGACTAAGGACATTTTAAGAAATTGCATGATGTCTGCAAATAGGAAGTGAGGATGTTTAAAGGAAGAAGGATGAGGAGAAAAAACATTACACATATTCTGTTGCATTCAGTAACTGAAAGTTGCAGGGAGAAGTTGGGACAAAATAAATAGTTCTCTCTCTATCTGGTGGTGTTGTGACTGGGAGATAGACAACTACATTGGGGAACAACACTGGATAGGGGCTGAGCAGAGCTTTATGTGAGTTATTTCCTTTACTGATCTCTGGCAGCCTTACTCTTATGTGTCACTTTGTGCTTTTGAGGTTTAATTATTTGGGAAATCTTTGACTTCTACATCTATTTTACAAATCTTAGGCAAAGTGATTAGGGTGTAATCTCCAACCAAGTATGTGAAGGAAAAGAAGGAACTAAACATGAGTTTCTGTTCTATTTCTTTTGTGCAACTTTTCATCCAAAGTGACCAGCATGCTTCTATTTAAACACTTCTAAAATAATAAAATTCATTAAAAAAAAAAAATGCTGAAACTAGTACATCCTCTAAAATACTTAAACAGAATAGACTCAAGCAGTCGAATAATGAACTGTACTATGCACTTAAAAAAAAAAAAAAAAAAGCTGATTCAAAGCTTTATTTCTTGTTGTTCTGTTGAATCATCAAGTTTCATCAATAGGGCTTAAATTGATAAAGTATTTTGATTTGAACTTCCTTTAGTCATTATGACCCCTATCACTTGGAGATAGCTGATAACACAATTACTGCTATTCATTGGCAGGCATTGAAAATCATCATTTGCACTTATGGGGAAAGGGGTTCAATGTAATTAAGAAATATGCCAGACACTCATGTGAAGCCCTATCTGTTGATCACTGTAAACCAATAACCATCACGGTGGCCTATAAAGCAGTTTCCAATTATTGCTCCTCTGTGCACTTCTTCAAGCATAGCACTCCCAAATCCATCAGAGAAGACACAGGAGGTTTTTCCATTTCCATTTTTTCTCCAAAAGGTGTCTTCAATTGCCTCCTGGCAGCTGGAGGATTGGCCCTTGGAAATGTCAGGCTCCAAAGAAGAAACTGAATAGTCTTACATAGACACAAGGAGTACCTAGGAATTGGGCCTTGTGGTAGATTATTTTCTGGTTTATGATCATTTAGTTAGGCAAATTTTGGTTCTTGGGGGTAGGGAGCTGAGGTGACAGCAAAGAGCATGCCTTCAAGATGTTTAGGCTCTGCTGTCTTTGTAGGCTTAGAACATGACAAATTATAGGATTTGTATTCAAATTTGTCACCTTGGATGGTGGTTATCTGAGGGATGTTAAACTTGAATATGGGGATAATTTGTGGATGGTAACATAGCATTTATACTGTGGCCTTCAGAAGGGTGAACCAACCTTGGAGGAGCGTTCAGCTGTGTCACAACCTTTCCAGAGCTCCTACAACAACCGCAGGCAGGGGTGGAAAAGGGGAGCAGAGTTGTACATGGTTCAGCGTCTGTTGCAGTTGGCTGCTTCCTTCCCACTATCCTGTCTTATAACTTTTTCTTATTCCAGTGTTAGATGGAGTCATATCTGTAGATATCAAGTAAATCATTTTGAAGAATCCTTTTCATTGCTTCCTTGATGATGAGTTCAGCTGAAATTTGCATTTCTGAACATTTGGCTAAACTTCAGGAAATGCCTTTATAATATGGAGAGCAAAGCAGTGGAGTAAATTTCAGTTATTTGACGATATATTAAGATAGTTGACGATAGAAGGGCCCATTGTCTGAAGAGTCCTGAAATTCAGCAGCTGTAGCTCAAAATAAGCAGCAGCTATCATGTCCCTCAAGTGGCCTGTGTTAGCCAAAATGTAGATGTTCTTGTACCTGGTGGTAGGGTAGATCAGCCTTGTTAGATATATTCACCAAGTGAGTTTCCATGTCTGTTTTTCTTGAGCCATTGTCAAGATCCAGTATAACTATGGGTCCACAAACTCTCATGCTGCTTTCATGTTGCATGAGCAGTCTCAGATGTCTTTGAATTGGAGCCCTTATGTAATAGCAGTGGGCATGACTCAGTTTTTTCTAATAATAAGCAAACCTTTTTGCTTTATTTTCTGTAATTAAAAGGGTGACTGTAAAGTTACTTTAGAACACTTAAAAAAGACAAAAAGCAGTTAGCCCCTTTCCCCCTCTCTCTTGGAAAACAGTGCAGAATAGTCCTTGGATGTATAAACTGTTGAATTGGCAGAAACATGGAAATGCTGTTATGATAAATCACAAGCACCCTTCAGTGGCTCAGAGGATATTAAAATGTCACAGTGAAGCAAATCAGCATTCTCATTCTTTACTCCTGTCTTTGAGGATACACTTTGCAAACTATGGGAAAAACAGATAATTACATCTAGGAATTAGGGGGACCTAAATATTGCTGTACAGCAGTGAACGATTAACAATATTTCTCACATAAGGCTTTACACTTTTCATATATAAATCTCTTCCTATGCAGTAAGTAGTAATTCAGTAAGTGCTATCTCTATTCTGCATATACAAAAACAGACATTACATGAGCATGGGATAAATATCTAATCTGTCTCAAAGTTTTGGCTAGATTTAAGGTTCTGTGTTTCAACATCTTCTTGGCCCTACATTGGGCAAACTTCAGGCCACATTTTCATAATGTTTCTCATGGTAAGTTGGTGTTTTCTGTTTGACTCCTTTGATTTTGACTATTTGAGACTTTGCTCTGAATAGAATCATTGAATCATTAAGGTTGGAAAAGACTTTCAAGATCACCTAGTCCAAACATCACCCTACTACAAATGTCACACACTAAACCATATTCCTAAGCACCAAATCCAACCTTTCCTTAAACACCCCCAGAGACGGTGACTCCACCACCTCCCTGTGCAACCCGTCCCAATGTGTGCCTGCTCTTTCTGAGAAGAAATGCCTTCTAATTTCCAACCTGAAACTAAACCTAAAAGGCAGGCAAATTAAGGAAGACCTGTGAAAGACCACAGTTACAGATGATTTAAAGGATCTAAATGATTTGGATTTATAAAAGTAAATACTTTACAATACCAGTTGAGAGAACTTGTATAATTTCAGCAGTTATAATTTCAGCTTGTTGCAGTATGGTAAACAGTCAAGGCTGATGTCTTTTCTTTGTACATTCTGTTACTTTTTATTTTATTTTATTTTATTTTATTTTATTTTATTTTATTTTATTTTATTTTATTTTATTTTATTTTATTTTATTTTTATTTTTATTTTTATTTTTTATTTTGACATTGTAGAAGGCATGAAAAATGGCACTAAATTTAGATGAAATTATCAGACTATGGCTGTTCATGCTCCTGGGAGAACCTTAACCTATAAACAGAGGCAATGAATCAGACTTTTTGATTAGCCTTCACTTATTAAACATCCTGTTTAAGGGCTGTTCTGACTACAGGTTGGAGATCTATCAATCTAGACCAATAAATGGCAATTTTGACAGCTTTAGTTGTTTGGCTTTGGCCCTCCTATTCTAAGTGGATAACACAACTTCTTGCTTTAGGTTGTGTAGCTCCCTTTTCTATCTGAGGAAAACCATCATGTTTTTTCAGCCTGTGGTGATTTTACCTAGCTGGGCACCTGAACACCACAACAACCTCTCTCTCGCTCTCCCTCCTTAGAAGAAGAGGGGCACAAGAAAGTATGCTGGAAAGAAAAAACAAAACCCAAAAATCTCATGGGTCGAGGTAAGGATAATTTAATTAAAGGGAAAAGGAAGTTTAAAAACAAACAAAAACCCAACAAGCAAGCAAAGGCTGTGTGGAAGCACAGAAAGAGAGAAAAGAAATTACTCTCTACTTCCCATCAACAAGGTATGTTCAGCTGCATCCCAGGAATCAGGGCCTCTTTACATGAGGAGTTTCTTTGGGAGGACAGACATCTTCATAATGAGAGTCCCCTCCTCCCCCCTCACCCTCCTTCCGCTTTCCCACCTTTTATTGCAGAGTGTGACACCACATGGTATGGAATATCCCTTTAGTTGGTTTAGATCAGCTGTCCTGGTGATGTCCCCTCCTCACCTCTTGCCCACCCCGGTCTGCTGTCTCTTGGTGGGGGTTGGAGGGAGTCTGATGCTATGCCAGTATTGCTCAGCAATTAACAAAACACTGGTGTGGTAACAGTGCTGCAAGTGCAGAGCACAGCACTGTATAGGCCACTGCAGGGAAAGTTAACTCCACCCCAGCCAGACCCAGTACAAAGCCCTTGGGAGATATTTGTGTAACTGAGGTCAAAACACATCCCTGTAGACAAACATAAGTCTCTCTCTTCCTCAAAAATTCCTGGATGATGGATGAACCTAACTTCTATGAAGTGAAATTCTGAAACCTATCTTATGTCTTTCAAACAGAAAGCACCTACGTAAGAAAGCTATCACCAAGAAAATCGCCTGGTTGAGTTGGTTTTTCCTCTTTATGTGTCTTGTTCTAAGTTCCCTGTTCGTCTGACATTCCAAAACAATGTTGCTGCTCTCTGAGGAAAGAATATTATTGCCTTACAAATACAAAAATGGAATGGAATGGAATGGAATGGAATGGAATGGAATGGAATGGAATGGAATGGAATGGAATGGAATGGAATGGAATAGAATAGAATAGAATAGAATAGAATAGAATAGAATAGAATAGAATAGAATAGAATAGAATAGAATAGAATGGTTCAGTTGGAAGGGACTTACTAAGATTATCTAGTTCAACTGCCTTGACCACTTCAGGTCTAACTAAAAGGTAAAACATTATTGAGGGCACTTTCCCAATGTCTTTTGGACACTGCCAGGCACAGGAAATGAACCACTTTGCTAGGAAGCCTCTTTCAGTGTTCAACCACCCTCACAGGAAAAAAATTTTTCCTGACATCTAACCTGAACCTCCCCTGGCACAGCTTTGTGCTGTTCCCGTGTGTTCTGTCATTGGTGACCAGGGAGGAGAGGCTAATACCTCCCTCTCCACTTTCCCTCCTCAAAAAGTTGCAGAGAGCAATGAGGTCACTTCTTGATCTCTTCTTCTCCAGACTGGACAGCTCAAGTGTTGCCAAGTGTCAGCCTTTCCTCACGTGACATGCCTTCCAGCCCTTTTACCAGATGAGTTGCCCTTCTCTGGACACATTCAAGGACCTTAACGACCTTGAAGTCACACCAATGCTAAACACAGTGGGAGAAAGGGGCCTCTTTTTGCTGGCTGGCTAGCTATGCTGTCTTAAATACATCAAAATGTGGTTTGTCCTCTTGTTGACAGGCCACAGTACTGGCTCACATTGATCCTGCTTTCAAGCAGCACCCCCAGATCCCTTTCTGCTGAGCTGCTCTCTAAGATGTGGAGTAGGAAAAAGAGAAAGACAAGTTCAGCAATGTGGGCCTGAACTGAATGGTAGGCAGGCTATTCCTCAAGTAATGATGCCAGTGCTTGCACACGGAAAGTCACAAATGACACTGTAGTTGCTTTAACTGTAGGTTTCATATTACCATTGTTTGGTAAAGCTTTTAAAGAAACTTTGCTGATGTCAATTAGGGAACTTGACATTTTTATTTAAGTGTTTCTAATCTAAAAGATTTAGTTGCCTTGACTTCACACCTATTTTCCAAAAATGTAGTGACTAGACAAGATCATAAAAAGCACTATAACACCTGTTGACAGAGCTGATTATGACTGAAAACAATAGAAAGTAAATACCTTAGTATGTGTCAGAGGTCACTGAAAAAGCATATTCAAGGCTCCTGATGTAAAGCAGATAGATATTCTGTTATCTGTGGATGTTTTGAAGAGCAAGTTGCTCTTTAATGGGATCCTCTTTTCATTGGACTGTCACCACTGACTGCTCTATTATCTGTTCAATTATTATACATTTCAAAAAATATGACTTGTTCTGAAAAATTATAGTTAAAAAAAATGAAATTAAAGTTTGGAAAAATGTTGTAGCTGTTACACAATATGCTAGCTGATGTTCCTATTAAGAACCAAAGCAGCTTTTGTAGAGGGCCTATTTTATGCAAAGGCATACATAGTTCTTTTCTTTTGCCTCAAAGGATGGATGATTTGTATTTTAAAAGGAAAGGATACACTTGACCTCCATAATAGTTTTGTGTTGGAAAGGCTGAGTCACCCAGGTTTAGAACTGCTACTACCACTTCCTCTTCCACAAATGTGTGCGTGCCTTTTTACAGAATATGCTGTATTGTAGTTTGTGCACAACCAGACTTCATGGTGACAGGAAAATTTGCATTAGTTTCATACAAGGGGGAAAAAGAGGGCAGACAAGAACAATAGATTATGTATACTGAACATTGCAGTGACACATGGACAGTACCTGAAGTGGTACTGAACAATTATTAGTTCAATTATTAGTGGACAATTATTAGTGAACAAAAATACTGAACAATAATCATAAAAATGATTAGCAATGTCATGCTAATATAACCTTGATGAACCCTGTGTAGTCTCCTTCTTCATGAAAATATCATGTATTTCTTCCTGAATAAAAGAATAAAAGTCAGGATAGCTTTTTTTTTTTTTAATTATTATTATTTAATTTCATCAAAAAAATGCATTATAAAACTTCTATTTGTTTTAAAACTGTGGCTATTGATCAGTGTGGAAATGAATAGTGACCTCATTTTGCAAAGTTTCTCAATCTTGTTGTGTAATGAAAATATTTCCAGCAGTATTTTTTTTCCTGTAGCTAAGCACAGGGTCTTGTATTATTGTTCACCACAGAATACTGATGTAGACAAGTCAGTCTCTAAGCTTCAGCAAATGAGACAGTTGCCTAGGGCAGAGACTGCCAAAAGGGGCTAAATGTCCTTGGCCACTCTCTCCATTTTCCCACTGCATGGGAGAGTCTTGGGGGGTGTTCACAACAGCCTGCAGTTCACCAGTATGTCTAGCACCAGGTATCTGCAATGCAAATTTTTGCATTTTGTAATGTAACATAAAAGTGACCACTCCAGGTGCTGTTGTATGACAGGATGGTCTGGATCATGACCACAAAAGAAAATGCTATGGACATTTTATTCTCTCCGAAGTCTCATAAGTATAATCTTCTGCAGTTCCTCTGGCAATCCAGTATTTCTTTGTCCTGCCTTTAAGGAGCAAACGCAGCATGCTGCTGCATCTCTGAGCTAAGCAACGGTCTGTCCTTCGGGAAGGGAGCTGTTGTTTTGCTCTATGCTGATCAGGCCTTGAGAAAAATTACCTAGCGTTCCTTACTAAAAATTGAGTGCCATGGGACTGTGACCTATGCTTGTGTGTGTGTGTATACATATATAGGTAAAGGGAAGGCAGAGGAGAGAAAGATGAATAGCGTTCCTATTAATTGCTCCTGCTCCTACTTGCTGAAAAATGTCTTCTTGGAGAGATGGTTCAGCAGTAGGTGACTGCAGCAGAATATGAATGGGGACTATATGGTCTTTATGCTACCCTTTGTAAATGGATTATTGCCTTCTGGCTGTGGTTTACAGTCACTAGCATGATCAGCTTGTAAGCAGAAGGTTGTGCCTTCCAAGCAGTTTCCTAAAAATGGAAAATCTCTCTTGTGTATGCATATTTAAAAGAGAGATACTGCCTTTATTATGCAGACAGAACACATATAAAGGTAGACGAGGGCTTCATATAGCATGGTTATCTTTGACTTTTCTTTCAAATAAAGCAAGCAAGATTGGGAGCATATTTCTGTGTGGAGGTTAGAGAAATGTGTGTCTCATCTAATGATAAGCAAAGGACATCTGGTTATACCATCCATCAGTCTATTGCCTAGAGCAACAGATATTCATGTTTGACATCTCTGTCTTTTGGGAGGGGGAGGAAGGAAAGGAAAGACTGTTTTATCAAAATGCAGGAGCTGAAGTTGTTGGCTTCTTGTGCTGTTTTCCCCAAAATTCTTTCTAGTTGCAGTTGCTTTGTTCACTGCTTGTGGACAACACTACTTAAATAGATGATCATGTAATACATCCCAAAAGATTATATTAAAATAATTTGAACATTAAGAAGGTTAGAACATTAGCTTTAAATATTTTTCTTGCTTTAAGTTACAGAGGATTCTTTACTTGAGAAAATCTTTTTTTTTTTTTTTTTTTTTTTTTGGTTAATGTTCCAAAAACATCCTAAAAGATAAAAACATTTTATTTAGTCTTAAATATATTGGCAGTGCTCCTCTAAATTTTGACATGGGTCAGTGGATACTGATTGACAGTACTAAAATCAAGAAGAAACTCTTTTCCTACATGGTGATGTACAGCTGGAGCTAGTATCAAGTATGTGGTATTTGTAAGTCACTGCCTTGAACGTAGCTCCTCTCTGGGCCGTTAGTAATGAGAAAAGGGTATGGCAATGTATAAAATTGGTTGTATTCAGTTTTATGGAAGGTTGAATTAGAAATGGATATCATTAGTTTTAAGAGATTTTCTTATGAATTTTTAGTGTAAAAGCATGTCTGCACACATTGAAGAAAATTTTCAGTTGAATCTAAAACCTTCAATGTGAAGCCAGTTATGTTCATGACAGAAGATTTCTGCAAGTCTCCTTGTTGAGAGATAACTCATTTATTTCAGGTAAAATTTGTTTTCTGTCTGTCTATATCTTGGTGGAAATGGCAAATACAAGTTTGTACTTGTGCATTTAATAGAACTGAATATGGCAATGACTGATATGATACTTTAGTAATAGATAAAAAGAATCTGTAACTAGGGTTTTTTTTGCAACTGCATGAATAATTGAATTTCTGTTCTGTTTGGCTATAAAACTAAATAACATACTTTTTTTGAAAACAAATCCAAAACAAGATATGAATCAAAAATACATTTTTCCCCATTTTTTCCTCTGTGTATGGGACAGAAAAGATAGAATGCTTCCTGTGAATAACACAAAATATTTCATTCACGTTGAAGCAAAGCCTTTGTTTGTGTATTTTTAGCTAAAGCAATAAACTACAAAGGAAAAAATTTGAAAAAATTGTTTGATTTTGTTATTTAAGACAGAGAACACCTAACTGTATATTACATTCTCCAGAATTCAACTTTTTTCTTCTGTTCTTCCCAAAACTGCTATCAGCAAATGTCTTCCACAAACAGACCAATTTCAAACCTAATTCTATTTTGAACCATGCATCTCAGGTTTCCGTGCACTAGAGGGCAAGTTCTTCAGATAGACATCTGCCTGCCTCTATTTTTATTTTTATTTTTTTTTCCTATTTGTATAGCACTGATGGAATCATTCATAATTTTCATTTGTACTGTATTGAGCACCTAGCACTTTCTGCTATGGGAACAGTTTTATAATCATATTGTGCTGTCCTATTTTGCAGATGCAAAAATTATAATAAGCAAATATGAGAGCAAGTCAGTTTTGTTTTTATTCAGTACTTATTTGCTGTGGTGGCAGGGATTTATAAAATCCCCGAAGAAGATAAGTAACTTAATTTCTGGCCCTTCAGAGCTTAATTGCTGCAGTTTAAATGCAAATGTTATTATTTCTTTTATATTTAAATAAAGATTAACATTTCAATAATAGGTGTTGCTTGAGAAGCTGGGCTTTCTTTTTTCCAGTGTCTAAAGTTACAGAAATAAGATCTTGAAGGTGAGAAAATAGGTATTTGAAGCATGCAAAATCATTACTGTTCCATGCAAATTATGAAGTCATGGTTTTTCTGACTCATATTTTGTGAAAGAAACATGGTTTTCATTTATTTTATTTTCAGTTTGATGTGTTTTGAAATATATGTAGTTCACATTTTTTGTTTCACTTACGTGTTTAAGCTGCTGAAAGTACTTTTTTTGTATTGCCTGAGATCCTATTGAACTATAAAAAGCTGGTGCAGAATTAAATAGAGGAATACAGTGGAATACAGTGGAATATAAGTTGTTAGTATGTGGTGTTGGAGGACTTTTTAAAACCTTGATGTGTTTATAAAAAAAAAAAAAAAAGAAAGAAAGAAAAGAAAAAAAAGGTAAAACCTCCTCCAGCTAGAAAAAAAAAAGGAAAACACAAAGATAAAGGTATGCCTTTAGAAGGGTCACACAAAGTATATAAAGCTTAGGCCTAAGTAATAGATCAAGAATTAAATTAAATGACTTACAAACAAAATTCCACTTATAGCTTAGAAACTTGCAAGCTCCAGGTCAGTTTAGGAAAGTCACTGTGTTGGATGTTAGAAATTGGAGAGCTTCTGAATAAACTAAAAATATCTAATTTCTAAGGGCAAATATTTTTTTTCAGGCTTGTGTTTTCTTATTTAATCAAAATCTAGCTGCTCTTCTATGAACTTGAAGATAGCAGTATCAAATGTGCTTAAAGTAAATATAAGTAATATAAGCTTAGAGGTACTTCATATTTACGTAGTACTGTTATATTGTTGCAAATGCACAGCTATAATGGAAGTAAAAAGCTGGAACCTCCAGGACCCCAAAAGATCCCTAACCCTTAGAAGTCTCCTGTCTGTGCAGGCTTATGCTTAGTATGCCAATGCCTATTCCTGCTGAGGGCAGTACTCTGTGACAATGGCACGCATGGACAGATATTGGGTAGGAAGGATGGCCTCAAAGCAAGGATTAGCTTTTTTGTGTAAACCCATGATGAACCAATCAACATGATCATGAGAGAGGGCAACAAATCACTTCCCAGCCAAAACAGGTTAGCTCTCAGTGTGCTCCAGCACAGGATGATCATAAAATCATAAAGGTTGGAAAAGACCTCCAAGATCATCTGGTCCAGCCATCCCCCTACCACCAAGTCGGGACATGTAAACCATGTCCCTAAGTGCCACATCCAACCTTTCCATAAACGTGATGTTAACTTTTGAAGTTGAGCATGGCTTTTTTATCATTTATTTTACTTTTAAACACAGTTCAGCATCTGATGGGCAGGTTGTCTGTTGGCACACTGCCAGTAGCACAACTTTAGGCTCACTCTGTGGAGATAAAGCACATTAGGAAACTCATAGCATGCATGTACGAAAAGAAAGTAAGCGATGAAGAACTGAGACTATTTATATGTTTTCTTGTTTATTTGTTGTATAGAAAGTAGATTAAGACAATAAATGGTATAAACCATTCAAGTTTTTTAAACCATCATATTGTGCAGCCTCTTGCTCTGCATTACAAAGTAACTCTGTCTTATGAAGAATGATAACCTGCTTCTAAGGCCCATTCTAATTATACACCAACCTTGAACTCTTAAATAATCTTTGTTGCATGATTAGAAATTAGATTCTTGTTTGACATACCCTTATACTTTACAATATATTTTTTCTATAGCTTTGCAGAAATATCAGGAACAGGAATGAAAGAAAGGTACATTTTAAAATGGACTAAGAAGGGGAAAGGAGGAATTAAAAGAAGGAAGTAACAGAAATACAGACGAAGGTGTATTAGTAGCAGTGTTTCTTCTGTGGTATCTTCTGTCCCAGAGGATCTTAAAAAGCTTTACAAAAATGTTCAAAGGAAAAATGCAAACGTCTCTGCTAACCTCTGTGTGGGTAGGTGCAAAGAACTTCTACTTAAAAGCCCTACAAACCATTCTAATTCCACACTGAGTGATAGATGTCCACAAAGATTTGACCTTATCTTTTTCATCCGCAAAAATAGCCTGTATTATCCAGATTTGTTTTTCCAAAGGCATGGTACTATCACTTGGTTAGTTTGGATACACAGACCATAGTTGTATCATCCTGGTGTTTCTTGGTGTAATTTTCTGAGTTCTGTGCAAAATATTCACATAGAGATGAAATCAAAATGAGTGACCTTATAAGTAATATCTTAGAAAACTTTGCTAATTTTGAAACTTCAGGAGAGTCTCTTCCAAAAAGATCCCACTTGTTAGTGAAATTTATAGGGTGTCTTTCACTACTGATTAGTGTGGTGCTCTGGTCAAAAAAACAGTATCTATTTGGCTTGGGTACCATGCAAACAGCAAACAAAGTACTATAATCCCTGTCTCTATGGTGTGGTCTCTATGAGTGTATTAGCTATGTCTGATTGCAGATTGCAGCGTGTTGCATCTGATGCCTCTTGCATTAAATGAGCAGTTCAAACATCGTTTACAGTTTAAGTTTCACGAAGAAGAGCGAACGATCACCAACTTTTGGGTGAACCTCTGTGTTCTTCGGTCTGAGGAGAAATCTCTGAAGGATGCATGGAAGCAGGGCAAAAAGGAATTGCAGAGCCCAAAGGAGGACAATGCTCCTGCAAGACGATCATGGTGTTTGACTTGAAGGTATCTAGTAAGGAGAAAAAGCAGGAGTACTAGCCCTCAGCTTTGCATGAGGGGTGTTGCAGGATGCTGATCAGAGCAGGATGAGTTTAATGCAACGGGAGAAGGCAGTAGAGAAAGTATCTGCTGTGAGACAGTAAGACGTAAATTCTCATTACTGCAAACAACGCATTTGATCAGCTTTGGAATGAAAAGGTCTCCAGATGGAGAGAGCACTGACTTTGTAGTTTGTTAAAATGGCAGGTGACATGTAGTCACAAGTAATTAGCTGTAATTTTAAAGGCTGTGCTCCCACACAGAGTGGATGGACAGAGGGTGGGTATTTTAGTGCATTCAACGTTTAAAAAAATAATTGTCTTCACAAAATTCAATATTTTCTTTGCTTTATAAAATCTCCTGCTTCACTGCTGTAATTCTAGCCAGTTAGTTGATCTCTCATTTTTGACTTAAGAAATTCTTATCTTTATGCTTAAAATTATATCAATGTGACTTAAGTAGACTACTGTGGTATGATCACCACTGTGTAATAGATATGCAAATGTTAATAATACAGATGGCCTTAAGACATCTTGAAAATCTCTTTTTAAAATGAAATGTGGATGCCAGATGAAGTGAGGATGTCAAATTTTATCAATTTTGTTTGCTTTGATACAGTGACAACGGTATACAGGTACAGACACTAAGGAATGTGCTTACAGACTTAAATTTGACAGGCTTCTCTGAGCATTTTTCCTGCACTGAAATGCGTATCTTCAGAAATATTCATGAAAAGATGAAAGATCGTGAATTCATTCAAACAACTATCACTCCAGCCTTATGTTTACTACTAAGTGCAAATATAAACTAAGAAATACAGGAACACGTTTGAGTTTCTAAATCTCTGAAATTTTAATGAAGGCAGTTCTTAGGTAGTTGTGCAACAAAATCTGTCTTCATCTAGGAGGTTATTTTGTTTGTTTGTTTGTTTGGTATGTGTGTAGGAAGGCTAAAAGGAGTTATGTTTCATTAGGAAAAAAGTCATTGCTCACAGTAGAAAGCAAGGTTTACTAAACAGGTCAATGCTGAGATCAAGTTCCCTCTTTTTGACTGTAGAACAATTCTTCTGCTAGAACTCTAAGATGACACATATTATTTTCTCCCATGTATCACTTTTGTAATATTTAAAGAATTACTGGTAACATGGTATATGTTTTTTATTTTAAACTAGAGAAGAAAATTATCCTCAGGGAAAGATCTGCTTTCTTCTGCCCCCCCCCCCCCTTTTTTTTTTTCCCAGCACTAACCTTCCACTTTCTTGTTCCTATTGATGTTGAAATGGGAGACCATAAAGACCAACAGCAAAATCTTACTGGACAGAATGCCAGTCGCTTCTGAAATTATAGGATTTATAGCTAATTCTTGCAAGTTGTTCCTCTGATGTGTTGGCCTTGTTTTTTTTTTTTTTTTTTCTTTTTCTTTTTTTTTCTCATTGAAAGATACGATCTAATATGTAATTCTTTTCTGAAATTGGCTAATCTATAATAATGTAAAGAATAGAGTATTAGATACATTCTAAATAAGAAGGCTTGAGTGGTATTCATAGGAATAGAAAACTACCTCTAAATATATCTTAGTTTTGGGGCAGACGATTACTTTTATGTTAATCTGCCTGAAGGATTTGCATGGGAAGATGGGTGAAGAGCTGCAAAGTTCAAAACAAGTAAGGTGGAAGTAGTTCCATAGGGGAACACCGAATTCAATTTGTTAACAACAGTCTAATGCAGTGCAGATTCAAATCTTGCAGTCCCTGTCCCTTTCTAGGATCAGAAGAACCTTGAAAAGATTATTTAGAAATTTACTACTGAAAAACATTTACTGTCAGGTAAGGTATGATTCATGCAGTTAGAATTAGATAAGACTTTTTTTTTTTTTTTTTTTTTTTTCTGGTTACTGTGGAGAAATTCAGCCTGAACCTTTTGGATCAGTAGCCAACCCTTGCACATAACTTTACATCCTCACCAAGTGACATTTGTGACATTCCCTTGAAATCACTTGTATAGTGATAATGTTCTGGTCCACCTGAAAGAGAGAGGGTGCTACAGGGTAATATTATTTGTTATCATCCTCCAAGGATGTTGTCCAGCTTTGGGTCAAAGGAAGAGGTATCATGTCTGTCTTCCCACAATTCTTCCTGCAACTGCTCTTCAGGATATTTTGTTATCATCTGTCTTTATCCATTGAAGTTTTCATGGGTTAAATGTACTCTATATTCAAGTACTCTTCAATACCATGAGTATTTGGCCACCTTTAGTTGAAAGGTTTGGCTCATGTTGACATTTATCTCTCAACTTTCTGTTTCACTATGTTATTTACATAGATCCAGTGCCTAGATCTTGGACTAAACTTCCTGCCCTTCCCAATCACAGTGCAAACTGAATATGGCTTTGTGTTACTCCTTCCCCAGGCAAGTCTCCAACCTACACCTTGTCACCTCTATTTCCAAGGTCTTCAGAGGCAAATGAGAGGAATACTCTTTCTGCTCCCACCCTTCTGTACTCTATATACTGGCAAAGAGCTACGCACCTGGTTTAATCATTCTGTCCTCAGGCTGAGATGATGCAGCCAACCCAGGACTTTCATACAATTCCCTTTCACATTAATTCCTGTCTCATGTCTTAACATTGGCAGCCTCTGAAGCAATAGCAGAAAGTGATGAATCTCCAGGAATGACATAATGTGCCCTGCTTGACCACCATTTTAGTAAATTTCACTTGTGAGAACCTTGGGCACATTTACTATTATTCTTGGCAAAGAAACACGTGTTCTTTGACCCCTAATGCTTTTGCAATCCTTCTGTTTTGTGCTTGACATTGTTTTTGGCTGGGACAGTATTACTTTTCTTCATAAAGGCTCATGTAGTCCTATGTTGTAGATTTTTGATGGAAATAGCAGTGATAATACACCAATGTTTTTAGCTGTTGCAAAGCAGTGCTTACACTGAGCCAAAGACTTTTCTGCTTCTTATGCTGCTCTGCCAACAAGGAGGCCGGGGGTGCACCAGAAGCTGGAGGGGACACAGCCAGAGCAGCTGACCCAGACTGACAAGATGTCACATAACATGTGGCATCATCCTCAGCAATAAAAGCTGGGGTAAAGAAGAAGGAAAGGGGTGTGTTTTTGTGTGTGCGTTCAAAGTGATGGTGTTTGTCTTACCACGGAGCCGTTACATGTGATGAGCCTACCTACCGATGCAAAATAGTGAATTAATTCCTTGTTTTGCTTTGCTTGTATGCACAGCTTTTGCTTTACCTAGTAAACCATCTTTATATCAATCCATGAGTTTTCATACTTTTAACTCTCTCGTACCCTTATCCCACCTGGGCAGAGTAATCAAGCAGCTGTCTGGTGCTGAGCTGCCTGCTGGGTCTAAAGCACAACAGTGCTTTACCTTTTTTATTTGTTTGTTTTGATAGCCAGATAACATACCTTACAGTTTTTGTAGACCTCTGCTACCATATTTTTTCTTTAAAAACTCTCTTAATTCCCAAAGGTATGTTAATTTTTTCCTTGGCTTCTGCTCTATTTATTCCATATATAGTATCTGTTGATGTCTTTTTTTTTTTTTTTTTTTTGATTTTTTTTGACTTTTTGCTTACATTCATGCCTCTGCACATCTCTTAGTGGCATCTCTTGGGAAACATTTTCTCTTTCTTCATGTTTTAGTCTTGAAATCAGTACTTGAATATAGCTGTATTTTACAGATTGGCTATTTTGCTATAATTAAGCTTCATGAATATGAAGATTCATGTAGTATTCCCATGGTGTCCTACAGTTAGGTTTAGCAGTAAGATTTTATCTCATCTCACTGTAACCCATTATCATGTCACTTTCACTAAATTGCAACACTATAAAGATTCTCAAGAAATGCAGAGTACGTACTTGCTAATTTTTGTTTTTTATTTTTTAAGCCTATATAGACTGCAATGGTTGTTTAGCAGACAGCGGAGTCGGAAAAGGGATGAAAGGGTTGACCAATATCTGAAAATCATTTTACTTACAACTCTAGAAAGAGTTTGGAATTTAATAAAGCCTATAAAAATAGATAGTGTCATCTACTGAACAAAGCCATGGACTGGACGTTTTGAGCCCTGATTGAATTTATAGGGCTATTTCTGACTTTCTATGTGATTGACTTGGACTGTGGCCCTTTATATCTTTTTGCTTTTGAGCAAGTTTCACCTCATGTTCTTTCTCTATTTACTTATTTATTTACTTATTTATTTATGTATTTGTAAAAGAGTGTCAGATTTTCACAGCAGGTACTGTCTTTAATTACATCACACAGTGCAAGCAACTCCAATCTCAGCTATCTTTTAGGCAGCGGTATCATGCAAATTGGGATTATATTGGAATACTCAAAATATACTTCCCAGGACATTTCTGAATATGTGGAGCACAAATTTATCCTTTGCACAGGAGTGAATTAAACCTCAAGTAAAAACATGCATGGTATCAAGTTGTCATAGGAAAAACAAAACAAAGCAACAACAACAAAATACAAACAGATATTTTCTTTCTACAAAAATTTAAAAACTTTACAGGAAAATATAACAATAAAGAAGAAAAGGGTTGAGAAATAAGCTGAAAATACTGTATAACATTAAAAAAAGTAACAGTTACATTTTTAATCAGTGTATGTACTTACACACAACTTTTTTAAAGGATATTGTATATATTAGAATAGAATTGTAGATTTTTTTTATTCTGTTTTTCAATATAGAATTAGTGACTTCAAAACATGACCTTCAGAATTTGTCTTTAACCTTCTAGAGTTAACTAGCATAGGAAATAAGGAATCTTTCCCACCCTCTTGCCTCCTTTTTATTTTTTTTTCTCCAATAATATTTCTGACTCAAAGTATTGATATAACTTGCTAAGAGATAATTATATATGTTTCAGAATAACTTGCTGATCAGTTTTATAACTTTCATCTGGTTTATATTCCACATAGTTTTAGCTTTCAGCAATATGCAATTTTGGTGTATGATAGGGAGGTCTCATGCTAATCAGATTTACTTATTCCCTCAAAATATAGTACAGAACATTAATTTCATGCTATTTCAAAATGTATTATCCAAGCACCAATTCCATTCAGAGTCACAGAAAGGCTGATTTAGGATTTGGAGGAAAAAAAAAATCCCTGAAAGATGGCGACATAATTTTCAGTTCTATGAAACTAGGTTTTGTCAGAATATCTGATCTCACTCTTTCTTTTAAAATTGTTTTAAGATTCAAAAATATGCTAGACGAGAAGTACTGTGATAATGGACTGTAACATTAAGTAATTAACTTACTGTCACAAAAGTAATTAAAACATTTATCAGCAGACAGAAACTACATAGAACTTTCTAAAATAGTTTGCAAAAACCACCCCAGGCCACATAATATGCTTCAAAAGTAACAAGTACTGTGAGTCTCTTCTTGGCTCAGTGTCTGTCAATATATTTATCACCTGGAAGGAAACATGAAATAATTCTTGCTAAAAAGTATCTCAGCCTGAGAGCCTACATGCTAGGCAGTGAAGATGGGAAATCTTGTTCAGACAGGGTGGCACTTGATAACATAGGACATGTTGTGCACAAGAGTGACGTAGAAGAAAGTCAACACTGGCTCCAAACTAGGGTTGGAGCATAGCAATGTTTCTCCATCATTTGGTTGTTTTAAGATAACTGAACACGAGGTTATGAAAACAACTGTAAGAGTCAAGAAGGGAGTGGAAGAGTTTAGATGTCTGTTTCCTACTCTGTGTCTTAGGATAGCTCAATGAATGGAAGCTGGTGAAGACTTGCCAGTGCTACTAGCCACCTAACTAACATTTATAGGCAGAATTGAGTGCAGTGATCCAAATTATGCTTAACAACTACGTTTGTCTCAATAAAATAGGCTTCTTTGAACACTTTGGCTCTTTTAACATAACAGAACACAAGTCATGTTGTTGAAGCAAAAGAATGTGTGTCAAACATATAGGCTGGAATGGGGTCTTACTTGAGGAAGGTGCTTTGGGATGGTGTGTGTTGTGTAATTTGGCTTGCACTAGTGTGGTGAAACAATTAAGCTGCCATGAGAGCAAGTAAATACTAAGTAGAGAGAAGATTATAATACATGTATTTTGTATTTAGATTCAGTGACAAATGCAGCTGAATTTCATATTCTGGATGGTGAACTCTTTGAGAGAGTTTAGTAAATGATTAATAAACTGTCCCAAAAGGAGAAACTGAAGGAGTTTGCTCTTCAGCTTCTTATTGACTATCTAGATAGAAATTATTTATTCAGAGATGTTGAGTAAGACCAATAGCTAGAAGGTCTGTGAGGATAAAATGCAAAGGCTGAAGCTAGTTAACAGTGGGAGTGAGAATAAACTCTCACTTTTTTCATTGTTTTAACAATGAAAACAGTCCTTTAAAATTTGGCATTTATATCAAGGTGTAATGACTTGCAGAAAGATGTGCTCTAGCACGACAAGAAATTATGAGCTTGGATCACCAGGATAAAGATATGATCTATGCTGAGATTTGTGATTATTTCAGATCAATTAAAAAAGAAGTCTCTCTTAAAAAAGAATAAATAAATAATAGTGTGTTTTCCAGGGTACTGAACATGAAAACCATTTTGTCATACAATAGGAAAGATCTTGTTAAGAAACTTAAAATGCAGTGTCAGTTTAATATAGAAGTGTACACTGAAGAAAAAAACATAGTTGAGTCACTCTCCCATCAATTAGTATATTCACTTCTGCGCATATAGTTTTCTGTAAGACGTTGCTTTTTCCCCTCCCCCTCTTTCTCTCCAGTCTTCCCACCTTCCTCCATGAGTGAGAATATTTGCTTCATTTGTCTGTTCATTGGCCAAGCATGGCAAGAAGCATAAATTGTGCGAAGACGTATTTTCAAAATAATAGCCTTATTTCTGTCCTAGAATGAACAACTTCTCAAGGACTGATTTTGATATATTATCCATTTCAGCTGTAAAAAAAAAAAAAAAAAAAAAAAAAAAAATCTCTGTAGAGAAGAGATTGTCCAATATGTCACACTAAATTAAAAACAGTATTTTTTGTGATATGAACTGGTGTTCTGGAGGGGTGGAGCTGTGACTGTTCAGCTTAAGCTCCTCTCAAGGTAAATTCCAAACTAGATTTCAGAAGTGCTGCTTATTTCTGAAAATACCCTTTTCAGACAATAATTTCTACATGTAAGTCAGAACACAGAATGAACTGTGCAGAATGTTACAGAATACAATGTTCTACAGACCTGCATTTAATTTACTATGTCTTCTCGGGAAAGTAGTAATTTTGTTCTCTTCAGAAAACACAGAAACAAAAGTAAGAAAATGTTCCTTTTCTCACTTGGGGCCATATATCAAGCATGCCTCTTAAATGTTTATATTTGCCTCTTAACTTTGCCCTCTCTCCTTGTTTTGGGAAGCCGCAATATCAGAGAGCTCAGAGAAGGTCATGCTTTGTACATGTGTCAGGCTTGATTGTAATGCCATGCTTCATCCCTAACTTTTATTTTCCCCTGAGGACAGACAGGCAAAAAGATTACGTTTAATATCACAATTAGCTTTCCTGAAGCCATTGTGCCAGATGAAAGGTACAGCCAATTGATGGTAGAGATATAAAAATAAACTGTCCTATTCCCTGAAAAAATGTGTATAGGAAACTGTAGGAATTGTTCAGGCCATCTTTTTGCACTGAAATACATAATAATGCAATTTAGTTCAATCTTGCCAGCTTCAGGAGGTATTTAAAATAAAATAAAATAAAATGCAACTCCAGCTTGTTTGACAGCCCTATGACTGATAGGGTAAGTGACAATAGCTTTTTGCTCAATGCACACCAGGGAGTGTCTAGAAATCTTGTGAAAAAAGATGGAAATGCAGTGGTGTCAAGTTGGTTGGGGAGCTGAAAAGACTGGTGGTGTTGCTAAGAGATAAATGGGATGCATGGACTTCAGCCTGTGAAACAGTGAAAACAAAAGTAATTAAAATAAAATGAGGAAACATTAAGACTTCCAGTCTCTTGTTTGGGTATGATCAAGTGATTTTCTGGGGTTTATAAGGTGGCAAGGTTTCCAGTTAGAATTATTCAGCCATATGGAATGAGTGATACATACTCTGTTCATACGTAAATACATAAAGTGTTGGTTTTTTTGCAGTTGACCAATAGCATGAGAATATGATGTAGTGGCATGTGTTTGATCTAAGTAGCTTAGGCGGTTAATAGTTGTGTATAAAGTTCAGAATAGCAGTAAAAATAAAAATAAAAAATATTGGTCTGACAGTCTGACCTCATGCCTGCTGAATTAGTTTATCAATCTGCAGTTTAGTGAAGATATTTTCCATATGTTGCTGGTACTGCTTTTTTTTTTTGCGTGTGTGAAAGCCTAAAGAAAGCAGACATTTCACCCCAAAAAGAATAGGCAAGTGAGCTTGCCCAAAAGAATAGGCAAGTGATTGCTACAAATTTTACAGTATGCAAATTCTGATATATATTGCAAAGGATTTTGTTGTTCATGCTAAAATTCTAGGCCACCCAGGTAGCTTAGGTCTAGAATGTTTCTGATTTCCTGATACTTATTAAATTCAGCATGTAAATGTGCAGAGTTCTATTACGAGACTTGATATGTGAATGAGACACCTTGGGTTCATGAATGATGTTGGTTTCCTTCTTCCTTGGACGGAAGGGGTCAAGGTTTAATATCACATAGACTTAAGTATATTGATCAGAATGGAAGAGTTTGAATGAGCAGGTTTGAAATAGCTTAGAGACAGCTTAGCTTTTCAAAACTAAGGCTTAGACTGGTAAAGAGTAACTCCCAGGCTAAAAGGAGAAGTTCTGGTGGAGTTTTCCAAATGTATTTGAAATCTATGTGGACAGGACTATGTAGCTTTCATAGATGGTTTGCAGTAACTCTGATCAGGCAACAAGTAGTTTTACTTTCAGTTTATTCATGACAGTACTTCCTCTCTGCCATGTTCTCAATACATTCCAATGGAATTTGATATTGAGTAACTCCTATAGTCTGGTTACAACCCTAAAAAATCTCTGAAGTGCTTTAAACTTTTTTTTTTTTTCCCTGAATTGCTTGCAGATATAATATAATAACTTAAATATAACAGCTTAAATATAAATATAAAGTCTAAGCTGTAAGTTCACATATGCCAGTGGGGGTTCAGTAACATTTAATTGATGGGCTTAAATGACAACGTCTTCTGCTCTTCAGATGGCCACCACTAGAACCACAACTGCATCTGATGTTTTATGATGTTCTTGATAAGATATATTAATAGAAAAGGTCTGACAAAGGTCTTGAAAAAACGTGTCTAAAAGCAACTGCCTGAACAAAATGCAGTTTCCTGAAGATGTACCATTGGCCAGAGATACATTTTTTTTTTTTTTTTTTTATTTATAGTTGCTTTGATTACACCACTGTTTTCTTGGACTTTATGATGAAAAAAATGGCTACCACCTTCTAGAGAAAACTGATGTTTGCCAAGTTGTTAATACAAACAGCTTCATAAGGCTGCCTATTTTTCATTCAAGACAGTGAAGAAGATTGTCATTGGTGTCAGAAAGAATGGTATTATGCCAAACACAAAGGGCGGGGGGCAATTGCTCACAGGCCACTTAATTGTGGACTAATGATCAACATTAGTCCAAATGTGCCTTCCCTCCTCTTCTGCCATTGTGGTACTGGTGTTGAAACAATTTGATGATGGCAAGGGATGATACCAAGGAAACTGGGTGGGAGGGAGTCTTTTCTCTGAGAAATGTAAGGAGGATGTGGGAAGGATGGTCCTGGAGCTGGGGGCCTTCTTTGGAGTGATGCAGTGTCAGCGTGCAGTAAGAAGAGAATAAAGTGCAATGGCTGAAGGACTCTTGGGAAGATATATCATGAGAGTGCATAAGGGGTTGCTTTTGTCACATAAAATTTTGGAACATGCCTTGTTGGGGGAAGGGGCTTGGCTCTCCCTGTATGTGGTACTTGGTCCTTTCTGTTTTTCCTTTTGCAGTGCCTAGGATAATGGTATCACAAATAATCATCCCTGATGAGATATTAATGTTAGCAGAATAGTTTAACAGATCATCTATTTGTACTTTGGTATTTCTGGGAAGTCAACCAGATTCACTCTCACTGACAAATATTCATATAAATTCACCCATAAATCCACAACACTCTTATTTTCTACCATCAATTCAGTCAGTATACATTATTTACCTGATAGTTGGCCCTTTTTTTCCCACAGTTAACCTTGTCTGTCTTACTCAACTCTTTCAACACGAAGTATATTTGAAAGCTGATTTATTCTGTACTGAATAGGGAGTACATGGAGGCTCCAATTCTATGCATCATCCAGATACTTTTTATTAAATCAGCCATGTACATCAATAATCAAAAGAAAGACAATTTTTCCAAATCTATGGACTACTCAGCTGAGTCCCCAGCTATGTAATCTAGTCTCTGTTCAATTTACCAGCAACCCATTGCCTTTGAAGCAAAGAATACTTTCTCAGTTCAACATCTTTAATACTACCCTTTCTACTTATCCACAGTACTGTGTAAAATATAAAATACACTTTGCCCTTTAAAATGGATTTTCTTTAGCTTGGCTATCATTATGTTTCTTCGTGAACCTATTTGTATTTATTTGTACTAATTAATGTGGCAGTAGCTTTTGCCCAGACATACCATGCTTACCAGGTAAGACGTTAATGTACCCATGTAAGACAGAGAACAATGTAAGTAATTCAGTGATATCAAATAAACAACTTCTGTGTAGCTTTGCTGTTTTAAGAATACCACCTTGCTTTCATTTTTTTCCTGTTATGGCCTATAAAAGGTATGATACCTCACTTCCTTAATCTGCTTTAAATCTCATCTGAGATTTAAACCAAATTTTATTGTCATTTATATATGTTTTCATTACAGCCTTCCAATATTAATTGCAAGCAACATAACCATGTAGAAGAATTTTCCTCCTTCTCCTTCCCCCACAAACAAGCTCTTCTGTGGCAATTAGTCAATGGTTAGGTGCTTGTATGGATGACTTTTGGTAACAAGCCTTTGGAACCCTATGGCTGTGAACATTTCTAATACACTCTAACTTAGAAGAGGGTGCTGTAAAGTGAAAGATTAAATCTTAATTTGAGCATAACTCAGACTTTGTCTTCCAAACCTTTTGCACAGAAAGTGTAACTGAAATTCTGTTTGTACTTGCCAGAGAAGTTATATCTTTACCCACAATTATTCTGTTTTAACCTTGAAGAGCAAACGAGCCAAATATATAAATATATATCTTCATGAAAAATCTCCATGAAAGAACATCTGATGATAATAATTATTGTTTTTCTGAGACAAGGCTCATAATTGAGTCTTGATAGGCAGCAAGTGAGTCAGCAGAAACCTTATTCATCTTTTCCTGGAATAGGTGCCTCTCCTTTTACAGAGGACAACCTTAATTTATTTTATCCTGCTGGAAAGCTCTCTGCACAGGTTGCTTTTTGTTCTCCAGGGCAAAAGTAAGTAGTTGTTTTTCTTTATCTAAGCACACTTCTGCTTATAATCCCTCCCTCCCTCCCCCCTCAAAAAAAAAAAAACAACAAAACAAACAAACAAACAAAAAAAAAAACACTAAAAGCAACAACAATGGCAACAATAACAACAAAAAAGCAACCTTTAATATGCAATATTTTATAGCAGTGAATAGTGTGAAATGCTGATCATGGGGGAAGTGTTATCATCTGGTTCAGAGCAACTAAGAAGATCTGAGCTCAGTTCCCATATTTCCCACTAGTCTTCTCTATGACCTTTAGCTAGGTAGTTAAATAAATTGGACACAAGTAGCTAACACCCCTTCAGCTATTTTGGATATCTTGCTGGGTGCCAGCTTGTATCACTAGGTGCAAAATAAGATAATGTTCCTGGAAGTGTTGTCCACCATTATGTCTGATCTCTCTGGTGGTTCCTGTCATGCAAATGGTAGCCACTAACAAGTGGAATGAAAAACGACTCTGTTCTACATTTCCTATATCTAATTATTTCATTTTCTTTTCTAAAAAACAGACAGGGGGATGAAAAGCTTCTTGGTGTGACAGTGGACTAGTTTATAATGAAGCAAGTTTTTCAAAATACCTTTGATTTTGACATTTTTTTTTTCCAGAGAATGGCATGTTAAAATGCTACTAGATGGCTGGGAAATGTAAGTACTGTATTTTTCAGAAATTTCTTCAGGAACCTGACAGAACAATGGTACTATATATGACAAAGTACAATTGGTAACATCAATAACTTTATATTAGCTGTTATACTGGTGTCTGTTTTAGAACAGTTATTACAAGAGTGAGTTGGCAAGGCAGCAGCTCTTCAATTTAACTTTCACCTTTATCCAGTCATCTTGCTGGTCTCTCTGTTTCAAGTAATGTTTTCTCCTCCCTGTTCCTCTTGTGTGATGCATATTAGTACTACCTGTACCTGTTGCAAAATTTACCTATGTGCTAATTTTTGCAAGCCATAAAAGAAAACATACTAATTTCTTTGGACATATTTAGAACCTCTGTGTTATTCATCATTACCAAAGCTCTAGGTGGAAGATAAAAATGGGAGAAAATATTAAAAGACAAGGGAAGCAAGCAGACTAATTCTTTATAAAAGAGAGGCAATTAAATGGTTATACTTGAAGAACATGTTTTACATTTGTCAACTCTACCACTCTCTTTTGATATTCAAAAAATATTGTAGTTAGAAAGACAGCTTTCCTTTGCTACCCATCCCCCTTGATAGTCACTGTAAAACTTGTTCTTTTGGTCCATTTTTCTTCTCCCTTCACTTTTTTTCTCTGTGCATTTCTAAATATGCATCTTCTAAAGAAGCTGTATTACAGGCTGGCAAGGAACATTTGATTCCTCTTAATAATGTTTGAAGCCAGCTGATGGGGCTGTGCTAATTACCTTGGACTCAGTGTGAGGACTCAGACAGCAAGGAGGTGTAAGGAGTTAGAATCATCCCCTCCTGCTCTTCCTTCAACTGGAATAAAGGTCTGCAGTAGTCAGTGCTGAAGGGAAAGGTCCAAGGGAACAGCAAACCCTGAGGTTTCTCTGTGTAGTGTAAGAGAAAAAATACATGGGGAGGTATGAGGTGGAAAAAAATAAAATAAAATAAAGATGCATCAGCTCACTAGGGCTGGTGAGTGCCTTTTATTTCTGAAGGTGGGGTTGGTGGCTAGTTGTAAATGTCCTTTGACTTCCGGGGAGATGTAATACCATCCTATTTTTCTTGTTTAAACACTAGTTGGTTTGCAAGGAGGGCACTTACTCTTGAGTGCTGGAAACTCTCTGCTAAAAGTGACCCTCATTCCCATACACACTTTGGCTGAAATAAGTTGGTTTCTTTAAAAAAAAAAAAAATAATAATAAAAAAAAATGATATATCCATCTATAGTGCCAAGCAAGATTGGGATCAACTGTCTTTCCACTTCAGCTTCCGGAAAAAACCCACTCCTTTTACATACGATAGTCCAGTGCAGAGATGTGCAACACAGTCTGAGCTCAAAACTATTGAAATCCTTTACAAACCATCTTCTTACCACATATTGAAATATATCAGTTACAGCTTTTATTTGGAATGATCATCAGAGTTAGAAAGTTAAGACTAGCAGTAGCTAACACTTAGTCATAAGGCAAAACCAAATAGCTCATTGTAGCACTCCTTGCAACCATGTACATATTCCAAGAGGGAAGATCTTTGTTTCCTGCAATCCCTTAGTATAAAACAATATAACAGAATGACAATCTCTTCAACCAGTAAGTCATACCAGGGCGTCAGTCAGAGCTTTGAGAAGAAGAACTTATTTAAGAAGGATTTCTACTTGTTTTGGTTGTTAGTAATTTAAAAACAAAGAACAACAACAAAAACTGTTTCTCATTCCTTTGCCTTAATTTGCTGGGGGTGTTAAAAATGGTGTAGCTAAGAAAAAAACAAACAAAAAACTGGTCTCTGACTGCTCTGCATATTCCCCCCTGCTGCCTCCTGCACATGTCAGCAATGCATCTTGGTAAGGTAGCTCATTTTATCTGACTGGTGTCCCCCAAATACCTGAATATGTAACAAACCAACCAACCTCTATGTCTTTTTCTCAGACTACTCATATGCTTAAATGGGGTCAGCACACAGCAGCAGAAGCATTTATGCAGGTTATAATGCGGAGCAGGGACAGTAGTGGTGGGTAGAGCCAAGAGACCAGTGCAGGTCTGAGACCAAGGAATTGGGTCTAAGGGTAGGAAACCCCGCTGTGAAAAGTGGAGAAAACAATAGCTTGGCTGCATGCATGGGAATCCCAGCAGCCAGAGGTATCTTGGCACACAGGAAAGCCATGAGGGAGTGTTGAATTTGAACTTTCTGGATTTCCCACAATTTTTAATAACTGCCTTCATATAGTGTATGTGTAAGTAACTAAGGAATGTTTTTCCTCTCATTCACTTCATTTTAATTTTAAGAGGAAAACAAATACCCTTTATCTTGAATACCCTCAGGACAGTCTTCACGGATAGTGTTTAATAAGGAAAGTTGACACAGAACATTAATAAAATAAAGCTTTAATAGCGTTACCTTGAATCAGTCTTTGAAAAAAGAGAAGTTGGCAGTGAAATTACATTGGTCATCTATCTTTTCAGTCACTGGAAAAAATATTTCCCTCACAGCTGAGTCAGAACCAGGGAAGGGGAATATATGCTTTAATATTGGAGGAACAATATGTTTAGTTTGCTCAGCAAAGAAGTTAGTGTTCTGGCTTAGTCAGCAAAAAAACAGTTCATAAATACTTGCGGTGAGTCCATGTGAGTTTTGCTTAGAAGAGTAAAAGAAGATTTAAGTGTGCTCTGCATCCCTGGAAATAACAATTATTTGTACGTATTACTTGGTTGGTGATCTGTTTTCTCTGGTCCTGTTATTTTGTTCCATAACAAACTGAAATTCATTCATATTTTCATGTCATTTAAACATTTTTTACATATTTGGAATTGAGATGGCCAGTCACATTTTACCATTTGCATTAGGTTGGCTCAATTTAGGCTTTATAGATGCTGTATCTTTATAAATGGTCCAATCAGAAAAGGTAAAGAAAATTAATCTAAAGTGGTCTCTAAACAAGTTTTCATTAGATATCTAGCAAAGAATTTTATTGTACTGTAAACAAAGTTTATAATTGTATATTTCCATTCATACTTTATCAATGCATTAGCTTTGGTTTTAGCATTCAAGCACTTAAAACAAACAAACAAACAAAAAACCCTTTGCATAACAATCTGAAAGTTCAATTTGTGCACCATAACTTTCAGTCCATTTGCCACAGAATCATTTTGTTTTCTCAACAGTTGTTTGACTTGTAGCACAGCTTGTAGTGGTGAGACTGTAAAATGTGTGTGTATAACTTCTGTAGTAAAAGTGAGTTTTATTCATTTTTGTAAGCTGAGACACATTGTTGAAATTCTTGTAAAGGAACCAGACGGTGGCTGCTTATTTCCCAGATGGTTTATTCATCAAACAGATTATGCTGCCTTTTTCTTTTTTCTTTCTTTTTTTTTTTTTTTTTTTTTCCCTAGCCAGTGGGATTCCCTGTCTTCTGCTGCATGCATTACATGGGATAGATTAAAAAAAAAAAAAAAAAGTTTTAGCTACCCTTTTACTTCAAAACATACATAAAGTTATCTTTATAAAAACATAGCATGTTATTTGGTGAACCAAATATAGAATATAAATTACATTTTATCTCATGCAACTCAGATGCAGGATTTGAGCAGAACAAGTCTCATGCAACTTGAATGAGATTCATACTCTAAAAGCAAACTTTAACTTCCTTTTACATGGCATATTGCTGTTACTGTATAAGCTTTTTCTAAGATGGTCTTATGCCTTTGCATGATATACTGCCAGTTCTACCTTTAAAACACCACCATCACCACCACCACCAAATCTCTGTTTTTGCCTTACTTAAAATTTATCCTCTTGGACAGAAGTGGAATATTCTTAAAGTTGTTCTGAAAGCCATTCAAGAATACTATTCAGGTGTTGTTTAGCATGTAATTAATAATGCAGACTTCTGTGGAAGCAATGATGGAACAATTCTGATCCTCTGAGCATCGTCCTTTGAAAAACTAAAACATACAAGAGCAGAATAGAAAGAGAGTGTTATTATCAATAATGCACACAGGAGAGATGCTTTTGGGTTATCCCATCTAACAAGTTTGTCGTACTTACTTGAGGTTTATTGAGTGTTATTCTGATTAGAACAGAACAGAACAATTCATTTGGAAGTGACCTTCATAAATTATCTAGTCCAACTGCCTGACCACTTCATGGATAACCAAAGGTTAAAGTATATTACTGAGGGCATTATCCAAACATCTCTAGAACACTAACAGGCATGAGACATCAAACACCTGCATAGATAACCTCTCCCACTATTATACCACTGTCACAGTAAAGAAATTTTTCTTAATGTCCAGTCTGAAATTCCCCTGAACCTCCCCTGGCACTGTTTTGTGACATTTCCATGTATCTTGTTTCCTCGTCTCCTTAGGGAGTTACAGAAAGCAATGAGGTCACACCTCAGCTTCCTTTTCTGCAGACTAAACAACCCAAGTGTCCCCCTCTACCCTCGTAAGACATGCCTTCCAGCTCTTACAGCAGTTTTGTTGCCCTCTTCTGGATGCTTTCAAATACCGTAACATCTTTTCTATATTGTGGAGCCGAGATATTAAGCTATTCCTGTGTAGATCTAATGATCAGCATCTCAAATCTGTGCTTCAACTTGAAGACCTTGTCTAAAACCTTAATTAGTGAAACAAAATAAACAAACAACAACAAAACAAAGCAAATGTCAAAGGACACAAAAGTAATCAGAGATCTTTTTACCACTTTGTTAGTATATATTGAGTTATCAGCAAGCAGTTGTACTAATACAGTGATACAGTATAAAAAAAAAATGAAGTCCGGGTATAGATGTACAGATGCTTCAAATTGCTATACATTAGTACCAAGGTTAAGTAATTCTCAAAACCCTAGCTTTGAAATTTTCCATCCTTTTATGCACATTATTCATTTGACTAGGAAAATCCTTAGGAGCCAAAGATGGAGAGTGCCAGGTGTAGTTAAGAGTGTGTAATTAAATATCATTAAGAGTATGATTTTACAACTAGACAGAAATTCATTTTCTTCTGTGACAATAAGGAAAACGCTTTTTTTTCCCCCCCCCGCAGTTTTTTGTTGAAAATGAGAAAAGGGAAACTACTAGCATATTTATTTCATTCCATCTAAAGCATGGCTGAAGTGAAATACATCTTGCAGTTATTATGTATATAGTATAAAAAATACAGCTCTGACCTTGGTGCTATCCCTTGTGGCTGGCTGAAGGGTGCTCCCAAATGTTCAGGTAGTGAATAATATTGCAAGGACAAATTCCTGTTGCCCTTTGCTGGGCAGAAACTTGATTTGATTTAGTGTCTCAGCTCCACAGGTACAGATGTTCCAACTTAAGAAACAGGGGACAGTTAGATTTCAGTTCACCACCTGATTAAAATAGCTTTCTTTTCTATTAATAAATATAACCTTGATTCTACACCCATCTTCTGTTTGTTTAGAAATTTCCTTAATAGCCATATACACAGACCTAAATATGCGAAGGTGCCAGCACCTTGCAGTTATGAACTTGCTAAACTCTTGCAGTCCTATATTACTGCACAGGCTTTGCATCTTCAGCCACTTTTAATGCTTTCTGTTTGTTTGTTTGTTTATTTATTTATTTATTTATTATTATTACTTTTGTTATTTTCTCTAGCTGCAGCAAACTATAGCTCTGCCTGCCTGCGATAGTAGCAGCTCTGCTTGCCCGTTGCCGCATGGCTGCACAGGGTGCACTTCTAGAGTTGTTCTCCTTCCCTGTCAGGAGAAGCTGGAAGATATACCCGACAACCTGACACATTCCATTTACCCACAGCTCCTCTAAAATAAATGCATTCATAACCTTGGTTTTCAAGCCTAGTTTGAAAGTAGCTGTAAGGATCCTTGTCTGTGACTTTCACAGCTACTGTTCTTTTCCTTATGTCTACTTCATACATATTAACTTGTGATACTGCAGCCTACCAGAAACTTTTGGAACTCTTCCATCAAGACCATTCATGGCTGTTTCAAGCCTCCTAATATGCATAGCCTCATAATTTCATCCAAATCTTGTGATGTTGATTTTTTTTTCCCTCTACCATCTCTTGTAGGGTTTTTAGAGGCTCCGATCTTTCAGAGGTCAGTATGGAAGAAGGAAATACTAAGAAGTACCTAGTACATATTGCTCTGGGAAAAGACTAGAGGATGTAACTAATAGATACTTGGAAGAGAAAAGATTAAAATATCACATACAGTCAAAGCTAATATCACTTTTTCAGGGGAAGCCTGTCTCATGGTTACCATATATTTCAGGCCTTGTAAAAGCTGCTTCATGCAATGCAAGTGATGTTACGTGCTCTTGAGTTTATTCATGTTCTCTTTACTTCTATGGCATGATAGAAAAACCTTCCCCTTTTCAGGTGCTGTGAAAACCACTGTCTATGAACCATGAAAGGGAGCAATAGAAACAGTGCCTAACAGCTTTGTATCAGACAAAATGGCTGGCAGTAGGAGAACCTTCCAACTACAATGCTGTCCATGGCACCTGGTTAATACTCAATTTACTAGTAATACTGAGAATTTGTTACTTTAAAGATGCTGCCATAAAGAGAGGAAGTTTTTTCTGAGACATTATACTTCTAAAAGAAATGGGAGATTATCCGCTGCTGCTTCTTTTAAGGTTAGCAGCCATGTTTTATGATGGGACTAGTTCAGATTCTCTTAGGGCTTTGATAGTGTCATAAGTTCTTTCAGCTGCTGTAGGGTTATATGTGTCATTACCTGTAAACTTAAATCGGTTACTGATACATCTTAACCCCAACATTCAAATCTTATATTAACTGCTGGGAAATTCATCAGTCTGTTTTTCAGGTTTGTTGCTTTGACTCATTATTTGGGAAAAAATAGTTAAAAAAAAGAAGTTGGAAGATGGGAGGGATGGCTAGGGGGTTGATGAAAGAAATTGTGCTGGAAAGAGTTGAAGGAAAACAGAGGATATCTTCACATAAATAGTTGTTTGGACCTTGGCCTTCGGACACATTAAATCACTGATTGCATTCCTCGGGCAAAGCAGGCTTGATCTATCTCATGCTGCCTAGCACCTTGTTACAAGATGTGTTAATTCTGTAATGTCAGAAGGATATATTGATATAAACACTTATATTTATTTATTTTTCTCTATCCACAACTTTATTGAATATATATATATTAGAAATATCTGGGAGACTGGTACAGGTCAGTCTCAGTGATGCAATGTAGCCCTGCTCTGCAGCTGAGACTTTGGAAAAATGAGCAAACTGTGACTTGAATACTTCAGTCTGTTTTTCTATTTTTGTTAAGGTCCTAGAAAATTTTTTTTTTTTTTTGGTGTGTGTGTGAATGCAATTAAAATAGGAGGTTAATAATTGGCAACAGAGGGATAACTATACGTATAAATCTCTCAAACTGCCTAGTTTTCATTCTGGATACTTTGCTCTACAACTCAGTCCACCCACAGTGGACCCTTACCCATCCCACTTCCTAATGGTATCCCCAAAGATTGGGAGTAAAGGAAGATTTGTGCAACATAAAGACTAAAATATCCAGGTTTAGGTGGGAGGGGATTGGGAAGAAAACTCCAGCATCTTTGCATAAAGAAGGTCTTGCCTCCAGCCTGTTCTGTTTTCCATGCCTGCTTAACTGGGCTAACAGCACTGATGGTTCTCTGTAGCTCCCACCCTGTAGGCTCTGATCCGGCTCAGATGCTGCTTTTGACTAAAGCCTAGTAGCTGCAATAAATATAAACCAATTTGTGCAATAGCTTAGCAATATGGAGCAGTGCCCACAAGGGAAGCTGCCTGTGAACCGAACAGCATTTGAGACAGACTTTCTAGAGAAGGGTGGCCTTTCTTGTGGCATCTCACCCCTCTTTCTCACCAAGCTCTGTAAGATGCAGCCTGATTTTAAAAGAAGGGATGTTCATCTTGGAGAAGCTGGGGGAAGAAATTGCTGTATTCCTTTAAAAGCATAAAAATAAAAAAGGCTGTTCATTTCTTTCATATTTTTCCTAGCCTGTAATTATTCCTAATCAAACTACAACAAACAGTAAACACTAAAAATGAAATAAACGCACTGACAGTTTGCCAATAACGAGCAGAAAATGTTCCATCTGTCTAGCAGTGAGTAAAATGTGTGTAATTACTGCTCATTTTTCTTCTAATTGCTGAGTTATTAGTTTAAAGCTTACGCACAACTGGTGAACAGTGCCGACTACCCATTCTCTAATTACAGCCCCTGCTTTGCTATGCTTGAAATCAAGAAAAGCAAAAAGCAGAAAATTTGCATTTTAAAAGAGTTGTCTGATTTAACCCCTGTGGTAGAAGCATCTTTTCAATATTGGCCTTGCAGGTCAGATCCTTGGCTGACAGAAATCAGCATCTAGGTATATCAGCTGACAATTTGTCTCTCAGTGGAATTATCACCACGCCTTTCTTTCCTATTTTTTCAAGTCTACATCTTAATTTCTAGTTTAAAGAAGATTAAATGCTCTGAAATTTATGGTAGGTCAAGGGAAGTAATTTCAATGAGCAAGCAAAATCGTGATAGCCACAAGTTAGTAGTACTTACATTACTTTGTACTTCTTTTTCTTTATCTGATTATCTCAAAGTGGGTCAGATGACGGTATGTCTATGCTTCAGTCTGCTCTTTAGCCCTAAGATAGCTGAGCTGTCTTTATTTGCCCTGGGAAGGCTAACTCATTTAGAGCCAGGGTGTGCCTGAGGTGGCAGATCTGTGGTCACACAGTCTTGGCCACCTTTTGTCCATCAGGTTTTCAGATGGCATCTCGCCACAGGGGCTCTGAAGTCTATGAGGGTTAACTTACTTCAAGTTAACTTTGAGTGTGGTTCAGTATAGCAGTATAGCTTCATGACTTGTATCTGAAGCAGGATGAAGCCACAGATGCAAGTCATGAAATGAGATGCTAGAAAAATCAAAAAAAAAACAACAGGACAGAATTCATTTTTCTGGGTGAGCACTGTGTTGGTATGGTTTAGATGGTAAAATCTCCCTCTCCAAAATCACAGCACCTAGTCCTATCAGCAGTACCTCTGTGTGGATTACCCATATCTACAGAGTAGTTGAGATGCCCCTAGGATATAATGGTGGTTATATCCTAGTAGCAAAAACCCTCCCAGAAACTTAGTAGGCATGAAGGCTTCCTGTTGTCTTGGCCTGATTTTTGGCTGCATGTGAACCACTCAGTTTAAAACCTTCTGTTTTAATTTGCCCATAAAATAAAATAAAAACTCACTTTTCTCTAGCTAGTGTTATTTCTGGTGAACAAGATGTGAGGAAATTCTGTGGGAATCCAAACGATATAAACTATGAAGAAAATCCATACAAGGTTTGTTTCATAGTTTTTAGTCCTGATCTTCCAATACAGGCCATCTGTTTCTAAAGAGAATAAGGGATGTACCACCCACGTTCACATTCATGGAAGAATAAGGTCAATTAAAAAAATATTGAAGAGAAACTATGCATCAAAAAAGTTAGAATTTAGGCACTATATTTAAGGGGTTATCTTAGCTTTAAAAATAGTGATGAACTGTGTGAAGTACTAATTGCCTGGGATAAGCAGTCAACAAAAAAATAAATACATTGTTTTTGCTTTAGCTGTAGCTTCAGACTTCAGAAAGCGTTTGCACATTTGCTTGCCCAGGAAGATGTCTGAGGAGAAAAACAGTTGTCTTTGATAATGGCAGATGTGAATGCACAGCAGCCTTGCCTTGATGTGCCTGTGTAACTCTTGCAAATGTCAGTGACAAATGCTTAACTAAAGAGGAGGAGAGGAAAGATTCTGTACATTCATCTGGTTTTAAGAAACAAAAGCATACAGGAATCACACCAAGACAAAACAAAACAAAAACAAAAACACCCCAAACCAACCAACCAACAACAACAAAAAAACAAACCCAACCCTTTTTAGGATGCGCTGCTTTGGCAGAGAGCAGGGTGGTTCTGGTGATGGTTTAACCTTGTCGTGGGACCAGAACTGCACATAGTGAGAGGTTGGGATTTGAGGAAAATGATGGAAGAACAATAAAAAATTATTTAAGCATTTTTGCTCTGTGGCTAGAGAACTGAAGCTTTCCTCCTGCTTTTCAGTTCTGAATAAATGTATTTGCTTCATGGTCTCACATGCATATTATGCATAATCCTTTAGATATGCTTGCCAGCTGTGTAGTAGAGATAGGGGCTGCTGGGACTTTGCTACTTTAAAAATGGTGGAGATACTTCACCAAAAAAGAGCAGAAATAAAATAATTATTTGCATAATCTTTCTAGAGTCACCTAGATTTCTTGAAAGCAGCTTAACATGTTTGGAATAATCTATTAGGGAAATATTTAGGGAAAAATACTTTTCCTTCTGACCATATGCATTTGATTTTTCTCTCTTGGTCTAACAGATTTAAACTGCTTTATATTCATTTTAAGCATTTTATTTCAGAATAATAAATCCTATTTTAAACACTGTAAGTTCATTCTCCTCATGCAGAACAACAGGGAAAGATTTTTTTTTTTTTTCCCTGCAAGATTAGCTCACTGCAATTTATTTTAGCATAGGTACTGTACTTCTGAATGTTCTTTTCAACTCAATATATATGAGCTTTTTCTGTTTGTTGCACTGTTTGTTATGTTTTGCAAAGAAGAGAATACCCCTTTCTCTGCAGAATTTCAGGGAAGAGGGGACAATGTGAGCATTATACAGATAGGTAATCTTCACTATAGTTAAACTGCTTTCATACAATAAGGACTGCATGTGTAAAGGTCTTTATTTTTGTCAACTATCTCAAAAATATTTTTTTCTTTATTTTTCCCCTCCCTCCTCCTAGAAATTAAGATGAAAATTAAGTCCAGAGGAAAGGTAGATATTTTTCTCTGAAATAATAAGATCCTTGTGTAGTTTTGGGTCAGAGCTACCAGTGAACGAAAACTGGCACTCAAAAGACTGTTGTTCTACCAGAAAAAGAAAAAAAATCCAATTTTAGATTGCATTTTTGTGCTTGCAATGTAAACATCTGATATTTACAGTATAATTGCTCAGTATAGCAGTGTAAATATCCAATAAAAAATCAAAACTTATGTAACATAGTTGTTTTTTTAATAGAAAGGAGTTCAAACATATTTTCTGGTGCGCTAAGAAGACTGCATAATGGATAAGTGGAGAAAATATTCTGAACAGCTTTGTGCAGAACACTTCTGCGTTAAAACAGTGCATTTGTATATTATGTTGTGGCATTGTACATGTATATTTCCTTGAATATAAGGATAAAGGTTTCTATTAGAGATTTCTAATCATCTCTGTTGCAAATACAGCAGCTCTTTATTCATTGCTTTAAGGACTGCTACAAGTGGTTAAAGCTGATTTAGCTATTCATAAAATATCATTTGCCATCAGAATAGAGCTACTTTTGAACCACCCTACTTTCACAAATTAAATGAATTTCATATCTCATGACTCTGCAGCATCTATGCTGAGGCTTTGGACAGCTAAAGGGAGAGCTAGAGCTGAATGCACAGACCTGGCATAAATGGCACTGTGTGTTTATGCACAAAGGAACAGGTCAGGCAGTGCAAAGAAAGTACTTGGAAGCATGAAATAATTATCTGATTCATCTCCATTGGAGGAGTATGCCTTGCTTTCAGGATCTACGATGTAGGCTTTCTTTCACCAACTTGATATGCCAAGGTTAATCTGTTCATAGGCTCTAGTTTTGTCTGCCTAAGTTGCATTTATGAAGCATTTTTGCGACAGTTGGCTTGTCTGGTGCTTAAGACCATTTTAAATGTGTTTATTTTTGTTTTAACTTGAAGTGATTCACTGGTATGAAAAAAAAAATATTAGATGATATCATCACCTGTGAGGGAAACCTTGAACATATCTAGAAAAGTGTTTTCAGCAGTATTGAACATTGAGGAAGAGTGAGAAATTTAAAGAAAATGGATATTTCTTGGCCAACATTTTTTTAAAAGAAAAACAAATTTACAAATAAAAAGTTAACTTCAGGTTTTTGAAAAGGTGTCACAAACCATACAGCATTGAAAATGGTAGTAAAAGCTATAAAAATAGCCTTGCATCTACATGAAATTTTAAGAAAAATAATTTTGAGGGATTGTTAACACCCTTTATAATAGAAGATAACTATCAGTTTTATTGTAACTGTAACATATGTGAGGATATTTGTTTAATTCTCCAGTTGTCAGGCATGAGGTTGAAAGTTTTTAATAGCCTCTGGCTATCAAATCTACAGCCTAAGGCTCCTGTTTATAATTTAATATGAGTAATTTATTATGAATAGAGGAAAAACAAGAATTGCCCAGTAGCTATGAAAGCACATTTACATTATAATTATTAGGCACATAACAGCTAGAAAATAGATAAAAGGAATTTTAGAGTAGCATTGGCAGGAGAATAGTATCATCTGCTAAGATAAAGCAGAAAAATATGGCTCTGGAGAAATTATGTGTGAGGGAAGCTGTGGTTATAGTCAAAAGGTCATCCTCATCTCAGCTGCTGACTTGGTTGTAATGTAAACCACTTTCAGAGAGTTTTGTGTGACTTAGGAACATCATTTTTCTCTGCTGTCTGAGCTTGTGCACAATAGTTACAGAGGCATCAGTACGAGTGGTTTTCAGGGCATATGACTTTGGCATCAGTAGATGTGTAGGTGACTTTTAATTTTGCTTTTCTTTTGAATGTTTCCGCTTTCAGAAAACTCAGTTCCACAAAGCAGCTAAAATATGTAGTACTCCTCCCTAGAAAACAAAACCCTCTAGACTAGATTTCCCAGAGATCTTGGCACTGAAGAACACCTACATGGACCTCAAGCAACTGGTCATATTTTCTCCAAAGTGTCAGTGTTCACTGCTCTCAAGTGGGAGAACAGCTGAAAATCTTGTCCATGTTATAGAGCAACTGAATCTCTGTTCTGACTGTTTAATTGCAGAGAGTTATGTTGGAATTTCCATATATCTTCAACATATTTTAATGTCTCATTTACTTAAATAAGATCACACACTAACCATTTAGATATTCAAGTAGATGCCAAGGGTTTGCTTTCTGAAGGTTATGCAGACCTACCTCTACCTCTGATGCAGACTCACTGTTCATCTGTGGCAATTTAAATACCCACAGACATATAATTGCAGCCTGAGAGATTCTGGGATTGTTCCCCATGACAATTTCTCTTCCCACCCACCCTCTTTTTCTTTCCACCTCTCTCCTTTACCCCCTCTTTCTTGTTGTTTCTTCTGCTAAGGACTGCCATTCATGCCTCAGATTCCTGGGCATGGCCACTAGTATGTGTCCTCATGACCCTGAACACTTGCTTGAGGTCCTCATGTATGACACCTTGTTGGATGAATTATTTGCCATTGTCCAGAAGTCTCACAGTGTGTTTTGACCAGATGATGTGAGTTGACATGTGTCCTCCTTCTTCCCCACCCAAGTCACTACAGCAGGTCACGGGTGTGAATCATTGCCATGGGTCCTGCCTTCTGCAGCTAATGTTTATATGTGAGATGCCAACAAAATTCAAAGATAGGAATAAGGATTTATTTTGTAATTGTGAAGTAGGATTCAGGAGTGGGGATATTTTGCCAATAATTTGGAAATAAATCTCTGTTCACCCTCCCCCCCCCGCCTTTTCTTAAGGTGAGAAAAATTCCATGAAAAGGGGTAGTTGTGATAACATATGATCCTGTCCAAATGTGAGACAGTTATCCTATTCCTGGTGCACTTTGTGGGAAAAGCTTCACTGTGATTTAACTCATCAAGCAGCGAAGCACCACACAGCCACGTCCCTTTCCAGGACACAAGGTTCCTACAGAGGCTCCACTGACAACGTTACTAAAATAAACTTTGTGCCAAAAACTCTGTGTTTTCAGTCACTATGAGCATTACAATCTGCATATGTCTACTCTTGTCAGGATGTTTCAAAGGCAAGCTCATAAGCTCTCAAGGTCTTGTGTGATTTCACAATTCCTCAGGAGCGTGGTACACAATGATATGTGGCTATGCATTACCTCATTCCAACAGCAGCAGAGACTACTCCCTAGCAAGGGGGTTTAAGAAAGCAGGATCAAACCTATCCTTAGAGACTATGAATAGAAATATACCTCTTAATTTAATGTTATTTTTGCATTTGGCTGTAGACAACAGACCACTTTTTTTTATTATTATTTTTTTTTCCTTTTTAACAAATTCTGGAAGAGTTAGAATGTGCCCATTTTATTCCTGCAGTGAATCTGTCCTTATGCAACAATGACCTAGGAAAAAGCATATCCAACAAGGCAGTGAAATCAGAAAGTACACATCTGGGGATAGCAAGGGGACAATAACATTCAAAATTACTTGAATAAAGTAGAAGGCTCTGGCAGAAAGATGATGCATGCAATTGAATTCAGAATAAGTGAGAGCAATGAAGCTACAAAGGAAAAACCAGAAGGAAATAAGATTTTTAAAAGATGCTTATCACAGAACCCTAATCAAGATAATGGAAGTACTAAGCAAACCCTGAAAATCTTACATTCTTACAGATATTACACACCACTTGTCACATCATTAAATGCAATTTGTAAATGGCAAAGAAAGCTGTCAGATATGCAGTGTTCTCTCTGTCTGCAAAGAATACTCACAGGTTTTCAGTAGAAAAAAAAAAAGCACTGTCTATTGAAGTCATGGAATTTGATTAAGGTATTCAGTCCTAGCCACTGCAGACCACTATGTACATGTTTAAATGTCTTTCTGCATTGGAGCCTTCATTTTTTAATTCAACTTCACTTTTATGAATGGTAGTAAATATTTTCATTTTTCCTGCATCTTTAACAATAAATTATATTTTAAAAAAGCATCAGTTTTTAGTCAAGAATTAAAACATGTTTGATTCAGCTTCTGCTGGTTTAATATTGCCCATGTGGTGAAAATGAACATGGAAACATCTTCCTTCAAGTCTCTTGTTTTCTCCAAGTCTCCAAGACATGCCATTTTAAGAATTGTGTCATTATAGCGTAATGTTAAACAACTGTTCTCTGCTTTTGCTAATAGTGACATGAACATACCTTGATTAAGACTTGGAAGCAAATCATCTCTGTGTTGACTAGGTGCTTCAATTTCTTAATTCACAAAGCAGAAAAAAGATATAATTCATACCATGATGCAATGATTTGCTGAACATCAAACACACCATATACCTTTCTAAGCAAGACAAAAATGATAGAAGAGAATAACCATTGCTGCCTTTCAAGGATTCCTGTGGTGGTAGAACTGATTTACATTTTTAGTGGGCTGATTAGCAGAGATTTTGATGTTTAGATGCACCCTTGAAGTGATTTTCATGTATGTTGCACTTATCTGAAACTCATCTGGAGTGAATTTGAGTTGTCTGCAGATGTGTGACAGCTTCATCCCTCCATTTTATAATGGAAAGAACATCAAGAACAAGGTGGCCAGACTTTACATTTACTTTAAGGTATTAGGTTGTGTTCTGAAAAGTTAGCCTAATGATTTACTTGTACTGGGCTCACCGTGGTTGCTCACCTTTGCTTTACTCAAGCCTGACAAAGTTGATGGCCTCTGAACATCAAAGGGGCTGCATGGTGCCCATGTTGTCTTGTGGGGGACCATAATTCCCCATAATTCCTCCAATTCCTCATACCCTGCAGATACTTACTGTCCTTACACAGTGAGTTTGCTGTGCTTATTCCCTGTATTCAAGGAATACTAATTGCTACGGGCTTACCTCACAGGAAAAGTTTAAGAGAGTGGGTATATTTTGAACAACACCTGTCAGGTGCAGCACTGTGTGGTGGAAAAAGCCTCTTACTTTGTTTTATTGTCACTGATTTTTGAGGGTTGGTGCACTGGAAAGCCTCCTACCCTCAGTGCAGTGCTGGTGCTGTTTTTTGAGCATGGAGGTGGCTCCTTGTACAAGCTGAGATCTGGTGATGGGAAAATCATTGACTGCCATGGGGATCTGAAACCTCTCCTATGAATGGTGATGCTACAGTACCCTCTAGCACCCCAGCAGTCCCAGGCACCCCTGCCTTGGGGCTGAGTTGATCATTTGCGAAGTGTGGAGTTTCAAAAACAGAATAAAATATATATTTTAGAGTTTCAGTAGGAAATCCCAGGGGAGGTAGAACCCTGTGCCTGTATCATATGTGGAGAAAGCTCTTGTGTCAGTGGGTTTCATTAGTATTTGTTTGAATTAAGTTGCAGGTCCAGGAGCATTTACTTACTATATAGAGGAGATCACTCTATAGTTCTAATTAGACCCTGCCATGCAATTTGCTACAAATTATTAGAAATACTGATGTAAAATCTCCTATTTATCTTGTCTGTAATGTGAAACTTGTGAATGTTAAATTAATTGTGTCCAGAAGAAGCTTTACAATGGTAACCTCCATAACACTAGTCTGAGAGTGCTTGAGACTATTCTGGGAAAAGCAAATATACTTAATTACGAAAAGATTTAAAAAGGACTAATATTCATAAGAGCAACTTCAGACAGAAGTTGACTGAGGTAATGCCACAGAATTGCCATTATAGGACGATTGCTATTAAGTTTTTGATTATCCAATAACAGAACAAGCAGTACTGTGATTAACTGCTCATAGAAAAATAGGGAGCAGTTAAACTGAAGGAGTGCTGTCATAAAATCCAGAAAAACTCTGAGCTGGATTGCTGCAGATAAGTAGCTGCTGCATATGCTATGTAAAGCACATAAACTAAGTAGTAGCTTCCAGCAGAATTAATGTAGGCCCAGCAGGGACTCAGAGCAAAAGAATAAAACAAATAGCACTGGGCCATTATGCTGTACTGTTGTGTCAGAGGTTTTAAAACAGTTGTGTAATAAGCATCTTTTTACTGTCTTCTGTGCCTACTGTTTTACTTTTTTTTTTTTTTTTTTTTTTTATTGCAGAACAGAATCCTTCTGAAAGTCTGCCTCTTGGGCTTGCTTTCTTTCTTTCTTTCTTTCTTTCTTTCTTTCTTTCTTTTTTTCTTTCTTTCTTTCTTTCTTTTTTGGATAATGATCAATAGCACTATGATAAAATCAGTAATTTCTATCTGACTGTATATTGATAAGCAAGTTGGAGAGAGGAAAGGGAATGAGTGCTTAGGCTTACTTTTGCTTTATTTTAATCAAAGGACATAATTTGTATTAGGTAAATGTTTTGAATATAAGGTAAATATTTGGCCTTCTTCCACCATAGTACATTGCTGCTTGTGTTTGAAATCAACATCCATAGGTAGGCCATTTGAACATAGTTGAGAAAATAATAGATCTCTCATATGGTAGATGTGAACCATTCTTCTGATAATAAAATATTATTTGTGTCTGTTGGTCCAGCCCAACTGGTGGTGAGAATCACCTGAAAATATAACCCCGCCTGATCTGTGTACCTGATGCAATTATTCTGTCGTAGGCACAGGATGTTGCCACATTTCTCCTCCTCCTCGTAGGAAGAGCTCTGACAAATGTTCTTCCCCTTGCTATGTGATGAGGTGGTAAATTATTCTTCTCAAAAGTTCTACAAATAATGGATCCTCATTTAAAACCATCTAATACTTTCATCTAAAGAAGCAGAGCTATGGGGATATAGCAGGAATACGGGCTGGTAGTTGCATGATCGCTATGAAATTATGGAAGGTAATTGTCAGCGTCTGAATTCCAACCAGCTAACTGCAATAAACCTGTAGTACCTAAAAGGTACCAGAGGCTTCCAATGTTTGGCAAAAACCAGCAAAGATATAGCTGACACTTCAGGTGCCTTACTTACTCTACTCCATTGCAGAGGTCTTGCTCTAACAGTTGCACATCTGAGGGGAAAGGATACTGTTAGATGAACCTCATATTGCAAAAGAGCAATGATGACTGCAGCTTTAAGCATCATCAGCTTCAGAGGTGTGTTACATTGGTTGTTTAAGTAAATAATTAATATTAATGAAAGAAGTGAAAAAATGGTCTCTTTGTATACACAAGATTGAACTTTCTCATGCTTGTGCATCCATTTAAGAAGTGCCAATATATCTATGCTGAGGAGATGGAGTTTACTTGTACAAACTCACTTAGAAATTGTGTGGGCCATGTATTCACCTTCTGTAACTCATGTGCCTTGATATTTACATGCATATGTGAGAAGGGGATGAGCAGGTGTCGGTGGAAACAACCCCACTGAAGCACAAATGAAAGCTTAGTTTGGAACAGCTTGGAAACATTTTAACATTCATATTTTTGATGATATTCACTTTTCACAGTGTTATATGAGAATGAGACTAAGTAGCTTTGATTCTGGGAACATTATTTTTATAGTTGGCTTCTGAAGGTATCCTTCTAAATTTTAACATTTCATGAAAAAAAAAAAAAAAAGATTCGTTTGCTGTAGATGAAGCCTCTATTAATATTTTCTCTGTTCAAATCATACTTGCACAAAATTGGATCATTCATTTTATTTCAGAGCAATGCAAAGAATTATGAAATATATACAGTACGTAAGCATTAACCTTTATTAACTGCTTTAACTAGTAAGTAAAGGGAGAAGAAAATGTTATCTTCTAGCAAACTCTTTACAATATCTGTAACTTGCAATATTTCTTGCTTATAATCTTTCTCTAAATCTCTAGACATTTATTGTTGAAAATACAGTCATTCATTATTTATTCTGATCAACTGTGGGTTGTAGCTAGAAACACCTTTAGTACCTCTTTTTTAAAAAAAAATAAAATAAAAATTTGCTAGGTAAAATAGCAAATTATTATAGTGAAAGGCAAATTATGTATGTTAAGACAAAAAAGCTATTTTGAGGTACCATTTCCCATCCTAGCATTACATATTACATCCTTTAAAAAATAAAATAAAATATTATTTTAATGGAAAACACCTAAAATAGGAAGGGATTATATGAAGACAGAAGTGCCTTATCTTTCTGAGTTGCAAACTTGGAACTGAGAATACATGAAAGAGAGTGTTCTTATACTTCAGAATCTGTATTCATTTTAATGTTGGTCTGAGGTTCTGCCAACACTGCAAAATAAAGAAACTATCTCAGTGTACATTTCCATATATTAGGGTTTTTTTGTTGTTGTTTTATGTTTTTTTTTTTTAATTTTTTATTTTATTTACCCCAAGTACAAATAGCAGTGGAAGAAGCTTTCCTTTGGTTTGCCATACCTGAGAAACATGCTTAGAGTGGTGCAATTTCCCTGGGGTAGTTTCACTGATACCCCTCAAGAAAGAAAGAAAACCATCATATGCAATATTCTGTTCATAGAATCATAATATCATAGAATTGCCTGGCTTGGAAGAGACCTCATAGATCATCTAGTTCCAACACCCCTGCCATAGGCAGGGTGGCCGTCCACTAGATCGGGTTGCTCAGGGCCTCATCTAACCTGAACACCACCAGAGATGGGGCATCCACAACCTCTCTGGGTAACCTGTTCCAGTGCCTCACCACCCTCTGTTATATAAATCTTTTTAGGCCAAGAGGCCTGCGTTCCCAGCAGGTCACCCATAGTTTCCTCTAGTATCACCAGGTGAACCTTGCTTGAGGGGACTAGACATCTTTCCGTTCTGAGCTGAGAGCCACCCAGGAAAGAACTCGACATCCTTGGAGGAGCTGCTGACTGACACTCACTGAGCTCCCCAGGGTTCAGGCTTCTTTCTGAATTTCTCTGTGAAGGAATCAAAGTCAAGATATGCCCCAAAACTGGGCTGTATTTGTTTCCTTCTGGTGTTCACCTTTGATAAGGGCTTGTGCCAGAGCTCTGCTGTGAGTCCCTTAATGTATCAGAAAGGCTGAAACATACTTGTGAGCATATCCTGAAAACAGAGAATTTGACCATTTCCCTCTTCTCCTCTGCACCCTCTAACTGAAGTGATTTTGATCATATATTGATCAGTATGTTGTACCATTAAGCAGTAGATGTAATGAATTTGTCCCCCCAGCTGCCAGTGCCAACCACATATGGGATAATAAAATACAGATCACAAAGAGGGTATATGCAAGCCGTATGTGAATAAACACTTTTAAAGTGCATTTTAAATAGCATTATTTATATTTATATAAATTTAGAATTTTATTACAATAATAAATGGAAAAGAATTATAGGGTGAAAATGCCAGATAGCACAGAAAACTTGATAGCCTGGCAAGTTTATATTGACTTGACACAAAGAGGTTACAGAAAGTGTTCAACGTGCAGTTCATATTGAACAAATTTGAGGGTCTTTATTTTACAGCTGGTGGAGAAGGTGTACTTTCCACTGTGCTGATAAAATGTCACCTGTTGAGCTCTGTGTAAACTGACCTTTTCTGGATGGTCACATAGCAGCTGGGATGCCATCTGCATAAAGTGAGATGGCAGGTGATAGTGAGGGAAGAGCAAATACTCTTAGCAGCAGTGGCAGCAGCAACAGCAGCTAGGACCTTTCAGTTGTGTTTGTTTTACTTGCCCCAGTGTTTGTCAACAGCAGATGTGCTCAGGAAGTTTTGGTCTTGAAACTGGACTGAAAGGGAAGAAGCCAGACTCACTGTGTGTATACTGATTTATACCATCAAATAAATAATAACAAAATAAGTCCAAGTTGCAAAAAACATTATAACAGGAGAAAAGCCAGGCTGAGAACACAGTGTTCTTTATTAATGATTCATTTCTTTCATACTTCTCTTATATTTTTATTTAGAAGCAAGTCAGTGTTTATCACTGGCTTGTCTTACCCTTCAAATCATGCAGCTTAATCTGTATATTGAGAATTTCTTTACTATCATAAGAGTTATTACTGTACATTGAAATTTTAACACATTCATAAATTTTAGGTTTCTAAAAGCACAGAAAGCACTATTGGAATCTAAACAAAATATATTAAAGTAGACTTCTTATGGTTTCAATCCTTGCTAAAATTGTATTAGCAATATTTTCACCTCAGAGAATCTTTCAGGGAAACTTGATATTTTCCCATCTCCTTTTAATTATCATATAAATTAGTTATACTTTTGGGAAGAGTGGATTTAGGGAGTCAAATAAAGATTTTGGTCATTTCACTCTGTTATTAAAATTTTATTATTAGCTACAATCTACAGCAGAAAATGAAAGAGCAAATATTCCAGTTGAAGTGTATTCAAATGCACTAATGACAGGTTAAGAATAAAAATCCAACAGATATTTAGCTGTTTCAAGACCATGCTATAAATTATAAAACATTAAAAGGTACAGTGCTATTTGTAGAGTAATATGAATGCAACAATTAAGAGTATGAAATGTGACAATGAAAAAAAAAAACAAAAACCTTCAACTTCATATTGCAAGCAAGAAGAATAGTTTAAATGCCATCAGCTTTATGGAAAGTTTACAAGCTATGCAGGCTATAGCAGTTAAATCCCAATTTTCAGTAGTGATACATAACTGCATTTAGAATAATCTGAACTGGGGTTTGGGAAAGAGGATGTATTACTCTATCAACAACTTCAAAAAAGAAATGAAGCCTGGGAAGAATATGCAGAAATAAAATAGGGAAGGAAACTGCACCACTTTAATGATAGCTGCTTTGCCTGTGAATATTAAAAGTAAAAGCTTTTTGCCTTGTGACGATATAAGGAATGCTTCTATTTTACAAACAAACAAACCACACACAAAACAAACAATCAAAGAAACAAACACCATCCAGTGGCCAATGAATCTTCCTCTATTCATTGTCATGCACAACAAATTTAACGCACAATTTATGTCCCCCAAATCAGTTTTCTGTTATGAATGGGAGAAAACTTCCAACTATTCACTTGGTCCCTTTGTTTTACTTTTAGAGTATTCAGGTGGTTAAAACAGCAGAAATGCTCCAGACATCTAGGAGAAATACCTTCTTGTTCTTTAGGGACAGCAACAGCATAAAATTGTCACTTTGTTCTCCTTCCTATGTCTTTCTCTATGTTTTTACACTGGGTTACTGCTTTCTTCCTCTAGTATACTCTGAAAACCCTTTAAGGCAACTGAAGGCTGATAGAATAGGTAACAATATTAAAAAGGAAAAGGAGTGTGTAAGAAGGATTTAATAGGACTGATGAGAAAAAGAAATAAGCCCATATTTTTGCCATGTCAACAGAAACACGAAAGTCATAGAATCATTAAGGTTGGAAAAATACCTTCAAGATCATCTGGTCCAACCATCACCCTACTGCATATGTCACCCACTAAGCCATGTCCCTAAGCAACAGGACCAACCTTTCCTTGAACACCTCCAGGGACTGTGATGCCACCACTTCCCTGGGCAACCCGTTCCAATGCCTGACTGCTCTTTTCTGAGAAGAATGGTATCCAATTCCTGCTAGAGGTTGATAGGAAGTTTGGTAGAGATGTGTCCATCTGTGCAAACCCACACACATGCCACATGAAGCAAAATCAATTTGCAGAGAGGCAAGGGAGATAAAATTTATTAATTCCATAAGAAGGGTGCTATTTTCTTTCTTCTTCTTGAAGTTGTTGGGTTGCATAGAGAATTGCAGGAGCTAGTTTGCAGATGTTGTCACCAGAAAAACAACAATCTGCAAAGAAGAACTTCTTTGAACTGTCAGGGTGAATTTAGCTCATCACATATAAACATCTATGATGTAAATGCTACCTTGGAGTAAGTCATCTTATATTATTATTAAGAGACAAGAGTAACAGATGTTTCTAGGGAGTGATTCATCTTTTCTTGAGGAACACATTTATGTCTGGTCAGAGAAATTGTGTCCTAAAAGCATCTGTTTTTATCCATTTGCTAAAAAGAAAGCCTGGACTTAAGAGTTTCAGACATAGACATTAACAGTGAAGCTGTAACATTAGAGGAGATGAATCCTACATTAGTGTTTAGTTCTGAAGGGTTGAGATTACTGCATGAAGAAGAGATTGCCTGATTCTCCTTGAAACACTGTGAGAGCAGATAATGGGACAAGAATTTCTGATTCTCTTTCTGGTCCCTGTGGGAACCCTCTTGTGTGCTAGTGCCAACAAGATTTATATGGCAAACCACATTACTCCAGACAAGCCAGGCACTGAGGAAAACAGAGGAGTCTCAGCTTCAGCCTGCCTGGCCTTACATCAATAACTTGCTTTATCAGTTTTCCCTTAATGAAAGCTGTGGAAGAAATATTTTTTCTCCCATACTGCACTCTTGCTTCAAGATGCACACGGTCATCCTTATTACATAGATTTAGGAAGCGCCTATAGGTGATTTTAACTGATGGGGATAGAGACAGTGATAATTTTTGAGCCAGCACTTTCCTTCTATTTGTTTGTGTAATCCAAAGACATTTTGAGGATATTGAATTTCCTTGCTACTTCAGAATGATCTATGATAAGATAGTGGCACCCTAAGCCACTATCTTTTACTTAAAATAAAAAAAAAAATAAAATCAAATTCATAGAAAATATGTAGTGCATTTTGGTTATTCGTAGCAACTGCTTGTTTCCTTGGCAGTAATTTTTAGAACACAGTTTTATTTGTAAGAGAATTATTTGATAAGGTAAGGGAGAAAAAAGATGGTGTGTGTCCTGTGTCCTAATCTATCATTGCTGTCGGTTATTTCTGGGTCAAGCAACTAAATTCCTGCTACAGAAATAACCACTTCTGCTTCTCACTTTCCTACCAGTTATTCTAGATGAAGCAGCACACAAACAAAAAAAGACCCACTTGTACAGTTAGGGCCAATACATCAGTTTCTGTAATCTGTGGCTTGGCAGACCTTTGGCAATTTATGCTGTTTGAGGATGTGATCTGCATCTTTTATTTGTTTCTGAAAATCTAAAAAACGTCTTTTATTTTTTATTTAACTTCTTCATTTGCAAAATGCATTCAGCTTTGCTATCATTAGTGAGGGATTCATTCCTCCAATGGTGAGACCTGTGAAAAACGTCAGAGAACTTTTCCAGGGCCAGCTCAGATCCTATTCTGCCTTCAGCATATATTTGAATCTACTAATGCCAGACAGAATACGTTCAACCCCCAGCCTCTTACCTGTCCCTCGGAGGCAACCACTGAAGAGCTACATTTTTCCTATCTTAATGAAAAAGTCCTACATTAGAGGCCCCCTTCTCTTTATGTTTCCTTGCTTTTAACTGGATTCCAATTCAAAGCAAGAGCCCTTACATGCAGAAGAACATTTGTTTGCAGAGAATAATTCCTCCCTGGTGTTTGTCACATATTTATTTTGTCTCAGCATTATAAAAAAGGGTCTTGTTGCTGACTCAGAAGGAGCTCATTATGGAAAGACTTCACCTTTCAGTTGCAAAAGATGTTTCCTTGAAATGATAATGTAATGAGTGTTAGATCAGCCGTATGTAGCCGTTAGGCTATTCTTTTGATCGGTTGGAAATGCATTTGTTAAAAAGCTGCTTTATTGATTTCCTGGCTGGTTTTTATACTGTTTGGATCATCTATACACACACACACACACATCACATTTTTACCACTTCAAAGTGGTTAATAAATTCACACTGCTCAGGAGATTGAACACGAAATGGAGTGAACCCTTTCTATAGAGAACTCTGTTGTTCAACCTTTGATAGAAAGAGTCTTAACTGCATGCTGTCTCCTTTACAATATTTTTAAAACAATCTGCCACAAAGGGAACAGCATACACTAAAGCAAAATAATGTCACTCCCAGGCATATAAACTGAATAAGGGGCTGTAATTAAAATTTCAGTAAGTACGTGTAACAAAATATTACTGAGTTTATAGCAGGCTCAATGCAGATATTGTTTCCTGCCAACCTATCCACGTTTACCATTTTCACTTTGTTGTTTTTATGATATATTAGCACTATAAGTTCAATACATGGTGAATGTCAAAGATGAAACCTTTGCCTCTTCATATAAATTGCTAGAACTATGCAAAATATCTCTAGTTGGATTTCATGAACTTTATTGGCTATGGATGATATCTCTTGGATCACAGAGCTTAACACCACTGTCTGAACTCCTCCTTGTTTATAGGTCCCTAGTTTAGACAGTAAGCAAGCAGGTTATTGCACTGAACCATAGAGTGAAGTGTGGACCAAAATTTGTACTTGATGACGTTTTACAATATAGTCTCTGGTTGTTGTTTTTTTGATGTTTCTTTTTCTTCTTCCTTTATTTTATTTTTTATTTCCTTTTGTTTTTTTATTGGTTTGGTTTACTAAACAACCTACTAATATTCTTTTGGATCACAAAGATGAAGAGCCATCCTTGAATTACATGTATATAGGTGAGCCTTGTGAATGTAAATCTTAAGGAATTGTGTTAATTACTCTGTTGCAATTCACCTTTGAATCCCCAGATGACACTCGTTACAGAGCTTGTCTCTTCCTCTTCTCTACTTGAGTAGAGCTGCAAACCTGTGTCTCATAACAATGTGTTGATAACGTTAGCACCCAGCTCTTTTACCATGTGAGTTCTATTAAATATTATCTAAACATTGACTGGGTATTTAACACAGGCCAAATGGCCATGCTACTTATTTGAGTGGCTGGCTTTTGCAGTGTTGAGGGTAGGATATCAAGTCAGAATCTGTTGTCTTAGTATGAGTTTGAAGAGTGTTCAAGTGGTTAAATTAAAATGTGAACATTGGATCTTTCTGTTGTGAAATTATTGAAGTTATCAGATCTGAAAGTACATAAATGACATTATCTAGAAGGACTTAAGGCTGTTTTTATTATTTAATGTATAATATTAATAATATAATATCCACACATATGCAGTATTAAAGGAACCTTGAGCAAGCAGAATAGAATAAAAATATTTAACTGAAACCATTTACATTAGAGTCCTTTATCCATAAAACAGATAATAGACTTTCCTACCTCTCAAAAATATTGTGAGAATAAATACTTTAAATACTGTATAGAACTGGAGTATTATGGTAATTGATGCCATATGTCCAGCTATGATAGCTAGGGACAATTTCTGAAGAGACAGGAATTTTATTTGGAGAATCACAGAATTGTTAAGGTTGTAAGGGACCTTAGGAGGTCTTATCCAACTTTCCACTGGAAGCATAGCCAGCAAATCTTTCCACTATCCAGTTGTATTCTATGAATTATAGGTATCTGACCGTGGAAGAGATGAATAGTCATCCTAAAAAAGCACCATTTAATGAGCTTTCATTTAAGTTCATTGGCAAAATTGAAATGAAGCCAATTGGAAAATAAAATATTTTTTTCAATTCTTGAAAAGATACACCAGGCAATACAGGATTGGGTTGTTTTGTTTCTTTAATTTTTTAAATCTTAATTATTATTTTTTTTTAGATTAATAACTATATATATTTTTTCCAATGGTAAAACTGGGTATTTGCTTTTTGGCCTTTCATTTCAGGAAGATACAGCCTAATAAATGCAATCCCGGCGCATTTTGGTGTTATCAAGTTAGTATTGTTCACTAAAGCAGAAAAATATTTCTAGTTTCTGTCCCCTTTTTTATTCCTTTTCTTCTAAAATAATTAAGATTTATTTTCTTCTAGGCTGCTTCTTTTCTTAACTAGATTCAGATGTATAGACAGAATGAAGAAAATCACTATAGTTTTTAAGGGAGGATTTTTTATTTCTAGACTTGTGGCAGCTTTTTAAGTGGTAGTGTTTTTCTTCATCTGATAGGATATAACTTACTGATCTCAGGAATTGTATTTCAAAACATTTACAAATACTTAAGATTTATCTTTTGGGCTAGTGAATATATATATATATTTTTTTTCACCTAGCCCAAGTGAGAAATCAATCCCTCTCTTATAACATGCATCTACAGAAAGATGTTCTGATGTGCCTGCTTAGCAAAGTGACAGGAATACATGCCATAATTTACCGCATTTTGGTCAGTGATTAACAGGAAATGATCTTGACATACGTGGAGAAGGCAACTATTCAACAAATGGACTAATCTATCCTAGTATATTAGTAGTCATCTTTGATGAAGATAGTTTCTAGGTTAGTACTCACACACACACACACACACACACACAAAAGACAAAATAATAAACCAAATGCAAAAAGACAAAATACAAAAATAATAAACCAATAACAACAGCAAAAATTCAATATTCAGTTTTAAGAACTATTTGCATGGCTGTTTATATTAAACTGGGATAGTATATTAAAAATCTACATGTATATATCTGATAAATGTACTTTTAAAAAGTGCACAATATACCTATCAATTTTTGAGCAGTAGATCTTTTTGTAATTTTTCACCTTTCAAGCACTGAAACATCACTTTTATAAATTACGTTTTTACCCTTTGATCATCTCTCAGTCTCATTTACTTGCATTTTCTTTTAGATCATTGAGTCCTTTGAAAGCTTAGTGGTCTGTACAGCACTTTGGACCCACGTTGCAAGCTCTGCTCTAGATGCTATGCCTCATTAAGCATATGAAAATATATTAATATATTTCTAAATAAGTGTAATATTCCCAGCGTTACTTTTCCATATAAACAGTTGCTCTTCTTGCTAGAGGTGTGCCAGGAGTGTAAGGGGAAATTTCTGACCCTGAGGTCAAAGTAATGACCCAAGAGACAAGCTGTCTCTCTCTGTTGCATGCACTGTGTGATATCCACACAGGGAAGAAGTTTTTGAACTAGTACTTCAAAGCAGAGGGATCCATTAGCTTTAGAAACCAACTCAACCAATGTATAATGAATGGCCAAACAGTGCTCATGATCTAGTTCTTTATTATTATTTATTTTTAGATTTTACATTACTGCTACTTCATCATCTTGTTTATTCTCCTTGCTGTTTGAACTATGCAGGAAATACTGTTCATTTCCCATTGGAATTTGAGATGGGATAAGGTCACGTTATCTTGTTCTTGATAAAGCTACTGTAATTTTTATTCTGACAACTGAACATTGTAATATGTCTGAGCAGTTAACAAACACCAAGGAATGATTATGAATGTGTGCTGTGGCTTGGAAATACAATGGGAATGCTAAACAGAGTTTCAAGTGTATATGCTAACCAACAAATAGAAGGAGGGAGGGAGGAAAAAGTTTAGCTCTTCTGACTGATGTGTGATGACTATCAGGAAGCAGGAATCAGCAGTATGCCGGAGCCCTAAAAGTCAAGCAGCAGTATGCCAGAGCCCTAAAAGGGCCTGGACCATAAAGGTTACAAAGCTCTGAGTGCTCAGGAGGAGATGGGGAATCAACTGACACCAAATGCACAGTGGTAGTTTAACTGGAGACTTTGCTGTCATTCTCAGAATTTGTAAGTCTCTCTACTGATTTCTTCTGAAAGTAGAATGTTTTTTGGATCTCTATTGAGAGTGCTTTCCTACTTCAAACCTGTGACAGAAGGAATTGTTGTTCTTGAATTGTTCCTAGGGTATGTCAAACAGCAGTAGTCTGCAGGCAGCACTGGTGAGATCATGGCTGAATTGAACCTCACTCAATCTCTATGCTAAAAAGGATATAGAAAATTAGAGCCCAGAAAAAAGCTCAGAAATAATCTGACATGCTGAAAATGCACCTTGCTGTGAGTAAGTTAAAGAGCAAGATCTATTTTCCTTTTCAAATGTAATGTTTACTTTTCAAGAATGGTTTTACTGTGATATAAGTATATACTCAGGGAAAAAACTTTTCTAATTTAATGAAACTACCATCAAATCTGTAAACTACAGGCTTGTTACAACATTCTCATTTGTTATTTTTTTTTAGGGTAGTTCTTTTGTAGATTTAGCCGATATAACCATGGGAACATGCTGCAAAGTGTTGTGGTCATTTATTCATCCTTTCATCTTTCAGTCCACTCCTTGGGTAGCCTTCTAAAATATGTTTAGGACAGCTGCAGGGTGCTGAAGAGAAAGCAGAAATCACTGAGGCAAAATGTCTGTCATGTGTGATAGGAAGAATGAGGTGTTGATAATGTTGCTGCAAAATGCTCTTACATGGATTAATCTCTTTCTTAAAACAAGGGTGACAATATTCCTTACTCCACCTGGCCTTTTTCCAGTTTGTTAAAGTAAAGTGAACAGAATGATTTGCAACTAACATAAATGGTTGTTAGATAAGGCTTACTGGCCACATCTGTACTGCTAAATAAAGCAGGACTAGGGAGTGAGCTGGAGTACCAGACTGTCCAGTGCTGATTGTACAAAGCCTGCCAACTTGTTAGTGCACTCTTGGGCATAATTTTCACCAGCTAGCCAGATACTGTGGCCCATAGTCCTGAGGAGACCATGTACTAGATCCCCTTGCCAACTGAGCAGTAGGGGTAAGACAGCAGCAGTCATAATCCTGCCATTTTACACTGTTCTACTTTTCTATTGTAGAAAGCTTTGCAATCTCGGACTCCGGAAAGTTGAATACTGCGAGGCTCTTCCCCAAAGTTTTAAAAATACTGCTGTGATGAGCAGCAGACAGGCTTCACATTATGTCATGTTCATTTGAAATGGGAAAAGAGGATGGTGGAAAATGAAAGTTCGGCCATACAAAAGTCCTGCTACAAGGACTGGAGGACAGCAAGTTTTATGTAGAATGGATTCAATAATGAATTTGACTGAGAGGCTACAAGCATGAGTCCTTGCCCTGTCGTATTTATGAGTATAGATGTAATAAACTCTTTGTGTCCAAATGGTAGTTGATTTTCCTAATGAAAGTGGTGAGATTGTATTGTTGAAGGGAATGTGTGACTTGCTTTTCTAAAGACAACTTTGCCACATGCAACTGGACTCTCCTTTCCTCTAGTATATAATATTGGATGCAAACCTTACATTTGAATCTTGCAGGAGCATAGTGTGCTCAGCTGCTCATGCTACCTGAAAGAGGGCTATTTGTTCCCCTTGTCTGAAGCACCTCAGTGATGAAGATCTGTAGGTATATCAGTCTGGTGCTGTAAAATTTACAGTGGTATTTTGACAGAGATGCCTATACTAGTTCACAGACAGGCAAATAAAATATTTGTGTTTGTTCAGTATTGGTCTAGGTTTATTTCTTCATGGAGCCTTTCCTTGCCAAATAAGAACATGAGAAACAATGGAAGTCTTAACAAATATGTCTTAGGGTCAGGAGAACAACCTGATGACTCAGAGGAATTACTTACAGACAGTTTAGAATGTTCTTTCATTGCAAAGTACAGTTAATATCTGTCTTATACCAGCTCAAATAGTTTTTCTCTCTGCGATTTTTTTCCATCTGAAGCAGGTCTTCTTGAAATCAACACTAAAGCAAAAAGGTAAAATGTACCTTTTCTGTAAAGTGCAGAATTGAATAGCTAATAGAGCAGTGAGGTCATTCTTTTTTAATTGTAAAAAGGAACTTAATAAAAGGCTTCAATTATACTTCTGATTACTGTTTTAAGGCATATGAGGTCTTGTCTAAATTCCTGGCTTTTGGCAAATGGTGAAGCTGAAATACCTCACTTCACATGTTAAAAAAGTCCCCAAAGACATACTAAAAGAACCAAACAAAAATCTAACTCAGAGAGTCTGATAAAATTTCATTATCCCATAGAGACTTTTACTGTTGGGGAGGACATTGAATTGATGAATACGTAAAATTCTAGAACAATAGTATTTTAAAATCAATTTTTACATTTTTTTTCATCCATAAATGCACTGCATAATTAGTACTCTTCTGCCTTTAAACTCATAGGAAACATTTGCTGAAAATGAGCAACAGAGCTCAAGGTCAGAAACCTGTTGGTATTATATCGAGATGTTCTGTACTTCCTAAACATTTACATCTTTAAAGGAATTTTTTCTCAATCAAGGTGATATTTTGGAAGTTGAGCACATGTTCATGTGTACGCACACATGGGAATGATAAAGCCTTTGTACTGAATTCTGCTTTATTATTATTATTATTATTTTCCAAGCTGAAGTGCACTGGTTTAATAGCCAATGCTTTGCTACAGTTAACACTTGTCTGGAAAATAGCCACACATAAGAATTCACTGACTCAGAAATGAGAGAAATAAACTCAATCAGCAAGCCAGTGAAAACAAATCTGATGAACCTCTGAGCACTGCTAGCATGGATGATATTCTCAGCTTGCAGGTTCAGCTTTAATGAAAGCACCAGCAGGGAGACAAAATTGGAAAGGACACGTTGTATTGTTGCCAGTTTTCTTCCCATATTCTGCAATCAGTGGAAACATATCTGGGTAAACAAAATTCTCAGTGTTGGTTTATCTGTCAGAACAGTCTCAGAAGTTTTGTAGAAGGAGGACAGTAGTCCCTGTGCTTAGTACCTTGAAGGATCAGTGAAGATGGAACAGTAGCATCCTCAACATATTATTCTTCTCCAATTTAATTGGGCTTCCCTTCCCTTCCCTTCCCTTCCCTTCCCTTCCCTTCCCTTCCCTTCCCTTCCCTTCCCTTCCCTTCCCTTCCCTTCCCTTCCCTTCCCTTCCCTTCCCTTCCCTTCCCTTCCCTTCCCTTCCCTTCCCTTCCCTTCCCTTCCCTTCCCTTCCCTCCCCTCCCCTCCCCTCCCCTCCCCTCCCCTCCCCTCCCCTCCCCTCCCCTCCCCTCCCCTCCCCTCCCCTCCCCTCCCCTCCCCTCCCCTCCCCTCCCCTCCCCTCCCCTTCCCCTTCCCCTTCCCCTTCCCCTTCCCCTTCCCCTTCCCCTTCCCCTTCCCCTTCCCCTTCCCCTTCCCCTTCCCCTTCCCCTTCCCCTTCCCCTTCCCCTTCCCCTTCCCCTTCCCCTTCCCCTTCCCCTTCCCCTTCCCCTTCCCCTTCCCCTTCCCCTTCCCCTTCCCCTTCCCCTTCCCCTTCCCCTTCCCCTTCCCCTTCCCCTTCCCCTTCCCCTTCCCCTTCCCCTTCCCTTCCCTCTTTTTTCTTTCTCTCTCTTTCTTTTCTTTTCCCCCACACAAATTGACATGGGAGAGCATATAGTACATGCATATATATGCATAGTAATGGTTATATTACATTGCCCAGAGAAGCTGTGGATGCCCCATCCCTGGAAGTGTTCAAGGCTAGGCAGGACGGTCTGCTGGGATGTGTCCCTGCCCATGGCAGGGGGTTTGGAACCAGATGATCTTTAAGGGCCCTTCTGATCCAAACCATTCTATGGTTCTATGATTATATGATAAAACACATATACTTACTTAGAATTGCAAAGTGCAAAAACTCCTACATCATATCCATAGGCATCTTTTTGAAAAGGTATCCATTGCAAGTAGCCTTTAAATGAAAAGTAATGTAATTTATTGCACCTTTATATTAAAGCATGGCTAGTGCCAAGAGATCATCAGATAGTAGTGAGGAGATTGAAGAACTGCAAATAGTTAAATGAGAAACTTTGACAGTACTGTAAAAACAGCATGTAAATAATAACCAGCAAACACATAAAGTACTTTAAGAGAGAGAGAAGAAAATGGTGTTTGCAAATTAACCTGTTAAATGTTACTAATATGAAAACATAACTCTGTAAAAAGTCAAATCATTTTATGTATGTAATTTTCCTTTTTTCTTTCATAAGGAAAGTAATGGCAGTGGCTTGTTGGCTATGAGACTGGACTATATGGCATATAAACATCATGCACTTACACATAATTCCTTCTGGCTCTGTTTTCTGATTGTTATCTATGAAGAGAGAATACAGGTTTCCTGCCTTGCTATATGACCTATGTACTCCTCAAATCTTTTCATATCTTTCTCTTGGTCAGAGTCTATGGTAAATTTTGAGGAGCTATGTGCTTTTCCTTATATTGAGTAGATGTTAACACAAGATAAATAAAGAAATGACCAGTTAACTTTGCAACTTCAGTGTAAAATTAGCTGACTTAAGTATCAAAGAAATGGAATAATTCTTCGATTCCCTTTTCCATAACTTGAAGTTCTTGAATTCTTGTTTTCTGCAACTTGAAAATGTTGATTCTTTTGAAGAGGTGAATACATCTCCATTTATTTATTTTGTTTTTTAACTTTGAGGAAAAAATTAATTGAATTGATGTTAGCATAAATATTTTCATATGAAGCAGTCATTGTGTATGCTGGAAAATGCATTAAGGACAGTAGGTGGCTGAATGCATCAAACAAAATCAGGTTTGATGTATGATGAATTTTAGCAATCTGTTGAGTTCTTATATTATGACTGGAAGGGGAAGAGATCTATCAGTATGCAAATTAACTTCATGCTAAAGCAAGTATCTTCTAGTAGGCAAAATTAAGGTGTGTGTGAGGGCTGTACTCGTATTCAGGTTCAAAGGGTTCATTCGAAGCACTGTGTATTCTATGAACAGACATTGAAATGGCTGACTAAATGACAAACATCAGCTGATGCTGAGTTGCAGGGAACGTAGGCTTTGTTGGTGTATTTTTTTAAGAAATAAATAAAAGTAACTTCTGATTAGATGACCAGATGCTGATAAAAATGTTCTGCTATGTCTGTGGAGTAACTACATCAAGAATGTTGATAGTTAGGGAGAAGTAGCAAAAGGAGTAGAATTGGGATGAGCAGTATCTTCCCATGCACTTATTTTGCATGGGAAGAGGAGCTGTCTATAAAGAAAGTGTTGCATAAGCTTGCCTTGATCATTCAGGTACATGGGGCATCCTAAACATTCTGGAGCTCCGTGAGCAGGGAACAAGGAGATGAAGTTAGCAATGGTATGGAACAAATTGTATGTCAAAGGAAACTGCAGCAGAAATGAATAAAGGCAACTTGTGCAGTTCTCTGCCCACCTCTTACAAAGAAGACACAAAAGTCAGAAAGCTCTTTGGAGCTTTTCTGGACTCACTGATGCAGAAAGACAGAGGTGGTATAGCCTGCTAGAGTCTGAATGTTTCTGTTTTAAGGGAGTAAGGGAAGTATTTCCTGTCAGTTTAACCTTCAGGAAAGCTGGGAAATCTTATCAGACTGGCAGTTAGCTGGCCACATGAAATGCAGTCCACAGTCAGAGACCATAACTCTGTTTAACTTAGTGAGCTTATTTTTGGATCTGTCATGGTATCTAACTCTTCTTATGCTTTAATCTGCCTAATGACAGAAGAATGACTACATAGTGCCCTGTATTCATTTCAGTATGTCAGTAAAACCTTCTCTGTGCCACGCCTGACTCTGTGCCTGTGCAGGAGTTCTATACTCTGGTGTTTTATTTTGAAACGGTAGGTGAGGGAGAAGCACAATGTGGGTGGCATCAATTTAATACTGTGTTTTGCTTCTTCAGCTGACCTAAAATACTCTTAAGAGATCATTTTGCTTGAAGAAAGTAGGACAGACTTGTCCAGCTGTGATTTTTAGAAGCTGCTTTTTACAATGCACAGGATGCTGTGGGGAGCAAACTTTCTGCAGTATTAGGTCTAACACAGAACAGAGAGTCACTGTCCCATTTAACTACCTGTTCTAACAGGCAGGCCCACCTGTCTCTTCTGGTAGTAACAATTTGTTTTCATGGCACATGCTTTGGGGGTTTGCCAGGCTACTTTCCCATTGCAAACTGTAACCTCTACATTAGTGTATGTCACATCCAGGTATGAGATTTTATTTTTGGAAAAAGCATTCTGAGATAATAATTGATTTGCAAGCAACAAAGTTTTTAGTGCCTAGTGAAGCGCACCATCTTCTAGTTATTTGTGATGTGTATCTAGATTTATTAAAAGCTGTTGCAACTCTGCTAAGAGTGATAAGCCCCTTCCCTGCTTTTCTTTCTTTATTTTTAGAAATAGCTGTATGCCTGTATGTTATGAAGATCTGAGTACCTGGATTTGTGCCTCTAATAATTCCACTGACCAAGCACTCAGAGTTAGTGAATTTAGTGGTGGCATAGCAAGTTAAATACAGCTGCTACTGGATGGGTTAATCATTTTTCATATTGCTTTTTCATGCATTTTAAACAGCACTGGCAATGCAGAATTGAATTGCATCAAATATTTCATGTTTGATGGATAGTATGGCCTGAATTATATTTCATGATCCAAGTCATAGTGACAAGAACATAAACAAGTACAAACAGAAAATAAACCTTCAGTGACCATGAAGTGAATGTGTGTTGTATACAACGTTATGATGGAAGTCTTCTCTTCCAAGGCATCGAGGCTGCTAGAGTTCAAGAAACATTTGGACAACGCTCTCAGACACATGATCTGTTTTTTTTGTGTGTCTGTGTGTGTGGGGGGAGGGAGGGGGGAGGTCCTTTGGAGTCTCAGGATATGGACTTGATGACCCTTGTGGGTCTCTTCTAACTCATATATTCCATGATATTTTCTGTTGTTATAAATGTTTTGCACATTTCAAATTTTTTCTTTTGCCAATGAAAAAAATGCCTTCTCACACATGCTTTAGGTCTAAGATCAGTGTTCATTTAAGTGATAATTAACTTAACGGGGTTTGGAAGTGAACATAATGCACACTGGAATTTTCTTTCTGGCACAATTTAATATAGTTGGCCTAAATATTATGCAATTGGCAAGTACCAGGAAGGTGCTTTGCTCTTTTCATGCTGTAAATGAATCTTAAGTATGCTGAGGGCCTTTGCTGACTTAATCGACCTTTTTTTTTTCTAGACATCCCTAGAACTTGGATATGTCCAAAATTAGAAAGGATCCAGCTGTGAAATGAGTCTAAGTAAGAAGAAAATAGGTTACTCAGTTAAAAGCCAAGTTTGGGGAAACAAGAGAGGGATGAAATGCTGTATCTGTGTGATAATTGTTGAGGAATCAGTAGAAAATCAAGAGCACATAGTCTAAGCATTCAAACTATATCTCTTTGCTAAGGGTCAAATGGTGCATTATGATTTACTCTTGCAATAGATGCTTTTTTATTGTCTTTGAACCCTTCAATAGACACGGTGCTGAAAAAAAATGAACAACGGATGCCTGAAATTTCAGACAATTCTCTTTCCAGTATTTGCCATGTTCTACTATTTTTTCCCACGTTTTTCTAGTTCTGTGCAAAGACCAAACAGGAACATGACAGAAAAATAACAGGGGCACAGCATTTGATATTCGCTGTGCTTCTGGGAGATCTGAGGAAGGCTCTGAAGACCTGTGCTATCTAAGGAAGCAGTGCACATGTGCAGCTGGGCCCCCAAGATGGGACCAACCCTGGGTGTTGGCAAAACATGGTCCAAGTCACCTTCTGTATGTGATTTGCATCAGGGATGCCCAGCTCAACAGAGCAAGTGGCCAAAGAGAATTCGTGTTGTCGGGATGGGGCCATATTTCCACGTCCTACCAAAGTCTGCCTCCTTGTTTCCCTCCTGCACTGATGACCTTACAGCAAGGTCCTGCCCCATGACCCACTATGGAATCTGTCTTCTCTTATCCATAGCATTATTGACTCAATTTTCTTCTGGAGCTTTCTGCTTTAGAACTGACTTTTGTCTACAAGGTACGTGTGTATGCATGTTCCATTGGACTGTGCATGTAAATATGCTTAAGCTTTTGGCTGGCTGAGAGCAATTTAAAGCTGCTTTCCTAGAATATAGGGATGTAAAGTTTAAAAGTGAACAAACAGCTACTTGTGCAGAAATGTTATTTGTGTGCATGATATCCTCTGTATTTTGCTGTTTATTGCTTTGTGTTCCTCCTTATTCTCTTTATTTCTGTTTTCTTTGTGTTTACAGTCTCCCTGGCTTATTAACTCTGCAGTGCCATCTTACTTTGCTGGTGGTGACAGGCTGTCATACCGCTGTAGATTTCCCCATTACAGAACCCTGATAGTGACAAACACTGACTCATCACACGGCACAGGTCCAAAATCACAATTGGAAAAATTAGAAATGCAACCTCTGAAGCTTCCCTCTAAGGACTACCCTAAACTCCCGCAGTTTTTGCCCTCCCTTCCTCCTGTCTCTTCTGCTCACTGCCACCACCATGACTACAGTTCCCAACGTGACTGGTTCAGAGTCTCTAGGCTGCAGCAAGTGTCTGTGTGTGCTCCACTGCTGTGTTAAGCCAGAGAAACATGACAAGCTGCTGTGGGCAGGCAGAGCAGTCACGAACAGGTGTTCACTTTACCTGTCTTTTGCTTTTTCCTAGTTCTTAGTGCTTCTCTCCATGAAGATGGGGCTCCATAATACCTTCATTCCCAACATGTTAATTGTAAGCCTGGAGGGTTTGCCTTGGAGAAGGCAAGAAGAGAGATGTAGCTTTGTATTGGAGCACTCCTAGGAAGGATTGGCTTGGTAGGGTGTGAAACTGGCATTGATACAGAGAGCAATGCAGTTTACAGCAGACAAAAAAAAAAAAAGAAAATTTTACTGCATTCTGTGTCTGAAAAAGAAAAAAAAAAAGCAAACACAAAACAAAATAACAACAATGACAACAAAAACCAGTTGTGTTATTATTTCTTTCTATCATGAAAGTCATGGATGATGGTCATACCATTGCAGAAAACAGTATATCAAGTTGATGGCAAGAACCTAGAGGAGGTGAACAATGTCAATTGCCAGGGGAACCAATTTTATTTTCCAAAGAGGGAGGTGAAAGGGAAGGTCATCCAATACAAAGGTGGGAAGAGACAGAAATTACATTTTGCCAATTAATTAACAACCAGCCAATCTATAGCCTGTAGCTTTACTGCAGACCCATAATTGGGAGCAAAACCCATGCATTCAACCTTCACACCTTCCAACACGTGATGTAAGGTATCAGTGTGTGACAAATCATCAACAGAGGACACCTGTGCTGTCATGCATGATACACCTAACTGATCAATTTAATTCCTTAATTAATTATTGATGGATTTTGATGCCTCCACTGCTTTTATTTTTAAGATTTAATTTTAATTTATTATCAGTGGAATGCAGTAGTTTATTTGAAAAAAGAGGGGTAAAATGAGAGCTTTTCTTAATTAAGGCTGCTGTTCAGAATCTTTACTGAGAAACATTTGAATGAATATTTCACAGAACTTCATAAAAAAAAAAAAAAAACACAACACATTAGACTTATTTTAAAAATAGAGGAAATCATGATGAAGAGCACTAAGAAAGAGAGAGAGATGAACATGAGGCGAAAAGCATTTTACCAAAAGGATCTCTGTTCTCCACAGAAGGCCTGCTTCCTAACCTGCATCTGCAGGCAGTACTGACTGGAGAAATTAGTTGACATTTTTTCCCTTTCCCCACTGTCTCTATCCCTGAGGACTCAAAGATGTTTAATTTGATATGCTTTTGAGTTCTTCCTCTCGCTCTCTGACATCTCCAGAGATATTTTATCATGCGAGACTTAAAATTTAGATGTTGTTAACCTATTACCTTAGCCGAGCTGGTATTTCACTGCTTTCTTCATCAAAAGATAAAACAAGTAAGAGATTCAAAATGTATGCAAACATAGTTTTTTAGAGGCAAGCTATAAGCAAATACAGGTTTCAGTAAGCAAACACTACTGCAAGCTCCTGATTCTGCTTTTCCATGGATCAGTGGGTTAACTATGCCTATGAGAAGGCTTTCAGTTGTGTGATGGTTGTGATAGGTATTAGATTGGAAGGAAAAAGAGACAAAAAGGACTATCACTCAAAATGGCACAAGGCTGGTGCTTAATGAAATACAAGAAAAGAATTGAGCATAGGCAGAAAAGTTTACCAACATTTTACCAACTCTTTACCAACATTTTAGAGCATTAGTGGGCCCTAATAAATGAGTTGGATGCTCAGCCTTGTCTCCTCAAACTTATTCATTAATGCCTTTTTTTAAACCTTTTTAAATTTATTTATTTTACCTTTTTTTTTTTTTTTTTTTTTTAACCTTACCCGCCTGAAGAAAAAGAAAGAACTAAAAACTAAAGTGAACAAGAAAGCCTCTTTGAAGGATCACAAAGACCTCCTGATGTTTAGAACTTTTCAGAACAATCTGCAATACTGTGAGATTCAGCATACAGATACCCTTAATGTTCTGTGATGAGCCAATATTCTGGTGGATATTTCATTACAGGAGAAGATGATGGTAAGCAGGGGAATGGTGCACTGTAAAAAAGAAGCCTAATGAAGTTGGCAGAAAAAGCCCTGGTTTTGAAGAGCTGGCAGAAACTGCCCTTGCCGCAATGAAGACCTGCTTGGATGGCAGTGGAGTATCAGCCCCATTAGCCATTGTTTTTAATGCCTTTGCATCCTGACAGGAGACAAAGCAATTTCTCTGGCACATGGTAATCTTGGGAGTGAGCTGGACCTAAGGCTTGCATAAAAATGTCAGTATTGTGTGGTTTCTAGCTGTGGAATTTTGTCAGCAGTTTATTTTACCTTGAATTAAATGGATGGTGCATGGGAATAGTGCAGGAAAGTGAACAGCAGCATCTTGCACGTAGTCCCATGAGGTGCTCTGTATGTTCGGTTCCAATCTTTGCATTATGATTTCATGATTTCAAGTCTCAACACTCTAATGATTTTTGTCTGTTGAGGATGCAGAGCTGACTCCTATTAAACCATGAAAGAAATCTGGAGATAGGGAATTTAGGGCTTTGGATAATGGAGAAGACCTGCTTTTATGAAAACAGGCTATCATGCTTTTAACAAAGCTTGCACTTCACCATCATCTTTGCGGCTTAAATCCAGCACCTCACTGAAATGAATGAATACTCATATGGCTACTCATATTAATGAGAGACAAACCTGTGATACAAAGAATAAGATACATGTTAACACATGGATTTTGTAATTTCATTATTATTTATTTGTATTATCTGTAATGTTGCAGCTTTTCTTTTTAAATACTGCTGCAGGCTTAGAAATGGTGCTGCCTGAGTTTATATTCAGGTTTCATTTTTAAAGCTGTGTTCATAGGCTAGAAAAGTATTAAATAATGAAGCCATAGAAGCAGGACTGCTGTAGAGGAACGATTCGGCTGCAAATTCTGCAAGTGGGGAGTCAGAATATACATTTTTTCGTTTATGCCTGATTTTTAGAAAGCATAGTGGAGGAGGCACAGATGCCTAGTTCAGAGACTTAAAAGAACTCCTTTATTTATCTTCCTTACTTCTATTAGGGGTTGAACTTAAGTGGATTGTGTTTTGTGTGTGTGTGTGTTTATTATTACTATTATTATTTTTTTTCAATGCTCAGATGTTTGGAGTGTTTGATTGAATCAGAAGATGGTTTTGGAAATGAATGGTGTGCACATGGCAAGCAGTGATTGATCCATAAGGGATACAGAGAAAGAAAAAACTCTGCATTTGAATTATTCTGTCTATAGAGACCATTCAACATGAGGTTTTAGGCTTTTATTTTTTTATTTTTTTCTCCCCTGGAACATTTCAATAAAGAACTTTTGTTTTGTTTTGTTTTTGTTTTTGTTTTTTTTTTTTTTTTTTTTTTTTTTTTTTTTGCGGGTGTTGATTGACTTGCAAATGGATTAGTTTGAAGAACTAGAAATAAATGAAAATTGCAAAGGTTTCTCTTTCCTCTTAGGGTTAATTCTCTTCCCTTCTTTCATTTTCATGCTGTAATATGAACAAAAACTCTATTACACTAAAATCAAAATAGCTGGGGGGAGGGGGACGAATAGAGAAGGACAAATAGAAGGTCAGTAGACGTATTTATTCCTGCACACATTTGCTTTCCCTCTCCTTATACTTCATATGTTTTTTAGCAGTTTCCATCAGGTAGTATATTATCTGATGCAGTGTCATTACATTGTAGGAATTGCAGCAGTTCTCCAGTTTTCTAGATGTCATCCTGCCAGATATGTGAGCCTACAGCAGTTTGCATTTGTTACCCTTTCTGGTGTGCTCAAAATATCTTCTAGTATTCATGTACAGCTATAAAAGATTGCTTCACAGACAGATGAATTGAACCAGCTTGTCATACCTATAAAAATCAATGTATTTTTGGAAAGGGTAGATATATGAGGAATAAACCAGAATCTGGGGATTCTCAGCTTCTTATAGTTCTGTCAGAAGTCTGAATTATTATAACAAAAGTCATAGGTCTTAAAACAAGCATATACCATATATTTTCCATTTTGGTAGAAGGGGGATCTCCAATTAGGAAAGGTGGGAATTGTGATCCCACTGACAATGTCTACCTTTCACATACCCATTGTTCTGTGTGCCTCATTCTGTGACACCTGGCTATGATTAATAACTACCTTTCTTATGGCTTGGAGAAAAAAACAACACACACACACAAAAAACACACACAACCGACAAATAAAATGCCTGAAAAATAAAACAAGTTTTCCTCTACTCTCCCAGTTTCTTTTTAAATCGTGGCAGAACATACAAGTCTGCATATTTTTGTCAGTACTGTGCTTTCTGATACTTCATACAGGTGCTATTTTATAGTGATATTGAGTGCAACAACTCTGCAGAGCACCTAGGGAAAAAAAAAATAAAAAAAATATCACCTGTACTATGCTCTGTTAGTGCTCCTTGCCTAGCATAAAACTAGAGGCAAGCTGAGAAACGGAAAATAAAGAAAATAATGTATTTTATGGAAGAAAACATTTAGTTCCAACAGATATATCCCATTAGTGTTGTGATGACATTAGATGCCAGGATATTCCATTTTAACTAGACCATAAATTTGACTTTGCCTAAAGGATTTATCATCAGTGATATCTGTGACCCAGTACCTCCTTTATGGTTTGCAATCTCAACTTTGGCCTCTCTTCTAAGACATCTTTTATCAAGAAATTGGAACTTGGTACTCTTGTAAATTAGGATTGCAGTGCAAAGCTGGATTTTTGCTGCCTCCCTCCTGTTGACGAATGTTCTTTCTTTTAATCTAGCTAGAAGTCATGAAAATGAATTAAACATTAGCTGAATTGGTGAGCTAAATGTCAAAATCCTTTCTGTATGAAGGGATAAAGCATTTTACCTCGCAGGTGTCTAAACAGCCACTTGGTTAGTTAAGATTAAAGATGAACAGCATTATTTTGTTTTATCAGAAATGAAATAAACCTGTTTTTTTTTTTCTTTGTTTGTTTGTTTTTGTTTTCCTTAGCAAACGTTTCATCTATAAAAACCTTATTCTTCATCTGCAGCAATTACTAATGTCTTTTTATACCTTTGGGGAAAAAAGCAGATAGACAGAGAGACAAGAATAACTACTCCAAACTTAGTAATTAATCAATTTAAAGAGAAGTGATATGGCAAAATGATGGATACTTACAGATATAAGTACAGACCTACAGATAAAGGACTCGAGTATTTATCAGAATTTCAATTTATTTTAATCCCTGGCTAACACCACTGGTTTAAATGCACTCTTGCTTTTAGAGATGCCTACCGGGGTGGAAATGTCATTTATGATGGGGGCATTCCTCTCAATTAGGACTTCAGTGTTTCTATAAGTCAGATGTTGCAAACAAGAATAACTTCTGTTGACTGATATTACATGGTGACCAGTTCTTAAGTTAGATAATCAGAGACCTGGACAGAGGTAGAAAAATATCTAAATCAATATCTAAATATGGCTTCTTTTCCCCTTACACCTGGCTAATTTTCAGTTAACATTTCCTATACAGATGAGCTCAGCTAGTGCTGTAAAAAATCTGTTAGTAAATTTATTAGTGTCTTCATAGAATAGAGTGCAAAAAAAGCAAAGTTGAAATGCTGGGGTAAAAGAATAAGTTGAAGAAACCAAGTTTAGAGTTAGGCCAAATTTTGCCATAAAGAGGGTTGGATCATTTTATGAACATAAATAGAACATAAATAAACAAACAAGGAAGCTGCAGTTACCACTTTCACAGTAGATGAGTACAGGACTCTGTCTTTTTTGCACGGGAAGCTTTACTAGGGAGTTATTAGAAGTGCTTACCTGCTCACAGTTCAGTGAGATTCTTTTTGGTTTGATTTATTCTCTCAGTGCTTTGTCAGGTTTGACTCCTTCAGCTTTTGCAAGTCCTTCTGCTCTGGGAAATCCTCAGGGATGGAAATTGCACTGTACTTCCCTTGGAGCAGGGGCTAATTTTCACACCATAACAATCCAGGACTGCATAAAGGGAATTGTTTGAAGCACAGCCCACCAGTGCATGAGGCTGTGTACATTACTGCTGTGGCACCCCCTTCCAGACAATATCAGCTCTCCTAGGGCCTATGGCAGTGTTTCTTCTTGCAAGAAAGTGAATCAGTGCCTCACTTCTCCATGGGCATATGTGAAAGGTAGCCTCCAATTAAGATATCAGACAATATCTCAGAGAAAACAGTGATGTCTATACATAAGGGAGAGAGCTCTTGGCAGCTGAATAACAATAGCTCCTCACTCCATTGCCTTTTGAAAGAGAAGCACAACTTTCCTTCTTATCCTTATCTGAACTGTGCTTATGAGACAAGAAACATCCTTTCTGCTTTTATTTTTCTCATGTACTCAGCATAATCTGATAAAAGTGAAAGAATCAAAATCCATCACCTGATGTGGAGAAGTATCATTTACTGCCTTATTGAGCTCTCAGTTTTGCAGCTGCCTAGACAGTCTTTTCCATAGGATTTTGCTGCTTGAGTCCAGCTGGTCTTTCCCCTCTGGGCAAGAAATGTCCCATGCTGTTTGATGAGGTGACAGTGATCCTCTACGTATTGTTACCCTTACATACATGTGCTGTTGTAAAAACATAAACAAGAACTGTGTATTACCTTTCTAGCATTTTTCCTGGAATGGGATTCATTTTAAAAACCTATTTGGCTGTGATCTCATTCACCCTTGTTAGTGCATATATCACACTTAGTCTTTATAGCTGTTGGCTCCCAAACTCTCTGGTGGGGTAAGGACAGTGAAGACAGGTAAGGACAGTGAGGACCAGGCAAGTGCTATATCTGTGTCCCTGAACATGTGGCTTGAAACGACAAGTTTATCCTTTTGGATGTCAAAGGCTGACATACGGTCATCCATAGGGAACAGGCCTGCTAGGAATGTGACTGGCCTGCGGTCAGTTAGTCATGTGTGATCAGTGCACTCATGATCTTTACACATACAGTTATTTCACTGAATGTTTTCCCATTTTATTGATAGATTTGTTTTGATTATCCAGGCAACAAACTCAGTGCAGTATTCTTTTGCCTACTCTAAGTGCTTCATCATCCAGGGGTCCCAGTAGGTAGGATGTACACTATGGATGTCATCTATGGATGTCTATGCTGCATGCCATCTGTTATTGCTCAAGGTTTGTGTAATCCTACAATCAACATAGTTTGGAACGGATCTTGACAGATCACCTGGCCCATCTCCGTGCCTGAGGGTAGGAGACACCTTAAAGTCTATGCCATTTCTGAGAGATGCTGAGCCAATTTTTTGCTAAACTGAAGGTCAGACCTTCATGTCACCTGTTCTTTCCCACATGCACCCTGCTCTTGCTCAAAATGTTCTCCTGAACAGAACCTAAGTCAACTTTGTCAAGCTTATGGTGGATGAAACAAAATATTTCTTCTTTCTACCTGCCCTTTACACATTTACTGTGTTTGAAGACTGCCTTTTACTCTTTCAAAGTATTTTCTTATTTAGACTGAACAACATCCTTTCCTTCAGTCTTTCATCCTGCATTTTGTTTTCTAGACCTTCCAATGTTTTCATTAGTCTCATCCAGAATATCCTGCTTAATGTATTAGATACTTGTTGTTCCAGATCAGTACTCGTAGCATTTCATTAATAAATTTTTCAGGAGATGTGCCCAAATTTAGGTATGTCTTCAGGATGAGGTGAAGGAGACCAATGTGTTTGTTGATGTCTGCATCTCTGGTGGGGTTTCCAAACGCTGGTATGAAAATTTGGCATGCTGATGCCTGTGCTTAATGTGTACCTCAGCACAGAAATGATGCTGTTATGCTGCTATAAAACCATTTTCTTTCCAGGACATTGAAAAGCAAGCAAAACTTCATATGATACTTACTGCTTTAATCAACCTTTGAATAGTGGCATTTCAGTCTCTTGACATGTGCTGTAGACTACATCTTCAGTACAAAATGATGACCTTCATGTAACTTTCCCAGTACTCTGTGAAGTATGTCAAAATGTTGCCTGTCCTCTTTCCCTTATTGCTGTTGGTCCAGCACCACATACAAAAAATTTTTTACTGTGCCTCTATGAAATCACCAATATTTTCATATGAGAACTTTCAAAATAATGGGCAGAAATATATTTTGTTCTAAACTTTCACAGTTGATCATATTATTGAAGATTTTCATTATATAAGATACCCCTGGTAGGTTTGCACTCTCTCTTCACCAGTCTTTCCTGGTGAATGACTCAGATTCACATCGGGGTCCAAGAGGTTAATGCACAACTGCACTGTGAATAACTGTGTCTGCCAGTTAAGCAGAGGAAGCTAAAAAGGAAACAATGAAAAAGCATTTACTGGAGCCTGCTGGGTGATTAGGTGGACCGTAGACACAAATTAGATTTAAACTCATATTTTTAGAGCCTTGGATGTTTGAATCAAGCCTGCCACAGAGATAAAACACTCTGTATCTCCAGCAAGACAGATGCTTGCTGTCGAGAAGGGGATCATGGCAGTTCAGCAGGGAGTTCTTTGCCAGCCTCTTAGGAGCAGTCAACATTAAATTCAATGACCTGTGATCTAGCTGATAATCAGAAATAAGCAGGACAGGAAAAAGGAAAAAAAAAGCTTTTTAGTGAGACTGAGTTTTTAGCTGATATGCACTTAAATTTGATGGGGTTTTGTTTAGTTTCCAGAGTATCTCCACTGAAAAGAACAAAAATGCTTCAGTTTGGCTGCTGCATTGGCTGAAGAATTTCTTTCCCCATATATTTTTACACTAACATTTTATTTAATCATCTGCAGAACATAATACAGCTCTGGAAAATAAATGACAGATGACATTTTGGCTTTTCTCAGCTACAGTGCTTGCATCTAAAAAAGATGGTAATACTGGAACAAAAAGTGTTTGTTTTTGCTATTGCTGTGCTATTGATAAATGTTCTGTCTTTTCATCTTGCTTCAGGAAGAAAGCATGAATTAAACATTAATTGAACTGTATTGACTGCCAACATGTAGAAATCTTATTGTAGATGTTAGAGAGTGCAGAAGGCTGCAGGGCAGATTGCTGTTTCTTCATTGATTATTTCAGTGGTAAAAAAGACTTGTTGACAGAGTGCTGTTCTTATGTGAGTAATATTTACTTCCCATAATATTGCAACAGAGGTGAAAAGTATACAAAAGACACAATGTGCAATATATGTTCTATATGACACTGTGGGGTAGGAAATGCTGCTGATCTCTGTTTCAGTTTTTCTTTACTTCTAACTGCATAAAGATTTTCAGCTTCTCTCAAGAGAAAGATATCATACAAAATTATATCCTACTAGTGGCTGTGAATTTTCTTCCCCTTTGCTATGTTTTTTTTTGTTGTTGATGGTGGTGCTACAAATCTATGTGCCTTTTCTTTCTTGTGGCTCTTCTCTGTGTACAGTAATAGGCTTTCCAGTACCCATAGTAACGCATATTGAAGGTGACGGGCAAAGAATCCCAAAGCTGAGATTCTTGGCCTAGATGACTGCACTAGAATTTAAACGAAACATACAGTAGTGTCTGCATGAGAGACCCCTTAAGCACTGAATCATTGGATGAACGGAGGATTTTAAAATATGCTGTGACTTGAAGACTTCTATAATGTATACGTAGAAGGGAATCTGACTGAAGTGATGCTTTTGCTTTTGGGGTTGGACAGCCAACATTTGCAAATAGCCTAAAAATAAACACAGCTCTGAAAAACTGCTAGTGCTCAGAGCAGGTGGTCATATACTGCATATAAAAATACAATGTGACTCTCACAAAAACTGCACAAAAAGGGCTTTCTGGATGAGAGTTTTGCTTATCTGTGAGGGCTGTTATTATTAACCCTGTATGATACAGTAGCATTTTCACACTGTAAAACATAATTTTCAGTGTTTCCCTATGGAATGCAAACCACTAAATATTTTTTTAAATCTTCTTAAGTCTTCCTTCCTTCCTTCCTTCCTTCCTTCCTTCCTTCCTTCCTTCCTTCCTTCCTTCCTTCCTTCCTTCCTTCCTTCCTTCCTTCCTTCCTTCCTTCCTTCCTTCCTTCCTTCCAATATAAAACTGAAAGTTTGAAAGTCTTAAGGAATTTTGATTCTGGTGGTACTAAATATTTAACAACTTTTTATGTTGACAGATTCTTTGGAATCACAATAAGAACAAATGTTATTTTCTTTTTCCATTCCAGTCATGCCTATCAATATCTTGCTTGAGTTATAGCAATAACTAATAAGTGAATAATGCACCTTGTATATCTGTATTCATTTTTCATATTACTGAGTCTGGATTTTGGGGTTTTTGTTTTCTCTCTGTCCTCCCCTCCATTTTATGATAAAATTAATTTCTTGCTGGGTTGCTGGAACACTAACTGCAGGCACTTGCAGTCTAAGGCTAAGGACAATGCAAAAAGCAGAGGACTTAAATCTCCCTGCATGTCTCATGAAATCAACCCTAAGTATAAGCAAACACCTGCAGGCATGAAAAAGAAAGATCACTTTCTACTCTCCACATCTACATTTAAAGAAGTCCATCTTCCAAGGCTGTCAGTAAGGACGATCATTGGTGAATTGATAATGTAGAAATTCAATAGTTTAATTCATCTAAACTGCACTTGGTATATCTCTAATATACCTATATTTTATCCAAACTACATGTGCAATAACATTTACTGATACGAATGTATTTCCACTGAGTTGCCATTGCCAGCACATACCCATCTCAAATTTGCTGTGGTACACGATGGAAATAAGTTTTCAGATATTGTATATGAAGATGAACTTTTCTTCAAATATGGTTTCCTTTCCTTCTTTTGTTCCTGATCTCCTCTCCCCTCAGAGATTTGAGGATTGAGGCTTTGATAAGAAACAGCAAGAAGAACCTGATACAGACAACAGATTAACATGTCTATATCCAGTTCTGCCTAAATCTTTGCAGTCTCCTGCCTCAAAACATAAAGCTTTTATTAAGGTTAGGTGATATAAAAGATTAAAATTGAATGCATTCCAATATCAGAAGTTTGAGGGATCTAGAGCAAATCTGATCATTTACTTACTCCATCTGTCTTAGAAAAATGGAAACATTAGTGAATGTAACATCTGTTATTTATGAGTTGTTCCCTAATTCCTTTCATTCTGTAAGAGATCAGGCACAGCTGAGCCAGACTCGGAGCAACTCAAAGGTCTGCAGGTGTTCAGTGATACTTACTGCGAGGATCCTAGAGAAACGGTTAGAGTGGGGGAAGCTTAACTCAAAGGGCGCGTGGTCCAACTTCTTACTCTCACTACAGTGAAGCACATCCTGGTCTCGTGTGTTGTGTGTACCACATTCTCTTGGTCACATCATCCAAGTAACTGGGTACAATTACCTCTATCTGGGGTTTGAACATGGACCTTCAAGGACCATGTAAAATCTTCATGTGGACCTAGTAATTCCATCACCCACTCCCTACCTGAGAGATGCAGGTCAAGCCAGAAGAGAAGTTATTTTTCTGTTTTAATTAGCATGCCCCAAAAAGTCTGTGACAAAAGTTTTTTTCTTCTTGAGGTAGTTTGATACAAAGTAGGCTTTTGCCATCGCAGCTACATGTTTGTGATGTTTAGCTCCTGCAGGTCTAACTGCATTCAGAAATGACATCTGCAAGTTTCCCTTTGAAGAGCACAAACTTGTTATGCTTCAGTCACTACATTAAATGTTCAGCTTTTATTTTTAAGTTTCATCTTTTAGCATCTTGTTTTCAATGTGTCTAGTTGAAAGATTTCAGTTCTCAGAAGTGGCACTTCAGAGTCGTGATCTAGACCTTGAGGTCCCTGTTCTAAATCGTTGCCAGCTTGTCAGATTTTATATTTGAGGCGTGCTTGTGAAATACAAGTTGAAACCTTACATGCCAGTATCCTAGATTATGCCACACACTACTTTGAGCTAAAGAATTTTGAGGCCAGGTAATAATTTAGGCATCCTGCTAACTGGCAGTACCAAGAGTTTGGTATTGTAGCAGATCAGTTTCAGCAATGCTATGTTACTTTTTGGACTACTTTGTCTGAAGAAGTAGAATGAATTGTTTTCAGCTCATGTTATCTCTCAGTTTTTGTTGTTGTTTTTGTTTGTTTGTTTTTATTATTATTATTACTATATCTTGTACCTGATTTTCTATTCACTTCCATGAATTCTGTGGTGTGGTAAACACAAAGATATGAACCTAGGATTAGCAGCTGGAGCCTACAGCCTAGTAGATCTGTGAGCCCAGCTTTGCTTTAGTCTTTAAGCTTATCTCAGGTTTGCCGGAGGGAGCATGGGCCATGTCTCTACAGCTGCAAAGCCTTCACCTGCCTGTTGGACCAGAGCTGTGCCTGCTGGGGACCAGGCTGCACATTGCTCTGTACCATTGTCTCTTCTGTCTGCTACCATCTACTATGTGTGGCACAGAAAAATTCTCTGTGAACACGTCATCCTCTGCTTCAAATTGCATACCTTTTGTACTCATGTCCTTGTCATTATTTTAATTAATATTTGTCTGATAACTCTAAGTACTTTGCTTGCTCTAACTTGTAAAATGTGTGAGTTCATTCAATCAAACATTAATTCAGTCCTTGAAAGATATTTGCATTACAGATTGATCATATAGTTTGCACTAAACCATCATATCAGTGTAACCGTAACTGCCAGAAGCAGCTGCTTTTAATTGTCTCCAATGGTGACCTGTCAAAAATTGATCCTCTTTGTATTCTGAAACCACGGTGAGTACTTTCTAAGGTAATTACCTAGGTGACTCTCAGAAAGGAAGATAAATGCATGATAATAACTTCTAACATAAAGAATCTGGTAATTATCAGTGCGAAACTTAACTACCTGAACTGTGACTTTTGTGTGTGTGTGTGTGTGTGTGTGTCTGTACATGTTTATGGTACAATAGTGAATTGGATTTCAAGTTCTACATTAAAGATTTTGTTTTTCTATGTGAATGAACGAGCAGTAACATGTTGTATAAGTTGAAATCTGCAATGTTATATAAATAATGTTGTTGAAATGAAAGTATTTCAGATTTTGAAAACTGATTTTGTAACATTAGAACTGTTACTAAGGAGAGAAGTTGGATGTAGTTTTCCTTGTCCAGGGATAAATTCACCTCTATGCAAGTGTTTTGTTTTGTTTTGTTTTTTTTTTACTAATTAATTTAATAAGCCTCGAATAGCAGTTTGTCAGCATAATATATCATTATGTCATTATACAATTTATATTCATTATCATTATTTATATCATTATATATATATTATATGATATATATATCATTATATTCATATTGTATATATTATAGCATAATATATCATTAAATATGAAAGAACAGGGACAGATGTGCCTTTGAAACTCCTGCTGGGTAGAAATTAAATTAGTGCTCTTACCTTATGTTTTCTGTATAGTCTGCACTCTGTATGTGTATAATTGCCATTAATGTTTTTCATGTGTTGTTACAAAAGTATAAACAGGTCCCTTCCTGCAAACCCAACATGAACAGACTATATAACACACTGGAAAACATTCACTTTTGGTGTTGAGATTTTGTTTTCTTAGTCTTACTAATCCTTAACCTAGCTACAAGTTAGAACATAGCACATTTCAGAAAGCCATACTATATTAGGAAAATGTCCTTGTACAAAGTAAAGTACTGCTTCTTATCACTACTTTTTTTTTCTTTTTTCTTTTTTCTTTAAAAATATAGAACTGCATCTCTATTTCTTCCTTTCTTTGTGATTCAGGTTTTCTCTTACTTTTTCATTTACTACATATTCATTGCAGTACTTCTGTTTCACTGAAATGTTTCTACAGTTTCTTATCTTATCTCTCCACTTATTTGAAAATAAAATACGTGATCTAAAACTGTAGCATTCTTAATTGGTTAAATACATTCAGTTCTTCTGTCCTGAAATGCTATTCTTTGCTCTCTAGATCAGATTCATTGCAGTTATCTGCTTCTGCCAGTGACAGTTGAAGATTCTTGATGGTTTTGTGTTTTTTTTTTTTTTTTTTTTTTTTTTTCTCCTTCTTCTCAGCTAGCTAGTGGTATTAAACCTGTGTATTTTTTCAGGGAGCTTCAATTTGCAAAGGCTGAGCAGGTCAATCTATTGTCCTTGCTGGCGGCCCAAGATGATGCTGGCCTGATGCACAATAGGCAGCCTTTGAGGGTCAGAGCCTGCATGTGGCTGATAACAGTGCTATTCTTGGCTGGAAAACACCATGATTAGTGAGCTTCAGTTTGTCTCAGCATGGGACTGGAGCTCAATGGCAAATCCTAAAGATGCCACATTTAGGGATCTCGTCTGTCCTGGCTTTTTCTTTAAGAATGGAAGCTTCAAACTCAAAAATCAACACACTGCTTCTTTGCTTTTTGATAATTTGTTTGTGCATTATTTTTTGTTTGTTTGTTTTTGATTGAAACCTATAGTAAATAAGGGTGGGAGAGTGTGGAGAGTGCAAACGTCAGATTTGCTGCTTCATCTGTATGCACAAGGTATGTACAATTCTACTAACCTCTGACAAACAGGAGTTGTGCTTTCTGATTTCCATCCTCATGAGACCACTTTCCTTCCCCTGCCCCTGGGATGGAGCAATCCCCTGGCAGGGCGTAGGCTGGGGCCTGCCTGGCTGGGGAGCAACTTTGTGGGAAAGGCCTTGGGAGAGAATTGGTTGGCAAGCTGGACAGGAGACCACAATAGTAGGAGAGACCTAGGAGCCACTCTTAGGTGCATGGCAGGAGGATGAGGGAGAACAAGAAATAAAATCTTCAGGATGATTGTGAGGAAGACCTATGAGGACAGCTGGGCAGGTTGCCATCTCTGTCCTTGGAAGTTTTCAAGACCTGACTGGAGCAACATGGTATTTGTTTCAGAGCTGACCCTGCTTTGAGTATGGAGATGGATTACAGACTTTGTGAGGTCCCCTCCTGTCTGAGGTATCCTGTGCTACTGTCATCTTTTTTCTTTAAATGCCTTTTGGAAAAAAAAAAAAAATCACCTCAAGCCTAACTAGTGAAAGGAAAAAAAAAAAAAAAAAAAGGAAAGAGATATGAGTCAAAATGTTGGGAAAGGTTAAATATTTGGATTTTTTTTTTTTTTTTTTACAGAAAAGGTTATATAACATTAGAATAGGCTGCCCAGGGAAATGGTTGAGTCACCATCCCTGGAGGTCTTCAAGAAGTGTGTAGATTCAAAACTTAGTAGCATGGTTTAGTGGTAGATTTTATTATCAGGGTAAAGGTTTGACTAGATGATCTTTGAGGTCTTTTCCAGCCTGAAAGATTCTTTTATACGTTAATATTAAAAAGTCATTATTTCTACAGATTTAAAAGTAAAGTCAATTTTAAAGTGCTCAGATTAGGTATACATAGGTGGGAACCATAGGGAACCTTATAAATGGGATTTACAGTGTATGGATCCATGCAGGACGCGTTAAATGTAGGAAACCAGACACTTCTTTCTTTAGGCTTAGAAAAGAGTTACAATCATAAACCAAACATCAGAGACAGTAACCATCTTGGATATGCAATTTATTAATGCAAGATCTATTTAGGAATGTAAAATTTTAATTACAATAGTCCTAAATTTACAAAATGCAGTGTTCTAAGATAGACTGCATACAGTATCAGAGAAGCATAGTACAAGATTTCAAGAACTTGAATAGGAAGAAATGAATGAGTATAGGGAGCATTATGTGATTTAGTGGAAAGAAAGAAAATGTTACAGCTACCTTGGGCATTCTACAGTTTAATCATTGGAATTACTACAAAAGAAAAATTTACAGAATGGGGAGCAATAAACTAACTTTAAAAAGTGTTGTGAAATCAAAGGATAATGCAGACAAGAAAGAAATAAATGTGGTAAAAACAAAACAGAAATGGATGGCTTTAAAGTCCTATGTGGGAAAAAGCAGGGTGAAGAGGAACAATTTATCATGGTAGGAAAAAGCTCAAAAGGAAAAAAAAAAAAAAGAAAAATAGAGACTAAACTGTAAATAGTTTCACTAATAAATGAAGAGGTAAAATGGTAATGCTTTAGACACTTAAGCTATTAAGACTCTTCAGGAAGTATCTTCACCTGTAATATGGAAAACATACAAGAATGAATGAAGCATAGCAAACATTTTGGTCTAAGGTTATGAAAAACTAAAGAAGACAATATCTCTGCTTAATGGTATTGACACATTGTTATTCTCTTCTCCACTTGCTAGCAAAGGTTAGATAATCAAATGTCTTTCAGGAATGCATTCCTAAATCCTTGCTTTGACATAATCTACAGCATTACCAGTACACCATAAAGTGAGAGAATCAAAACTGTGCCCCAGTAGTCAAATAAGTAGGAGGAAAAAATCATGTTTGCAGCATTGTTATTACCAGCTGCATAGTAACTTTATGGTTTTCTTTGTGTTATATATTCTATAAAGCTTCCCATTATAAATTAGACAAATAACGTAGGGTTATTGCATACTACTCAAGTTGAGTAGAGGTAGATTGAGCAATGCTTATAAAATGTTAGAAATGCTGGGAGCTATTTAACGATAAATACAACTATAAATATAGAATTAAAGCATGTATGCTTCACAGAACTCCTGTTTTATTAATACTTTTGATACACTCATTGAACAAATTAATATTAAGGGATTTAAATAAGAATTTGGCATCTCATATTCTCACAGGAGTAATGTACATATTCATACCTGGACCTCTTAGATTTTTTTTTTTTTTTTTGGTGATTCTTTTCTATTTTGACTTTGTATGATGTTTTGTTTTCAGAAATACTGATGAGATGCAGTTTGGCATGATCTGAAGTTAATAAAAAAAATGAGTAAATTAGTTTAGTTACTTTCATGCTTTTGTTGGTTTTGTTTGTTTTTGGTTTTGTTTTTATATTTTTAATGTGGGAAAGCAGGTAGGTACTTCAGCACGTGGTTACTATTCTTGAAAAGTAAATCCTGAATATTATTCTTGTTAAGACTTGTGTTTCTATGTATGTGTCAACTGGAAATAAGCTGCATAAATTATTTTTGCTAGCAAACTTTCAAGATTTTCCAGGTAACAAGAGCCCTAATGTGAGGTATAAACAGCATGAACAATAAACAGGAAAGATGCAAAGGCAACAAACAGAAAACTATGTTTTCTGTTTGTTTCATACAAACAGAAAACTATGGGAGAAGTTATAGGATTAGTAACTGAATAGTTTTTAGGGAATTGTGCAACTTTAGTTTAAAAAAAAAAAAAATCTTAATGGAATTTTTTGAAAAGTCATTGAATTGTCATGGATTTAAATAAATTTATTACAAAAAAAAAATAAAAAATCCAGTAATTAGAGAGAAAGGTTAATAATCCTTTTTTATCATCTGAATGGACTTAAGTGAAGTTGTTGACCTTTTTTTTCTAATGCATAGTTCTGTTCTTACTGATTTAGTGTAATGCCTTTAACACTTGGTAGTGACCAAAACTGAACTTGTGCTTAAATGGCCTCTCAACATACCTTATGCTAATGTACCAGCTTGAACTTGATCTAAATCAGTAGATTTAGATCACAGTGAGTGAGTGGGTTATTTTCTGTCTTGAATAGCAAATCCATTAGTTTAACTGAAATTTTGCACCTCTGATGAGTTCTAGTACAGTGTTAGCTTCCTGGTCAGATTTGATCAGTTTCCTTTGTGCTGCCTGCCAAGAATCAATGCTGCATATAAATCCAGTGTTATACATATTCTCACCATATGCCATTTTACTGTGCTCTCCTGTGTGTTTCCAAAGTAAAATATCTGCTGTACGGAGGAAAATGAAGATGTGCAGGAGCGTCAGAAATCCTATCAAATGGTTTCTTCAGAACTTTCAAGAAAAGTTTTACTGTAAGTCTACAGAAAGTTGCTTGTCTAAACCATTTAGTGTGAGGTAATATTGATTGGGGGAAGGATGAAAATGTATAATAATTCCTCTAAAGCCTCATTTAATCAGACAGAAATAACAGTACTGGGTTAAGGGACAAGCAGTTAAACAATATCTAAATTTCTGGGAAATAAAGACTAGGAGGAAAACAGCAGTAGCAAGGAAACAAAAACACTCCTACTCTAGAACAGAGGTACCAAATTATCTATGATGAGGAATCTTACTATACTAAAATAAATTTATGGCAAAAAATGGAGGAAAATAAATTGTGGTCTTTTTTTTTTTTTTTTCTTCTTCTTTTTTTTTTTTCATTAGAGCTGGAAAAAAGGCAATCAAATGTTCTTGACTATGTCTAAATAGAATCAGCAGAAAATCTGTTCAAAGAGTACTGCTAAATAATTATCATATGAATTTTTGGTTTTGGGAAATAACTACTACTTAGTAATAAACATCACTACTGTAGGTCTAATAGGAGAATAACATAAGGCAAAGACCAGCTGGCATAATTTTCTTCTCACTTGCACATTTCTTTTTACACTGGACTAATTCTATCTCTTTCATTGGATCTATTCACGATTTAAAGAGCTACAGTGAGAAGACAAGGAAGTCCTCCATATGCTTAAAAAATGCCATCAGATACTTCTTGGTCATATCATGACCTTTGGGTTTACCCTAAAACACAAAGTATATACTCTTGTAACAGGAGGATTGTGCAATTCATATAGACAGTGTTCTCAAGTGTAGCCTTAGCACCACTGAGACTGTCAGAGTGATTTGTGGAGGTGAGTAGGTGCCTTGAGCATAGTGATATTTTCATAAATACCTAACTTTGTCTTACTTTGCTGTATATTTGATATCTTAATACCTCTAGAAATATGGCATTTTGTTTTTCTTCCTGATGCTCCTAGTTCTTTCTTAAGCACAGAATGTTATTTTTCAGATGGATAATTTGAGCAAAAAATAGTGATTTTTCTTGTGCAGAAAATTTCCTTTTATATGGTTCTTCAGCTGTTTAGATAAGGGTGAAAAAAAATATGTGGAAAGAAAGCGCTCATGTTAGGATTATGAAACAATTGCAGCCAATCTAAATTTCGCATAATACATCTCTGCTTTATTATTCTTGTCCTCAGTAAATATTTAGTTTTAAGCTCCACTTCAAGTTTGCCCTGAGTCAGATTCCACCTGACACAAATTATTTCTTCTGAATAGGGAGGTACTTTATGAAAAGGAGATTATGAGCTACATGGTGAAAGGCTGCTCAGACAAAGCTGGTAATAAAGCAGGACCAGAGAAGCTCCAGACGACTTTAGCTAATCAAATGCTAATCTTGCCATCATGTCTGCTAAACAAAACACAGCAGGTAAAGTTGAAGTTGAGGGCCCTGGCTCTAGATGTTCTAGCTAGAAGTTCTAGCTCTAGATGTCTACTTTGGTCTCTGTGTTTCCTGCCCCACTGCAGCATTGTCTCAGCTGGTTTATTTCAGTGCACAAGGCTGTACATTGTAGCAGACTGCAGTAGAACCACTCTGCAGTGAGATGTAGGGGTTGAGTGCTGATGGTCCTAACTTCTGAAGTAAACCATCTCTGCTCAACACAGTCCTTATTCTCCATTTACATGTAGTTACTAATTCTTTAAATCCGGTATAGGAATTTCCAAGTCATCCTTCTCCCCACTCTTCCCAAGTGATCTGTTGCTTGTCCCCTCCACAGGAGATCACACAGTGCTTTCTTGTGATCTTGTTTCTTGTGTGATTGTTAAGATCTGAGTAGTAAATTGACCTGTTGAAATATCTACAGCTGCACTTCTAGGTTAGTATACTTCACTCAGCTGATCACTCCTCTCACTTTGCAGGAGGACATTGACAGCTCTGTTGTGTGATATGCTTTGTATGATGAGACTGACTATGAAAAGTTTTAATTTTAAACAATAATAAAGACTTGTTAGGATTTTACTTTACTTTAGGACATGATGGTCAGTAGAACTCATCATGGATATGGTAGGGAGAATATAAATCCTTCTGATAAGAAAGATCTCCTAAATTTGATCTATCAACAGAGGAACTGTAATGAGGAAGTGGAGTTTGATGTGTGTGGGAGGGAGGCAATGTCAACATTTACTGCTTCCAAGTCATCTTCTGTTTCTACTGTACTTCTGGGCAAGTTTTTTGTTTTCTTGAAAATCTCCCCGGATTCCTTCTCTTTGCAAAAGATATTTTGTGACATGAACTTTAAGAAAATATTTTCCTCTCTATTCTTCACTATATTATTATAAAATACTTACAGGAAAAACTCTGAAACTAAAGTTGTTCATAAAGAAATATAAAAATTTAAAGAGTTAAAAATAGCAGGATATTTTTGGATTGATACATCAGGTTCTGATGTCTCAAGCAATACTCTTAAGGCACAACAAGGTCCATTAATTGCTAGAGGCAGCATAAGCTTCAGTAGAAAAAATCAGCTACCTTTATTAAAGTCTGTAATAACAAGACCTTTGAGACCACATTGATTAGTCTCAGAAATGTGATTGAAGAAAGTTGTCAAGAAAACTTCCCTGGCTCATGTCTCTTTAGAGTAGTTTTAAAGTCTTTTCTTCGGTATCTTAGTAGGTTTCAGAGTTTATTTTAGAGAAAATATTTTCTGTCAAATTTGCCCTTTTATGAAACATAAAAACTAAACACCCATTGTGTATCTGTTAGTCCTTACATTCTTGGGAAAATAAAAGAGAAAATCTCCATAAAAGCCACTAAAAGCAAACACCAAACTGCAGGCATTATTCTCTTGTCTAAGGTGTTGGATTCGTTGTCATCTTGAGAAATGTAGTTGTCCTTTAATCCAAACACCATTTTATGCACATAATAAAAATGATTTCTAACCAGTAGTCACATCTAGCCATTGGCTCATAAATTCTTACCAACCCCATCTTGTTGTCCCTGATGAAGGACGTTTCTTTACCTGAAGCCAAGAACACTTCCAGCAGGCACTCACGTGTTGAGTTATGAAACAAACAACTGTAGGCATCAGAACTAACAGAGAAGAACTGCCTAGAACAGTTAAACTAAAGCAGAATTAGCTTACATGAGTCTTGTCCTCTTCTCTGAAGTCTTCTGAAATAAAACATAAAATTGTGTTAGCATATGTACATAAATAAATGCATGTATGCATGAAAATGCAATGCTTCTGGAGTTGTAAAAAATATTTAAAAGAAAAGAAAGAAAGAAAAATAAAAGTCTTCTGCCAATTTTGTTCATTTGTCAACTATTACATAATGGAGAGTAAAGTCAGGTGATAGCAAATAATAATAAACATACTGCAAACTGATTACTAGACAACTACTCAATAAACCTGGTTTATTGCAACAGAGAAACTACTTTCCTGGAGCAGTTATGACCACCTCTAAATCAGTTTTCTAAGTAATGTGTCAGTTCAGATTCCATAAAGCTGCATTGCTCTGACTGAGAACACGATGTTTTTTGAGGATGCAGTTAAAACACAGACAGATAAGATTGAGTCTCCCTATAAGTTCATTGTCTTACAGGATTCTCTACAGCTTAAGTTGAGCCTAGGAATGTCCTCATTGTCCTTGTCTGAAGTTTTATTGCATCTAAACAGCATATTAGTGTTTTTAATGCATTTTGCCATATATTTTTCTACCCTAGTTAACTACTTTTTGCTTCACTTGGAAATTCTGGAAGGTAGGGCTGCTTGATATACAGGAGTTGTGTTACAAAGAAGGAACTTATTCCAAGCAGGAAGAACTTGTCATGGCAAGGGTCCATCTTCTCCATTGATCCAAGCCAAACAAGCCATCTTGGTCTCCTCTTTCTAAGGAACTATAGAAGTTGGTAGAAGTTGGTGAGTTATTTCACCTCAGTCTAAGGCACCTGTCTTGGAACAAATCCCTTTGGAATGAATGCTCTTGCTGTCTCTATTGATTAGAGGGTGCCTACCTAATCATCTCAGACTGCCTGGTTGGATAAGGTGAATCTCACTCTAGATTTGTATGTTTATCAGGTGGTTCTCTCATGTGATTTCATACAGGAAGAATGTGGTTGGGAAACTTTGGTCTGTCTTTAAAAAACTTGCCTGGTGTTTTTCAAGTCTGTGCTGCGATCCTAGACTGGTCATGATAGAGCAATCTTTCCCAGGAATTTCAGCCAGCTGGTCTTCTCTCTTCCTATTCAGTTAGCCTAGGTCCTGTAATCATCATTTTGCTGCCCTTGAATTGTTGTCACAGTAAGCAAATTGAACTTTCCATCATTCTGTGTGTGCCCTGCCACACCACGGTGCTGATTAGGCCAGTTAAGCAGGTTGTCTCTTCTTTCATTTTGGCCAGAAAAATTAACTATCCCTTTGTTCACATGCTTTCTGCAGTGGATCGATAGCAAGAAATGCGAAAGAACAAATATCCCTCTGTATCACCTCAGTAGCAAGCACCCACTGAGAATAGTTCAGCACTGGTACTCTGCTCACAGAATAGGTATATTCAGAGAATATGATATAATTTGATTGACAGCTATGACAGGGTCAGGGAGAACAATCTACAGAGAAAGAGTTACTGGGAGCAGAACTGTGAGTGTGTTTGTATGGGGGGAAGGAATTTAGTGTTGTCAAAGAAAATGCAGGAATATGGGGGAAAATGAGTGGTGGTAGATTAGTTATGTTTGGGGAAAAACAGAAAAGAGAGAGAAGAAGATCTGAAGTAAGACCAGAACGGGCAGCCAAGGAAAGCAACAGAGTTTTAAGGAAGACTAACACTTTGGGCAAATAAGTATTGATGGACAGTGGTATCAGTCACTAAATTAAGGAGAAAGTAACCTAAGCATAAAATATTCCTTAAAAATGGAGGGAGGAGTCATCAAAATAGGTACTAATGGAGAAAATGAATGAAATTAAAAATTGCCTTTCTCATTTGATAGAGCGGTTAATGCCAACATTTTACAATAACTTGAAATCTTTATTAACATTGTGTGCACCACAGCTTTTGAGTGTCTGACAAAATGCTAGTAAAACTTCACTTGACAAGAGTATGCATGCCTCTGATTCTCCTTAGTGCCAGGATTTCAGAGTAGTCAAAGGCAGTCCTCAAGTTTTTGGCAGTCTTTTAGGTATCCCAGCTGCCAATCATTAAGCAGCTTGAAATTCAGACTGAACTCTTCTACCTGACATGATATCCAGTAGGGAGCCAATTTTGAGAGCAGAGGACAGGTGTGTTATGTCCAGGCTCTAGCTTCCTCCAGGCTGATGGTTTTATGCCTAAATTGATTGTGCTGTTTTAAGCCAGTCAGGCAATAATTATGACTTGTATAAATCTGAAACCTTTTATTTTTTTTTCCTGTGGGGGCAGAAGTGGTAATAGAAAATGAGTCAGGACTAATCAAATAATCCCAGCTAGTATTTAGGGACTGTTATCTCCGATTAGGAGCTAATCTCGTCTGCTGGATGGTGGGTGGTGTTTATATTGAAATAGTGATACAACCAAGTAATCAGAATTGTTATTAATACTTGTTAAAAAGACGGGCTGTGTTTCTGATGTGCATGTGTTTTTGTTTTTGTTGTTGTTTTGCTTTTTGTTTTTCTTTCTTTTTGGGGTGCTATTCCAGGATAGCTTCTGATAGCTTCTGATTTCTAGCCATTGAAAGACATTACTCGTCCTTTATTTTTTTTAAAGATCAATTTAATTGCTTCATTGCATTGATTTCCAGAACCTTAGCAGTAGGGTTAGAAAGAATGTAATATAAGAATACTAATTATTAAATAAATATCCTTGTTATTACACCATTCTTAAGCAATATCTGCAAAACCTTCATTGTTAGTTAATATTTTTAACTATCATAAAAAATTCTGCGCTGTTTGTCTCATTCTTTACAGTCTTATGAGATTTTGCTGTTTCTGTTCTGTTGGCTTTCCATGCTTAAATAGTGTTTTTATCTACTTAGATCTGCAAGATCAGTCATTTTGTGACCTTGAATGTCTGTGTGTCTTTGTATAGCAGTAAACAGAACAGAATCCCACTGGCATACTGAGTAATTATGAAGATTATAAGATTATGACAATATTTAGTTATTATAAGATTTAACTGTAATAGGTTAACCCTTTCAAAGTTCCCCGTTAGCAGCCTCGTGCCATCTTTGTGGATCAGCTTTCCTTTCTGGACAGTGTCTTTTATAGGACAGGAGAAAAATCTATAGACATGAGTTAGTGTGGCTCATCCTGTGAGATGCATCCTGACCGTAGGTGCTGCTTGGAAGGGAAACAAGAGTCATGGAAAGCCCAGAACTGTTTCTCTCACAGAGACTTCTAGCCATGCAGCTCAAATGCACAGTGAGCAAAGAAGACTTTGCTCACTGTGCATTTGACAAGTCATGCTTTGACAAGTCTTAATATTTCAGTTAGGTTAGTTGTTTTTTCTTCTGATGGAAAATTTGAGCTTGGATTCAAACTCTTTCATTTTGAGTACCTTCAATGAATATAAAATATTTTGGTCTTTTTTTTTTTTTTTTTTGGAAAGATTTCTATTTTCCAGTCTGTTTTATTCCTTGGTGTTTAATGATAAGCAAATAGTTATCTTAATTTTTAAAGATCTATAGAAGACCTGCAGTAATTGCCATAGAAAATATTCACATAAATAAAAACAGTCACTAGTAGCTAGTATTTACACTGAATCCTAGAGAAATTTTAGAAGCTGTAAGTTATCAGTTATTCTTGGAGTTCATGACTAGACAAGATCCCTCTTTAGGTAATCAAGAAAAACTGAAACTTACTTGATATTCACAGAAAATCATATTTTTCATTTTGAGTAAAATGAGTACAGGAATTCATGCAGGATCCACATTTACTCATATTTACTGATATTTTAATTGCTCTTCCTCAGGGGCTGAGAAACAAGGCCAAGTGAATCTCAGCAGTAAGGAGCTGGAAGCCAAGCTTTCTATGGCATTATGGCTGTCACCTTTTTTTCTTTTCTTTCTGCATTTTTTTCCCTTAAGTGTTGCAACAGTTTCATTGATGGAAGTGTGGTATGCATGTACATGTATGGTAACTATAACATTGGCTGGTATGATTGATGTAGAACATGTCTTAACCTATGGACAAGAGTGAAGTTGCTGAAATTATTTGGGTTTATATCAGCTATAAATATGTTTGTTAGTTGTGTTTTATTAAACAGACATATAACTTTTTAAAAACTTAAATCATATAAGCAGTCTTTCTCATAATTCCAAGTGAAAATGAAATGAAAGAAAGTAATTAAATAATTATACTAAAAAATAGGTGAAACTGTCATTCATTTTGACAAGACCTTCCTTGTCTAACTAAAATACATCACTGAAGGTCAGTTCGTTAGAGGTATACAGTGGAACTAGAAATTAGCACTGAAGAAATACTGAATAAAAATTACTTTTTAGTACTCGCTGTTTCCTTCTGTAATAATGTATAACAGGCATGAAATGAACTACTGTGAGAAATGTCCTACAGAGCATTAGAAGGTGGTTTCTTTTCTTTTTTTTTTTTTCTTTCTTTCTGATGTTTCTTGAAAATACTTATAAGCATGTAATTTTCATCTTCTATATTTATTGCAGAACAACATCTCGTTGAAAGTATGGAATTAGAAATTCAGGATTGCAGTCATTTTAAAAACTGCTGTGATTCTACTGAACTGTCCCATTCACAAAACTCTGTCTTTCCTAGAATGTATGGACATAGTGCACTTTTTAAATAGATTTATTAAAAAATTGCCTTAAAAATGTGACTTCTCAGAACAGTTTGGCATGTGTATATATATAAATGAGCACAAAATGTTTAAACTAAACAACCTCCTTGGAGACAAAGAGGTTAAGAGGCCAAAGACATTCTACCTGGATAATGTGCTGCTTTGTATATTTTCACAATGATTCTTTCGCTTTTAAAATGTGGTCTAAAATTTTAGTTTGGTCTATATGTTGAGTAAGCTGATAAGGCAATATGCTTAAGCAGAGTGCTGAATCAGGTCCCTCATTCAGATATGATCTTCATTTCAGTATGCAGAAAAGTTTTGCTACTATAAATGAAACTGGATCACTTTAAATCTTTTTTTTGTGACCTTTTCAAACTAGAAGTATTTTTATACAAGTTTAATGAATATCAGTTTGTTGAGTTTTTTTAAAGCATTTGCTTTAAAAACAGCTCTTTTTGCTTTTTTTTTCCTATATTTTTGAAACTGTTTCTAGTTTATTGAAAGGCACATACCTAAAGTAATACAAATGTTAACAGCAGCTGGCAATGAAAATCCTTGAAGATGGAGGGGGGGGGAGGGGGGAAGCCTTTTGTTTGCAGGCTTCCTGCAAAAAAAAAACCAAAAACATTGTCTACCATTTGTGTGAATCTCAAACCAAGGAGTCTTAAACATAGATCTTAACTGATGAGAAAATTTAGAGATGTTGTTGTTCACTTTCCCTCTTATATGATATTTGACATTTTGGGGTTAAAAGTAACAACGCACAAAATAAAGTATTTTGAAAACAAACTTGTAATTTGAACTCAGACAAAAGTATACAGGCTTGGTAAGATTTGAAAAGTGTTTAGAGTAGTCTGTATGCCAAGCAAACAATTATTTACCATTATACTTTTTTAAAGTGCATCTTTATTTTAAGTAGTACAGTATTTAGATGTAATATCTTATTTATCTTTAAATATTTTACGAGTTATATTTAAAGAAAATTCATTTCATTTACTGTGTAAGAGATCCCAGGAGGCATGTCACTCATGTCACTTAAAGCTTTATCTGAGTTTTTGGTGTGTTTTATAGAATGCTTGAATTTTCTTTATATATATATATATATACACACACACACATATATATATGTATATATATATATATTTTTTTTTTTCCAAAATAATGTTCTGTTTGAAACAACTCTGGAAGATTCTGTAAAGGTCATGATTGCTGCAATGCATTTCCTGCACTCTTTTTCATTTTTTTTTCAGCATTTACAGAATGCTTTTACAGCATTTCCATTTTGTGAAAAACTTTACACAAAATATTCAAGAATGGATGGAGAGAAAATAAGCAGCAACAGGGATGATATATACTGTGGGCAGTTGGATAGCTGAATCTGAAACAGAAAAGGGCAGAGCTTGCAGAGAGAAAAACAGAGAGAATAAAAGAATTAAAAGAGGGAGGAGCTTAAAGATATGAGGAAAGAGCCCCCAAAGGAATTTATTGTTGGCAGTAGTGCAAATTTTTCTCCTCTGCAGAAATAGATTTACTTGGAAGATATACCAAGTGATGTTTTAATGATGAGTACTGTAGTTAGCAAGTAGGCAAACTGCTGACTTTGACTGGTAGTTATTAGTTATTCATCTCATGTGAATTGTTATTTAATTGCATAATATTACTTCCTATCCAGTGGTTGAAACAAAGCATGCCTAGCAAATAGAATAAATTAAAAAGAATGCAAGTATAGCTGAATAGGCATGACACGTGAAAAATCTTTGGAGCTGCTCAGTATATTGCAGGTATTCATCAGGAGGAAATCAACATAACACATGCCAAAGAATCTGTACTCGGGTAGTGCATTTGGTGACAAATGTCTGCTTTTCTCCCCTTCCATCCAGCTATAACCAAATCTCCGTACCTCATAAATGAAATTATTGTTTTTGCTGAACATGAAGCATAGTATGCAGAATGCCTCCCATCCTCCATTACTGTCCCGGTTTCTTCAGTTCTGTGAGTCAGTGGAGCACTGGAGGTCAGCAGTCGGTCTTGCCCAGCATGAACTTTAGGAGTAAATGTCAGCAAGCTCCTAAGCTAGCAGTGGATTTCTCATCAAAGTTTAAGACCCTGGTAAAGCTCTTACTGATGCTGTGGTGATGATCAACATGTTGTATGTATTTCCATTTCAAAAGAAGATAAACCTAGGGACTTGACTGAAATAAAACAACTGTGCAAGAAATACTGTGATCTTACCAGTCTTTAAGTTTCTCTAATATAAACCATCCATAAGAAGCTTTGTCCTCTTAATCCTCGCTGGTTTTTAGACAATTTGTTGTCTAACAATTAAGTACAGATGGTTTGGAGCTGTAATGCTGATAAACAAAGATGCTTAGGATTGCTTCAATTTCCGGGTTGGATTTTAACAGTAATCTACGTCTGAAACATATGAAATCTGTTTTTACCTGAACTCTAATGCCCGTTTACAGATAGTTGACATATTTCAGTGATTACAGTATGTATATAAAATACCATGATTATGTTTAGAATCCTAGAATGACTTGGGTTGGAAGGGACCTTAAAGATCATCTAGTTTAGTGGATGAATAAATCTGTAAACAGTCTGTGTAACAGTGTCCAGCTCTTCAGCCTGTGGCACATTGTGACACGACTTTCTGCTTCTTGTAGCTGTGCAAGAAGGGTCTTCTACCGTCAAGGGAGGTTTGATTTTGCAGATGCAATACCACAGTGAAGAAACTGAGATGCATGAGAAACTCTTCAGAACAATTATTTAATGTGGAGGAAATAGATGAAGACTCCCAGAATGATTCACTTCATAACATCTTTTTAGGAAATTCTGCCTTTCTCTTCTTAAAACATAGACATGGGCAAAAGTAAAAGTTTTAAGACTGTGCAAGATTTTCATTGATTCAGAATTTTATGGGGACACCTGATCAGTTTCGAGGTTTCAAATAACACCATTGCCACGATTCTATAAGATAGACATTTTAAGTTGATAAAAGATCATGTCATATAATTTTAAATTCTATATAAGCAATCGCCTCTGTGTGATTTCTGACTGATGGGTCTCTATTTTACAGCAGCTGTACAGCGTCAGTCGCAACTTCAGTGTTGACCCCTAAGTTTTCTGCAGCTTTTGACAAGATGAGAGCTTTTATGTCAGCAGGAAGCGTGTCAATAAGACATCACACACATTACACACATGTTCAATACAACTTTCTTCAAGTGGTATTTTGCTTGGGCCTTTTAGGTAACATGTGAGGAGGGATAAAATATCTGATAAAATATCTGATAGCTGATACTGAATTTGTTCTCATGCTTCAAACATAGTTTTGTTGAACGCATATGCTTGCCTTTTGCTGGAGAAGTTAAGGGCCATCTTCTGTAATAGTGAAAATTAATGTGGGTGTTCGAGCTAAAGAAAGCAATGTTGGTTCATATTAATTGAAGATCTGTCTCCTTAATGTTTGGATATCAAAATTTAAGGTACTATTTAGTGTGAATTGACTCCTTTTAATTAACTTCTAGCATTAGAATACAAGGAATTTTGTTGAGGCCATTCTAAATGCTTTAAAATTAGTGATTTAATAACATATGAGACCAAATTAGCTCTTTGACTGCTTCTGGATGAGGGAACAGGGAGCTGCTTAAGGAAGGAGTCAGCACGGGATAGTCTACAGGGAGACAACAACCCAGCCAGGACCATTTTGGACAAGCTGTGCTGGAAAACTGCTCCCTGGCCTCTTCTGGAAGCTTTCCATAGTGGCAGGTGCTTCAAGTCCAGAAAATATGGAAGTTTTCACTGCTGTTCCACAGTAGCAATCATGTGTTGTGGCAGACTCTTTCTTCTTCATTTTCCTTCCAGGTTGGCTGGCTCAAAGTCTCTTGCTGGCTTCCACTCTGTTTTGGGTGTTGCTGCTAGCTGCAGGGTTCCTGCCCTTACCTTCAGGGACAAGTACATGCACAGCGAAGAAAGTCACCTTTCCCTTCATAATCGTTGCAGCAGTCCTCTCTCTCACTTCTGTCCCTGTAAGCAGATCCTGAGCATTTATTTACTCCTCACTTCCAGCGTTGTTTCAGCCTTTCACTCTCACCTTGCTCCCTTGCAGTAGTGGCACTGCAGGCATTTTTTTTTTTTTTTCTTTTGGGATTCAGTATCTAAAGGCTGCATGCTATGGAGGACAGAAGCAGTGGCTGACCTGTATACCTAGCTATTTTTGTCAGTATTAACTATCCTGTTCAAAAAAAGTGTACTGGCAGCAGAATACCCATCATTATACAATTCTCCAAAAGTGTTTGAGCCAGTGAAGTATCTTCTCAAATAAATGGGCAGAATGTGTGTATGGACCTTATTCCTGTATATTTCTATTTTTTGTTTGTTTGTTTGTTTTGAGAATAGTGAATCAGAGTTAAACCTGCATGTAGGTAGCCATGTTCTTGCAGTGAAATTGTCATCACTGGTTTTGTCTCAAGAAAAAAAAATAAAATCCTGTCTGGCTTCATTTTGCCACCATGACTAAACAAACCCTGCAATGTGCACAGGAGTTGGTAGGTGAAGATATGTGTGCTTAGTTTTCATAGGAGTTAATGTTTTAAAAGAATGGAATGGTCATGTTTGTAAAGCATTCAGGTGCTCTGATGAAGAGCACAATATAAAAATAAAAGCTTAAAGATGAAGAAGAACCCATTTCATTCAGCTGCAGTTTACATCTTCAGAGAGCCAGTAACTATTTTAAGGATATTCCTGTGTTTTGATTCTCAGTAGCTTTCCTTATAAATATAAATAATAGAAAATCAAAAAGAGGAAAATTAGCTTTATAGCAAAATGTTGCCAGAGGCCTGCTACTATAATAACCACACATCCATAATTTATAGGGAGCTTGCAAGAAACTGCAGCTTTCTAGTTTCTTCTGAAAAAGGTGAATCTTTTGTGAACTCCTTTTGCTTGGAAGTTTGGCTGCTTTTCCAACCTGAAGCACAAACAAAACAGTATTTCCCCTTCTCTATGTTAAATGGAAGATGTTTAGTTTCATCTAGAATATTACGATTAGAGATTTTATATCCTGTAACACAGCAAAAGAAAATGCATTCTTGCAACTGTTATAAAAAGGCTCATTTTGTTTTTATATAATTATGTGCTGAAAAGTTTCATTTTAAGTTCAGAGTGATTCTTCTTTAAATCCGCTCTGAACTTTGAGCCTGAGTTTTCTTTCTGAAGCCAAGCACAAATACTATAGAGGCATTCACAGTATCTTCTGCAAAATTTGCTGAACAGTACAGTAGATACCACAGCCAATGGCTAGGCCTTATGAAATAATGAAGTGCTGCAATTGCTATTCACTTAGGATGTGCCAAAAGTCTGTTATGTTCCTATTAGAACAGAAGAAAGGTGAAACAGATCCCATGGCGTGTTCCTTTCCTGCTTAGCTACATCTGTGTATGCTGCTTTGAAGTATAGATGGTGAAAGGAGTGCATTCCTTATGACTCCTTCACAGCTCTTTGCTGTTTTACAGTGTTATATATCCTTCCTGGTTCTTTGCTGAGTGACTAGCACTTGCAAGGCTAACTGTTGGGTCCTAAGTTATGGTTCATTAATCTTTTTTTTTATTTTTATTTCTTTATTTTTTTATTATTTATTTATTTATTTATTTATTTATTGGTAAAGCAGTCCAAGAACTAGCAAAGCTGATCATCTTTTCTGTCTATAGCTGCTTCACCATACAGGAATAACTGATTGTGCCAATTTTTATTTCTTTCCTCAAAAGAAAAGCCAGTTTAACTTTCTGTTTCTATGGTCACAACTGAGTCTGTTAGCCTTTGTGTCTTGCCCAGTAGCTAGACTTTTTACAAAATTAAGGGTCTCTAGCCTGACTTCTGTTTTCAGTCTTGAGTATTTATTTCAAGGGAATGATTTTTTCTGTAATACTATGCTATTACAGATGGATGTGGTGGAAAAAATATGCGAAGGTATTTTGGAGGAGCATTGCCACCAATGCAGGCTGACTAGAGTGCTGTAGCTGTACAAGACATAAACAGCATAAATGGGTACAAGAAGCTCTTGTTTCAGTAGTTTGTGTTTGCCTATAGGTAATGGTGTAGGATAATTGAACACAAGAAACAACAAAGGAAAAAAAGTTTTTCTTCTTTTAAATCCCCTTTCTAGTTCACATCAGAGATGAGATCTATAACAGAGATCTCTACATTCAACATGGCTTGCTGCCAGTGAAATGCAAATTAGAGCCTGGCTTCTGCAAGCTTCAAAGCCAGGCAGAAAACAAGACACTGCATCTTTAAGAAGTGCTTATTTGGCATTTACTTATTTAGTTAAAGATCATTGCCAAGCAGAACTCCCGTGGGAGGAGTGGATGGCTCATTGGGCCTCATGGGGAGGGCGGTAATTAAACTCTGAAGGCAAGCAATGATGTTAAGCTAAAAGCTCATCTTTAAATAGTAATACACTTGCAATGTAAAGTGGAAGGCCCTCGGGTGCCTGTTGACATAGCGTTAGGAGCTGGCACTTTTTTATATAAAAGCTAAATTGAAGAAACTGTTATGAGCTCATCTGCATAAAGCAATATGATTCTGCCTGAGGGTGTGGGCAACAGGGAGTGATTAGCAAAACGTCTTTTTCCCTGCTACTCTGTTGCTCTGCTAACACGCCACTTGTCACTGAGAAATTTGAGATACCATATGCCAACCTGTGTCTACGGAGACCCCCTTGCTGATTGCACATTGAAAAATTCCTCTTCAACACATGAGGTGCTGTCAAAAGACATTTCTGAGACTGCACAAAACATGCTGGAAAGAAAAATCTCGTGTTGCCTTCCTATTCCTTCCTCTAGTGTTGTATCTGACCCTTCCGATTCCAAACTTTAGACCTGAAGCAAAACACAGCTAGAGAAGAAGAACTGGACATTCTATGCTGACCTTTATGTCCTCCTCATCCCATGTGGGTTGGACTTTTTTATGCAGAATAACCTTCAGCATGATGATGCTCCAGTTCCTATAGAGGAATCACTGCCAGCTTGATTTCTGTGGAGATCTGGATGGGGGCATTCACTTTGCTTAGCAGCAGTTTCAATTCCTCATAGCTTTGTCTCCTGGGGCAGAGAGGGGGCACCAGATAGAATGATATTAATAATGAAAAGAAAATGAATAACAAGCAATAATACAATTTCCTGTCATACCAGTTGCAGAACTCAATTACTTAAAATAAATGAAATAAAGAATCCTGTAAAACGTAGTTCAAGTGGCAATTTGTGTGTGTGTGTGTGTTTTGAGACAGAAATTGCTTTTTCTGTCTTAACAAAATATCCCTAATTTTCCGTCTTAGCATTTTGATTTTCATATCTGATGTTGAGTGGAAGATGTAATTAGTATGTATAATATGTGCATACAAGTACACACTGAGCTCTTCAGAAACATATTTTAATGTGACATTTCAATATCCTGGATAAGTGTTCTACCTACATTTCAGAACTGAAAAATATGCAGGGATGTCTTCACTTTTAGGTTGTTTTATTTTTCTGTGAAACTGGATGTACTGCTGTAGTAAAATGAAAGGCTGTCTTCACAGAATCATTGAATGGTTTGGGTTGGAAGGGACCTCAAAGATCATCTAGTTACAACACCCTTGCTATAGGCAGGGATGCCACACACTAGATCAGGTTGCTCAGGACCTCATCTAACCTGGCCTGGAACACCTCCAGGGATGGGGCTTCCACAACCTCTCTGGGAAACCTGTTCCAGTGTCCTACCCTATGAGTGAAGAATTTCCTTCTAACCTCTAATCTAAATCTCCCCTCTTTTAGTTTAAAACCACTCCTCCTTGTCCCCTCTTAAGTCTTCATTTTGCAGAAGATATGCTGGTGGATATTCTAAAAAATAACTTTTGAAGGCATAGAGATATTTATAGATGATTGTCAGATATTCTGAATTGTGCCCTTTGAAATGACATCAAAAACATCTGATGTTTTACATAATATAGACATAATCTATCCAAATGGTGGCCTGCTAGATGACTCAGCCTAGACCCTAAATGATCTTGGATTCATTCTAGCAAACTTGTGCCTGTTGACATGCTGTGCATCAAGAGCAATCACTGAGGTTCTCTGCTGTGGAAATGCTGAAGTTGGTTGCTTCTAGTTTTTGTTGCATGGAAAGAGATTGGCTTTATTGCATCACGTGAACTGAAGGTCATTCCTTAAAAACAGTCCCTTGGACATTTTGGAGATTATATTTCAGAATCCAAGCAAAAGTATGTTTCTTTGTGTGAACATCCATGCACTTAAAATACCAAACAAAGTATATTCAGTAGTTTAACAGTGGTATATGGGACATTCACCATTAACTCACTGATTCTCCTACAAGACTGATAGTGAATAAAATAATTTCTGTCATCTTTCATCAATGTAAATCTGTTCAGTGTTAGGTGAGCTGTCTAAATGATCACTTATCTAGAGGTCCCGTTGATTAGGACAGCATGTCTGAACCTCAGATACACTGCATGGGTCATACTATCGATGACTGTTCACGTAACAAATCCAAATACTGCCAAGAAGCTGAGGACAAACTAAGCATTCATCTTTGGGAAGTCTGATTCAAGCATTTAGCAACAATTCGGAGAACTTGGGACACAGTCAGTCTGAAAGGAATATGAAAGAGGATCCTCTCGTAAATGGGACTGAAATATAACGACAGTTTAAATTTGGAAAGCTGGTGTAACTATTATGCCAGTGCTGTTTCTAGCCTATGTGTAGAGGGTTTCAATGCCCCAGGCTGCCTGTTTGCTGAGCGTGAGTGGGGAAGCTTGTTTATTCTTCCTTCCCTGTCATGCCACTTATGACAAGAAGAGACATGAAAAGCTCAAGGGGCTAATCAGTTTTTAGGCTCTGACCCACATTTTGAGTTAGCAGTAATTATGAAATATAGGAATTCTCATGTCTTATTATATCCTGAGAAAGGCAATGATTCCACAATTGCTCCAGAATTAACTCTGTGTGAATGAGAAGTTAATCAGGCTCCATATCTGTTTGAAAGAAACTAAACAGTGGAAGGGAATGAAAACAAAATGCAGGTGATGATGATGTGAGTGAAAATGTTTCTTTCTTTCTTTCTTTTTTTTTTTTTTTTTTTCTTTTCTCTGTTTTGTTTTGTTTAAGCTGTGCCAGGTACATTAGAGGAAGCACAGAAAGGAAGACAAGTGCATAATCTGGTCACCAGGTCACCAGCTCTTCCAAAAGATAAATTAGAATCACAGAGTCATAAAATCATAGAATATCCTGAGTTAAAAGGGACCAATGAGCATCATTGAGTCCAACTCCTGAATCTGCACAGGACCACCCAGAAATCAGACCAATATCTGAAGGCATTGTCCAAATGCTGCTTGAACTCTGGCAGGCACGGTGTCATGATCCCTGCCCTGGGGAGCCTGTTCCAGTGCCCAAATACCCACTTAATATATCCCATAATATCAAGTTTATTTTAGCAACATTGTAGAACAGACCTGACAGACAGCTTTCCACAACAAAACATCAGAAACACACACATCTCTCAACCTATGATGCTTTATTTTATTAACATGGGTCTGTTTTGCACAGTCTAATGTGGAGTAAGCAAAGAAACAAAAGTACATCCACTATAATTCCCAATAAATGGGATTGCTGCAAGAGTAAGATTCCCTGCTTAGTGAATCTCTAAAATTCATGTGAATGTCAAAAAGGTGAAGAAGAAAGCCACACCGTAGTATGCAGTTTTATTTGAAGGATCTCTAATTGTACTTTAATCTTTTCCCTATTATCTGGGGCATTTGCTGAATATTCTTGAATTAAGAACCAAAGGTGTTTTCAAATGTGCCAAGGAGGTTTCTGCTTCATTTTACCATATAAAATTACTAATTTCTTGTCTGGGAAAACTCTAGGAAGAGGTAGTTTCTGCATGTGTTTTTTCTTTGCATACTATTAGACTTGATTTTAGAACAGATTGAGAAGGGCATATGCTCATAGTACTTGTAAGTTTAGGATTTCATATTAAAAGAAAAATATTCTTTAATGTATCATGAGACAAATCTTAAAAAATCCTGTTAGTGTCAGTGATGGTACTTATTTCTCTTGTCCTCCCTCTCTCTGTTCTTTTTTTGCTCTAGCGGCTTTGACCATTGATGCTAATTAGTACTGAAAAGGACATTTTTGGCAAGGCTTTTAAATACAGCTTTTATCTACTCTAGCAACAGACAAAGTTGTACTTAATGGTATTTGACATCTAAGAGTGACTGCAAGGTTTTTTTTTTTTTTTTTTTGTTTTTTTTTTGTTTTTGTTGTTCTCCTGAAGGTTCTCGTTATTCTTCTAATTTGTTAGGAAATCAGATGTACTTTTATTTTATTTTCAACATGCTTCTATGCTTGACTGAGAACATGCTGTGTTTACATGACTATATGATATTAGAAAGCAAATATGAATGGTATCAGTGTGGTGCTGAGTGTTTAGCATCAGATTTCCTTTTATCAGGCTTACACTGAGCATTCTGTTATGCTACTGCTTTTGTTATACACATTTTTTAAAATCTTGAAATAATGTATTATCTTTTTTTTTTTTTTTGAGTGTTTTAAGACAATTCCTCTTAACATCTTCTGGTTATTGGCCTGAATAGTAGAGTTGGTATACATTTGCAAAGGGACTCATGAGAAATAATTGATCCAAATATTGCTGTAGGTATTTCCTACCTTCTAATCTGCAGTGGTGTTTTTGAATCACTGTAACTATTTTCTTTAGAGGGATATTTGGGTTTTCTTTGTGGATGTTGATTTTGGCCAGTTAGCATCGCCAGATGTGACTGTGCTGGTGTTAGATTACAAGTGTAGCCATTGAATTTAAATGCCTGGAAACTGAAGCACTAAAATTACTACAGCCTTCAGAATTGATTGACTAGGCATTTAACATGAATCCTACTCACAGAGACCTTTCTGGTGACTGTTTCTGTTTCACTACAGATATGTTCCAAATCTAGTTAGTCTACTTCTGCTACCTCAAACCATTATTTTTTTCTGTTTTTAATTTGTATTGAAAACTGCTAGAATTAAGCTGAACAGGATGTAGAACACATACACACTTCAAAAACAAAACAAAGCAAAACAACAACAACAAAAACTCTTAGTAAAACTCTTAGTAAGATATCAGACAGACTTATTTTAGGTTCAGTTGTAGGTCTGGACTTGGCTACAGGATGGCAATTATTAATCTATAGAAATACATGAATTCATGCATCCTCCTTTGGCCTTCTTCCTCTTTCATTGTTTTCTGTAATTATTCTAAACTAGTAGAGCTCATTTCAAGACCAGATTCTGAGAGACAGAGAGAATTTGCATTTCTATTAGAGAGGGCAGCTCTACAACCTGGAATTGTTCCAAGCTACTTTCCAATTCTTTCACCCTTCATCCCTCTCCAGAATTTAACTGCCCAAACCAAAAAACTGATAGAACATTATCAGTGCAAACCCTCATGTGGACTTTCATGAACTTTTGGTTAGGGTTCTTGGCCCCCCAGGGGTTATAGCCATCTGTCATCAGAGAACAATCTAACTTACACTGGCAAGCTGGCCCAAGGAAAGGAAATATAAAGATGAGCTTTCTCTCATTTTTGCATTTCTCAGTTGCATGGCATGCTCTGCCACAGCCTAGAGCTATGGTTATGGCCCTAACTGTTGGACTGAATCATGGATAGTTTGTCAGTAAATCTCAGGGTTTTTCCCCCCTCAGTTTTCTCTATGCAGATTTCCTTCTGAGGCTGGTTCCACTGACATAATTTCCAGTTAAATTGTATTATTTTCCCAGAAATATTCTTTTTCAAACCAGGTAAGCAAAACCCAGAAGCACGTTCCCTTGCTCTGTACTGCCATATTGAAGTTGCAGTTTGGATGCCTCCCCATAGGCCAGACTTGTTGAAAAAAAACATGTTTCTCAGAAGACAGCAGAGATTTATTTTGGTCAGCTGTTTGGTGTAGTGAATTGACTGATACTGTACGGTTTACAGCAGATACAGCTGTATGAGAAAGCTCTGTACAGGAAATAACAATGCCATTCAGCTCTCAAATTTCAGTTCTCACAAGGCAACCTGTGGGTCCTGCTAGAAGAAAAGCTACATTACCCCCGGGAAGTGTAAATCTTCAAGGAGCTGACCTGTAGGTGAGAACGGTGATACAAATCTCAAGTGCCATATAACCTATAGTTCTTTTTTTTTTTTTTTTTCTGATTGAAAACAAGAGTTTAGTGACATTCCAAAAAACAAACAAACAAACAAACAAACAAAACCAACAGTTTGGGAAATGGGGATTTTTTTTTCATTTTGATTGTGATTCTAAAGATACATATTTCAGAATCTGAATCCCTTTTCAATGAACACCTTGAACACCTGTTCAATGAATAGCATTGGTGTACCATCTTTTAGCCGCTATACAACATTTACAAATGCAATTTCTGACAAGCTGGAAATGCTGTATTTTGCTCACTGTCAAAACTATATTAATTTTTGATAGATTTCACCTTTTTCATATTAAATATGTATACGTCAGCTGTGTGATACGCTGGGAGGTGGGTGTCTAATTCTAATTGAAATTGATACCCTAAAGGGCTGTGCTGCGATTCATGACTTCAACAGGCTGGAGGGCTGGGCCAAGAGAAAGCTCATGATGTTCAACAAGGGCAAGTGCAGGGTCCTGCACCTAGGGAGGAATAACCCCAAGCACCAGTACAGGCTGGGGTCCTGCTGGAGAACAGCTCTTCAGAGAGGGACCTGGGAGTCCTGGTGGACAGCAGGCTAGCCATGAGTCAGTAGTGTGCCTTTGTGGCCAAGAAGGCCAATGGTATCCTGGGGTGAATTTGGAAGAGTGTTGCCAGCAGGTCAAGGGAGGTGATCCTCCCCCTCTACTCAGCCCTGGTGAGGCCACACCTGGAGTACTGTGTCCAGTTCTGGGCTCCCCAGCACCAGAGGGACATGGAGCTACTGGAGCGAGTCCAAAGGTGGATTACAAAGATTATTAGGGGCCTGGAGCACCTGTTATACAAGGACAAGCTGAGAGTGCTGGGCCTGCTTAGCCTGGAAAAGAGAAGACTGACTGGAGACCTCATTCATTTGTATAAGTATCTGAGGGGAGAGTGTCGAGAGGATGAAACCAGTCTTCTTTCAGTTGTGCCCAGCGACAGGACGAGAGGCAATGGTCACAAACTGAAGCACAGGAGGTTCTGGCTGAATATGAGAGGACACTTCTTCACTGTGAGGGTGACAGTGCACTGGCACAGGTTGCCCAGAGATGCTGTGAAGTCTCCTTCTCTGGAGATATTCAAAACCCACCTGGATGCCATCCTGCACAATGTGGTCTAGGTTATCCTGCTTGGCAAGGAGGGTAGGATTAGATGATCTTCGGAGATCTCTTCCGTCATCCTGTGATTCTGTGATTGTGTGCATAACTGTTCACATATTGAATTATATATAAAATATTTCCCACATGAAACGTACTCACTGTGACTCAATAATCTGTGTAAAAGAACTTTTTTGCCTTTCTATATATAGACCTTTTAGTTGTGGATGAGGACAACATAATAATCAGTATTTGTCAGGTGGGACAATATATTCTGGAGTTGAAATTTGTAGCAGTTAACTGAGATGCTTAAATGAAGATTGGTTTGTGGCTTTAGGGAGCAGCAAAATTTGGGATAGTGCTGTCACTGGAGTGAAATTCTGTCATGAAAGCCCTTTAAATCAGGCCTTTTGAGCCCAATCCAAAAATCTAATGAAGTCATTCAAAAGTCTCCCATTGAGCTGAATAGGCTTTGGACCATTACCTTTCAGAGCAGCAGCTTTGCATCAGAGCATATTAGGGATGTAGTAACTAAAAAACAATCCCTACTGTCAGATTGCAGTGCCAGCTTTTCACCTAGCTCTTAGTTGAGATCTTATTTTCAAATAGGTGTCTGAAGTTTTCCTGTCAAATCAAAGTGTGAAAACATTTTATATACCCAGTGTAGGCACATGCATTTGAAAATATGGTTCTCAGGGGCATTATATGATTTGTAATACCTTATATATACCAAGCAATTCATTTTTTTCATTTTTTTCTATTTTTTTTAATTTTTTTTTTCTTTTGGGGGGGGAAGAGGGCTGGGGATTCTGTGCAATCAGAACTATGATATCCAGCAATGAAAAGTCAAAGAAACAAAAAGGACAACTATCTGAATGTCTTTTAACTTCCTAGTTCTGTTCACACTTGATGAAAAGGTAGTAAATAATGAGAACCTTGAAACTTTAGGAAGTAAAGAGACTTCTTCATCTTCTAAGTATCAGACATCAGCAACATCAGCATTTTTTTTTGTAGATTTTACTTGGTTTCTTTTTTTTTTTTTTTTTTTTTTTTTGCATACAGCAAATACAACTTCCTTCCAACATTTCTGACTTCCCAACTTGTTTAAAACCCTGCTATACTAAACACACAAGCCTGTTTAGTCCTGGGAGGGTATTTTTTCAGCTATCTTTTTGCGTTGATGGATTTTTTTTGTTTGTTTCATTTTGTTTTGTTTTCTTCTGATTGTATTCCTCACATTTGCAGCTCTTCCAAGATTTACAGATCTTACGTCAAGCCCTGATCTGGAAAAAAAAAAAGATCACATATGAACAACCCCAATATTGTTATACTCTAATTATAGTAGCCTCGTGGACCACCTAAGCTTGAGAGAGATGAAGTTTTGACCTTGTCCCTAAATAGTGTCAATTTTATATACAGTTTGCTTCTTGACATTTCTACAGATTACATGGTAATGGAGTTTCAGTATCTGCAGCAGTAATGTAGAATAAATGTTCACTGGCAAAATGGTCTTCAGTATTCAAAAGGCCTGTTGAAGTATTGCATTAATCGGATTAGTTTTCAGCTACATTTTTGAGTGGGATAAAGAATATTCCCGTCAAGTTTTCATAGCTTCTTTTTCAGAATCACTGCTCTGCCTCATTCAGAATCAAGTGTTTGACATTCAGAGCATTTGCCTATACGGTCAGCTGGAATGCACAGATATCTTTTGGTCTTCAAAAAGATTGAATAAATTGTAAATATTGATTATTTAAAAGGATGGAAATAAGTATTTCAGAATCCTCTTCGAATCACCTCAAGATAAAATGAAATGCCAACAAATATAGAGCACTTAAGCAGCAGACTTAACTAATAAAGGGTATGAGTGGATAGGAATAAAAAAATATACATGTCTTTTGACCTAGCTAAAGGTTATGAGAGGAGAGGAATAAAAAAAAAATAAAATAATTAAGGACATTAAAGATTCTGTTGCAATAACAAAATGTTATATATAATCTCAGATAAGTATATTTATCAATTCCTGATTTTCTAGAACTTTGCCAGGAATCACCTGAGTTTTCACTGAAATCAAATAAAAGTTCTAGATAGTTACAGTATGCATATACCTAAATTCTTATATAAAATAAAAGAAAATGAGATATGTTTCTGGAAAAAAAATCAAATTTGTTTATTTCTTATAATTGAAAATACCTATTATTATTCTTAATAATAACAAAGTTATTGGCTTTATCTAATATTCAGGACTTCTTCATAAAGATATGAGTTAACCTATTCTATGTTTCACATTAACAAGAAGCAGAATATATAAGAATAGCTATTACTATCAACAATGACTGTAATAGATTGAAAAACAGTTGCACTGAAATAAAAAACAAACAAACAAACAAACAAAAAAAACCAACAAAAAATAAAAACCTCCCACCAACCTTTTCCTCAAGCTAGGATATTACTTACAGATTTTTCATTTTTTTACAATGGTACTGTGTGCTTATCTCAGGGCTTTTTAAAATGGATTTCCACTACTTACAATGGAATCAAGCACAAAGTGTGGAGACCACTATCATGTCAATCAGTACAATTAATATTAAAGAAAGAAAACATAGATTTTTATTTTTTTTTTAACATGGAAATGAGGCATACATTCCCTAGATCCACAAGCCAGCTTCTTCCAAGTGCACAATAACATGTTACATAAAATACGGGGTGATGGAAGGAAACGTATAATACTGAGTAGTGCAGAGCATTTATTTCTCTGTGAAATCTGATACCCAGTGATTTCCTGGAAGTGCAACCACGTATGCAGTTCATTTACTTGCTTGTTTAGTAGTATTGCTGGAATTTGTGATCTGAACTGATAACGGTCTGTTGGAGTGGGTAGCAAGGTGACCTAACTTCTGTCATGTACACAAAGATCTAAGTGTGTTTAGAATATTTGGAATTTCTTCATGTTTGTAGCACAGACAGAGAGATAATCCTGAAATCAGAGAGGATCCTTCTGATGTCTTAATGAAAGTCTGTTGAGAATTGGCTCAGCTGTAATCTGCAAAGCTCGCCCTTTGCAGTAGATGTTATGCTCCACAAAGCTTGTTAGATTCTTGCTGTTAAGAAAAGAATTGAGAACCTTCTATTTACACTGAATAAGATTCAACCACACTAAGCCTCTGCAATGACACACCCTACAGACAGCACTCTCTGGTGTTTCCCTACAGCTTGTTAGACATGTCAGATAAAACCACTGATAAGGTCATAAGGCATTACTCCAAATTTGTTACAGATTTCCCCAGGCTTTTGTTTTTTTGGTTGTGTTTGGCCTGCCTACAACTTTGGCAGTCATCCTTCCAAGAGATACATGCCCTGTTCTTTTTCATCTATTGCATCCTAGAACCAGTCATATCTGTCTGCACTCTTGCCTAGAGCTGCAGGTGCCATTTCTGCTGTGCAATGAGAAAGGAGATTGCTTAAGGCAAAGACAGCATATAAGTGCAGCAGCATTCAATGGTGATGGAGAACCTAGGGACATGAGAAAAAGGGAAAGCACCAGACCATGCCAGCTACTTAATCTCTGGCATTGCCCAACTTCTGGTAGCCTGCTTCCTTTTATAACACAAATAAAATATCAAAATACATTTTTACATGCATCTTCCTACAGGAGAATAAATAAATAAAAATTAAGTGACATCTTTATCATATTCACCGCTTTCAGTCTCATGAGTTATCAGCTGGGTTTTGGACACCATCTAGCTGCACAACAACGTTCTGCTTCAAGAACTCGTGGGAATTGGTGGCAGCAAAAATGTTTTGTTTTGTTTTGTTTTGTTTTGTTTTCTTTATAAGGGTTCAGCAAACATGAATATTAAAAAAAAAAATCTTTGTGCCAACGATTTCAGGGAGGAAACCCAAGATACCTTCAAGTTCCAAGAAAGACCTTTCTGGAGTAGTTATAGACTTTTTCCACCCGTTTCCTTTCTGATTTTGCTGCATTTTGACCTTTTTCTTTTTGCCCATGCCCTTTACATGATCCACCTGCTAGGCATAGTTCTCTTTTTCATGTATCCATGTCAGCTGTTTTTGCTTTCACTTCCCTATTGTCAGGATGGAAGCAGGGAGGAAAATCAAGAAGATGCAGTCTCTCTACCTGACCTACTGACACTGTGCTCCCAAGGAGGAGCAGTCATAGGAACAGCTCTGTTTGCCCTCAGATTACAGAACACTCACTACAGGTTGAATACTGGAGGCCTTTGCCATTGAGTTCTATTGACTGCAGATATCTATATTTTGGTTCAACTATAGAATATCAAATGTTTATTCTATGTGACAAAAATGACAGGTAATTGTAAGTGGCAATCCAGAAATGAGTAACTTTATAGTGAAATATGTTTGTTTGTTTGTTTTTCTCCCTACAATGAATTTTTCATATCTATAGAGAACTTATTGCTGTGTTTCAACATCCTAAAACTATCTTTTTCTTTATTTTTGGTACTGCTAGCATTTTATTATTATTATTATTATTATTTTTATTTTTATTTTTTTTTTGTATATTAGTAAGGACATGTAGAAAGCACAGAAAAGAAAAGAAAAAAAAAAAAGACTTTTCTTGCTTTCCTGATTAAGATACACAAACGTTTTTCTTGGGATTACCTACTACTTCGGAGTTTATGAAAAGAATATGTGAAAAACATGTATTATGGTGAAGAAAAAAGGGAGGCGTTGTTGATGTCACAATGTTCTCATTTTCTTTAGTTGTCAGAGTAACCATTTTGGGCCATTCAGTCGTATTATATAAATAAGGATTTCAAGCTAAGAACAGCCAAAGAAACAAGACAGGAGGGAACATTAAAAATGCAAATGATTGGTATCAGTAAATATATTGTGTGAACTTTGATAATTAATTTGCACCAAAATTAAGTTCTGTGCCTAGATCTTTAAGATGCTTTTTACTAGAGGATTCTAAATGGAGTCCTCATGCACCCAGTTTATCTCTGATTTCTGTTTTACGTGTTATCTTTTAATGGGAGCCCAAAACAATGGTTTTTGCCATAGATCCTTATATAAAACCTTCAGTTTATTGAGAGTCATATTAAATCTCTTGGGTGAAACCCTGACAGAATCAAAGAAAATTGAGAACAGTTAAATATAAGAAACAAAACATATTCTCCTTCTAGTGGTTTCATCCTGATGGACAGCTGAACTCCACCACAACCTCTCTCTCACTCCCCCTCCTCAAAGGGAGACTGTCAGGGAGAAACTATGATGGGAAAGAAAAAGGCTTATGGCTTGAGATAAGGATAATTTAATTAAAGGGAAAAAAAAAAAAAGTTGTACAGAAGCAAAGAAAGGGAGAAAACAATTATTCTTTACTTTGCATCAACAAGTAATGTTTGGCCACATCTTGGGAACCAGAGCCTTAATATGCATAGTGATTTTTCAGGAGGACAGGCACTTTCATAACGAAAGCCTCCCTTTCTCCTTCCCTTTTCCCAGCTTTTATTGCTGAGTGTGACATTGTACAGTGTTAAATATCACTTTGGCTTAGGTCAGTTGCCCTGGTGATGTCCTCTCCACACCTTTTGGCCACTCTTAGCCTTGAGATGAGGAGAGAATGGGGGTGGGCAGGGTTTGGAGAGAGGCTTGATGCCATGCTAGCATTGCTCAACAATAAACAAAACATTGGTGAAATATCACTGTTGCTCAATCTACAAGTGCAGAGCACAGCACTGTAAGGGTTGCTGTGAGGAAAGTTATCTCCATCCCAGGCAGACCCAGCACATCCTTCTGCCTAGTATGAACATAGATCACAATCTCCAAAGGTGATAATAATTATTCACAGTTTGGTTGTCAACATTTATTTCTTTCACTCACGAATGCATATGGTTTCAGAATGTCAAGCTTGCTCCTAAGTGACTTCCAGATGTGATATCATTTTAGGAAAAAAATTAGTTTATTCCAAAGAAGGGGAACATTTCTCTTAGATCTGGTATGAGTAGACATGACTGAGGAGAGGGGAAAAATCCAGCTTAGTAAATTATTTATCTATTCCCTGTCTTCCTATTCAGATTTTATTTAAATTTGTGTTCATATATTTTAAGCCCTCAAACTAGATTTTTTTTTTTTCAATCCCTACTGGGAAAGCTCGTGTTCACAACAGCTTTAAAGCTTTAAACTTTAAACCAGAGGTCTTGTTGTATGATTGTTTTATTTTATTTTATTTTATTTTATTTTATTTTATTTTATTTTATTTTATTTTATTTTATTTTATTTTATTTTATTTTATTTTATTTTATTTTATTTTATTTTATTTATTATTTTGTTTTCCCCAGTGCATATATTTTGAATGGGCAATATTTTATATTGGTTTGGAAATTAGGTTAGAGATGTGAAGTATTCTCCTCCGTATCATGTCTTATACCACCATAATTTTTATATTGAAAGAGTCCTCCAGAAGTTAATCCAACCCAATGACCTGCTCAAAATGGGTTTAATCAGATCATATTTCTCAGGATCATGACTAGTCAAATCTTGGATAGCTCCGAGAACTGAGGTCCCATAAACGCTAAACAAATAAACAAACAAACAAAGAAAATAATCCCTGATTTCTAATAAGAATTTCTAGTGTTCCAACTCACATTCTTTGCCCCTTGTCCTATCTCTGTATACCTCCAAAGAAGTCTAGTTTGAGCTTCTGTGTATTCTGTGATCAGGGAGGTCCATACAGCAGTAAGATATCCCCTTCACCCTCTCTTCTCTGAACTGCATGTGCCTATTTCTCTTAGCTTCTCCTTATGTGTGATGTTTTCTAGCACCATTACCTCCACAGGGATCCTTCCAGTATGTCAGTATCATTCATGTACTGTACACATCTCTAAGAACTATATGTAGCTTTTTTATCCCTAAGTTCCTAGTTTGGAATCTTTCTGTCTTATTCCCTAACATTTTGGACACCTTTGTTGACCTTTATTTGTCTGCCAAGCTACAAGGTCAGCAGAGAAGAAGAAACTTAAGATAAATTTCATCACAGCCCATGGCTGGGATTAATAGCAGTTGCCACAGAGCAATATGCTGTGTGGGGGTGGAGTAAGATTTCTACCTGCTGTGAAAATTTCCATTAAAAGCTGCCAAGCATATGAAATTTTGCTGCTTTATTGCCATAAACAAATAACATCTCCTCAGCAATACTAATATCAGAAGTTTGCTCATTAAGTGTAAAGAGTTAGGTAAAAACTTTACTGCAGTTCAATTTTGAAGAAGCTGATGGCAAACCATGCTTTTCAGCTTTCAAGAGAACTGCCTTTGCCTCCCACTTCTCTTTGTTTTTCTACTCAGCCAGAACTGTAGGTGAGTGGCTCAGAGTTTTGCTGACACACCAATACCTATAAAATAGTATGTTGTACTGATGCGTGAAAAGCACTCAGCATTAAGTTTGTGAAATAATCAATTATTTAGTACTTCATCACATTTACTGTCCACTGAAGGATCTTTATGGCAATAATGAGGTCACTGCAATCAGCTTCTCTGCTTTTGGCATTTCATCTACAAAACCTACACACAGACACACACACACACACAAAAAAAATAAAAAATTACGAACACCTTAAAAGAGTATGGTTGAGAGTCTGGTCTAGTATCAGCAGCATGATTGCTCTTTAATTTTCTATATTGGGATTCCTTCTTGGACAGTAAAATGCACTGATATGCAAAAGAGAGGAGACTGTTTATTACAGCAGTGGCTTTTTATTGACTTTTCTGGCTTTGAATCATGTCTGCGGAATGGTATTAGATGTTTGGTTTGAGATTTTTTTAAGCAGCTTTCCTAAATTAAAATAGGATAACCATTTCAGTGCTGCATGGTACATCCCCTCTAAAGGAAGAGATGCTATGGGGAGAACAGCAGTCAAGAAATCAATCTGCAGCATTGACATTTCCAAATTTTCTGAAAATTTCAGGAATTTAACTTATTTATTTATTTATTTATTAAGCAAAAGGGACTGATTTGCAAGATGTTATAATTCAACATTGTTTATTTTGCTAGACTGCATTTACTTAACAGTGAAACAATAGTGGAAATACTATATGGTACTGAAGAGTCATCCCCATGAGAGTAGGCAAGGGATTAGTTGGTATTAATTATTAGATGAAGGATATGAAAACGAGTTACATTTGTGGAGGGTCCTTGAAATGACGAGGTTGTTTGCTGTACTGCTGTGTCTTTGGGCTTCTCAAGGGAGGTTTGTGCATGCTGCAGTTGCATTTGCAGAACATGCAGGTGCTTGCATGTGCCCAGAGCTGTAGGAGCAACTGTTCTTCATTATAGTTACAGCGTGCTTCTGTAGACCTACCTTCATATGTAACTGGTCAAAACACGACAGTAATTTTTAAAGGTATTTTAAGGAGATAAAAAATGGAGTCTTGTGTTCTTTTTATTTCCCTTCTCCCCATTTTCTCCATGATGTATGAGGAAGATCTGAAACTTGGTTTGCTGTAATCTGAGATAATTCTTGTTCTTTTCACAAGACTTCAAGCATTTGATGTAACCTGATTGCTGACTGCAGGACAATTGAGAGTGCTGTGGGAGAAGGAGAAGGGAAGTTGTTAACCTGAGAACAAACCTTAAAAGGCTTAAATGGAGCCTGTTTAATTTGTATTTATTAAATATCAGTGGTTAATGGATACTTTAGAGACAAAAAGAAAAAAAAAAGAAAATAAAAATTAAGAAAATTTTCAGGAAGATCCAGAGATTTCCATCAGAATAAGCGAAGTCCAAACTAGACTTTTCTAAGTTTAAAAATGCAAGCAGAAGCAGATGTATTAGCTTGTAGTCAGACAGACTGATAGGCTGACAAAAAATGTGTTGACGTATGGATGTAGCAAGAATTCTGCATTGCATGTCAACAGAGAAATATTTATTGGCACTACATTATATTTATAGATGCAAGACCACAGCCTAAATATAGTACTATTTTAAAATACAGTGCTAGAACTCATTAAATATGAGTAGGAAATTTGAAATACAGTTTTCTTTTAGAGATATCTTGCTATTTGCTACTCTTTCATGTTAAAGTCATATTAAATCCAGTAGGTTGTATTCAAGTCCATCACCATGGAAATCCACTGACAGTGATTAATTTACTATGAGAATATTTTAGCCTTGAATCAGTTGAAAGCAATATGGAGTATTGGTGAATGTCAGCTCAAATTTACAAGTCACAATTCAGAGCAAAAACAAAAACATTATATGAGGAATCTTGTCAACAAATAAACCTGAGATCCTATGGCTGCTGTGAAGACCTGAAAGAATCTGAATATTACATAGCTCTGATAAATGCAATATTTTGTTATACATAGCGTGCTGAAATGGCCCAGGATTCTGGGGAGTCTGACCAGCAGCGAGTTACAAATATATCCCCTGGCCTCTTCAGAAAGCAAAACCTCTTATTTATGTTATTAAATAAAAAATAATAAAGTAAAATAATAATAATAACAATAACAATAACAATAATAATAATAATAATAATAATAATAAAACACTGGTGGCTTTAGAATCATTGCTTTCAACTAGTAAGATATTCAGAGAACTTGAATAGATTTGAAAATAAAACTGAGGTTGATAATAGCTCTTTCATGTACCTGTGTATATCTTCCAGGCAGACATATCTTCAGCTCAATAAATAAACCAAATTTCTTTTAAATTAGAGATATAAATCAGAGATAATACTAGAACTGATTTCAGTCTGTCTTACTCAAGTAACAGGTGACTAAGTTTAGAGCTTCATTCATAAGGATAGCAGATCTCAGGTAGGGTCAAAATGTTCTCCCAGATATTCATGGATACCAGAACCCAAGCTAGAGAGGTTAAAGACACATCAGCTATGCCTAGGCACACTGCAGTCATGCATTTGTGTCTAGAGTCCATGTGGGTATAGCACTTTCTTTGTACTTGATGTGTCTGATAGAGAATTTAAGCCTCATATTTGACTATGATTTCATCCTTTGCAACAAAGATATAAAAGAAAATTATGGAAGTCAGAAAGAATGTTCATTTATGGGTTAAATAAATAAGAAATAGATAAAACAAAACTAAAACAGGAATGAAACTCGGATCCTGCTGGAGATGGCAGTACTTTTGCTGTTGATGCCAATGGTGACAATCAAAATCATAAATGACACAATAAAAAGTTTTCACAAAGAAATATTCTTTCCATATATTCCATGTGTTTCTTTTAATATTTTTAATATAGCTCTTAGGCTAATACACAGTTGTGAAATCTTCTTCTATTAAGTGAATCAGGTAAACATTGTTGTGTCTGAATGCACATATGAACAAAATTATTTTTCCTTGTTTTTAAGCTTTTTCTTCAGATATCTACATTAATCGTTAAGCTAAGGAGAGAGTAAATGGGAAGTGCTGGTGCACATAGTTAAATATTTATTAAAGTAGATGTAGAACTAAATGAGGAAAAGTGAAAAAAATGTGAAGACCTGGAGGGGCAACAGTGTATGAATTTATCTTTCTAAACCCTGAAAGAATATTTCAGCAACACAAAAAAGCTTCATTTTCCTTCCTTGATCAGCTTGTAGCTGTTAAAGTGCTGACAGCCAGCATATCGAAAGATCTTGCCTCCCCTCTGAGATTGGAGTGGGAGATAAAATATCCACAATAGGAGAAACAGTGGGATCTCAACTGCATTCAGAAAAACAAACAACTGCATTCAGAACAACAAATAAATAAATAATAATTATTTACTTTGCCACAAAATGCTTATCAGTTTTTCAGTTTTATATGAAGGGTACAAGACCTACTGGCTTCTGGTGAGATGTGCATCTAATCTGTTTAGATGAAAATTCCAACCTGTTGTGGATTTGTCTCCTACCACTACTTCCTGTCTCCACACAACTGTGCATGGACCATTTTCCTTTTATTGCATAAGTCACTTGTACTTAATCCATGCATTTTTTTATCTTCTCATTGTAATCTATAGTATCCTGAAGACATGGTGGGCTCTTGACTTTTTGTCAAACTGAGGTAAAATCTTAGGTTTATAGCACCTTTGCTTTTTGCTGAACTCTTTAGACTGTTACAGAAAATAAAAAATAGTGACAATGTCAATAATACATCCTCTTTCTGAAATCCTCCCCCAGCAGAAACATGATTTGCAACACTTTAAGTGACTTCATATTTAGATGATTTGAAGAGTCCAAGGTTAGCATGTTGTCTGATGAAATGATGATAATTTTATGACTGTAAGGAAAAGTCTCTTAGACTTTTTTTAAAGATGGAGCCAGTCTGGGGTGGGGAGGTCTCCCATAGAACTGCGTAATCTTGAGGCACATAAATTTTCCTTCTCAGGCTACTGTTCTCATGCAGCTGGATGTTCTGTCTTTTGCATGGTCTTGTGGATTGCAAAAGTGTAAATTCCTTTAATTTGTAAAACTTATGTCCGTTTATTATATTTCTTAAAACACAGTTTGCACTAAAGGAAACAGAGTTGTCCCTGGTGTCTTTTGAAAGAGGCACATTTTTATGCAAAATTTGGTCTGTATGTAATGGAAAATATATAGAAAATATGTTTTTGTCAACAACGGGAAAACAAAAAAAAAAAAAAAAAGAAGAAGAAGGATAAAATGTGGATTTTTATTTTTCATCTTCTTCCAATTTAAGTAGAGAAGCTCAGGTGGTTTGCTCACAAGTGACCATTATCTGAGACTGACTGCTAATGCATATAATTTTGGATTTCTCTCAGAAAGGGCTTCTTCTCTTTCATTTAGTTCATGAAGATTCTTCCTTATCTGACTTCTGTAGTAGAGCAAATCCAAATATGCAAAGACAGAACAGAGAAAGTTACTTTATTTCCATGGCAACATCAATTCACATTCTGCAGGTACAACAGCTGCCAGTTAGTCCAGTCAGTGAATGAAAGCTCCTGAAGGCTCTTTATACTGCAACATTTGGCCAAAAATAACTTGGCATGCCACAATTTTTCCACAAACCCACAGAGAGAGTGAGATTAAACTGACTGGCAAGCAGAATGTCAACTCGTTTAGTGTCTTCTTGCTAAGAGGAAGAAAACAGCCTCTCAAAATATTTGAGAGGAAAAAGGAATGTTTATGGTTGGCACATTATTTTCATGGCCTGAAAAGTAAAATATTTATGCTGTTGAAAGGAATATGAAATATCTTCTGTCTAGTTCACCCCAAGGGCACCAGGTAATTTGTTTTCCAGCAGAAAACTATTATAATTACATACATTCTGATGCAGAATTAATTAGCATTTTTGAAGTTACAGTGATGAAACTAGGCAGTTATTTAAAATGAATTCTGATGGAAGTAAATCAGTTTTTCTTAGTCAGACTTAGGCTTTCTAGTGGCATTTTCTGAGAGACAGAATTATTACTTTCATAACCATTTCATGATAAAGTACTATCAGTAATTAGATATTACCATAAAATACTAAAATTGGTATCACTGTTACCTATCTTGAGCAGATTTTAATGGGAAACAGGTGTTGCATGAGTGCTTCATAAGAGTATTCAGTATGAGGCAGTAAGAAAAAAAAGGCTTTACAATCCTGAGCTGATTTGTTGAAAACTGTGCAAATAGGCCATCCTCAAGAAGGACATGGGGTGATGTTCTTGTAATGGTAGTTTTGGGAAAGTGAATGCACTTAGCTCTTGCAAAAGAAAAAATGGTCATTTCACCACTTAAACTTAGGCAGAGATAAAAGGATTCCTTAAGGTTGGTTGTTAAAATCTTTCTAATTTAAACTTGTGTAGAAAAAAAAATAAATAAATAATAAATAATTATAGTATTTTCTTGAAAGATTTTGCCTTCATTTAGCTCCAAGGTTCTGCAGACCTGCCTATATATTGAGTTTACTGGAGGGTTACTGCTTTGGGAGGTAAATGGTCAGCCAGTCAAATGAGTTAGATTTGGATATAAGTTAGTTTTAGGTCCACATAGGAAGTTATTTGGGATATTAGCATTTTAAAACCTCTCTGTACGTGATAGCAGATTTATACATCACTCCAAAATGCCATTGTAAAGCATGTAAAGCACGTAAAAAGCATGCCAAATATGAACAAGTTCAAGTAGTTAAAAGGCTAATTCAAGCTCTGTTTTTGTTTTGTTTTGTTTTGTTTTTTGTTTTTTTCCAGCTATAGAAGAAAGATTGCTTACACAGATGCATAATAATTATATCCTGTTATTGTTATGTATTCACCATTGCTGATATGGTGTATATACAACATTGTACAGTGTATTTAAATCACTACAAGTAGCTTTTAGTATAGTAATGTATTCACTATTGTGCTTTTCACCTTATCTGTTGAAGTGCTTAGTAATTTTTGATAATGTTTGATGCTTATATGATGTCATATTTCATAAGTAATTGTTTCTTTCACTTATGGCCTATTTGTTTATTTTAAAACTTTTTTTTTTTTTTTCTATAACAATCAATAGTAAGAATCCTACTTTGATATTTTTAAGATGCAATGTGGTAATATTGCTATCTAAACATTCTCTGGGAAGATCTTTAAGTTAATGTATTCCTTTGGGAATACTGCTTCTGAAACCTTTCTCACATATCGGTTGGTAATGCATCCAGGAATGTTACTGTGCTTATTTTATTTTAAAAGCTGATGTATACAAGGACCTTTTATTATTATTATGTTATATTTTTGTATTTATGACCTGTCCTATGGAGGGTGTATGATATACATGTTTTATCTTTTACGTGTTTTACCTGAACACAAGCTGACTCACAAGGGTGCATTAAGCACAGGCCTTCTAGTATGACACCTAGTGGGCAATCCACACAGATATTCCTGGAGACTTCACATTAGGCAAGGATGATTAGCTTTTATCAAATCTACAAACATGGCATGTGAGAATAATATGTGAAGAAGGCATAAACATTTCCAGGGCATTCTTATTGATGGCGGTGTGCGTTATCTATGACCTGTAATGCACTGCTTTCCTGTCATTTAAAGGAATATCAGGTATTTTCCATCTTGTTCACACCATTAGAAGTTACCACAGGCCATTAGAAGGCACATCAGTGCAAGATTGCTGCTTTTAATGGTACCTGTAAATACAGAAGAAAGTCGGACAAAGCAGTTCACATTTTGGTAATACACCACTAAAACACAAAAGAAAAAATTAATAGCAAAAACAGTAGGGCTATTCACTCATCCCATTTTCATTAGGAAAGAAAATTTGCTACATCTCTTGTCATTCAGACTGAAAACATCCTTGTCAAGTAAAGTGTTGGTATCTCATTCATTAAGCAAATATAACTTGAATTCTTCAGGAGGTTCCAACCTCCATTTATAGTTTCTGCAAAATCAGAATCTTCGTATTTTCTAGCCTGTGTCTTTGCTGTTCGACATAGGTACCTTTAAGATTCTACTTATTCAATAGCATTTGAAAAACCTTACTTTTTTTTTTTTTTTTCTTTTCTTTTTTTTTTTTCTATTGAGTATTTAGCCATCCATTGCTCTGAGAACTAGAAGGAGAGTTGTCATACTCTCTGACAGATGTGGAACTGAGGCATAGAGAGAGGAAAGGTAAAAGAGTGACCTTAGAGAGTCAGAAACTGAGCTCTTGATTCTCACTTCAACGTACTAATGCCTGGAAATTCCCCTGTATGTCTTCTTAGCTGACACTCCTGTGTTTTATCCACCTCTTCTATTGCATCTAGCAAATGAGAGATGTTGTTAGTACTTCATCACACAGAGTCACTTATCAATGTTACAATCCTCAATGCAGCGTAAAGGTACCACCTTTGGAAGCTGTCTTTTAAACTATTTTTGATAGAGCTAGGAGCAATCTAGCAGAGTGAAGCTCCATGTTGACTCATTTGAAACTACCTCAGATATACTCTCCAGCTGTCTTTAGCAGTGATAGGTCAATAACCAGCAAATCCTGCTTGTAGTGAGGTCTAACTAATTAAGCAGAATTATTAATTAATTTAATCTGCGACAACTTAATTGTGATAGCATTCTGTCAGAATATGTATCTCAAAAGAAAAACATTGATGCTATGTTGTGCACTGTTCAGATAAGTATATTTTGAAAAGTCCAGGTGTCCTCTAGAGAGAAGGCTGTGCCAAAAGGTGAGGTTGAGCAAAGCAGACCCAACACCATGGAGCTGTGGGGTAAGGACTGACGGCTATGGAATTACGAAAGAAGTCATGTAACAAGTTATCCTATCTCACCAAGAGAGATCAGGATGCCAACTTCTTAAATCTTTTATAGGACTTACATGTATTTTGGTACAGATGAAGGCTGGCTTTTTGTGCTAAGGCCAGTGTTCCCAGATTCCCTTTACTGATTTTGAGAGGTAGAATTCATTGTCTCAAAGACATCTGGCAGAGAAACATATTTCTCACCATGGACTGAACCTTTACAGTTCTCCTGTTTCCTCTCATTCTTGAGAGTTTACATGGAGATTTGAAGACTGGTGCAACTGGAGATGACTGGCGGTATAATAGGAGGAGAGAAGCTTGATAAATTAATGGCATTGAGTGAAACTGTATGGTAAATAAAGGTATTAAAAGCAAAGAGCAGAAATCTGTTGATGATGCAGTGAAAAGGCAAAGACACAGATGGGTGCAAATAGAAAACAGGCCACATTTTATACACTCTGGAAAAGAAAGAGATCCTTGCTGCACACAAAAACAGGGGACGTCTATGGATCATTCTGGAAATGATTAATTTTCTCTATAAATATTTAAGCGATTCAAAATAGTAGACAACTGCAGACATTAAAATGCATAAAAATTATATTTACCAGTAATGGGAAATAAATGAAACCAATTGGAGGGAGTTCACATCTCGATTGCCTGGAATTGGGGACCCTAACAGAGATTTAGCCCCTACAGCTACCCTGACACCTATCCTGTTTTCTCCCAACACCGACTCTTATCTGGTGCTGTCCTTGGGGTCAAGTGAGGATCTTCTCCTGTCTCTCTCTCACATAAGTACCAAATATAGATTGCCACTACTACTGAACATTTTGCAGTCTTTAGTGAGAGACTGACCTAGATTTTCTTGTGGATCTTCCTACACACCATGGCTTAAAGGCTATAACCTCATCCACCCTCCCCAGGCTACAGATTCCATCTTCTTTGAGGCAGAATATCTATCTGATTTTCTCTAACCCTTAAAACTCAAATTTACAAAACCATTTTTTCTCTCCTTGTTTCCCTGCCATTATGCTGTTCCATCTCCTCCAAATAAAGACAAGCAAATAAATATCTCAAATCATGGTAATTTTAAACATATAAAAATATTCATGGAATACAAATGAGACTTAATGGCTAGGTAATGAGGTATATTTAGCAATACATGAAAATATAATTTTATGCCAGGTAATGAGAAACTAAACACAGAATAGATAGATGGACGAATACAAACATAGGATCCTGTTCCACGAAGAAGAATTGCCTATAGATTGCTTATGCTACTCCTAAATAAATGGAGCTTCTGCTCCATTAGCAAAGGTGCTATTAACTTAGGAAATAAACTGAAACTGCAAATTTAAGTATGTTAGCCTTAAAAAACCCTAATGGCAAAAAACCCTAATAGCAAAAATGGTCTTAGGATCACCAAATACCTGTTGTTTGTTCTTTTAGCCATTCTCTACCAACCCTCTCATTTCCTCTCAGAAAACATTTAATTTTGACTATTACTTATCCAAAATTGAATATTTTTTCCAGGGATAGCCTAATTTTTGTCAAATTTATATGCCGCATTTATCATGTGAAGTCTTATAAATAATTGTAGCAAACTCATGATAATGACACACATTCCCCCCTAAAAAATAAGGGCATAATTTAAGTTAAACATAGAAAACTGGTCATATGAAAGATGAGGCAGAACACATTGGACTAGAGCATTCACCATTACCAGAAAGCAGACATTTTTGTAAGTGTTGAAAAAGTAATTGCAGAGATATTTTGTCTTTATAGGAATAATTTTTACTTTTTACTTTTTCATTATTGATTAAATGTTGTTTGTATTTAATGCATTTCTGAATATAGTCAATATTTTCACAACAGAATGAAATCATAATTCTTTGGAAATTATATTTTTCTGTTCTTTTTGTTTTGTTTTGTTTGTTTGTTTTTTACCACAGCGAAAGTGAAAAAGTCACTTTCTATTATAAAATACATATCTCATTAATCCATGATTTGCTAAAAGAAAATAGTCTGCCTTTCTTGGACCTAGTTCCACAAATCTCCTGAGTTCTTAGGTATCAAGATGGGTCACCAAGTTCATGTGATGTGGTCACATATGTCACATTAAAATTGGTGCTATTAGATAACAATCTACAAGAGTATGCTGACTTTGCACAGTGAAAAGCAATGTTGGAGTTGGAAACTTTCTGTTTACTGAAGCTTTCAGTTCCCTGAAGCCCCAATGTGCTAGAAGAAAGAGCTTGGGGATCTAAGTGAGTGTGCTTTCCAAGTAGCTCATTTTGGTGTTTGCCCGTTCCATCCTGAACTATGACATAGACACTAAACCAGACAAGTGCAAGTAGGTATCAAGAAGGTTTCAAAAATTCAAGCAGAGTCTGCAAGACTTTCCTTTTTTCTTTTTTGCTGTTTTGCAAAGCCATCACTTTAGGTGCATATTAACCTGATCTGACTAGGCATCAAGCTGAAGAAAAAAAAAAGTCCAAGAATATGAGCATGACCATTAAGCTAAGTTCTCTACAGAACAATTTAAAAATTAATTACAGCTGAATCTTTCTTAACCTTTGACCTTTTAATCTCTTGCCTTAAAGAAAATGATAAAAAGCCCCCAGTCGCATAGTATCATTAATCTGTTTTTCTGCAGGTTGAGAACTTACAGGTTAGTGCTGGTGTTTGGTACTTACATTGACTCATTAGTGAAACCTACATTACCATCTCCTGGAAAATGAGATCAGCTGCCTAAATTGAGCATCTTTAATTACTTGTAATATTCATATATTTTTTTAACCTTTACTCAAAACCAAATACAGCATTGCTATTATTGTCTCAGTACACAAGTGCTGGGCATAGAGATAAGTCTGGAACAAAGCTCTGACAGTAGTCATTAGTCTTTAAGATTAACAGAGCAATTCTATACATTGGTTACATATTAATGAACCATGAGTTTAGTACACCGTAATGAATGTTTCTCCAGTAGTCTGTAAAGATGCTTTGCAGCAGCACAAGTCTGTTGAATGTATTTGTTTCCATGTGCTGTGAGAGACCACTCATCACTACTCACGTGATCTTATGTCACTGTGCACATGAATGAAATTGAGGCCAAAAGATTTTTATTTGTCCATGCTCATTAATTGCAAAAATATATTTATTTCATAATCATCAGTAAAGTGTGAGAAAATGTGTTTCTTGTTGGCCACTGAGAAACAGCAAACTGCACTTACAGTGATTTTTTTTTATTATTATTATTCTTTTTTAAATTAGAAACATTTTTTGTCACTGTTCCGGGGCAGACTTCAAATGATATTGTTTTGCAAGTGGAAGTCCCATGGAATAGAATAGTTTAATTGGAGTATTAAAAACTGAATGTTACTCTCTGACCACCATGTCTAGTCTGTTTGCTTATCAGCATAGGCTACTGTGATTAATATAAGTGGGTATGAAATGGAGGAAATTCAACCAGGAGAATGCCATTATAGTTAGATTTTTTAGTTGTGAATTAAAGTGCCATTAAAAAAAATAAATAAATAAAAGTAGATTTCACAATCAGAAAGACTACCACATTTTCAAAATGATGGGAAAACAATTAAGGTTAAGTCTCTTGTTTCTAAAGATTGCAAAGAATTTAGTGTGAAATTCCTTAAAAGACCTTGGAAACAGATACCACTTCTTTCAGCCCAAAGGGTTTATATAAAGTGCTGTAACATTAATCAACTTTCAAAAATCTAACTTTTGTCCCTATATTGCTTTATGCCAGAAATGAAATCTCCACAATGCAATGCGAGAATGTTAATTGAAATTTAACATTTTCAAAGATTCCTAGGGTATTTGAATCACTGATTCTACCCAAAGCCTAGTTTTAAATATAAGAAATATAGTGCCAGGGAAGTAATAATTCTTTATTCAAAGATTATATATTTCTTCTTTTGAGAAGAAGATCATGTCAAAGAGAATACCAAGTGATTCAATCACTGGTGGTATGTACTCAAATCTGCATTTATTGATTATCACTCTAAAAGTGTGTTTTTGCAATAATGAGAACAGGAAAACTGTGGCTTCTTTCCAAATGTTTTCCTGGAGCAGGCAGATGATATAAAAATATTCAGCCAGGGTTATCACCATATCAGCTCTACCACTAGTAACAATATTTGGAGGGCTCCTGTGCATACAGATAGATCTCGTTGCATGTTCCATTCATTGTAGTCATGACAGAGAAAAGGTTCTCCTGTAATATAAAAATCCATTTAGTTTGTAGCTCGATGAAAGAGACACCTTTTGGAAATTAAAATACAGGAGGTTTGAAAGTCAATAAAAGGCAGACAGACTATCCCTAGGTAGACACTAGGTACACTAGACACTATTTACTATTCCTTTTATACTCTGCTATACTATTAGTACCTTCTCTTCTCTAGGTTGTTCAGCAGTCCTTATAGCAGACTTCCAGTAACTTAATGGGGGACTGTAGGAAAGCTGGAGAGGGACTCTGTCAGGGACTGTAGTGATAAGACAAGGAGTAATGGTCTTAAACTAAAAGAGGGTAGATTTAGATTAGATATATGGAAGAAGTTCTTTACTCTGAGGGTGGTGAGGCACTAGAACAGGTTGCCCAGAGAAGCTGTGGATGCCCCATCCCTGGAAGTGTTCAAGGCCAGGTTCGATGGGGCTCTGAGCAACCTGGTCTAGTGGGAGGTGTCCCTGCCCATGGCAGGGGGGTTGGAACTAGATGATCTTTAATGTCCTGTCCAACCCAAACCATTCTGTGATTCTGTGATATGTAAACATAGGCAGATATGGAGGTACTGTGCTCTATCTGGACAAAAGTCACTAGGGAACATTGCTGATATTGTTTTTATTTGAATTCCGATGTGTCAAGTTTTGAATTGTTTCAGACATTACAGTGGTAAGTAAAGGAGAAGAGATTCAACTAGATTTGGTTCTTCATCCTACAGCTTTCACATATTAGCCTCCAAATGCCATTTGTGAAAGAACAGAACATCACAGGGTTATAAATTGAATTGGTACTTGATTTTGAAAAGTTTTCTAATTTTAATGACATAGTTCCTGTAGGTATGTGACACGCTAGGTATCAAGACCTGGGTGGGTAAGACTGAAGACGTGGCAACTCAGTGAGAAAATACACACTTGCTTATTTGCTTATTCTCATTATCGAATAGTGGTGACGAGACTGTATTTTCATATCATGAATTTGTTAATAGCTTTACTTTGGTAATTTAGAATGTTTGATGACTAAAGTAATTGGAATTTACCTGTCAAAGTTATAGTCCCAGCCAAGGCTGGTGTGCTTGCAGTAAAGCAGAGGTAGATTGAGTCAAAATAACTTGCTGTAGTGTTTCACTTACTGATGTTCTGATGTAAGACGTCAGGGAAAAAAATGAAAGAAAAATAAAAACAAATCAGATATTATGATATGTCAGGTGACTATATTTTCAGAAATACTAAAGGCAGAAGAAATAAGTGATAATCTTGTTTGCCCTTATGGATAGCATACGCCAAATAATCTAATGCAGATCTTGATAACAACACACTTTAACTCAAGTATTGAAATATGTTGCCTTGAAACTATTAATATTGAGATAATTATATTTCTTATCATAATATAATAATATTTATTCTCATATTTCAGTGTAATTAACTTTTAATTTATATTTTCTAAACTGTTAAATGCAGATATGCAAATATATTGAAATTTAACTTACATCGATAAATAGTGGTCAACTGGAAAAATACTGAAACAAGGAAAATTTTTAGCATTTCTTCTGTGAAAACTGTTGAAATTAGGTCTGGGTAATAATTGTCTTTTTGCTTGTCTGCAAACTTGAAAACAGAACAGTAAAAAAAATCAATGATGTAGCTCTAATATATATTTTTTTAAATCTCCATCCACTCCCCATTGAAATGAAACTCAGAAAATGATCTGTTGGGCCAATACCAATGTACCAGACAGATGAAAGCTAGACATTTCCTTTCCTCTTCCCTTTGAAGCATGGTATTACAAAATAAATCATGTTAGTATGTATGTTAAAAAGCTTAGAGTTAATTCATGTCACAAAAGCAAGTGAAACAACAGGTGCCACATATTGAAATCTCAGGCCTGGACACAAACAGCAAGGCTTCCTTGCTGACTACGTTCCCACAAACAACTAACTAATTCATGTAAGGAAACACAGAAGGTATGCCAGCCTTACTTTGGGCCTGAAGAGTACACAAACACTGTTCAAAATTCTGTCAACACTTAATCACTTCTCTCTCAAGATGAACTGTGTGGCCCTTTGTTATGCCCATAGTATCATTCTTGCAGGAGTGATAGATGCCAATGTTCACTTTCTATGTGTAAGCAAAAAAGAAACCCTAAGAAAAATGAGGAAGAGCCTTAAAAAAAGTAAACTAAAAAGGACAGCTTAAATCTTTACAGGTGTCATGACAGCTGCTGAAAGATAAATTATTGGAGACAATATCATCTATTAAAAAGGTTTTAGAAGGACTATCAGAAGATTCCATTTTTAAACAAGGGAGTAGAGGAGGATTAAATAAGTCAACCTTTAGAATTCTACTCTTATGTACAAAACAGAAGAATAGGAAATTACCAGCTGAACTTATTGTGTAGAAACATAACATGTCAGGCTAAAAAGTTTTAAGAGCAACTTGAAAATCTACTTTCAGACACAAGAGAAACAGGAATTCTGCCAGAGTATGCAGAGGTCCAATAGATTCCGAATGTGTGAAAGAGAAGATAAGACTAACAAAAGGGAAAAAATAAATAAATAAATAAATAAAAAATCAGTTGCCAAAGAGGTCTATGGAATGAATAGAGAAAATGAATGGTAGTGAATTACTAGCACCAGATATTCACAGGCACCTAGAAAACCAGATCAAACCACCACCACACTGTCAGTATAAAAACCTGCTTAAAAGACAGAACACTTCTTCAGAAAGTCACCAGGAAGTTTGAAGGTGTGTGAAGAATGAGCTGAAGTTTTTCTGGCTAAGAGATGGTGAGGACCGATTCTTAAAAGTTAAGTTATTGTGTGACAAAGCAAAAGGCAAAGCTCAGTAATATAAATATGTGTATGTATGTGTAGCCGTGTAGCCATTAATATTCAGTCATAAGACCTTGAGGTAGCTGAGTTGTCAGAACCTTAGTAGTTCTCAGCTCAGCATTCTTTCAGGTCAAAGACAGACTGTATTTTAGAAATTGAGAAAAGACAAGACTTCAAAACAACCATTACTATATTATTGTGTAAATTCACGGTGTATGTGCACATCAACCCATGCTGTATCTAAATGCAAGGAGCAACTTGATTCTCTTCCACCTCAAGAAGTACAATCAGAACAGATTCAGATGAAGGTAGCAGAGTAGGTTTGTATGAATCCACTTGTGCACATAGAGTGATCTTATAGAGGAAGACTTCAGTCTGGGAAAAGATTGCTGGAGAGCGTATGACAGAAGACCGTAAAATCCCAGATGTCATGAAAGATGAAGTAGTAAATCTTGTCCTATTTCTGTGTACTCCTTCCTGCTCCAAAAACAAGGCTTCAGATTACATTATCTGGTGGTAGATTTGAATGAGCAGTGGGATGTACTTCCTCACACCTCACATAATTAAGCCAAGAAACTTATTGCACCCGAAGTCAAAGATACTACAAATTCACATGGATTTGAAAAGTGGTTGGATAATTTCATGGCAGGAAACATTTCATCAGGGACTATTAAATATAAAGATGACATCAGAAGCACAGAAGTTCCCCATATTACAGGCTGCTAGAAAATGGGAAAATATTCTGCTGAAAGATTGGTATGATTACCCTGTTCTTAGTCTTTATTAGGCTATCTACTGTTACTTGCTATCTAAGACTGGATGATCTGACCTTTTTTTTTTTTTTTTTTTTTTTTTTTTTTTAATAAAAATGATCTCTTTTTTAATGAAAAGTAAAAATTTTTGCAAAACTGCTGAAAATGGTGCCCCTTAAGCAGTTGGATAAAAAGATGTAGGAGACATAGGTCCATATGCTTTCCAGTCAGAAGGTAATCCAACCCTTATTGTATACCCATTCATGAGGAACAACACAGTCAGATAGCTGTAGGATATTTATGTTCAGATCAAGCTAAAGCACAGTCTCACTCACTTTCACTTTGGGCAAATAAGTTAATACTTAGTAGTGCAAATTCTGGAATCCTGAAATCCTCCTAAATTGCTTTTGAAACTATCAGACCAGGGAATCTTTCCCTCTCTTTCTTCCTCTCTGCCTCAGTGACTACCTTAATATTTCAAGATTAGTCTGAAGAAAGATCAACCTTAAGGAAAAAAAAGTAATGATGCTTTTGCAGATATGAAAGAATTTAATCAGTTAACCTTCATATAATCCGTTATGCAAACTAAAAAGCAAACAAACAAACAAAAAAGTGCTTACAGGCTGCTAGTCAGTATAGTCTCCAAGGAGGGGATATGTATTTCAAGCTTCTTCAGTCAGAGAACAAATTGATCATCTGTGTATTGAAGTGCTTAAACGACTAAACAGTTTTGTGAAAATCACTCAGATCTTTTTTTTTTTACTTAGTTGAAAATATTTGGCGAATTTCAACCAAATTCACAAAGAACTTCAGTCTGAATAAATTGCAATTTTTGGTAATTATATCAAGTTCAGAAAATGTTCTTATTGTTCTTCCTTGAACCACTTTTCAAGGAAGAAAGAGTCTTGTTTATGTTATTAAGATTGGAGAACATCTAAGTTAGAAAAACTTTGGATTGGAAAAATCTAAGTTTTCCCCATTTCTGTGAGAAATTCTAATTAAAAGTGTCAAGTCTAGTATAGCTGTAATAACAACATAGAAAATTTCCCTAACATCTAAAATTTTCAAACCTTAAATAAAGGGAGTGAGTAATCCTCAGAATTATATGTTACCTACTGTAATACTGATTCTATGGTTTGAATTTTGTCATCAGGTTTTTAAGGGTTTCTTGTTTGCTTGGTCATGATCAATGCAAGGTTTCAGAACTTCATTTTTGTCAGATTGTGCCTTAGCTTATGAAAATATAAATGAAAGCAGAATTTGTCTTCATTTGAAAGATAAAATAAATGTAATTTTTGAAGAACAAACCTCAACATAATCCAGGACATTTGCTGTAGCTTTGTTGACTCTCCAAGGTTAACCAGAACAAAATCCATCACAACTACAGTTTTTTCCTGCCAAATTAAGTTTGATATGACTGGAATCATACGCAAGGATATGCTGAGGAAAAAAAAAAATATATATATATATATTTTTATATATATATATATATCACTTATCTATTATTTTCTATGTAGCAAGCCATAATATTTGAATTTATTTGAATTTTAACATATTTTGTATGCTCCTTAGTAACCATTGGACTAAGTGAACACTTATATATAGACCTGCATGCTGAAGGGCAAATGTGAGACCATCATGTCACAGAAATTTCCGAGGGTGGCTCTCAAGCCTTCTTAGAAGGTGATTGCTAGTGACAACCCATTTCTACAATATAGCAGTTGTGATCTTTCTGCACCATTTAAGGACTTGCACCATTACTTCCATACAGACCTCAGAAGTCAACTAAATCCTTATTTAGAACTGAGACTAACCTCTTTGCCAGTTTCTAAAACTATGAGTTTCTAGTACATAGGCTGAGCATTCTCAGATTTTTCTTAGATCCTGTTTGTCCCTACATAGTAGAACAAGGTATTTTGTGCCTCTCTGTTCTGAAGACTCTGGGAGAAAGGATGTTTCATGACTCTATGTGTTAATGCTCCCTAGTAAGACAGGGTCCTGGTGTTGATGGAACCTTAATAATAATGTAATATTTCCCCAATGTAACTGACAATTTGTGAGTCAAGTCACTTGTAGCTACTGTGTAATTTATGGTTGCATCTTTTATATCAGTCCACCTTGACAGAGAAGTAAGAGCATGACCTTTTTCATGCTAAGAGATATGTAGGTGAGGAAAGTGCAGGTTGGGAAGACTATTAGCATGGAGGGAGTGGAGAAAGTGAAGACATAAAGGCTCTACCAAGGGGGAAGAAAATTTTTACTCTCTGCTTCCAAAATGTAAACACACTGCTTTTGAAATATGAAGAAAGTTCCATGAAAGATTCACAAGCATTAATTTGTTAAATAATCTCACATTACCACAATGCTTGAAGCCTTTTTAGTAAAGGAAGTCAATAAAAGGGAAAAGCAGAGCTTTATTTGCACACATGAACAGGCACAAAGCAGGATTTTCAACTGGCACTGAAGTGATGAGAGCAATCCCCAAAGAACGCTTCCTCTGGACCAGTCCTTGAATATTTAATAATGGTGAATTACCAGAACCCTTCAACCATAATGAAGGAATAAGCAGGCAATTAGAGCAAACTCCAAATCCCTCACCCTAAAAACCCTCCAGCCTTTTAACTCCCTCACTGCAAGTACCATTCCCTTCTGATTTCTCCCACTTACTTAGAACTCACAATGACAAAACACTTTTTTTTGTCTCATAGAAACCCTCATCCATCCCAATTCTTCTCAGAAAGAAACTATATTAGTATGTTCTGTAGCAAAATTCAAAGCCACTACTGCTTACTGAAGTTTTACTGTAGCATACTGAAGTGCTATCACAGCCATTCTTATATGAAATGTATAATATACTTTAGAAACAAGTGTAGGAAATGAAATGTTTAAGACTTGCAGTATATGAGTGAAGCAACTCGTGCTGTCAGGAGTGCCTTAGGACATAAGCAGTCACTTGCATGTTGGCCTTCTTTCTAATAGTTAGTTAGTCTTAGACAAACCTGGTAAAACTGAGAAGCAAAGGGTTTATGGTTGCAATGATAGCTTCAAACTCCTTCAAAATCACTGAAATCCTTAGAAGTGAGGAATACAATACGCTGGAGATATAAATGAATATTTGGACCTGAATTGAAAACAAGCTAGATGATTCATATATATTGGCTGGTATCAGCTTTCACGTAATTTGAAGAAATAATTGTCCAATGCATCTAATTCAGAATTTTCTTCTGTGGATCTTACCTCTAGATTGGTTGTGGGATTTTCAGTCTTAAGATCTACTAATAAATGGATGTAGAATAGAAAATAAGCCCTCATGGCTTATGGCTTTTACTGAAACGGAACTTAAAGCAAATAATGAGAAACTGCAACCAGACTGAAGAGGATTTGGATCATTTAGGTAGTTGGGTCAACATATGGCAAATGCAGTGTGTTATAGGAATATGTAAAATAATTAATCTAGGCAAAAGAAAAAAAATTATCCACTACACTGGAAAGGAAAGAAGTTTTGGTTATTATTAAAAAGTAACTGAAATAATCAAGACAGTACACAGCAGAAGGGAGCTGTGCAAACCAGTCATTAGGCTGATTGAGCAAGAGGCTAAAGAGAAAACGGGTGATCTTATTCCTGTTTGGAAGATCTACTTTTTACATATGATCATAGAATTAAGAAAAATCAATATTTCCTTATAAGTGATGCTTAAGACCTTAAAAAATATACTGCAGTAAGTATTCAGTACTGTGAAAATGACACATAATTGTGTAAGAAATTTTTGGCCACCATCTAGTATTTTGTACGTGGCATTGCTCTGTAGGAGCAATGAAGTAGGAATGATATTATGGCATTGGAATGACCACTTAATGAAACAGGGTAGCACAAATGATCCCATACACAAAAGTTACTGTGGTTAACCTTATTCTGTGTGGCTCTAAATAAAGTTTGTGATATTCAGAATCATGGTTGTTGTTGTTGAAAGCACCTATTTTTCAAATTAACAAGTGACAAACCTCTCCACATTCAAAGAAATAGAAATTAGGAGTAACAGTTACTGCATACCCAACAGTAACTGCATACCCAACATGGTGTATCTTAATAATTATGGAATAAGGTCTGCTGTGAGGGAGGGCAATTTTTTTGAGCATGATTCTCCACTTTATGTGCATAAACATTCTCCAAACTATACCTGTTTTTCGTATGGCCTGATGAAAACATGATGCGCAGATGGGCTTGGACCTACTCACACCCATCTGAAGTCATGTCCTCTGAGAGACAGGAAGATGGCAAATGTTGGTGACAAAGGGAAAATGAAGGAGAGTAAACGAAGACATGCAGTTTTCTCATGCAGTGGACTTAAACAATAGGAGCTATGGGATGTATGGTTCCTTTGTCAGGCATGTTTTAGGGGTGTCAGCAAGAAAGTAATGACCAGCCATATAAAGTATAAGGGCCAATGAATGAAGAGTGTCCTAGTCCATGGTTCCTAAGGGGAGAATAACCACCTAAACTCAACACACGATATTTCCTGTGTTATGGTGAAAGAGTAAGTGTCAAAATATACATTATTTTTGTCAGGAGGCACATAAGACTGTCAGCTCTGTCTTATTAATTGCTGGCCTTGATTTTTATTCACATATGCTCTGCATAATGTCTTTAGAACTGCTTTTCATTAGTAATATTACAACACTTTACTCAATATGTTATTGAAATGGTTAGCTCTACATCTGCATTGCACTCTCAGGGTACTCAGATTTCTTCATTTAGGACTGCTGTTCTCCCAGTGAAAAAGAACATATCTTTAGAAAATAACTACTATAGCTTCTGGGTAAGCTATGATTTACAACTGTAACTTTTAATATGAAAGCATACTTTTGAGTTCTAATTCCTTCTGAAAATCATGTACAACAGTTGGCCTAAACTGAACTTTCAGAAGCCTAAAGAAATGCAAGTAATTATGAACATAGATTCTTTCATTCCTCTTCTAAAGTGATTTATGCAGAAAAGATGTGGTAGACTTTAAGTCAGATAGAGAGATGGGAGAGTTGTAGCTGAAACATCAGAAACTGAAATTTCATAATATTCATGATTTGGTTATTCCAAAGCTTATACAACATTTATTGGAAATGAATTGTATCAGACAGGCTACTCCTTTTATTAAGAGCTTGGATTCATCGTCTTAAATCAGCACATGCACATGAGTCTTTTCTACTACCTTGCACAAAATGAAAGGTTTTCCCTCCCTGCTCATTCTTTTGATCTGCAACAGAGAAGTCTATACTTAAAGCTATTGTTGCTGTTATAAACATAAATTTTTATGCTTGCAGTATTTTTTTCTGGACAGCAGATAAAATTATCTTCCAGTTTCTCAATCTGTTAGTTCTTCTCATGTGTGTATTGCATGGTGTTATCTAAAATCACCAAGCTGACAATGGAGTTTCCTGTTACTTATATAGATTTTAAGGAACAAATTATGTTTTATAAGCCACACTTCCATCTTCCTCCTTAGATAAATAGTAGAATATGTTACAAGTAATTATTCTGAAGTGACTTTTTTATCGCTGTAGCAAAGGATTTCTTGCTCTTCTCTTCTGTTTAATTGTCCTTAATTTTGTATCATATTATTGTGGTTATTTCAACCTGGTTTTGCAATAGTATTTTGCCAGAAATTATATTCCCTCTGCAACTGGTTTGTTCGGGGCTCTGAATTGCTCCTTTGATGATTACAATGATAGAACAATAAAACCATTTTACACTTTGCTGCAGCTTGCTTTCATGTTGCAATTGCTATCAGCTTCCTTGCAGTATAGTGAAATGTTTTGTGTTTTGTTTTTCTGACCATTAACTATTTGAGGTAGATGTACTCCTAATATTTCTCCTTTATTTTTGCCCTTTTCATTTTTTTTCACCATTCTTCAGAGCTGTTGTGAATGGAGGTGTAATGAGAAAAGAGAAGACCATTAATGAGACTTTATTAATGTTGGCAACAACTCCAAGAGACTCTTCTTTCTGTGTGAAAGAAATTCACTTGTAAATATGAATACTGAGAAGGTTAATACTGTTGTTCAATATTTTAATATTGAGCTGCTCACTGTTTTTCCTGTTTGTTTGGTAACTTGCCAGACTGGAGTAATAATACTTAAAGTGCAGGTACCTTCCTGACTACCTTATTTCAATGATTAACCCTATGTTGCTAATTTCAATGAATTTCATGGTCCCATGAATAGAGATGTATGCCAAGCTTTAGAAAATACGGAAACTTTTGGTAGTGTTGCCAGTAATGGCTTTGTTGTGTCAACAAAGTGATTAGACAGCTGTACTATGACCTTGGACAAGTTGTCTTCCTTGTAACTCAGTTTTGTCTTTTCCCTCTCTGTCTTTCCCCTTTAAATTGTAAATTCTCTGAAGAAGATTCTGTAACAGGCTATGTATATAGTTTTACAACATGAATGATAATGGTTATTGTAGATGATAATGGGTATCTGCTAGGAATATTTCCTATGGGGTATGTTGCTCTTTTCTTATATTTTTAAAATTTACAAATGTAAATGTGAGCTTTTTTTTTTTTTTTTTGCTTTTTTTTTTTTTTTTTGTTTGTCTTTTGTGCTGGGCATAGTCAAAAAAGAAATGTTACTGGTGTCTAAAGGCAGTGGGTAAGAAAGAATGACACATGGAGACTTAAAGGGCATAGCTCTTTTGTTACTTGGTGCATCTGCAGGTATATGAAAACCTAGGGGCATAAAGTCTCCTGGCACCCTGTGTGGCTTGAAGTTCTGCAGCCTTTTGTATTCTTTTAATTTTTCTTCAGGTTATAATTTAACTGTATTTTTAAATGATGAAATCCTGGTTCACTTGGCACAGGTAGCAATGCTCCCTTGTTTAAGTTTCGCTCAAATTAAAATTGTCCAACAGTTTTGTCCTTAAAGGGTATTTGGAAGAGATAGGTAAGTCAAATGGTTTAATCAGTGACAAAAATGTGTTATGTGTATATAGAAGGGGTTCTTTCTTTCCTTTTACAACTAGGAAAAAAAACATTGTTTTAGGTAGTGTGGTAGTTTTACTCGGGTGGGCAGCTGAGCTCCACCACAACTGCTCTCTCACTCCCCCTCGTCAAAGGGAAAGGGAAAGCAAACACGATGCAAAGGGCTCAAGGGTTGAAATAAGGATGGGGAGATCACTCAACAATTATCGTGACAGGCAAGACAGACAGGCAGATAGTAAGATTTATTTTCTATTACTAACAAACTAGAGAAGTGAGAAACAAAGAAACCAAAAATGCCTTCCCCCCATCCACCCTTCTGCCCTCTTCCACCTCCTTCCTTCAAGCAGTGCAGGGGAATGGGGGAACGGGGGTTATGGTCATTCTATAGTACTTCTTTTCTGCCATGTAGTACTTCTTCTCCGCCACTCCTTCTTGGTCACTCTCATCCCCTGTGCTGTGGGGTCCCTCCCATGGGATGCAGTCCTTGCTGAACTGATCCAGCATGGGCTTCCCATAGACAGCAGCCCTTCAAGAACTGCTCCCATACAGGTCTGTTCCACAGGGTCCATCCCTCAGGAGCAAACTGCTCCAACCTAGGTCCCCCACGGGTAGCAGCTCCCCCCAGGCCCCCTGCTCCTGTGTGGGCTCCTCTCCACGGGCTACAGGTCTGACCTGGAATCTGCTGCAGCGGGAGTTCTCCACAGGTTGCAGCCTCTGTTGGTGCAGGTCCACCTGCTCCACCGTGGTACTCCATGGACTGCAGGGGGACAGGCTGCTTCACCACCCTGTGGTCCTCACCACAGAGGACTGCCACAGGAGACTTCTGCTCTGGCGCCTGGAGCACCTCTTCCCCTCTTTCTTCACTGACCTTGGTGCCTGTGAGGCCGTTCCTCACTCCTCTCCTTCTCCCAGCTGCTGTGTGGCACAGTGTTTTTTTTTCCCGTCTTAAATATGCTCTCAGAGAGGCGCAAAACAACGTCACTTATTGGTCAGCAGTGGGTCCCTTACCTAACATGAGGCAGCTTCTATATCCATCTCACAGAAGCCACCTCTATGGCCCCCTGCTAGCAAAACCTTCACACTACACTGCTGGAAAACAAAGCCTCTTGTTTGAATGGAAGGGCTCATGGTAGGGGTGCTCAGAGCACGTGAGCACCGAGCACCATCCCATCAGCTTCTCCTGATCATGGATCCTACCTTCAAAGGGATCACCTGGAGTCACAAAGACACCTGCCTGCTCCTAGGAAATAAAACAGGAGGTGTTCTGGATGAGGTCTCAGACCCAGGTAGCTCAGTCAGTGCTGCAGGTAATGGCATGTGCTGCTGCACTGTGGGGCAGAGGGCGTCTGCTCCTGGCAGCAGAACAGCCAGTGCTTTACCCAAAGAAGGTGCAAAATTTCCTGTGCTAAAAAACACTTTCTCTGGTATTCAGAGTAGCTTGGACTGCAGAAGTGGTTCTTAAATATGCTCTCACAGAGGTGCAAACAACATCACGTATTGGCTCAGCTTTGGTCAGCAGCAGAGCCCTTACCTAACATGGGGCAGCTTCTAGATTTTTCTCACAGAAACCACCCCTATGGCCACCTGCTACCAAAACCTTGCCATGTAAACCCACATGTATAACCCCAAAGGTAGGATATTTAAGTCTCTCTAACATCTGTTAGAAACAGATGTAAATAATAACACCTGTAAATATGATCATTTATATGATAATTTTTTTGAAATCTGTTTTAGAAACCATTTGTAGTGTTTGTCCAAACGAAAGTTCTTGTTAAATTGTTGTACATGAACGTGAGAGAGTCTTCCTTTAAAGGATTATTGCCAGAATATCCTTTTTCTTTATCTTTAAAGAATATCTTTTTTCTTTATCTTTTTCTTTATCCTTTTTTCTTTATTTTTTTTATCCTTTATCTAAGGAAGGGGATAGGAGTTGTTCAGCTTCTGTTGTCACTTAAGGAAGGGATAAAACAACATTTCAGGATTCCTACTTCAGGAATAACTGTGAGATAAGCTGCTATACTAATGATTAACTTTATAACACTGAATAAACAAAGTGTTGTAGAGTTGGTCTAGTGCTCTATTTCAATCTAAATAATTAAGTGATGTTTATTCACATTAATGATGAGAACACTCCTGCTCAGTGATTGATCAACAAAGCAGCCACTGAAAAGTCTTACCTTGATATGTAAACCTGCAAACTTCAAAACCAAGAGTAAGTTCAAATACCATTTCTTGTGAGTTCTGCAGTGTTGTACTCTGTGTTGTCCTATTCCACACGAACACTACTGTAAATCAGTAATGACTTCCCTGCAGTCAATGTAGTAGTAGCAGTACAAATTACTAGAGAACTGGTACTGTAAATGTTGGTTTGATTATCTAAAAGCAAACATTTATGCTAAAGCTGATAGTACAGAGTCTAAGTGCATAAATTACAGAAAAGAATGCTTATTTTCTTTTTAGGTGAACAGAACTTTCAAAATGGTGAGATGAAGTTAGGAATGGAACACTAATAATAATACAATACAAAATAAATTTAAAATCCAGCAGTACAAAATGTTACATTAACTTTATCATGCTGCAGGCTGCAATATTTATAAAATAACACTGCTTCATATTTTTGACAAGTTTGTTGAACCAAAAAAGAAAAATCCTAATGGAGCAACAAAATATTTTGAGGAAAAAAATGAACAAGACATGAACAGAGTAATTGTTAGCAACAGGTCATACGTAACAACTACCTCAATATAAAATTTTATGCTATAATTACTTTTTGCCTTGATTCTAGAGGCTACAATTATTTTTTGTGAATGTAAGTGTTCATGTGATATATTTGATTTCTCTTCATTTGGGAAAGGAAAAAGTTGAAGACAGACAGAAACAACTGTGAAATATACTTCTCTTCATGTGGCTTACTTCTCATACATTGAGGAATCAAGATTATCAGAATACTTCTCAAGATTATCAGAATACTTATGTTAGAAATCTTCTTTTACCATCCTGGCCATTTTCCCTCTTGCAGCAGGAATTCTGTGTTCACAAAGAATTTTTCAGTTGGCTTTTTATTAAACCAAGCTTACTTAAATTGACTAGTGAAAGACCATATTTTACATACGAGGGATAATGTCTTTTCTGAATCCTGATCATTCATAACAAGGAAGGAAATTTATAGCTTATTCTGTTCTATTTGTCTTCCCAAGCGCAATCTTGTACGGCAATATGGGGATGAATTGTAGTTGCAAATTACTTTTCTGAAAAGTGATTCTTAAATGTTGACTCTCTATGCCATAAATGGGAATCTTACAGACTTACAGAAAACTGAAATTATTTTTATTGTCCTTCACATAAATAAACCTAAGGATTTATTTTTTTTTTTTCCCCAAATGAATAAATCTGTAAAGTGCTTACAATTGAATTTTGGGTTTTCATAACCTTCTTGGGCACCCTTGTCCACTGCTGCACTACTCTGTTATTGGAAACTTTCATAAAAAGTAACCTCACTGAAATCAGTGGAGTCTTAGTGGTATGAATGACCAGTGAATTGGTATTATGAACTTTGCATCTAAGAGGAAAGAATATCTAAGAGGAAAGAGCTTATGTTAAAGATAATGTTATACGGTATAATTTAATTAAATGATTAAAAATCAGAGAATCCTCTTAGAATGTGTACCTGGGCACAAGGAGAAGTTGATTGAGAATGGCCAGCATAGATTGACCAGGTGTGTATATTTCCTGGACAGCTTTATTGCCTTCTGTGATAAAACGGCTGGCTTTGCGAGTAAGGGTAGTGGTGGATGTCATTTACCTTCAACTTTAGGAAAGTTTTCAACAATGTCTGAAAAAAAAAAATCTTGTATCCAAGTCAGGATTTTGTAGTATGGATGCATGCACAACTGCATGGATTGCAACAAGTTGGATGACTGAGCTCAGAGGATCTTAATTAATTGTTTGTATTTAACTGAATTCTGATAAAAAGTGGAGTATCAGAGGAGTCTGTGTTGGGACCTGTACTGATTAAAATCTTTATTAATGACCTAGAAGAAGCAATGAAATGCACTCTCATCCTGTCTGCAAATGACACCGAACTGGGGTCAATATATGCAAGAGCTGGGTTGCCAGACTTCAGGGCAGGCTTCAGGGATGGGACATCAGGAACCTTGTTAAAGTCAACAAGGAGAAATGCAAAGTCATGTCCCTAGGATGGACCAAAGTCCTGGCAGCACACAGTCTATGGACTGCCAAGCCAAGTACCAGCTCTGTTGGAAAGGTCCTGAGGGTGGTAGTTGGCATCGATCTGGACATGAGGCCACAGCATGCCCTGGCAACAAAGAGGGCCAACTGTACCCTGGGAAGTATGGACAGGGGCAGCCAACAGATTGTGGGAAGTGGCTATTCCCCTCTATTCAGTTCATTAAATCTCATCTGGATAAATGTCAGAACTTAAGGGGTGAGCTAACCTATTGTTTGAAAGGCAGGCACAAAGATAACAGAGAAAAACTCCCCCCTCAGAGAAAAGGGTCACAAGTTGCACACTGGGACATTCATGTAGGACATTATGAAAAAGAAAGAAAAAGTTAATAGCATGGAAGTGCAACACAACTGTTTTATATATAGCAACAAATACCAAATGACTAGGTTGCTAAGTTAATTTTCCAGATGTAGAAATTACTGCAGTTTTTTATGGTTTCACATTTGCTGTACCATTTCCAAAATCATTTAGAATGAAAGATTAATACTATGGAGCAGAATCCTGAAGTTTGAGCAAATTCTTTTCTGGAGACTCTTTTTTGATAAATGTTTGGACAGGGTCTGTTGTAGCACCATGGTACACAATGGTGGCTCTGTGGCAGAGTGGCACTACTATTATCAATGATTATGTATCTAAATCATCTCCAATAACAAATGATAATAATAATAATAAAACTTACAAATATGAATAGGACATTAGAAAAGGTTTTCTACTACATAACTTTTTAACCGTGGAATACTTTCTAAAATGGACATCATGATACACATTCTTTCCTAACAGAAACACCTTGAACCCCAATCTCATCTTCCACTGTAAATAAAGAAAACCAAATACTGTGATATATTGTGAAAATCATGGACAACAGAATGAGCAAAGTTATACTCTGGTAGTGAGGACACAGCTGGAATACAGCTGTGGAGAATCTGGAAGGCCTTCAGTGGAAGCAACGAGGATAGTCATGAGTCTAGGACATAGGACTCTTTAAAAATGAGTCTTTAAAAATGAGTCATGAGTCTAGGACATAGGACAATTTAAAAAATAATTTCACCTCTTAAAGATAGACTTTAAATTTCTTGAATTCTAAGAGCAGGTGTTACTTGGCAATAAATTATTTTTCTTGCATTAATCAGATTTAATTCACTAGAGTATAATGTTGTTATAAATATATACATATAAATGTTGGAAGAATATTAGACCTTGGATAAACCCTTTAATGTCTCTGATATCTCTAGAAATACTTATTTTTAAATTTGGATTCTCTGTCATGACCATAGACCTTATATTACATAGGTGATCTTTCTCTTTAGGTATTGTATGGAAATGATTACTTCCTTTCTTTTCCTTGATAAGTTAAAACACAACTAATTATATTTGGAACAGGGAGATAAAGTGGTAGGAACTGAACTTTTTTTTTTCCCCCCTGTGTTCTGGAACAGAAAGTTATGTTTTCATTCTGATTTCTTCCTGAAATATTAAATTGCATTGTTATTTTACCTGGAACGAGAGTGCAAGAGAAGTACACCCAGAGGTTTTCTAATAGTTCCCTCTTTTCCTTTCTCTTAATTGAGTTATGACTGACTGTCCTCCTCAACTCTTAAGGGATTAAAAAGCATATACCTCTCATTTTGTTAAAACTGCAGAGTATATTTTTTCATCAGCACACCTATAGACCAGGCAAGGCAAACGGTTACTTTTATTTTTTTTGGCCTCTAATACTTCACCTGTGTCAAATATCCTAGGGCAGTTGATAGAGCAAGTATTTGGTACCCCACTTCATACCATTGGCAGAACAGCCAGGAACTGTCCTCAGCCCAAGTCATTTAGCCTTTCAGAATTTCAAAACATGGAAATTCTGGCTGGCACTCAACAGTTTTCAGTCCTGTTTGAATTAGGACATAACAAGCTAATTTCTTACAGGAAGTCCTTTGCCACTCTCAGCTTATAATCTTTTGCTCATTTCACAAACTAGAAAACATGATCAATTGCGGTGGCATTTAACATGGCACAGTAGGAGTAGAACAAGTATGGACATCACTAGAGATTAAAGGCTGTAACAAAAAATGTTTTTTGTTTGTTTGTTTGTTTATTTCATGACTTGTTAGGAACGAACAAGTGCAGGAACAAGTTAGGAATAACTGAAAGGAGTTTTGAAATAAGTGGATGTACTGAGAGTAAAGCCTCTCAGTTCTGTTTTTAGAAGTAAGAACAAGTGAGCAAGAAAGGAGGAAAGCAAAGGTTAAGAAAGATTTGGGGGAAGAATAGATTGATACTTCATTCAACTTTAGAATGTACATGTTCAAAATGTGATGAGCAGTGCAAAAGCAAAGTTCTTGTAAAATGAGCATTTATGGACATCTTTTTGTGATTTTTATTTAATTCATCTGCTGAAGACTAATTCTGTAAATAATAAAGTGTCGTGGTTTAACCCGGCCGGCAGCTAAATACCACGCAGCCGTTTGCTCACCCTCCCCCCTCCCTCTCTGGGACGGGGGAGAGAAATGGAAAGTGAAGCCCGTGAGTTGAGATAAAGACAGTTTAATAAGACAGGAAAACAATAATAACAAAATAATAATAACAATAATAATAATAATAATACAGTGGTGATAATAGGAAAGTAATAATAATATGTACAAACAACTGATGTACAATGCAATTGCTCACCACCCGCTGACCGATGCCCCGCCTAACCCCGAGCAGTCCGGCCCCCTTCCCCCAGCTAGCCACCCCTATATATTGTTTAGCATGACGTCAGATGGTATGGAATACCCCTTTGGCTAGTTTGGGTCACCTGTCCTGGGTCTGTCCCCTCCCAGCTCTTACTGCACCCCCAGCCTGCCTGTTGGCGGGACAGAGCAAAAGGCTGAGATGTCCTTGGCTTGGTATAAGCACTGCTCTGCAACAATTAAAACATCGGGGTGTTATCAGCACTCTTCTTATCCTAAGCCAAAACACAGCATTCCACCAGCTACTAGGAAGAAAATTAATTCTGTTCTAACTGAAACCAGGACATAAAGAAAAATACATTATTTGTATGAAACTCATGAGCTTAATTTGTGCAACATTTTTATGCTAAAGATCAGCCTTTAAATCGTGATCTACTTGAAACTGTCATTACTGATGTTGATGCTGAAAACAAGATGTCTTAGCATAACACAGTGCTAAAATAAATTTGGGTGTACAGACCCCTTGTAAAGTGTTGAAGGGGTGAGGAGAGTATGTCTGCAAAACAGTGTGTGAAGGCAGAACAATGTTTGACAAGCTGAAAATAGAGGAAACCTTAGACGGATGTTCTTTCTAATTTGTTAGATCAATTAATATAAACCAGAGCAAACAGAATTCATCAAAGTAGCTTGATGGGGTGGCAAGTCTGGCGGTTAGGAGGTATGAATCCCATTGCCTGCAGACTGCCACCTCAAGCCTATAACCACTTCTAGCTGATTTCTTTGTCCATGTAAAATGTCATTTTTGTCCATTTCCCTCCTTGGATACATATATGATGGTATTCACAGGGTTAAATTTGAACCAAACCTTCTTTAAGGACTACAGTTGTATGTTCATTTCTGTCTTTTAGCTGAAATAGCTAGGAAAGATATTTTTTTCCCAGTAGATATATCTGTGACTGGAAGGAAAAGGAATGAAAATCACATATGCAAAGATTAAAAAATTTTGAATGACTATCCAAATGCCTTATAGATAACGCACCATCTGCTGTTAATTTTTCTTATTGCTCTGTACAGAGACAAGGGAAAAGAAGCTTTCTCTCCACTGGGAAATTCTGCTTAATTTAAATTAAACAATAATAGAATTTATATTACCTCTTAAGTAGTTGCAGTTGGGATATTTTAAATCAGTCTATCTGAGATGCTTTTATAAAGCCACACTTTGTCCTTAAGGATTTTGGGCCACTACTAGGCAATATGACAAAGCAGATGGAGCAGATACTCCTGTGATATAAGTGAGTGGTAGACTGGAGTGTGGGTCTTAATTCTGCTTTCTGCCCAAATTGTTGGATGCCAGTCCAACTGTAGAGCAACCATAAGGTGGACTAATTTTTAAGATTAGTATACAGAGAAAACTATGTGTTCAGCTGAGCTGTAGTATTCTTGCTTTTCTACCACTAATCTGTTGAGATGCCAAGAGATTTTTGGACCTCTAGGTCTGTAACAGGTAGACTTGGGCTCTCCTACTGCAGAGGCATGCAGAACTCACACTGTCTGCATCATTGCTGTATAACTGGTGAGTCTGTTTTTAAGAAAAATCTTGAACCTACATATAATTGGCAGTCAAAATCCCCCACAGTATTAGGTATTGATATGGTTAGACAGGATGCAAAAATTTCCTCCATATGAATAAGGAATCAGTGGAAGGAAAGGAAGGGGTCATTGAAGAACTTGGATCATGTTACTGCAAGTAGATCTTGTACATTTTAACACTTTCTAAAGACAGATGCTGACTGAGTTGCTTGACCATCACAGTTATTAAAGTGGAGACCAAGGCAATAAATGGATATTGAAATGAGAATCATAAAATAATAGAATCACAAAATCACAGAATGGCTTGGGTTGGAAGCGACCTTAAAGATTGTCTAGTTCCAACCCCTCTGCCATGGGCAGGGACGCCACCCACTAGATCAGGTTGCCCAGGGCCCTATCCAGCCTGGCCTTGAACACCTCCAGGAATGGGGCATCCACAACTTCTCTGGGCAACCTGTTCCAGGGCCTCACCACCTTCTGAGTGAAGAACTTCCTCGTAACATCTAATCCAAATCTGCCTTCTTTTAGTTCCCATTCCCCCTTGTCCTATCACTATCTGCCTGTGTGAAAAGTCACTCTCCATCTTTTTTATAAGTCCCCTCTAAGTGCTGAAAGATCACAATAAGGTCTTCCTGAAGCCTTCTCTTATCCAGGCTGAACATCCCTAGCTCTGTCAGCCTGTGTTCATAGGAGAGGTGCTCTTATCATCTTTGTGGCCCTCCTCTGGACCTAGCATCCTGACTTGTATCAAAAACAGTGTGGCCAGCAGGACTAGGTTGTCCCTCTGTACTCAGCTGTGGTGAGGCGGCACCTTGAGTACTGTGTTCAGTTTGGTGCCTCTCACTACAAGAACGAAATCAAGGTGCTCAAGCATGTCCTAAGAAGGGCAATGAAGCTGGTGGAGGGTTTAGAGAACAATTCTTGTGAGGAGCTGCTGAGGGAATGCTTCTTCCAAGCACCAAGACAAGAGAAAATGGCCTTAAGTTGTGACAGTGGAGGTTTAGCTTGGATATTAAGAAACATTTACTCACTGAAATTGTTGTGAGGCATTGGAACAGGCTGCTCAGGGAAGTGGAGTCACCTTCCCTGGAAGTCTTCAAAAATGTGTAGATGTAGAGCTTAGTGACATGGTTAAATGGTGGACTTGGCATTACTAGGTTAACAGTTGGACTAGATGCTCTTAGAGGTCTTCTCCAACATAAATGGTTCTGTGAATTCTTACCAGCTCCTTCAGTATCTAGATCAGACAAGCTGGACACCTGCTCTGAATTACTAACCTAAGGTAGTATGCAGCTTTTCTGTGATGGTGCAAATGCTTAATACATATTTGCTAATGCCAAATATCATCTGGTGCTATTTGCAAATGGTGCTGTTGCAAATATGATTCAGTATGAAAGAGCTCAGAGCACTTTTAGAGCTGTCTGTCACAAGCCACCCAAGCTTATACTAAGATGTTGTATGTTTTGCAGTTTATCCTTCATCCAGCATTTTTATCATTTATACATTTTTTATATAATTTACTATACTATATAATGTACTTCTGATGCATCTCAGAAATCAATTTTTTGACCTACTCTGTTGATATACTTTCAAATCAAAATAATTAAATAGATTAAAATACTTTTATGATTTGTTCGGATCTAGACATTTTTAAAGATCTAGATTACATGATATTGAAATAGCTGCTTGATCTGACACAAAGCAAGATATTCTTTTAATAATTACATCAGCATCACAGCAGCTCTGCTTTAATTAAATCTTCACAATTAGACAGGCTTGTTATTGTATGTCATTAGTCTTCTTAATACCATTTTACCTATTATCACCTCATTTTCAAGAACACATCTGTCAGAGGGAAGCTACTTTTCCACCTCACTTCATTGCTTACTGATTTACACCTAAAAGGCTTTAGGCAGTTATGTTAACAATTATGATTTGACTTGGTGAAAGTCTAAGGAATTAAAAAAAATGCACCAGTACATTGAGCTGAATATAAACATGAAGAAGAGATTTTGGAATTCAGCAAGCTTTTTCCTTTTGGGGTTTGCATAGCCATTTGCCTTAATTCTTTCAGCCCCATACTAGGAGATACCTCAATACAATTTTTTTGCTAAGCTTGCTTTCTGAACACAAAGATGCAATGAAATCACTATATAAAGTTGTTAAAATGGTAGCTGAGCATCACTATTTTTCTTAGTTTTAAATCTCTGGAAAAAAATATTAAAAAAAAAAAAACACAAACATAATTAAAAAAAAATGTACTTTGATTTTGAGCATGTCAAATATTATACTACTTTCACTCACCCTTATATCTGATATTCAGCTTTTGCACAGCTTTACGATTTGTTTGTGGCATGAAAGCTGGACAGAATTATTGCTCAGCCTGACCCTGCATCCTTTGGGGTTTTATGAGCTTCTAGTAAAGTTCATGGCCAAATTAAAATGCCAGTTATGCAAGTGTGATGTTATTTTATTGCCAGTGCCTGTCTTCAAAGAATGGAATAAAATAGCAATTCAGAACCTACTATGCAAAGTGTTAGAAACAGCTTTCCTGCTTGATAATCTGTGCTTTTATTTCCCCTTGTGTAGGAAGAACTTTTGGTTTCTCTCTCCTCTTGCATGCCATCTGTGGGTATACTTAAGAAGCACTTTTTTTTTCCAGTGGGGGAAAAATGACAATAGTAATATAAAGTAACAAAGTGTTAATTTATGGTTCTGAAACGACACATCTTGTAGGTAGTAAATAAGGAAGACTGGCATAGGCTCCATTGGGATACTGAGAAATGGTTGGCATTATGAGAAAAATTAAAAATATAAAAGGTATTTTTCATTTTGTATAGTAACTGTCTAGCAATTGCATATTCTGACTGACTTCCAAGGAGCAAGTAGCGAGCCATGACTACAATATTAATTCCGGTTATCTACTGATGTCTTCTAAGCTCTTTGATCCCCTTATCTCCATTTGATAACTCACACATCTCCTAAAATAGTACATTTAGCATGTCACTGTGAACTGATCCTTGGATGTAAAAATATTTTGCTGGCAACTCCTTGACTTTGAAGGAAATTCCACTGCAGTCACTAGTCCTGTCCCATGCTCAAATCTTTACTTGGATCAGCAGTAATGTGAAGCCTAAGATGTGAACACCAAAACTGCTGAAAGTACCCTGACCCCCTTTGTGGATAAACTATTACCATAGTGTCCTATTGCAGGGTTCAAGTTTAACCTATCTAATAATATTAATTTTATTCAGAAACTGAAGGTAGTGTGTGACTGACATCATGGGTGATATGGGGCGTAGGCTGGCTGGCCGCAGGTGACCCCTCCAACAGACCTTTGTCCACATCACTGTTTGCTTGTTCATCAGGTTCCAAAGCCTTATACCTATTGTAATGGGCACCTGGAAATGTGAGGTAGGCGGGGGGGAATTCGCCTCCTACCCTCAGTGGAAATCTGCTTCCACTCTCTTCTGTATGACACTGAACTGGGGGAAGCTATTGAATGCTTTGAGGGATTCGAGAGATCTTGCTAAGAGATCTTGACAAGTTAGAGGGCTGGGCAATCACCCACCACATGAAATTTAACAAGAGAATGTTCTGGATTCTGCACCTGAGATGGGGCAATGCTGTTTATACATATGGACTGGGAGATGAGAGCAGTCCCACAGAAAGTGGGGCTGATGGCAAATTGAACATGAGCCAGCAGAGTGCCCTGGCAGCCAGGAGGGCCAGACAGGCCTGCAGTGCATCAGGCACAGCACTGCCAGCTGGTTGAAGGAAGGGACTGTCCTGCTGTGCTCTGCATTGGTGCAGCCTCACCTTGAGTACTATGTGCAATTCGGGGCACCACGGTATAAGAAGGACATAAAACTAGCAGGGAGCATCTAAAAGAGGACTATGAAGATGGCAAAGGGTCTAGAAGGCAAGATGTATGATAAGTGGTCTGATATTTGGGTGGTCCTATGTGGGTCCAGGAGTTGGATTCAATTGTCCTTCAGGGTTCCTTCCAACCCAGGATATTCTATGATTTGATAAATAGAATCTATAGATAACAACGTATAAAAATAGCCATTAATTTATTAAACTCTTACCTCCAAGCTACTTTTTCCTCAGAAGCAAGTTCACTATTTTTTCCAGACATGAACACTTATTTTTGTTGGCTGTGTGGAATTTGCAACCTAAAGGAATATTCATTCGCTCTATACTCCTATACAGTTATGATGGTGGTGTTTCATCTGTCTGTCTTTAAGGGTATAAGAGAGGTAATATTTGTAAAGAGAAATATTGGTAGTGTTCTTTAGATCAAAAAAAAAGACAGAAAAAAAAAGACTCAAAGAAGTACCAAAATGTTTGTGTGTTTCTTCCATTTGTTTCAGTTGATCTAATGAAAGGTATTACCTCTCCTTAAAATCTTACTTCTCTGAAACTCAGTACAAACAAAAAGAAGATGGTTTCAGATAAATGGGGGAAACAATGAAGCAGTGAGATTGTCAACATGGTAGGTGCAGTGAGCAGCAGAAGCTGTTAAGTTTCCATGGGCAACTTCTTCCAGAGAAGAAGAGTCTTAGGAGAATGTCAGAAGGAAGTCGGTGTTTGGAGATGGTTGAGGACTGCTTTCCAGGTGCAGGGAGGTGCAGGGAGTTGACATCTCATGGCAAGTGGATTCCAAAATCACCCGTCCATGGTGATGAAGAGCATATGGTAAGAAATCAAGCACCTTGTTGGAAATGACAAATATCTTTTGATTGATATGACTGAGAAAGGGGAAGACAGTGGTGAGAAAAGAGAAAGGTGATATGGACAAAGCAGCAGACAAGGAAAAGATTTCTCCCAGCAGCACTCTTGTTAGTTATAAGAAAGATAAATTATGTTTGTCAAGACCGAAGAAATATAAATTCCAAAAATGAATGTATGAAATGATGTAATGAAAATGATTCAAATCCCGGTTGCATGACATACAAACAACATCAAAGCAACCCTCATCCATTCTCTTTTACTACAAAAGATTTACTGTTCCATATCATTTTTTGAAAATTCCTCCCCCTGAAGTTTTAAATCATGTGAGGTTAGAAAATATAGTATTATGCCTCTGCTAAAAGTTAGATTTTTTTTTTTCTCTGTGTGTAAAAAACATTTACCTAAAGCTTTAGAGGCATAAGTTTTAACTATTGTAAAGTGTGGTATCTTCCAAGAAATCTATACAATTTAAGCAGACAAATTGGAGCAAGATCAACCAAGCTCTTGTGAAAAGTTCCAATAGGTCAACACCTGGAATCCCACATCATTAATGAACTCAGTAAACCGACACAATCTATATATCAGTACTTCAGATTGGTAAACTCTGCCTAGTTTAGTGATCCATCATGTTTACACAACGCTTGTGATATTTTCCACAGATTAGCTAAAAAAAAGAAAAAAGAAAGAAAAAAAAAAAACACACAGGGAAAAAGGAGGAAATTAAGTTGATTATTCATTTTTCATTTTCATTTTTGAAGTATTGATGGAAATGAGTCCCTCATTAAATTACAAACTCTCATTTCACCAAATTCAGTCTTGTTTTGTGTTCCCCCCCCGTTATCTTTTAAATATGCACTTGGAAGACTGTAACCATTTCAAAACCCCAGCAACCCAACAGGGTGAATTGTAATAGAACAGACGAGTAATATACCCATGAGAACAATGCTTAAATTTAAAAAAGCTGACAGAACATACTGCAGTGAGCCAAATAGCTGTCATGATAAGTATGAGGAAAATCAAGAGAAATAGAGTTTATTTTTGGTCCCCAGCTAAGCTTCATCAGGTTTATTCCCTGCCCCACCTATGCCATGGGTTTTAGATGTAGGTTAGGAACAGTCACATCAGCCTTTAAGAATGATGTTCTTTTTTAACAACTAAAACTTTAATACAGGGGGAGTTGTCTGCTGTGTTATCAATTAGAGCTTCTGTTATTTCAGATTCAGTGATGCTGGAGGTTCCCAGCTGATCTATAAAAATGCTGATCAATCTTCAAAGGAAAGATTTGGGGCTGTTTGACATCTCTCATGGACTCCTTCCTATTTTGAATTTGAAACAGTACTAAAAATGCCATTCTGCTCCTTTTTCTATCTGATGTAGTAAGAAGGAATAATGTAATCATTCACACATTAAATAAAACCTTTAAAAATAAACAAAACAAACCTCATTGCAACTAAGAAAATTCTACAAGAAAGAAATGACAAAAGTGGAGAGAATGGAGAAGCTCCATAATGTTATAAAGCTCTATAAAGTCATAAATCTCCATAAAGTAGAAAAAGAAGAAAATATTTTTATTGTTAGTTGTAGACATCATATAATTTGCCATTCATTTGCCAGCAGTAGTGAGAAAATATGCTGGCATTCTAGTAGTCAGGTTGTCAAAGTGACCTTTTTTAATGTCACACGTCACAGAATTTCATGTCACACTAAGACAATATGACAGGACAGAGCCAAGCTTTTCTAATATTTCCCCTTCACCTGCTCAAAAGTGCTTTCATCCTAAAGAAGAAGAAGGTATAGTATATTCATTGTTTGATGATTCAGTAGCCACTATAACAAGAAAGGTCATATAGCAGAGCAACTTGTGTTATATATATATAAATATATATATATAAAGAAAAAAAAATAAAATGGAAATAAAATGGGAAAGCAGTATGGTGCTTTAATATTAGGTGACAAGAAAAAACTTGAAATGTCAGAGCTGGTTTGGAATGTCAGGCAGATTCTTTATGCAGACATTGTTGTAAAACTAACAAATGCAACCTAAATGACAATGTCCAATTCTAGCTCCAGTTTACAGCTGGTGACTGAGAACACAGAAAGACAAGGACTGTGCAAATAACAGATCCATTTACGGAGGTAGACATACAGGTAGTATGTCTAATTTTATCATAAATTTTAGAAATCATCTTCGAATAGATTACAGGCACACAGATTAGTAGAATTTCATTTTTTTCCAGGTTTTTCTGATCTTTTTGTTGTTTAATTTAAAACAGTGGGAGCAAAATTATGGCATGAAGAAGATTCTTAATTGGGTACTTGAGTATTTCATATTATTCAACTCATTGCAAATATGCAGTGGAACACAGTTAAAATGAATAAAGTTATCACATAGTTTTCCAGTTCTAATTGTAACAGGCAGATGGTCATTTTTATCAATGATTATTATAGCACATTTATGACCAATTCTTTAATTAGTGTAAGTGTAAATAATTCATGCACAGGTGCATATTTTACTCATGTTGTCACATGCCTGGGTATAAACAGGTACAACAGAGGCTGCATATTTAATACAATTTGTTACTGTTTTCTAAACTTGGACTGTGAAGTTAATTTCTCTTATCAAGGTGAAAACTCAGCACAGCTCATGTCCAAAACTAAAGAGTACTTTTAAAGATAGGTTTCTGAAAAAAAGATGACTTACCCGATATTGTTTCTATTTCCGCTTGTGCCCATATCCTCCTAGCTCTCCCTTCCAGCCCCAGAAGCTTTTGAACCTGCTGACCAATAGGTTCTGTTTGAATGAACACATATGACTACAGAGATGGTATACAGCCCTGCAAGTTCTGTTGAAGTACAAACAGAGGCAGAAGACATGACCTGTGTTCTTACTGAGTGGGACTCAGGGTTCAACTTTTATAAGGTTCACAAGGATCTGAATAGCTTCTGATAGCTTCTGTGAATACTCTAATGGTGGGAAGAGCTTTAGTCTTCATACTCTATCACACAACAGAGAATCCAGCTCTGCCATATGAGTAAGAAACTTGGTTTTGTTGCCTTTGCTGCTCATGTAAGAAATTGTCAACTATAACATACTTTTCTTCTTTTACTCCCTTAAAATGAAATGCCAGATTCTCAGGTTACCTAGATTAGCTGCAGGAACTCCATATTGAAAATCTGGATCTTGACCCTTTTTTTTTTTTTTTTTTTTCTGGAAGAGTTCAAATTAGTGTTTCTTAAATGCCTTAAATGATTATGTAGTTGTAGAAACCCTTCCTTGAGTCTGTGTATTATGTTCTCTTAAGGTGGAGACAGAGCAAACTCATTCCTCTGTGACTGAGTAAAGCAGTAAAATGAATCTCATCCCAACTGTTATTACATAATCAGGCAGGACAAGCTGATTTTCCCTTTCTGTAGGCATGGATCACCCAGAGGAAACAGAGGAGAAACACAGAAAGCAGGAAATACCTGGGTGGTGACTACTGCTTAACCAGGCTGTCAGAGGAGGTAGACATGGTATTTGTATCTGTGTGGTCATTGGTGATCCAGTCGTGAGGAAAATAAATAAATAAATAAAAGCTAGCATGCCATTTATTTTTCCCCTTACTCTACTTGTTTTGTGTTCTTTTTGTTTGGAAAACTTTCTGGTGATTTATACATTAATTAAATCCCTTGGAAGTCAGGCTCATATCATCTTGATGCTAGAGAACAATAATCGGAGCCTAGCAGTTGTTAATATGAATAGGGTGTACAATTAGGAAAAAAAAAATAGAATTATGAAGTTAAATATTAGCTTAATATATTAATAGTACACAGTATTCGTTTATGTTCAAAATAGTATTGGGAAATTTATTTTATTATTACTTTTATCTTTTTTTTTCTTTTGAGAAGGGAGGAAAAGGGTATATGTTTTTTCATTTGCCAAGTTATAATGACTAAGCAATAGCCATAGCTGAGAGTGGATAACATAAAAAATTTCCAAGGATCTCTCCTAAGTTTGCAGTCATGCCATTTTCTTTTCACTAGTTCTTTGATTGAAATTGTCACTCTCTGTTCCTTGTATCTGCTATCACTTCCCTTACCACATAACATTTTAGGATGATTACAAATGCTTAAACATTGCCAGAGCAGAAGCATGGAAATTTTTTTTTTTTTTTTTTTAATCATAACAACTGGCTTCCAGCTGATTTGCAAGGAGGGGTGCCTTCCTACATGTTTATCCTTATTCATCCTGTAATTATAGCAAACTGACTGTAGGAGCTTTAAAAAACACCAAAAAGAACCCTTCACATGTGTGGCAAATAATTTCCAGGCTTTAAAAGGAAAAACTGTAATGATCTTGATTGGAATTTGAACTTTGATATGGTAACTTACAATGAAAATTCAAAAATATGTTGAATTTGAGTAGTTTTATGAGTTTATCATTTGGTCTTATTTGAATTAAATTCTGCTAGATACAGTTTTTAAAACATACACCTTATTTTGTGTGTGTGTGTGTTTTTCCTTTAATATCTGTGTTTTGGAATAGATTCTGTCTTGTTTTGAAATCAGTGGTACACTCTGGGGAGACAGAAAAGCCATCATGTTTTTGAAACTTTACACCAAATTGGAATTATTTGACAGTACATGGTTCAGCAAGAAGTCCCACAAGATGGTTAGACCTACTTTTAAAAAATTAATTTCAAGAATAGATGTGCTGAAATCGAGAAGACCGATCTCCATGGGCTGACTTAACTCAGTCCATTAGACACAGAAGTCTTAGCTGCAGATGAGAAAAGGCTGGTAATAGTGACTGCCAGGAACATCTAGATCTTATTTCATTTTTTTTTTTTCTTTCTTTGCTGGCAACAGTGAAGAGAAAAACTAATAGAATTTAATAGTTTGAGTGTGCACAGGTATGTTTTCAATGGTTTATTATGGAATTTCATGCCTGTCAGGACCATCAAGAAACCGTTCCAGGAATTTTTTATCACACCCTTTGCAGATGGTCATGCTCTGAAAATGGATATCTGTAGGACAGATTACAGAAATAATATATTTTTAGGCATATTTACATTAGTGCCTGTAATAAGTTCACATGTTCAAAAAATGCCTCTCCTGATTTATTGTCATTAGGTCCTCACAGCAGGTACTAAATAAATCTTACGTTTCTATCAATGTTAATTAAGTAAAAATTTGCCACGCTTGGGAATCAACAACATGTTATTGTTGTGATATCTAAGGGAGGGTGATGCTGAAGATGACCAAACAAAGTAGTACATCAGACAACCTTGTCATCTTAAGCTGAAGAAAACAAGGAAACCATGAAGAAGGGAGACTCTTAGCCTTGAACTAGCAGAAGCAAGGGATGAAAACTAGAAAACAAGGAGGAAAACAGCTGAAGGAAGATTCCAGACTGATCAATGGCAACCTTTTCCTTATTAAGGGTGGTTAACATATTAAAAAACACACCCATCAAAATGCAAAAGTGTGGAAATTTGGTGTCCTCCATCCTCTGTAATGCATATGCATTACAGATAAGTTAGAAGAGCTAAGAGATAAGTTAGAAGAGCTAAAACAACCAATCGGTTAGTAGCTAGAGGGAGAGTTTTATAAGTTAGCTGTGTGTAAACAACGATTCAAATCAGATGGGTGCTTCTTTTGTGAAAGATTGCCAAGTACCTGATATTGCAGAATTATGTAACTGAATTATTTTATTAAAAGACATTTGTGTGGGTTCCTACTCTGTGTGCTTGCTGGCTGGATGTACTGGGCACAAACCTACAGATGACAACCGCAACAGCCATGGCAACCAGAAGCAATATATGAAAAGGTATTTACACCCTTTCATGCAGAAGCAAGATAGCACTGTAAGTTACGTTTGTAACCTCAGGGTTCAATTGTAGCCTGGGCTGCTCTTAGGACCAGTTGCAGATGTAGCCTTAATGGTGTCCTCACATCAGTGCCTGGTGCGAAGTGTCTTAGTTTGCTTTCCAGTTCAGTTTTAATGTGGTCATCTAAGCTTCAGCTGCTTCAGGACGCTGTACTTTACAACTCCAGATGTGGTTATGGGCAATCTGCTCTAGGTGGCCCTGCTTGAGTAGAGGCTGCACCAGAAAACCTCCAGAGGTCTCTGGCAAGCCAAAACATTCTGTGGTTTACTTGTGTGGGGCTGCTGAATGTACAGCGTGTATTCTCATGTGGCTGCTGGAGGTGTCGAGCATCTTTCTTGTAGGTGATCTGGGTGGGAAAAATGTGATGCCAGCTCTCCGAATTTTGATAGCTGTAATCTTTTTCTGGATTGTGCTGTATCTCATGTCAAATCTAAACTGCTCATTTCTTGGTGATTTGAGGGGTTGTTGCACTCTCCCAGTGGGGATACCACCTTAGCTGCAATTCACAGAAATGTGAAAGGCTTCTAAATACAAAGAGGTGTAAACTGCTGCTAGGATGTTATCAGTGACTACTCCCCAGCTTCCCTCATAGTCTGAAAATTACACTGTTGTATTAGCATTGCAATCTGTAAAGCTCAGATTTTTCCCTGGCAGATTTCTGAGTTTGGGCAAGGAGAACCTAGAAAATGAAGGTCGTCTCAGATAGTGTCTTATAGTATATCTGAGACTCTTACTAGGACAGTATGTGCACTTGTAAAACCTGTGATAGATATCAAAATAAAGCAATATAGTATGTCTTTGCTTTATGAGTCCTGTAAAATCTTGTTTGGGTCAAAAATAACTTTACCATGTTCTGGGGATGTCTCCATAGAACTATTTTCCTTTAGCCACAAGTGATAGGATATTTTGACTACTACCTGACAACACTTTCTTTCAAGTGTTAAAACTTCAGACATGAAAGCAACCTTTTCAGTACTGTATGAGCAAAGTTTCATGAGATACATGTGTTCTCTTCCATTTCTCTGTAAGAAAAACATTTTCCAAATAACAGTGATGTGCAAAGAAGCAGTGCACTGCTTTCTGCCCTGTTGTTTTGAGTAATGATATCCAGCAATTCCTTGGTGGGTGAGGCTTTGCTGCAGTCTTTTGTAAGGGAGTTTTATGCTTCACATTTGAGAATGACAACAAGGTTGCTAGACTCCCAGGAAAAAAAGAGCTCAAAGCAGTACCTCCTTTGTGTATTGGCTTAGCTTGGAGGAAGCTTTAGGCATCTCGGTAAAGCAGACACAACTGAATTATGCTGCCCTAAAGATGAGGGACCTGAATCATAAGAAGTGACTAGTGGTAGAAGGAAGGGGAAGACGACCTTAGAGAGGCCTTGCTGCAGCAGGGGAGGAAGCAGCAGGAGTAGGTGCAGTTCCTCTGCAAGAGGTCTCCCTGCCTGACTTATCATGATGCTTGGCAACACTCAGTAGTTACTCTTCACTATAGATTAAGAATGGCCACTCTTTTGCACTGAGACTAAATGAGACCCAAAATATATGAATATTATGATCCTGGTCCCAAAGACCTGAAAATCTAAACAGGGCTCGCTACATAGTTGCTGCCTTACGCAACTGTGGAACATAGTTGCGTATAAGAATTATAATTTTTTATGAAACAAACTCAGATTGCTGGGAACAAACTTATGCTTTTTCACTTCAGTATTTTAATTCAGCAAGTGGCATGAAAAAAGTTCTCATTATAACATAATGTGCTGTAAACAAATAGGCTTTTTTTTTTAATGTAATGTTGCAAAAAACATGGTGATGAAATTGCACTGCAGATTTTGAGCATTATTGTGATCTTGATTTCCTTCCAAAGGTATTTGGATCCATCTTCTTGTTCTGGCTTATTGCTACTTTACTGAAGTAAATAGAATTAAAAACCACTCATTTCTGCCAGTCCCAAATCTTACAAGTGTTTTGGCTAATGGAAAGGGAAGTAACTCAGGTTTAAAAAAAAAAAAAAAAAGTTTTACCCGTCATTTCTGGAATATACATATGTATAAATTAGGTGTTTTTTTTTTTTCGTTTGGTTGGTTGGTTGGTTTTGTTTTGTTTTGTTTTGTTTTTTACAACTGAAATGCTGTACAGTATTGTGCCCTTCCTCTTTCTTAAGCTCTTAGACTTGCTGCGGTCCATGAAAGGCAGCATGATGTCATTATAATCACAGAACAATTTTCTCCCTACTGGAAAGAAATTCATTGTTCCCCCTCAATGAAAGAAAATTGAAGCTTTCAATGTTGCAAATAAAACAAAATACATTTAAGTTGCCGTTTTCTTTAACTACTGTATGCTTCTGAGGAGCAAGCAAGAAGTGTTGCATTTTGATAGCAAATATCTTTCCTCAATCCTTGTTATGTTAAAAGCTGTGGTCTTGGTTTTGTTCCTCCCCACCACCTGCACAAGGGTTGTGTTTGTGTGCACGTGTGTAGTTTTTTTTATGATCCAGGCAGCACCAACAAAGCAGCTGCACTGCTTCAGGTAACAGGATTGACTGGTCCCTGAATGTTTATGGATTAGTCCCTAAGAGAATCTGAAGTACTTGAGTTAACTACTTAGGGTGACACACATTGTCTCATCAGCATTCAGAGCTAGTGCTGAAGTGGGAAAGGGAAGGGAGCATGTACCTGGTAAGCTGTCAGCCTTGTGATCAGAACAGTCATAGGTGTCTTGTTGCAAAGGAGGATGGTAGTAATTTTTTAACCACCTGCAACATTTGCTATGCAAGTGCCTGTGCTCAGTAAGAGATTTACACATAAGCTATGAACTCTGTCTGAGAAGCTTAGTTCCTTCATCAAACTGGGCCAGTTTTTGCATAACGTGTATAGTCAGTATATTAGATGTGAGGGCTTTGATCTCTCCTCCTCATGGAGGACTTAGCTGTTGACACGGTGATGTTATTTTGACTGTAATTTCCATACTCTGAGGCTAATCCTGTGGTTGCCTTATGGCTGCTTGAACTAGAGGCCCAAATGGGGGTGAACGAGATACGAGTGAAGCACAGTGGTCCCCTTGGTCCCTGCTAGAGCAAGTACTTTTCCATCTAGTGTAGGTGCATGGGAGGCTGACACTTTTCCTTGCTGAAGCACAGCTTTATCACTTCGAATTTATGATATTGTAACTGTATTGTATTTTTATGATATGCTCTCCTTGGGTATAAATTTCTTGTCAATCACTGAAGAGGCTTTCTGCTGATCTGGCATGCCTCCTGCATGAGGCAAGCTGTTATGGCTACAAGCTGCATCTCCAAGAAAAGGTTTGATTTCACTTGTTTTTATGTGGCACTAAAGGAGTTAACCAAGATGGCTAGATGGATGAATGACCCAGAACCTACTTATTTAGCTTGCTGCTCTCCCTTCATTTTAAGAAGAGATTAGAGAGCTGTGCGTAACCTCTTCATTACTGAACTAGTAACTATTCTTTCTCTGTGAACCTCTTGTTTTCTGGCTGTAAAGAGAGATCACCAAACTGAGAATACTTTTCTTCATTTCTGAAATTCATTTCAGTTCCATGTATAGTAGCAGCATCCTTATTCCTACGTTATCTCAGTTCTGGCTTTTCTAGGCTGCAGAGGGTCTGGAGCAGATGAAGATTAAGAACTTGCTGCTTGTCCAGCATAATCACAGAATGGTTAGAGTTGGAAGGAAGCTAACGGCCATCTGTTTCCAGCCCTGGAACACCTTCCACCAGACCAGGTTGCCCAAAGCCCCATCCAACCTGGCCTTAAACACTTCCAGGGACTGGGCACACATAGACTCTCTGGGCAACCTGTTCTAGTGCCTCTACACCCTTATAGAGAGTTTTTTCCTTATATCTAACAAAAATATACTCTCTTTCAGCTGAAAGCCATTAGCCCTTACCTTATAACTATACTCCCTGATGAAGTCTGTCTCACCATTTTACTTGTAGGCCCCTTTAAGTACTGGAAGGCTGCTATAAGGTTTCCCTGGAGCCTTCTCTTGTCTGGACTAAAAATCCCCAATAAAAAGAGAGGGCTTTAAACCTGAAAGATAGTGGGCATAAAAGCAGACTGACTAAAAAGTTATTTCAAAGGAGGAAATTAGTCATATTGTCTGCAGAAACAAAAACCTACTTGTAGTAAAGCCCCAGCAGTGCTGAACTTACTCAGAAATGCAAAACCTACAGGAAATACTGAGTAGGGTGTGGAATCAAGACCATAGTGGAAACAGCTTTCAATCTCTATTTTGAGAGAGGCTATGTTAATTAAATCCATAATATGTGTTTTTTTTTGTTTGTTTGTTTGTTTGTTTTTTGTTGTTTTTTTTTTTTTCTTTTTTTTCTTTCTTTTTTTTTAATATAAAAAAAAAAAAAAAGAGAGAGAGAAACATGTTGTATCTTAGCCAGGACAACAGAGTGACTAGTTTTACGTTGCTGACATAAGTGTCAAATTAGCTTTAGTGTGTCTGAATTTTACCTCTGGGGAAAATATGCTGCATTTACAAAGTAGCAGGGCACAGGTCACATTGTGTGTATTCATAACTATGCAGGGCTGTTATTCTGACAATCTTATGCAATGTGTTCATATTTTTAACCTGTTGGTGAGATACTAAGCTTACCTAATGTACTAGGACCTCACTTCTAGTAAAACAGATGTCTTAGCTTGTCAAAAAAAATTGTGTTGTATAGGTGTATAGGATGTGGTAGTTGAGATAACAGAATTGAGACTTATAATGAAGAGCGAGAAGCATCGAATGCTAGAACATGTAATCTCTTGGACCATTCAAATAAAAAGCATATGTGATACTGTTCTGTTTCAAAGCAGAAAACGAAGTATGACTTGATGATTGTGTAGCACTGATATATTTTCACTGCATTGTATTCAAACTCTACAAGATTTCTGTGGAATTTAAGGGTCATTCTTTTATTTTTATAAGAGATTTTGTGTAGTTAAATGTTTTTCAAAAGAATCGATGAAGAGGTTTGTATTAGTTCATCACGGTATGTTTAATATTTCTGTGTGAGGGGAAATAATAGTGTCTACGAGACAACATTATAGAATTAGCTGTTTAAATCAGACTCATGTTGTAATACTTTAGAACAGGTAAGAATATAAGACACAATCAGCCAAGCCACAGAAACAACATGACTGAATTTTCAATTTAAAAAGATGTGAACAGCTTTGGGTTGTACTTTAATGGGTCTTTGGAAAAGCACTATGATGTAGTTACAAGCTCAAAATAGTCATGGCATTTTCTTTTTTTCCTTCCTTTAATTTTTTTGTTCTCCTTTCTTCTATCTTCATCTTTTCTCCTCGACTTATAGCTACAGACCTTTTCCTGAACTTAGCTCTTGAAACATGGATAAAACATAGGAGCTCCACAGTCACCCTCACCACACAGAAGCTACCACTTTTAACTCCTGCTTTCAGCCTGGTGTAGCTGCAGCTGCAGCATCACCCTTGGGTCTGGGGGTGATGGTGGTGGTGGAGTGTTGTTTTATATTATTTTTTGGTGGGAGTGAGAAGAAGAAAGAATAAACACTGTTTTATTGTTGTCTCTAAAGCAATTGCAGACCAGGCTTCATTAGGAAGCAAGGAGGTTGAAAAGAGCTGGCTGCAGCAGGTTACTTGTTGCCTAGTGACACCATCAGACCTATAAACTCAGGCTTAACTCCAGTTCTCTTAACCCTCTACAGTCCAGAGACTGCAATTATACTAGGAAATTCCTGTTCTGACCAGTAAAGAACCTGTATTTCCAACAACAACAACAACAAAAATCTGTACCACCAGATGCCAGTAAGAATCAGAGAGAGATGGACAGCTTGCAAATGAAACTTAGAAAAGGTTATTTTTTTTTTTTTTAATGTAAGGCAGAGATAATTGGTTATGTCATCTTCCAGCACAACTGAACCTGGTAATGTCATACAAATATAACATGTCAATACAAGTGTGAGGCTTTGTTTTGCAAACAACATCCTGTCAGTGAAAGACGAAGGGAACATCCTCTCCTCTTGTGCGGCTTAACTCCTTATAACCATTTCCCTCTTAGTTGTATATGTAACAAATTGATTTCTGTGGTATTGTTGTTTTGTCTTACTGTATCCGTTGCTGGTAAGGGTTAAATTCCTATTTCTTCTGTAGAAGATAGAAAACTTGCACGCAAACCCCACCTAATTAGTGAGATGTCCATTTGCTGACAATTGTCAGGGAAAGGTTACAAGGCAAAGGTGCTCTATCTGTGCTTCTTAAAGCCATTATTTAAGAATAACTAACTACAGTTGCTAGTTAGCCTGTAGGAGCTGATGGTTTTAGACAACAGTATGTTATAGAACGTGCTTTTATATCAAGATAACTTAAATTTTAGAATTTTTCCTTTTGACTTATTTTCAGTTTTTCTATGATGCTGTATTGCAAAACACCGAAACAAAGCAAAAAGTTCATAGCTCAACTGCTGTCTTTCCACAGTCTAATATAGATGAAAGTGATTTTTAGCACTATTAAGCACTGCACCAGTTAGAACTGAGAATTGTTTAACTTTGAAATCATAGTGTTAGTGGGAATGAGGTCTTTCAATCAATATTGACAAAAGCTGTGGGCCTTAGAAAATGTCTCTCCTGTTGTAAGAAACCATATTAGAAGCATACAAAATATATATATATATGCAAAATTAGGGATTTAAAAGGAGACCCATCAACCCATCAACACTAAGGTAGAGAAATGTGTTGATTGGGATTCCCTCTTACCAAGCCGTTCCTGTTTGGATTACTGGGTTGGCTTTTGTTTTGCTTTGTTTTCCTGAGAACTTCTTAGGAATCTGTAGGATTACCTGGGCAGGTTTGTCAGGTTTTCCAAAACACAGAGTACTGAGTTTCTGGTCCCTATCTTACCACCTGGTAATTACATGGCTGCATTACCCTCGTACTTTGCCATGGTTTAAAAGCCTCTGCTTCACCATGCTGACAGATCTGGAAGGTAAGTATGGGCATTAAGTTCGCAGGATAATTGAAATATCAAGCACAGGTTGGACACAGACGACTTTGGGTGGCTTAAGCTGAGAGCAGTAGGGGTAACAAGTTTTTGAACACACCCCAAACCTGATTGATGGCATGAAAATCTACAGTTTCATTCTAGACTCACTGGAAAGTGAAATATTTCTCAGACTGATTTTTGTGGAATTACCTGACCCAAGGGCTCTGAGCCCTCAAGCATAATGTTTTATTTCACACAGATGCTGGTCAGATAGTAACTAACAGAAATTAAATGTGAAAGAAGTGATAAACTGAAACTTCTGCCCCATCAATTTTATTTTCTGCTTTTGTAGCCTGTTCTTTTTTGGTAGCAACTGGTTGGCAATTAAAATGTGATTAGCATGTAATGGTAACTGTTAATGTGGAAGCACTGAAATTTCTTGTCCTGGTGATTGCTTTCTCATTAGCAGCAAGAATTATTGTGAGTGTTTAACTGCTAGTCAAATCTATGGAGACAGTGAATGCTGAAGTTTCCTTTGAAATCATGGACAGTGGTGATTTCTGTAACAGGCTTTGGCCCTACAGAAGGTATAAGACATGCTCTTCAGTGAATACCAAGCAGTTATTAGAGTGGAGGAGTGAAGACAATTTCTAGGCTTCTGATGAAACAAGGCCATAAGGGATAATCTTCAAGTAACAATATATTTTTCTTAACTCCAGAAATCTTTGTTCTAGCCTTTTATTCCTGCTCTCTTAATTCAGCTATTGTATATTTCGGTGTATAATTTTTTTCTCCTGTAATTTGGCTCTGGTATGTTCCTTACAAAATTAGTTTTGCTTATACAGACAACTATTGCCTGAAAAAAAAATTTAGTTACTTGCTCATAATATAAAGTTAGGAGGCATTATTCATACTGATATGGATACAGGAAAAATAGGATGAAGATGAGGCAGTAGCTTACAGAGAAAAGAGATGGATGAAATGTGGTAGGAAAAAAAAAAAAAAAAAAAAAAAAAAAAAAGAGAGAGAAAAATCATTTACATGAGAATTTTATCCTATCTTTATTTTCTTATTGGCTGAAAATATGAGGAACTTACTAATACAGTGTCAATGTACAAGCAGATTGCAAAGTAACTATAAGCAACCAGTTTTGGTGAGACTATGAAAAAGGCAGATATTATCCTTGTTGAACAAAAAGAGGTAATGTCCAGTTCATTGTGCCTAGTTTTCATATCTTGGGCAGCTGATTTGCTTCTGCCTTCTGCAACTGTTGTGCTGATGTGCCTCAAGGGTACCCCAGATTTATCATGAACCTCCAGATTAGCTTTGTATCATAGAGCCATTTGCTTGCATAAGAAACAGTGTGACCAGCAGGGCTAGGGAGGTGATCGTCCCCCTGTACTCGGCTCTGGTGAGGCCACACCTCGAGTACTGTGTTCAGTTTTGGGCCCCTCGCTACAAGAAGGACATCAAGGTGCTTGAGCGGGTGCAGAGAAGGGCGACGAAGCTGGTGAGGGGCCTGGAGAACAAGTCCTACGAGGAGCGGCTGAGGGAGCTGGGCTTGTTCAGCCTGGAGAAGAGGAGGCTCAGGGGTGACCTTATTGCTCTCTACAGATACCTTAAAGGAGGCTGTAGAGAGGGGGGGGTTGGTCTGTTCTCCCACGTGCCTGGTGACAGGACGAGGGGGAATGGGCTTAAGTTGTGCCAGGGGAGTTTTAGGTTGGATGTTAGGAAGAACTTATTTACTGAAAGGGTTGTGAGGCATTGGAACGGGCTGCCCAGGGAAATGGTGGAGTCTTCATCCCTGGAGGTCTTTAAAAGACGTTTAGATGTAGACATTAGGGATATGGTTTAGTGGGGACTGTTAGTGTTAGGTCAGAGGTTGGACTCAATGATCTTGAGGTCTCTTCCAACCTAGAAATTCTGTGATTCTGTGATTCTGTGACAATTTATTAGGATGTGTCCTGTTGACTATAGAGATAGGCTGGGTTGTCCTGCTTGTGTACAGGGTTTGTTTATCTGTGACAGATAGCCTAGTCTGCTAGACATTCAGAAAGTCAGTAGATCACCATCCAAAGCACAGAGAGTACTTGGTAGAGATTGTATTTCCAAAAGAGAGATGGAAGCTTTAGTATTATGTGAATCAATGTACAATTTAGTTTGGAAGTTTTGCTCAATCAGTAGAGGTCAATTCAAATTGGAATAAGTGTAGAGAAGGCCCACTGACATGACATAGGGACAAAAACCATTTATTAGGACATAAGGTTAAGAGAGGGGATGGTTTAATTTATTACTATAAATATGGCAGGGAAGAGGGAAATGTTATTGCCTTCTCTAAACAGAGCAATGTGATAGTGTCAGGGAGGTGTTAAGCTAAAGGAAAACATTAATATTAATTGATACCAAATACATCTAGCCTGGGAATGGGAAGAAAGCTACCAGGCATCAGCAGATGCAAAGTTCTGAAAAAGCTTTTCAAGAAAAATCAGTGTGGATAAAAAAAGATGTCTGTGTGGTACTTCCTTGGCCTATGAAAGAGATTGATGGGTTTGCTAGAGTAGAAGCCAGAGTGGGTTACAAGACAAAGTTCCTTCAACTTCCGTCTTCTTCTGAATAATCTCTAAAGAACTGTTGCATGAACTGAATGAAAATAAACTATAATAAACAAAAGACATTTTAGGTTAAACGAGACTTTTTCTTCATTTAACTGCAAGAAAATATGATAAATATACAAAAGAAATTACTAATGAAGTTAATAGAAATAGTTGGAAATAGGGTAAATTGAGAAACAGAGATTATATAATTATTAAATATGTAAACTCTACAGCTATCTTGAATTAAGCTGTTATTTAAATGTTTCAATCTCAAGGAGATCTACTAAATGATTTATGGGCATGGACTATAGTTCTGTATGCCAAAAAAAAATAAAATATCGCCTACAATTATTGATCAGATAACTTGAATATTTAGCTATGGTTTTCCAAATAGATCTGTGTTGTTCTTCATGATTGTTTTTCCCTTTCCACTAAATATCATTTGGAATAGATCTTGGTAAGAAACATTCTTATGTCCTAGAAAAACTACAAGTTAAAGTTTTTTCTCTCATCCTGTAATAAGATATATTGAATATGTATCTGGGTCTACATTTGGTACATTAATCCATATCAAGCTTTCAACATTTATTTTACAAAATGGTCTATTCCAGTAAAATACTATTTTTCACTGCACAGTTCCTAACTGTCTCTATCTGCATCAGTGAGCAATTCACGTTCCTCAAATAATTCTGTCTTTTTTATTGTCTGGACCATCTGCTGTGCTGTGAGCAGCTACTATTTTGAGCTTTTTCCCTTTAAGTACAAGTTTCAGATTAAATTAAGCCTTTGTAAAAGCTGAAATTATCACCAAAGCATGCTCATAATTGTTGATGTCCTTTTGTGGTTCTTTTTTTTTTTTTTTAAGTCTTTTTCAGAAATTTTGGGCTCTAATGGTAGCAGCATGAAGGAAGGGATGATGTAATCATTCCTGAACTGTCTCAAAGTGCATTTTTAATAGATTGCTTACAAATAATTGGTTAAAGAATGTTACCTGAAGATTACTTTAAAAAAAAATAAGTGTTGAAAAAGTGTTGTGGTGAAAATTCATCCAGGAGTACAGTAATTCATTGACATCATTGCCATAACAAATAGGAAGGAGAAAAATTGAGGTTGAGGTAGCAACTGTCATACTATATCTGATGGTACCCAGGTATCAGGAGGCCTGTTTGCCTTCCTACATAGCTAGTAAATCATCTTCTTTTAAAAATTTTTACAGATGTTGTGATTGACACGTGAAGAATACAGGCACTCCAGCACCAGTTCCGTAGGTGATCTGCCACTAGTAATGTTGCTAATAGCATAGCTTGTAAAGCTACGTCTACATTATCTAATTCAGTAATATAAGGGGTTGAGTGAGCTAGTTCATGTACTGGAAATGGTATAGCCTTCTGAGCTTGGCACTTGGACTGGCATAATTTTTCATACTTCTTTTTGCTTCATTCCAACGACTGCATGAGTTCACTTACAGGGTAGAATACAGAGCAGTGTAGACACATTCATAGTAACCAGAAGGTCATTTTACCAGGTGTAGAGACCAGATAAAGATGTGTTTTGTAGGCACAGTATCAGCTTGACCACAGAAGGTCTATATAAGCAGAAGATGGAATAAGATAAAGTCCCTTGTACCCTCATTTTAGTCTGCAAGTTAGCGTGGCATAAAACATGAACTTTAAATTACAGATTTTTTCCCCAGAATTTAAGTTTTGATTCCCCTTCTGCTAGTTTTGTAGTCTCTGTGAGGTGCTTCAGATGGAGAATAACAACTCTTCCCCCTCCTTTTGCACTCTCAGATTGCACCTAGAGGCAAAATGGGAAAATCTGTACATCTGTTCCAATAAATGACTGATACGGATCTGATAGAGTATATGAAATAGTGTGGAGATTTTGCTGTAACTGTTGTAAATTATTATTATCTCACAGGATATACTTGAATATGAATTTGAAAGTCAGATTAATATTTGTTTTTCATTTTTTAAATATTCCCTGTTAAAGGTGCTGTAGGATGAGCAGTTGTTCCTAGCTTGAAAGAGAGGAAAATGTACTACTTGGCTTGCTTACCCATAGAAATGTGTACTAGCGTAGCTATGAAGTGCTTGTAACCAGAAGAAATGCTCATTGTAAATCACACTTATGGTTAATGCCCATACCAGGGGAGAAATGGTACCAGCAGAATTGTTTTAATAAAAAGGACTTTTTTTTTTTTTTTTTCCTGCAAGGGTTTTATTTTACTGCAGGTTCCCTTCAGATTTCTTCAGTACATATATATGTTGATTGTCTTCTATTTGATGTATTAATCTAAAGCTCAGAGACATACTGTGTGTATGTGACTATATCCAGCAAATTTTTTCTTACTTGAAAACTCAAGATTAAAACTGTGAATTATCTAAACAATATCAACTACTGTTTCTTTTAGCTCTCTGTCAGTAGTGAAACATGGTGTTAATTTATCCCTCACTACTTGAAAACTTAATACATCATGTCTTGGTTTATTTGCCCCAGTTGTGAAGTTGTCGTTGAATATTTTGTAAATGAAATGCTCTGTCATTATGATTTCAATGACAGTGATGCACAAAAATACAATGTAAAGGCATTTTTTCAATTTTCTTGATAACTAAGCAAGAAACAAACAAAATCCCAGGTGGGCAAAGTATGCTACCTAATATGCTACTCAGTAAGCCTATTTTTAGTATAAATATGTGCTACACTACTTCAGCATTTGTCAGCAATGCAGGAGAGATTAGTGTATTAAATCCAGAAGCACCAGCATACTTTTTTCTAGGAGCTCAGCTCCACCGATGTTGTCTTTCTACTCATACCTAGTACTACTGTTGACACTGTTGTTCCACCTATATCTAGCAATACACACTTGTTGCTTACAGAAGCCTGTATCTCTTAGCACTTCATATGCGTCAAAACTTAAGCAGCCTTGGTGCATATCAGTACTTGAGCAGGTACATGTAGAAGCAAATCAACATTTCTGCTGGAAATGGAACAGTTGGTTTTATAGACAACACTTAAATACTTACAGTTTTAGACCTATGCTTCTCCTGAATGATGAAACGTCTAAGCAAACAGTGCCTTCTAAGAGCACAGCTACTACCTTCCTCCATTTGACTGATGCTATGGGGTTCGAATTTGAGGGATTAACCAGTCATCCAGTAAATTTGGATTTTGTGATAGTCACTTATTTTTCAATTTTTGCATTAGTTCCAGCTACTACAATTTATTCAGATGCTTCAATATTTAATTGTAAAAGTATCCTGACAGAAGAAGTAGTTCTTCCAAATGACAGCTTGAAAATCATGATAGAATTCATTGGCATCGTTAATATTATATATAGTGCAAGACACCCATAATTATTACTTGGTTCTGGCAAGTTATGTTTGATCTTATCTTAATGCATCAAACCGTAGCAAGCATTTAACTTATTCAAAGCCAGGTTATTAGGTATTTTCTGTGCATAATTTTGACTGTGAGACAAATAGGATGGATACAAATTTGGAATGAGCAGAATGAGGGAGCTCTTCATATTCTTCATTCCTCAGATGACCTGTTAGTCTCCACATTTTCCTTCTGCTTGCTTGTTGTTTTTGAGAAATAATAAGCAGATGATATCTAAGTAAATTGTTAAGAGTGGCCCTTGACAGTTTTATTATTGCTATTATGTTATGGCACATTAAGTTTTTAATGAAATAAAAATATGGCAGATTGCCAAATTAGGTGATGATAATTTCAGGAAGCTGTAAACAGGTTACTCAGTAGTTTGTAATTGCTGCAGGTAATTTCACATCCAAGAAACTTCCACCTACTGATAGCAATTAAGATCGCGTTTTGTCTACTTGCATTGATAATGAGTATCTGATCAAGGGAATTTCTTTTTCTGTCATGCAGTATTTTACACTGAATATTTTACTCTGTTAGGAGCAGCTCTTTCCTTTTTATTTCATGTCCTGGAAGGTGCCAGTGGAAGTTGTTGTAACAATATGTAACTTAAATATGAATAATCTCACTACATGGAACCAGAATTTCTCTGTTGGAGAGATATGTGCCTGTGTTGAAGATGAAAGTTCCCTTTGCAGGGCTGCCTGTTGGAAAGTGGTCTTCTAGAAAGAACCAGTACTGGTTCCAGTCACATGAAAGGCGCTTATGCCAACAAATGCCAGAGATATCATTGTCCCGAGGGTGAATCCCTGAGGATGCAGCCTTGAGATGGCTGATAGCCAGGAATACCAGCACTGGTAGCATTAGATGATCCTGAGTGACCCATCCTGGGAAAGAGCACAACTTTGGTGGTAAGGCACTGGAATGTGTTGCCTGGAGAGGCTGTGGATGCCCCAACCCTGGGAGTGTTCAAGACCACTTGAGGCCCTGGGCAACCTGATTTAGTGGGTGACATCTCTACCTATATCAGGGGAGCTGGAACTAGATGGTTTTTGAGGTCCCTTCGACCCAAGCCATTCTACGACTCCATTCTATGATTCTGTGAATTGGGCGACTGCAGTGACTCCTTGAGTTCAGCAACTTCCTGGAGTTTCAACCCAGATCAGGAGATACAGCGCTGCAGCGTTACCGTGACAACGGCAGGGGCCTGTCAACACCTCTCTGGCTAATAGTGACAAATGGCACTTATTACATCAGCACTAATTTCATCCGATCCCTTTCAGATGAAGATACTTAGTCCTCACTGATCAAATTCTGTCGCTGTAATTACTGAGAACAGACCTTATTAAATGACAGCACTCCTTACTCACGGTTTTGTCTCATGCTGAAGCTCAGAGCTTCCTCAGGTTTCCTACTTTGGGTAGTAGTGGTGGGACACACTCCCTGTCCAGAAGTAGTGGCAGGTGGCAGTGCACTTAGGCCATGGAAAGTACAGGTAACTGGTTACAGCCTGCATCTGACTTTCATATTTTAATACGTATGAAAAAAAAGAAGTCAGACCTTCAGAACAGATGAAGCAGAACTGTTAAATGCATATGAAACTGCTCAGTCCTTGCTATGAAAAGAAAAAGTACTTGTTTACAAGTTCGTGGAAAATAGACTAATTTTATGTTAACTGCATTTAGTGGAGAGCACATGCTGTGGTTAAACTCTCACTGCACTACTTCATTTTCCAGGTTTAACAAGAGACTTAATACAAGAGGAGTGAAATAAGTACAGAAAATAAACTTTGGGGGGGGGGGGGGGGGGATTTAGACTGGTAATCCAGTGGATGCATGCTAGTCTCTGCCACAGTGGAAAGTCTTAAGCAGTGAAGACAAAATCTGTAGGACATCAAGAAGCTCCACTCACAGATAGGACCCTCTTGTCACACACACACGTTTTTCTCCACGTACTTTTCAATTTAAATTACCAGTTTAAAGGAGCATCCATGTTAGCACTCAAATTCAGGTGCATTTTGAAAAAGATGAACGTGAACAAAGTGCACTGAGTTACATGGATACTCACAAAGCAAAGAATTATAAAAAAGACTGTCCTTCATTTCTGTTATTGTTTCTGCAAGGAGTAGTACTTCTCTTTTATAGATCTCCTATGAAAATGTATGTGCGGCTATTATTTTTCACAACGTTATGATAATATATGTGATATTTTAATTAAATGTCAAGGTTACTATTACTATTATTGTTTAGTCTTCTCATTAAATGACAAAATCATGCAAGATTTCTTTTTCTGTGCTCTTCAAGGTTATATACTTCTAAATATGTTTAAGTGATAACAGTAATTCTATTGTTATATAATAGTAACATAAGAAAAACAGGAAATCATAAATATAATGAAGGTAAATATAAAATCGTGATTAGTAGGTCAGGTTACAGCTAGTAAGAAAAGTGAGATGATGAAACAACTCCTCGATATAGGTAAATACATTGTTACACATTTCAGCATTTTTCAGATTCTTTTAGTAAAGTTACAGTTTGGAACAATTGCAAAGTTGGTCTAAGGATGATAAATTTCTGCATCTGTTTGCCATTTAGAGGCTAAAGTGAAACTAAAATCAACTTATCATTTACAAATTTATATTGGGCTTTAATCAATAGCTTTCTTCAAGTCTTCTTAGCTAGACTGAATTCTAATTAGTTATATAGTATATATTTTTGAAAACTTAAATTGTAAAAAGATTTTGGAATTAGATTTACAAACTTACATTCAGTCTTTGAATGTGTGAATAATTCAGAGATTGCTTCAAAACTAAAAAGAAAAAAAAAAACTCAAAACAAACACAATTAATATGCTAAGTTCCTTAAATATGAATAATAAAAAAGAATAAATAATGCAAAAAATGTAATCCTACCAATGTCATCTCTCTGCTTTCCTACCAAATAAGTCCAAATATGAGGTACATTTTAAAAGTTCAGATATTGGGAGAAAATATGGATTGTTTTTAATCGAGTAAAATAAAAAATTTCTGGAAAAACACAGAAAATGTCTCCTAGTATGGTGTAGTTAATTATAACTGAATGAAATTTTAAAGGTTTACACTTGCTATTATAATGTGATTTGTGTTTAATTTTGAAAATCTTCTATGTGTATAGAACCATAATCTGTCCTTATTAAAGGAGATCTATTCACAGTTCTTATTAATTTTAATGTTGTGATTTTTTTATTTATTTTTTTTAATCTAGGTAATTAGATCAGTGTTGAAATGTGAAATTATTTAAAATATTGGCTTTATTGTCTAAGTTCTTTTTGGACTACTAACAGAATTACCTGAGTTATATGAAGCTGCAGTGTAACCAGCTGATGGGATTCTGTGGAGCTCCATTTAGTGCAGTATGAAGCGCATGTATACATACACTATGCAAATTTCACAAGGGAAGCAAGAAAATTTCTCCTTTCAACTCAACTTCTATTTGTGTTAGCCAGTGAGCTCCAGAAATGAAATACAAAAGTATTGTAGAAGCTGAACCTTGTCTTCTATATATCAGTTGTATATTTTTAGTTACTCTTTTATTTTGTTGTAGCTCTTTAGCAAGATTCATATAGATTTTCTAGCAATATATTATAATCAATTCACAAGTAAGAGACTATTGTGTATGCTCTTGCATTAGAATTTTCTCATTTCCTCTAAAAACTTCATCCTCCAGTGTCAGTTCTTTTTCATCTGCCTTTGAGCTTTATCATTTCCAAAAAATAAACACTTTTAAAATTTCGTCATTTCTCTTATTACTTTTCTCTATCACTTTAATACTCACAAAACAAGTAGCTTAAGATATGCCATGAGTTAAGTTTTGAATTCAAGACTTTTTTTTTAATTACAAATTAGTTGTGTGATGTCATAGGATTATCTATTTGCCATATTTAAAGCTCATTGAAGTCAGGAACCAGAATCCCTGTGGTTTCAGTGCATTCAGTATTAGGCTGATGTAAATGCAGTAAAGGAGTGAACTTAAGATATTGTCAAATGTCTGGAAAACTGGAGCAGCTGTATTTTGTATTAGGGTAGCAGTTGCAGAATTTTTGTCACTCACTTTCTTTCATGTTAAGGAAATTCTCTTGTAAGTGTACAATGATTTCAGATTCCTGACTATCATGCACATATTCCATGCCTGACATGCATTTTTTTAATCTTCATTTAATTACTGGAACATAACAGTGGTATTTCAAGGCAATGACATTTGGTTGGTCCTCTGGGAAAATACAGCCACAAATCATCTCAACACAAGAGTAGGTCAAATGGTAATAATCAAGTCATATTCATAACTCATTGGAAGTAGACTATTCTGAAATTGCTACCTGATACAGAACAAATGCCTCATTAATCAGAAATGCATCAACTTAAGAACACTAGTTATGTCAGATAGAGTTATGAAAGATTACAGGGAATGCAGTGTGTACAATGTTACATTGAAGTGGATGCAATTTTGTGTAGGCTTGTCCTCCAAGCATGTACATGTTTTCATCATGGGAATATGGTCTGAACCTATGCAAAAACATTGTGTGAAAAAGGAAGCTCTGCAGCTTTAGACACTGAAATAATATAAATAGTTTAATAAAGGAACCCTCTTTAGAGGTTAGAGGTTACTCACAATGTATTGAGTAACTTAATTTTAAATGCACAAATCCCAAAGTCCTCCCTATGATAGAATTCAGACTGAAGAAAAGAAGGAGCTTAGCTAGGGCAGAAAAGATGTCAGGGCTGGAGAATGAGCTTATGTATACTCTATATATGGAGAGCGTAGGCTTGTAATTTACCTGTATATATATACACACACACACCAGATTAGGCAAATATGCTGTTTATATACATATATATATCTGCCTTAGCTTTAGGAGATATACATACATATATACCTAAACTTTAAAATGACGTGGATGTAGCCCAGAGTTCACTTTTTCTGTGCTTTGAGCTGCATGCAATAGAGCTCGTATGTATATAAGCTAACTACCTGCTGTGTTCACATAGTGTTAAGTCTGATCTAAAATCCTTAGTCATTCAGCAAAACTTCATACCCAGATTTAGCAAAATTACAGAACTACTGGTTCAAAGGGAGTGGAAGTTCAGCTATCTTAGAGTATAGATAATACTTTTTTTAATAAGCAATTTACCATGGACTGTGGGAATGGTAGCCTGAGATTTAGTTGGTTGATGTTTCAGAACCAGCTCTGAAATACAACTCTGATGTCCCTGAAATACAGTATATGCAATTTATACGCATATATTTGAAGTCACAAAATTGCATTTTTGTCAAGGCCTTAAACAAATAAAAACAAAATCCAACAAAACTGTGGTACAACTTTCCACAGGCATTTTGATGACTAAAATAAAAATAGAAAAATGTTCTCAAATGATTCTGTATTTACATTATGTGTGCACAATCCCTATCTTTTCACCCATGTAGCTCCACAAACATTCACATTACTTTATGTACATGTCCCGAAATGCCTTCCTTTTAACAGTACTGACCAGCTGGTCCCTTGTATTGCATTTGAGCCTTTCAGGATCTTCAGTTGAAATCTGAGATCTTATGCTTACTTTGGTTGTTTAAGACCTTTCCCAAAACATAACAGCCAGAGCCGCTTTTAACAGAGCTGTAGAAAGAGGTCTTACTCTTGTCCTGAGGTAATTCCTAGGCTCCTTGCGTTTTCACTTTAGAGGACCATACACATACACAGTAAAATGCTTTCCCATTTCTGCATCTGTGCTGCTGGAAGGTTCATGAAACTTGTTTCCTAGTCATTTCACTTTTTAGGTAACTATGTGCTGAATAGTACTGTCTCCATGCATTGGTGGACCCCACTATAGGACTTTTTCACTTAGATTTTATGTACCTTAAACATCTCAAATTCTTCTGTCTTTCAGTGGTAGTGTTGAAGTTGGGCTTAGACATTTTTTAAGATGTCAAAAATTTTTGAAAGGTAAATGATTGATTAAGATTATGTAGAATTGAAATGTTTAAGTAGTGTTTTGATACAGACATCTCAACTGAATGGCACAAAGACCTCGCAGGTGTGCACAGGCATACATGTAAGGTTGCTTTTCCTGTTTGTGACTCACACAGGGGCTATTTTATTGTAGCTTATTTCTGGAATTCAGCTATCTGTATTGTGTTGGCTTTTGAAAAATAAAAAGTTAATTTGTCTCTGATTACGTTTACACTGTGATGAGAGTGTTTCTGAGCTCAGATACATGACCTGGTTGTATTGACTCCAAATCAAGGTGATAGTCAAGTGCCTGTGCTCTTCCCCTCACCCCCAGTGGTCTTTGAAAAGAAGTTTGTTTAGGACCTTGAAGTGTAAAGTAGCATCACATACTGCATATTCTCAGCATAGTTTAAGGTGCCTGTGTTAAAAATCCATCTGCATAAAAGAAAATTTAGTTCTAATGACATTTCAGAACTATACTAGTAGTTTGAAGACTCACCATTGAGGAAAAATATCAGCCAACATCAGATGGCAGAAAGGATGTAAAGTTTAGAACTATTGTAAGCTAAGTGCTATAGCTTTTGGTTTTAAAAACCACAGGAAGATCATTCTGGTTGTTAAGTACTGAAATAGCAAATTCTTTCATTTCCTTATACATTCTTACATGGATGGAAATATAGCACTACTGTTAAAACAGTATAAATACTACCTTGAGCCTTTTGCAAAATGTAGTAATTAACTCATTTGTTTTCCTATTGATAGTGAAATTGAGTGTCTAGTTGTGCCATGTTCAATACTTCTGTCTTCCTACCAGTAAAATTACTCCAAGAATATTTGCAAACAAACAACAAAAAACAAACAAACAAACAAACAAACAAAAAACAACATAACTTTCTCTAATTAAAATACTAAGCATCTGAAATTCTCATAGTTCCACGTTTCTAATATTTTTCTACTTAACTATTTGCAGTACTAAGACTCAGTATTTCTTCTTAAATGTTTAGTCTCTGGAAATAATTTATTACTTGGCATACAAAAGTATTTTTGGTAAAAGTAGGTAAAACCAAGAAGGCTGAGTCATTCTATACTTCTTTGATTCTGGTTTTCAGGATCTTTAAATCAATTGTTACCTGACTGTCTTCTGATAACAGAAATAAGTGGTTTTGGGCACCAGCTCCAAAAATGTGGACCTTGTGTACTTTGAACACTGTAGCAATGGTTAGTTTATTTATAAACCTGTATAATTTTGTTACCTGATAACCAACAAAGCTATGGAGAACTGCAAAAATTCAGAAGACCTGTGGTTTTCCCTATTCAGTTTCCCTTTGGTCACGTGTTGATTTTAGTATCTGCTTTGTGCCCATTCTCATTATGAGCAGCATTTCTGAGGAAAATACATTATGTTTGGTAAATATGTGTTTTGTAAAATATTGAGGAACTGCATAAGAAAACGTTTTGAATATGCTGTTGTTTGTATTTACAAGGTGACTGATATGTATGGTTTTATGTCCTTTATATATACTGCGATACGTTATGAGTTCTACATGTTTTTTAATATATATTTTAATACTGAAAGAAAGTCAAAATGTTAAGTATATTATTTTGTGTTACAGGCATAATGAATAATATTACATTGTTTGGGAACTAGAATTATTAATATTGCAACTACTTTTAACACTGCTTCAGAACTATTTGTTAATTGCTTACAAAAGTTCCTCATCCCTTGTCATTTTTTTGTTGTGTAGCCCTCAGAATAGTCTTTGAGAGTTCTATTCATTTGTTTCAGGCTCTGCATTGCTTATTTTGTGCTCGGTGCCACTGTCTAGCTGTGATAACTGCTCACACAAAGGGATGTGCTTAAATAAGTGAGCTCTTAAATACTTTAAGTCTGGATTTGATATTCGTATTGCCTTATGCTAGTGCTTAATTCAGGTGTTGTAGCTACTAACATGTATGTTAGGTAGTAACGCTAAGCAGCTGAAGAAAGTTGCCAATGCATGGCTGGTGAAACATGACTCTCTGCAGCCAGCAGCAGTGAAATAGGTCTTCTGCTTGATTCAGACACATGGGATGCACAGCTCAAACATAACACTACGCCCCAAAGTCAGAATAGCAAAGCTGAAGTGCATTCTCCATGGTTAATGCCCACTGTCCTTTCAAATAATACCCAAAAGTATTCATGCTTGTTATTCATGCTTTGCATTTTAGGAAAATATTTGTGCTATAGACCTGAATGCAAGGTACCTTACTACTGGATTTATTGGAGGCATTCCTTTGTGCAAGGAACAGTTTACATGTGGAAGCAGTTGCTATTCTCAGTTGAATAGAAATTTGGTAAAGAAGATAAATTTCTGGTCAAAATGGATTCAAAAGGCCTCAGTAACGAGGAAAATTGTATCTCTGACTTTCAGTTTTGCATTTGAGTGAGATTACTTCCGTCTGTGTTGTTAAAAGCTGTGGGTGCATCTCGCATCTCTGTCCATGCTGGAAGAATGTTCTGCTTGTGGCCCCCAAGCTAGAGCTCAGGAAGCCCAAGGGAAGCCTTGACAGGACAAGGGAGAGTGGTTTTGAATTAAAAGAGGGAAGAATTGGATTATAGGTTAGGAGGAAATTCCTCACTCAGAGGATGATGAGGTACTGGAACAAGTTGCCCAGAGAGGTTGTGGATGCCCAATTCCTGGAGATGTTTAAGACCACCAGGTTAGATGAGGCCCTGAGCAACCTGATTTAGCAGGTGGTGTCCTTGCTTATGGCAGGGGTGTTGGAAGCAGATGATCTTTGAGGTCCCTTCCAACCCAAGCCACTCTGTGATTCTATGCCTTGACATGAATGCAAAGAGTTTGCTCATTGTTTCTCTGTAAGTGACCTATTGTTTCATTGTTTCTCTGTAGTTGACCCATTCTGCACACAAGTACATAGGATGTGGTCTGTGACAAAGTTCAGACTACTGAAATGAGAGAAGGACAATGAAGAAAAAAATCTAAATTGAAAGACAAATATAGAAGATACCCACGGATCAGTATTTTTAGCATGCCTTAAAGATATGTTATTTAGATGTTTGACTTGCTTAAACTCACAGTGAAATAAATGTTAAATACTTATTTAAGACTACTGAAGTATATTGCTTGGAGAAGCATCCTTTAAAGAAAATTGCAGTTAAGAATAATTACACCGTAAAATTAAGATCTAGATAAGTTTTCAGCACTCTAAAGTTGTCTAGACAAATGAAGTTTTCCAGGTTAAATCTAACTCTACATCATTTTCAAACCTGATAATTTTTTTTTTTTTTTTAAAGGAAAGGAGGAGAGAAACCTTTTTATCTTTAAAGGGAAAAATCATGAATAATTTCAAGTGAAAAGTAAATTCTAGGACTGTGGCATCTTGCTAACACATTGTGAGCAGGGAAAAAAACAAAAACAAAAAACAAACAAACAAACAAAAAAAAACAACAGTGAAATTGGATAAATAAATGATTTGTTATAAATTATTTGTGGGGAATGGTACATCTTCTAGTTACCCATCTATCTTGCTGTCTTGCATTTATAATGATTTTTACTGCTGTCGTTGCTACAAGACCTCTTCATTTTTTGAGGATTTGTTCTGGTTTCTCAATCAGGTGAACATAAACAAACTTGGCATATTATGTTCCAATTATAGAATGGAAAACTACATGAAAGACATTTCCCACACAAATGATAAGTTGGTCATTTGTTCAATTGTACAATAGGAGGAGACGGTAACTGGACTGAGAGATGAATTTATATAAGAATATTCATTTCCTGTTCCTAGTTCTGTTTTCTACATTTTCAGTCAAGACAAAAGTAAGCAGCTGGGGGTTGTTTGTCTTGTTCCTCTTCCCTCCAACATCTTCCACTTTGTAAATGGGTCTCAATGCATACAGGAGAGTCCTCCAGTGGCATTTGCATGTCTGGGTAGCCAAGTAAGGCACCTAAATCCATGCTTTAGAAGTAAAGGGCTTAATCATTTTCCATGATAATTATAACACTCTGCTATTCAAATTCATGTATTCAGACATTGGTATCTAGACAACATATCAAAGTATCCCAAGGATCATCTTTTTGAGTCTGGACCATGAGTATATTATCTTCATCAGTCATATTTACTACATGGTGATGAAGAAATATGAACTCTATAAAGGTGACAAATGTGTGTACATGTGAAAAAGTATGATTTTTATGATTAGATCGATTAGGTGTGATTAGATGCAATATATATTTTTGAAGAATAGAGTTCACTGATCTGCCCTGCAAAGGAACCGTGAGAAGGGAGGAGCATAGATATAGTAATTCACTACTTGTCTTGAAGCAGGAGAACCATGTAAAACCAACGTTTTATTTATTTATTTTTTACCTAGCAAAGACTCGGAATTGCTTGAGCAGAGATATCTGTCAGCACATAAACCAGAAAACATGTTTTAGGTTTGGTGGCTAGTCCTGACTGCCTCAGTTCAGTTCCTCGCAGTGTTCCTGTGTGAACTGTTTATGTTTGTAATTTTGTGTGTGCTTGAAGTGAAGACTACAATGGAAGGAGATTCAACTTTCAGGTTCAGTTTTAACTCTGTGCAGAAAATTATGCACATGCAGAGTTTGATTTCCCAGAATAAATATATGATAAATAAAAAGCATTTACTGCTTCTCTACAAAATATTTCATCTTGCTCTAGGTGAATGTTGTTTGAGATCTCATCCATGCCTGGTCAGACAAAAGTGTAAAAGCAGTCACAATATACTATACAACAACAGGTTATTTGATAGATACTGGTAGCAGTTTGGTTCCTATCTAACTGAACTTTTCTAAGCAACTGCCAGATAATCTCTTTTGGACATGCTAGCAGAAAATGGACATTTGAAATACATATTTAATAGATGTGCATAGAAGAGAAATGTACATGTGAGCATATCTTTAAAAATGTTTCCTTAAGGGTGATTTTTGAAAAGTTAACATATTCTGTCTTGTCTTGGAGATTTAACACCATAAATGCTATTCAGCAGTGTAATGACTCACCACATAAACACAAAAGCACTGGTATGGTGGATTTACATGCACTTGGGAAAAAAAGACACAGCTTCTCGATCAGACTAATGGCTTGGAAGTGGCTTCAGGATGAGTGCTGGTAATCGCATTTGACGGTCTGAATTGATGGCTGATGGCTTGTAAAGGGCAATGCACTGGAGTGATTTCAGGGAGCTTTTAATAATGCTTAGCAAATGATCAGGCTGCACAGTCAATCATTTTGTAGATGCCAATATCTTTCCCCACCTCTCAGTAACTTAGAACCAAAGAGAAAAACAAAACTAAAGGAAGTACAGAACTGTAGACTTAGTCAAGATAATCAGTGTCTATAAGGAATAATAATAATAATAATAATAATAATAATAATAATAATAATAAAGGACAGAAAGGAGATGAAAGGAATAAGCTTTATACAGACAAGTAATAAATGTAATTTTCCCTTGAGATTTGTATGCTACTTATGAATTCTTTGAGGATTCATTTTCTGTTTATTAGTGTAATATTAAGAAAGACACAATTAAAGCAATGTTACACTACAAGAGGATGCTGAGAAGCATCCTGTCTTAATATAGATGTTCTTTCCAAAATTTTTCATGTCCTCTTCTGTTGGCACGTAGTAGACCTAATGGATGGCCATAGTCCCTTAGAAGTGGGATCCACACCCTCTCTATTCCATAATGGGACCTGGGAAGAGCTTTTTCTCTCTTCTCATTCACTTAGATTCTGAGCAAAATTTATTGGAATATCTGAAAACCTAATACTAACTAGGTCAGTGACTTCTCTATTAGAATTCAAGTATATTTAAAATAGTAATGATTTTTGAATTCCTCCATTTCATGATTACTTATAATACTCAAAAGAAGATTTTTAGAAGGCATAATGATTAACAGGAGATCAACTTAATTGTATGTATTATGACTATTTCCTAACATTCTCTTACAGTCTTATTTTTAGCTTTCTGAATTCCCTGTTGCCTAGAGCATCATTAGAGATACTTGTGGATATTACCTGTAGGAAATGGTATGGGAAATAGTACTGTAATGCTATCACCACAAAGAAACTACGGTACTACATACGGTGTGTAATAATTTCATTTCTGATATAGAGTAGGTAAAGAATTTTCCAAGTAGCAGTGGTAAGCAAGTTGGAGCGTTGCCATTTAACAAGGTAGATGACTCACTCCACTGTGAACTGTTGAGTCCATTTCCTTTAAGAATCCATAGGAGACAGTCTAGATTTGTCAGTTTTATGTCCCCAGCTTATTTAGATTATTGACTGCTGAGACATTAATTAATAATTTTGACTAACACCTCATAGGATTTAAATCTTTCTATGATCATTCATTTTGCATGGTGTTTTGTCATTAGTGAGACCGGAAGAATCATAGAATATCCCAGGTTGGAAGGGATCCACAAGAATCATCGAGTCCAACTCCTGGCACCACACAGATCTACCCAAAAATTCAGACCATATGACTCAGAGCACAGTCGAAACACTTCTTAAACTCCAACAGGCTTGGTGCCATGACTACATCCCTGGGGAGCCTATTCCAGTGCATGATAACCCTCTCAGTGTAGAACCTCTTCCTGATATCCAGCCTGAACCCCGCCCTGTCGCAAATTGACGCTATTCCCTCAGGTCCTATTGCTGGTCACTAAAGAGAACAGATCGGCGCCTGCCCCTTCAATCCCCCTCTCAAGGAAGCTGTAGACCATGATGAGGCCTCCCCTCAGCCTCCACTTTTCCAGGCTGAACAGGCCAAGTAATCTCAGCCACTCCTCATACATCTTCCCCTCTAGGCCCTTCACAATCTTTAGTAGCCCTTCTCTGGATGCTTTTCAATAGTTTCACATCCTTTTTGTGTTGTGATGCCCAGAACTGCACACAGTATTTGAGGTGAGGCTGCATCAGTGTGGAGTAGACTGGGACAATCCCTTCCCTCAACTGACTAGTTTGATGTGCTTGATGACTAGCTTGGTGATTGTACTTGATGCACCCAAGGATACATTTGGCCCTCCTGGCTACCAGGGCACACTGCTGGCTCATATTCAGCTTGCTACCAACCAAAACCCCCAGATCCCTCTCTGCAGGGTGCTCTCCAGCATCTTGTCTCCCAGTCTGTATGTATAGCCAGGGTTGCCTCTTCCCAGGTGTGGGAATGTAAAATCTCACAATTGATTGCCTGTTTCTCAAAAGCTGAACTGTAAAGCTCAGTTCCACCATAGATTTCGGTTTTAGGGGAACTGATTGCGAATATTTTTGGGTGAAAGACAAAAACTACCGGTGTTGTCCAAGAACCCCTTAGGAAACTTCAAATTTACCCACGACAACACTTTGTGTTATTGGTTTAATTGAATATATATGACATTTTACTTTATTTTTCTACACATGCTCTATGTCTCTGCAGCTCTGCAAGAAGACTGGAATAAGACTATTTTTTTTTTCTGTTTATACTCGTATTTTCCTTAGGCTCATGTTTATGTGTTGTTGATAGGATGTATACACTGTGACTTTTTTTCATTAGTGATCTCAAATTGCACAAAGGGATGTTTAGACTGGATATTAGGAAGAGTCTCTCCATGGAGAGGGCTGTCAAGCAATTGAACAAGTTGCCAAGGTAGAGTCCCCAACCCTGGAAGTATTTAAGAGAAACGTGGATCTTAAAGAGATAGTATGGGTCATGGTTTATTGATGGGATTCAGTAGGTCAAGTTGATGGTTTGACTTAATGATCTTGTCTAGTTCATAACAGAATGGTGGTGAATAGTCTGGAAATGTGTGATAACTTTCTCTGGTGGCAAAAACGGTTGTTTTAAATAATGTTGGGTTTGTTTTTTATTATTATTTTGTTTCTTAATAACCTGAAGCCCGAGTTTTACGGTCATAAGCATGTGACCATTGATATCAGTCAGTAGTTTGGGTACTGTTTCCTGGCAAGATACTTTACAGAGAGAGTGCATTAATGAAAATCAGAGAAGGAAGAACACTCAGAGTGTTCTTGTGGATCAAACTTGCACAAATAACTGTTCACCACATTACTCCTTGTTACCCTACAGGCAGATGTTCAACTACTATAAGTAGCTCTTCCACCATTCTACCACAAAATACTTTAACTGGCTTACACCTTATTATTAACATCTCCTGCGAATCTATCTGCTTCCCTACTTGTCCGCTCTACTATTATTTCCCATCCACCCCGCAATACAAAATAAATAGTAAATTATTTTCTTTAATTTTCTATGCTTCTTCGTAGTCCCTTACAACAGCAGACCCATCAAATTGGTGTATATTCATTTTATGTGACTTAGATTTTCAAAGTCCAAAATCTAATGTTAGCTTTTTTTTTTTTTTTAAATGCAGTTATTGGTAGATATACAAGTAGCAATATTATACTCCAGAATTCAATCTTTAGAAGAGTTTGGAGGCCAAACTGTTATATTTATCTATTTGTTACAACTTTTCAAGGACAGACCTGCCTCTTAGTCTCCTTTACACACGTGTAAGTTAGTAATTCTTTATTCAAACTGTTCCTTAAAGCTGTCTCTAAATCAAGACAACTGCGGTAAGAACAGTAAGCAGAATACTTGTCCATCTGAAACCTTCTAGTGGCTACAGTGACACTCTGGCAAACCTATCCATGTAATCCGAATAGTAAATTTGAAGAGAAAACAAAGGTTTTCACTGTACATTCGGTGGCTTTAATAAATGCTGTAGTTTTGTGAAGTATGATGTAGTGCATGGATAACGATACTCATTGTAATCTTCTGTCTCCTTGTACATACATTTCAAAACATAACAATCATTTAAAGGTCTTTTACATATTTACAGGCAATACTAGATGGATTGATTTTCTGTTTTCTGTCTTCTTCACTGTTAACTTACTGCAAATAAATGCAAGAATTGTGTCAAGTTAGACATTGAGACATTTTCTATTAGAAAGTGAAGATTCTCAAAGTTCCATCAGTCCAAAATGGTTTTGTCCTTGTAACCCCTTGTGCAGAACTGGAAAGAAACAAAAAGGGGAAAAAAAGAAAATGAAAATTGATCTTTTCCTTTATTCCCAGCTGTGAAACCATCCATGGTCAGAAATTCAATTGAAGTGGGGACATAAAAGAAAACAATAACTGTCTCTGCCATTAGAATTTAGGAAAAGAATGACTTGGGTCATCAAGTTCAGTTCCACAAGCATAAATACATCATACTGAAGAGTTCACAGAATATCTATTCTTAATCTCTCCTCCCTCTACTCCCCTCCCCCCCCCCCCCAAAAAAAAAAGACAAAAAAGCACTCCCTAAAATGGTCTTAACAGTTGGCACACAGAATCTAAAATTATATATATGTTAAAAAAAAAAAAGTATGAAAGTATGATACAAGAGAAAGGATGAAAGAATGATGTCCTATAACCCTCCCATGGCAGAATAGTTCTCTTATATAAAAAACAAGCAAACAAACAAACAAACAAACAAAAAAACCTTTTAAGTGATGTAGAGAAAACAACAAAAACACAACAGTAGACCTTGACAGTCTAGTTGGTATCATAAGTCTTTATTGATCCCAAATTAGGAGACTATCTGTAATCCTGAGCATTCAGACAACAGATGCCAACTAAGCACTTTGTATTTTTCTAAGCCTTTGCACTTCAAATATTATTTTCTGCCAAGTATCCCTTCATTGTGCTGCAAGGGACCCACTTTGTGTTCAGAAAACAATAGATACATCACAGAACAGTCTAGAGGAACAAATCTTCCTGAATCCTAATGCTGATAATGAACAGCAGATCTGAATTACAGGATTAAAAAAAAAAAAAACAACAACAAAACAAACAAAAAAAAAAACATGCTGAGAAATATTTAAAAGTGCCAATTTTCTTGAATTGAAAGCCCAAAACTTTTCTTCACGAGCATTCATTTCTGAACTTTCAGATCATGTTAGATAATCACTTCCATCTCCTCCTCAGGCTCCATCATGAAACAAGTAAGTTTTCCCTACTTTGTTTGGAAGACTTTCTTTTCATCTCTAGATCTTTATCTAATCTGCAAATGTCTAGACTTAAGTTTTATTCATGGCTAGTTCAAAGCCATTAAATCTCATTCCAGTAATGCTCTTTAAATTCAATAATTCTTTTGTCTCTTTCCCTGGTGTGTATACCCTCAGTGATATTTATTTTATTATTTTACTGTAACACTATTGACACATTTATTACTGACTTTTATTTAGTGGTGTATATAAACCAGATTATTAAAATTCCTTCTAAAATAATAGGTTCTCTTTTTGCTTAAGCACTATGTAATTGTTTTTGTTATTCTTGTTTGAGATGTTCTTTGTGAAGGTAATCCACCTGAATTACAGATGATATTGTACATGAGCTCTTACCTACACCTACCACAACGGTATTACTGCTTCTCATTGTCTGCAAAGCCTCCTTACCTGTTTAATCTTAAAATTAGGAACCAATGTGAATCATATCAGTTTGGCTTCTGAGCAAGATATGGCTTTTATTTTAACATGAAAATCATTTTTAAATTGGAAAAAAAAAAAAAAAAAAAAAAAAAAAGAAAAGAAAATTCATGCTTTCGTAATTCTGAAAGGATGATTAGTGGGAAACCCCAAGTATCTCTGCTAATTTCATAGCAGAGATACTGTCCTAATCCAGTCTGTAACCAGGAACTACAGAAGTTAGAAGGAAGATTATGAAGAAGATCCGGATCTAAAATTAACAAAACTTTCTCACCTCTGACCCTCTGAGTCTCAGAAGATATATCTTTTATAGTTGGCCCACATTATGCTTGGATAAATCTATCAGTAACCAGTGAGACCAATTCTTGTTCTGTGTGAGTGAAGTTCCCACTGTATACATTTTTAATATTTTCTCTGTTCATTTCTGGAAAGGTATTGCTTCTTTCAAGCCCCTGCCTCATTATTTTAGTATAGGATATTCTGATTTTCTTCTGTGAATACAATACATTTGCTCTGGTCAGAAACTCAGAAGTAATGATAAAGTTAGAGAAGTGGTTGCTCGTGTCCTGGGAGTTTCTTTACTCAGAAGCTTTTTAGTGCAGAAGGGGACAGACATGTATGGCAATGTGCAGAGGTAATTTCATTATGAAATTTTGATTAAGTCCCATGAAAAACCAAAAGCATGTGTCCTTGAATTATTAGCTGGAACCACTTGCAGAAGTGTTCTACTGAAGGAAATCCCTGCAAAGCTGTGGGCCCCGCTTGCCTTTTAGGAACACAAATGAAAGGATGTGGCTGCTCAGAGGAAGGTAATGGGAGCAGTTTCAATGGTAGTGGACTTCAGTTCTGCCACAGTGAAATGCCTAATTCCTACACATCTGCAAATTCTCATGGGAAAGACAGACATTCTGCTTTCTTCTCGACAACCTTTCAAACTATTTTCACCTTCCACATTTATGCCTGGAATTTATCCTAGAATTCCTTTATCACCTATCACTTTGTAATTAATTGTGGAATTTGTTATGACTGTCCCGATACTTTAATTTTACATTTTCTATCTATTCTGAATTAGTTTCCACTCTTTGACAGTGTATGCGGTTACATCTTGACCCATTAAAATAAAAGAACTTTTTACAATATCAAGTCTCTTAAGTCTCCTAACTTACCATCTTAAAGATACCACTTTAAAGTTGGGGTTCCAGTTTTGATTCACTGTTTTAGCTCTTCTCTGAATCCTGCCAAATTTTCAGTGTTATTTCAGTGAAGTGAGATTTAATTTTTCACATTTTTCAAGTTGTTTTCGTAGTAAATGCTTCCATAAGTGGAGCAAAGGTGCACAATTATGAAATCTTCAGATATATTTTTTTGAACTTAACATTTTATTTGAATGCCATCTCTCTCCAGCAGACACTGGGACTTCACTGAGTTTTTCCCCACAGATTCGTGTGTGCCAATGACTTTTCACGTTGTTAACTCTAGGTCATGTATTATACATCTCATCTATAATTTACCATAAAGAGGGACCTTCTATTATTTATCACCTGTGTGAAGACATTCATGTGCACACATGCATATATGTGATACTTTCTTAAATACATACTCTTTTTAATGTATAAATATTTAACAGAGGTTATAGTCTACAGAAATATTATTCTTTAAAATTTCGGATTTTTTTTTCCCCAAATATATTTAATATGTACCATAGGGCACACTATTGAAAGAAATAGGTAATGTATGTCAATAGGATATTATTTTAAATGTGAGGAAGAATTAAGATCATTTAAAATTTTATCATCCTAACAAAGGTACGTCCTATTTCACGGTATTCCAATTTCTTGTTCAGAACTCACTGTCTTTTTAAGATTTAGTATTGACCATAAGTATAAGTTATATATTAAAAAGAGACAAGGGTTTTTTTTTTTTGTTTTTAAAGTATTAAACACTGGACACTACTTCAATTCTGTTCTGTATGCACAATACAACATTAAGTTGGGACTACAGTGCAGTTAGATGATCAGGATGGTCCTGAAAAAAAAAATCACACTGTATTTCATGTAAGCACTGTCTGTTGTTCAGAAGACAAGCTATAAAACAAGCTTTATAATATGCAATCTTCTATCAGTCAGCCTTCTTGTACACAATAAAATTCAGTGCAATTTTTGTCTGAATGAGAGAGAGAAGCCTGGGTTTTAAGAAAGCATCATCTGAGTTAAAGACTTTACTATGTTGAAGGCTTCTACTTTAATATATTATGTCCCTAAAAAAAAATAAGTGCAGATGATGTTTGAAATTGTGTTAATCACACAACTTGCCTATGAACGTTCAGGTATTTGCATTTTCTATTTAAATTGAAAGAGACTCTTGGAAATCTTAGCTAAAAAGTATCTCAGAAATTAAATGAGAAAGAGTAGCCTTTTATTGAGTGGTTTTTCAAAGCAGGAAGATATTTATTAGTGAATAGCTGTTACTTCTGGTAAAGGTCTCTCCCTGACCTTGTTTTTAGATATCTGCATTTGCATACTAGAATTTAAAAGTCGTTTTTATAGAGACTAGGTAGGCCTGCAGAACAGAATCCAAGTCACCCAAGTAAAATTGTGTCTCCTTCAGTACTTATTATTTCATGGGGATAGTCTGCAGGTATGCCTCAGAAGAAGAGCTAGACAGGTAATAGGAAGAGTGTAGAACAGTTTCAGCTTTAATACCTCATTTTGAAAGATTAGGTCAAAGGAAGTCAATGTAACAGGTAGGTCACAATCAGATCCCATCAAACTGCTTACAATTAATTATTCAAGCCTTTCTTTGTGCTCTTGTCAATTTGAACAGAAAAGCTGACAGCTGTTGAGTCTCTATTGAAGACCAGCCTTAAATCATTATTATTGAACTGCTACTTACTAGGCTCTCGGGCCAGCGCTCCTGTCAGAAAGAAAGAAGAAATGAAGCACAGAATATTGACTTTTGGATCTTTCGGATATTTTATTTATTTAATTTTTCTCCTATCGTCTGTTGCATTCTTTATTCTTCAAGGTGCTGTACTTTTTGCAGTGGCCCCTTTGCTCCAGAAAGAATGTAAGTCAATAAGGCTCAATTTACAGGGATTGCATATATGTTACACCTTCTTAATGATAATGCTCTAGGGAGGGGATACTATGCCTCGGCTGTGGATGTGGTGTAGAATGCAAATTCTAGGGTCAGTGATACAAACTCTTGGGGTTCTGCCTAGGAGAATTTGAGTGAAGAAAAATTGACTTTCTCCTGGGAGATAAAGACTGTGAACTATGAAAGTAATAATGCTGACCCAAATAGCGGTTGCTCGTAAGATTGAACCAATGCAGAATTTGCTTAGAATAAATGCCATGCAGCTGTCAGATTTTGCTACATTAATTTTCTTTTTATAAGATTCATTTATGGCTGCTCACATCCCTAAGCCACTGGCTGCATGAAAGACTATACCCAGATTACAGTTGAATATCAAGAAAAAAGAAGAAAAATAATTTTAGTTCAGAGCTTTTTCATCATTACGATTTTGCTGTCTGGGTTTGAAAAACAGGGATAATTATTTTAAAATGTTCTTATCTCAGGGACACTAACATTTTTCAAATGATCATTTAAAATGTCAAGTCCCCAAAACTGCAGTGTGTTTTCTCAATAAAAAGAAGTGCATTGACGCAAATCAAACATCCCTACATTATATGCCTTTGTCCAAAAGAATACTTTTAGACCTTATGTGTTTAAATCACTGTGCACAAGTAAGAACAAATCACAGATGCAACACTTTAAATCCTTTTTAAGCTCTGTTCTGATGTCTTAAATGACACATATGTACTTCACAGGTTTCATAATGTACCTATGTGAATGCACCTATGTAAAGATGCATTTTATCCACATGAACTAATCTTTTAAAAACAGATTACATGGGTGCGTTTGGCCTTTGTTGTTATAGACAGAGTCTTCTGCAGCTGGTCATTGATGCATATGCCTTATTATGTGTGTGCTCCCCCAGTTGTGCTACACTGACCATGAGTACAAAAGATGCAATTTAGATATAGCACATCTTGGACTCACTGAACATGTACTTTTTCAGGCATTTCTGTCAAGTCAGTCTTGTTTAGGCAACTTTTCTGATGCTCACAGGTTCTGGGAATGTGAGAAATGTCAATCATATAAATCTTCATGGATAAATGTTATTAACATGGTCAAGGCCATCTGTACTAATATAAGATGCTGATAAGCAAGGCCAGTCTGACTCAACATGTTCTTTAAAGGCATATGAAGTTAAAGAAAGAGAATGACTGCTCAAGAAGACTGCTTAGGATCCAGACAATACTTGTTTATCTGCTTTGATATTTATTTATTAATTTATTTATAATGCAATGCTCTTCTTCAAAAATCAGTTTCATAAAAACAAATGTTTTGGAAGCTCAGGAAAATCAGAAGGTTTAAGAGAGGCTTGCCTGAAACAGTAGTCTGGCAAAAGGCTGTATTTTCAAATTAATGTATTTTCAGGTCTTTATGCAGAATGAAAAACAATGCAAACAAAAAATGGTACAGTGGGCTTGTAAATTCTCTTACAATTAAAATAGTAGAATAGTAGTAATATTTAGCTCAAGCATAGAGTTTTACATATTCAAGCTGTGTCCTTATTATGTACGTACACAAAGGGTTGAATAGTATCTGGCAAGTCTTCAGGCACTGCATGTAAAATGAGAAGTAAGAAAGGATGCTTTTATGCTCAAAGCCCAGGACCAGGATACAGGATTTCCAAATCTGCCTCAAACACACAAGATAGCATTGGGCATACCAAGTAGTTTTACTGTGCTTCAATTTCCCAATCAATTAAAAAATATGCAAATGATGAAAATTACCTGAGAAATGTGTATGAGCATATTTGCATAATGTTTCTGATACCCGGAAAGGCTTCCAAGTCCTGATTTCCTGAACAGTTCATAAATAAATATAAAGGTTAAAAAAAAAAAAAAAAAGTATTTACATTAATTCTAAAGGAATGATGCTTATAATCGTTTTCTTTATGCTGCCAATCTAAGGAAAATATAAGTACAGAATCAAAGTAATCTATTTAGGGTCTGGATCTACACATCTTTTGTACTTTTATCTTAAGTATATCTTTGAAATTAAGTTGAACTGAAATAGCACATAAGTCTTGAGTTGATGCTCAGCGTAAATCACGCTATGAATTTAATCCTGGCTGAAAAGTTATGCTTATTGAACACTGTTTATCATTAAAAAGTTAGTTTGCCAAAGATGTCTGTAAAGAGCCTAACTTGACAAAGCACAGAAAATAAACAGCATGATAACCTCATTTACTTGCATTATAATATAATTCACATTTAAAATATTTCTGTTTATAAAAATATTCTAAGAATTCATAAAAATTTGTAATCCACAAGAATGAGGTCTGCAAGCAAGCTAAATCCCCATATGTTGATTCAATGCAACCTGGAATCAAATTCTGCAGGAATTATTTGCATTTATTTTGATATAAAATTGGTGGTGTTGTTTTGTTTGTTTGTTTGTTTGTTTTTGTTTTTTCTTTTTCAAAGTTGATTATATGTGTGGCTTATCTTGTATAATACTTAGTTGTTAATTTTCTAATATTTATTTACATGGTAATTTTGTTGGATTACAGTCAGCATAAGTCCTTTTGTTTCAGAATACAATATGGAATAGATTTTACATGTTGCTGCTCCTATTACTGTGATCCTGATGCTGTATCGCTTCTGTTTAAAACACTGTTTCAACAGGGACCCAATGACTATTCTCATTCATTCTATACGGAGGAAAATGTATGGCAAGTCCTAAAAGATGGGACTAGCCTGACAGGAGGCTATTTTAAAAATGCAAGCATGTTAAGTGTACTATGAGTTGAAAGAAGTTAAAAATATATATGAAATGGATATCTGTACCTTGCCTATGTTGTTTGAAAGGGTAAGCCTGTAACAGAATCAGGTTCCTATCATATGCCGTTGCTCAGTATGTTTAGAGTCCAAAACAGTGGGCATGAGAGAGGACAAGTTCCAAGAGGAAAAGTAGCATGCAGCTATTGGTAGGGGATTTAAAAATGATAATAATTAATTTTTCATAGAGCTGTTGAAAAGCAGCTCTATAGACAACATTATCATCACGTTTAGAAAGACAGAAATGTATATCATTGTTTTTTTTCTACCCTTTAAAAATTATTCACTGACTACTGGACTGCTGTCCCCAAGGAACTGGCCAGGAGTCTCCAGAGGGAATTCCACTGAGGGTCTCCTATAGTGTATATTTTGATTATTTTTTATCTGAAAGACACCATAAGTTTCCTTTATCAAATTGAGCAAGAAAGAAAATAACTCCTTCACAAGTCATGACCCTAAAACCAAATTAACCTGTATAAGTTTCCCTAATTTAACACTTTCAAAATAAGACATTAGATGAAAAAAATATTCTAGAATGTACCATATAAGGCTTTGTCTGTTAGTGATTGTATTCACCTTAAATAAATATTCTCAGTGCTCATATGTCTTGTGAATTTCTGAACAGATTTTTTCATGAATGGAAGTTGGTACTGTTTCTCATTAAACTGTTTCTTATGAAAGTGTTCCTTCAGGTTGAGATCCTTCATTACCTTCATAGTTACTTGCAGAATAAATGTGGTTAAACATGTGGGGCCACAGAGCTGCAGCAGCTCTAATTAATGTAGCGTAATATTGATTATTAGCAGTTTGTTAAAATAATTCTGCTGCTGGTGGCACTTTTAATTCTGTGTATGCAAGGCTGTGATTTATTCTGATCATATTGCCTATAACAGTACATATTCTGCATATGCAATGATTTTGAAGCTGTAAACTATTAAGGTGCACACTTGGTGATGGTGACATAAACCAACTGCTGTTCATGCTGAAGGAGGTGGAGCATGTTACTTAACAAGCAGGGTCTTGCTTGTGTTTAAATATACATGCGGCTAGAAGGAGAGATGGGTTATGTTTCTGGATGTTGCAGAGAGTAAAGTGCAAGTTTATCTGTGCTAAGCTACTGGTCAACTGTAGGCCATTTATTTATCAAGGATGCACCAGCAAAAGCCTGAAGAGAGAGAAGAAGAGAAGAAATTTTAATCCTCCAGACAACTCTATATATCATGGACAAAGATGAATCCTCTTTAATCAGAGCCCTTAAAGCTAGCTAGTGATTTAAAATTATCTGCTTTCTTTCTAGCTGAAATAAGGAAAGCAGCTTCTACAGCAATATGTGCAAGGACCCAAATCACCTAAACTGTGTTGTTAAAAATTATGGCAGTTTTATTTAAAGTCCTGGAGGACTGACAGTTAACAACAGTGGGTAGAGAACTGTAGCTGCTCATGCCTAATATATTCATAAAAGATTAAGATGGTGAACAATTAAACACAAACATTATGTGATCAGTCACGTTTATGCCATTTAATCATAAAGTAGCAACAATTAACATAACATTGTGTACACAAATATACAGCTCCTGCAACCGTTTATGCTTAAAAGAAAAGATTATGTTTATTTCTCCTTTACAAAACTTGAATACTGTATACATAATATAAGTGGAAATGATACTGTCAATTGGCATGAAATATATTTTTGCAGTCTCAGAAACATGGAGAGAGCAATAAAATGATCCTCTTTATGGTCTGAAGTGTGTAATCTGTCCAACAATCTGGTTTTTAGAATAGCCATTATCATAGTATCAAAACGTATTCAGAAAATAATAGAGCTGTGCATTATAATAGCACTAATGCTCGTATTTCTTTCCTTTTTCTGTGGTTACAGAAACACAAATGTACTCATATTACTGTTAAATTTTAAGGGGCTAAAACAGGAATAGAGATACCAATGGCTTTCAGAACCTGTTTAATTTTTGAGCATTGTGTTCAGGCCTCATCTTGTCTGAATTTGAATCCAGCATGGTACCACAACGCTTGTTCTTATGGCAATACTGTAACTGAATCAGCAGATTATCTATATCAGCTGTTTATAAATTCAAAACTGGAGCTTTATTTCCCTGTTTTCCTCTCCTCCCTCCCTCCCTCTTTTTGTTTCTTGCTTACTTGATTTCTTTGCTTTCTTTTTACTTTCTCTGTCTCTCTCTCATTTTAATTTTATGCACCTTATGGTTCTGTATGCAAGAACTAGGCAGGTTTGTTGTCTTAGTGTAGTAATGTTGTATGCAAAATTTTAAGGGAAATGTGGAAACTATAGCTATTGTACAAACTAAAGTACAAGAGACAGTAAACCATCTTGGAACAGAGAAGTAAACACCACAGTATCTAGATTTGACTAAATCTATTTTCTTTGTAGAGATACAGAGAGAATGTTGGTCCCTAATATTATTGAGAATTATAGGTGCCAAAATAATAATAATTCTTGTATGTTAAATATATACCTTTTAGTTTTTATGCCTTCGATGATTCGATAGAAAATATTTCATGACCTTGCTCCTTTTGTCTCAGGCTGATTTAGAAGGATGGTGATGATGGTGGACAGCCTAGACTTTGAGCAGCTCTGACCTCTGCTGGCTGAGGGGCAAGGTGACTGATCAGTAACTGATTTATTTGCATCCCCAATGTAGACTGAGCTGCCAACACAACAGAAGTTTCCCGAGGGGAGACCTGACTCTGGTAGAGGAGGTGAGGAGGGTAAAAGGAGTTAAAGAGTGATGGTGTGAGAAAAAAAAATATCGATATTATTTTTTAAGTTATGAGTTCTATACAAATTTTGGAAAGTTAAGAATCTGTCTACGTTACAATTAGAACCATGTCAGCAATAGTGTTGAAAACATTCATGAACGTCCTCAACTTTTTGTGGAGAGATAACCTCAGTTACTTTTTATTGAACTCAGGACAGATTATGTGTCCAGATAAAAGAGAAAAAGCACCTCATGTGAGGCTGCTGGCTTCTCTTATAAATTCTCAGGTTTTATTCTGGGGAAAAAAAAAAAAAAAAAAAAAGGTTGCTTATAGCTGTGGAACTGAAGAACTCTTCAGACCTACAAGCTCAGTCTAGCAGTACAGATGTATTTCAGAGAACTCTGAGGAGTTTGGAACAACAGCTCACATGTACCATCAGCCTCTTTTGCCACTTCTCATGGCTTTTATGCCTATTTCTTTCCTTGTCTTGGGGAAAAAAAAATGGGAAGATCAAAGACCTTAATTCCTCAGGAGTGACATCTCCCTCTGGTAGTACTTGAGAAACTTTGTCACTGAATTTTTCACCCAGAAAGTGAGTCATGCCTCTCCATTTACTTAAATTAAAATCTGTGAGAGTCAAGAACCAGGCCATGTAGTGCAAATAGGTATTCAATTCAGCAGGTATACCTGAAGGGTGGAGGTGGTAACACAAGGGAGGGCTAATTTCAGTGTAATTGATTAAGGAAGATATTTGTCCCTGGGCTGCAGGGCAATACTATAATTTCCCTTTCCTGTTCTCCTGGAAGTAAGCTGTGGGTTGTGTCCCTGACAGGGAGAGAAGCAGTGGTCAGTGCACTCCAAAGGGGCAATATATAGACCCCAGTGCTGAAGGAAAACAAGGAACCAGAAAAAATCACTTTATCCTCTGTAAGATCTGCTAGTGGGACCTGTAAGCTTGGCTACATCCACAGAGGGGAAGGCTGTGCTGAGCAGAGTGTAGCTATGTTTTGACCATCTGCACCACCTACTGTGAGCAACATCCCAGGCATCTCTTGCAGGTTGAGAACGGTGCTTGGAAAAGTGAAATCCATACCTCTCTCCTTCCCTACATTCCTCTCTTTCCTCATCTAATCATTGGTTTGTGTATCAAATGCACTGGCAGGACTGTGACTTCAGGGTACAGTTTCAGCATGGCTGCTTCTAGCACATTTTCCGTGCCCAAAGCAGCAGATTGTTTTGCTTTGAGAATGATGTTGTAGCAGTACTATAAAACTGAGTTATAGGTTACACTCTGCTTTGGCTCTGCAGGGAGGTTTCTCCCCTTGCGTGCACAGGTCATGCTAGAAACTTGCTAGCAGAAGCAGTTCTATCCAGCAGAGGTGACAAGTACAGCTGATAAAAGTTTATTTGTTCTATATTATCATTTGGCACACGATTAGAACAGCCATCTGTTCCCTTAATTTCTATCAACCCAATTTAGACTGCAATAACATAATGCCATAAGATGTGTTTCCAACAAAGTGAAAATCAAATATGATTTTTAAAAACATCTTGAGGATAACATGGCTCCTATTTAAAGACTAACAGCATGCATATGGGGAAAGAAGGTATTATAAAAGAATAATTAATGTTACAGTTTTAAAATATTCTCATTTTAATACAAGCATATTTTACAGTAATTCTACAGGAAAGTGTTCACATTTTCTTATGAATTATACATGAGAACAATTTCACATAGGAAACCTAAACAGAATTATTTTAACTTATTACTAAGACCTGTAAAATTTTATTTTAATCTCTGATATCATACAGTTTAATGGAAGGCATTAAAACCTTACATAAGAGCAATTTCATAATTGTTAATGTGACCTCTTCTCACTTAAAGAAATGAATACATGATTTACCAATGCAGCTAAACTTTAATGAAGTCACTAGGTTATACAGAATACTAGTCAGCAGATAGTAAATTTAGGGGTATGCTTCTAAAATGTCGTGGGATTTGGCCCCTTGGTTGAGGTTGGTCAAGGCTAGATATGACCCAGTTTCCTTCTGTTTTTCCCTTTTTCTTCACTTCAGGGTCTTACTAGTTCAAAATATGTACTTTCAAAACAGATTTTGATAAGAGCTCAAATAAAAACATAAAGTTTCAGTTAAGGAATGAAGTTTAGTTAAGGAAACACATGTTGATAAAGTATACAAATGGACCACGTGTTTGTATGATGGCAAATAATCTTATGGTTCAGTGAGTTATGTAGGGAGATTGGATTGTGTGATAAAGATGTCATGTATGAATATGTAGCTTTTCATACAGACAGTGCTCATGTGAAGAAAGACGATAGGTTTAATCTATAGAATGGGGGAAATCTGTCCTATAAGTCTGAAAAGGATACCAGAATTTTTTATCAATAACCAAAGCAAGTCATCATTGTGCAATTTCTGGATGCATAAACATATGGAATATTTCTATAAAAGAGAGTGGTGACATTTTGCATTCACTATTACCAGAACTGTTAATCTGCATGATCCAAACTTTAAAAAGAATTTCAAAAACTTGTTAAGGTGTTGGGCAAAAACTGCAGGAATATTTCAAGATATGAATTATTCACAGTAAATGAGTTAGGAAGTTCAATCTATATAACTAATTAAGGAGATACATGGTTTAAGAGGTAATTTCTTCACATTCTGTAAGTACTTAAATAGAAGATTTCTGACTGCAGAGGAAATCTTTAATGAAGGCACAGTAAGATTTGATATCTGGGGTCAAAGCCAGGTAGACCACAAACAATACTCTAACTTTCAAAAGTGAGAATAATTAACCACTGGAATAATTTACCCAGGGGTACCAAATGCTCTCTACTACAAGAAGTCTTTAATCATGACTAATGTCTTTTTAAAAAGCTGTAGCTTAACTTCCAGATATAGACTTGATGCAGGAATTAATGGGTGAAGCATGAAAGGTGAGAATAAATGACTCTAATAGTTTTTTCTAGTCCTTGGATCTATATATTTTTTCAGTCTCTGCAAGACAAAGTTATGTATCAGTGACAGATGAGGCCCTGAAGAAAGAATGATGGGTTCCGTTTACATGTTTTTCCACTGACTTGTTTACATCAATCTACATATCTCAACAAGCTTATTTGTAAAACATTTAAATTTTAAATAATATGTTACTATGCTTGCCTACTTCACCAGGGTAGTAAGGGTTGTTAATGTCCTTTGAATTCTTTAAATGAAAGACATACTGAAGATATTGGGCCAGGTCTTCAAAGCCTCCAAGCATTGAAAATGAAAAAAGACGTAAGCTTTCAACATCTCTGAAAATCAGATTATGAAATTATTATAATCAAGTTTTCAAGGCATTAATACAAACATTTCAGAATAATAAATGGGAATTATGAGATATATTTTGACACTCTTCTTTTTAATTGTTGTGAAGGAGGCTTCTCTGTCTTCCTCCCTTGAAGACTGCTAACAGCCAAACAAACAGAAAGCTTCAGCTTATCTGAAAGGATGTTCCTCCCCCCCCCCCCAAAAAAAAAAAAAAAGGCTTATTTGCTATATTAAGTAGATGAGTCAAAAAAATTAGACTTTGTTACAGGAAAGTGAGAGCAATTAAATTAAATGTGCCACAAGAACAGAACACTCCCCTAGATCAACAGGGTAATAAAAGCTTGTCGATCCCTATCCCATTGCATTTCTAAACACTTTTTGAAGTACAGAACACAGAGAGCTCAACACTTCAGGTTTGTCACCATTGACAGCCTGTCGGTTTTAATGAAAATGCTCTCCGTTTAGAAGATGACAGAAATTACATGCATTTTCACTCTTATTTTTCTGTCATCTTTTCTGTCTTGCATTTTTACAGTAGAAGGTGGAATTGGTTATTAAAGCATTACATAAGTATGCAAAATATATTAAGAAGAAGAAAGAAAAGAAAAAGCTTTAGCCCTGCAATTATATATAATGTGTTGGTGAGAAATGTGTATTGTGGGATAACATCTAATGTGTGGCAATAACTATTTATTTTTAGTTATTTTTGAAGAGGAAGAGGCAAATTCTCTAGATAATACATTAAATGAAGGTTTTATTATACGATTGCCTGAGTAATTTCGAACAGGAAGATGATCTAAGCAGTGTTAGATAGCTCAAGTACATTCATAACTTCTCTAGAAAACATAGCAAGATAACACTGAACAATTTCTTGGCTCTGCATAGCTTTCACAAGCCCATTTTAATAAGTGGCTGGCTTTTAATAAGTGTACCAGCTCTGCTTGACAGAGATGTAAAACTGCACCTGAGGAAACTTGCTGCCAGGACTGAAGAAGGAAGGCTTCACCTGAAAGTATGAGGCAGTACTACGGGATCTGGAAACAGCCCACAAATCTGTGCAGAGTCTTCAGCCTGGCAGTAGCCACTCCTTATGTTTCCCCAGTTTTGATTCCAGTGTAAGTATTAGTGAGAATAATGGGCACAGTGTTGAGACAGTGAGGAGGTGGGCTTTTGGTAGGTTTAAGGAAAGCTATGAATTTCATCCTCTGTGACAGTTACTTCAAGCTTATCCTAAGCAGAGAAACAAATTTAATTATTAGTGGTGGCCTGTATAGAACATATCTCATATTTTTGCAAGCTTTAGGAAAACAGAGAATGCAATTAATTTCTAAGCTTTGCACACACATTTGTACAGTCTTGTACTTGTGCCTACTAATGGTATTCGACAGTGCAAAGTTTTGTAGAACTAGAATTACGTATATTTAGCAAAGCTAAAATTGGAGCCCAGGAAAAAAAAACCTACATGAAGCCATTGTACAATGAGCACATTTCTGCCCATCAACTGTTTAGTTTCCAGTTGCTTGACTTTTGAAGGTTTACTGGAGGGGGCAGATGGGTCACAGCCATCCTGTTAGCCCCTTCTTATCTCACTTGTGGTCCTTGTCCTCTGATGTTACAGCAGCTGAGCAGCTTCTCCACTGACATGCACCCCTGTACTGTTTGATAATCGAGTTGCATCCTAGCTTGGAAAACCTGATCTGATTCTTGATCGGGCTCCAGAGGATAGGTCTGCATGGTGTGTACAGCCCCTAGTCAGCAGCCCATCATCCCTGCCAGCCAAGTTGCATTGCTGTGGGCAAACACACGTCTGAAGTGGCTGTGCTACCTGAAATACAGAGCTGCATAATGCTCACACAGCTGGAAACAGAAGCAAGAGATTGCTTTTGCCACATACCCATCATTAACCCCAAGTAAAGTCCTTAAATTGGATTCCTTTCTCCTGAAGCTATCATTTCATGCTCCCTAAAGACTAAGGGAGACAACCATGCCTTAATTACCTTTAGCCCTTGTAACATATTTATTAGTAAAGGTAGATTTGCTTTATGAATATTTCAGTTGTGCAAAATCTGCATGACGCGGGAGTCAAACAGCCCAGGGTTTTCACACCAAAATTCTAAACATCCTTTCTCACCTAGAATTATGGATGAATGTAAACCTGGTTTAAGGGTACAGATGTTGAGCACCTATGTTATGAGGAGATAGGATGGAATGGGCTGAGTGATTGTATCTGCATAATTGGGGACTGTGAAGAGGAAAGGAGGAAATACAGGACACTGTATCTAGGAGTTGTAGTGTGAGAATCAAGCAAAAAAAATTGAAATTATCCTCTGGCCATCAGAAAGTACAAGCTCTTTGTGAATTGACATGAATCTGCCTCCCTAAAAGGAGGAAGAATTCTCAGCTGTGGCTTTCAAAAAGCTGTGGCTTTTCCTGTATGTCTGACAGGAGGTAAAGAACAGCTCTGTGATTGTTAAGAGATGCACTAGCACGTTGCCAGAATGCTTGCAGATTGAATGTTTTCTGGTTGCTCATAGCTGTTAGTTGCCAGATATTTGTAGAAAATGCACTCAGGTTGTTTGCTCAAGCCAAGCTATTTTGCAGACTAGCAAATAAATAACTTGTAATAACTAGTAATTGAGAAGCTAGGTAAAACATATTTTATGAATTTAACGTATTTTTATTAACTGTGTATATTGTTTCATCCAAACATTACAACTAAACATATTGAAATATAAGATGCACAATACCTTTGCTTTTCTCATGTAGCCTTTACAATGCCATACATCAGATACCTGGCTGTGAAACTGTGAAATATTACCTACTCAGGTGCTCTTCCTACTCTGCTCAACTGTACTTAAAGCAGAAGTTTTCCATATGTAAGCACTTAGGTTTTCAGGGGCATATGACATCAATATGGCCTTTGTATCAGGGGGAACCCCCTACTAGGTTGGAATATAGTGTTGTGTAGTGTCACTGATAGCTCGTGGCTGAGGAAAGCACACTTGCCTCCCAGTCATTCCTCTTCCCCTTGGGTCTTCCCTTGCCCAGCTCTCCCTCTTGACAGCTGGGAGTAGCCCAGCATCTTCTGTGTCTCCATGCTGTGGATTCATTTTGTTAATATATTTTTAATTAATGGCACATACTGTTAGAATAAAGCAGGTAATTTAGAAGATTATGAACAATATGGCTCATAAGCTTTTCCGAAAGTGCTACCTGACTGCTTCCATCTTTATGCCTTGACTTTCAGGAGAACAGGGCTGCCAAGACAAGTAGCATGGTTATTTTATGGAATGGTTGGAGAATGGTTAAGGAATGGTTGGAGAGCTGCCAGGCAGAGAAGGACCTGGGAGTGATGGTGGATAGTCGGCTGAATATGAGCCAGCAGTGTGCTCAGGTGGCCAAGAAGGCCAACGGCATCCTGGCTTGTATCAGGAACAGCGTGACCAGCAGGGCGAGGGAGGTGATCGTCCCCCTGTACTCAGCTCTGGTGAGGCCGCACCTCGAGTACTGTGTTCAGTTTTGGGCCCCTCGCTACAAGAAGGACATCGAGGTGCTTGAGCGGGTGCAGAGAAGGGCGACGAAGCTGGTGAGGGGCCTGGAGAACAAGTCCTACGAGGAGCGGCTGAGGGAGCTGGGCTTGTTCAGCCTGGAGAAGAGGAGGCTCAGGGGTGACCTTATCGCTCTCTATAGGTACCTCAAGGGAGGCTGTAGCGAGGTGGGGGTTGGCCTGTTCTCCCACGTGCCTGGTGACAGGACGAGGGGGAATGGGCTTAAGTTGAGCCAGGGGAGTTTTAGGTTAGATGTTAGGAAGAATTTCTTCACTGAAAGGGTTGTTAGACATTGGAACAGGCTGCCCAGGGAAGTGGTGGAGTCACCATCCCTGGAAGTCTTCAAAAGACGTTTAGATGTAGAGCTTAGGGATATGGTTTAGTGGAGGGCTGTTAGCGTTAGGTTGGAGGTTGGACTCGATGACCTTGAGGTCTCTTCCAACCTAGAAATTCTGTGATTCTGTGATTCTGTGATTTATAATTCAGTATACATACAAGGATGAGAGAGGTGAGCTGAGGTTGTGTTATTCAATATTATCTGTCCTAAGGGTCAGTCATGGTTGTATTTTTTTTTTTCACTTCTTTTAGATTGTGATTTAAAGGAGATTGCCCTCTGTAATAATACCATTTCCTTTCTGTCTTTTCTCTGCTGGATTTCTTTCCCACTGATTCATTTTTGAGCAAGCACCTTGACTACACTTAATTATTAAAAAGTCATTGCTCAAATAGAGTTCTGAAGAAAAGGAAATATTTCTTACTGCACATTACTGAATATTAGATCATAATGTGTTTCATCTTTGTGTATTCTCTCCCTTAATTTGGGAGACACATTTTTTATAATACATGGATAGAGGTATGCATGTTTTAAAAGCTTCCAAATGCCTAGCAGAAAATAGCAAAGACAATGAGACAATGTTTCTATCTTCCCCCCCCCCCTTTTTCTCCATTGTGAAATCTTTAGAAAGGCATACATAGCTCAGACTGCAGTATTTTTTAAAAGAAAAAAGTGGTCAGTCTTATGAGACCTAAGTGTGCAATGCATTCTAACCACAATACTTTCCATTTATTCCAATATGGGGAAATCCTTAGAGTAAACATGTACAGTGTAGGTGTTAGCTTTTTAGTGTCCTTGACCTTAGAACATGCATTTTTAACAGAACAGACGTACCTGTGCAGCTGTCAAATTATCAAAACTGCAAGAGTGTATATATGTGCCATGACATGTTCTGCACATTCTGTAGTTAATAATAATAAATATATTTTTGAAGAGAATTTCAGATTTTTTTTTCTCAGTTTTCTAGTGTACCTGGCCAACAAATGTCATTTCAGCTAATATTGTTCAATTATTTTCAATACGAATGAAATCTGGGACAAATGATGAACCTATACATATCAGTCTTGTTCAGTTTTAAGGAGACGTTGTTTTTTTAAGGGGACTTTGCTGGGCTTTTTCTTCCTGAAATAAACTTTTCTGTTTAGATTTTAAAAAATAAATAAATAAATAAAATTGAATACTTAGATATGAGTTATAACACATCCCGTGCTTTTATGGTTTATTAAACTTCTTTTAGACACAGAATCTGTGTACCTGCTTACATTTTGGTTTTCTAATCACAGATTGCAATGCTATTATAAAAAAATAATAATAAAAAAAGGCCTGCAGCAGATCAGATACTATATTAACTCATCTCATGCTGCCTAGCTTGCAACTGGCACTGGTATAAGCAGTGTGGACATATAACTGGGTATATGTGGGTATAACTGCACTGGGACAAGCAGTGTGGACATATCTGCAAGGCTGGTGTTGCTGTCCTTGTGTTCTCTTTTCCCACCACACCTGAAGAAGGCTGTGAAGCAGGGCTGTGCAGTACGTGGTTCTTTTGGCTGGACAAATATTTGACCTTTAGCAAATACATGTATGTCCTGTATTCTTGGGGTAAAGACTTCCTCTTTTGTGAGTTTCTCTTGTCTTCCTTGACTCCTTTATTTTTACTTTTTGATCCTTTTTTTTATTTTTTTCCCCCCTCAGTTTTCTGGTGTATCTGGCCAACAAATGTCATTTCAGCTAATATGGTTTAATTTTTCATGTCATCTCATAAAGTCCTTCTAATGTGCACAACTCTGCTAGTGAATTACCGTATCACTCTATGATGTTAAGTTATACCAGATTAAATTCTTTACCTTATATTTTATTTCAGATACCTCTTGGATATTTTTTTGTGATTGTGATATAGACCTTTCTTTCTTTCATTCCTCACATTTGCCTTACAGATCCTTACAGTTTCAATAAGAAATACATGTGTTAATATCTTTATATGCATTTGCAGAGAGCACTTAGTAGACTTATAATTTGCAGCCTCTAGACTCTGGCAACAAAACCTTCAGGACCCTTCAGCCTGCAACCTCCATTCCCCAGTGTGAGCAAGCAGAACACACTAACAACCTGCAGATATTTTAAACACTGCAAATGCTTGTGTCTTTCAGGACCTAGATTTCTCATCACATCCACGGGAGCCTTGTATATTTTAGATGTACAGAATGAAGATGGACTGTACAACTACCGATGTATCACAAGGCACAGATACACTGGAGAAACACGACAAAGCAACAGTGCAAGACTTTTTGTATCAGGTGCTCCCTTATATATATATGTTACATATATATATATATATATATATATATATATATAGCATTGAAATAAATACTGTATGTGCCTCTCTCTAGTATGCTGAACTGATATGGCAGGATCTTGATCTTGTATTAATATGCACCAACAACCAAGTTGTCTATTAAATAGAAGGTAGAAGTGAGCTTATTGCAGCTCCCTACTTTAAAATCCACTTTTTTTTTTTTTATATGGTTATTTAATTTTACTACTACTAGTAGATATTTCCAGAGATTCAGTAGGGTACACAGCGTGTCATTGACATTTAGTACAGTGATTTTTAGTAGGTTTAGCATGCTTTGTAAGAGGACTGTGGATGGGAAAGTAGACATTCACAGTGGAAGTATCTATCTACCCTAGCTTCCCCTTTGAAATCAAAGGGGAGCCATAGACACTTTACAGAGTAGTGTATCTAGCCTATTTCAGCTGCTTCTGTTGGGATGGGATGAATTGCCATATGGTGCCTATTTTTCTTTAATCACAGCAGGAGCTCATGGTATTTAGCTCAGCTGTAGGTATTTCCACTGCAGGAGCTTCAGGTCAGCTGAGGTGCATTTCAACTTTCCCCTTTCATTTCAAATGCTCCTTTCCCAGGGTAAGTGGTGTTTTCCCCTAATTCCAGAAGGGATCTCTAGCCAGTAAGGGTATGTGATCTGGCTGAGGCCACTAAGGGTGCTGCAGGTAGACTGGGGGGTTAAAAGGTGGCTGTCCATCAACAAAGCTTAGATCCTGGGCAAATGATCTTGTGCAGAAGGTAGAAAAATTAGAAGGTAGGTAGGGTATTGTCATTTTTCCTTCAAATTGCCAATCATCTAATGATTGTTGTGTGTGTGAAGGATTGCCAGTGTTCCCTCACCTGACCAAACACATGGGGTGGTCAATATGTTATTGCTCCAATTCCCCCATTTTATCTCAGTGAGAGATGCCAGTTGTGGGTAAGGTGAGGTGAGAAGGAGGAGTGAACCCTAGGCCTGTGTCTGAAGCTCTCTCCCAAGTACATCTGTATAAGAATAGCCATTGCCCATCTCCCCTTACTCTCCCTGCTGGGTGTCTGTAACTGCACTGTATGTTTGCATGTGTGCAAATCTACAGTTGTATTCCTGAATCCATAGTTAGCTGACAATAGGCTTTCTCCTATCTCTCCCTGTGTCCTTGCCTTACAGAAGACGTACACCATCCCACTGAATGCCCACACAGCTTTTTCATTTTCACTGTTATTAAGTTGCCAAATAACCTTACAGATCCATCAGGGTATGGTGACCTTCATAATCTGAGAGTGTGGACGTTCTCCTTTTAACCTTGTCGTCTTGTGTTTTGCTCTTTTTATCGGGAAAACAAAAACAAACAAACAAACACAGCACCTAGTGATTAAGTCTCAACTCTCTATCCTCTATTTGAGAGCAATAAAGGAGACAGAAGTGGACACAAGGTCTTGCATTAGTAGTACTTGTCCTACTCTCCTCCAATATGATAATTGCTGAAAGATTTGGAAGCCCTTTGAACACACAAATCAATACTTAAATAAGCTAATGCTAAAAATAGTGTCATTGTTCAAGTTAGAATAACTTACCAGTCAGATCCAGGAGTTTCTTCCTTTGATGCGTTTCTCCTGTGGGTAAAACTCCTGCCTCTGATTTTTCCAGCCAGATGAAGAAATATTTTTCCTGCACAATAATCTATCTGCTTTGGTCTTATGAGGATAGACATGATCCTATCCTTCTATCTGGCTCCATAATATGGTCTGCTTCCGTATGAAATCATGCTAAGGCTGAGCCAGTGGTAACATAAATAAAATCAAGCTTGTATCTTGGTTACCACAGGAAAATTTGTAGTTATTTCACTGAACAAAGGGGTAAAACTGGAAGCTCTGTCTTGTTCATCTTTCATAACATGCACTCTAAAAAATGTGCCCTGTCCAGACTTCTATTCTTCTCTTCTCTTCTTCTTCCACAGACCAAATCAAAATAGGAAATTTACCTGTGTATTATAGTTGGCTTTTTTGAATTCTGTGGGATTAATTTTTCTCTTTTAGATCTATACAGGGCTCTGATTTCCAGTCCTGTTAATCTACTGAACAAGTGCAGCAATTATGTGCAGTTTGTCTCTTAATACTTCTCTAGCTACCTTTCTTCTTTCATTATTTTTTAGAGAAATATACTATGTTTTAAAATAGTTAGTCCTTCCAGAGCTGAGATCAGAGAATCCATGAACATAGTCATGAAAGGTCTACTTGCATGAGACCTACATTTTTGCCTGACTTTTACAGCCATAAATATTTTTAGCTTAATTGAAGATGAAAAAAATTGTTATGGATATTGATTATGTTCTCTTGGTCATCTTTTAAATAAGAATTAAATTTTTGTTTGTTTGAAAGAGTGAGGAAGGCAATGTGTATATGAGAGAAAATACAAAGGTGAATAATTAGTATGCCTGTAATTGAAGCAGAGTTCTAAATTTCATTTGCAGTAGAAACATTTCTTTGAAATCATGTGACTTTTCAAAATAAAACAATTCCCAAGACCAATAATGTGGTAAAGAATATTTCTATGATGCCCATTATAGTGTACATTTCAACAAATAATTCTGTCAAGCCATGAGTTCCAGCTCCTAAAATCTTAAACTCTTTTCACCCCCTGACCATCAAGAAAAATAAATAAATAAATAAAAAGACCATATGATATTGAAAGCGTAATGAATTTCTTGCTCTGACCTTCCAAGAAAATCCAAAGGTGAATGTTTTAGTATGTACAACAGTATTTTGCCTCATTTTTTCCCTGTTGTCCTTGCCAGAAGTCATTTGCTGATGACTGCTAAAGCACAGTAAGATAATAACTCAAAATACTCCATATTACATATTCTAATTGGGGTGTTTTACTTTATTGTTTGCCTCATTGGAGGTGATTGCATATGAACCCTGGGATTTCTTTTGTGTTTTTTTTCTTTTTATTTAGTTGGTTAGATGTACTGTATGTTCAGACTAGAAGGATGCCCAGGGACATTCCAAAGAGATGCTTTTACCATCCATTTCAATATATAAGAACAGAAAACAATAAATTTGAAATATCTCCTTTATAAGAACCAGTTCAAGGTTTCTCAAGTACATAAGCAAATCTCAGTTCAGCTGTTCTGTAGATGGGGATTCAGGTAGGGTTATTCCTGCTCAGGTTCAGTCCAAGAAGAGAAAAGGGGAAGTGGCTTTGACCTGGGACAGATGACCTGGAAACAGGTGGGCTTTTCTTGAAGGGTGAGAAACAGCAGTTACAGAGAGGGGTCATGCTTCCCATCATGGCTCAGTAGCCACCTCCTGGGGGCATCATACCTACCTCCTGGGGGCAGCCTGCCTGCCTTCCCACTCCCTGACTTCTGCTGAGGCAATGGCTGCTTTGTTTTCACCATCAATTTGTTATCTGAGGTGGTTTCACAGTATCCCTGAGCCTAGCATTGAAGCATGTGTGGTTCTCTACAGCAAAATAGGGGTCTGTCAACACATGGTATTTTTAAGTCACATCTTTTCCTTACCTTAGTTCTTTCCCTGGTATCCCCCGTCTTGTTTGAACTCCACATAGTACTTTGTATTTTTGTACTTAAAGGATTGTAAATGGGACCACATATATTCTCCACAAAGCCTTTTGAAGTTAAAAGCATATGGAGACAATACGATATTACCGGGAGCTTTTGAGTAGGATGTCACAGGCAATAATTCTAAAAGTCACTTCTACTTTTTCATTATTTAATTGCTATTTTCAACTGAAGAAACTGTTTTCATGTGGACGTAATATTTCTAACAGCCAGAGCTGTAATCCCTCGCATGCTTACATTTTTATGGAGTTAATTCCTCAGGCTAAACAGAGGAATCTGTGCACAGAAAACATAGATGTCTGATGACCCCAAAGGGGAGAAAAGGAAAAGAATAATCAATTAGTCAAATTGACATTGGCATTTCCAATAACATCCTGGCAGAGTGTGCCCTCACTAAGCCAGACATAAACAGCATGGCAAGCTAAAAATAAACTCCTTGATGCCAAATATGGACCCAGTGGCTACCAATGCATGCAAAATCATCTGTTTAACTACTGGCTGACTTGTTTCTGATGAGACTGACAAGTAAATTGCTGTAAAGTGAATGCGTTGTTACCTTTAGTGGTTCAAATTTCTGCTGGTACCCACAGAGAAGGAGAAAAAATGTGGTTATCTTTAATTGAATTTGGCATTTGGAGTTTCATTTAGATATTCATACAAAATTTAATTAGCCCATTTGTTTACCATCACAATTTTAGTTTCTGGACTGATAGTTTAACATGCATAGTGATTATATCTAATAGAGTACATGTATTTTGCCAGGTGTGGCTACAGCTCATGAAAATATAGCTAAATTATTTATAAACTTAACTAACTCAGGTAGGGATTTCAATATAACTTGGATTCAGCATAGAATGCTCATTTAATCTCTCCAGCTTCTGACAGGAATCTGCTGCAGCTGCTGTGAGCAGCACCTGAACTAGCTAAGTCAAAGACCACTAGAAAATGCCAATGTTGTAATCACATCTACACCTAGAGAACTACTATGTAGATATACCCAAAGGAGATCAACATGTCAGACAGGAGCCAGAAGAGTTGATCAGCATGTGGAGTTTCTCTGTGAGAGGAAAATCCTAGCAAAATATATTCATGCAATAAGCAAATTGTTAAATGAATAATTGTTGATGTATTGTTTGGTATTTCTATCACACTAGATCCAGGACAAGCTTCCATCATGCTGCTCAGAGCTGTAAACCATGTCAGCCTCTTTCTCCAAGAGTTTTCAAATTAAAAGAGCTGGCGTCACAAATAGGGTACTATTTTTGATGGCGGACATACACATCTTGTGAAAGTACTCTACCAGACTTCTGTGAGATGCATAAATACTACCAGTGTTAAATAAGCATGTTTATATGAGAGCTGCTTTTCTCAGTAAGCTGTGCACAGAAAGTTGGAGTATTAAGTTGTAAATTGTTCTTGTCACCTTAAGTTCTTTTTACAGAGAAAAAAAGGGGCTGGTCTGTCAGTTAGGCTATAGATAGAATTTCCCATGTCTTTGCCCATTTCTTTCCTGACAAAGGAATATATTGCTCCTTTAGTTCAAAGCCTTTGGACCACTGAGAAGCATGGAGAGTGTTTTGGCTTTGCTCTAATAGAGTAGTGGAGGGATAACTGTCATAATTGGTCAGGCAACATATTTTTGGCTCTCTATTCCTCTGAAAGGGGACATGAACGATGACCAGGGAAGTGGCTGCCATCTGGAAAAAGTCCAATGGGAGAGTTTCCAAGTAGACATGAGATGTTTCAGTAGCACATGCTGTTGGAACTCAGCCACCACCACTGAGATATTCCAGGCTGATGGCTGGGGCACCGTAGCTAACTGAAGTACGTAAAACACTGGGCTAGTGAGTCAGAGAGGCAGGAGAATTAATATTGATATATTGCTTAGTGAATGTAATAATTGTAATACTCCCATTGAAAACCACTATTTATTCTTTCAGATCCAGCGAATTCAGCTCCATCTATTCTAGATGGGTTTGACCACCGTAAAGCCATGGCAGGACAGCGAGTGGAGCTGCCTTGCAAAGCATCAGGGCACCCCGCACCAAAGTATCGTTGGCTGAAGGACAACGTTCCCTGGGAGCCTGACAGCAGGTTTCGGCAGACAGTTACAGGTCTGCTGATAGAGAACACGCGTCCCTCAGACTCAGGCAACTACGTCTGCGAGGTGTGGAACAACTATGGTACTGCTGAGATGATAGGGCGACTATATGTAAAACGTAAGTCCTTGCCTGAGTGAAGTTCTTGGACTGCTTCCAGCTTGGGCATTTGCATGTGGGAAGATGTTGCTATGCCTTACTGAACCTTCTGTTGTGTTACTTTACCTTAGCAATGCTTAAACTTCTCAAAGTTGTGCAACATCAGAAAGTAGGCTCTGTGGAGATGAGTTAGTTGGACAATTGAGCGATCATAAGTGCAAACAGATGCAATTTATAATGTAGCTATATAATTTATCACACAGAGGATATGTAATTTAGAAGCTTCAATTGGATGCTTAAAAAGAAATTGCAAACGTTCTCATGAATAAAGCTGCCAAACTCTTGTTGCCATGACTCATGCTGTTCAGTAATATTGAATACTCATACCTCCTCTCAGTTGAGTATTCATGTGTGAATATTCTGAATGTTTCACAAATTCTAGCAAAGATAATTATTACTCAGAAGCACTGCACTGGAAAAGTGTTATTCTTCTACTGTTAAAAAGAAATTATTTCCTGAAATAGAAATAATGCTTTGTGAACTAACGTTTCCACCTGTACAGCACAACTAGCAAACTGAAAAGGGAGAAGTTTGTGAATAGTTCAGGCCATTAACATGTCTTCACCACTAATTACACATAGTGGATTTGGGCAAAATAAATCAGATCAGTAATTTATGTATTATAATAAAGGATCTTTGCTGTTACATATATGCATAAAAATTAGTTAAATTCAGTTTGCCATGTGTGACACAAAGTCAAAATGTCCAGAAACATGATGTAACAGTGTTGTTAGTGATACTGAATGCATCCTCACACCCCAGTGATGTATTTTACTTATGGACTCAATGGTCAGCCAGACCATTAGCGGTTATCAATGGGTAGATATCTAATGGATAGTGTTGACATGAAGAAAAAGTTGGGGAAAAAGTTACTCTTCTCTGTAATGGAGGATATGATTCACTTTCTTGACTCATCTTGTCTTTAAGATGTTGGTGGTACTTTTCAGCATACCTACTTTGTTTAATTGATTGTTGACAGTTTCAAGGCTTTGTGGCCTTTTCTTTAAAAAACATAGGGATATGCAGTGACTTGTAACATGCATGTGATCATAGATTAACTACTGATCTGGATCATTTTGGAGGAAAAGTCTGTTACATAAGTGTATGTGATCTGGAATGATGGGGACCACGGACCCACATGTGTTTTCTTTCCAGGCCTCTGTTCCCAATTGGCCTGTAATTTTTGGCAATACATATTGGAGAAGCACTAAAGATTTATTCTAACTTGCATGTTACAAAATTTTCTACAAAGTGAATGAGTTAGTTGAGGAATTTTTTATGTATAAGTGTGAGTATATATATGTGTATGTATGTACGTAAGCTGGCTAAAAAAATAATATAAATAGTATGTGTTTAGTATCAGAGATGATATCAGCATTGATTATCCACAAGTGAAGAAGGAAACGTGTTATAAATTTCATTCTTATTTTTAAAGTCAGTATTGAACATATAATACACCTGAATCTATTATAAATGTACACTTCAAACAAGTCCCTCATCTTTATAAGGAAGTCAAACCTAAATATACAAAACATGAGATCAGATCTGCATTCATTAATGCCAGTAACTAATGGCAGGATAAAGATTGTTTTCCTTGCATTTACATTTATGATTTTTCTTCAACACCATTCATTCTTTTTTTTTGCTGCCACATAAAATGTGCATTACTTATGTCCTACAGCTTCTTAAGGATCACTTGAAAATACTGTACTCCTCCCACATCAAAATGGAAAATTTAGTTAGCCCACACAAAGAAGCACTTGGGTGTGGACAGATTCCACAGATCTTTATAGTTACACTTCTGGTAACATTTTATTGTGGATCTTCCAGTCTTACAAACAACTCTCCTGGTCCTTGGCATTTACTATAATTCAGTTCACATCAGATAATATGAACTACATGCCTTTTGGAGGAAATGAAAATGGAAGATAAGCTTCAGGATTACACCTATTGCACCAATTTGAAAGTCCACACTGAACTAATCTGAAATAGTGTCCTACTCTCCAAAAACATGTGTAGGGCTATTGATAAGCCCCCAGTAAAAATGGTATTACTAGTAGATTTGTTCCTTTCATTCATTTAGTCATAGTCTAGGGAATTCTATCATATGTTAAGTAGGTTTTCACTTAAGTTTTGTGTCATGGATGAAAATGCTTTTTTTTTTCAAGCAAAAATGATAATCTGTTGTTTTTTGTTGTTGCTGTAGTGTTCTGTTTTGTTTTTCTCAGAAAGGCATGGATGTGGTTTTTGTTCTTACTTGAGAGTTAATGTTATTCACACATAAGTGTACACGTATACTTAATGTTCTTTATTTCTCTTTCCCTCCCCTTATTTTGATTTAAATCTTCAGAACCACTAAAAGCCACAATCAGCCCACGGAAAGTAAAAAGCAGTGTTGGTAGCCAAGTGTCCTTGTCCTGCAGTGTGACAGGAACTGAGGACCAAGAGCTCTCCTGGTACCGCAATGGTGAAATCATCAACCCCGGTAACAATGTCCGGATCACTGGGGTCAACCGGGAGAACCTTATTATGGATGGCATGGCTAAGAGTGACGGTGGAGCATACCAGTGCTTTGTGCGTAAGGACAAGATGTCTGCTCAAGATTATGTTCAGGTGGTACTAGAAGGTGAGTCGCAACCTGTTTAGTGATTCTGGTCTTCATATTGTATATGATTGTCTTTGATATCACTATTGTAAAGTGAGGGACAGGAGACCCTAAACAAGAGAAAAAGCTACCTATGAGCTGTCAGCAGAGTTTATTGTGCCTCCTCATCCTGAAAAAAAAACTAACAGAAAGTGTCAATTTGATAAAAATACTTCTTTTAAACAGTTTTTCCCGTCTTTCTCTTTGGGGGACAGTGCTTATTTTGTACACTACCTTTTCAGCAGGACATGAGATAAGAGTTCTCTATTCAGCTCCAAACATCTTCTTCTAGGCATGAAGAGAGAGATGAACATCTCCTTTTCTGGTTGGACATATTGGCTAAAGACCTGAAGATCATATTAAGTTACTGACACAATATGCCACATGATAAACAAGTGAGGAAAGTAATCAATTTGTACAAAGCCAGTTTGCTAATAAGGCTGTAGTGCAGTTGTGGCATGGACACTATTTTTAGAGTCTTTATAGAAAAAGAAGAGATTACCTGCCTGAGCTGAGTTACCTCGGCAACCATCTCCTGTGACAAGAAAGCCTAAAGAGCATATTGATAATCTATCATGATGTCGAGAGAGTGCAGGTTATCAGAGAGCAACAGCAGGAAAGATTTCAAAGACACTTGGGTCTCGCTGGGAAAATAATGTCTGCTTTTATCTCAAAAAAAAAAAAAAAAAAAAAAAAAGCCTGTCACTTGAATTGAAAAAAGGGTGGAGGGTGGGGGGAGGGAGAGGGAGGAGTCGCAGAGGTGTGCACACTCAAAGATTTATTGGTCCAGTGTCAGTTTCCTTTCAAGGTAAAAAGCTTTTTTTTCCCCATATTGCTGCTGCTTTGTTTTCTGAGGAATGACAGTATCTAATATACAGTAAAGGAAAGGAAGAGAGTCAGAGATGAAAATAAATAAATAAATTAGAACTTTGTCACACAATTGATGGGACAGAAATAAAAGGGAGAGGAGGAAAGAAGAGAAAATTATGAAATCAAACAAAATGAAATGTACCTTTTTGCATGCTGAGTTCTTTCAGCAGTCTGAGAGTGTCTGTGCTTTATGATTTTCACTATGTGGCAAGCAAAGGAATATTTCTGTGCTATTTTTAATTTCACTGTGATTCAGCATGTTTTGAAGGGAGGGCCTTGTATACGTCTTGCCAGTTCCCTCAGTTTCCTGGGTGATGTTGCACTGAAATTCATATATTAGAATTGCGATTTCCAGGGGTATCATTATGGTTCAAGCCCCCCAAATGTATGGGTAGCATGTAGCAAAGTAAAGCATATGTGAGGAGACAACACACAGTGCGCACAAATAGCACATCACACAGAGAGTGAGGCTTCAGTCCTGTCTTGACATCCTTTGTCCTGTGTGAAACTAAAATAGTGTTTAAAAAGCTTCATGAACAAGGTGAGTTTTCAAGTGACTTTGTCCCTTCTCTAGGTAATGAGTACCCTTTTCCTGTTGTTTCTTGCAGGTGCTAACACTGTAGGAACACTGAAGTTAGTTTACTTGCCACTTGGTTCTTTAAAACCAGACAGTAGCCTACAGCATTGTTGTCCAAACTTCTGACTGGCTTGTTTCCAGTGTTCTGCCTACTGATCTTGATACATGGCCTTTTGCACTTTTGCTCCCAATTATAATGAAATCCCTTCTAGACACAGCTTTGAAAGTATAATTTTCAAAGGAGAACAACCATGCATTACATGATCTCAGAAAGAACTTCCTAACTAATAGCAGAGTGTCAGCATTCCTAAATGTTACACCTCCAAGCTCTCTGGTTAGGTGATTATATAATCCTGCTTCCTACTTCAAATCTCAAAGTCTGTGTATCCGTCCATTCTCTTTATTCATTTACCTGGCAGAGGCTGAGTGAGTTGTGACATGGACCACACAAGAAAACGTTTGAATGCTCTCATCACAGAGGGATATTTATCTGTAGCACAATATGACCAGAGAAAGAAAACATCACTACTATTACTGGCAATCTGTATTCAGGAGAAGCTTAACATAATACTTCTCTAAATGGGGTATTGTGGGTCAGGACTAAACTGAATTGACACAGCTGTGTGAAATTAGCCTATACAAGTTATGCCTGGCTCTTGTCAGCAGGGTTCATCCTTAATTTTTAAAGGACCTGAAATGTACCAGAAGAGGTAAAATTCCAATCGTGTTAAGGCTTTGCTGCTTGTTGTTAGTGATGAATTGTCTATGACTGACACCTCTCTGCAAGAACCTGGCAGTTCATATAGCTGTGCAGAGCCCTGGTCCATCTATTCAAGTGCTTTTCCTTCAGTGGGGTCCATACAAGTGTTCTTAGAAGATGACAAAGACACCTTCAGTAAGAAAAGTATTACTTAAGTAATCTGCTACTAGAATTTGTTTCTGTCCTTCAGTGATTAGAGTTACATCCTGGAATACAATTATTTACATCTTTTCTAAAAAGATCTTGGTTTATGTGATTAGGCTTCAGGATAGAGGGAACAGATTTACGGCATGTAAGTACTCATCTCTTGCTTTTCTTTCCCTTTGGCAGATGGAACTCCCAAAATCATTTCAGCCTTCAGTGAGAAAGTGGTGAGTCCAGGAGAGCCTGTCTCTCTTATGTGCAATGTGAAGGGGACCCCTCTGCCTACCATCACTTGGACACTGGACGAAGATCCCATTGTGAAGGATGGAAGTCATCGTATCAGCCAGATTATCACCTCTGAAGGGAACGTGGTCAGTTACCTGAATATCTCTAACACTCAGGTCCGAGATGGTGGAGTTTATCGCTGTATTGCCAACAACTCTGCTGGAGTCGTCTTGTACCAGGCTCGAATAAACGTAAGAGGTGCTTGTCAAATCAGCTCCTCAAAAAAACACACATAACTCATTGTAGTGGAGAAGAAGATTGTTGCATGTGTTGAAATGAGTCTTGGAATGCCAAAACCAACTTACTGTTTTCCCTCTCCTATTCCTCCCCCTCCCCCCCCCCCCCCTTTTTTTTTCCAACCCCACCTTCCTAGCCCCACCTAGAAAGTGTATGATATGGTTAAATGTTGGAAGATCTCTTTTGACTTGTGTTCTATAGTCTGTTTTTCCTATATCCATTTTTATTAATTCACAGTTTCTTTACTTTAGTCCTACTGTGCATGATTTTCTTCTTTTCCTTTCCTCTTTTACTTGTCCAACATTCGTTGTAATTATTCATGTGCACAGTACTTTAGCTTGCATTTTCAGCTTTACATGGCATAATACCCATCCTCATGGTATTATACTTTATATACGTCAAAATAAATGCTAACTTTGTCAGCATTCTCATGTGTAACAGGGTTTTTGCTTTGTATCAGTGTTAGTATTTCACATTAATTAAATCATCCTCTGCCTTTTAATTTGTAACGCAGTGAAGATTTTATCAGACAAGTGTTGGATAATGCAAATATGTATCTCCACGTAATTGGTATGTAAGCTGCAGGGTGAGTTAAAACTAGAGCATATAAAGATTAGGGAAACTGCTTGTGTCTCTTAGAAGCAAAAACTGTCAAATACTAAGAAGCGTTGTGTAAGCTGCATCTGTAAATGTTAATAACATTAGTATATTCAGAAATATATACAACTGTTTCCACAAGCAAATGCACATTTAAATTGTTTTCAAGAGTTCCTTTTTACCATTCCAGGGCCAGCAAGTATTCGACCAATGAAAAACATCACAGCAATAGCAGGACGGGACACCTACATCCACTGCCGCGTAATTGGCTACCCATATTACTCCATTAAGTGGTATAAGAACTCTAACCTGTTACCCTTTAACCATCGCCAAGTGGCATTTGAGAATAATGGGACACTGAAGCTTTCAGACGTGCAGAAGGAAGTAGATGAGGGTGAATACACATGCAATGTCCTTGTTCAGCCCCAGCTGTCCACCAGCCAGAGTGTTCACGTGACAGTAAAAGGTAAGATTGACTTGGAAAACTACAGTGGAGCTAATGGCTTTTGTGGTTTATAGAGACAGAACTGCACACATACGGTTCTCCTGTCAGTTAGATAATGAACTCTTAAACAAAAATCTGAAATTATTCTTTATATTTTTAATGATGACAGATAATAAGCAGACACTGTCTTGTTCTGTCTCAATTTTTACCTTCCTTTATTCTTTCTGTGGGGTATATTCCCTTTGCTTTCCAACAGGAAGCCTTACAGAAATACATTTTCTATAAGCAGTTTTCACTACAGTAGACAAATGTTTTGTCACCTAAATTTCACTGGTGACTCTTTCTCTGCTGGATGGCCAAGTCCACATTTTCATTAGCTGGGGGCTTTCTAGCTTTTAACAAATAAGATGAGAATTTTAAAGCATGTCTTTCTACTAATAAGCAGAGACAGGAACTACAAGCATTCACCTTTCTTCACTGTTATTAAGCAAGCCTTTTATTGTCTGCTGTAGAAAGTTAACAAACATTATAAACAAATGTGACTTGAAATTCTAACAGGATGGTTAAACTCTATTCAAATAGTTCCAAACAAGGATGTTCAGATGGACCTGAAAGATTTCAGCAATAGACAAGAGCAAATTTTTTATTTTTATTTTTTAGCATTTTGTTCAGGCGATTCTGATCTTGGTGATGTTTAGACCTATTCACAAGGACATAGAAGACATGGATCCGTGTTTTGAGCAATGGGACCACTAAACAGTGAGCTTCACATGAGCCTGTAGGAAGAACTGAAATATAATTTTACTATTCTTGAAGTCCTTGGGAACAGAAATAGAGGACATATCTAAAATGACTTTGTTACAGACATTTATCTTTTATTTTCTTTCTGTTTGGTTTATTTAGCCCTTTCTTGTTTTCAGTTTTGAGTGAAGTAATTGCTATTTATTTCAAGAGATTAGGGGATGAGCCTTAAAACACTAGCAATTTTTTTTGTGAAAGGTGTGGTAACTCATGTACCTGAAACCAACAGGATCACTGGTCACATCCTGTGTCATAAAAAACTAATGTCACTATTTCTTTTCACATTTGTGATACTTTCCTTGACATCAAAATAATATTGCAGATCTATTGAAGTAGTTGAAGAAATGAATACCAAATTAATAACTGTGTAGCTATTGCATTGACAGCTTACTAGGGTAAATACGGTGATGAATGCCACTTCTTAAATGATACATTCCTTCAAGTGATGATCAGAATGAATGTAGCCAGACAGAACAATCCATCAGTCTATTCATTCAGCTTGGGTAGTTGGGCAGCCAAAGTTGGCTACAGAAAAGGTGTTTTAGGCATTTCAACATGCCATGGACTTTTTCAAGATATATGATATCGTTATCTTTAGTTCAGCTTCTCATATTATCACTCTACTGATTTCTTCTTGAGAGAAACAGAAAGAGAATTATTGCCCATGCACAACACCATGGGTCCTTTGGGTTGTTCTCATTACTGCTGCAAGCTTCCTGAGTGACCCCAAACCAGTCATCTGAGGGTTTATTCAAAATAGGTGATACTTAATGGGCTGCTGTTTGGTATTTGGTTTCCTCCATGTTCCATTCTGAAGATATAATTACCAAGTTACTCATGAATTTTTCTGAGATGATAATCTCTGTGATATCAGAATGTTTCAGAAACAATTTTTTTCAAAACCCCCAAAGAAGGTGATAAGGACCTCTTTGGCAAATGGCAGCTGAGGCATAGACAAAACTTAAAACTATCCAAATTTTTTTGTATATTCAATTTCAGATGCCCACAGCTTGATTTCCTCCTCCCCCCCACCCCCCAGTTTACCTGATGTTTAATATAGAGTTTATACGTTCAATGCACTGCTTTCATCAAAATAGGAGTCCTTTATCTTTAATATGTTCCATTATACATACAGCTTGGTAACCTGATGGGAAAGATAGATTTAAGTCATTTAATTAGCACCATCTGAGAGATCTGTTGCAAAGGTGGATTCAGATTTTGGCTCTACAGGGTAGCACTTATCTCTATTACACATACAACTGGCCATTCTTGTCAGCAATCCTCTGCCTCATTTACTGCCTACTTACCAAATTCTCCTGTACATGAGGCATCCTTATTCTGTCTTGAATGAGGATTTGTCAAAAGCACCATCCAAACAAAGATATACAACAGCATGAGCATGTAATTAAATGCAAGAGGGCTGCCCATTCTGTACAGTATTTTGAGGTTTTTAAATATCTAAATGAAAGCAAAATCTTTAAGACATTCTTTGCAAACCACTGTAAGATCTCAGAACAGAAAGTTTTTTGGCACTAACTTCAGAATGAAATCCTGACTGCCAGAGAACCTAAGAGTGGGATTGGAAGAGCCTAGCTCTGCACCTGGGAGGCTGTCAGGAAGCCAAAATCTTTGAGCTGGGCATCTATGTGTTATTCAGCCCCGAGCCAGCTACTTCTTTGAGTCACTCATTAGAAGAATCAATTAGGCACTACATTAAATCATTTGCCACGTTTTTAGGAAGAGTTGGTACCCATGTCCACAGAACCACTTTCCCAAGTGGTCTGCGGACTCCAAATGGCTGGCCCAGAGAGATGTGGTATGCCACCCCTCCCAGCCCCTTGCCTGTCCATTGTCTAAGCCCCAGAATCTGGATCTTGGAAGTTAGCGGCCTTGTAAGCTGGCTGCTGGAAGCTGAGTGGATAAGCTGGCAGGAAAATAAGCAGGTTTCTGTTTGGCAGACACAGAACTGTTGGAACTGTTCCAGAGTCCTAACGGAGCTTTTTGCAAATCAAGCCATCTTGGCAAATTCTTTTTTTCATTTAGACAAATGAATTGGCCAGTTCTGAGTTCTGACAACAGCCATGAAATCTACCCACGCTGTAATGCGTACATAATGGGGAGGCTATGGCTATACTTGCATACTTAATTTCTGATATTTAATACCTGTTGAGTGCTTTCATTTTCAACTGTAATAATCTTTCAACATGTTTTGTTCTGGCCTGCGTGAAATGCAATTTCCTTCTAGCTTTTGTTGTAGAGTAAACTAAGTGTCCTCTTCTTCCCCTCCTGCAAAATGGAAACAGCATTTATGACATCCTCAGAAGTAATCATCAAGATTAACCTCGTTAAGGACACTGTGCACGTCCTTGTCAAGAACAGAATTTTTCCTAGCAGCACTAGTCTCTTAGTCCTTATTTCACCCAGCTCTAGTGGTTTGCCTGTAAGATTCTTATGCTTCTGCTGGCAGAAGAGGACTATTACATGATGATATCTTAGGTACAGGAGAAGAATATTTTGTTGAAGAGGTAGACTTCTGTGTTCATTCCTCCTAAGTATGACCTGTTCTCCTCCATTTTCTCCTGCTCTTTCTTGTCCTAGTCCTGTCTACACTCCATGTCTTTCCCATCTCTGTCTTTATTTTCCTGGGGCCTTGTTCTCATGACTCAGAGCTAGTCTTCCCCTCAGAATTCTCAGCCATCCTCCCAGTCTCTATTTACACTCCAAACTTTCTGTCAGTCTTCATTTTCTCCATTTCCACAGTTTTTCAATCTGTCTCTCCTTCATGTGGGTCTTCACCCTCTGTCAGTGCCGTATCCCACCCCACTATTTTTTTTGTTTCAGTCTCACATTCCCAGCTTTTATCCCAACTACTCTTTACCAGCCTCCATCACCTGCAATCCCACTGTAAGCCTGATCCTGACTTCTGACTTTCTCCCACTGCTCTTAAATCCAGTTTTGCAATTCCCTTTTTTTTTTTTTTGTCCTGGACACTATTTTGAATTTCTGCTCCATCTCTCATTGCTGCTGTCTGCATGCCCAGCAACAGAGACTGGTATCCAACACTTGTCTGGGCCCCCAGGTTTCCTCCCTTTCTCTGTGCATTCAGATCACTTTCTTGTCCATGCTTCCTGGGCCTGGTATGGGCAGCTGTACAAGCACTGGAGAGGGAATTCTGTTTGCCTTGATTTGTGAGGTCTCAGCAGACTATACCTGTGTGTGTGGCTGTAACTAACTTAGCCACTGAGGGTAGTTCTAGGATGTGTTCAGAGTCAATGATGGAAGCTCTTAGTTGTTCATTATTGGAAAATCACTTCTGAGGATGTAGTAACTGCCATTTGTTTGTCTATTTACACAACTGTTTGTGCTCAGACTACAAACTTTGGGCACCCTTTTAATAGGAACACCAAGAACATCTGTGATAGTGCTGTCACCTGCTGAGGTTGAAAGCCATGGGGCAGGTTGGACTGCTCAAATTCTCATAATGTTTTTTTATTTTTTGCTTTTATGGTAGGATCAAAATATCATTCCTCTTTTTCCACCCTCTTCCCTTATTCTTGGAAGTGGCCAAACAGTTGTAGCTGCAACTTTCCAGCTGAAATGAGTGAGCCTGAGGCAGACACCTGGCCTGGAAAAATACTATCCAAACAAAAGTCAAACTGCAAGCAATTGAAAGTAGTCTTATAATGGGAAGTGTTGGCAAACAAAATAAAAGCTTATATTACTCACTCCATCTGTAACTTTCATATTTGCACTGAAAAACAACCCTTCAATTGGCAAGGTGGTAAAATAATATTAGCAATATCACTTCTGCAGCATTTTAGTGGATCTAGAAGCATTTTAAAAGCAGGAGTGTCATTATCTCCATTTTTTTTTTTATTATGAAATTTATAGTAATAGTTTTCTCAGCTACAGTAGAAGCTATCAGTATTAAGTGATGATTTTCTTTTCATCAGTCTCATGGGATACACTTCTCATGTAAACAGCCTGCTGCTATTCACACAGAAATTAATTGAAAAAGAAGCCCCTGAGAGGAAGGGTGCAGCAAAAAAAAAAAAAAAAAAAAAAAAAAAGTGGTGTCCAAAAGTGCTGTTTCTGATCTTGATCTTGTGGCTTCTCATTACCTGGTGCTGAAGCGATAGCACTTCACCTGTTGTGAACTGCATAAAATAATTGTACCAGCCTGTTTCTTTTTAGTAAACATGCAAACTGAACAGGGGCTGTTCCTGAAAAACTACATGTTGCAACTGTTTGAATAGATCCTCCTCATCTCTCCTGGAAAGGATTCAGCCTTTTCTAATATACAAAATTATATACTTGTGGTGGTTCAACCCAGCAGGCAGCTAAGCACCACACAGCCCTTTGCTCCAGCCACCTCTCTCCTCTCCCTCCCCCCCCAGTGGGATGGGGAAAAGATTGCAGGTTGAAATAAAAATAGTTTAATAGGACAGAAAAGGAAGAGAAATAATAATAATAATGATAATAGTAATAATATATATGAAGCAAGTGATGTACAATCTTCAGCTGTAAAAGAAGTTGAAAAGTGCTTGAATTAGTGTAAGCACTGCTTACTCGGCAACAAGTAAAAAATCAGGATGTTATCTACATCTTTCTCATCCTAAACCCCATACACAGCACCATACCAGCTACTATGAGAAAAATCAACTCTATTCTAGCTGAAACCAGGAAAACATTTATATAATACATAGTATAATATCAGATATGTGATATATATTATAATTTATATAGAATTATATAGAGATAGATTATTGATGGATTTGCATTGCAGATTAGTTCAGGGAGGGCTATTCTGGACAGTGAGATGGACAGGCATAGTCCGGCAGACAAAGAAGGGGAAAAACCTTTGAGGGGAGGATCTTTCAAGGGTCCTTTGGACCATGGTGCACACTGTCATCAAACAGTTTGCTAATTTATTTATGCTCCTTTTAATGTACAGTGTGGATTACAGCATGTGTGAATTCAGTTTCCTGCATGTATGCAGGACATAACTTCTCATATGTCCTTTTGACTGAATGTTTCCAATAGTTTGAATGAGAATAAACTTTTGGCTTTGATGTTCTTCAGAAACATCTTTCACTATAACAGATCCTGCATTTCTTTCTCTCACTCTCCCATGCAATATTTTTTTTTTGATCCCTCCAAGCATGTTCCAACTCTTTCAGGAAGAAATATTCAGATCTCCTGAAGTGACTGGAATTGTCATATGCAGGAATCACAAAAGGTCCATGTGATGAGAATGGATGTCCAGTTGTGCAAATGATCCTGCAGAAATCCACTTGATAGTCATTCTTAGGTAAAAGATATAAAATGAGTCTTAATACTTGAATAGCAATTCAAGAGGATCTGTATATTTACACTTGGGTCTTTCAAAAGCTAACACTTTTCTCTCTTACAATGCAGCTTTGTTTAGTTTGGGTTTGGAAGAAAGCATGTTCTTGCATTTTTGCATTCAATTATATTTGAAATATATATATATATATATATATTCTAGAATTGTTCTTAAAACGTTAATGACTGTTTTGTCAACTTAGTTTGTGCTATCAGCAGTATATGTAAATCCATATAGTAAGTAACTAGAAAGCATGAGTGTGCATGCACATGATAGAGCAGGTATGGAATATGCTACCTTAACTTCAAGTCAGTGTATAGTACATAGAAGGAGATGATGGGGAAGGGTGTGTGTGGCGGGGGGGAGGGGAATGGAGGACATCGACGCTGACACAAAAGAACGGCAGAAAGGTACAAAATCAGCTGCTTATGTACAGTCATGGAATAGCAATGAAGAGGAAGAGATCCTTCTGTTGAACTCCTTTCTCATCTAAATCTGAAACTTTTGGACCTAGTGATTTAGTTGGGTTCAACTTTTCACAGTATTACCTGAGGACAGAGATCATTTTAGATCACGTAGGGGCTAAACAAGGGCAATAGCTCAGGACCAGGTTCCAAAAGCATATGAGAAATAATGTACTGGGTAAGTGCTTCTGGATGTACAACCTACAAGAGAGGCCTTTTATCACATGGCACTTTAACAATGAACATAACAGCTTTTCTGTTAATATGCTCTTGCAGCTCTTAACTTATCTTTACATTAGGAAAGTTTTCTCTTTAAAAAAACATAAGCAAATGCACCCCCTTGGGCAGGGAACTGAGCTTCTCCCTATCCTAGATATTCAGGGTGGTTTCTATGATAAGGGCATGCTTCCTTGCCCTCACAATGGAGGCTGAAAGGAGGTGGTTTGATAGATGGATGAAAACTGACATAGAAGCACTCTTTGCTTCTATGCAACATTTTAACTCCTCTCTTATTTTGGAGGAGCAGGGAGGGAAGCCTGTCACTACCAGTGTTTTATTGCAGGAAGCCGGAGTGGGGGCTGAGGCTGGGAAAGGTGCACCACAGCATTTCCTAAACCACACTCTGTTGTGGTAAGAGTTTGAAAACCTTTGAATAATGGCTTAATTCTGGTAACTAATGAACCTACAAGTGTATGGAAATGTTGCACAACAGCAGAGGCATTATGGAGATTAGTTTGGTTCTTTTCTTTTCAATGCATACAGTTAAAAAGGCCTAAGAATATAACGGTATTCCCCCTTTTCAAGACAGGATCCACTAGCACTCAACAAGAGAGCAGCATATTTAGCTCAGATTGGTAAATACTATTAACAGACAGTTTGGTGAATGATGTGCCCTACTGATAGGCTCAATACATAAAAGAGGGAAGCAGAAAAATGCAGTGCTTCAGCAGCTGTGTGCAATTGCTCAGCTGTCACCCACAAGGGATGGCAGTGCTTAGGAGAAACAAGTGATGGCTGATAAAACTTAAATATAACTAGACTGTGGCTAGAGTCTGTGCAAAGACAAAACAGTTTTGATTCTTGCAATCTCAGTGCATGAAATCTGCATTCACGTATTTGCTTTAGAAGCTTATATAGTTTGGTGGCCATTACTTTGCATCAGCCAATGGGCCTGTGTTCTGTGCATTCGTTGCGAAGGATACTTCACTGTGTGAGCACAGCTCCTTTAACAGCGTTGTTACAGGAAAATCCATTAGGGAGCAGTTTTTAATGATAAACAAGAGAATGACTTTTATCTTACTATTTTATTGCTGCAGGAGAGCAACACTCTTTTCACAAAGCTGCTACAGGAGACAGGGTATCTGCAGGATACTCTGTTTTAGTGAATCAACTCAGCAGATCCTTCCAACATAACTCCTATGGAACAGAGGGCAAGAAATTAAGGATGTTCCTCTGCTAATGGAGAGCAGCATGGAAGCTCTCCTTTAAAGTAATCTCCCAGAGGTAAAGAAGACCTTGCTAGGTCACAAAAACATAATTTAAATTTTCCTGCATTAGCACTAATGAGTCTGGCCCATGATCCTCTTCTTAAATAGACACTTAATTCAAGCACTCGTCAATAAAGTATTCCCAAGTCATTGCATGGAGAAGAGATTTTCACTCTTTTGCTTGTTGTGAGTAAAGGACGAAGTATCTCTTCCATATACACATGCACACACAACATTTTTATATGTAGTTAATATGTAACATGTTATATATAATAGCACAATTTACTGAACAAACAAAAATACAAGCTCAGAAATATGGTCAAACAGAATCTATACATAAAATAAGAAAAATACTTCAATATACTTTAAAGTATTTAAAACACATTTTAAATACATCTGCCATATGGGAACTTTCCTCTCAGATTCAAAGCTGTATACCTCCCTCATTTTTTTTTTTTTTTCTTTTCTTTTTTTTTTTTTAAGTGCTGTTTGTCAATGATAATGCTTTATTTCCAAAAAAAAAATAATAATCTCAAAATGTGATTGTTAATCAAGCAGTATATTTTCTTCTGTTAGGAGTATATGTTAGCATTTTACTTCAGAAATATATACAAGGCAAACCTTGTATTTCAGAAGTGATTTGCCTGACTTTGTCTGTGTTTTATTCGCTTTCTAAGCTTTTAATAAGTGATTTTTGGTGATTTTTGCCTTCTGCAAACTAACAGGAAGATAATTTATCTGCTGTGTTAGGACATCAGAATCTCCTTTTACGAGCCTCAACTGATAAATATTGTAGCTGAAAAACATTATTGCAAATGTTGAAGTTATCCCTAGACTATCTACTTTTTTAAAGTACTGATTTTACATTACACACTGATTTTCAAAACACGATCCTTGTCAAGACTGCAAGATGCTGCAGGTTGAATATACATTATATGTTATGAAGCAGAAATAAATGTTGGTTTCCTCTATATCTTAAAACCCTAAGCAGAGGTAAAAAGTACTATCTGTAAATATTTTACCCAATTTCTGAAATGCTCTGCAGGCTTCTGCTTAAATTTTAGAGTTGGTAAATGCAGCCTTACAAATTATTATTTTGTGAGGAATACTTTATTTTAATGTGACCTAATGATCTTGCTCCTAGTTTTTTTTTCCATCAGGGAGATGAAGGGTGAGGATGCACTGAATAATCCTTGAGCAATATGTTGTTTGACTCCTGATATATTTTGTCCATGAAAGGTTGGTTCAAATCTATTACAAGCTCAGCAGAAGATACAGAAGCAATTTACTACTTTGTCCTGAATTTTAGTGTATCTTTTGGTAACAATACATATGAGAAGGATTTGAGCAGAAATGTGGTGGCCAACACAGTCAGGGTGGGGGGCCTGTTTGGCATTTAGCAGATAGCAGCACTCATCAAGGGGAAAGGCTTTATCAAAACCTCCTGACAGTCTCATACTTAAAATTTCTCATTCCCACTTACAATGTAAAATGTGTGTCAATAATACTGAGAGAAATTTGGTCATCTTCTGTTGATGCACAAGGAATCCAAAATCTCAATTATTGTGTAAGGGATACCAAGGCAATTAGAAGAGGCAGGCAGACATTTTGTCTCACTGTGTAACACTAGGTCCCAAGAGAAAAAGAAAAAGGAAAAAAACCTGTAAGAAGATGTTACACTCTGCATTTGTGTACCTGAGGCCTGATGTCACCTCTCTGTGACAGATGAGCGTGGCTGTAACTTCTCCTCATTAAACGGTAACATGTCTAAGCCAAAAGCATCTTAGCACCATTTAGCATCTTATTTATCTCCCTCTTGCACTGTGATGCTCATGTACACTTGTATAAGCCATTGAATAATGTTTTTGTCCTTCAGGGAGTTTGGTAGCACTTCCTTAATAGTGATCTTTCTTACTCCTAATGGAAGAGCAGCCGCAGTGTAATGGTCAGAAATATCTGTCTCTGTATCCCAGAAGAAGAAGACTGGCAGAGCAGTGAAATTGCTGCTAAGAAATTCAATGGGCTGGCATACCTCGCAAAAGTTTTGAAGAGCATTTCTGCTTCTTTTCTACTTCATTTTCAGTGAAAACACAGCTTTAGTTTTGCTAAAGGGAGAAAGGACAAAAGAAACACAAATAGATAAATCCAGCAGCTCCATTTTCTTCTGAAGCTAACTGATACAGAGCAGTATAAATGTTCTGCTGTGGGTGTCCTTTGATCATTCCTGTTAAAGGTGTTCAAATGCAGTACAGACTATGTATAAGTAATCTCTCAGGCAAGAACAGGCAAATGCACTCCTATGTCTAAGGTACATAACCTCAAAGAGTCTTCTCTTTTGATAAGAGAGTATTTGAGTATTGACTGCAAAGTTGGTTTTATAGTCTTCTTAGGAGTGACTGACAGAAACCTATTTTAGACCAATGCTCTGGTTGCTAGAGTGCTCCCCGGAGACTGGGAGAAGGTTCAAATTTATTCATCTGGGTCGGTATTTGATTCCCAGTCTGCCTGATTTGGGGCAAATGTTTCAACCCAAGTTGGGAGAAAGTAAGACTCCCCCATTACTTCCTGTTTTGTTTACTGAATCCAAATCATTACTTCCTTTGTTTTTATTTACAGTACCTGAGAACAAAATATTTCCTTAAAAGTGAAATTCTTCCCTATAATTCAAAAAATGCTTTTGTTTGTGGTTTTTGCTTGTGTTTTTGTTGTTGTTGTTGTTGTTGTTGTTGCATTTGTTTGTTTTCTTTCCATCCACAGAATAATAAAGGAAAAATAAATTCAAGCAAACTATGCTTAGCAGGAATTAAATGCCAGCTTGAGAGTTTGTCTTGTACTGGTCCTCTGTTTAGAAATCATTTTTTACTGAAGTTCTGACCTACAAATACTGTATGTACCTTTCACTGCACAAGTCCACACAAGTGAAAATTGTGCTTTGAAACAGATTGAAAAAAAAAATCCAAGAAGAGTTATAGAAGCTTACACTCCCTTTCATTATGTCTCAGAGACAAAGCTGGAGCCTCTTCCAGGTTTGTTGTATGATCCTAAACAAGGTCCTCACACCAAATCCTGAAAGCTGATGAGATGATTCTGGACTATCCAGGCAATAACACTGATGAAAGATCTTAAGAGTCATGAGCTGGAAATGGGATTTTTTTGGAGAGGGGCTGATTACTCTTGCAGGAATCTGCCAGCAGTTTCTAGTGTCTGTAGAAGCCAGGGATTTCAGTGCTTGTCGTCTCTGCTTAATGCATCTGGCCAAGAAAAAGAAAGCCAATTTTAGAAAGGCGTTTGCAAAAGTTGTATTTTTTTTTTTATGACTATCAAGTATATTGTTATTACATATTCTATTACATATACTATTTTCGGGCACGGGACCGTACCTGCAATAGCTCCTCTTTTCTATTTTGTTTCAGTTCCACCCTTTATTCAGCCTTTTGAGTTCCCAAGGTTTTCCATTGGGCAGCGGGTCTTCATTCCCTGTGTGGTGGTCTCTGGAGATCTGCCCATCACCATCACCTGGCAGAAGGACGGCAGGCCCATCCCAGCCAGCCTTGGGGTGACCATTGACAACATTGACTTCACCAGCTCCTTAAGGATTTCTAATCTTTCACTGATGCACAATGGGAATTACACCTGTATAGCTAGAAATGATGCAGCAGCTGTGGAGCACCAAAGCCAACTAATTGTGAGAGGTAAGTAGATGTAAATACTTTGAAGGGCACCAATTAAGTGGATTTCATCAGTATTTTGTAATGTCATCTGTTTGATAGGAGTTATAAAACAGAGGAAAATATGGTAATCCCTCTCCTCATAATAGAGAGCACACAGAGCAGTGAAGCATAGAAACTAATAAGACTTTTCTATCTAAAAGAAGTGAGTCTTGAAACTAATCAACAACTCTAAAGTGTACAGGGCTGATAGGGGAGCCACAGGAATGACATTCAGAAAAATTTTGACGTGCAGACCAACTCACTGGGATCAAGAGTTTGAAATGGTACCAAATTCCTCTCTGTTATTTTTCTGGACTGATTATCACCATTTTTGATTTATAACAACCTCTTCTGTAACATTATATCTGAAAAAAAAAAAAAGAAAAAAAAATAAAAGAAAAACACAAAACATTACATCCCCTTAAAAAAGCAAAACATTGATGTTGACTTCATGGAACTCCTTTGTTGGTGTGTTGCTGTTCTTTCTCTTATTTGTTTGTAACTCAGCTAGCATGGTCCCTTTGATCATGCTGACTTCACATCATTTTGCCTTGAAATAAATGTTAATATAGAATTTCAGTAAAGAAATATTTTATGTGGAAAAGATATTTTAGAAAGATACCTCACCTCCATTATCTTATGCCTTTCAAGTCACACCTTAGCTAAGCTCCCTAGAGACTACACCTTGTGATACACTTTCAGACTTACTGTGCAAAGCTTCAGAATAAACAAATTGCTTCTTTTTCTTTCTGAAAGTTTTTCAAAGCATTTTTTTTTTTTTTAAATAAGGCTATTACACTCTTCTGCACCATCTCTTTCTTGCTACCAGGCTATTGATAGCAAAAGGGCATATAAAGTAATACTGCAAGTAACCCTGGTTATTGTGATGAAGATCACTACATCTTATGAGTTTTACCAAGGTAATTCTTAAAATCACTTAAGGACTTTTTTTTTTTTTTTTTTGCCATCTTTTCCAGGCCTTTTTTCCCCACCATAAATTCATTTGAAGCTTAAACTGTTAAGCAGCTTTTTTTTTTTTTTTTTTTTTTAAAGTCAAATCTTCCCATTGCCTGAGTTCCTAATGGACTTAGTTTATACTTACAGAATTTTTATGCTTACTTTTTCTTACGTTATGTTCCCAAAACTCAGCTGCAAATGGGTACACTGCTTTTTCACTAGATTTGGTATGAATAATACTTGAACAGGTATTTTGTTGTTGTTGTTTTTTTTGGGGGGGGGGTTGGTGTTTTGTTTTTTTTAGTTTCACTGCTTTTAACCTTTTAAAAGTATTATTCAGTACAGTTGTCTATTGCTCTTTCCATCTATCTAGTAATTCTTAAATGAAGTAGTTTAATTAACTATATGTATTTCATTATTCTTTTCCTGTGCTGTTCTGTTGGTTTTTAACCCTAGTTATCATTCAAACAGCACAAGAATTTCCTCACCTCTTTTCCTGAAGAAGGGAAAATTCACAACCTATCATAACAGACAGTGCACTGGCTATGTCTGCTCTACATAGAAATGCCCATCTAATAACAGCTGGGATAGTATGTGATATGCAGTAACCATACTCACTGTTGTGAGAAAGTTGTGGGAAAGAATCGTCCTAGCAACTCAGTATGGGTTCCTATTCTAAACCCAGGTGTTAGGATAACCTTTGTGATAAAAGTTAATATAGGTTGTAGCACTGAAAGACGGTTCTCTGGAAACACTGTCTGTTCTATTTTCTTTACCAAGAACCACAGGGCTATAACAGCTCAAGAGATCCCACGTTAGGATTTCTGCTCTGCACCCCAATGATTGGGGGAAGTCCTGCTTTCTCATAAGAGGAACCCTGTTCTCCCTGCCTTGCCTGAAGTGCAACTGTGCAACTTTCCCGTCTCCTGTTGTCTTCTTCTGGCGAGCCATTGCTTGGCCTGGCCTCTGCTCCCTGGACATAACTGCCTCTTACTGTCTTGGTCTCTCCCTGCATATATCTGGTGTTAACTCAGCTTTCCCTCCTTGTCCAAGTAGTGGGAAGTTTTGCTCTCAAACTCCTTTCACATCACTGACACTGATACCTCTGTCCTCCCCACGTGTCACTACCCTAATTGCACCTCTCTTTGTAAGATGGCATGGGTTCGGTGCTTTTACCTAAAAGACATCCTATGCGATAGAAGGTAGCTTTTCACTCTGTTTTGCCTGGAGGCTTGGAGGAGCTTTCTGGAGTCCTGGTACTGCCATTTTCTTAGGAGGTTATGAGGGCTACTTCATTTTTCCCCTCTTGCATATCTTTCTGCCCCAGCTAGTGCTCTGTGGCAGCCTTCCTTAAGACCTTCTCTCTCTCTCTCTCTCTCTCAATTTAAATGGTAGTGGCTTAATCACTTTTAGTTATGCATCTGGGATAATAATTCTCACTCAGAGGAGAAGGGGGAAATATAATATGATATCTGACCTGAATTTTCTGCCAAAAGTCTGGGCTGACCTCTTTCCCTCATATTGGACTTCTGCTGTCTCTTTCCACATAGGTCAGAAGACAGTCATTAGAGGGTTGTTTGTGGTCACTACTAGTCTCCGTCCAACCCAACCTATACACATTTTAATAAATATTTGATTTTCTGCTGTTTTTTTCTCCAAGCTTTCCAATCTGTCCTCATCTGTTTGTTCATGAGTGCTGTATAACTGAAATACAATATTTTTCTAAATCTACTGTGCAGTTTTTTTCTAAATAAAGGGAGAAGAATTGGTGCTTACATTCTTCTTGTTTCTAATCCATGCTGTGTGATAGTTTTTCAGCAGTACGATTTAAACTCCATTGTAGTTTTTTGTTTGTTTGTTTGTTTTTGTCAGGGGATGTGTTCAGGGAGTATCTTATTTATGTGTTTTTTGATATGCAAGTAGACAATGAATGAGAGAAGAAAGTAGAAAGAAATATGACTGTTCACCACAAAGTTCCAGTCATTGTTTTCTTTTTAGAAGTAGACATAAAAATGATGAAGACTAAACATATTTCAAATATATGTGGGAGCCTATATCATTTTACTGTACGTGGAGAAACTTGGAAGTATCATCCAAATCCAATCAATTTCTAAGATGAATGGAGAAGCCCAGGCCAACTGCTTGTTGTTACATTTTAAACACTATTGAATACCTAAACTTTTGCAGAATCCATACAGCCACATAAATTCTTCAGGTTTGTAACCTGAGATTTTTTTCCCCTGATATTTATCTGTTAGATCATATATGTGCCCTGTTGTTTAGCATTCATATTTTTCTGTTATTTTTAAGTCAACTAAATAGATTTTTATATAGAGATTATATATATAGATTATATATAGATTTTCTATATAATTCCTACACATATTTTTCATGTGTAACATGAACTACTATTTTGTTAGAAGTATAAAATATAAAAATATAAAAAGATAAACAAGAATCAGTCTCTTAAAATATGTGGACACTGTATGGTGTATCTTCACTTCCATTCCTGTGCTGAGTAAAAGCAAGCAAACAGTGATGAAAAGTCCTAAAAATACCTGGCAAGCAAGACTGGATTTTCCCTGCCTTAAATATCAGAGGAAAATGACCAGCTTCTACAGGGCTTCCTCATAGAGTATAGGTAGGCAGAAGATGCCTGTTGAGAGATATACAGTGAGGGTAGAAAGTTGCTGAGCAGTTGTGAAACTCTGGACAAGAAGCCCTCAGGGCAATCTTGGGTCTCTGTCTTGGATCTCTGTCACAGGTTTCTTGGAGAGGAGGTGCAAATGAAACTTAGCCACATTCTCTGGGCATAGATCTGCCAGTACTTCTCCCCTCCACAACTTATCATCTGATTTCAGACAAATCCAAAGAGGAGAAAACACCTCCAGTTGATCTGAAAGCCTAAAAACTTAATAAAACTATTAGAAACACCTTTATTAAGTGTAATACTAAATACCAGATAACGGTGAGCTCCAGAGAATGGCAAGCTCAGGTGAGCTCCTCTGCAAACACAAGAAATATTCCAGCTACAGTCTATACTCAGTCATGAGATAAAAATCCACTTAAAAACAGGCTTTATTAGTTCTTATATTTAGGGAATGTCTTGTAAAAGTTCATGAATTATCTTTTGGGAGAAGCCTACTGTCTTTATTACATCCAGAGAGTGCAGGTAGGCAGTCCAGGTGAGTGAAAATAGAGCTTTCATTCTCATCATCTTGCACGGCACAAGATCCCAGCCCATTCTTCTGGAAGTTCATTTTTTAAAGTTTGCAAGTTATAAGGTTTTCTCAAAAACTCATAAATCATTATTAATTTGATTATTTTATTTATTGTTGCATTCCTGATTTGCTAGACATGCTATTAACAAAAAAGGAAAGAATAGGATTCTGTCATGAAAGCCACTCATGGAAATTAGGAAAATATCTTCTCTGTTAAACTTACACATCATGCAGAATTAATTAAGGCTTTACTCATTATGCTTGTCTTCTAAAGAGTGATTAAAAATATGTATACAGTTTATCATGTTACTCATTTCTAAAGGGTTTCCTAAAATGAGAATGAAATAATTATAGAAAGAGGTGAAAAATATTTTAATTGATTGCCAAGTAGAAAAAGTTCATAAATGTATTATGATGTATCAGATGCTGCAAGAACAGAGAATTCAATGATAGCAGTGGTTGCATAAATCACTATTTTAAAATCCTTGTTAGTGAACACATCATAAGTTAAAATTGAGATAAGGTCTTTAAATACCTAATAACCCCTCTTAATGCAGTTAGTACATTAAGTGTAAATGTGTTTTCATTTTGCGCTTCCCAGGAATATCGAATTTTGTTACATAGTTAAGTACCCAATGAACAGTCCCTGAGAATCCTATGTCCTAGTCCCTAAATCCTAAGTCCCTATGAATCTTCCATATAGGAAGTATCAGCCTGCTTTCTGGTGTTTGGAGGTGGTATAATGCAGCAAATGCAGTCTGTGATGGAAAAGCAAGGGGGAAAGATTTATGGCTGGAGCTAGTGTCATTTACTTTCTTTGCTGGTGTTTACACTGCAACTCTGAAAATTATTGTTGAATTATTCACTTCCTATCTAATGTTCTCATTAGATAAACCTGATCAACACAAAACCACTAGGCACTGTCTCATTTTGCGAAAGTACATCTTTTTCCTTGAACTGCATAGCAAATGGTTTTACTAAACCAGCTAAATCGACCCCTTAGGTCCAATGACCAAATTTAATAACTGTTCATCTTTGCTAAAGTACAGTGTTTAATGATCTCATTCATTAATACATCAATGGGCGCTTTGGCTGATTAAATTTCGTCCATCATTTTGACAGTATGATCTAAATGTAAAGTACAAATATTCCATGTAAAAATGAAACATTGTATTCTAGCCAAATGTCATAGATTATTTCTTAACTTACTCCAGCAGCCCACTGCAGAAGCTCATATTAAGGGCTTTCAGGATTGCACTTGAGTGTAACGTACTCATCACTGTACTTGGAAGCCAGAAGTGCCTCCAGAGATTGGAAGACCAGGAAGATGTGTGTGAGTTTGTCACCTGGTCTCTGGCATGAATCACAGTCAGAAAGAATTCTTGGATTTATATAAAGCAAAATTAAATTAGGGAATGTCAACAGGTACTCCTAAATTAATATAAATTACTAGATTTTAAAGTCCAAGTGAGCAGCAAGGACATTGGTAAGCAACATCTTCTTAAGATACCAACTCATATTTTCTCATCTTATCAGGATTGTTTCAAGGAGACAATTTACACATTTTCCTTCCTTTAAAATGACAATATAGCATTCCTGTTATCTTCAACATCCTATTCCGATTTATCTCATTCTTTGTTTTCCCTGTGTAAGATCTTGAGTCTGTTAGTCATAATATTGATAGAAAATACCTTTTTAGGTCCTTTGAGTTCAGCCATTAAATAGTTTGCGTCTGTCAACTTACTGCTCTTACACTAAACAATTCAACAGCTCATTTCTCGTCACAGATCCGTGGGCTGCATTAAATGAGAGAAACTCACAGTTAAAGCAATTTTAAATGCCCTCTTTATGGACTCAGGGGACTGTGCTGCTGAAACAAAGGTGATAATAAAAGCAGAACTCTTCAGTCATATTTGTGAGCTATTTCAGAATATTTCATTTATAAATGGGAAGAAGAGGCTCACACATTTATGACTGGAGAGAGGAAGAAAACTAATTGCTTTCTTTTCTGTGTTAACTCTACTTAAACACATCAGACAAATGAACTTGGATAAGTTCTTACTAAGTCTTCTTTAAGGGCTAATGAATTCCTCAGAGGTAATGAAATACTGAATGTACCTCTACAATATAAATCTAAGTATCAAAATCTATTTCAAGTAATTAACTCTTTCATCTTCCAAAATATGCTGGAACATAGCACTGAAGTTATTCATTTGAAATAAAATTAAGAAAAAGAGACTACCAATAGGGAAGAAAAATAGGAAGAAAAATACTCCTCTGTTTATTTCTTAATCATTTATATATGAAGAAAAATCCTGTGGTTTTACCTAGAAAGCAATACAGAAATAATCAAAAAGTCATTGAATAAGTAATTTTGTTTTGCTGTTGCATCATTTCTGATTTCTACTTGCAATCACAAAACTAACCATTAAGGGTTCATGTCCTCAAAATCAAAACAGCAGTTGGCACTTTTCTAAGTAGTCCTAAAGGAAGGCTGTTTGAATTATCAAGGAACTTTCACTGAATGCAAATATTGGTGCTGTTACCAGATGAGGGCACATTTTTTGCCAAGGTTGAAACCTACTCTGTAGATTGAGCGCTACAAGGAAACAGTCTGATTGCTGATTGTGTGCCCGGTTCTGGAACTTATAAGGCAAAATTCAATTTCCACAGTTACCATTCTGATTATCAAATTCTGCATTGAAAGTAACTATTAGAATTGATAATACCAAGAATATCAGAACAAAATCTTATGCTTTTTAAATGAATATAAATATACTGGGAATACACCAAAATATAATGAAATTAATATGATTAAAAGCCTAGTTCAAAGCTTGTCAGTATTCAAGGTGCAACACATCAAGAATGCCTACACTCCATGAATTTATTAAAGATGTGGAAAGATGGATTTCCATAGAAATGATAGAAATGCTCAAAAAAAAGCACATTTATCCTTGACATCTATCCATTTTTTTCTGTATATTGCAAAAGGGATTAGACATACATTACTGAAAGAGATAACTTTCATGCAAATAGTATTTTAAAGACTGCTTGCCTTTATTCCATACTATGCAATCTTGCTTAACTTCTTCGGAAGTTTCTTCATGTGTCTACCCATTTAATACAATAATCAAATTGTTTCCTGAAAAAAAAATAAAATAAAATAAAATAGTAATTCTTCCCAGTGTCATCCAGAGGAAATAACACAGTACAAAGAAAATGTTTTTAAAATAAGGAAAATAAACCAAAGTTAAAAAAAAAAAAGGAAGGGAGAATTTTAAAAATATGATACTCTTCACACTTTTCATCAGTAGAGGAGTCCAGTAGTTATCAGTCACCCCACAAAATCAGTTGTGATCAATTGTAAACAGTTGTAATGAGTTGTAAATTCACTGTTAGGACTGATACAACTGAAGCAAATATTTAGGGATATAGGAGATGGGTAAAAAGTAGTATCTTTCAATTTCAGAAGAGGCACAGCTTTAAAAGTCATCTTGTGAAGTCAAACCCTAATAGTTACATTAACAATATATAGATGATACCAGTCTTTCTTTTGAATAATCTCATGTGAGTAAACTTGTATTTTAATTTCTGAATACACTTAAACCCTTGAATTGACTCATTATCCACTGGCTAAAATTCCATTTCAGTTACTTTCTGCCTATTGGAATACTGTACACTTCCATTCACTCCTAGGTGATGCAATGATGGGTAGCTAGGTCTGCCAAATCAAGAAGGTTATGGATAAGAAGGCCACGGAACTGTCCTTCATCAGGTCCCCTGGTACAGGATATGAGAATCACACCGGGAAGTGTGTGACTTCTCCTTTTGTGTGAATATTTTCACCTGTAACATTTCTGTAAAATTGTGTATGGGGAGGTCCTGAAAGTAGTCTTTATCAGCAGATTTAAAAGATGATAGGGCAAAACAAAGGTCTTTAAATATATAGTGGACCAGTATGGGCCTTCTGGTGTTCCTTAGACAGAAGCTGTGAATGCTGAGGGACTGCAAAAAGGAATGGGCTACAGAATATTCCTCACATCCCCTCCCTAAATAGCATGTCCTTTGCTAGAGCCAGCATATAGGCATGGATGTGCCGTGTTTATCATAAGGTTGGACTTCTATAAACATATGAGTGGACTTCTGTGAACATAAGTAGTTTCTCCATACACCTTAAACTCCAATATCTTTATTTACATAACATCTTTTAGTCAGTATTGTGTTGTGGTTTTTTTTTTTTCCTACTTTAATATTTATTTTATTCTCTTTATGGATAAGCAGCTTGTAATTGACTTTTCATGAGCTGCGAATAGAAATTTATTTACAGTTCTCCAGGTAAAAGTAGCTGATGCCACTGTGCTGAGTAGTATAAAATCAAACATATTTGTACAACTAATTATACTTTTAGCCTGTTTTGGAAAATAAGTACTTGGAACTCCTTTGTGTTTGGTGATAAAATGAACAGAACAGTGAGAACTGAGCTACTGAAGTGAATGTTTTCTATGAGTAGGTAATTAGAACAGGGTAGGTGATTGCCCACGGCAGCTGTTGATGGGGTTTCATGTTTGGTGCTTACCAATCATGAATTAACACAATATATGATTTCTACTTGTCATGGTGGCAGCTGTTCGGAAAGCTGAAATGTTTGACAGCAATAAATAAAGCAAAGGTTTCCACTACAGAAGGAGATCTCTCCTAGTACAAAGGTGGCTCTTGCCTCTGTTGTTGTTGATTCCTTCTGCCAAGTTCAAAGCAAGTGGACCTTCTTTGTGCATGTTTAGGCAATAAGCAGTATTTACTATAGCTCTACGATTCAATGAGTAAAAAGTCCGGTTAAAGGGATTGTTTCCTCTCTGGAAGAAAGCTTTCATCTTTTAAAAATCATTTGTAGCTGTGAAGATGGAAGGAGAAAATTGGAGAGGAACACTGCATTATGGAGATAAAGGGAGGAAGGCTCAAGCCTTTGTGAGAAAGGTTCTCCGCACCTGAAGAATGTCTTTAGATACCTTCAAATTTCAGCACTCCTCTCCCACACCCAACATTGACAGATCAAGTTTCTCATTAAGGAAAACTTGGGACTGTCTGGTGTAATGGGATGTGCTATTTGCTTCAATTATGAGAGTGTTTATAATAATAATAACAAAAGAAAAGTAATTTATTGGTGATTCTACTATGTTTCTGCCATACATTTTTTTCCTGATGTATAAGCAGTACTGTACCCATGGCCTTTACAGTTTCAGCGTCCTGAACAAATAGTCACTGTACTGCTGATCCCCTTCTACATGGCTTTACACTTCCTCACATTATAGCCCACTCACTTACTTCCTTTATTATATCTGGCACTTCTGGTGAGGCAGATGATAGAGTCTGATAGGGATTTGGGAAGATGCGTCATGCCAAAGCAAGGAGGGATGTCTTGGCTTTCTGTCCTCCTGCACCCAGCTTTCAGACAAACTCAGCCCTGGCTGGACCTGGGAAGCTGTGAAACCATGACCATATGTGTGTCTCCAAGTGCACATGCTGCAGTGGCCCTAACGGTTAGTTCAAGGAATGATTGATTAGAATTTTTCCTTATTGTATTAGATTTCTGTCAGGCTCAGTCACTTGACTACGTTTTCCATGTATTACTCTAAGAAGCCCTAAAAAGAAGAATTTATGGAATAATACAAATAATTGACTGTTTTGGCGGTATTTACATGTTCATCTCTGAACCAAAGAACAGCAGGTCAATGAAAATCTCTGACTTTAGCTGACTTTCCGATACAACCATGAAGCACCCTTTTTTTTTTTAAATAACTTCTGTGGTTCTTTGAACATTCTTCAGTTTTCAGCTCTTCATTCAAACTTTTGACAAATATGGAGGTTTTATTGACAAACAACATTTTGTATCTATCCTCCATGGTAAACTGTAGGTAGGTCTGGCATTGTCACTAGTTGTTTTCTTGCAGAGTGACTGTATTCAGAAAATGTACAGCTTTTCCTTGAGATGAGCAGCTCATTTTTTTATGTATGTATAAATATATATGTACTTGACTATGGCTGGAAAACTTGCACTGGTTTTATGCTCCCCTAGAATAAGTCTAGTAATGCATGTATGTATACTTTGACACACATACACCTATTTCTAGTAAAACTTTTTCTCTTCAACTTCACACAAACAAAATGTGTTGAACCTTCCTGTGGTTACTCTTGGAAAGACAAGTCCTATCAGAATTTATAGTGCAAACACCCTCATTTTAATATGAAATGATCTGATTGCTGTTACATGTTTAAGGTTATTTAGGATATATATTTTATTTCTTCTTTTTCTAAAGCCTGCCAGTTCATTGTTATGAAGACAAACAAACAAAAAAACACCTTCAGTTGTTTGACATCTGTCAGACCTCTCCCTTTGTAAACAACCATTTCTTTTCTGACCATGATAGTTTGGTTTATCTGTTAGTTCATTTTGTAATCTCTCCTACAGAGATTTTCATTAACTTATTTTTGTACCCTAACAAGAACAATACTTTTGTGTTCCTTGGCCAGAAATGCATACTTTTTTTGCACGGTAAGTAAATAATTGCATAAAACTTACTTTACTATGTCACCAGATCATCAAAATGCTGTTTTTAAATTTTGCATTAATTCTCACTTCCTCCCACAGTGCCCCCTAGGTTTGTGGTTCAACCAAGTGACCAGGATGGGATATATGGAAAAGCTGTGATTCTCAACTGCTCTGCAGAGGGTTATCCTGTTCCTACCATTGTCTGGAAGTACTCAAAAGGTAGGATTCCTCCTGTGATCACTAGGGACAAATTAATTCTGATTTAGCAAGAGCTTACTTACCACTCAGCTAGGGGTTTATAGTTCATGTAGTCAAAAGCTAGCAGGGTGCAATAAGGGAAATATCAGTTATGTTTATACTGGTCTATCATTTCCTAAAGCACATCATACTGGCAACTGTCACAGATGCACAACTGACCTAGATGGACTTCTTGGTCTCCCTTAGAGACTTCCTTGAGCTGTGAATGTGCACGTGTTAGCTACGGCCTCAGTGGGAGAGGAAGGGAGTGGACAGCTGAAAGAAAAGAGATACTGTTTTAATTGAAACAACCTTAGAACAAGGTTCACTGGCAGCATTTGGCTGACTTTTTTTTTTCACTTTAAAATCCATGATAACATGGCCAATCATATCTTTTTAGCAAAGAAGAAAGGTCAGGTAGCATTAGCATAAGCAGTAATTCAGTATGCGCTTTACATAATGATTTAACATTTTCTTCTCATGTAACAGAGCATTAGAACTGGCCTCACTTGACCCTAAGTAACCATAGGAAATTGACTGCCTTTTAATTAAAATTTGCTGCCTGTTAGATATCCTCCTTTTGCCCATTGCCTTCTAGTTGGTTTTAACAAGAAAACAAACTCTCCAAACTCCATATCCAGTGTACACAAGTTAATTCTCTAATTATCTTTATATGTACATCAGATGATATACATACAAGCACAAAATTAGGTGTTGTTGAGAAGAAATACTTATTTCATGCTCCATGCAAATTTTTGTTTCCATATGATGTAAGTATAAATTATATTTGAAGAAATATTTTGGGGAAGAGAAATGTTCACATTAAAACCCATTCTTGCTTTTATTCATACTTTCCGTGTCATGGAAAGAAGAGTGCAGCTTTCCAAATCCCATTGATTATGGGTTTTTAATTAAGAATATAGGTCACAAAGAAGTAATTCTGTTTTGTTTGTATGTTGAAGAAGGAAGCCACATCAAGCTAACAGAGTTGTAATTAACTGTGAAGAGATAAGCAGCCCATTTTAATAAAAGAGAACAGGACAGTGGTTTGATTTTAGGGATACTCTACCATCAAGGAACTATTTTTCATGTTTTTGATTAACAGCTCTGAAGTATTTAAGTCACAGAAAGTTTTAGAAGATACTTGATGTAGTAGTAGACATCAAATTGCAGTTTCAGTTTTTGGCTAAAATAACTCTGGCTGAAAAGGTCAGTATTTTTACAGAAGCCTTTATTTTCCTAAAGCATGATTGCATTTTCAATACCAGGTTTAATTCAAGTGCTGTACAGATCTGCAGGCTATGTGGCACTTTTTGTCTTAAAGAGACCCTTTATATGATTACTTTATGAGCTGTGTTTATATGAAATTCTGAAGTAATTGCCCAGGTGAGGCCAGCAGGAGTAAAACAATCAGTTCATAATTCATTTGTATGTACCACAATAAAGCACAAAGGACATCTGGACACTTGCAGGCAAGTTAGTGTCATTGGCCTTTTGTGTTGGTGAAGAATGGAAAAAGAGTTCATTTTTTTTTGTACATTGGGATATATAAATACCAGACTTGCAGTTTCTAAAGAATAATAACAGAGATCAATACAGACACACCATAATCATCAATAACGTTTTAAGTCCATCAGACTTAAAAAGGTGATGGTTACTAACTGAAACACCAGAGGCTCTGTCTGAACATCAGAAAATACTTTTTTTTACTGTGCAGTTGACAGAGCACTGGCAGAGTTTGCCCAGATACTTTGTGGAATCTCTTCCTTGGAGATCTTCAAAAGCCCCCTGGGCATGGTCCCGGGTAACCTGCTCTGGGTGGCCCGGCTTAAGCAGGGGGTTGGAGCAGGTGGCCTCCAGAGCTTCCTACCAACCTCAACCATTCTGCAATTCTGTGATTCATGATTCATGAGCTTTTGCAGGTACATGCATGCAGTTGCTGTCATTATTCAGGACATATTTCAGCTGTAATAGCAGAAAAAGTGTGTGTGAAGAATTAAAAGCCTGTGCAGATTCTTATGCAAAATGTTGCCCAGGTTTGTGTGTCCTTAGGGCTAACAGCCCTTTCCCTTCTATGAGCACCAAATTTTTCTCAGAACTTTTAATGTGGAGAAACATAAAAAGTGAGTGGATGCATCTATCCACTTGAGCAATACATTGCAGACAGGTAGAATTAGTGAAGCATAAATGTGCCTTCCAGCTAAGTGACAGGAAAAAATGGCTTATATAAAAAAAAAAAATAAATAAAATAAAAAATAAAAAAGGAGAGGGATAAGTATATGACTAAAACAGTTGAAAAATCAACAATGGCTACTGATTTTTGTGAAAGTATTATCCATTTTACATTTCTAAGTTCACAGTATCGGCCTTGGGAACCTTCAGTGTAACTGTATGTCCCCAAAGCAAACTTGTCTAGGAATAGAAGAATTTTACGTATGCACGTCCAGTCTTTTTTAATATTCTTAATGTTGTATTCATGGGTTGTTATAGCTTGCTATTTTGTATTAAATCATTCACAAAAATATTTACTCATTGTATTTCCTACTGGTCTGACTCAGGCTATTATATATAGTACTTAATGCTGACAGAAAACAACTTAGTGTGCAGAAGATTGAATAAAAGAATTACATTGAAGAAGGCTACTTTATGATTTTTCCCCAAAATTCTCTCTTCTGCTGATAAAGTAGGTTGCAAAGCCCTTGTTACAAGAATTGTATCTTAATATACCTTGAGACAGTTCCTGATGCTGTAAGAACCTGAATTTGTGGCAGACCTCTGGATTGCACAGCAATGCTGGCAGTATGGCAGTATCCAGTTCCCTTCCTTAAATCACCAGTGTCTTGTTTCCAAGACAAAGTAGGTCCAATAAAACCAGCTAGGTTTGGGATTTGGACCTTTCCTCTTTGATTTTGACTAACTCTCCAACAGAAATTCAAGCGTCATCAGACAGTATATCCAATAACTCTGCTAAATGTGTAGCTTGTTCTCCGTGGTGGAAGGGAACAGTGCACTCATCTACAATATTAAAAGATGAAGTAGCCATTCTCTATATTTCTCTTTCCTGGCTTTTTATTTAAGCAGAAACATGCAGAGGTGGGAGGAAACTTCCTCTAGGAAAGGACAAAGACATTGTGCTCTATAAACTTGTTAAGTAGTCATTGGTGAAGACATAAGAGAAAACATATGTGGGCCCATTCCTCGTGGCTGTGTCCAACCAGCTGCCCCTTCTTGCACAGTTCCATATCTTGAAGAGAAGAGTTTTAGTGTGTGTCTAAAAGTGTACACATCTGATGGGTTTTGAAAGGTTGTTTCAGTCTTAAGATTTTATTTCTTAATACCAAAGTTAATACAGAAATCTTCGGCTTCCTGTGTTTTTATGGACTTTCCATTATTATTTTATTACCAAATATGGAAATTCATGTCTGATTAATTTCTTTATTACTTTGTCTTTTTTTTTTTTTTTTTTTTAATCTGTCTGAATGAATATTGGCTCCAGACATGGTGGAACAGGGATTTTATGTCATCAGTCAGTCAGCAGTAGGAGGAAAAGAGCAACACAGTCACTGATGTGTTTTTATATGTTACCCAGAGTTTAGTAAACAAGGTCCTAGAGGTCTCTTGAGTATTGCATGTTTACTACAACAGACATCCCTCTTAGTCATAAGAAATTCATCTGGTGTATGCATAAGGGATGCATACTTGTATGACTGTTCAGCTGTAATTGTCAATAATTTATCAGCCACTAAATGTACAACAAATGTGCCTTTTTATCCATGAGCTGTCTGAAAATCTTCATTTTCTCTCTTTCCCTTCTGCTCCTGCTTTCTGCCTTTTTTGTCCCCTTACCTTTAACATGGGAAATTATTCCTACCACTATATTCCGAAAGCCTTTCTTCTTTCCATTTAATGAATTTGATTTTGGCAAAGAAGTACTCCATTTGTTCCAGTGGTGCCAGAACCATTTGTATTTTAATTGAACTGAGCCTCTAAGAACAGGAAGCTATAGTTCCTGCCTTATTAAAAAAAAAAAAAAAAAAAAAAAAAAAAAAAAAGAGAGAGAGACTTTTCTTCTTAACTAACCTACTTTTATGTTGGTCCTGATTTAGGTGCCGGCGTTCCTCAGTTCCAGCCAATTGCACTGAACGGTCGTATCCAGCTTCTCACAAATGGTTCCTTGCTGATTAAACACGTTTTGGAAGAAGACAGTGGATACTACCTCTGCAAGGTCAGCAATGATGTGGGAGCAGACGTCAGCAAGTCCATGTACCTCACTGTTAAAAGTAAGAACTAAAACACTTCTCTGTGATCCAGATATTACCACTCAGTGAAAATGGCTTGACTACTGCACTACTGCATCCTTAGTTTAGACTTTTTTTGTTATTTTTAATGTAATGTTGTACTCAGCTGCACATGGTAGCATCTGAAAAGTCTATGTGGTTGATAAAAAACATTGCTTAGTAGAGAGAGAAAAGGAGATTTAAAGATGTAAAGGGTTAACACCTCATTTCAAAAATGTGTTTAACTTTTTTTGAGGTACAGTTGAATAGTAAATGGGAAAATGAAAAGATATATTATTTTTATCAAAGGAAGCAAAATCCAACTTGTTCTCCAATGGACAGCTATATTTTAGACCACTAATGTTTGTTTTTAGGGGTGTTCATATGCAGAGAATGCATAACTAAGTTCTTTGAAAGCAAGAGTGTCAACCTTATTAGATTTGCAAGCCCAGTACTTCAAATGTCTTCTCCATTCTCATTTACCATACTGGCTCTGTTTTCCTAAAAATAACATGATATCCCAAATCTCTCAAGTAAGTACATTAATTGCATATTTCTTCTGGGGATCAGTAGAAGTGCCAGCTTATGTGGCTTTCATAACAGAACATTTCTGGTCCAATCTTTAACTGTAGTAGCAATGCACTGCTGTAATATGCTAAAGAAAAACAGCTTTCCTCTGGTTGGCAACTATGCACACTGCCTGTCTGATCACTGCATGCAGTTTCATGTATGATAAAAGAGCATCCCTTATCAAGTAAGAGCAGGAGCTTCCCTGGAGAGTCAGTTGCTGTTTGAATCTAATGAAAACCCCTCTGGCTCTAAGATAGCAGGAAAGCACGTCTGTACATCCTTATACATCCACACTAACACATGCACTGCTCCCAGCATGGCTATTAAAGCAAATGCTGTTAGTGTGTCGGTGGTTGCTTAGAAAAGGAATGGCTTTAGCTTTAATCAAGTACACATTAAGAACAAGCTGCTTTCAGGAGTGACTTGATGGGAGTGTGTCATGATGGACTCATGTATAGCTGGATCCCCAGGTCTAGTAGCATGATTGTGGCACAAAATACTTGCACCTAATCAGATGAAGTAACTCCAAAGTGAGGGTCTGTACCTGCCTTTACTCTCCCGTGTACTGTATCTTATTTATTGTTTTATTTTTCTCCATGGTTATTCTGTCTCCTTTTCCCCCTCCTCCAAAAAAAAAGTTTCTGGACCCTAATCCTTGGTAATAGCCCTATTACTAGTCCAAAGCCTCAGGCTTCGTTCATTAAATTCACAGTATTCTTAATTAATTGTTCCTGCATACTGCGCTACCCTGCTTCACAAGGTCACCCGAAGTACCTCCTTTATTCAGTTGCAGAAGGTGATCAGGCCTGGTGAAAACCTGTGAAAAAAAATAAGAAACAGCCTTCCAAAATGTAAATAAAGATTAGCATCAATATATCTTGCTTTGGCTTCCTTGTGATAAATTGTCTTCTTACTTTCCTTCAGTCTGTATATAGGTTGTTCATGAGAAGCAGCTCAGATCACCTGAGAAAGAAGTTTATGGTCCCTTGGTAATGTCCTGCTCTTCTTCTTAATTCTCCCTTGTACCAGTGACACATCGTTTATACAGATGCTAATTATTGATAACATCACTGTGAACTTAAAAACACTTATGTGCAGGTGATTCTTCTCCTCCGCATTTAATGAAAGTTTCCAGCTACTCTGTCAGTAACATTGCTGGATAAATTTCTGCCTTCCATAGTTCTTATGACTGGTCTTCTCTTAAATGAGAGTGGATGTTTTAGTCTTACAGCATTTCCTGTGTCACCTCTTTGTAAACAGAAACGATTTTTTTCTCGGTGTAAAGACAGCTTAAGCTTCTTTAAACCAACTTAGCTTGCATAACAGTGTTCTTCAAGGTATGAAGGAAATGTTAGTAGCTCCAGATACACGTTTATTTAGTGCCTCAGAGTTTGCCATGTGATGCCCTTACCTTAGGAAAGAAGATACAACTTTTTGGTTGAAGGGATATTGTATGAGGAGGAAGTGGAAAGAAAAAAAAAAAAAAAGTTGAGAGGAAAAGAAAGAGGCTTCAGGAATAGTAAAAGAAATGTGTAAAGAAGGAGCTGCCAGAGTCAATGCTGAATCAGGAACCACAGGGCTAGAATGGCAACTGTGCAAGCAGAGAATCTTCATTCAGTGGTTATTATTCTTCCCCCTTCCTTTATAACAAATGCACATAAAAAATGTGATCAGTGAGTTTTTATTTTCTTTGGAACCAAGGATAAGTGATTCTGAATAGTTATTCACTAATACAATATTACAAAATTATGGTAGAGATCTGGAATAAGGAATCTAGTGCTATCTTGAGAAATGACTCCTGGTGCTTAGGATGAGAAGACTTCTAACGAATTTCTATGAGAGATAATGAGCCTTTAACATGAAGGGAAGAACTAAAATTATTTAAAGGTTGCTTGAGAGTCACAAGGGAAGAGATTTCTGCTTCAAATGGGCTGCCTTCTTCCCTTCATCTCAATAAACCTCACACTTCCCAATTCTACTTTAGGAGCTATATATAACATGATAGAACAGTATTGCACAATAAATAAATAAATCCCTATTGGAAAGCAAGCTTTCTGTAAGGTATGTATGATCCTATAAAAATAATATGTTTGGGGCACTCATGTTAGCCCTGCCCCTTCCTAAATCGATCATTTATTTCAGTGTTCATATGAAGACTGAAAAATTTTAATCTGATCACCAAAACATCTCCAAGAAACCCTGTCTGACAACAAAACAGAATTGTTTCATTAACTTTCCTCTCAAATATACTCTTTAACTATTTGCATTATGTGTTTAACACATCAGCCTAAAGCCGTAAGCTCCAATCAGACCCACACTTCCCTCCAGCAGGAGCATATTAATCCCAGCTAATACTTTTAATGTTAAGTTTCACAATTTAAACATTAAAAAAAAAAAAAAAGTTATCTTTTGTATTTTGTTCTCTTCTCTCTTTGTTTCGGAAAGGGAGCCTGGTCAGAGTGTAAAAAGAAGTTTAGTACCCTGTTCCTGCAGCTGCCTTGAGTCTTGTCTGTGGCAATTTAACACTTCTGTTGCTTCTGCCTCCTTTGATGCCTCTTGTCTAGTCAAGAGCTGTTTCTCTCCATCCTCGGACAACTCATGGAACAAAGGAACCCTGATTGCAAAACTAGCTTTAACTGCAAAAGAAATAAAATAATAGTTATAAACACAAACAATCCCAAAATACACTTCTGAAGGGAGATTCTAAATCTAGTGAAGATGTTTCTTCAACTGCTATCTAACAATTGTTCCACCATATTGCTGCAGCACTGCAGCATTTGTTTATTAAAATGTCTAGGAGTCTATGCCTGGCTTCCTCCATGAACTTGATCTGGGCAAGATAAAGGTGCACTTCCCATGTGGCCATTCAAATGAGTTGCTTTGCTGTAACACCTGCAGTAATGCCAGTGATGGAGAATTTGCTGTGTTCTGCTCGCCAGGGGGCCTCTAAATACTCATCATAATTGTTGGGAATATAATTCCTTATCAAGAATACAGGAATGTTGAGATCTGTCTGATTGCTATTTTTATTTCTGTGAGAAAATAATAGCATCTATATAGAGATCAAAAATTGCTAATCAAAAATGCATATATTCCGCAGGTAAGGGTGGCATTACCTGTTGCGCATTTGCAAAGACAGATTATTTGCAATACATTATACACAGTAATAAAAATCACCCTCCCTAATACCTTCAAAAAATGTTTGTAGGGAGAACAGCAACCATACTGCCTCAAATTCCCTTGAGCCCAGCTATTCCAATATTTTGTAATCTATCTCTGCTCCATTTTTCATAGTTCCATGGTCTATAAATAGTATTTTCTGAGGCAAAACAAAACAAAGTCCCCTAGTCTGATTGTGTGCTCTGTTTCACTATTTTTCTACTGACATTCTCCTATCTTTGATCAAAGAGCTTTTTATTTATTATCTTCTTCAAACCTATTTTGCATTTACCTCAAGTAAAGTGAATTTTTGTTCAGTGCACAAATTTGGCCAAAAGTGCTTCTATATCACAAAGTGTCTTTTCTTATGAGCTGGCCAGCTGGCTACCCTTAAATATCTTTGTCTTTAACCTCATTGCAGGCAGCTGTATCTTTCACCACCTAGTTTTGGCAGACAAAGGTAAAATCTGTGTTCAATGGTGATGATGTGAGCTAACTAGAGTATAGCTCAGTTCTAATTTCCAAGCCAGGGCTGATGGATTTCAATACTCTCTCCCTGTTTTAATTACTTATTTATTTTCATTAAATGCACGGGTTAAAAGAAGCTGTAAGAAAGCTACAGTAAATCTTGGAAACATGTAAATTCTCCCTAGACACGAGTACTTTCTCTTGTTAGTAAAAGAGCCCATTTTTTTCCTAATGAGGTCCTTCCACTAGGAGAAATGAACAAGGTCTGAATGCTGTTTTCTGCCTCTTCAGACCATTGGCACAGCTTTGATTTAAGGACTTGCACTTTAATCACCCATCATGTGTCATTACCCCGACAGGCGGCAGCAGCCGCAAGATACAAGCTCCAATAAATTGCACTGAAAATCGCTGAAGCGATCCTTTGTTGATTTTCCTTTACAGCTATTCAATGGCAGATCAGCTGTCATAACAACACAGTGCCTGTGGCAACAGGGTGAAATTAAACGTGAAGTATGTTCAAGGTAGCTGGTAGAAAGCTGGAATATCCCTTTTTTTCTGTAAATTCAAATGCTTTCTACTTCTCTCAGTAATGCCAAGCCTGTGGCAATTGGCTAAAACGAATGCTTTCTCTTGTAAGATAATTGTCAGATGCACTGCAGTACAAATACTCAAGTGCTTTTGTATGCAAATCTTTGCAATACTCTCATTTAAGAAAAGGAGAGGTGGTAAGGACTTCTGTCTCTCTCTCTCTTAAAAAAAAAAAAAAAAAAAAAAAAGGAGAAAAAGATTATAGCAGCCTTTTTTCTTTTCTGGGAGGGTGGCTGCACAGCAATGTTTCTGGCAGGAAGGTGAAATATGAATTTATCTTTAGCTAGCTAGCTAGCTAGAAAGTGCACATAGGACCCACTATATCATTTTGTATTTGTATCAAGAATATCATATTCATTGATTTTTTTTTTCCAGAGTTTTTTTTTCCATCTCTCGGTGTCATGTTGTCTAAATATCAACATTCAAAATGACACATGGATGGGGGTTATTTTCAGAAATTCTCTTTCTATTGAAGTAGATACATAGTGGATACAGAGTATTAAGATTTTCTTGAAAAAATGATGAGTTTAAAGCTGTGGTGATCTTATCTTTTGAAAACCTTCATATCTTCACTGTTCTTAGAAAGCCTCATAGGCAGTAGGATTCACAGTGTGTGTACTCCAGCTGCTTTTTTTTTTTTTTTTTTTTTTTTTTTTGGAGTTACTTAGAATACTAAGAACATCACCAATACTTACACTTTTTTACAGCGTGTCCTGTTTTCTCAATCTCAATATCTCTTTTCTCTTATTAAATTACTAGTTTATTCAGAGAAGAATTTACATGTCTCTTGTAATGAATTTGGTGTTCAGGTTTGGCCAGCTGTTGTCAGTAGGTTTCTGAGCAGCAGAATTTATTCCAGATCAAGGATTATGGCTTTTATGTACTTGAACACTGCTGAAACAACACCTCAGAATATTGTCTGCTCTACTGTTCTTCTCCACTTGAGATGCTGGTCTTACAGTGATTGATACGAGCTAGAAAGATAATCCATTCACAATAATGACTTCATCGAGGAAGTAAGCCCAAATGTTTCCGTGTACTGAAACTACACTGTGCTAGAATATAATATTCTGGTAATCTTGGAGATCTCTTGTCTGTGAAGAAATACTCTGGATAATTCTAAGGGTTGTTTTCTTGAGAGATAATTTAAAAAATAATTATTCAGATTTAGGTTTGCCTTCATATGAAATGTAAATAAACACTTCTGGAATGCAACATCCCAGTAAATTTTTAAGGAAAATACATGCCACTGAATTTAAGAGTATTTGACAGACAGAATTTCAGGATTACTCATTTCTGAGTTGCTCATTATAGAACAGATAGAACATCCTCAGAAAAAGATCATTTTTTTTTCTTTTTTTTCTCTCTTGTTTTCTTAGAATAGTAAGCTATGTAAATTTTGGAGTGGTTCTAAATCTCAAAGTCAGCTATATAAATGTGTGTCTTAATACAAATAGTGTTAGGACACCGTTGTAAGAGCTTATTTCTTTTTTTTTTTTCTTTCTTTCTTTTTTTTTTTTTTTTTTTTTTTCTCCCTATAATCCACGTGGTAATGACTAAAAACTAACCATGTCTGTAATTCAGTAGTGGTGTCCACTGGTTTATATAGAGTCAAATGGATTTCAAATTCAGCACATATAAAGGTGTGCAGTCATTTTTTCTTGAATGTTTACCTTAAGAGGCATTTAATGCTTATGGTGTATATGGCTCCCCAGATTTTCATGCTTGTGTTTGTATTCAACCAAACAATTTTCCTGAGTAATGTCTTAAAATACAGATGATCCTGTGAATACATTACTTTAAATTACAGGGGGGAGGTGGAGTGGTATGCAGTGTTTGCTGGGTTTAATGTTGGCTTCTTGTAGAGGAAGTGCAGGCATGATGTATTGTTGCTTATTTTTATATTTGCAATGTCATCAGGACTTGGGCCTATTTTACTAACAAAGATTAAATAAACTTCAATCGAGAGTGCATTGTAAAGCAATAGTGGGATGTAAATTAATTTAGCGTGTATGTGCTCTACACATGACTATTTCCACTTCAGAAGAGTTAGCTGATATAGTACTGTGTTTCTTATCCCTTTCCCTTCCCCTTCATCCCCTCCATCCCTACCTTTTTCCCCTCATCTCTTTTTTCTGTGTCTACCATACTAACTTTAAGGTACATCTCACTTATAAAGTTGTAGCCATGTTCCAGTAGGATAAAACCTCAGGTTCAAAGAGGACAGGATCCTCATTTTTCCTTTTCTTTTCTTTCTTCTGTCCATCCTCATCTACCCATTTATTTATTTATTTATTTATTTATTTATTTATTTATTTATTTGCAACAGCATGAGTCTCTTTTCACTCAGACTAACTTCAGTATGATTTTGATCACATTCTCTCTCAAAGTTTATCTGAAAAAAGGGAAGACAAAATTCTACACATAATGAGAAATGAATGAAAATGGAATGGTATCTGCCACAATATGTTTGTGCATCACTTCCTTATAGACTTTGAACAGGCAACCTGTAAAAGATAATGTAATTCTTTTTTTCTTCCCTTGGCCTGTTCCAGCCTGACTGTCTTTTTGCCATGCTTTGCCAAGGAAAGGCTTCTTCCCATACATTCCCCCCCAACTAACCCACACCTTAACAATGTGCAGAGTTCATCAAGGCACAGAATGAGTGTAACAGCCGGTTGCATGCCAGACTTTGCTGATTTTTTTTTTTTTTTTCATAAAAAAAGAAGACTATTCTTGTTTCTTAATCCGTTTGAATGAGTGACCTCATGGTCACCACCATTCCATATTCACCCTTCCAACTATCCATGTCAGAGTTTTGCATTAATCATTTTATGTGAGTCTTGGATTCACAAAATGCTATTTGAGCAGCAAAAAGTGTGGATGGTATTTAAATCATAATATTTCTTCTTATATACCAAGGGTTATTCTGCACTTTGAATGAGCTTTGAATGAACCACAGTCTTTTTCAGCACAAGACCTGTTTCAAAAGGTTATTGACTAGTTTTGTTTACTGAATGCCATCATAGAAACTGCATCATAACTCTTCTTAAATTAATTTATTTGGGATTTAGGGTCATTAAAATGTTTCTGTTCTGTTTTCCAGCAATGACTGGGAGTTTGTTCCTTTATTAGTATGTGTACTAAAGTGTCTTTCTTCCATAGCTGATTATTAATTCATAGCTTTAATTTAATGTAAAAAATAACATTTACATAAAACAAGGAAAGAAAGAAACATTGAGTTATAACAACAATAACAAAATAAATTGCTGTAGCTTAAAAATAAGTAGGTATAAACTGTACTTGAATATCAAGTGACAGAGACCCCAAATCAGTTACATACATTTTGCTGTATAATTCGCTTGCAGCAACAGGAAAAAAAAAAAAGAGAGAGAGGAAAAAAAGAAAAAAAAAAAAAAGTGGTTTATATGCAAATATTTAATGCTTTGTATAAGAAGAGTTTATTTCTTTTTAAATATTATATCAAATGTCGCTATTACCTGAAGACAATCTTATGCAACTGCTTCTACGGGTGCAATTTTAAGCTTTTCTTAAAAGAAGCAATTTTGTCTTCAAATATAAAGAAAGTGTCATTTTCTGTAGTACTTTTTGCTTGAAAAATAGGGGGTTTTTTCTTCCTTTTTTTTTTTTTTTTTTTTTTTTCAAAAAGGCTTGCGTGGTAGCTTTGTTCATAGTCTTCTGTGAAAATCCAGCTGTGGTACACAGTATAAATATTGTGTACAGATTCTGTGATAATCAACGTAAAAATAAAATTTACATCTGGGAGGCATGCAAAAGGAACAGAAAATTCAAGGTAAGAAAAAAAGCCGTCTACAAGCTGAAAATGCTGTGTACAAAAGAATTTAAGGCATTGTTTTTTATACTCATTCCTGCTGTGCATGTCAGGTACAATCAGAATGAAGGATTTGTAAATGTAGATTTTCTTTCAGCAGTCTCAATGTATTTGCCTTGTGCAAAACAGGTTTCCTTCCCCCTGAACTGTGTTTCTAGCCATTAAGATTCAACCTCTGCATAAGCACATGAGCTCCTCTCCACGTTGTTCTTTCAGTTATTTTTTTGATATGTGATGCTTGAACATTTCTTAATCCATTGCTGTTATGCTCTTTGTGGAGGAAAAAAAAAAAAAAAAAAAGTGTCCACTTATGACCATATCAATTGATTGTTTTCTGAGTATCTCCACAGTATGGGTACCTGAAGAAGCATGGCTCCATTTTCAGATAAATCTTATTAGGATCCTGCAGGGTTAAGAAATGAATCGATTGGGTCTAACAAACCAGGAGCTAATGAATGAATGAGCTCTTACTGTTGTTGTAATTACTTATGGTTAATCTAACCAAATCCATATATTTTTTTAACTGTTTCCATCAGGCTACAGAATAATTAATCTTACATTCATTTTTCTTTTTCCTTTCCATATTGAGTTATAATATTTGATCATGTAGGAATTGTGTTGTCCAGGCACTATGTACATCTTTATGAAATTCATTTTACCTTCTCTAGCATCATTTATTCAATGCTTAACTTACATCTGGTAAATTCATAGTAGACCCCAGGAAAGCTGTGTCACATAATGTATGGATGTAGGTGAATACACAATCAAATTAAGAAAAGGCAAATGCTTTTTCAATGGGAGAATAAATGTTATACTTCCAACTATAGTTCTTGACTGTTGAATTAGTATTTTCCATTAAAGTTGTTGTTTTGTTTTGAAATATGCAAAGCCTCCTTCTGACTTTGCAAAAGAGTAAGTAATGGTATCCGTTAAGCATTTAGATGTTTGTGAAAGTTGACCACTGTCCACCTTTATCAGAACATTAAAACAGCAGTCTGTGCAGTCACAAGTAGGTTCATGGGATTGCCATGATGAAATTGTTTTAGCTGTGGTTGCTGCAAAGCTTCACCATGGCATACTGCATTGTGCAAGCAGATGTGTTCTCAGGTGATCTAGGAATATGCATGAATATGTGGACACCTGCACAAATATGTTATTTATGTTATATGTTATTCTCACCAAATTAAAGAATGTAAAAAGGAACAACAACAAAATCTAGACAAGATCAGGTATTATAGTGAATTTCTGAATGTACTTCTTATTCTACTTACTTAACTGTAGGAGTTTTCAGAGAGACTCATAAAATGATTGGTCTGTGGTTGATCTGATGAAAGTGACTGTCTGATTTCAAATCATTACAACAAAATAAAATCACATATCTAGGTCTTAGCAGCAAAAAAGTTTTAGAGCTATGATGGAAATCTTACCTTTATTAAAAAGAATATTTTTTTCAGATGTGGCACTCTTATTAATTTTTTTTACATTAAATTTATTCCCTTTTATTATGTATTTCCTATACGTTCACCCAAAGATATATCCTTAATATTATATTGTTAAAGCCGTGTCTTCATTCTGAAAGTAGAGCCCTGATTTATAAAAATGATGTGCATACAATCTTTTTTCATTTCATCAGAGATGCTGAAGGATGAGCAAAGCAGAAGACTAGGAATTTAAGCCTATGTTGCTAGGAGTTAGTCTGAGGTTTGGGTTTTGTTGGTGGTGTTTTAAAATTTAACTTAAGCTTTTAAGGAAAAGCCTGTGTATATATATCGTATGCCATACTCTGTAGGTATGTGTAATCAATCTTCAGCAAATATTGTTAGTCTTTGGCAATAAATACACCAACTAACATCAGTAGGCATGCTTTCAGTCAGCACCACAAGCTGTCTTAGTTCCAGCTTCCCATTCTGACATTTTCTTGTATCAGCTAAAATACATTCCTAAATCATATCACCAGTGACCTAAGCAGAATTTGTTTCTACCAACTGATGCATTACATTGAGCTGTAAGTACCTTTGAAACAATCCCATTCTCCTCTTACTTCCATCTCTCTCCTCAAAAAAAAAAAAAAAAGATTTTCATACCAAATGTATTTTCTGAAGATTAGCTGATATAAAGTTGTGATCATGAAATGGGAGACTGCTTTCTCAAAAATAATTCTTTTCCCCCTTCCTTCAAGAAAGGATACCTCAACAGAGGTCTTACATAAGTACATTCTGTTGTATGCCTTCACATTCTGTTGCATGCCTTCAGAGAGTAAAAAGAGCATCTATTAGATGACTATTTTTTCCTGACTTTTAATTACTAATCATTGGTTTTGGTAATTGCATACATGTACATACACAGTAATGCAGCAGGATTTCACTTCTGTGGTCTTATCTCGAAACTGGCTTTTTAAATGAGTGCCTATTACTGTAAGTGCTCCATAAGAAAGCAGTGCTCTGTTATTTTTGTCTAACTTTGCAATGCAGCATATCTGTAGCATTTTCTTCTGGTACAAGCTGGCTCTTTGCCATGCACTTAGAGGCATAAACCCATACTTTTAGCAAGGAAAATCTGCTATCAGATTTTAAGTGGTGACTTGCCAAGCCGAAATAAGGAAGAACAGACTTTTCATAAGTGGTTGCATATTGTTGTTGAAAATCCAATTACCGTTTGCTAAATGCTCATCTCTAAGATTTAAATAATAGTTAAATGAAGTTCCTAGCTTTTAAGGAAAATGGGCATGTGCTTAAATGTTAAGGAAGATCATTGCAGGAGTGCAAAGCAGTCTAGGCTGCCCTCGGGATTTTACTGACTCTGTGTAACATTTTTATGTGTTCTCAGACATATTTCAATGAAGGTGGATAGACCAATGTGAACAAAAAGTTCTGGAGTTCAATTACCTATAGCATCTCTTGCCTTTCAGGATTGACTTTGTTTAGGCATTCCCAGCTGCATAACTCATTGTGCAGAGTTAGTTAGCTCCCTTTCCAGTTTGAAAGCCTTTAGTGTGGATGTAGAGACCTGCCAGAGCAAAGAGGTATTCAGATAACTGAGAAAGGAGGGAACAACCTGGTGAGGAGTGAAAGTTTGGCAGTTTCCACTATCTAGCTTGACTAGGAATGACAAGGGCTCCTTTTTCTCTTGCAATCTGCTTTTAACCATTGCTAGCTAGTTATTTATTTGATGAAGTAGATTTATTTGATGTAGCAGAGTGAACAGCTCTTCTAGAAAGGGGAACTCAGATATACATGTACAATCAAGTGAGCACCAATAAGCTGATGGCTTGGCCTCCACTGAGCTGTGGTAGCTATCCATGCCTGCCTAACATGGGTGTGATGCAAGGTAATTACTCAACAATTAAAGAGAAAGAGGCTGAATTTCCTCCCATTTGCTGTAGGATAGTCATGTGGACCTGGCCAGTTACCACAGCTTTGCTGATAGATGGTTCTTCAGACGTTAAAAATAAACTGTGTCTTTAGGTGTTTATACACATATACCAATATATGCTGTCTTCTCCAAATCTCTTTAAGTTCCTTAGATCTTGTCCATATTCAAGATTGTTTCTGCTTTTACTGGTTATTGTAGTACACTCTAATAGCAATATGACATAGCTGTATTAATACAAATCTCTCACATGGGTACTTTTTTCTGGAGACTTTTTGCAGCTTAGTTGAAATTACTTCCAAAGGCATGGGACACATGAATGGATAGATGAAACCCAAGGCATTAACCTGAAAAAAATTATGCCCCATTTTCTGCATATGAATGAGCAAGCTGTATCTGTGAATTATAGAGGATTGGGGTTTAACATGGAGCCATCCAGGGACACCTTTGCCTGGAAAACACAGGAGTCAGAGTGCTTTTAGGGGATACATCATGTACTTCCAGCCTACCGAGGGCAAGACAGCCTGACTCACCAGTACATTAACCTGTTTCTCACACAGCATGATGTAAGGTTACCCAGTGAATTCCACATCAATGCTGAAATAAGGGGAGTTATACCAGAATAATTATGCATTTCTACTTCCCTCCTTTTACCTTACAACAGAATAACTTATTCTCATGCTTTCATGCCCAGAAGAGGGAGTGTCATACTGTATGAAATGTTATGTACTACCTATTTAGATCAGGTTGTGGGGGATCTGTACATGAGGAGTATTCAGACCTTTATGCAAACCATGTAGTGACTGTTAAGTCTATCATACTCTATGTCTATCATGTAATATTTTCTCAGCAGAAATTGTCCATTTGCTGTAAATCTGATTTATTTGGCATTTCATACACCTCATTTAAATGTTTTTGTTTGTTTCTTTCTTTTTCAATAAATACATTGGAAATCTACTTTTATGCCCCTCCCTAACAGAAGGAGCTTTCTTTTGGAGGAACAATCATATTTTGGTTATTTTTAACAGAATCACAGTAATATTTTTGAAATGCAACAGTTCTATTAATGGTAAATATGTGTACAAATATAGATATAACATATTTGTGAGGTAGACAGAATGAGTTCCCAATGTTAACTCCTTAATTATATCTCATGTCAATTGGTGTTAATACTCCTCTATTAGTTACTGTTTCAGGGATTCAAAGGTTGTATTTCTTGACTTTTTATATATTTTTGTAGTTTACATCATAAAAATGTATTTGTAATTTTATTCCCTGTCACTTAAAAATGAATAATACTCATTGAGATAGATACAGTGATTCCGGAGTTACAGAAGGAGAGCTAATATGTACATGTTCAGTATTTCAAGCCTCAAAGTGAAGTTAACGATGCATATAAATCATTATTTATGCAATACAATCTGTATGCTCACTCTATAAAAATAATATACTAGAGGCAACAGAAAAGTTAAAGAGATCAACTGTGTATATAAAGCAGTAGGACAGGAGAGGTGTACTCAGGTCTCCCAAAGAGAAACTGAACCAACTGAAAGTAGTGGTGTCTCTTGAAAAAAAGGTTCGTTGGTTTGGTTTTGCATGAACATAAGCAACTACCTTTGTTCTGGAAAAACCTGTCTAATGCCAGATGCATTATTGACTCCAGTTCAAAATGTGTGCTTTGGGGGCTACCAGGATAGGCAGGAAGTGGCTCTGTTTGTGGATCCCTATCTTCCTCCTCTCCTCTCCCAGCCCTGTGGCTGGCGTGATTTAAAAGTCACTGTTCATTCACTCGAGGATGTTTTGGAGGTTCATCTTTTAAACAGAAATGGAAAGGTTGGCCAGCAAGACACACATGGAGCCAGCTTTTCCTTCTGTATCTGTGCTTCTCTAACTAAGTGGAGATGCTGTAGGTTTTCATCTGCTTGGAGAATTCAGCTTCATTGGCTGTAGCTTCTGCAAACAGCATATTTTCAGATGGCTTAACAGGGATCTGGTTTCATTCCAGTCTTTTTAGACACAACATAGGCAGTTTTCTTGAGGCCTAGGACTGTGGCAAGTTGGCAGTTTTGTTCGCTACCAAATATTCTTGTGTGGCTGCTTCTGAATGCAAATATCCCTGTGAAAATTCACTTTATGCCCAAACACAGCCTTCTAAAAAATCAAATAAAAAAGTGTCTGAGAAATTTTGCTAGCCTTATGGGAGTGGAGTGAAACATTGGGCTTGAAAACAAATTTTGGGAATATGAACATATTTGTTTTTATAAACTCTAAGTGGTGAAAAGCAGGATTAAGTTTATAGTGAAAGCACAACAGGCATTATTCTAAGCCCATGGTATGACTAACATGAGGACATTAAACAGTCATATATATATAAGTCAAAAATACGATGGCAAAAAAAATTTACCTGGTCAAGAGGATGTCCAGCACAACAGTGAGAGACAGAAAAGATTAAGCTTATATAAGAAAGCCTTATGTGTCTGAGACTGCCTTTAAGATAGTCTATTTTTTATGCAGCAGACAAGGATATAAGTGTATTTTTCTGTCTTGCGGACTATGGGAGAAAGACCCACTCCAGTGTATCTGCTATCTACACGTCTTCAGCTTCATTGAGTTAGCTAGGTTGATGAAATGTAATTGTTTTCTGGCTACCACTGGTAGGAGATAAGTTGGAAAAGGGTTTTGGAGCACTGCTAGGTTTCTGTTCCTCTCATTGATCTCTACAAGATTAGTCTATTCTAATAAATCTTGGATTTTAATCCAAGCTTCTATAATGTAACTGAGAAATAAATGCTTCTTAGTTAATGTGCCTCAATTAATGGGTCACCCGGTGTAGCTGTAGCAGGTTGCAAGTTAGTAGCTTTCAGGATCTGAGCCCTAATAATTACAGGTTTTCTTTCCTTTTTTAGATGAAATTGATTCATAAGCCTTACTCAAATGAATCGCTCTTGTAGTCATTAATTATAGTATACACATGTTAATGACATCATTATCAGAAGATAACATAATATCCCAAGGACCACGTGTCACAGTTGTTTCCTGTGCAAACAATTGTGCTTGATAACACAGCCTGTCACAAAATGTCAAAAGAAACCACATGGTGTCTTGAAATGGTTGTGAAATTATCATGTGTCACAGCTATGTATGTCATAAACAATGCCATCATGACTAAATTTTTCATTAGTATCTTCAGTGTGGGATACTGAAGGGAACAAACAAAATCCTGAACATATTAAGTGAAGCACATAATGCAGCAGTGAATTGTTTAAAGCATACCCTGTGACTGAATTAAAGTACATTAGTCATGAATCAAGGATATGCATAATAATGGGCAATATTAAGGAGTTTCAGATTTTTTTTCTTGATTTTATAAACATAGAAAGGAATTTTTTTTTTTTTTTTAATATTCTACAGATTAGGTCTCATTTAGCACATCTCTTTTAGCTTGTATAAGTACTGAATAATAAGATAGTAGAAGTTTTCAGTATAACTCATATTCCAGCAAATTAAATCCTGGCGAAGGAAAAGTCAGTTAAAGAACTCCTCTGGACTTCTGCAGGATCAGAGTTTCACCCAAGCAGCCTACCATTGTCTAAAAATATCAGCAATCTCACACTCCTGCAAAGATGTCCTGGTGCAGCAACCTTTTCAAACCTGTGGTTGGCACATGGTTTTTCCTTTTGATTGTCACAGACACAGAGCTGCTCATATTATCAGAGTCAGTGGGCCCAGCATGGGTCCCACAGCATTTATCTACATTCTCCTGAAAGCGTAAGGTTTTTGAGATACATTAGTGTTTCTGCAGTGCATGGGATTATCTCCAGCTGGCTGATCAGCTTCAGCACAACTTCAGTCCTACTGGACACAAAGCATTTTTCCAAAGCTAGTAAGATGTCTGCCTCTCTCTTAGCAGTCTCTGCACTCTGGATTTGAGAGGAAGTGCTGGAGTGGGCATTCACTTCACTCTTGGCCAGGAAGCTCCCAGAAACACTGATGTGGCACGAGTGAGGAAACTGGCTCCTCCAGAGATTAGTCTGTGGACAGTATATCCAGAGTTAGTAAAATCAGCTGTGCTTCAGTCTAAACTCAGCTAGCCATTAGACTCTTCCTATATGTAGTTGAGTTTCATCATATTTGAAAGTTGTCTCACTCAGGATGAATTGCACAATGGTGGTGCTTACTTCCCTCTCTATACTGTGACCCCACGATCTTGCAGAGATCTGAAGGCAGGTGCAAGAAATTCCTGGAGGACAGCCTGGTGATCGTACACACATACTGGTTTTGACTCTGCTCAGCCCAGTGCATTAAGAAAGACTGAAATCCTCTTTTATTTATTTATTTTTTTTCTTGTTACCTGTACATTTTGGCAGTGTTGCAATCTTCTGAAGTTTTCCTTCTGAACTATAAAAGTAAAAATTGATTAATCTGTATGAATTTTTGTTTTCCTGTTTTTCTTTTACAGAACTGAGAAAAATAATTATTCTCCATCTGTGCATAATTGCCAAGACTTATGGGTTTGCCAGGCACAGAAAAGTAGAGGGATTTCCCCTATGCTGCGCAGGATTCTTGTTACAGGGCTGCCAGGAGCAGTCTTTCTCTAACACTGCCTTCTCTGTAGGGTTATATATGGGACCCATTGACAAACAGCTTGGTAGAAAAGCTGTTCATATCATCATCTTCCAGAGCTGTGCTTTTTTTTAATCCACAAGACTGTATCTTTAGATGCACTGCTGATAGCAGTAACACTGTAGTAGTCAGGCAGTAATTAGCTGTCAGTAACAGTGTAGAAGGATTTGTCTCTCCATTTGCTTTCTCTCTTTTGTTTCACAAAGCATGTGCTCCCGATACTGGTGCTATTCTGTATGAAATATGAATATGAGTGAACCAGTCTCCCTGAATCAAGTCCAAGATGGCTGACACACAAATAATTCAGAAAATTTGAAGTTGAAAGACTGGTCTCTAAAGAAATGGTTTAGTTTACATCTTTGTGCTCTGTGGTACTAGTTGATCCCAAAACAGAGAGAGAAAACTGTCTCACAGGCTGCTCTTGAATTATGTATTTTTCTTTACCAGGAGTAATGACATGGTAATTCTTGACAGATGATGTTTTTGTGCATTTCCTGAAAGGTTTCAATAAGATTAAGATAAGGGTTCATATTCCTCTCTGTTTTTACCTGAATTGGAGTACCAAATCTTCCAATGTTTCTACAAAACTAATTTTTCAGTTTTACAGTCTTGCAGTTACCAGCTAGCTCAGCTCTAGTACATGCAATAAATTACCAGTGACCCTTTTTTTTCAGCTTTTTATCTCAAAGTCCCTTTCTCTACAAAGGATGCTATCTAATTAAAAACACAACAACAGCCTGTTCAGAAAGGAGGTTAGACTTTTGGGGAAAGAAACTGTGTGATATTATAGGGATTTATTCTGGCAAAATCTGAGGCAGGTAACTAGAGCTCTGGATAGAGAGGTGTAAGAGACTGGTGAGATTTATGAGACTGCCAGAGCTGACAATAGAAACTAAAAGAGTTACTGGAGCTGCCAGCAACTTTGCAAGCTTTTGGGAAGAAAATCAAAGGATTATTATTTGTTAGCAGCTGCATTAAAAATGTATTTAACTGACACATGGCTGAGAAGGCTTCTACTTTCTTTGGCACTGCAGATATGACTGCATGTTTTCTTTTCTATTTTTCGACCCCCCTCCACAGTTCACTAGAGTTCAGCTCCCTAATGAGCTCTTCATTGTAAGACTAGTTCTGGGCTTTCTGTCTCTTGGTTGATATCACTCATACAGAACAACTGAGTCAAGTACACAATGTAAATACAAAAACATTTCAGGAACCACACAACTCAAAAAAGTTTCTGAGTTGTCCTTGGAAAATTTTGTTAAATATGTTTGGATCTTTTCTTTTCTACTTGTGTAACTACCTCAAAGACAGCAAACATATGCCACATGTTAAAAGAAATGTTATTAGAAATGATTTGCTTTCTAGATAATCAGGGCATATTGCTAGGAAGACTTCAGTTGCATTCAGGAATGTTAAGCAATTTTTCAAAACTTGAGCATCTAGAAATAAAAGAATGAATGCAGCAACATCTGTCAAAGCATGTGGGAGATCACCTTCTAGGAAATTGGAATTTTGATGCAGAAAATGGAGTAAAATGAAAATATCCTACATGGTATTCATCAAGCCTAACAGAAAGATGAGTCTTCTTTCTTGCAGTTTTCCATGCATTCACTATTTTCTAGCCAAGTACATAACTAAAAATAATACAGGAATAGGAGAAGTAGCATCATTTACTATCTGCATAACGCTGAGCATTGTGTAATCCCCTGTATTGAAGGTGATTGTATCTTGTGGGAAAACAATATTTGTGTGATTAAAGTATGTATCACCAAACACAACTGCAACACAGGAGACTGGAAGTTTCAGTTCTTCTGTTTATTGAAATTGTAAGTGCTTGAACTTGGCAGGGAAAATAAGTTTCTTTTCTACTCCATATAAGATGAGTCCGGATTTCTCTTTCTACTTTAACTCTTACATATTTTTAAAGTCTGCCACCACTAGAGCCTGAATCTTCAAAATAGACTACTGTTATTCAAATTGCAGGACTAAATACTAGCGGAAGATGAGGCAAACTCTTTGAGCCAATTGTTTGATTTGGAGAAGTAGTCAAAGAAGCCAGGTTGTATACTCCTCCTTTCTCTTCCCTGGGAATTGAGGGAAACTGTTGTCCACAAGATGTTCTGAAGGCATCTCGTGATCATCAATCCACTTACAAGAAGGAGAAAGAGAGAGAGAAGGGAGGGAGAGAGAGAGAGAAAGAAAGAAAGAAGGAAAGAAAGAGAAGGAAAGAGAAAGAGAGAGAGAAAGCAAGAAAGTGAGAAAAAGGAAGAAAGGGGTGGGGGGGAGCACTCTGCTTTCAGTAACCTTTTCCTTGTGTAGGTAAAGGAAAGATGATACAGGAATCTGCTTTTGTCTCAGTTGAAAGTTGTAGTTGCAGCTGCTTTGACAGTGACAGCACTTGCATTTTTAGAACATTCATATTCAGTTAATAGTTTGGCATCATTCTGATATTGTTATTATTTTAAATTCTCTTACTAGTAAAGCAAGTGAAAAAGAGATGTTATTTTCTGACATCTTTCAATTCTGAAATCTTGGTGAAATACTATGGGACAACGGTAAAACTCTTTAATAAGGGATTTTTCTGTCAAATTTCAAAGAACAGCCAGATTGTCTATCAACTAACAGAGAGCAGAAAAGTGCAAGTGCTTCTCAAGATAAAATCTCAGAACGTTCTTGACAGGATTTTAGGTAATCTGATAAATCTTTTTCTTTCTTTCTTTCTTTTATAAGTAGTTTAAAAAAAAAAAAAAATGCTGGGTTTGAAAAGTTATTTGCAGAGGAGTAGCAATATGGCTATACAATGTGAGATTGTGTCCTACCCATCATTCTGGCAGTCTGTTCTTAGCAAGAAGTCTAGAAGCATTCATCCATAGGGAAAGCAGAAGCTGACTAGAAATTAGTGAAAACTTTACTTCATGGTAGACAAGAGAAATTTTATTTATATTTTACTTGACAAAACTATTTTTTTATTTTCTTACGGAATGAATGGATGGAAAAGGTTCTTCACCAAGAGTGTGGTAAAGCACTGAAACAGGTTCCCCAGGGAAGCAGCCATGGCACCACTCCTGCCAGATTTCAAAAAGCCTTTGGACAGTGCTCTCAGACACATTGTCTGATTTTTTGGGTGATCCTTTGGGGACCCAGGGGTTGGACTTGATGATCCTTGTGAGTCTCTTCCAATTTCAATATTCCGTGATTCTATGAATGAGTCAAGGATGTATTCCTAGCTGACCACCAGGGAATCCATGTGCCTTAGACTGATTTTAGGTATTTGAGCTATTGTACTAGTATTGTTTGGCTGGGGAAAAAAAAAAAAAGCAATTTTGAGAATTTTCACAAATTTTCAAAAAAAATGCATTTTGAAGATTTTTGTAAGCATATTCATCTGATTTTTGGAACAGTTTGGAACTGGAATATACATTTTTATTCCTCCTGATTTCATGATTTCATATCACCACTAACTAGGAGGTCTCATGTGATGAAAGATCCTGGAGTAGGTGAAGAAGCAGTACAGAGTTATAAAACAAATTTTACCATTTCTGTGCTTATGTCACAGTCTTTATAAGATAAATGACTCTATCTGTTGCTTACTATAGGGTTTGCACAAATAAAAAAGAATAAAAGGTTTATCTAAGTGGTTAAGCCATTGATCATGTGTCTGATCAGTCAGGTCATGCAAGGAGTTGAATAGCCTTGAAGCTATTCAACAGCTGAAGCTGCAAATGGAAAGCAGTGCCTTTTGCCTCTTAGTATTTGAAAGCTGTCTCTATTCATGCTCAATGAAGTGGCATTACTATTGAACAAGTACTTGGTACTCTTGGTACTCTGAATCCAGTTTCATAACAGAGACAGTTTAACAAGAAGGGAAGCTTGCACAGCAGCTGATAACTGTTGCATTTGTTTATGAATAAAATAAACAGAATATTTCCATGTCATAGAGAAATTGTAGTTATGACTTGCTAAAACTTATTACTCAATTTCTGTTTATACGTTCTGACATGTTTGTGAACAGAAAAATAAAATGTTATATATTTCTAAAGAAAAATTAAATAAAAGACTCAAAAATATTTAGAAAAGTCCATCCATTAGCTCCCCTATGATAGATTTCGTGTGTAAATCAATGCCTGGGAACCAGAATCTGAGGAACCAGAGTAGCCATAGCTGACTATGAATCCCCCTCAGGAAGGTGATAGTAAAAGGTGAATGAGGAGCCGGTTAAAAAAAAAAAAAAAAGAGAGAGAGAGATTGAGAGTGAGAGAGAGAATATTTTCATGTTGACCCTGTAACTAGCTGCTTCATTGATTATATTCAATGTCTGTTGCATTCAAAATGTGAAACTGCGTTTGACAGCATGATTTCTTTCTTCCTTTGCCAGTAGTTGAAATATTACCATTGTCATTTTGGCAAGTGAGTGTTCATTTTGCCAAACACCCTTGTTTGGCAGAAGTGTTCATTCTGTATGTGCAAGAGGGGGTGTGAATTCCTATTCACTTGAAAGACAATGTAAAGGAAAAAAATAACCAAGTCTCTTGAACTCCTTGCAAAATTTGTGCTGCGGGAAGGTATTATACAGGAAAATGACCTGCAGCCCCCATGCAACATGCTTTGCTCATGAGATAGATGGGTATAATTTACTCCTGCATGAAACACTGGTATTTATGATGTCTTTCCTTGGCAAAGGGTAAACACCATCTCCAGATAAATAGAGGTTTTTTTTTTTTTATATATATATATTTTAATGAGAGTATTGAAAAGAGAATTGTTCAGGACAGCTGAAGGTCAAGTGAAAGACATAAACAGGGTTGCTTTATTTTCTTTTCCAGGTAATCAGAATAACTCTCCTTATGTGACTGCATGAAAAACATTTTTTCCTGTCTCAGTCACACATGCATGCACATACATGCATGCAAGCAGAAACACACACACACACCTTGACCCCAGTTATATAGGAGTACCCTTGTCATATTGCTGGACACTGTGAATACTGGGAACAGCGGTGTAAAATTTGGCTTTAAAACTCATTTGCACCTGTTTTCTGGTTCACAGCTGGATGAGCATATTGGTTCCTCTAAATAAGCACAAATAACTATAACCCTGCTTCAAATTAAGGCCTATTTCCTCTGGCCTTAAGCATTTGGGTACTGAAGCCAAATTGTCAGCTGCTGCTTTTGTCTGGGAGCTTTAATAATTGTTCAGTGTAATAGTCTCAAAATCCTCAGTGGAAAGACCTATCCTTTAAAGTAGACAAAACACTGCAAAGACATATTAGTAATAAATGTAAAAAGCACAAAAATTTCCCAAATCAGGTCCTAATTTTAGAGTTAATCGTAACAAATGAGATTTTTCATTTCTGATTTTCTGCTGTTAAGAACTGCTGCTTATTTATGGGCACATGTAACTCACAGAAGTATACTGAATATCTTTACTTTATAAATATTGTGTTTCTCTAAACTATCTTAGTTTTTCAATACCAGCAATTCTCTTCTTCCATAACACGTATTTTAAAAAATGTTGTTAAACACACAAGTAGTCTATCAGCTTTTCTTACACTGTGTGGCTTTTAAGATGGTTCCTTCTCTTCTAAAAATTGTCTCCTTTTGCTGACCAGTTGAAGAGATCTGCTTTTCCCTGTAAAAAATTTTGGCATGCTGAGCAACCAAAGTAGAAAACAGACCTAGTATTGGAAAACAAAAGATAGATTAGATTAAGAATCAAGTTTGTTGTTTTTCAGCAACAAGTAGAGCTAATAATCCATAGACAGTCAGACCATTCCCAGACAGTCTCAGTGACAAGACCTAATGTTAGAATTTTGATTGGAGAAACCAGATTGATGTCCATTAAAATAAATGTATTCAGAGCTTTTTATCAGTTCTATATTCTCCCCAGTTGAACCTCCTTTCCTATCTTTCCTGAGGTAGCAGCATTTGTTGACATCCTAAATAGCCACCTGAAATCAGGTTGACATGAATTCCTGATTCTATGAACATACTCCCATGTATGTTCATACATCCATGAACATACTTCCACATGTATGTGACTACTTTTATATATATATACAATGTCATAACACCCTTGTTAGCATTAATATGCAGAATACAAATGTATATTTTTTTATATTCTTTATGTTAATTTATTTATATAGCAAATGCCTACATTAATAGAGAGTTGTACCTTGCTGATTTTAGTATCTTTGAGGTTTGTCCCCATCATCAGAGTATCAGATGCTACTGAGCTACTTGCAGCTATCCAGACAATAAAAATAGAATTCATCTGAAAGGTTAGGAAAGACTAGTTCTACCAGAACTCTTTCTTATACCTCAGCAGATAGTATTTCATGGTTTTTTAGCTCATAACTGTGCTGTTATAGACCTAAGTCACTGTGCTTAAAAGTATACTTACTTGCATGAATGAACAGTGAATGAAAACTATTAATGTCCCAGAATGCACTACTCACCAATACTCATTTTTGTTAGCCAGAGTTTCTTAGTGTGTTTCTGCTTCATCTAAACCTGTCAATACCTCAATTAGCGCTTGCTTCCCTTCCTCTGTGATGTCCCTCTGTGAGGGACATTTCCACATGTCACTTTACAGCCTCCGAAATCTAAAAAACCCATGGGAATAGTAGGGTCATAAAATACAGCCTGATCAGAGTTCATGTTTTCCAGTGATTTTCTGCTTTAAAAAATAAAACAAAACAACGACAACAACAAAAAATCAACACCACCACCAGAACTGTAAACTGTTTGGTTGTTTTTAATGAAAAAAACAATAACAAAAACAAAAGACACAAGTGTATCTTTTTTTTTTTTTTTTTTTTTTTAATTAAAAAGCATATATAGAAAGTTTAAAGAATAACAAGTTCTAAGAAAATGAGTGCCCTACCATGTGATTCTGCAGTCTGTGCTTTAACTGATTTGTGTTCAGTAAGTCTCAAAAAATTAGAGCACTGTACTTTACAATTATGATAGTATTAAACCTCTAATATAACATTAAAACTTGATGCTGTCTTGATGGCAGATTAAATTCAATTTAAGATCAAAGCATAGGACAAGATATGTAAAATTATATACTGCTGGTTTTAACTATTTTAACAGTCTTGTTCATTGCAAACTGACTTATATACAGGGAGAAGAAAGATGGCAATTGATCTGGAATAGAAAGTGACCCAAAAGAAATTTATACTTAATGTATACATGTTTCTAATACAAATTTTTAAGCATCCATACTTTTCAACAATAGTGATAATAAGAATAACACCATCCATTAATTTCTTGTGAAAGAAGATGGTCTAAATTTTCATAAATCACAATTATTATTAACATATGTTAATGTATTTATATTTTAATAGATCTTTGATCACTTATTTTTCTTGACAATTAGACAAGCTCTGAGAATACTGATTTTCCAGTGTCTCATGTGGGTTACCATAATTTGTCATAAATTTCCACAGGCTTTTACTATAACTGACTGCAGGGAACAAAGCTGTCAGCTTATCAGTTCCCATTTTCTTTCTCTTGGTTATTGGGAAGTGCAGTTAGACAAAATGGGAATTGAAGCTGCATGACAATGCAAAAGAAAGTCATTCATTTCAGTACCATGTCAAAGTCAAAGGAAAGAGCAAGAAATATAAGAAGCTGCTGGTCTCATGTGTATTATCTGAAGACAGCAGTTTGCACTATACAAACATAAAGCTAATGCAAGAAAAGACCTCAGGAAGAGCGAAAAATTACCTCTGCGATTTGAGAGAAAAGACCTTTTTTATTTTATTAATGTGTCTTTTGGTTAAAATTCATAGTTGTCATGCAAAATAAATCAACTTCTTTTCTTATAATGTGACCTGAAACTGCTTCTGAGTGAATAAGATATGAACCCTAAATGTTCACAGCCTTTTCCATGACATATTCAATCAGATCATGAGGTGCTGGTGAAGCTGCCAAGTTCTCAAGACATCATTGTCATTCTTATTAAAGCTTAGCACCAAACAAGGCCTGGTCTAGCTTGGAAACACATCTGAATAGCTCGGAAACACATGTTTGAATAATATTTATAATCAAAGTAACTATACCATTGGAATACCTAGCTGAAATCATATCTTAGAGTGAACAGATTCCTTATTCATTATAAGTCTTTAGATATTTTTTTCAAAGATTACCTTGCAGAGATGTTCTAATGAATAGAATAGAATAATGAAGTTTTTACATATTGCTGAGTTTCATGTTTTGATACAGGATATGTAATGCAAACTTAGGTTGCTGGGACATGGGCTGATCATGCCTGTGTTTACTTTCCTTCTATTATTATGTGACATCATCATTCTCATGGATGTCACTCTGCTAAATATAAAGATGCAATTTCTGCTGTGCACAGTACCTTTTTCCATGGCGGTACTGTGTTTCCATGACGGTGCTGTGCACAGTACCTTTTTCCATGACGGTACTGGGTACATACCGTTCTTTCAGAAAATTGTTATGCTAATAAAACTGCTAATGAAGCTCTTGCTTATTCTCCAGAAATCTGCTTATGTAACAATTATTACTGGAAAGTCAGTAGCCCTACTTTTAGGGCAGGTTGAGAGTCATATGATTCGTTTTGCTTTATTAACAAAAATATCAGGAATACATTCATCTGCATTTATTTTGTATATGCTGTAGATTACTGAAACTAACACTGAATAGATAATTTAGCATGTCACATTAATTCATCAAGTTTTTGCTTCTCTCCTCAATATTCTCAGGTTTATTCATTTGAAATAGTTTCCCCTAGTCTGAAACCTCAGCAGTAATTAATTTCAAAGGATTTTCTTTTTCAATTTGGAGTTTATACCATATTGATTAGTTAGTGACTAGGTGACTTATCTAATGTTTCTATTTGAGAGTTGCATAGCTCGCACCAACACAAAAAAAAATCATTACCAATTCAAAGCAATATAATAAAATATGCATTCAGAATTCACTTTCATGAAATATTTAAATATTTGAGATTGAATTTTTAAAATATTTATCCTAAAAGAATATGTCTATGAGAAGGTTCACAATAAAGAGCACAACTGGATCACAAACATGAAGTTCATTTTCAAATTTACTGAATATTTATAGAAAATAATTTTAATTATTCACTGCTCATTTTCATTATTCTACTAAGGAAAACAGGAGTTAAAAACAGAAGGAAATAATTATACAACCATTATTTTTGTGAAAATAATTTCTATTCATAAAAACAGGATGCTTACTTTTGTGTTAACATACTTTTTTCACCTTTTGAGGCATGCAGTATTCTTTGATTTCTAGTCTTACATATCTCTTGAGGATGAGGGTTAAGAGCAATATTCTCACCTTCTACAGAGGTCATAGTTTTGCCAAGTCCCATTGAGGAGTCCCATCGATTTAAAATTCACTGCTAGGCTCATTGCACCATTTGAATTCTGGAGAAATGCTGCTTAAGTAAGCAAGAATGTCACAACAGAAAGGGAAAGCTGAAGTTAAGAGAAGAATTTCAGTAACTCACTAATTGAGTTGTAGAAGTCTACTAAATTTGAAAATATGGTAAGTCATTTATTTGTGTGAGCTTTCTTTGCCTGAGCAAAAGTGGATTGAGAAAGACAGTTTATTGTGTGTGATGGAAAATATCATCTGTCATGGAGAGAAAAATATTCTCAATGTGGTCAACCAACATGAGAGGATATGCTAAATTTGGCTTAAATGTTAAATTAGAATTAAAATTATTATTATTTTTTTCAACGTAATTCAACTTTAGTGCAGCTTTCTCTTACCCATGTCCCTATTCTCATTTTTGATGTTATTTTTACGTAGGGTTGTTAAAGCACATCACAGGGCCATGATCCTTTGTTCTAGAAGTTGTACAAGAAAACCAGAAGTGGTTCATCACCATGCTCATTAGAGTATTTCTGTGCATTTCTCTGCAACTGAGCAAGGCATTACAGGTTCTTGAAGGATCAGTGTAAAGAAAAGGCTTTTGAGGGCACAGTTTGTCTGGTTAGATAAACACCATTGTGAAAATCTTTCCATTGAGGAAGTCTATGATGACTACCAAAGTGCTTGCAGGATGAATCCCACTGTGATGGCAGATATTTCACTTTGTGGAGCTGTGGCCACAGCTGCTGCCTGGATGGGTGCAGGCAGACTCCAAACTGGCCTGTTCATGCATGTTCCAGTAAAGAAATCAAGTTACTTGGTATTTACAGTCAGGGAAGAGATCTTAAGACCACAAGTGGAGACATGGTGACATGCCAGGAGCTGCACCATTGACAGCAGCCAGCATATGTCTGTTATCAAGCACACTCAAATTCTCACTGCATTCAGTTATGTACATGTCACTAAGTCATGAGATTTGTTTATCTGCCACATCTTTTCTATTCTCTTTCTCAAGAGCAATTTTAATCTTCATTAATGTTTGGATATAAGCAGCACTTCAACTTTTAAAACAGCTCAACACACATTGTACAGTGTCATATGGCATCTCCCATTAATTTTGTTGTTGACTGTATTGTATTCCTCTCCTCACTACCACCAACTTGCTAGAAAAATTGCCATTTGGAGTCTATAGATAGTTTAGTTTAGTTTAGTTTAGTTTAGTTTAGTTTAGTTTAGTTCTTAAATGTATTGAGAACTTCAGTCAGTCTTAGAGTCATTTAGGGTACCGCCATGATATTTAGTGTTTAATTACAAATTAAAAGTCTTATCAAGATAATTAAATGTTTTCATTTTTATTTTTGGCATTCAGTTTCTGATGGACATTAAGCAGTAGCAGAGAATAGAAAGTCAAATGAAGTAATTTTTACTGAATATCAGGAAAGGTCCAAATTAGATTTTTTTTTTTTAATTGAACATTTTTTAAGAACAAAAAATTTCATCTTGACCTGTTCCATGATTATTAAGAGTAATTTATACTGCTGATTTATGCAATTCAATTTTTAATGATGAAGTTGTTAATAGTATAAAGTAATGAGGTTATTGCCTACAGGACTGGTATGAAGAAGGGTAAGATAATGAATTGACCTGGAAAAAGGAGTAAACAAATCAGCTTTCCAAATGGAAGCCCAACATTAAACAGAGAAATCTCCTAGATTAATGCCACTGGCATTTAAATTGAAATCACCATAATCTATAAACTATAGCTTCTATTTGGTCCAATAGACCAGCTTTAACATTGTCCAGCTTCAGAGAATGATGGGGAGAACCCCAGAGGAAATAGACTTGGATTAATTTGTCCTGCAGGAAAACTTACTCCAAAATCCTGGAATATGACACTATGCATTCCTTACATATGCCCAGTAATGTTACCTTCAAAAAGATCTGCACACATTATGGCATCTGAATCACCTTGATATACTTCCAAATGCATCTGCTTAGATGCATAGAATCATAGAATCACAGAATCATTAAGGTTGGAAAAGACCTCCAAGATCATCTGGCCCAGCCATCCCCTTACCACCAATGTCACCCACTAAACCATGTCTCTAACCATGTTCAACCTTTACTTAAACATCCCCAGGGACGGTGACTCCACCATGTCCCTGGGCAACCCATTCCAACACTTAACTAAGGCATCCTAGGACAATATCACATTTATATATAAAATACATACTCAGTTTGCTTTTTAAATTTTTTTTAGATTTTTTTTTTCCAGAAAAGAAGGAGCATATTCAACTCAGTTATTTGCATCAATAATCTGATTAAAGATAGTTTGAGGACGAAGATATACATTGCCTAAAATATCTTTGGGAACATGGCTTTGTTACCAGAAATCTTTTGACAACAAGGAAGATAAAAAGAGCTTATGGTTTAGGATCATTGGAGATAAATGTGAAAAGTAAAAAATCAGCTTTGGAGGAAGGGGAAATATTTAGCTGTGAGGCATTGCCATGGCAATAAAGAATCAGTGTGGAAGATTATGTGAGAGGAAGGAAAGGATAAGTATGGATAAAGCAGTATCAGAAGAATAAAGTTATCTTTTTTTACATGTTTTTATGCTGTTCTTATTAAGAAAGTTTGTTGGGAAAAAAAAAAAAAAAAGCTTCATAAGACAGCCTCTGTTTTTAAAAAAGGAAGTGAGATGGTCACGGTGTTTGCAGTACTGTGGGACATCACAGGACTTCACATAGACACTTGTTCAGGAGAGCTGAATGTGGAACAGCAGACTCTGAGACAGATTCATCAAGGTCCATGGGATTTAAATTCAGATCCAATCTTCTCATTTTCTGTGGGGGCATAGTGCCTGAGAAGCAGGAAGAAGTGAGCCCTGCCAAGGACAAGGCTCACCTGCTCCAAATGTTGAGCCCTCTTGCCCAGATGCATGGACACTCTGAATGCTCAGTTACCTTGTGGGGAGGCACATGCCACCCCTCAGCTCCAGGGTGGGCTAAACACATGCTCCCTCCATCACAGGAGAGCAACAGGATATTTGGAATAGGAGATAAGTAGGAGATACTGATGGGAAAGAAGATTACAGTTGTAAAGAAAATAATTAGGGCATTTGAGGCATTGGAAGGATTTCATTAGAGAAGTAAAATGAGACTGGATAAAGAAAATGTTGCTGGAGGGGTCAGGAAGCATGTGAGGAGGCTGCAGTAGGAAGAAGACAGAAAGAGGTGAAGGGGAGTGGAGTGCGTTTCATTGAGGCAAATGAGGAAGATGTGCAGAAATGCTTCAGATGAAGAAGGAAGGGATGTGTGGGAGTCTTGGAAAATTATGGAAGAAAGAAAGGGTGTGACACAAACTAATGATGGCAACGTGAACTCTTTAATAACCTGCCACTCATCTGAATTGGTTCTCTGACTGCATGAAGGGATATATTGGTCTATTTTAAGTGCTGTGGAAAAGGGCAGATATGTTCGAGTGCACATACTTGTGCATATGGGGCCCACAAGCCTACAACTCCGTAGGCCTCGTAGTTTCTTTGTTCAGACACAAAACTTTGATGGACTGAAAAAGTGACCTTTTGAAAATAACCTCCTTGTGGGTATCAGTGCCTGGAAAGACTCCAGGTAAACCTGAAGATTTTTCCGTTCTCTAGAAGATGATATCAGTCATTTCAATTTTGATTATTCATCATATCTTTGAGTGCTTCTCTTTGACAAAACTGATTGCAATCTAATAACAAAATAGTCAAACAAGACATACATTGTCACTAAAGGACTTTAAGACCTTAAAGAGACTTATGTCTCACACAAGACCTTTCTAAGGATTCTTCCTGTAATTAGATCCCATTCGTAATTCTCACCCACGCTCCATGGCCTTGATAATTTTTGAATCAATTTATTATGGTTCAGGAGTCCTTTGTACAGAAAGGGCTGCATCCTGACATATTGTCATATCCAAGCATCAATAGTTCTGACATGTGAAAAGGTCATGCCATCAAACATTAGCATTTCAAAACAGCAATTATAGTAATTCATTTCAATACAAATTAAAATTTTTATTTTATTTTATTTTATTTTATTTTATTTTATTTTATTTTATTTTATTTTATTTTATTTTATTTTATTTTATTTTATTTTATTTTATTTTCTGTCTGGTAGTAATAGATGTAATCTATACAGGAGAAAGAATTAGGAAGGCCTCAAACCAGGTTCACTGCCAATGTCATCTTAAAATTGAGACCCAGGGAAGTTAGGATGGAATGAGTAAATCGTACTGATAAGAAGGGGCAAGTGTTCATGCATAAAAATGAGAATAGGACTACTGCAGGAGTCAGCACTGGAGTATAAGAGCTTAGTGAAGGGATTATTTATTGTCACTTTATGTAAGTTGAAAGGAGTGGACTGCTACTTTCAGGAGAGAACAGTTCTGTGTGGTAGCCAGGGCTTTCCAATTTCTCCCAAGCAGGTAAGTTGTCATAACTATAAGACAGACTTACAGACTTATTTCTTGTACTCACAAATGCCCAGATGCTATTCATCAGTGGACAAATCATATGGTAAGAAAAAGACTGACTAGTGAGGACATAAAAGTGACCATCCTGTTTCAGAAAAAGAATTATCCTTCCAAATTGTAAAAAATACTTAGATTTTATGTCAATTCTTATGAGAAAGTATTTTTTCAACTTTAAGAAGTTTAAGAATCCTGAATAGTTAATGAAGTTGGTGATTGTATCCCAACTGTTCTGCAAATTCTGAAAATAACTTGCAAATATATTAAACGCAAATCAAGACAGGTTTGTTTTCAATATATGTTTATTTAATTATTTAATTATACCTGAAATTGAGTACAGTTTAACTATGTCTTCAGCACATACATGTACATGTAGTGTAAGGTGCAGAGCTGCTCTTTTCATTTTGCACATCTTCTGGCTTAATGGAGCTCTCATTTTGATAGGCCATTACTGTCATGTACAAGGATAGAGCATATATCTGTCAGCAAATAAAACAGGTAAATGTACTTTCAGTTAGCTTTGTGCATATTTGTGATAAATGTATAGTAAAATGTTCACCAGAAGGTATAAGAAATTTCTATCAGTTCTTTATTGGTCCAATTTCTGCGTGTTTGTTACTTACAGTACTTTTATGTGCTGTGCATATTGTAGTTATGGTACAAATTGTCCTATGGGCAGAAAAATAAATGGAGCCAAGTTTCATTTGGATGTGCATCTTCTGTCTCTATAGACACACTGTCCAGTCTTTGCTCTTCTCTGGTAAGTTCCCTTTGAGGCTCATCTTCTCTTTTAAGATTTTCTTACATAAAATTGAAAGTAAAATCCTTTCATGCATTTTTGGCCATCTGTTCAAATATGGACAAACTGAGTGAGAGACAGACTGGACGGTCAACCTTTCTGGTCAGAGTAGTCACATCACTGAAGAACCGTCTTTGTTGCTCTGTCTGTTTTTAGTTCCAGCTATGATAACTTCCTATCCAAACACCACACTGGCAACACAAGGTCAAAAGAAGGAGATGAGCTGCACAGCACATGGAGAGAAACCCATCATAGTCCGCTGGGAGAAAGAGGACCGAATCATTAACCCTGAAATGTCCCGTTATCTTGTTTCCACCAAGGAAGTTGGAGATGAAGTAATCTCTACTCTGCAGGTAAGAAAATAAAGTGACCCGTGACTCATTTACATGTGTGAGATTGTTGCTTGGTTTGATTTTGATTTTGATAGGGATGCACAGCTATTTCTTTCTAGAAGGCCAAAACCCCACCACTTGCTCTATCTGTGGCACAGACTTGGAGAGCTAGGCTGACTACTGTTGCTACCAAGAGGAAGTACAGGAAACGTTGGCGTCCCATCTCCCAGAAAAATCAGTCACCATCTCCATCACCTTATGCTACAGAGGCAACAAGACAGCAAGGCTGATTCACAGCCCCTCCATCTTTTCTGTCTCAGGAGCAACATGGTTCATGCCTTGTCCTGTCCTTCCTGGGGCAACATGGCTCAATTTTCAGTACACTGCTGATAAGCGTTGAGTGAATATCTGACCATTAGATGTGATGTGTGTCAGGTTTAACTTCACCAAAGTCATTAAGCTATTTTGATATAAAAATAGAGTCTTTTAAAAATATTTTTTCTCCCTTTTACTCTGTGGGGCTAGTGAGCCATACATGGACAATTTTACAAAGTAAGGTTAGTCATCAGATTCAAAATGAAATAGAAGGAAAAAAGCACATGTAGATAAGTAGTATATCTACTGCTGCCAGTAGTATTTGGCATTTATGTACAGTAGCAGAAGTCACCAAGCCATGTAGCAACAGGGTGTAATCATCATCTTCACTTCTGCTTCTCTGACAGGCAGCAGTGCCATCTTGACTGATAAATGTGGGGTTCCACTAACTTCTAAGTAGCATATGGGTTAGATTGAGAGGCTACATGAGTAGCACTGTTGTTTTGGGGACTTAAGACCATCCCAAGGTCATGGAAGCAAAGGAAACTCATGGTGTTCTGGTGTCACCTATAATGGATAGGGTTATGATACTAGTCTCAGTATACAACTTTGTCCACTCAAGTTTGAACTTTTCCAGCACAAGCAAGTTTCCAGTCCATTCCTTTATATTTTTACACATACTTTAGGAAATATAAAATATTTTTAAATACATATTTTAATTCAAAAATATCCATTTTCCATTTTTCAGTCACATTCCTAAAAACATTTTTACTGAGCGAAATAACTCTCCAGCTCTCTGCTGATTCTACCTATATTCTGTTGTAACTCTTAAGGTATGTCTCTTTCTTCACTAGCCAAAAATTATGTTGGATGACATCCAGCGAAAGTTTGGTTTTGCTTTCATTGAGGGAACTTCGTCATTGATTTCTATGAGGAAGGATGTGTGAATTTGTGTAAATTAGTACATTTGTGTTTTGAATAATATTAAAGAACATAACAGACATTTAGACTTTTTTGCCCTCATTCATCTTATTGGCTTTAAAAAGGTAGTGCCTGGATGCACAACAATGTTTATTTTTTTTTAAGGCTGGAGACCTGCTTGGAGAATTCCCTTCTGAAGCTGTTGTATACAGTAGTGGCATTCTACATCCATATGTTACATACAAAACCTTTGACTTTTGAGAGATAAAATACCCTCAAACTAGAAAACGTTGGGATTAAGGTTGTCTCTGAAGCCTTTAATTGAGTGCTTTTGTGTGTGTGCATGATGATGTGATCCTTAGTTGTATACTCAGCTTTTATTTTTTCTGCAGGACCCCTGCCTCACTCAGGCATGACTTGGATTTTCTCTGGAGTTGAATTAGGGTTAAGTAATGAAAGACACTGTGTGATGCAAGGCTGATCATTGAAACCAAACTTTTCACAGGTGGCCAATAATTTTGTGTTCTTTGTTTTCTAGGTACTTGCCTTGAGCCCTTGGGGTCTGATTTGCAGAAGTACTAAGCCCTCATAGCTGCAGCTTAACACAAAGGAAGCTGTTATGAACACATGAAATGCTATTTATTGCTAAGGACTCCGAGGGGGGAAAAGAAGGCCCTAGATGTATCAAATTGGGCTCTGAAAACTTTCGTTCTTCTATCTTAAATCTCAGCCACATGTGCAACTTAACACAGATTGACAAGTTACCACATCTCAGATGGTAACTCTCCAGTATCCTTGTAGTGCATGGGAAATAAATCCATTTATCTTAATCAATGGTGAATAAGAGTTGCACTCATATTACCTTGGCTTCACCAAGGAGTAAAGAGCACATGGAGTTACCATGGATGAGCTACTATGTGGCAACTTGTCAAACACCCACAAACATTATCATATGTCTGTTTCCTTAATTCCTCATACAAAATGGTGGTAATACTCTCCATGATGTCAGGGTTTATGAAAATAACTTCACTCATGTTTCTGCAATGGGAATTGCATAGGTGAATGTCACAGAAAATGCTGTGCGAGAATGAATACGCCTGTCTTCAGGGCACAGTTTGAACTGTGTGCAGTAAATAAAGTGTGAAGAGCACACTGAACAATGATAAGAAAATGTCATTTGGAATATGTGCTCATTTATAAAATCCTCTCCCTCTCGTGCTTTGAATGAAGCAGTGGTCCTGTAGAAAAATATCATTATGATCATGTATGTAAAGAAAATATGTAATTGTCTACATTATAAAATAACAAATTGAAAGGAAAGACCACCCAAATTTTATTATGAGACATCATGCAGAATACTACATGGTTCACCAGCAGTATTTGAACCTTTATTTCCTCCACACAGACTTCAGTGACTTGAGTTATTTTCAGAATTATCCGGAAAATTTTGGAGGCAGCAGAAGGCACCATTTTGTATGGCAAATTTTAGCCAACTATTAAATACTTGGCAAACTTGTGAGTGACTGGGAACAAGGCTCCTGATGAGAAGCTACAGGAATAGGTGGTTCTCCAACTCCTGACTACACATGTAGAGCTGATAGCCTACTTCCTCAACCCAGGTGTTCCTAGTTTTGATAAGTTACAGTATTTTGGATGCTTTACTATGCATATGTATGTATGTGTATAACGTGTAATATCTGTTTACTGCTGTCAAGTAAAACAGTTTGTACAATTTTTCTTGCACCATACAGAAAAGCTGTTGGTTTATTTTCTCTGCGTGCTGTTCAATCAATCACTTCTTTTCAAACCACCTGTAGATTTTGCCAACTGTACGTGAAGATTCTGGCTTCTTTTCCTGCCATGCCATCAATTCTTATGGGGAGGATCGTGGAATAATTCAGCTCACTGTGCAAGGTAGGAAGAGGACAACATAAGGAAAAAAACACAGCTATTGTAGTACAGTAAGTGTATGCCATGCTCAGAAATCTGTTGGGGGAGGGAGGCTCTGGTTCCTAATTAAATGTATTCCTCATTGTCAAAGAAATGAGGAGCTGCATTAAGATGCTCAGTCTCTCATTTTCCAGCATTACAAATTAAATCGAAACAAAGGATAAGCTCCAGAGTCTTTCTAGATCTGTACAAATTAATAAGGAGAGGTGTTTTTTTTGTTGTTGTTGTTGGTTGTTTTTTTTTTTTTTTCTTAAATACACTAGCTGACAATCTACTGAAGATACTTAAAACTAATATCTTCAGTAGGAACAGTGGATATAAGGGGTTTACTTTGGGGAGAAGGGAGAGAGGGTTACATTTGTTTTTAAAGAATAAATGTGCTTAAAACACAAATAAAGCAAAAACAATCTGATTTTATTTCTTTAAAAAAAATGTTAAACCCAATGGGCGTCTACAAACAAAATATTTCAAGTTTAATCAGTCAAAACAAATTGTAATCAGGTTGTAAAATGAAAGCTCTAGGAATCTACGTTGCCTACGGCTGGGGTTCCCCTCCTACAGGCACTCAGCAGCAAATTCTGGAATGGTTGAGGTGACAGTGTTGGGGATGCAGAGCTGAAGCATGACTTGGCCACTGGCCACTCATTTTTCTGTGATGCTTGTTCCTGTGCCTGTATGCCTTTGAGCATGCACACAGCAAATTTCCAGGACTTTCAGATTTCTTTCTCCCCATTCTTTAGTTCACATACCTGCAGATTTCACTGGATGAATCACAGAATCATAGAACACCCCAAGTTGGAAGGGACTCACAAGGGTCATCAAGTCCAACTCCTAAAGCAGCCTGTCAAGAAATTCAGGTGGAGGTTGGGAAAAAGTTCACAGCAACACCAGAGCTCAATTAAACTGCCTTTACAATTTAAAAAGACATGAGTTTGGATACAAATGCAAAATACAATACAAATACATACAATACAAAAATACAATACAAAAAAATATTTAGTTTCTTAATTCTGTGGAGGTAGAAGGAGGCTTTAGTGTAGTTAAGACTTCTAAACATACTTTGATTCTTACTCCCTTTCCTCACCAAATTTAGCACTTCCAAGTTTAGCATTCGTATTTCTACCATCACCTTCAATGTAAAAACTGTAGAAGTATAATTGAAATGTCATGTTCAAGGCAAACATCTTTCCCAGAATTAATAGTCCAATCTGGAGTGCTTTTAAGGAAAGTGTAACTGTACGTAGCATATTAGATGGTTAAACAGAAGTTAGAATTCAATGTTATATCTGTGACTCTTAGCTGAAAAGTGAATTTTGCTTCCTCCGTTGAGTATTCTTCTGTGGGTGATTAACTGGCTCAAGGTACTAATGAGTGAGTGGAGAAAATGACATGAAAGCTTACCACCAGTAAGCCGTGTGAGTGCCACACTCATTAGTGTTATCTTGTTATGGGTATGGGCTTTCTTCTGACTAAAACTAAGCATTCGTGTTTACTCAGAGCCCCCTGACCCTCCTGAGATAGAAATCCGAGAGGTGAGAGCACGCAGTATTGCCCTCAGATGGACCATGGGATTTGATGGAAACAGCCCTATCACTGGCTATGATATTGAATGCAAGAATAAGTCAGGTAAGAAGTAATCTTCCCTTGAAGAAATCCCTGTCACTTAACTTTCTTCAAGGCATTCATCATTGAATTTGTATTGTAAAAGATAATTCATAAATTGAAAGTTCCTGATGGAAAATTTTACCAAGATTTATTTAATCTTTCACAGTATGATTTATCTTCATTTGTTGTCTTTTTCTAAGGTAAGGACATTATGTTTAACAATTGCTGCATTTTCCATTTACCTGAGAAAGCTACATAAAAGTAAGGGGGAAAAATTCTGTGTAAGTAGTAGTTGGTAATGGTGTTTTTTCTAGACGATTTTTGGTCCCTGATACAGTCCCCAATCTTTTTTCCATCTGGATTTTTTTTTTTCATTTCATTTTCTGTTTTTCCCTATAGAAAAATACCTGCCTTTACAATTAGCTTCTCTTGTAGTGCTGATTTTCAGTTTTCTATCTATATGTATATGAGTACATGGCACCTTACCTGGAAATTTAGCAGTGAAATTGTGTAGTTATTATAATTTATGGGTGAAGAAAGCTGTGTGGTAGTTTTGAAAACTCACCATGATGAGTTTTCAATAATGTACTGGAAATACTTTGAGGGATAAACCTCTATTACTATCAGGACAATGAATGAATGGTGCAGCATAGTCCTCTGCACTGAACAGCTAGGACTACTTTTCTTTCTTTGAGAAAACAAAGGGAAAATGTTCCTGCCACAAAGGCAAGGGTGGCTTACAGATATGCCTCAGTGGCTACAAAGTCACTAGGAGGACGGTGAAACTTTTGTTCCGCCACCTATGCTGTTCCTTGCTCAGACAGCCAAGAAAGCTCTCCAGAACAATGTTCTTGGAGATGGCTTCTGCCTGGCTGTGACAACAGCTGTGTCTTAAACTCACTGTAAATGCTCGAAAATATTTCTCGCTTAGTTGCATGGTGTTTCTTTTTCCCAATCTTCCTTCACAACCAAGATGTCCAGGTATTTTTCTTTTACTGTTTCTCCCTTCATCAGAAGGTTTAATTCTGGTATAATTAGTTGACTCCAGCAGGTGGTTTGAATACATAAAGTGATATACTAAAACTAAAAGCAGATTTCAAAGCTGAGTCTAATGCTAAATTTTCCATCTATTTTACTTACCCTGGGGACTCAAAAATGGGTCTGCAGTGGGATGCATAATGTAGACTTCTGAAGGAAAACTGCAAAACCTCTCAGTTTCAGAGACTCAGTTCAGATGACCACTTATCAACCATGTCAACCCTCACCATGCCATCAGACAAAAAAAGACACATTGGGTACCCTCTAATAGCGTGAAGCTGCATATTGCATATGTATGTATGTATGTTTGCTTTTTTTTTTTTTTTTTTTTTTTTTTGGGGGGGTCTACTTACAGTGCAAGAGCAGTATGAATAGTGGAATAGTGGGAGCTCAGAATTTCAGGCCATTTCAATATTTAGATACACTGCCTGTCTGTACAGAAATGTACCTGTGGCACTCAGATCTGGTCCTTCATAGAAACTACTGATGTGTAGCAATCAGACCTTTCTATCTGAAGTGTACAAAATGTTTTGAAGATAGAAACAGGTAGGTGGGTGCTTCTCTTTCTGCCTCTCTTCTCACCTTTTTTTTTTTTTTTTTTTTTTTAACTTTTTAATTTCAGCTTCAGGGAAAGCTGAAGAGCAGAATGACCAGTTCTGTTTAGGTCCTAATCTGAAAACAGATGATTTTTTTTTTTTTTCTGCTTTCTTGTGCTAAGGTAAACCCCTGCTTCTTCAGGATGCAGATGCTTTTGCAGAACTGAGGCTTTTTTCCCCCAAACCTGCCAGGGATGCAGGGTGTTGAGCAGGCAGTCTCAGCTGGCTGCGGTGTTGGACCGTGTCACTAGATGGCACCGCAGGCAAAGACAGATAGCTCCTCACCCGGGCGTGGGAAGAGGTAGTCATTTCACTGAAATTAGAACTGAAGCGCAAATAGGCCTAATTGTCTTCTGTAGAGCAATCCCAAAGCTTCAGCCTTTATTTTAGGAATGAGTGAGAAGCTATTGGTTTTCATAAAATCATAAATGTTTCATAAATCATTGTGTCAGTGTGCATTTTATATAACACCAAGAAGTGCCTGGGTGTCACATTTCATGAGTGGAATAAAAATCACATTAAAATTTCCACGCTTAACTTTAACTTTTTGCTGTTGTTGTTGTTAGCCTATTGCTACTTGTTTTCTGTGCTTTTTCAGCCTTCTAGGTGAGTAGATTTTAAACCACTCTGGAATGGCAATATAAGGAGCCAACAGTCAGTCTTAATACCTCACTGAACAAATACTTAACACCTGTAAGCAAGAAAATATTTTTAGGATTTGTCAGGAAAAAAAAAAAAAAGTCTTATTAACACTTTTTAAAGTGTTTTATTTATTACTTTTTTTTCAACTGAAAGCAATTTTGGAGACAATTTGATTAACTTTTTTCTGCACTTACTCGGTTGGGGTGATTGCTTTTGTTCATTTGCTTTCCTCTTCAAAAAGGGGATACACATATCAAAACGTAGTTCTGAAGTTCAAACCTTAGTTATAAACAAACATTGGAAGCCTACATTTATAAGTACAGAAGACTGAGTTTTCATCTCTTTCTTCATGGTATGCCATTATTTAATCTACTAAGAATCACAGGAATTTTCAAATCCATTTATTTGATTTCTGCAGTTAATATATACTACAGGTTTTCACCATTTAGAGGTCAGTATTTGAAACAACTGCTTGAAAACTTAAGCAATGTATTAATGTGTGGACAGTGTTAAAAGAAAATATCCACATCAAGGGAAATTTAGCACATTCTCCAATTCAAATGTGTCTTCTTTTCAATTCTTTTCCTTTTGGCATGGTATACTTGAACAGAGCCTCCTTCTGTGCTTGTAGAATGTCTGACACAACAGAATGTAACTGCTGGTCAAAATTTCCCAGGGATACAGAAATAACTAATGTTATTACTACTGCTGTAGTTTAGTACAGATCCTGGTATTGCAATTTTGCACACTGTATTCAAAGGTCCCCAGATCTTTTCATGGCCTCTAATGCAGACCCCTTGTTACCATGCCACACACCAGCCAGGTTGAGGACTCTCTTCAAAGCTGAGGAGAGCACGTGGGCTTCACCACACCCTAGATCAATCTCATCTCCCCGTACATGTTCTACAGTTTTCTAGCTTATACAGAGATGTAAAGTTCATACCTGTAGAGAGCCTCTCATTTTTGGGTAATTCTTAACCTACAGTGTCTGAAATCTTCTTGTTTTGGTACATTGTGGGTGTTTCATACTATCTTTTGAAGCATTTGGCTTTGAAGAGCTTCAGATGTGAGCAAATGGTTACTGTGGCACTTGGTAAGTGACGTATTTTAAAGCAGAGTGTCAGGTATTATGAGCCATAATGTAGGACACTGACAATACTTATCTATTAGCATGTTGAGGAAATTCTGTAGAGTTTAAGAAAACCAACTGAAAGCAGTTGGTGCTGCCTGCAGGTAACTCTTCTCGAGCTTCTGAAGGTATCCTACAGAGGAAGTTTTGGCAATCTCAGTTACCAAGGAAAATAAATCCAAGTGCATTTGGTTAGCACATAAAAGGCTGATTCCTAAATGTTTTCTGGGTAAATTAAGCCACACAGACAAGCAAAAAAGGCTCTGTAACCAGTGAAGTTGCAGATGTCATTGTGACAACTTGCATACCTTCTAGCAAGCTACACATAAAGAATTTACAGTGTGTGCAAATGTTCTGTATCTGAGTAAACTTTCTATTTTTAAACTAGTCTTTCTCATCTGCTGAGCTTTCTGTGATTCTCCCTACAGTGACCTATACTGTAAAACACTACAGTAGAGCCCCCAGCGACATCCCCCTTAGGATGCTGCAGAGGTTAAAAGAGAAACATTGGCTGCTGTAAGAAAAGAAATGATGGATGGCAGCTCAAAAGAGATATCAAGATGCTTTAAACAGATAGATTCTGCTATTCTGTTTGCAGAAACGAACTGCATAGATGAAACTGAGGGGTCACTGGATTTAGCCAATTTCAATCCATTTTTCTATTATGTGTGTGTGGAGAATTTATTAAAAGCATAACAGACAGATGAATAGTAACTATGAATAAAAATAATGTGCTCCTTCTTTTTTTTTTTTTTTTTTTTTTTTCAGATTTATGCAAACATCTAAGAAGGTTTTTAATTCCCCTTGTTTTAAACTGTTCTTATATCCTAACATGAGTCAGGGCAATAACATCAGTGCTGGCGGGTGCTGAGTCCCATGTCTAAGCCAGCAAGGTACTCCAAGCTTGTGCTAACTGTGGTCTGAACTCCTGGAGTTTGGGACCAAACTTTTTACTTGATCTCTGCTAATCCAAGAACTCTTCATTCCTATTTATGAATTCTCTTTCCCCACCTTTTGTGAGCATAACCAACTTCCACACTGAATCGGACTCCTCTGGGGCAGTAGCTCCCATCTTTTTCACAGTTGTTCCACTGTAACAGTACTAAAAAACAAAACAAAACAAAACAAAACAAAACAAAATAAAAAACCTTTGTACACACAGACACAAAGCTGGAGAATCTTTGCTGCTCTCACTAACCCTCAAAAAGGCAGAGGATCAGCTATTCTCACAGACTTGTTGGTGTCCCTTGGGCTGAGATCTTATTCTTTACAGCACTACATTTGGAGCATTTGGGAGAGCCATGAAAGAATGGGATCACTTGTTTTTTGTATATAGCACCAGGTATTAGCTGAGTTAATTCTACAAGGGCAGAATCCTGCTGCACTAGATGGTTTAACTGCAGACTTGTGTTGGTAATATTAACATCATATGTTACATGTCTGTTTTGTTTTAATCTCTGATTAAATAGACTCTTGGGATTCTGTTCAGAGAACCAAAGACGTTTCCCCTCAGCTAAACCAAGCCACTATCATTGACCTCCACCCTTCCTCAACTTACAACATTCGCATGTATGCCAAGAACCGCATCGGCAAGAGTGAGGCCAGCAATGAGCTCACCATCACAACTGATGAAGCAGGTACACTCTGGTTCTGTAGCGTCTAAATTGTGCTGGGAATTATTGTTCTCTGACATGAGGAGTCTTTACTTGATATTCTACCTCTGTTGCTGCAGCTACATCAAAAGAAATACTGATTTTTTCTCATGAAACACTGTGACTTTTGTAACTTCATCATGCAGGCCTGTAATTAAAGTAGTTCAGTGGCATCTAGTGGTCAAAGAAGACAATATGCTCCAAATTTTCATCTTTGGTTATTGGAAAATGCATACATGTATCTGCAGTTAGGCATCACAACCAGCATTATATTTCTATGTATGGTTCAGCCCCTCTGGATCTTGTGGCTTTCTTTAGATGCTCAGGTATTAGTATAGGTAACTAATTTAAGTTACTCCCATTTGAGAACATTTAATCTTCAGGAATGCAAAATTCCTTTGTCTATTTGATCCCCCATCCCACTCACTATCTAGTTTTCTAATTACTGTATAAGTCAGTTGGTTGTCATTAATTAGGGTCATCCTCCTGTTCTTTGTTTCCATTTATTCTTGTATATCATTACAGGTTTCTGTAGCAAGAGAGCTGTTCCTGCATTTTCACTTTAATGTCTGGAGCCTCTCCTTTTTGTACTCTAATTGCTGTCTTCCAGTGCTGTCTTATGTTTATTTCTTAGGACTATGCCTCATACATGCTCTCACATCACAAGTTCTGCATGTTACATGTGACACTGGAGAAGACTTATGAGAGAAAAGTGCTACAGTTCTCTTGAAGCAGTTAGGAATGAAAAAGTTGAATGGCTATAAATACTTCTGCCAGATACATATTGCAATTATACATAACATGCAAAGGCGCACTTTTAAAAGTAGCAAAGTAGGTTCAACTCCCTTAGTTCACTGAAACTGGATAAAGTTACCCTGAAAAAATGTGATCAGACAGGAAGCTGATTATTTGCTTTTGAAAACACGCTTTTATCTTGCTAATTTTAGTTTTTCTGCTATTTTATCTGAAGTCAGAAATGCTTTCCTCTTTGGGGATTTTGAAAGGAAAACCATAATGCAGATAGCTGGGTGACTCTCCTGGCAGTGAAAACCCTATTTCTTTTTCAAGATTCGTGTTTGTCTAGACTTTAAACACTTGGTGATGGATGCCCAGTTCAGTTCATATGAGTACAATTCTATAATTCCCACTCATTTTCACCATGGGTGAAACTACCACAGTGAAAATATACCCCTTGTGAGGAGAACATGTTTTTTGGTTCCAAGGGACCTTTTGAATAAGAATAGGATGCAAGGGCTCACAGTGCAAAGCTGAGTAAACAGGAGACAACATGAGATGCATTTCTTTTTTCACCAGGTGTTGTTTTTCATCCTAGTAGAAGGAAAGTTGTGAAGAACATTCACATCTTTATGAGCTTTCAGCGAACAGCTTTATTTGTGGTGGATAGTCTGCAAAATATTTCTCATTTGGTCATGTTTTTTCTCTTATTTTATTCAATGAAAATGTGAAATCCCTGTAGAAAACAGATTATCCATTCTTCTACCTGGCATCCTCTATTCCCCAAAATGCCCATATTTCCTTGTCAATAAACATCCAAGTAGACTGTTGGTTCTTGGATCTACCCTTCTCAGTTGTTCACTCATGCTTAGAATATTTCTTACTTGCTGAGTTTTTTCTGTGACTGGTAATTAAGTTGTCACAATCAGCAGTTGACCTGAAATAAATCAATAAATAAATAAAATAAAATAATTTTAAAAAGCTTCCCCATGAATAGAATGGAACCTTATTATAACATTTTATTCAGTTCTTTGTAAACAAGTTTCTAAATGATTGATCCTTTTGTTGCTGTTTTTATAAGCACCATCTATTTGGAGAGACCAGTGGTGTGGAACTGTATTCAGAAGTCACTGATCTACTTAGGGAACAATTGGTAGAGGGGAGGTCAGGCCTAGGCAAAGTATGTGATGTTTGCCTCCTGGGTTTTGATTTCAGGTGGTGTGCAATGCACAGGACTATCATTTTTTGATCACTGTTTACTTCAGTCCTCTGTTTTTATGATAGCAAATGGAAAATAGTATGGGTGAAGGAAATAAGTGAGAAACGAATAAGAAGGGAGCAAAATAGAGGTACAAGAAAGGCAATATAAAAACTGAACAACTCGAGCCAGGCCATTGGCAAGTGTGTGGATGACATATCACATATTACTGTAAACTAAGTGACCCAGCACTAGCTATTAGAAAGAAAGCCATAAAGGGTCTCTGTGGCACATGGACAGTCAAGCTCTTAGTTTCATACTTTCATGCAGCTAGCCATGATTTCAAAGCTTACAGAACATATCTTTCTCTCTGTACAACCCCAATTTGTTCCTGTGTTGGAAAATGCACTGCAAGTACACTCTTTCACTAATGCTTGTCAGGAGGAAAAAAAAAAAAAAAAAAAAAAAAGGACTTTTATAGCAGTTGTTTAATACTGAAATCAATAAAGCAAACTGAGATTTCTGGGTTATGCCTTTGTCACAAAATCTCTATGTCATTAAAGGCATACAATAAATGACCTTTTATTTAACAACATTAACATTTCACCATGGATGCTGGGAACAATTAACTATTCAGGCCTGTAAAAACTTTTAGGGTCTTTCAAGGAAAAGGCAAGACTTTAAGGATCACATTTTAAAACCCATTTATTGGATCAAATGCTTTGCTCAGATTCCACTACATTATAATGTTCCCAGAGAAATGGCATTCATGTTAGTAAGCAGGGGGGACAGAATCAAGGACAGGATTCAAAAAAAAATCATAGAGACCTCATTTTTGCCAGTGGACTTTTTCTCCTCTCCTTCCTGTACATGAATTCAAGGAGAATGGAAATAAAGTTCTTTCAAACTTTGAAAATTTTCTCTATGAAGGACAGTCAAGAACAGATAACAATAGGGCATATTTAATAACTTAAACATATTATAGGCTGCATTCTGGGTCTTCCTGCTTTCATCAGTTAAATGTTCTGGTTCCTTTCACTACAACTGTCATTTACTGCTGCTCAACCTCTAACTGCCCCATCTCATCTTTTTTATTGCCTTACTTCCCTTGTCATGCTATTAAGCTTAATTTAGCTTTTAACTGAGGCCACATTCTGCATCTAGGGAACTCTCATGGAACAGCTTGAGATTACTTCATTTCTTTCTTCAGATCTTCCTTTTGCAATGATTTACCTTGCTGAGCAAGCAATTTACTTCACACCTCTCTGTTCAGTCCGTCGATTCCTGATCTGCTTTGTAGCTGTCCAGCTGACAAGCAGGTGCCTTTTGACTCTGGGCCTTCTCATTTGTATTTAAGACATCATGCACACCCTTGGCAGCATATCGATAGTAGATGAAACCCCTCCTTACTTAACATGGTCTGTAGCAGACTTCTTCCACCTGATAGTTATTTTTTGTCTGATTCCCAGGCTGGGATACCTACATTGGTCAAGGGGAGGGGTGCAAAGAAGGATTATAAAGTGTTCAGGTTTTCATGTATAAACCATTTGATATCTGGCTGTATGTGCTCGGTCTCCAGCAAACAAAGGGGGACCCTCTGAAAAGTGCAGCATGATGAAGGCTGGCTGAGGAGATCCACTCTTACCTACTTTTAAATGAGTTCTGCTACTTCGCTATCACTGGGCTCTAACTCTCAAAAATACATCTTCCCTATTTACAAAACACAAACAGCATTGTGAGCATATCACTAAGAGAGAAAAGTCATTATAATTCACTCTTATTTCATTTGCCAAGTTGCTACATTTAGTGTTGTATTTCACTGTTGATTACAGATGATACCTGAATAAGTAAGATGCTAGGCTCTGGTTTTCTTTGATCAAAGTAGTGTCTTCAGTTTATCATATGGTACTGTCACTGTCCAAGTCTTTGTGATGCTGGTGTGTTAATATGGTAGCATAGCTTATGAAGTGCAGAATTCCAAGTTCTGTTAAGACAGATTTGATGTATCTCCTTTCTTTCTTTCCAGCTCCCGATGGTCCACCTCAGGATGTTCAGCTTGAGCCCATATCTTCACAAAGCATTAGAGTCACCTGGAAGGTAAATACACACAGCCAAGAATAAAAGCTCTGACAATATTTTTGTGTATTCAGAGAGTATCCATTGAGATAAGTATTATAACTGTGGATCAGAGTTATTTTATTTGGGGGAGACCTTGCAGATCTTACCAGAAAATCTTACAATATTCATCATTAAGACTGGTGCATTATTTAAAGAAAGAATATTTCAGTGGAGAGTAAGAGCAGCAGACTCTTGCCTCTACCAATGAGAATTACATCTCCTACTTCTGGTTTCAGAGTTAAGGCTATATGCATGAAAAATGAGCACTTGCAGAATTCCAGTGTGGTTTTGGGCAAATTTTCCTCAAACCATTGGAGCTAATGGGATTCTTTTTTTTTTTTCCATTGCAATGGACTTTGGAAGAGAGCCGTACTGACATCGTATTTGCACAGAACGAGCAATATAGTGTCTCAATATAGTCCATGAAAACCGATGAATCAGATAAACTGATTTAAAAATATCAGCAACTGTTATTATTAAAAAGTTCTCACGTGTCTTGTGATTCAGTTCATCTTCTCTAAATTTTGATCAGTGTTCTGACAACCACATAATGTTTTAAATGCTTTCAGGATGATATCAGAGGTATTTCAGCTATGTTTGAAATGGTTTTGTGTATGATCTCTGCACAGTGCAGGTGGACTTGTAACTGCTGAGATGTTCAGCTTGTACAGAGAAACCTCATCTGACAGAATTTTTCAAATAGTTTAATAATGTTTTTAAAACAGTGTATTAAAAATTCTATCTCCATGAGACATTTCAATATTAAGCTCAAAGAAAAAAAAAAGTAGTCTTCATCAGACATCTTATGCAGAGGACACAAATATGATGCTGATTCTTGGATTTTGAAATTACATCAGAACTGGTTTTCATTAGATGGATTGCAGAAAACTGAAGGCTTGTGTTCTCTAGCCACAGGGTTACTTGGTGGGTGAAGTAAAACACAATAATGTACTTATAAAAAGCATACATGAAGCAGTGATTTAAGTTCAACATAGTAAGTAGAGAAAAAGAAATAAATATTAAAGTAATGCATAGTGTTCAGTGATTCTCAACAACCAAAATAAATGCTTAATGGGTTGTTGCTTTTTAAAGCACTTGAGAAATGTAACTGCAATCAGATCTAGCCAACTATAACATCCAAGACTCTATGCATGAACTTGTTTTAATGTTTTCCCTTTCTCTTATGGACGTGTGGGTAGTCAGATTGAAAGGCTTTGCTTGTTTTTTTAAAGCTCACTTTGGGGAAAATTTTCAAAAGCAACAACAGAAGATAGGCACCATTGCTTTACTGCTGGAGTTTATAGCTGCCCTTTGTGATTCTGAAGATGCAAAATTACATTTTATAGATGCAGATATGTGTGGACAGCCACAGGACAATTAAAATTTCCATATATGTTTTTACAACACTGCCTAAAATATGATTAAATTTTGTACTTCCAGGCTACACCAGCTACAACCGAGTACCCTGATTTCTAGGTGTTGTCTGTAGAGCAGAAGCATATGAAAAGAAGAACTGGAGTTGTATATTTGTGTAAACAATTCTCAGGATCATGTTAGGAAGTTTTGTGAATGCTTGTCAAGTAATGATCAGTATCTGCTATAGCACAATAATCACAGAAATGAGCTATGTATTGAATATATATTCCATTGTTCCAGCGTGTCTCATGAGCTGAGTATAGAGAGGGATTTTCACAGCTGGAGTTAGCTCAGGTTGTGAGATACTTGTGACCTTGGAAATGCCATCTGGTAACCCTGCAGCACATATTAAGACCAGAAAAGGTAGGTCTATGCTCCCAGAACACACCCCCGGTGAACCTGGTACCATGTACTATGCAGACTCTGGCCAGACATTTGGTGTTTGCTGCAGGCAGCACTTCCAGGCTGCACACCCAGTCTACAGGGTCTTATTCCCAGAGACCCAACCCAAGTTAAATGTTAAATTTGTGTTTGCACAAAACTGCTGTCTGCCTCTTTTTCTTTCACAGCCAAGACTGTCCATTCACAGCACCATGGTGTCTCTACATCTGCCAAATGAACAAGATGGCAGATCTTTAAATTTATTAACCAGCAGTGTCTGACACGGTCAAGCAACACAAAAGGAGCTTTAGCAGTGGGCTTATCTTGCTAGTATGTCCTCTAGCCAGCGATAGCTTATGGTCCCATTGTGCTATATGACCCTGTGATGTGCTGTTTTGCAAGCAGCAGAAACTTGAGAGGTCTTCTTGTGAAATGATCAACAGCAGAGGGCAACATTGACACTTCACTGAAATTCTGCTCATTGTGATCTTTGTACTTTCAACACCCTGAATGCTCAACTTGAAACTATTTGCCTTGATTTACAATCATTGCCTTATCTGATGGCAGGTGTGGTGCTGGATGCAGTCAAAACCTAATTCTTTTCCTTGACCTGGAAGTTCCATTGCAGATAAAGTTGAAGTCAGAGCTACCTTCCTGAGGGGTTAGTGCTCACTTAGTCCCACCTTTACTGGACAAGTTATTTCATGAATGACAATTTGTAGCAGCTGTCCCCTAATTAAGAAACCCCAAGACAGGAGTGAGCCATTCACTTTCCTTGAAATTTTACAGTTCTAGCCCAGGCAGATCACTTTTAGTCCTTTACTCAACAAGGTACCACAAGACATCCTGTAGCTGTGTCCCATGCTGAATCCTGGCTTTTGGGATGCAGTACAGAGACTGCATCCCAATGATGCAGTACAGAGAAGAGTAGGACTGCTGAAGGCATTTGTTGTATTGTGCAACATGAAGTACTTGAGAGTAAAGAAATATTCCCATGAAATATTTTGTCATGGAGGGAAAAAACATCAAGTAATAGCCTGGTCTTTTTTTTTTTTTTTTTTTCAGAAGCATGTGGAGCCATGGAAACATATGATGACATTATAGAAAAGAGATTGTGTTGAGAACCATAGTTTTGTTTAAAGTTGAAAAAACTAATTTAAATACAGTGTAACAGCAAAATGAGCAGAGAGCAACATATCAGTTATATTTTATTTTACTAAGTACTATTTCTTCAGCTTGCTGCCATCATTAATCTTCATTTAAAGTTTATTTTAGCCCTCTTTTTAGAAAATCCTAGTTAAGCAAAGTTTCATAGGTCTATTCTATTTAATCTCTTCTCCATGGTAACCAATGATAGAACACAAGGGAACAGTGCAAAGCTGTGCCAGGAGAGGTTCAGACAGGACGTTAGGAAAGGTTTGTTACCCTGAAGGTGGTTAAACACTTGGAACAGGCTTCCTAGTGAGGTTGTTGATGCCCTGTGCAAATGGTCAAGCAGTTAGATTAGATGATCTTTGTAGGTCCCTTCGAACTGAACTATTCTACCTTATTCCATGTCTATGTGTCCACATAAGATGTTGGGTAACAGACTGAATTTTTAACACTCAGCACTTTTGGTAGCTTATAATAATGCAATGAGAATGGAAATTAAACAGGAATTCTCATTTAGGAAATAACATGAAAATATTTGTTATTTTTTCTTGTAGCACTTTATAAAGTAAAAGAAACTATTATATATAGACATATGAAATATTCATTCTCTTCTTTATGCATGCACACAATTACTTTGTCATGCTTTGCAGAAGTCCTCTGTGCCTTACTTTAGAAATATTGCATTTTATGAGATAAGTAAGATCAGAGACTGAAATGTTTTCATAACGTTCTACAACCACTGACAAGCTTAACTATATTTTTTCCCATGAACACCTTTTAATGGACAAATGAATTTTCTACTCAAAATAGACCTTTAAACAAGGTGTATACATCAAATGTGATTTATTTTGTGCAAAAAAAAAGTCAATCCAAAATAAAGCATTTAGATAGTGCTAACAGGGAACATTTGAAGTTTTGTGGAGCAGAATGTTTCAGTGCTTTGTTCCGAAGTGACTCTGAGCTTGTTTTTCATTGTATGTCTTAAAGTGGGAAAAAAAATATAGCAAATTTTTTAAATGTTACTTAAAGAACAAAAAATCCCCTGACCTAAAAAATGTTTCATAAAGAATATGAAATTCACCATTTTATTCCAATTAAAAAATGAGAAAGTACATAATTACAGAATTTTCAGTGGAAAGGCTATTTTGATTTCAATTCACTGAATTCAGAACATTTTAATGCATGGTAAATTTATGATTTATCATTATGTTCCATCTGCTTTACAGTATGATATGTGTATATATGCTATAATTCTGTATTCCAGTATGTAAAAGGTGTACACTCACTTCTCTTTGCACGCAGTCCATGCCTTATGGTATATAGTGTTGTACATACAGTATCTTAATGTGTGCTGTATGTATCAGCAGGTAGCATATACCACTCACTAAACAATAAGAAAACTTCATTATCTGCTGTAAGTATGTGTTTTGCGTTTCCTTTGCGAGCTCAATATGCAGTGTGTGTTTGTAGCAAAGGCTTTTGATCAAAAGTCTCCTGTGGTAGTACCTGGGAAAGTTCTGTTTGCAGCCTTTAACTCTGAGATGCTTTAGACCTTGAGACTTGCACCTGCAACAGTGCTCAAGTTACCATTTCAGTCAAGAAATTCCATGCAGACTGTAGAGGATTTGCCAAATTATGGCGGAATCTAACACTGATGGAGAGAAGCGATGTCCTGTAATAATTAAACTGGTGCCTCCAGACTTTTATGCATTTAAAAAAGAGACCTGCAACATTGTCTGAAAGCTCTAATTCCTCTAATAATAATGTTTGAGTTGTCTGCTACCTTGTCCAAGCTCTTTTTCTTTTAGTCAGTGTGAAATGTTTATAGATTAGGTTAATTTGGCCTTTTTGCCTCTCTTCATCAGTACTGACAATACACTGACATATTTATAAAGTTTTTCACAAAACATAGAAGTATTCCAACAAGAAAAATATATTTTCTTAGATTACAAAAATAATTCTAATCCTTGCAATGTGCCTTACAAGGAGTTCAAGCCCTGAATCTGCAGACTTTTGCATGCTAAATCCTAATTTGGTCACCTACACCTGAGCAGAACGCACCATGTTTGTAGAGAGCTTATCAGAAAAACTGAAATAACAGTGGAGGTATTATTCTTGCTTCAAGTTTTGCTTCTGTTTCTGAAGGCAGCAGGAAGAAAGAAAATAAATCATCTTAAAGGATAATACAGTGAGTCAGATCCATCCAGTGATACCTTTTGTATATGGAGAGGGTGATTTTTGCAAAGCAATGATTTGTTGGTAGAGGATGAAAGGCAAATTCTATGCTGGTTTTATTAGCTCCAGTGAGACTTTATTCCAACACAGAGTAAATGTGCTGAAATAGACAGGTCCTGTGGCAGAAAAGGATATTCTTCTTGAGAAAGTGTTCCTCAGCAGATTTAGCTGGATATAGTAACAAGAGAAAATTCTGTCTGTGCCAGTTGAACTCATCTAATGCTTCTCTTTGATAAGATGCGTCACAAAGACCTTTTTTATGGGTCAGTGGAACAGATAAGCTCATGGGCATCTGGCGAGAATTTGAAGGCTGAAGGATTTGGAAGAGCTTTTTGTCCATGGATTATAAACTGTGCCTTAAATTTTTTATACTAATTGCACGTAATATCCATTAGAATATCAGACAAGAACATAATCAAATATTGAAATCACTCCACTACTGTTTAAATGCAATCAAAACATGTATTTCTGTCAATAATGGTCTTTTTTCCTGAGTTTCCAGTCCTTATTTTACTGTAGACTACATTTTTTACTGCAGAAATTATTTCCACTACTGGAGATACAGGGAATCTTGTCCTTCAACTGAGAACTACAGTACATAATTACGGCCAAAAAATGTGTACTGCCCATATTCTTGAAAGCCAGATATTGTACACCTTGTTTTCATAACTATTCATTATGCAAATCCCAGCTTTCCAATTCATTATTGCCTTCAGCACTCATTATCTAATCATCTTTCCACACTACGCACTGAGTGAACAGAAGCATATTTCAAAGCACAGCATAAAAATCTCCTCATACTTCTAGCTGAATAAACTTATATGACTGCCTTCAACAAATCTATAAATGACTTACTAAAGACTTAGCAAGTGAGTGGTAGTGGCTTCTGACAAAAACAGAATTAGTTGTGAATTGTATGCTTGTAATGCAAATATACCCTTATCAACTCAACTTTGATTGATTCATCTAGTAGAAGAACAAAATATTTTAAATTTAAATTATAGCTAAAAAATATTTTCTTATCAGATTTTTCTGTGTATGAACCATTTAATAGTCTTTCTTTTAACATAGGAATGCACTATGAAAACATCCTACATTTATATTTATATATCATTTAAAAATGTTTCTATGTCATATTCAGAGAGGATTTTTGAATTGTTACCTAGAAATAGACTTGCATTCAGTGAAAAAATAAAAGTTAACTTTGTGTGTATTTCAAAATTTTTAAGGGGGACAACTTGACTTTGGCAATATATATTTAACATGTAATTTTTCATATCCTTTTTAGGCTCCAAAGAAACACTTACAAAATGGAATTATCCGTGGATACCAGATAGGTTATCGGGAGTACAGTGCAGGAGGCAATTTCCAGTTCAACATCATCAGTATTGATACCACAGGGGACAGTGAAGTTTATACACTGAATAACCTGAAAAAATTCACCCAATATGGCATGGTAGTCCAGGCTTGTAACCGGGCTGGAATAGGACCTTCTTCTCAGGAAATCATCACCACAACTCTTGAGGATGGTAGGTCCTTGACAAACTGCTATTTTGAGTCACATTATTTATTTATTTATTTATGCCTTATTACATTTGCTGTTGTGATTATTGTAGAGTGGATAGTAGAAAACCAGTCTTCATAAATGTTAGATATAGTAGACAGCTGGATGGTAAGAGGTTAGCCAATGAGCACGTACAATTCACATTGTAAGGGATGCAGAATATATTGAGGGAATATATTCCAGCGTGGATAATATTGACTAGCTTTCATTAAGAAGCTCATTGCTCTGATGTTGTCACATTTGCAATTTTGTGACCTCATTGTAGCTTCAAAGTGCACTTTGAGATACTAAGAAGTATAGCTCAGAAAGGTAAAGTGATACTGTTAATTTTGTAGACTTATTTTGTTTTCAAATTAGTCTGCTGTGAAAACAGGAGCTCTTGTATTACATCTTGTCAACCTAAAAAGGGAGAGGTGTTTTTCAAGGATATCCAAACTAATGAGAGAAAAATCATCATTTCAGACAAAATGTGAACTGTCTAATCTAAGGAACAATTTAGATTTATTTTTTTTTTTAACTATGTAAAATGCACTCCTCAAACAATGAGAGGGAGTCCTCTAGTGGAAAAAGAGAATGATGCTATATGCAAAGAGAGACACAATATTTTAGAGAAGTATAACAGAAAACTCTACATATTCCTAAAAGATAGTGTAGGTCAGGTTTTCAGCTACTGTATATTAGTGTCAGTGTAATGAAGGCAGTGCCAGCTAGGAATCTGTCTTTTTATGTGTGGGAAATGGAGCAGCACATATCTACTGCTCTTGAGAGCTATAGATTTTGAGGCATATACTTCATGGAAAGCTGGAGTTTTCCATTTACTCTGAACATGTCCAGGACTGGACAGATCACCACAAGGTATCAGAAGACAGTATACACATATACATATATTTTGTATTATGATGTGTAATATTTTTTGCTAGAATCTGAATTTTCTTCAGAATCTGGCATGCATATTTACTTTTTTTTTTTTTTTTTTTTTTTTTTTTCTTTAATGTCCTCATTCAGTTTCAGGTCACTCTCAAAATTAAAGATGAGCTTTAAGCACCAAAACCTAAGACTGGAGTTATTGCTCTGATGTTAAGTGACCAAAAGGAAATGCCTTATATTTCACTGACTTTTTCCACTTTTTCTAAATGTCAGTGAAAATATTTTATGAACATTTTTCACAGTATTTTTTCTAGAAGTGGCCACTTTTCCCCTGCAATGGTTTTAGGAGATTAGAATTGTTCAGAAAGATGTCAATATGGACACAAAATTCCAAAAGTAAGTTTAAATAGTTTACAGAATATATTCTGCATATTTCAGCTTTAGGATCCATTTCAACAGACATGACAAAGAAACTATTAAAAGACTAGTCAGCTAGTGGGAAAGAGTATATCAAAAGTAATTCCAGGGAAATCAGCTGCACTTGCAGAAACCTGGAGATTGTAGCAAGAATAAAGGCCTTGCATTTTTAACAGTGTGTAACTGCTAATTAAATACTGGGTGGAGGGATAGTAATCCAAACTGAAAGTGCAGCTGAAGGGGATTCTGCTGAGAACAGTGAAGAGTGCTCTTTTATATAGATTTCTACGAAAAGGCATACATGAATGTGGTAAACATTGAGTTGTATTCATCAAATTAAAAATGATGAATATCTTCTTCCAGTACCCAGTTGCCCTCCTGGGAATGTGCAAGCCACTGCAACATCACCAGAAACAATTTCTATTTCTTGGTCAACACTGGCAAAAGAAACCCTAAATGGGATTCTGCAAGGATTCAGGGTTATCTACTGGGCCAATCTCTTGGATGGAGGTAAGAGAATTCAAACTGTCACTGAGTAACAAGTCATATATAGCATTTGTATCACTTATTCTCTGTTGTGAAGGCATTGTACTTACTTTTTTCTTTGGTTTAGAGAAAGCTTCATATACCCATGAAGGAAGCCACCTTCTGTAGAGCTTTAACATGGTAGGGGACATTGCAAAGTTGACAAGAGGGGTCTTTGAGGAAGGCTTTTACCATGAGGTTGCAACAGTCCAAAGTACCCAAAATGACTCAAGCAAATTTCATCACAGTTGCATAGCGCAGAAAGTGTCGCGTTAAGGGGTGTAGCTGATTAACCGTTACGGGCCCGGTCAGATTCAGGGTACTGAACCAGTCGGACATTCACCAAAAACACATTAACCGTCTGGGGGTCCGTTCAGACATTCACCATCAACGCATTAACGGCCTGGGGGTCCGTTCAGACATTCACCAAAAACGCATTAACCGTCTGGGGGTCTGTTCAGACATTCACCAAAAACGCATTAACCATCTGGGGGTCCGTTTGGACATTCACCAAAAATGCATTAACCGCCTGGGGGTCTGGTTAGATTCAGAACACTGAACTATCACGGATAACCACCCTCACCCTCGTTGCACTTAATGAGAGTTATCACAATGCAATCAAGTATGGTTTATTACAGCAACAGATAATCAGGTTCTTTTGGATTGCCGGCGATATTGACTGTCTGCAAAAGCAAGCTAGTATGCATGAAATACACAGGTGTTATAGGTGTTACAGGTGTTATAGGTGTTGTAGGTGTTACAGATGTTACCAGTGTTATAGATGTTATAGATGTTATAGATATTACAGGTGTTTATAGATGTTATAGATGTTACAGATGTTACAGGTGTTTACAGGTGTCACAGGTGTGCAGCCTAGAAATAAACGCGTTAAAAGGATCAAAGACTCTGTAGAGATTTATAAGCAAGTATTCAGATCTCACCCAAAGGCGTCCCAATGGGGGGGGAAGAGAGGCTCAGCCCGTCGACTGATCCCAGGAGTCAGGAGGTCCTAAGGATGTTGTCCTCGGGATGGTATCTCCCCTGACGGTGGTATCTTCCCTAACATCCCCTCTCTCTTGGGCCAATTTATATTATTTTCTATCTTTTAGGTGGAGCTTGAGTGGCTCTAGTCAAGCATATCTTAGTTATGATTGGTGTAAAGTTTTCCCGTCTCCGTTTAAAGTAATAGGCTCCGAGAAATTCAGAGCGCATGCTCAGTGAGGGGTGGTCACACCTTGGAGGCGGGTAGCTTTTGGGATGGAGGTGTGTTTTGGTATTATAATGATATTATAATGAGCAAAAAGTACACTAGGGTACAGCATTTGTCAAAACATGACAGGTCTTTGGCTTAGGGTGGCAAAAAGTGCAGCTTTGTGCACAAGAACAATCGAGGCCCCACCTGATTACAGAGCCTAGCCGTGGTGTCTCCACTCCACTCTACGCTCCGTGCTGTTCCTTAGAGCTAGCACACCAAGTTTCCCCAGCGCGATAGCATCTAAGGTTGGGAGCCTAGGAAACACTCAGGTAATGCAGTTATGCCCTACCCTGAAAGCCTCTTCAATGCTGTACCTTTTCCTTAAAATGTGAATGTTAGTTTTATTTTCCTAGTTACTTCAGGCATTTACACCACAGAAAGTCTTTCCTAAAGAATGATAGAAAGCTAGAACACACTTGCCTAATCCCACATTGTATTTTAGCTTGCCTAGTTATCTGGCCTCTGTTGGTATGGCAAAGGTAACTTGGACCGGAAAAAATAACCCCAAGGCCTTTTGCTACTGCTGGTAATGCCAGTCAAAAATATTTGGGAATAAGCCACCAGATTCCTTTGTATATTTAAACATAAAGATAAAAAATATATTAGAAGCATACAAACAATGCAGACATGACTGACATAAAACTAAATTTTTTCAGTGATGCCTGCAGTATTTGGAACAGATCTTAAGTGAATATTATGAGTACACATCTAAGCTCCTACGTGATGTCTTAGAACATGATGAAAAAATATGATGTTCATGTAATGTCTTTTTGAGTTTTATTTTCTGTCCTAAATATGTTCCAAGCTTTTTTGCCGTATGGGTTGTAGTTCTTAGCCTGTTGCAAAAACAAATAATATGAAGTGCATAATCTTTCTGTGAATAAATCTGATTTTACTGTGCTTAAATCTATTGTTAGCCGGTATTACTGCCATCAAGTGCTTTGCAGAAGTACTTGATACATATTTTAAAACAGAAGCTTTTTTTTTTTGTTGTTTCTTACAAGAAAAGTTATTTCTTAAAACTGGAAACACTATGAAAATAGCTGACTTTCTCATTTTTTTGCATTTGATAATATATAATATTTTAATATGTAATAATTTAGCATATGCAATTCAATATATAATAATTCTGTAACAATTTATAATAATCTCTTCTTGTTATCTGTTTTTTATAAAAATTCTTATAATTTGTAGAAATTTTCGGTTTTTTAAAAATATGAAAAATTTTGATACTGAAAACTGGATCTTCTTTGAACTGTAAGAAGTCAGAACACAAAGGAATTTATTTTAATTGAATATAATTCATTGCTATTTTGCAAAAATGAAACATTATGTCTCTGATATGATTTTCAGTCCCCAAGATTTTTACAGTAGGTACTGATAGCTGGGAAAAGGCTGACCTACCAAATAATTCAAATTCCTTTTTATTCTATAGAGCTAGGAGAAATAAAGAATGTCACCACCACACAGCCATCGCTGGAGCTTGATGGTCTGGAAAAATATACCAACTACAGCATACAGGTGTTGGCTTTCACACGAGCCGGAGATGGAGTGAGAAGCGAACAAATTTTCACCCGCACTAAAGAAGATGGTAAGGAGTAAAACACTTTCTATTCCCACTTCCACAAGATGCTTGCATGCCTCAGGCTTTCAAAATAATGCAAATATTGTATAGAAACAGCCAGAGTGATATTTCTGTCTGAAGGTTTTGAATTGGGAGTGTGTGGAGAGCAGTCTGCACCCACAACTTTTAAAACAATCTCAGTGTTTCCAAGACTCCAGTTCAAGTTAGCCAGAAGTTTGTAGATAATTCTAATGATGTGAACAGGTTTGTCTCTATTTTTGTCCTGAAATACTTTAGGATTTTATATGAGAGTTTTGAGAGTTTTTGAGTTGATTTATTCAAAATGATTGAAAATGGAGAAAGGTTGAAAGACTATTCTGGGACTTTCATGCATAACTTATATGCATCTAAGAAGACCTTCTTCAGTATAACAAAAATTTCCTCCAAACACCTCTTCTTTCAAAAGTAAAATGGAGGACAAAAATCTTCTGCCATTTTTCATAGACCAGATCATGGAAACTGTAAGTCCTAATGTTGAAAATTTATGAAATTCTTTACTGAAAAAAAAAAAAAAAAAAGTTTCATAAGGTCTTTTCTATAACTTTAGGTATGGAAATACAGAAATCAGTTCAGATTGTCTCAGTGGGATGCCACATACTAGGCTATTTCTCAAGGACCACAATTTCAAATTCAGGTTGTGAATTTGAAAGGCCCAATTTCAAATTGGGGTGGGGGAAGAGTGCCCAAATACTTCAGCAAAAACTTTAGAAAATCTGTGTGCTATTAGATAAGAAGTTCTTGGCAGAACTAAACATTCACGCAGTCCTAGCAATGAAGTTACCTAACTAATATTGGATTGGAAAATTCTCCTGTGAATTATGAAATGTTTTTTTTAAGGAAATTAGTCAATAGATTTTTCATTGTTACTCATCCAGTTTACCGGTCATTCATGAACATATGAATATATTTTAGGTTTTTTTTTAATTACTTTTAATAAGATCTACAGAAGCGCATAAGGGAGTAAATTCAGTGATTAACTGGTTGGTGAATGTTATGATTTTTTTCCAATAAAGTATTAAGGGATTCATTCTAAAATTTACTTTCATTGGAAAGCTGTAGATGTAGTTGTATCCAAGGGGTATAATACAAATCAGAATTGGACTTCTAAACGTTTTTCTCACATTATCACAATTTCCAATTGGAAGTGTTTCTGTGTCTATTGTTCCCTCTCCCTGTCACATACACCATTCCATCTCCACTGATCTGTCTCCAGTTCAAAACAGTTCTGAAGCACTTTTTCTGAAGTCCTCCCCATTCCCCCCCCTTTTTTTTTTCCACTTTTCTTAATCCTCTTCTGCCTAGTTTGCTTCTCCCTAATTCCAGGTGGCTCTTTTGCTCTCTCTCTTTCCAAGATCAGACAGATCCTGAGATCTGGGAGGCACATAGTCTCTGCCTGTGTTTGGCTGCTGTGCAACAGCTCATCTCTCATTTTTAATCCCTCTGGCAGTGAAGCCAGTAGTTCAGCAGTAATTCACCCTGAGGCAGTGTGACTAACCTTTTCAGATGTTTTGTGATGTCTCACAGTAGTTCCACTCATCAAATCTTTTGTCCAGAAAAACTAAACTGAAAGGTGTTGCCAGAAAATGCAATGATTTCATGTTTTGCTTCAGCTTCACAATTTTTTAAGAGCAATAAAGGTCTAGTATGGAAAATGCATAAAGGGCTGCCATTAAAAATATGGTCAAGCCCAAATCCCACAACTAAACATCCTTTAGGCTATGGAAGCTAAATGGGAAAAGAGCACTCATATTGCCAAAGTATACATGTATGCATCTAACAGGTGCCTCAGTCCTCAGGAAGAGCAGGCATTTCTTCTGTAATCTTCAGTGAAAAAAAGAGGCTCCTGTGGAGGATTATTCAATAGGCCTAATTTCAGTCCATCTAAAAGATCCTGCTCTAAAGTTAGTTTTGAGTAGCCTCTCATAATGAGGAATATAAGTAACTGAAATCTTAACACAGCTTAGATATGGAAACCTTGTAGTTCTGCTCCCAGACCTTTTCTAGTTAAAAGTATGACACAAAATATTCTACCCTCCTCTAATAAAAGTTTGTTAATCTGAGTCATTTTTGAGTAGTTTCCAAGCCCTCTGCATCATTATTACTATGAGGCCATCTCACACCATTGATTTCTTTTCTTTTTTTCATTTCCTTTAGATTAGGGGAAACTTTTCATTGTAAAATCAATGGTGCAGCATGTTCCCTCACCACTGTTGAAAGGCAGATCATAAACTCCTGTTACTTTCCTGCTGGTGTTCAGCTTAGAATCATCAGCCCAAAATTTCTTTAGCAGGCCCAAAATCTCCAATGTGGCAAAATAAGCATGTCCCAGGGAATAAAGCAGTCGGTCTGGGTAAAATGAATTTAATGCTTCAATTTTGTATAACATTTGATTCTGATTTTAGACACCAGAGGTCAGAGACCACTGCTGATCAGCTTACAAAAAGGGAATAGTTGTAGCAAATAGCAGGAAAGGAGTTTTCTTCTAAATGTGATCATGTTTGGACTTTTTTTTTTTTTTTTTTTTAATCCCCATTAACCTTCTGAAAAAGAAACTGCTTTTCTAGAAGTCCCTTTTGGCAGAAAAATAAGTGAAACATAAATGTCCAACTTTTAGGAACTGATTGTGGTTTTGTCACTTTGCACAGAGTTTCTAATAAGCTGGTTCTCTTCTTCATCTGAGAACTTATTTTACTAAATCATTGAAAATTTACATAGTTCATCAAATTTTCTTCCTCTCAGTGTTCAAAGTATGGTCTCAAAAGCTACCCCACTTGGTAGCGATGAGGATGACAAATTCCTTCTGGTTCTGCACTGCGAATGAAATATTGTGAAGTTGTAATTGAGCTTCACATACAAGCCGGACACATCAGCCAACAGCTTGGCTGGCAGAAGCACATATGAATTTGTACAGAAGGGAGCATTGGAGGACATGGCCTCCAGAACCCCATCCCAAGGAAAGCTTCCTGCAATTGGCAATTTTTCCTGGCACAGTTGCTTCTGATTTAGTGCCTGGTAGAGGTTTGTGTGATGCAGGAGGATGCATGTTTCTTTTTTACATTGGTTTCTTTTCAGAGGTTGCATATCATATCTATATGTTTTATTTTCAGAGGTCTCTGACTTTATTTTATTGACTAACAAAAGAAAGTACAAAACAATAAGTGATCCCCTTGTCAACTGGCAGAATTTGATAGGAATGGTCTAATTGATAGAGGCCAGTTAAAAGGGAATGAGGGATGGACAGCATCTGTGAATGTATTTTAGCTAACATACATCTAAATTGCAGATGGAATATTTATATGAACATAGACACCACTGGAAAATGTTGGGATTTTATTTTGTTTTGTTTTTCATAAATGTAACATTGCATAGGATGGTCTTGTGTAGTTTGGTTTTCTGATATATTGGTGATATCACTCTTAGAAGCACAGCACTTAGTGCAGTTGCCTCCCTGCTGTGCAGTACTGTGAAGAAAAATGGTGATAATCTCACTGCTTATGGAAAGGGGAATGAGAAAGTTCCTGGAGCTCCTCCCCATTATCCCACACATCTAAATACACTGTTCCCTGGACTAGTCGTATCAGTATAATTGCTTTTCTCTGCGTTTGCATTTCAGTTGCAGTGTTAAGAATACAAAGTGTTCTCCTCCACATGAAAGCTGTATGCTATTTCTGTGTCTCTCAAAACCTTGTTAGCTGGAGAATGAGAATTTAAAATCCTTGATCTTAAATTTGCCAAATCTGCTATGGAAGAAGGAAAAGTCAGCTAAAAGAAGTTCTCAGTGCTCAGCCCAGTTTTTTCTCCATCTTCTTATCACTGTTTTACCCCTGGTGACCAAAGAAAAAAGAATCTCGTATAGAATACATTTAGCTTGTCTTTTTCAGGATCTGTGGGAATTAGTATTCTAAATAAAGACTCTGTAGAGCTCAGTGAGACAGCCCAGGTGTCTTACTGCTGGGGTCTCAGTATGGCTGAGCAAAGCTACAGGGTGCAATGAGAGAAAATGTTTTGTTAGCATAGAAAGATGTTTCTTTTCTCACCAAGGAAAGGTAGGCACCACATTCCCCCAGCACAACTTCTTCAGATTTGAAAGGAAACCATGTTTAGTAACAAATGTTTCAGCTAGTGCTGCGTTAGCTCATAATAATCTTGTTTAGGTCAAGGGAATGACGATGAACAATGACTTTACCCTCCGGACTGAGGACAGAGGTGGTCTGTAAGACATCAAATGAAAGCCTGCAGAATTCTTGCCAATGAAATATAAATGCTTCCTCACATGCTTTCATTTCCACGTGTGCAACATAGCAAACATAAGTACTGCAACAAAAAGAGTAATAAAGGAATATTTGGAATAATTTTGGCAGCTGCCAAAACTGTTACCCAATTCCATTCCCTGCACCGGAAAGGGTCCTCAGATTAGAAAGGGTTCAGAAATTTGACTATATGGCTACTTGAGTTCTTTCTAGCCTCCCTTTCTGCTAGTCTCTATACCAAACAGAAATACTGTCCAATGACAAGTAATACCTTCCACATGTGTCCATTGACTGGAAAATGCTAGATGAATACTGAGTTAATCCCTCAACAGCTGACAGCCACAACCAATTACCATCAGAACCTGTCCCTATAGATCACACCCTAATTTAACAATAAATTACTTTAACCTCATACATCTATTTGCAGTGATTTCCAGAAAACATTACCAACCGTAAAGAAATCCTCCAGTGGGTAAAGTAATTACCCTGGAGAGCTAGCTTTCACTCTTCAGCAGCAGGAGCAAATAGCATTTCTAATGAACTGGGTATAAATAACAAGTTGAATGCTGTCAAGCATCAATATTTACTCTGCATTGGATAGAACTGCTAACTGAATTAGCCCCTTTGCAGCAAGGGGCTGGGTTTGCATGCAATTATAATCATGACATTCTCAGTTGATGCTTTATTAGCTGTCTCAACACATTATAAATAGAAAATGCATATTCAGAAATGTTGCACTGAGTAGTGCTTATCCATCAGTTTTCTTGCATCTTCCACTAGTACCTGTGCAGACATAAATTTGAAGGTTTCTTTATATGATTTTTACAATCTGAAATAGTTAGCTACATAGCTAAGCAAAGTTAGGTCCCAGACAGTCTGACTTCTTTTTATAAGCAAATTTTTGTACCAGCATAATATCTATTTATTTAAATGAGGTAGAACAAAGATTAAGGACCACCTATAAAGATGAGCTTGCTGGAGAAGGTTTTGTCTATCTGTAGTACACAGACAATGTTCTTAGTTAATGTAGAGAAAGTTGATCGAGCTCTGGAATTGTTATTTTACCAGAAAATCTAATGTTCTGCTTGTTTTATTTGAAATTTAACAAAAATATGAAATTCCTCATGACCCAAAATGTCTGCAAGAAGAGAATCCATCAAAATGTTTAATTTTGTCTTTAATACCACATGTAATAATTTTCATACAGCATATCTATTTTAATAATTTACCATAAATATTCTGCACATGCAACATTAAAATATCTTCCAAATTGTTATGATTGTAAATCTATTTTAAAGTATTCTCCTCTCAGTCTTTATTTATTTTTTCCAGGAAACTTTATTTTACCCTTCCCACTTGGTTTAAGTACAAGCTTATATGTACATGTAACTTCATGGGTATTCTAGCATGCAGTTTTGTTCACATACAGGAGCAACTGCAAAGTTAGATAAGACTATACAGCATAACATAAGCTTGAAAAATAAACAATGCTCATGAATTTAAAGTCCTTCTCAAAGTGCAAGTGTGCAAAGAGTTAGGATTATGTACCAAGAATTTAACATTTCCTAGGTTAAGTATTTTCCAGTTTCAGAGAGAGTCGTTTTTCTTTTTGTCAGTTTTCAATAGCTTATAAAGATAGCTAGTACTAATAGCAAAATAAATATATGCTCACATACTGCAGTGTTAGATACATGTCTGAGCTGTTGAGGGCAAGGCTAGAGGAAGGAGACTGTGAGGCCATATGGCTGCTCGCACATTATGCTACTGGGTGTACCTGGGTCACATCAGGCAGTGCTAATTGCACAGGAATACAGCTCATTTGCTCTCCACTTCATTAAATTCACAGCTCTACTGTGTATAGCCATTAAGCTGTTCACATGCCTATTATTTATACGGCATATAATCATTTGGCATGAGTCATGCCTTCCAAATTGAGCTAACATTTACAGTATTATGTTGTTTGGCAATTTTCACTGGCCAGAGCTGATGCAGTTTCATGTATTCAAGATGGGGGTGATGCTACACAGAAGTTTATCTGTCAGTGGCAACTTCTTCTTTGGGGCTCTCTAAAGCAGAGGCTTTCCGCTCCCTCTAAAGGAGAGGCTTTCTCCTCCTACAGAAAGGGGAATAACCCTTCAAACCCTCTCCTCCAGCATGGGCAGTGTGGAGGCTGCTTCTTAGTGCAGGGTATCCCCCTCAATCCAGAGGGGCAGGGTTACCAAAGCAGCATGCTTCTCTGGCCCTCTCTAACACAGCTTTTTTCTCCAGTTCCAGGTCCTCCTGCTGGCGTTAAAGCAGCTGCATCTTCAGCTTCCACCGTCTTTGTGTCCTGGCTCCCTCCCCTCAAGCTCAATGGCATCATCCGGAAATACACCGTATTCTGCTCACATCCCTATCCCACAGTAAGTCCCACAGCACAGCAACTGAAAGGAAGCACAGATTTGCAGAGCTAAAACTGTATTTGCAGATGTTCAGTGCTTGATATTTTCCTTGTCACTTACTTTCTTGCCATTTGTTTTTGTTGATTTTGGTGGTGCTTTTTTGTTTTGTGTTGTTTGTTGTTGTTGTTTTCTCTAAGAGTAAAGGGGGATTCTGGGGCTAAGAAGTTAGTTTATTTTTTCCCACCTATCAAACTTTTACAGTACTTAAAATATATTGCAGAGTTCTGACTTACAAAATGTTTCCTAAACAGGATCAGCTGCAAGATTTGTAGAGCTCTGTTATATCTGGCAACATGTATTTATGTTCCTAATTGCTGAATTGGATTTGTGTTTTCATCTTACTTTCATACCTTTTTGGCCTGGGTATTCATGCGTGAAAGAGCGTAATGACTTATGAACAAACATATTTGCTTGTGAATAAGCTTATTTGTGGCAGCAGTATTTGCTCATTCTAGGTTTACACACTTACTTCCTGAGAATGCGATGAGAAAAATTGAATCGATTATCAGGCATCTTTTTCTCTGAATCACAAAAGAATCTAGCTATCATCAAACACAAGGGTCAACCATTCTTTTTAAATAGCAATGCATATTTATTTTAATACGCTTTGACAAATAATGTATTTAAGCTTTATCCGAGGTTTTGATTCAGCTTTTAAGTAGGGGTTCCCATCAAATGTGGTTTGATGCAAGTTGGAAAATGTAATCTTAGTTTAATAGACAATAAAGGTATTGTTCCACTGCTAGTAAGAGTTTGACAGGAAACTTCCAGTTGTGCCTCAGGATTGTTTTCAAAGCTTGCTGAAACAGTAGAAGGCCTGACATATGTCTGCATGGCACCTTGCAAGCAGACACAGCCTCACACAGCCCACTCTTCTACCAAGTGAACTAATTCTGCAAGTACTCAAGGAGGGATGGAACGAAAACAACATGTGAACTGATGGCTAAGCTCAAACTCATACATTCTGCTGTAAACAACATTTATTGGTCATTTATTAGGCTCAGGACTTGAGATCATTGCTTTACGTATGATTTGGGAGTGCTGATTCCTAACTCTATTAATTTAATAATTGTAACTGTGCAAAACAAAATGTCTTGACTGTATGGTTAAAGTGCAAACTGACCAGAGATTTTTCTATCGTGGCTCATACATTTCTATGGTGTGCAGTCAGTTAAAGAGGTCACATTTTACAGAACTGGACCTTGCTTTTATGGCTTTCATCAGAGTGGAAAGTAAATGCTTCACCAGTGGTTGGAAGGAACGCCAGATGGTGCTGCTGGCTTTTGTTAGCTACTTAACCACACAGAAAGCTGCAGTGTTTCTTTTTTTTTTTTTTTTTTTTGCTCTCCAATTTGCTGCTTTTTCATCTACAGAACTACCTTTTCATGACTACTTATTGTATGGGTATATTTTGGAGTACCTCAGAACAAAATGTGATAGATGATGACAGGAACACTTACATTTTTTGCTTGACCTGTACTGAATTCTACTTGTATATTTTTGTGATGTATATTATAGGGTGATGAGAGGTTGTCATTGTATTCCATAGCCCACAGTAGAAGCACTTGGAGATGTTTGCAGTTTTTATTAATTACTGGTATACACTTACATAGTTATCCTACTGCTACCTGTGTGCTTGAAGGGGTGTGTGTGCATTTATATCTGTGAAGACAGTCCCTGTACTATTTCTTAGTAGTGTTTCACAGATCAGCATAAAGGGAGGCTTTACAGAGCTGGTCTGTATCAGTCCTGTGTCATGAGCAATGCAGTGATCATACTCAGTTATCTGTTTCCAGAAGCCAGGTTGCACTTATCTTTAAGTGCAAGACTGCAGGACACATTTAACATAGGACCCCTCACCCACAATTTTATTTCTAACAAAATGCTTTGTTATCTTTAATCCATAAAAGGATTGTTAAATAAAAAATATATTTATTTTAGTAGAGTTACTTTATGAGCTAGTTTTACAGTCGAACAAGTGTGCTGCAGAGGTGCTTGCGTGCCAGCACTCCTGTGCAAGTGTGGTCTATGTATCCCAAGGAAGTTCTTGTATTCACTGTTCATAGAGACAAGCAGCTGACAGAGAAAATGGTCTTAAATTAAGTTGGGGAGGGGAATAAACAGAAGACCTATTTCCTCATCAATTCTCCTGCCACCATAGATTTTAAATGTTGTAGTTGGAGACATGGAGCTATATAAAATTCCTGAACAGACTTCTTCCCTCAGTCAAAGCCTTAGTAGCAAGATAACTTTGCTAAATATCTGCCATTTAAATAGCAGCACTGGTGAAGTGAAAGAGAAAAGAGCAATGGTAAATGAAAACTTATGGGGAAGTTATCATCTTTGCAGATTAAATTTTACAAACAGTATGTGGCTGCTGAGAACAAGTCAGTACAGTACACTTCAGACAATGTTCTTTGGCTAACAAAATTGTCAAATTTCTTTATTATAAAAATGTTCCTGTGGCACTTATGTCACCATAAGGAAAACAAATTAATTCTGTTGGTGATATTGTGCACATTTTTACTACAAAGTACAACCCTTATGAACTTGAGATACTCTAAGATGAAGATTTGCTGTCTCCTGCACAATTCAGTTTGCTTTGCAAGGGTAGAAGTTAATAAGACTTTTGCTGCCCCTGTTTAACTATCTTGAATCTCAAGGACAATATCTGCCTAGGATGGTTCAAGCAAGTAAGACTGTGTGGAAAAATAAAAATTATTCTCCACTACAGTCTATTCTGTAGGAAAGATAAAGGGCAAACAAGGATCCAATGTTACCCTGTTTATATGTGTTGTCTATATTATTATATAGACATTATTACATGTATGTAATAATGTATTACATGTATTTACACAACAGGTTTGAGGCCCTAGAGATTGAGAGGCCGGTGCGTGAGGAAGAAGTAGCAAGTGTTCCCAGGAGGATGCCTAGGGCGAGGAGGTCGACTCCACGCCTCAGGACTGACTCCACCAGGAAAGACAGGAGGGTTATTGTTGTTGGAGACTCGATTCTTAGGGGAACAGAGGGCCCTATTTGTCGGCCTGACCCTACCCGTAGGGAAGTCTGCTGTCTCCCTGGGGCCAGGGTCAGGGACGTTGCCAGGAAGCTTCCCAACCTGGTACGCCCCTCTGACTATTACCCTCTTTTGATAGTCCAGGCGGGCAGTGACAACATCGAAGAGAGAAGCCTGAAGGCTATCAAAAGAGACTTTAGGGGACTGGGTCGGTTAGTGGATGGAGCGGGAGTGCAGGTGGTGTTTTCATCCATCCCTACGGTGGCAGGGAGGGGTTCAGAGAGGACACGGAAAGCCCACCTGTTAAACACGTGGCTCAGGGGCTGGTGCCAATGCAGAAATCTTGGGTTTTTTGATCATGGGGCACTTTACTCAGCACCTGGCCTGATGGCCGCAGACGGGTCCCTATCTTTTAGGGGAAAAAGGATCCTGGGCCAGGAGCTGACAGGGCCCATTGAGAGGGCTTTAAACTAGGTAGGAAGGGGGATGGGGCTGAAGCTAGGATTGTTGGGGCTGTGCCAGGGGGAACGATGGCAAGGCCGAAGGATAAGGCAATGGCCCAGCTGAAGTGCATCTACACCAATGCACGCAGCATGGGTAACAAACAGGAGGAGCTGGAAGCCATCGTGCGGCAGGCAGGCTACGACTTGGTTGCCATCACGGAGACGTGGTGGGACCAGTCTCATGACTGGAGTGCTGCAATGCCTGGCTATAAGCTCTATAGAAGGGACAGGCAGCACAGAAGGGATGGTGGTGTGGCTCTCCATATTAGAAAGTCTTTCGAGGTTGTAGAACTCGAGGCTGGGAACGACAAGGTCGAGTCCCTTTGGGTTAGGATCGGCAGGGACAACAAGGCTAGTGTCCTGGTCGGGGTCTGCTATAGACCGCCGAACCAGGATGAGGAGATGGATGAGGAGTTCTACAGGCAGCTGACAGAAGTTGCAAAATCGTCAGCTCTTGTACTCGTGGGGGACTTCAACTTCCCTGACATATCCTGGAAGCACAACACAGCCCTGAGAAAGCAGTCTAGGAGGTTTCTGGAGAGCGTGGAAGATAGCTTCCTGACGCAGCTGGTTAGTGAACCTACCAGGGGTGGTGCCCCGCTAGACCTTCTCTTCACAAACAGAGAAGGACTGGTGGAGGATGTGATTGTCGGGAGCTGTCTTGGGCAGAGTGACCACGCAATGGTGGAGTTCACTATTCTTGGCGAGGCCAGGAAGGGGACCAGTAAAATCGCTGTATTGGACTTTCGGAGGGCTGACTTTGAGCTGCTCAGGACACTGGTTGGTGGAGTCCCTTGGGAGGCGGTTCTGAAGGGCAGAGGGGTCCAGGAAGGCTGGGCACTCTTCAAGAGGGAAATCTTAATGGCACAGGAACGGTCTGTCCCCAAGTGCCCAAAGATGAGCTGGCGGGGAAGAAGACCGGCCTGGCTCAACAGAGAATTGTGGCTTGATCTTAGGAGAAAAAAGAGGGTTTATAAGCTTTGGAAAAGTGGGCAGGCCACTAGGGAGGACTTTAAGGATGTAGCGAGGCTGTGCAGGGACAAAATTAGGAAGGCTAAAGCTCATCTGGAGCTCAATCTGGCTACTGCCGTTAAAGATAACAAAAAACATTTCTATAAATACATCAACACAAAAAGGAGGACTAAGGAGAATCTCCATCCTTTACTGGATGAGGGGGGAAACTTAGTTACAAGAGATGAGGAAAAGGCGGAGGTGCTCAATGCCTTCTTTGCCTCAGTCTTTAGCGGCAATACCGGTTGTTCTCCGGATACTCAGTACCCTGAGCTGGTGGAAGGGGATGGGGAGCAGGATGTGGCCCTCCCTATCCATGAAGAACTGGTTGGTGACCTGCTACGGCACTTAGATGTGCACAAGTCGATGGGGCCGGATGGGATCCACCCAAGGGTACTGAGAGAACTGGCAGAGGAGCTGGCCAAGCCACTATCCATCATTTATCAGCAGTCCTGGCTATCGGGGGAGGTCCCAGTTGACTGGCGGCTAGCAAATGTGACGCCCATCTACAAGAAGGGCCGGAGGGCAGAACCAGGAAATTACAGGCCTGTCAGTTTGACCTCAGTGCCAGGGAAGTTCATGGAGCAGATCCTCCTGAGAGTCATCATGCAGCACTTGCAGGGCAAGCAGGCGATCAGGCCCAGTCAGCATGGCTTTATGAAAGGCAGGTCCTGCTTGACGAACCTGATCTCCTTCTATGACAAAGTGACGCACTGGGTGGATGAGGGAAAGGCTGTGGATGTGGTCTACCTTGACTTCAGCAAGGCTTTTGACACCGTCGCCCACAGCATTCTCCTCAAGAAACTGGCTGCCCTAGGCTTGGACTGGCGCACACTTCGTTGGGTTAGAAACTGGCTGGATAGCCGGGCCCAAAGAGTCGTGGTGAATGGAGTCAAGTCCAGTTGGAGGCCAGTCACTAGTGGCGTCCCCCAGGGCTCGGTGCTGGGGCCGGTCCTCTTTAATATCTTCATCGATGATCTGGACGAGGGCATTGAGTGCACCCTCAGTAAGTTTGCAGATGACACCAAGCTATGCGCATGTGTCGATCTGCTTGAGGGTAGGAAAGCTCTGCAGGAGGATCTGGATAGGCTGCACCGATGGGCTGAGGTCAACTGCATGAAGTTTAACAAGGCCAAGTGCTGGGTCCTGCACCTGGGGCGCAATAACCCCAAGCAGAGCTATAGGCTGGGAGAGGAATGGTTGGAGAGCTGCCAGGCAGAGAAGGACCTGGGAGTGATGGTGGATAGTCAGCTGAATATGAGCCAGCAGTGTGCTCAGGTGGCCAAGAAGGCCAACGGCATCCTGGCTTGTATCAGGAACAGTGTGACCAGCAGGGCTAGGGAGGTGATCGTCCCCCTGTACTCAGCTCTGGTGAGGCCGCACCTCGAGTACTGTGTTCAGTTTTGGGCCCCTCGCTACAAGAAGGACATCGAGGTGCTTGAGCGGGTGCAGAGAAGGGCAATGAAGCTGGTGAGGGGCCTGGAGAACAAGTCCTACGAGGAGCGGCTGAGGGAGCTGGGCTTGTTCAGCCTGGAGAAGAGGAGGCTCAGGGGCGACCTTATCGCTCTCTATAGGTACCTTAAAGGAGGCTGTAGCGAGGTGGGGGTTGGTCTATTCTCCCACGTGCCTGGTGACAGGATGAGGGGGAATGGGCTTAAGTTGAGCCAGGGGAGTTTTAGGTTAGATGTTAGGAAGAACTTCTTCACTGAAAGGGTTGTGAGGCATTGGAACAGGCTGCCCAGGGAAGTGGTGGAGTCACCATCCCTGGAAGTCTTCAAAAGACGTTTAGATGTAGAGCTTAGGGATATGGTTTAGTGGGGACTGCTAGCGTTAGGTCAGAGGTTGGACTCGATGATCTTGAGGTCTCTTCCAACCTAGAAATTCTGTGATTCTGTGATTCTATGTACAACTTTCTCTTTTTTATTCTGCAAATACAGAAAAAATACAGAGCTATGAGTACTGATGTATTTACATACAAGCTGTCAGCTGGCCCTAAGTGCTAATTGAGTTAGATTGCTCTTTCTCAGCCTGGAAAATTGCAGTCTAAGGTCAGTTAAAAAGCAACATGGAAAGAAACGTGGCATGTGCTGAAGGTAGAAGAACAAAGGCTCACTGCTGCAGGAAGAGCTGGGAAAGCATTGCGACAGATACAGAAAGCAGGGAAAGGTTAAGACATGAGTAAATATAGATCAGCTATATAATTATATAATTAGAGTGTCAACAACCACTATGGCATCACTCAGTAAGAAATACACCTTAAAATCTATTTTACTGCCTTGATTAGAAAAATGCTGTTGTTTTTGTGGTTGGGATTTTGCTTTTTTTTTGTTTCTTTTTGTTTGGGGAGTGGGGTCATTAGACAAGCAGTTATTCGTTCATCAGCTGTTCAGTCATAGGATCAGACGTGTTAAATGGGCTTATCCTGGTGGTTCTGATGAAGCAGGTCATTAAACTGTGCATTGGTCTTCTGCTCCCTCTATGTGATGCCTAGAGATTAATGGAAAGGAGTCATGTAAGTAGAACTGTGCTATAAAAAGACAATAAAGGGAGACTGCTTTCCTTCTCAGTGATTTTCCTTTTCAGGATACTGTCAGTTGGTTCTTGTCTTCATTCCACTCATATTAAGATATGGAATAAGATGACCTTGCTATCACTCTCTGATTTCCTGGTAGTGAAAGCTAAAAGCAGAACTTGTTTAGACAACTGTGCATATAAAGTGTCCTGATGTGAAAGACATACAATTCTGCCAATGGCCTAAAATGCCATACTTCTTTTACTGGAATCTTTCCCACTGTATAACTGAGGAGACATCTTGGTGGCATTCTTATGTGCAAGTCTGAAAAAAAGAAATACATTATCTCTCTTGGTGTTTGGTTTCAGTTATTATATATGTATGTTGCATGGATCTGGACTGCCATTTTTAATCTTTTATAGAATAATAGGAAAATTTAGATTGGAAGGTACTTCTGGATTTCACCTCGTCACCCTTCTGAAAGCGAGTTTAATCACATCAGATTGCTCAGACCATTTCCCATGTCAAAAATGGTTTCCAACCCTGCAGCTTCATGAAGAGCATGGCTCCGTCTTCTGTGTGTCATCTGATCAAGTATCTGTAGGCAGCAATAAAGTCTCTCCTGAGCCTTGCCTTCTTAAGGCTGACAGACCCAGATAGCTCAGCCTGTCCTGGTATCTATGTCCTGCACTCCAGCCTCCTGAATATTGCCTGGCAACCCTGTTCTGTACTTGCTCCAGTATGTACATGTCATTTTTTTCCTGGAGAGCCCAAGATTGGACACAGTACGTAGATGCAGTCTCACAAGTGCAGAGTGGAGGGGAAGAATCACCTCCCTGGATCAGCTGGCCTATACCATTAGGAATGAAGAGCTGCTAACACCAGGCCTGTTTGTCTGCAGAGCTGCCTCTTGGACATTTGGCCACCAGGTAGTATTGGTTCATGGAGTTATTCCATCCATGATTCAGGTCTTTGTATTTGATTTCTGAACTTCATGAGTCTCTGGTCAGCCTGTCTAGGTTGCTCTGAACAACAGCCCTGTTCTCCAGCATATAAAATATTCCCCCCAGTTTTGAGTCATTCACTTACTTGCTGAGAGTGTACTCTATTCTGTCACTAATGAAAACATTAAACAGTATTGGTCCCAAAAAACGATCCCTGAGGGATGCAACTAATTACTGTCCTGTACCTGAACTTCATACCTCTGATCCCAGGAATGTGGACAATTTTCAGCTTTATTGTCTGCTACTCTATCTGGTATTTCACCATTCTGGTGACAAGGAGGCTGCAGGAGACTGGGTCAAAGACCTTGCTAAAGCCAGGGTACACAACATCCAATGCCCCTTGTTCACAGTGCAATTCACCTTATCATAGAACACAATCGGGTTTGTTAGGTGTGATTTGCCCTTGGTAAATCCAGATCAGTTGTTCCTTCCTCTCCTTCATGTGTTTAAAAATGGGTTCTAGTGGGATTTTCTCAATAACTTTATCAGGTTATTGAGACTAGGCTGACCAGCCTGTAGTTATCTGGATACTTTTTCTTGCACTTCTTGAAGATGAACATGGCATTTACCTTTTCCTAGTCTTCAGAAACTTCCTCTGATTGCCATGGCCTTTCAAATACAACCAATGTTAGCTTCACAATGGCATCTGCCACCTCCTTTATCACCTTCAGATACATCCCATTTGGTGCTATGGGTTTCTCTATGTCTAATTAAGTGATTCTTAAATGCTTTCTAACTCAATCTCCCTCTACTGTGAGTGCAGCTTCACTCCCACATACTGTCTGAGGAGATTCAGTGATCTGGAGACCTGAGTGTAAACTTTACCATTTAAAACTGGCAAACCTCACTGAGCAGTGAGTGTGTCTAAACTCTTCCTAGACTTCATCATGCTGGTTAATTACTTAAAGAATCCTTTTTTTGTTGTTGTTGCACTTCATCTGCCTTGGTTATTTCATCTCCATCTGAGCTTTTGCTTTTCTAACCTTATCCCTACGAATATGGTGTGCTTGTCTTCCTCCCAAGCAGCCTGCCCCTGCTTTCACCGTCTGTGTAACTCATGTTACTCATGTTTGAGCTCAGTTGAGATCTATGGCCTTCTGCCAAACTTTCTCAATTTCTCATATGTTACAGAAGACCGTTCTTGCATTCTGAGGATTGTCCTTGAAGACCAGCCAGCTGTCCTGAGCCCCTTTACCCTCCAGGACAGTTTCCCATGAGATCACTTCTCTGAGGATCTTAAACTCTATCCTCCTCATCACCTCAGCCAACGCTGTCGTAAACCTTCACATTTTCAGCCAGTTCTTCCTTGTTTGTAGGCAACAGATCCAACAGAGCATATCCACTAGTCAGTTTACAGATCACGTGCAAAAAGAAATGGTCTTATAACACTAGCAATCTCCTGGTTTGCTTGTTTCCAATCATATTACCCATCCAGCAGTTTCCACTATGGTTAAAGTCACTTACAACTGCCAAGGCATGTGCTTGTGGGGCTTTGTTGAGCTGCTTAAAGAAGGCCTGATCTGCCTTATCTGTAGCAGACACCTACTATAATATCACTAGTACTGGTCTGTCCTCTGATCCTGCCCCAAGACAACATTCCATGTATTCATGACACTCTTTTACACAGTGAGCAAGCTGTCCTTCACACACTCCCAGACATCTTTCCTGAAGAGTCTGCATCCCTCCATTGCAGCACACCAATTATAAGTGCTATCCACCATGCTACCACAATCTCGGTGAGGTTGTAGCTCTGCAACTATACACGGATTTCTAATTGTGTATTCTCTAGAGCTACACGGAGTAGAATACAGACATATTAAATGGGTCCTAAACCATGCAGCTCTTACAGGAGAAAGGTCAGATGCTGTCGTGTCATGTTGTCTCCTGGATACATCTGCTTTGTGCCTTGTGCTCTTCTTTGTCTGTTATAGTCACTGTCCTCAAGCACACCTACTTTGAAGTCCCCTCCACTAAGTTAGCAAGCTTGTTTGCAAAGATGTACTTTCCACACTTTGCCATATATACTTCATCCCTGCTCAATACCTCTCACTCTTTGAGGAGAGTCCTGTAGTTGTACGAGATGTTATACATTTTTATTTTTTTTTGACACAAGATTTTTCTTGCTTTTGTCTGGCAACTGCACAAATTCTTACTCCATGTGTAGTGATGTTGTATCATACTCTCTGACCCACAGCTTCTCTCTGGTCTTAAAGACAAATAAAACTCATGGAGAGCAGTACAAAAGCAATTATAAGCAGGAAGTGATTGTTGTTGTTCCGTGGAGACTTTGTGGATAAAGGTATGCTGAAAGTCTCTTAAAAGAGAGGGAAAAGTAACTGTCAGGAGAGGACTAAGCAGATAAAGTTACTGGTGAATGGAAGCTTATTTAGAGTCAGCAGAGTCTGTGAGGTTGAATTTTAAATACCTTCTCATTGATTTATGTGCTACCAGCAGTATTTATCACTGTGCATGCAAAGTACATTTCACGGCATGAAGATATTTATGTTTACTAATTCTTGTTCTTTATATAGTATAGAACTAGTCTATAATTTGGGGGGTTATTATAAAAAAAAAAACATATTTAGAATGGTATCTAGAAGATGTCCTTTTTAATACACCACACGTAGTGTTTACAGCTTTTTCATAGTTATGTCACAGCTTTGTTACCAGCTCCCAAATATAACACATTTATTCTTTTAATTGCTTTGCCAACTTTAAATTTTTGCCTATCTTATTTTTGTCATGGAGCAGATCTCAGGAGAGATGTGACAGAGTATAAATTAATTCTGCCGCTGTGCTGTTTGATGCAATTTTTAAAAGGTCTCCTTGCAAAGTCCTACTAAAACAAATTTGATATTGATTTTTTCATAAAACTCTGGTTTTGTCGCACTACCTAATCTCACATACACATATATCAGTATAGTCTAACAATAAGTCCTTGGCATCAGTTGCAGCTTATTTCAGCAGGTATGGATTTGTCCCATTCCGTATTGTACAGACAGTAGAGGACTTGGGACCAGAGGGGGTCGCACAATTTGTGGTTTGACTGAAATGCTCTGAACAAACCTGGTGACTTCTTGGGGCTACCAGAGCAGGCAGTAGAGCTACTGTCAGCCCAGAGGAGGTCTCATGACCTTCCTGTGGTTACTTGCGTGTGACACCACGTAACTGCTTCCCTGATCATGAGCCCAGGGATATAGATGAGCACTCTGGCCCCTGTGGGTTCTGCAAAAGGACAAGCAGATGGTATATATCTGTGGCTTCCAAGCAACAGAGTTCTTGGCTACATGAGCTACCTGGAGATCTAGACAGTGGACTGTCTCCTGGGCCTAGTTTCTGGAAATGGATTCACAAGTCTTTCCTGCAGGTGGGAAGGCAGGGAGCCACCTCAGCTCTTTACAAAATCTCTGTCCTTCACTTTCCAACATTTCAGTTCAGAATTAAAGAAAAAGGAAAAAAAATGTACACAGAAGATTCATTCTGTTTTGTGCACAGCTTATAACAGTTAGCTTCAATAGCACTGAGTGAGAAACATGTCATATTTCAAAACATGAGCCAAAATACCAAGACCTGATTAGAAAATGTTATATAACCAAAGTGATGTCCGTTTTCACTGAAAGTGTGAACTGGTTGTTGTTGGCAGCTCTGACAGCCTGCCTAACTGTGGAAGGAAGCAAGGCAAAAACCAGCAGATTTGAAGAAAAATAGTTGTCCATAACCCCAAGAAAAAGTCTGTAGGCAGAGTTTTACTTCTTTAGGGAATTCACTGAGAGAGCACACTCACAGGTCTGTCTCAGAGACATAGTAACTCAATCTTTGTAAAACATAGTAAAGTACTGATTTCATGTTAACCCAATTCCCCTTAGGTAAAAATTACCTATTGTAGCCCCCATTACTGATAACTTGTCGGTCAAATAAATCCTAAAGTATTGTTTCCAGGTGCAACAAAGGTCTGAGGTAGAGCAAGGTAAACAATTCTCTGATGGTGTTGTGCAAAAACTGTAGGTCTCTGTATTTCAGCCTTATAGAACTAAAAGCTTACTTTTATTACAGATGTTTTTCTATGCTCATTGTAGGCCACTTCTATACTGTTGAATGAATAAGGGTTGTGGAGCAGCTCCTGGCCCCAGGAATAGGTGACATTGACTGACAGCAGTCAACAAGGCTTAGGCCCCTTTAAAGCAGATTTGTTTTGAAGAGAGCTGTTTAAAGTAGTCCAAAAATGAGCCAGATTTCAAATTCAAAAGCAGTGTGGACCATTGTGTTCGAGGTCCTCAACATACTTCCTGGTTCTCCCCCATTTAGCAATGAAGATATAAAACTGATCATTATAGGAGGCAATGAAACCAGGGGTTCCTTATTGTGCACAGGAAAGAGCAGCATACATGTATTTATCTTTCTTGAGTCAACTTCTGTTCAGTGGTTTTGGTAGTGACCCAGATAATGAAATAGTGTGCCTATTAAATTTGCAGGAGATACAAGACTGAGGGGGATTGCAAGTACACTGGAGACAAAACTAGAATTCAGAATGATCTTGATAAATGGGGAAATTGGTCTGGGAAGAAAAATAGATAAAATTTAGTAGAGGTAAAAGTGCATGAAAATGGGTACTATGAACAACCAATTATAGAGGTAGTAGGCAGAGAGCCAGTGGCTAGATTCTTCACAGGAGGATTTTTAGGTTATTTTGTATCACAAGATGAACTTCACCTAGCATTATAATACTGTTGTGAAAAGCCAAATGCCATGCTCAGAGATTGTCAAATAGAGATTTAGAAACTGTATTTGAGAAGCCTGTGGAGCAATGGTAGATGGTACAAATGACAACAGCATATATTATTAGCAAAGATGTGATTTCTTGGAAAAGTTGAAAGCACTGGAGTTATTAAGTCATACAAAGATAACGGTACTGATGAGGAAAGGAATGACAAATCTTCATGCAGATTAAAGACTGGTGGAAATATGAAGGTTAGAATTCTCTGTGTTCCTAGTAAACTGGAAAAATAAGATATGGGCTTAAACTGCAGCAGGAAACTCAAGGTAGACTTTAAGAAAGCTTTCTAATAATAAGATTAGTTAAGCAGTGGAATAGTTCATGCAGCTTAGGGAGTTGCAGAATCTTCACTTATTGTAAATCCTCAAAATCATGTTGGACAAATATTTTTCCGAAATTGTGCAGCTATAGTTGAATCTGGCATAGAGAAGGAGGATAGACTTGGGTGAACTCTAAAGGTCCTTCAGCCATGATTCTATAGTCATATTTTATACTTAAATTTGTAGTGAAAGCACACGTGCTACTCTATGTAGTACAAATATATATATTTAATTTTAACAATCAGGCACCCAGCATTAAGGTAAATAACTCATATGTTCTCGTACTTCACAGAACACACTGCAAATCTGCCTTTCCTGCTTTGCACTCTTGTCGTAAAAGTCTCCATATGGCTTTCTTAGTTCACCTCCGTGTTTCCTCACAATTTGCAGAGAACAAGAACATATAGATCTTCAATGTGCCTACCTTACATCAGAAATTGTGTATATGAAGTTGTAGACAAGGTACAGACAGGCTTTGACTCATGTAATCTTCCAGTACAGAGTAAATGATACCTGTTACTTTAATTCCCTACTTGGGAAATTCCATGTTTGCTTGAGTACTGTTAAAAACATAATTTTTGAATTCACCCTTTTGAATTTTTTTTTCCTGTTTGTGTTAGAAAATACAACAATCAACCAAACAAGCAAAAAACAGTCTAAGGGTTCTGAGTTTATGCACATCTCCTATTTATTTGCCAGGAGATGGCATACTATTTCAAAGCATACAAAGCAATGCATACCAGTTCAGCTGAAGTTGCATCAGAAGAAAACAATACTACCTGCAGTGGCTGTTCCTCAGGATCTCTTGCTGTTGCCTTGTTTGAGAAGTAGATTGACTGCATTCTTGTAAAGGGCTTTGATTTGATTTTATTATGCACAGCTCTCACTGGCTTTTTAGAATTTTGTCCCTGTCTGTGCTCCTTAGACAGTGAGATGAAGATGGGAGAAAAATTAGCTTATCATCTATAAACTAAATTTAAAAAAATAAAAATAAGCAGTTGAAAAAAATCCATTGAGCAAGCATGTTACTGCTTTTGGGATAACATAACAGTAAATGTTTCATACTGGCACATGGAAAGACCAGTATGTGACAAGGTGACGTTCCTTTAATTCTTTTTCTTATTTCAATTGTTTAATCTTCTCTTTGCTGACAAAGCTCCATTTTTTTCTTCTTGTGTAATGAAAATCTCTAGCATGTTAGTCTAATTGAAATGACAAGTAAAAGTTACAAGTAAAATTGATTCTTTGTCACTGGAGCATCCCCAAGTGTTTAACAGAGAATGTTAGCTGAGGAAACAGAAGGGATATGTTAACCAGTTAGAAACCAAAATCTTTTGCTATAGCAGTTTCTTTTAAGAAAACAAGAACCACAAATTTAGTGAAGATATATTTTCCAGAATCATTTTTAAATTAATTTAATGAATAATTGAATTTATATTTGAAAGGACTACAATTGGAAATGTATTAATAAAGCCGATCCTCTGTAGGAGGAGGAATGGAATTAAAGACAAGGCATTTAAAAAGACAGTAGAGAAACTAATTCTGTGATTCTTCTGCCTTTGGAGCCCCAGGGAGAGAGAGATTCTCTACTTTGAGATTCTCTCACAGCTGACCACGCTGCAAATGGGAATTTTGGATGGTTGGTTGTTTTTCTCTTACATCAGCCCTGAGAGCAGGAGAGCTTTGTAACAGTGCTGTATCTCCAAGGCTGAGATTTTCCTTTTCTACTTAGATTCTCTCTTTGTCCCAAACATAAAATCTCTACTCCCCAAGTTGTGTTTAGCAATTTTATACAAGGTTCTTGTCTGTCTGACTATCCTAGCTTCTGCCATGGTAGAGGGAAGCTGAACAGTAACGCATTTCAAGCAGGAGATCTGCAGAATTATGGCTGCCTTTGGAAGAGTCTAGGGAAAACAAACAAACAAACAAACAAAAAAAAAAAAAAAAAAACAGTATACCTTTAACTGGAATGATGCTTGCTGGAATGAAATTTTAGCAATGCAGAGGTCTGTAATGGTTTACCATATTCACGTTCTGTCCATGTGTTTTAGAAGGTTTTTTTAGCTTGTGCAAGATGGCTGCATTAATGAGTGGAACCTAAGTACCAGAGACAGCCTAGCCTGTTTGACTTTCAAATTAACCCTAGGAAACACTGCTTCATGAATATTAAAATTCAACTTCCTGTGCTATGATCAATACATTAATTTTTATGTATAACCTCACAAAGATCCAGCCTGTCAAGCCACGGGCATTTGTCCAATATTCTCATGTAAATGTCAAGACAGATGGCTCTCAAAACCTGTTGTAATATTTCATATAATAATAGGAGTGTCTGCCTGCACTGACCTCTTCATATCAGAAGTGGAAACCCAGGCAAATGCTTGCTAAATGGGACAAACTGACTTGGCATTTTGACAGGAGCAATGAGATTGTCTAGAAAGTATAGTGAGATTGTGAGCTGGAGCAAACCAGTCTCCCCCCAGAAAAGTTTATAGAGGAAACAGGTTGTGGTCTCACAGAAGCAAATAGAAGCACACATTTGTATAAAAGCCAGGGAGGTAAATACTTTAGTTAATAAGCACATTAACTTGATGGAATGTTTTCCATCTTACTCAAATTAAGATGTCTTCAGGACAACTATTATTGAGCTAGTTATGAGCTCACTCTAGAGTTGAATGTTGAGCAACACTTATAGAGCTGATGGGGAAAAATAGGTATGTCTAAGGCATGATTCATCCCACTGCAGTGTATGTGTCCCAAATAGACCAGAAGAACCTTGCCTTAGATGTGCATGTTTCTTTGCAGTGTCTCTAACGGGAGTCAAGGTTTAGAATGGCATAGATCTATCTACATGTCTTCACTGTAGATTTCAGAAGGAGATGAGATGAATCCACCCTCCCCTAGCCACAGGATATGCCAGATCAAGAAGAGAGAAACACAGTGACACATTAAGTAGCTGAAACTGGCTGCCAGTTTACACTGAAGAGTTATTTAAAGACACCTCAGAAAAATAAAATCATTTATTTGGAATTCACTTTGAAGAGTCAACTATATATCCCAATGCTTTCAGCTCAAACTACCTTTTGAAATGCTAATCAGCTGAAATTGGCCTTTACCAGCAGCAGGTATTTGTATATCAAAGAGTTTCCTTGCACACCTTCTGTCAGTCTGAATCAAGTTTAGATTGCATTAAAAATAACGTGTCAATGTAGATTCGCAGTGAAAGTTTCTTTTCTACGTCATTAATATTCTAATTATTTTTAGCCTGACATTAGTTAGCTATTGCTATGCTTAATATGTCATAGGAAAGTGAGCCTTTATTATTCCTTCTAATGGTTAGTGACCTACCTGTTTTTACATGCAAGAATTACAAAGCTCATGTCAGAAATGAAAATGGCTACACTGAATACTGTAATACTGCTGAGGCATGATGAAGTTTCCCTTCTCCTCCACGAAGGAGTAGAGCTTCTTGTGGACTATATGCCACAGTGCACAAAAATATAAATCTATATTCTCCAGACTCAACTAGCATTTCCTCCAGTGCATGTACTTCTTCACTGCTAATGCAGCTAAGTAGTGGAGATGACCTTCAGCTGGGAATCTTTGAATGAAAGTAATTTTATGATAAAACAAAACTAGACTCGTGGGAAGTTTGAATAGTCTATTACAGAACAGTTTTATTTCTTGATTCACTCCATTACTAAGGGAATAAATCACCAAACCCAGGGATAAGGTACACTAGCACAAAGGTTCTAGGTGACCTATGGAGTAGTAAACTCCAGTTTTCATAGCAGATGCAGTGCTGAATCCTCTTCTGTTTAGTCTAAACCAAAACTGGTTTGTCAGAACAATTCACGGTACAAATTTGCCAAATACTTTAACTTAAATTGCTTATCCAACCCTGTAAAAATAAACAGACACATAAAAATCCTAAGCTAAATAAATAAATAATTTGTAAACAAAATATAGGCCCAAATTCACTGAATATAAATTGATTGCAATGAGTTACTGTGTCTGCTCTGTTTATTGCCATTCACCATCTGTGTGGAGCAATTGATACTCATTCCAATTACCCTGAAGTAACAGGCTTTGTAGCACTCAGCTTAGCAGACTTTTCCAAATACCATTTATTTGAGTTTGGAAATATTTGTCTCTCCTGTCACAGGTGATCAGCGAGTTTGAAGCCTCTCCCGACTCATTTTCCTACAGAATCCCCAACCTGAGTCGGAATCGCCAGTACAGCGTCTGGGTGGTAGCAGTGACTGCTGCAGGAAGAGGCAACAGCAGCGAGATCATCACTGTAGAACCACTAGCAAAAGGTATGATGACAGCACTTTTTAAGCAATTCAGAATTTTACAATGCTAATTACTGTTATAATTGGCATGTGGTTTATTTAGGTCTCATTGCTTACTAAGTATGGGATTTGTCAGTAGCAACTTCAGTTCTCTCCAAAAGTTAGGTGACAACTCTCAGCTAATTACCCAAGCTTTTGCAGTAGTCAGCAGAGAGAGAAAGAATGATGTGCTCCTCTAGAGGGTAATTCATCCCACCTACCACAGAAGGAAATAAATAGTTTTTTTGAGCATTTTTTATCTTCTTTTGTTGGGTACAGAAAGTTTTCAGATGATCTCCCTCCCTTTCTGAACATGCCTCCTTTTTTTTTTTTTTTTTTTGGTCACACAAGATAACTTCTTTATAATTCCTCTCTTTGTGTACTCCACAGGTACTTTGCTACCTTCTGTGCTAAGCAGTCTGATTAGTATATCTAAACTCTGAACAATAGTTCTCAACTTGCATTTTTATTTTTTTTTTATATTAAGTTTGCTGCTTCTATTTCAAATCTGAATATGATGTGCCTCAAATCTTCCATATTTTCTTCCAGCTGTATTTGTTGTTCTAAAAAACATATATTACTTGGGCCCATGTATTCTTAATTACCTGTTCTGTGAGACATGATGCTCACAACACTGTTGGTCCTTAGTTTGGAAATAGAAACCTAACATTTTATATAAGAAGGTGAGAAGAATTCAGTCAGACCCAGTCTTTAAATGGGGTATTCGGCCTGATTTTCTATCTTTTCCATTCAAATTGGTAATATGAGATCATTTGACAATATGAACCATGTAGTGCACAGGTCCCTAAAGTTGCAAAAGTAGATATATTTGATTGACTTTAGAGTTTTAAAAGCCTGCTATGCTTCAGTCATATTGCTAATGATGTAATAATGTAAAGTGTCTAGTGCTTTACAAAGACAGATACTTCTTTAAAAAGCATTACAGAACTTCAGCAAAATGCCACCAACATGAAAGCATTTTCTGCATGGAAGAGCATATGCTGTCACCATAGGGAGGCTTTCTGTTCCTACCTACTCAGATGGTAGCTAACCAATTTGATGACGGAAAGTTAACTATCAGAACTATTGTCATGAATACCAGTGATGGTGTTTGGAGGGTACTATTTTAACACAAAAAAAAGTAGTTACCAATACATAGAAGTTGAAAACAGAGCTCCTCAGGCTTCTGATGGGAACTCACATGTCTTCTTTGCCACTTTTTTTAGGCCAAAGTTTTTACCATATGAGATGGATATTTTTCAACATGACTGTAAGAAAGTTGTATGAACTGTGTTTTCCTACTGTAGAACACCATGGCAGATTTATTGGTGGTAATGTTGGCAGGGTCTAGCAAGGTAAAATGGCATAATTTGGAAGAAACAGGCAAATGCTTGCTCCCTATTACAGGTTGGTTTTGCCAACTGGCAAGTCACTTTTACCTTCAGCTTCTTTTGATATCAGGCAATTTCTGTACATTCTTTCAGAAAATCTTTTCTCTTATTAGCTATACAGTGTTAACCTGAAAGGTTATGAAAAGTCTAAAGGATCTGAAAAGTCTGAAGCTTTTCCATTGTTGAATTCCTTGTAGGACGATTGCATACAACATTTTGAACATTGGTGACACCAAAGCTGAGATCTTAAAAGGTGGATGAGGAACACTGGAAAAACACCTCAAGGAAGCAGGGCTAAGGTTTCGATGTGTGCTTGTATGAGAAGACAGGGGTACTTTAAGGAAAAGCAATTATTTACTTCAATATAGGCAAGTCAGTATGGAACGGACGTTATTTTGAAGGACAATAGAATGCATCCAGTCAAGGTTAGAAATAATAGTTATACTCTGATATAAAATTTTAATTAGATGATGCTAGAGGAAAAACCTCTCTTACAAATACACGCTTTGGACTGAAAAAAAAAAAGTGATGAATAATTTGTATGAATTTTAACAAGGCCAAGTGCTGGGTCCTGAACTTGGGACACAACAACCCCAAGCAGTGCTACAGACTGGGAAATGAGTGGTTGGAAAGCTGCCTGGCGGAGAAGGACCTGGGAGTATTGGTTGATAGTTGGCTGAATATGAGCCAGTAGTGTGCTCAGGTGGCCAAAAAGGCCAACGGCATCCTGGCTTGTATAAGAAGTAGAGTGGCCGCACCTTGAGTACTGTGTTCAGTTTTGGGCCCCTTGCTACAAGAAGGACATCGAGGTGCTTGAGCGGGTGCAGAGAAGGGCGACGAAGCTGGTGAGGCGCCTGGAGAACAAGTCCTACAAGGAGCGGCTGAGGGAGCTGGGCTTGTTCAGCCTGGAGAAGCGGAGGCTCAGGGGCAACCTTATCGCTCTCTACAGGTACCTTAAAGGAGGCTGTAGCGAGGTAGGGGTTGGTCTGTTCTCCCACGTGCCTGGTGACAGGACGAGGGGGAATGGGCTAAAGTTGCACCAGGGGAGTTTTAGGTTGGGTGTTAGGAAGAACTTCTTTACTGAAAGGGTTGTTAGGCATTGGAACAGGCTGCCCATGGTAGTGGTTGAGCACCATCCCTGGAGGTCTTTAAAAGCCGTTTAGATGTAGAGCTTAGGGATATGGTTTAGTGAAGGACTTGTTAGTGTTAGGTCAGAGGTTGGACTCGATGATCTTGAGGTCTCTTCCAACCTAGAAATTCTGTGATTCTGTGATTCTTTTGAAAATGTAAGGAAAGTGGCTTTTCTTTGGTGGTTTGCGTGTTTGCTCTCCAAGAACTATTGGCCCCAAGTAGGACTTGGAAACTTCTCACTTCCACTTTCATTGGCTCTACACAGGTCAGAGTACTCAGGGAGGTAAAAGAGAAGTACAAGATTACGGTTTCATGCAATTAATATTTAGCTCTTCTATCTGTCTATGGCACAAGATATTGTTGAAGCCAGAATTATCCTCTATATGAAAATATCTTTTAGACAGACTTTAGGCATTGGAATAGGCTGCCCAGGGAAGTGGTTGAGTCACCATCCCTGGAGGTCTTTAAAAGATGTTTAGATGTATAACTTAGTGATATGGTTTAATGGAGGACTTGTTAGTGTTAGGTCAGAGGTTGGACTAGGTGATCCTGGAGGTCTCGTCCAACCTAGATGATTCTGTGACTGTGTTTCTGTAATGTGTTGTGGAAATTTTGATGGGCACTAGGAATACTGATACATTGTGATTTTATGAACTTTGGATATAGCCAGGTTAGAAATTATCATACCGTGTACAAGATTTCCTGTATGAATGCATCACTGGGCCTTTTAGAGAGTTGGGAGAAATGGTGATCAGTGATGAGGACAGTGGACACACACATAAAGAAGGATGGGCAGAGTTAATAGCTTTAAAGATCTTTCTCCCCCCAACACATCTGAAACAAGTAACACATCACAGTTGTAGAAGCAGTTGTAAACTAATTTTGCCAAAAGAAGTGCAAATGGGATGCAATATGGGGAGGGGAAAGTCTCCAGTTCATGAACATTTGACTGACCATTATTCTGAACTTGTTTGCTTCCTTCTTTCTCCACTTATTTCACAGTAACTGTCCAAACAATGGTAACATCATGACAGCTAATGAGAGTTAACTTGGAATTGAATTATGCCAACTTAATTATAAGCTCCTTAAGAACCCCTCTGAGAACAATGAGAATGACTAGATAGGGGGTTGATGTGAAATGGCTAGTCCAATTTAAATGAAAGCTTAATTCAAGTTAACATTTCTTCCTTTAGTGTCTCAGAACAGATTGTTATTCTCTGTAATTAACTGTCAAAAATAAGCAAATACAACCCCAACAAATGAAAAGTAACTACAGAGATAAAAGTTCAGTCTCCATGTAAGCAGATTATGTCCCCCCAAATTATGCTTCATTGTTGTCTTGGAAGTTGTGTTTTTAGCCTATCAAATATATATAAAAAAGAGAAAACCTTGCACGCACCTTGTTCTTCTTGTTTTCTGATCATGGTTGATTAAGAATGGCATTTCCCAGCAACATGACGATGACAGAACTAGATGAATAGTAATCTAATCCTTTTGGAAGAAATCTCTGACTTTAATGTTAAGTTTCTCCTGTTCTTGTAGACTACCTGAGCATTAATGTTTAACAGATTTGTCTCCTAGTCTATGTTGCTTTGTGTATTTAATGTTTTTAAACTGCATACAGGACTGACATGATACTATACACACCTTATCAGTCTGTTTCTTTAAGAATTCGGCGTACAGGAATACACACTATATTCTTTGAGAAAGTAAATGAAAGAGACTCCTAACCCATGGTATTAACCAATTGCTCTTTTGTTTGGATTAAGCTGCAGTGAACTGCCATGGCTCTTGTTCCCCTGTGCCTTTAAAATCTGGTTGTGTTCTCTAGAGAAAAAAAATATGTTATGGCATCTTGCAAAGAAGTTATGGACACTTCTTCCACGACAGTTAGAGTAGGTAATAGAATTCATAATTTAAACAACTAAACACACAGAAAACCTCATTATCATGAGAAAGCTCACTCTTCAGTGAAGGTACCTCTCTATCTTCAATTAATGACTGTATAATTTGAAATAAATACATGTATGTGGTGGTTTTACCGTGCTGGGCAGCTAAACCCCACAACTGCTCTCTCATTCCCCCTCTTTTAGATGAGGAGGGGGAGAAGTAAAGCAAAGAACAACTCACAGGTTGAGATAAGGATAATTTAATTAAAGGGAAATAATAATAATGATTAAATAAAGATTATTATGAACTAAACAATTTAACTAAAGGGAAATAAAAAGGGAAAGGGGAAAGGGAAAAATAAAAAGAAGGGAGGAAAACAAACAAATAAAATAAATGAAGGCTATATGGAAGTGCAGAGGAAAGAAATGACTCTCTACTTCCCACAAATGAGTGATGATTGACCACGTCCTTGAAGCAGGGCCTCAACGCACGTAGCCGGTGTTCGAGAGGAGGACCGACGTTTTCCCAACGAGAGCCCACCCCTCCCCTCTTCTTCCTGTTTCCACCTTTTATTGCTGAGTGTGACATCACATGGTCTGGAATATCCCTTTGGTTGGTTTAGGTCAGCTGCCCTAGTGATGTTTCTCTCCTCACTTTTTGCCCACCCCCTAGGAGGGTTAGAGAAAGGCCCGATGCTGTGCCACTGCTGCTCAGCAGTAGACACAACACTGGTGTGACAACACTGCTGTTCCAGCTACAAGTGCAGAGTACGGCACTGTATGGGCTGCTGCTGGGAAGGTTAACATTCCAGCCAGACCCAGTACAATGTATGAACAGACATGGTCCTAATCCAATGTCATGCCATCCAAGGTCAGGCTGGTGGGTAGGTATTTGCGTAGCTTTGATAGCAACAAGGCAAGGCCTACAGCTGAATTGCCTACATGCTACACAAAGTTCTCTTGGCTCAAAAGGGAGAGTTCTATGAGACTCAAGGTATTTCAACCTTATGAATACATCTTAATATTCCAAACCTATTACTGTCAGATGAACTTCACTAGGCATTTATTTTGTTACTAGTTTTCTATTGTTTGTGTACCTGTTAGCAGTCTCAGAACATTACTAGAAGTTAAGCTATAAATAAAATTGAAGTTAAGAATTTTCATGTTGTTTTACCACCTCGTTAAAAGCACTCAGTGCATGAAAGAAATAGATAATGCATAAGAAGCTGTGGCTATTTTCACAAAAATAGTCCTCTATGCTTTGTAATGTGCGCTTCTGAGTTATGATCTGCAATCCTACCACTGTCCTACGCTGCTGTGAAGTTTGTATTACTTCTGCACATCACAATGCAGTGAAACACACAGGATATTGAAAATCAGAACTACAACAGAAATGTGCTCTAGAGATATAGCACCAAACCTATGACTTAATGAAGTATTCACTGTTAACATAACTACTAAAAATAAATGAATATAAAAAAAAAAAGTTTGGTAATAATGGTGCCAAGTCATGCTGAAGGCTTCAGCAGGATTCCTGCATTATACATGCTTTGTTCTAAAGTGGCAGCAGTTAGAAATAGCTGAATATTTTGAGAAACACTGCTGGAGAGGTGGAGAAGATAGGGAGAAAAGGATTAATATCTCATTTTAAATGAGATTTCAGACTTCATGGTGCAGAGGGAATGCCTGCATGGAACAGGAATTCGAGTTTCTGACCACCAGTGTTCAGAATGCCCTAGAGTTACTAGGAGCGGGCCAGATGCGTTTTGTAGGCAGTCATTGCTGGCAGCATCTCCTGCTGCTTTTTAAGATTGCTCGAGTGCCATTAGACATCTCCTGCAACAAAAACCTAACGTCACTGAAGACAAATGAGCCTTGTAACACTAATTTCAGTGGCATCAACATTTCATATCACATATGCAGTCTTTGGGTAGAATGAGCATTTTTCAGTTTCAGTAGCTAATTAGCCCATGGCTTGTGGTAGTATAGGCCTTTGTAAATCTTTTCTAGAAGATATATCCTTAGGAGTGCCACAGTGCAAAGCAAGTCTATTTCATTATACTTAATGACCATTCATTGTCTTAGCATTATTCAGGTGTATCACCTCCTTGAGGTAGCACAAGCAGAAACACCCTTCTCTGAGGCTAACCATCAGAGCAGCCAGGAGGGAGCCAGGTCTGTCTGTTCAGCTCCTGTAATGCCAGGAGTGGACATACCAGTATTTGGCAGCTTGGAAAGTAGCATTGTGGCAACACCTAACCTGGACTTTTTCTGTTACACTAAATCTTTAAAAAGCTATTATGTTTTCAGTTAAAATTGTGACCAAAGAAATATCTCTTGGGAAACTTAATCTTCCACAAGGCTTGAAGAGAACATAGGCTATACTGTCCAAACTGGTTGTATAATCTGTGAAATCATTTCTTTTTACGAATATCTCAAATCCCACTGCAGCCCACTGAAGTAATTTCCCTTCATTCTAAAAGGTTTGCTCCATTATGCAAGATTTTTTTTTTTTTTAATATTATTAGTAGAGGATAAAAACCCATTGAGATGAAAAATCACAGTTATATTTGATGCTAGCTAGCATTTTTCCAGTTGGTGCAGAAAGGATTATTAAATGCAAGGTCTGATCAATGTGGATGATTGAAGTAGATCAGGATTAAAAATACAGTATTTTAAGTATCTGTATTCAGTATGTGTCTTTGAAATGTATGTTTAAAGTCCAAAAAGAATTCAGTTTCTATCAAGTGTGATTTTTGAGTAATAAATCTCACTGAAACTTAACACAACTTTAGCGTTTATGTATGTTATAGACTGAAACTACACAGGTGATACTTTGTTTATATGTTTAGCTGACCTGAAAGGTGACATGAGCAGAACTGATTTAAGTGTCTGTACATGTTTGTGGACTTCACATACACTCTTTGAGGTGTATTAACAAGTTAACATATGAAGGTTTATTTTGCTTAATTCAGTAGCTGTTGTAACAAGCCTGTCCATCTTAAAGTTCATGGGAAAATGTCATGTTTAAAGAAAAAAAAAAACAAACGTTTGTATTCTGGAGCCAATAGGGCAATTGGGAAATATATTTAAAATATAAATTCTCACTAGAACTTGGCATTAAAATAAATTGAGCTTTCTCAGTGAATAAAAAAGAAAGTAATATTTCCAGGCACTGTATTAGAATCTGTGCTTTCTCAGAAAACAGGGAAGAGAAACTTCTGTTGACATGTCTTGAGCTCCTTTAGTCTCAAGGTCATAAGCTAAAAATATATAATTATCTCTACATTTTTCATAGGTTCTTTCATAGAACATTTTCCAAAAAGAAGCCACTCTTATTTCCACATTTGAAGTCAGTGTTGTTGTATAGTTTAGCCTCTACAGAAATACCTGACAGATAATAATACAGAAATATTAATTTGTGGTTGTCTTTTGAGTTCTAATACAAACTTAGTAAACCCAAATTTTTGTTAGTTTGTTTGTTTATTTAAACACATAGTATGTTTGTTTATATTACTTTGAGGATATATCTACACACTTGAATGAACTTTTCTAAGGCACCTAAAAGCTTCTCTGTGTATTCAATCCAGTATTTCGGAGCTCTGTATAAGCTGTTCTAAAATCAGCCATGTTCATTTCTGGTAATTCTCAGCTGCCAGAATGGCTTCAACTTGTCATTGCAAAAAGTGCTGAATACTCCTTTCTGGCTCCACTCCCTGACCAAAGCGGTGGCAATAAGCCATCTTGCCTTTAACTGACCTGGAAAAAAACTACCAACCCAGTTTGAATTTCTTCTGTGGAATCACGCTTATGCCACCCCATTAAACAGTATGATTACTGTTGGAAAAAGAAGTTATCTGTAGTTTTAGTCTCAAATGTTGACTAACACCACCCTGTTGCTAGGGATAAAAAATATACTGGACTACATAATTGCATAAATCATCTCATCCATGGTGAAAAATCTATTTTTCAAGAATAAAGACCAGTTTGGACAGCAGACAGCAAAGTATATTTCTGAAGAGCTTGATATGGTCCATTTCTATAAAGAGTTGAGAGAAGTATGTTTATTGTAGGTAACCAAAATCACCAGTTTAAAAACAAAAAAAAAAAAAGAAAAGAAAAAAAGAGAGAGAGAGAGAGTTAACAAGAAAAATTATGATCACAGAATTATAACTGAGACATGGAAAGAGCTTTTCAGAAATTACCTCTTTCATAGGAGAGGCAAGTTAAAACAAAGATAGCTCCTGAGCCAATGAAAGCGTAGTTTAGTAATTAAGAACTAATCCCAGTAACCTAAACCTGACAGAGAAATTGAGAGTACGTACAACTTTCTCCTCAGGAGTATAAGCATTGGTTTTCTCATAGTTTAAATGAAGCCAAGACTTATTATAACAAATGTCATGGATCAGTAATTTAGCTTTGGTAAGATACCTGTCAATTGCAGACCCTTCCTGCTGGAATTTTGGAGAGAAGCAGCCATTTCACATAATTTTCATCCATAATATTTACTACAAAGCAGACAAAGATCAGCAAAGATGATCAATAACCAGTTTTACTCTTTTGTTCTACAAGCACTCTTCCAGTCTTCCTTTTCGTTTCTCTGCTAGTTATTTGTCTTCCAGATACTAAAACTGCAGCATTTGTTCTTAAGTAAGTAGCTGTTATTATGAATTAAGTGGAGTAAGTTACCTAAAAGCATGGCTTTGAAAGAGATGGGTTCGTGTTTCAAGGTTTAGTTCTTTGTGTGTGTGTTTCCCTTCAAATGACTGTATGAATGAATAAGCACCTCATTTCAGTCTTCTCACTCTCTCTTGCTCAGCTCCTGCCAGAATTTTGACGTTCAGTGGCACGGTGACAACTCCCTGGATGAAGGACATTGTCCTCCCTTGCAAAGCTGTTGGAGACCCAGCTCCAACAGTCAAATGGATGAAGGATAGGTAACCAGCAACTAAATGTATTACTCAAGTAAAGTCCATGTGCCTAAAATCCTGAAGATGTCAATGCTTCATGACAGAGAAGGATCAGAAGATAAGAAAAGGGTCATTTGTGGGGACTGCATACAGTCACAGTAGAGCAGAAGTTCAAAAATTCCTTGAACTAAAAGTGATTGGATGTGGTGATTAGAAGGTATCAAAAAGAGAAGAAAAGTTATGAAGAAGGGGCAAAAGTTAAATGAAAATGTTAAATCTAGGTGACCTTTCTCTTTTAACTTTAGGGCCACAGTAGCATTTCAATCTCAGAAAAAAAATGTCTGATGCATTTCAATCACACTGTGGAGTGTATAAACAGTGTATAAACATGTGCCTTGCACATTTCTTGTTTTCCCTTATTTTGTTTTGATCTGTAGTTTCACAGTTTGACAGAGTCACACATGGAAACACACATGGACAATAATTTTCATCCAAGCACTGTGTAAGCAGTGATACTGCAGTGCTCTGATGCCATCTTTTGGATTGATACACATAACCTTTTTTTTTATATACATATATATATAATGATGTACTTTGTAGCCAGGAACAGCCTTTTATTGTTACACTTTATGAAAGAGCAGATAGAAGAAATGAGTTCTTTAAGTGAACGGCAGGTGTTTCCCAGCAGAAAGTACTCCTTTGTTATCTTTATAAAGGAGGACCTCCCACCACCCCATACCCATCCAAATTTTCTTTTCATTCTTAGTTGCTTCAAAAACATCCAATTCTGAGTAATTTTGTAACTTCTTTAATGTATGCATTTTGTTTCCTGTGAGGTAGTAACGGGACACCCAGTCTAGTGATGATTGATGGGCGAAGAAGCATCTTTAGCAATGGCAGCTTTGTCATCCGTACTGTGAAAGCAGAAGACTCTGGATACTACAGCTGTGTGGCCAGTAACAACTGGGGATCAGATGAAATAATTTTGAATTTGCAGGTACAAGGTAAGAATCTATCTTGTAATTGTTATCACAGCTATTAACTGCTATGTGATCGTAATACATAGGTATGTGTTAGCGGGTATACATAAAATATTAGTACTAATCTATGTTAATAAAAATTTCATTCTTCCAAATTAATGAAGAAAGTATTATGCATGTCATTTTGACTCAGATATCAGTATTTTCTTATATGGTAGATGTTTTGCTTTTGATGGAATGATTAACAAACTTGCAGTTAAGTCTGCATGCAAGATTTGGACGTTGGATTGACAACTGTTTGCATTCAGTTATTTTCATGTTATTTACCAAAAAAGGTATGACCTTATGTCTTCTTCCAATAAAAAGTAGATGTATTTATTTAAAAATTACAAAATTCGGAAAGAGAGGAAAATCTTGTCTTTAGCTTTTAAGAAGCTGTCAACAGAAGTTTACCTCTGTACTTACACTGGGAGCAAAAACTTCATTATCCAAGAGCAGAATTTTGCTGATGGAAAATATGAGGAAACATTTAAAATGAAATGTCAGGATAAGGTCAACTGGTACATATTGCCAACTTCTTTTCATATCCATGTTGAAATTTATATAATGTATTTATTGGAATAGAATAGAATAGTTCGGTTGGAATAGACCTTTAAAGACCCTCTAGTCCAACTGCCTGACCATTTCAGGGCTAACCATATTAATGAGGGCATCATTATTGAGGTGTTTGAGCGGATCCAGAGAAGGGCGACGAACCTGGAGAACAAGTCCTGCGAGGAGCGGCTGAGGGAGCTGGGCTTGTTCAGCCTGGAGAAGAGGAGGCTCAGGGGAGACCTTACTGCTCTCTACAGCCTAGAAGAGCAGCCTAGAAGAGAGGGATCTGGGGGTCGTGGTAGACAGCAAGTTGAATATGAGCCAGCAGTGTGCCCTGGCAGCCAGGAGGGCCAATCGTGTCCTGGGGTGCATCAAGCACGGCATCGCTAGTAGGTCAAGGGAGGTGATTGTCCCGCTCTACTCTGCGCTGGTGCGGCCTCACCTCGAGTACTGTGTGCAGTTCTGGGCACCACAGTATAAAAAGGACATGAAACTGTTGGAGAGTGTCCAGAGGAGGGCTACGAAGATGGTGAAAGGCCTGGAGGGGAAGACGTACGAGGAACGGCTGAGGTCACTGGGCCTGTTCAGCCTGGAGAAGAGGAGGCTGAGGGGAGACCTCATCACAGTCTACAACTTCCTCGTAAGGGGGTGTCGAGAGGCAGGAGACCTTTTCTCCATTAACACTAGTGACAGGACCCGCGGGAATGAGGTTAAGCTGAGGCAGGGGAAATTTAGGCTGGACGTCAGGAGGGGGTTCTTCACAGAGAGGGTGGTTGCACACTGGAACAGGCTCCCCAGGGAAGTGGTCACTGCACCGAGCCTGTCTGAATTTAAGAAGAGATTGGACTGTGCACTTAGTCACATGGTCTGAACTTTTGGTTAGACCTGTGCGGTGTCAAGAGTTGGACTTGATGATCCTTAAGGGTCCCTTCCAACTCAGGATATTCTATGATTCTATGATTCTATGATTCTACAGATACCTTAAAGGAGGCTGTAGCGAGGTGGGGGTTGGTCTGTTCTCCCACGTGCCTGGTGACAGGACGAGGGGGAATGGGCTAAAGTTGCACCAGGGGAGTTTTAGGTTGGATGTTAGGAAGAACTTCTTTACTGAAAGGGTTGTTAGGCATTGGAACAGGCTGCCCATAGTAGTGGTTGAGCACCATCCCTGGAGGTCTTTAAAAGCCGTTTAGATGTAGAGCTTAGGGATATGGTTTAGTGGAGGACTTGTTAGTGTTAGGTCAGAGGTTGGACACGATGATCTTGAGGTCTCTTCCAACCTAGAAATTCTGTGATTCTGTGAAATTATCCAATTGCCTCTTGAACACTGGCAGACATGCGACATCAACCACTTCTCTAGGAAACCTGTTCCAGTGTTTTACCACCATCATTGTATATATTTTTTTCCTGAAGTAAATAAATTTTTCCTAACATTGTTGATATGTGAAAAGTAATGACAATACAGGAGTACACATTAACAGTAATGTCAGAAAAGAGCATATGAATTTGCATACCAAGAATTTACTACTCAGGAGATGATCTTATTCACACTAAGGCAAAATTTGAACAAATGCTCAGATGTTATTTGTGTTTTAATTAGCTGCAAATTTTCATATCAGAAAATCAAGGGTTAAGAACTGAAAGACAAAACTGTGTAAAAAATTTAAACATAAATGAGAGCCTGTCTGCTCTTGTCTTAACCAAGGATGTCAGCCAAATAGACACTTTGACAGAAATAATTTGCATTTTTTTGCAACTCAAAACAGTTATTTGATAAATGACTGTTAGGTGGGATTAAGATCACATCTAATAATTTGAATCTATTTTCTATTTTTAACTATTTCCCATCCAGTTCCACCAGACCAGCCAAGACTGACTGTGTCCAAAACTACATCTTCCTCCATCACTCTTTCCTGGATACCTGGAGACAATGGTGGCAGTTCTATCCGAGGTAATACAATTCAGGTTAATTGCAACTTCTTCATAAATTGTCATATGTTGACAGGATTAGTATATAACTATGATTGGCTCAAAAAATAAAAAAAAATAAAGAAAAACAAAGCAATCTGTATTGCTGTCAGTTTTTAATGTGCACCATCATAGTGATAACAGCTTTCAGCAAATTGCAGTTTCTCTTGTGGTGTTTTAATCACAGATTTAATCACTTCCTTCCAGTGTATCCTCATCTGTTATGACAGTTACACTCTCTGATTTTCTAGACATGTAATCTCTAACCATTCATTTTTTGAGGGTCCAGGTTCATCATCTGGTCTTTATTGCTGATTTAAGGGTATTTAGAAATGCCTATCCCTTTCTTTTCCCTTTGAATCTATCATTAAAATGATATTCAAGCTCTTTTAATGGAAGGCAATGTATGTATTGCTTGATGTCTTTTAGTCAGGGGAGAGCTGTATGTCTCCCTGTGCGCAGGACTTTTTTAGCTTCATGACGTCTTTGAAATTATTTGTTGTATTATCTTCAGAATTTGTGATTCATGTCAGGTTTATCATTACCATTTGTGCCTTGCCTGCAGGTTATATTTTGCAGTATTCAGAAGATAACAGTGAGCAGTGGGGCAGTTTTCCCATTAGCCCTAGTGAGAGGTCCTACCGTTTAGAAACATTGAAATGTGGCACTTGGTACAAGTTTACTCTAACTGCGCAGAATGGAGTGGGGCCAGGACGCATCAGTGAGATCATAGAGGCCAAAACGCTTGGAAAAGGTATGTTAATTTGCATCCCCCTTTGCCCACCTAAAGCTTTTGCATTGTACTTTAGATCTTGGTTCGATTAGATGATGGGTTTGGATATTTTAATATTGGGTTTGGAAACATTTCCAATTGTGTCCATTTTGTCAGTGTTATGACAGAAATGGCTGTCTCTGTGAGACTCAACATGTGTATCAGCTCATATTTTTTCTTTATATCAGTTACAATTTTGTTCAAAAATGGGTTGATAGATACTTGGGAAGTCAGTATCGCTGCTATCACAGGCTATAGCAATTTCCAAGAGGAAATTGTTTCCTGTACTGATGTAAAAATTCAGGATGTTATTTGTCTGGGTGCTGAAGTAAGAGGAGAGTATGTTTATATGCAGTGCAAGTGGAACCAATGTCTTATTTCTGCTCTGAGCTAATATTGCAAGAACTATGCAAGTAGCAAACATCCTTTGAACAGAATAGGTGCCAAAAATAAAGGAGAAGTTTGCATAAAGTTCTGCAAGGCAAAACAACTAAAATTTATGGAGTTTTCAAGTAACTGAGCAGTGGGTCCCATGGTCCAAGTTGCTGAGGATATTTCTACATGAATATGTCTCACAATTATGAACAAATTTGGCACACACACAGTTAAAGATGAAGTCCAAGGAGTGGAGTAGTTTTGCATAATGCCCTGAATATAACCCCATCTTGCACCTCTTCACACTGGTTATGACTCTCTGATTTGAGAGTTGTTTCATAATAAAGTCAGTTTACAGTGATAGGTATGTCTCTCCTACATACTATTCATCACACCTGTGCTGTTGCAGATCTCTAGAGTGTCACAGCAAGGTGGAAAATTTTATTTGACACTCAATGGCATAAGGAAGACCTGGTATGCAGTAGATGTAACTGGTATCGCTTGCTGAAGCTCAGGAGAGGCAGCAGATCACCTCTGTACATGCTGAGATTATTGGTGGCCAGGGAAAATGATCCACTGACTTTAAAGAAAGTGACATGTAGAGAACAAGACGATGGATGTTCTAGATTTCTTTGGCTGAAATGAGGAGAGATTTATGCATGGTACAGGTAACATGCAAGTAGTTCATGAGAAAGCAGATTTCTCAGCCTTTTGAATTTCTCTGGGATTTGATATTAGTACCTGTGTTACATTTACAGACTGAACAAAGTATTGTGTGATTTAGAATATTAAAATCATTCTTGTTCATGTGAATGATGAAGAAGCATCTCTATCTAAAGCCATTAACAAAGCCAACCAAAATAAATCAAAATCCACAGCAGGAATCACCAATTTCTTTTAGATTCCTGTAGACGTGAGTATATATTTTGGAACATCATCAAGAAAGGCAAAAATAAAAAAGGCCTCATAGGATAAGATGCTGCTATGACATGGGATAAAACATCATATTATAGATGATTTTTATTAGCTTTGTTGTAGTTTCCAAAAGTAAAAATGTTTTTTCTGCTAAGCAGTTAGCAGAATAATACTTTTAAGTACTCTACAATAATCTTAATGTAAATAACATTTGCTTATGACCTGTTTTGTCCACCTACTGTTATTATTTCAGTTCTAAAGTGCCACTTTAACTGTCAGTATACCCCTACTACATGGAATTGTCAAAAAACTTTATATATCATCTGAAACCAACATTAGATCCCAAAGCAAGACCAGTATGTAGAAATGCCAACCTGCCAACCCCTTTCTGAATGGAAATATCTTTTCCTTTTCTTTTTTTTTGCAAGACAGTAAACAGAAGCATTTAATGATATGAAGTTTCTGCCCTAGATTCACAAGCTGACTTTTGCCAATAAGTGCAAACAGAGAAGTCAGGTCCATACAGAGACATATGGATATTTTTCACATATGGATTTGAAAATCTAGGTTTTTGAGTCTGGTGCATAGTGTGAGAAGAAGGCAAGGGGTGGGGGGGGACGGAGGTAGCAGGGAAGGAGTAGAATATATAGATATTGAGTCTGGTACAGCTAGGACTGTACCAGAAATAATATATTTTAATATTATTTTTTTTGAGAGCCCTCTATCTGTAATACTCAAGCGTTTCACTTGAAATATATCATTACGTCCAGAGCCACAATTTTCGAAGGAACAAGAACTCTTTGCTAGTATCAATACCACAAGAGTGAGGCTGAACCTGATAGGCTGGAATGATGGTGGCTGCCCCATCACCTCCTTCACCCTGGAGTACCGTCCGTTTGGAACAACAGTATGGACAACTGCTCAGCGGACATCCTTGTCAAAGTCCTACATACTGTATGACCTCCAGGAGGCAACCTGGTATGAACTGCAAATGAGAGTATGCAACAGTGCTGGCTGTGCAGAGAAACAAGCCAAATTTGCAACACTTAATTATGATGGCAGTAAGTATATCTCTTTAGTTACATGTCCAAGGTACTGTTTTTATTCTGACTTCTTGTATGATGCTTTTGCTTATGTCTCTCTGTCTGTCTGCTTTTTTTTTGTTTTGTTTTGTTTTGTTTATTTGTTTTTGTTTTTTTTTTTTACACAAAATCCTTTTTAAATCTGGTTAGCTGTGCTCTAAGAGGGGTAACTGTCTCAAAGATGTAAAATGCCTATAGATTTCATGACACTAGGCTGCCAGGCAGAAAAGAGGAATTGTTTATTTGTCCTCACTGAGAAAGATCTCCAGCACCAAAATCAATCGACCATCAGACACATAACCATAAGACACCAGGTGTCATTACTTCCAGTGCTCACAGGAGCACTTGCTAGTATTTCATGCATCTCTTCCACAAGATTTTTGTCGTCTATACAATTGGTTCCTGCAGCAATTTATTACGGTGACTTGCCTCATTGCCATTCCATGCAATGTCCTTGTGACACAGCTCAAAACCTGTTATGTGACACAATGGAGCAGCTAACTAGCTTGTCTTCTGGGAAAGCCTCCGGACAATATCCTCTGAGGGCAAAGCGATGGCAGTGCTATTATCCCTATTTACAGACAGGGAAGAGTGAAACTAATGGGTGTGACAGATGGCTCTGTCATGCTCAGCAGCAGGGCACAGGGGATGGAGGAATTGTTGCATCCTGCCTTTTTGCCAAGGGTTACTGCCCACTCTTGCATAATCCAGAACAAGAGGGTGAAAGCAAACACGCCAATTTGTCATTCACTTCAGCTCATATCCTGCTGTATTTATTGAAAGTGATGGTGGCACATGTGTGCTTCTGCTGACTGTAGTGGGGAATGGTGGTATTTCTGGCAAAACAGCAGCACAGATGGCTCCAGATGGCGATCTCTTGAATTGTTCTAGTGTGAATTGCCAGAGCTTTTCTGGAGATGTTCAGTGTAATACGTTGTCATGTTGCCAGAGATATTGTGCTGCATTGTGCAATCACTTTGCTACATCTGTACTGTTAAATTAAACAACTGGGCTAGTGAGCAAGTTCAAACAAGAACAGATAATTGCCCAGCTACAGCACCAAATTGCTAACAATTCATAACTCTGTATTGTTAACACATTTCCCGGCCACAGAGCTGGGAAAACCAGCATTCTCCAGGAGAATCCCCTGCTATGGTTCATGGAAGAGCAGGCGACAAGGCCCGTTCCCAGCCAGAAGTGTAGGCTATGTATCTGTCAGGGCTTAAACCTCTGCACCTTACCCATCTTCTAATGCTACCACAGTCTTTGCACTTGCTAACCATCAGTTCTTGCAGATAACGAACACATGCTCTTGTAGCTGTCCTTTCATGAATAACACTCACCACACTGAAAACATGAGGGGATGTATCATTTTGATAAGCTGCCACAGGGCCCTCACATTATTTCAGAAACTCCAAAAAAAATTGAGATTTTTTTTTTCTCAACTCCTGAGGCCTATAGGAAAAGAAGATCCAAGTACTTCCAATACAAATGCTAACAGATCTTGCCGGGAACCTGTTTTATTAAGCAGTAAATGTCAATAACTTCTTCAAATATTATGGGCTAACTTATTTCCATTTTACTTAGCTTATCTTCTTTCCTTTCCAATTTCTTTCTACTGGAGACATAACTTTCAGTTATCCTTTTTTTTTTTTTTTTTTTTTAATATTCACAGCTATTGTTACATTTATATGGCTGGGATAGTCTTAAGACATATCTTAAACTGCGATGATCTGCAAATGCAATTCTGGAACCTCAAACTCCCACTGATAACACTGCAATCAAACATATTCTTACAATGACCTGATCTGAAATGTTGTCAGACTCTGATTTTTGTCTACATAGCTTGTTTTCGTATGTTGTGACCTGCATGCCATTTTGATTTTGTGTTACTCTATGGCATCTTTAAAAGTGAGAAAATGAAACAATAAAAATGGTTGCAGCATTAAATTTCCTGGGCCACTGCTTTTGGTCAGCTTGAAAATTTTTCATTTATGGCATTGATGGTTTTATTTGTCAAGCATGCCTTGCCAGGACTTTATTGTGCCTCAGAGAGGCAATATGATCTCAAATAATAGCCACAGCATTGAGAGGGGAAGACATGACTAGAAAAGCAAATTTCAGTTTTCAAGTTTTCTGAATTTGTTATATTTGATGCAGAACTAAAATGATAAGATCATCCTTATTATCATTAAGTAAACTGAAACTGGTGTATTCCCACATAAAGGGTTTTATGGAAGAGCTTTTTCAGTGCTTCTAAAACAAAATATGTCCCTACAGAGTCCCAGCTTCCCATTCATTCTTTGATAAACTGTAGCCTTAAAGGTGCTTCAGAGCTGGAAAATGGTGTCTGCCAAGAAAGCAGTACGTTCAAACAATAATTCCTACAGAATCTTTTTGCTTTCATAGACAGTGATTTTTATTTTTTTTCTTTCACAAAAACCATGCCATTGGAAACTTTCTGGCCAGCATTTGCTTTAGAGTACTAATCCTTCCTCTACCATTGATTCCTTCTGTGATATGAGATTAGCTCCTTCCAGCTTCTAAAGGTCACAACTGCCCTTAGGGTAAAGCAGATACAAGGATGGTTCTTTTAAGATCTAAGAATACTCCTATGAATGTTCTAGGATACAAAATGCTACAAATGAGTTAGAAGCATTAGTTGTCTTAAGCTAAAGCCTTTGCAAACTTTGTAGAAGTCTTTGAGTTACATCTTCTTTCAGTCAAGAAAATTTTCAGTTTGTTTGAACTTCAATAGCTGATCTGCACTAGAGCTCCTGAGAAATATCATGGCTAAGTATTCTTCACCTGAAATCTCTTCACGATGAATTGTGTCAAAAGGTTAATGACAGGCCTATGTGCAGGTCTTTGCTTTCTGTTCATAGATATTTCAGCTAACCACTTTCAGCTTGCAGGATGTTGTGACCTCCCTGCCCCTTGTTTTTCAGAACATTTGCACTCAACACTTAAGAAGATATTTTTAGCAATGTGGAGTTGTAGTGTGTAGCACTGCAAAGGAGCTTCCTGACTCAGAGATCAGCTGCTCAGTAGCCCTGACATTAAATCAGATCAGCTTGGTAGCAGCTCTAAACTCTGTTAATTGATTTTAGCCCACCAGGAGACTTTCTACCATGAAGAACACTTAGGACACAGGAAAACACTTCACAGTCCTAAAGTCACAAGGTTCAATGGGAGATGCTGAAAGGACATAGGGGAAAATTGGGTCAGAGACATTTAGATTTCAGTTCCTATGAAGCACCAGTAAAGCAGGCTAGCAAAAGACAACGATGAATTGACCTGAAATTTAAAATAAATACATAAATAATCCCAGTTTGTCTGGGACTTTACTCTGGGAAAACCTTTCACTTTTTTACTCCTAGCCACAAGCTAGGATTACAACAAATATTGAAATGGTATTTTCTCAACAGATAGCAGGTTTAGGTTATGGCAATTTTTAATTCCATTGGTGAATATCCACGCATGGATACTGTGGAGGATATGTAAACTTGCAGTTTAACTGAAATTGAAGCCACTTGAATCAAAGTGTTAGGGAGATCAAGACATAATTTCAGGCGATATTGAACACAAAAGCCTTTAGACAATCATCTGTGTCACACTAACTCAGTGTAGTTTGTCCCTTTAGTATTCAGCAGGATCTAGAGGCAGTTATTAGTATTTCCTTCAGGAATTCACAGTCCTTTCCATTTCTCTGTCTAATCACTTTCTTTGCCTTTAGTTGGTTAAGACAAGAAGAAAAAACCTTGCTGTGTATTTAGTCCAAGCAATGGAAAATTAGAAAATGATGGAAAATTATGGGAAAGAAATGCAATAGAAAATTAGAAAAATATTCAAAATGCAACTGTAAGATTTATCTTTTTTTTTCCTGAAGTACTTGATATAGGTTTGGATTGTTGCAGCTTTTTTGTTTATCTCCATCCCTTAAGAGAATTGTTCTTATTATATACAACTCAAACAGCTCTTATAAACAAACAAACAAACAAACAAAACAAAACATACCTACAAATCCACATTTCCACACATTTCCAAAACATACCTACAAATTCACAATTTATCACCCTTGCATTGTACTGCATCATATCTTTTTTCACTTTTTTTTTCTTTTGTTTCTGTGATACTATGTGGTACATAATGACTTATAACTATATCACACAATTCAGCAATTAAAATGTAAAAAATATACCTGTTTTTCTTTCTCATCTTCCTTACTTTTTGCAAGTAAGTAGGCAATTTTATGTTTCAGTAGCTGGTTAAAATTGAATAGCTTTCATTGACAGTCATCACAGTTCACAATACTTACGTATTTGTACCCATTTCAAACAAATCTGCATTTTATAGCCTCATTTGTAGTTGCATGTATCAGTTTAATAGTAATCAGGAAATGAGTGAGAAACTTTCCATACCTACATAGTCTTCCAAAGAAAATGCTTTATTCTTCTCACATCCCCTAGAAGTAAAGAAAAAAAGAATAGAGAAGTTCAGGTATTACATATCACCAGGAAGCCAGGTATATTCAAAATGCAAATATGTCCCAGAATGAAAAAGAGAGCTGCCTGCCAATGTGAGTGCTTTGCAGATTCATTTCCTTCATTTCACTCTCAAAATTTGCTCATTTTTATCCAGCATTACTCTCCTGTTTTAGTGATAAGTATGTCAGACTCTCTTTAGAGAATTAGCATCAGGTTGGCTATCTGAATCTAAGATCAATAGCACTGCTGAATCCTTAAGACATTATAAAAGAAAGTAGAAGATTCATGTGAAGCGTGTAGCACAGAATGTGTGTTGTCATATATGTCCCTTACAAAGAAAAGCCAAGCAGCGAACATAAATCTGTAGTAGCCATGCTACTTTTCCATAGTAAAGATTAGCATAGGTAGCAATTCTGAGATGTCTTAGAAATTAGGAATGATTTAAAGTACTTAAAATTAATTGTAGTACATAACTGTGTAATGAACATGGACTTTTCCAGATTTTTTTCCAGATTTTTTTGTGAAAAAAAAAAAAAAAGTCATGACATTGTTGACGTATACACCTGTTTATGCCTCTCCTCAATTTCTAATAATTTGAGTCCCTGATGTTAGTGGCTTGCTACCAGTGTGACTGATTATGCATGCATAGCCATTATACATACAAACATAGCATCCATCCCAAACATGAGAAATCCTTCTTTATGTTTTGCATGTGGTTGAAGCATATAATATGCCATATTTCCTGAGAACTCAATCTTTTGTCTTCATTAATAGGCATCTAATATCATGACACTGTTTCCAGGTACAATCCCTCCACTCATTAAGTCAGTTGTGCAAAGTGAGGAAGGGCTGGCAACCAACGAAGGGCTAAAGATGCTGGTGACCATTTCCTGTATCTTGGTTGGTGTCTTGCTGCTTTTTGTGATGCTGCTGATTGTGCGAAGGAGGAGGAGGGAGCAGAGACTGAAGAGGTTGAGAGGTAAGATGAGAGCTGTGGCACTTATTCCTACATATGCATACTGTCCAAACACAGAAGGACAAGTAGGGCTGCATGTGACCAAATGGTTCAATCCCCAGTTGGTATAATTTTCCTGTAACATGTAGCAGGTAAAACATATGTGCTTTTTTACAGAAATTCCTTCTTTTATCATTTTATAGTCTAGCTGAAAACAAAAATGAACCATATAATCATTGTTAACCGTTATTTTGCATGATGAGGGAAAGGAAAATAATTCTCAAGTATGGTGTTTGGGAATTTTGTTGTTTTTCTTTTTTGTTTTTCTTTTTTTTTTCTTTATCTTGTGAATAGTCTCAATAACCTAAAATCTTTTTTTTATTATTATTATTTTTTTAAAAACTAAAATCAGATGTTCTGGAGATTTAAGGGTTTCAGTTTTCTAGCACATTTTTAATTAATTCCAGAATTATGAAATTAATGTAGCCAGATGTTAGGCTAGAAAACACACCCAGATATTCTCAGATTTGTTACCATATTGTTTTCCTTATGATATATTATAACAAAACTCTTAAAACAACTTTTCACTTTTCACTCACCATTCATTGTAGCTGAAAGTCCTTTTCTCTAATCTTTATTCAAATTCATGTTTCCTATGTGAGTAAGTCTTAGATTTTTGAATTCATTTAGCTGTATTGGATTTCTAGTAAACACCTCCAGCTGAGTCCCAATGAGGTTTTTGACCCTTGCACTCTGCAACTTCTGCACTTGGCCTTGTGGGCTTTGTAGTTGCACATGATAGTAAACATTATATTCAAAGTATTTGAAAAATGCCATAAATAAAAATAAATAAAAAGCAACATGATTTATCATCCACAAACACGAATCTAAGGATTTCTAAGAATGACAAAAATGCTTAGTTATTTGTATTTTAACCTAAATATGCTTATGATATTAAAATCAGGGCCAGCCTTGTGTGTTCCATCTCACCTTTGCATTTGTTCTTGTCTCTTTTGGGTCTCATTTTTCTCTTGTAATGATATTTTGGATATTTTTTGCAATGAAGACAGAAATAAAGGGCCCTTAGGCATGGGCAAATTTCTAGATCAAAGAGGACAACTAGCCTTATAATTCAGACACAGCTCTGGAAATTAGGGCATTTGGATTCTTTAAGTTGTTGTATAATAACTTTCTCATTTGAAATTTTTTAAGTCATTTACCTCTGAGCAATATTTTCTTCATCAAAAAAAGTGGTGGAGTAAGGATAAAGAAAATATTATTATCTTATCTTCTGAGAAATATTGTGTAATTCCGTCCAGTAATGAGCAGGATATTTTGAGCAGTTTGGCTCCAGGAAATCATGGCTGTGAACATCTAGTTTTTCTTAGATTCTTGAGTTACAATCCCTTAAGGACGGCTGATGATCACCAGCCAATGTGGCTTTACTATAATGTAAGATTTATTTGAATTATTTTCTCTCAGAATATAGGAATTTAGAAAAATATTTTCACTTAAATGTAGCCAGTGACAAAGAAATCATCACTCCTTTTGATGGTCATCAGTATTTAACTACAATTTCTGCAAAAGTTACATCTCACTTCTCACCTGAATTTGTCAAGCTACAACTCAGCCTCAGAACCATTTAGTCCCATTATACTTCTGTCTGTCATGCAGTGACTGAAATTCTCTTTTGTATCACATTTTTGGTCTTTGAGGATATTCTTTTTATATGGTAGTGATCAAGTAATTTAATATTTTAGTTGGTAAACTAAACAGATGGATCTTCTTGATTTTTTTCTCTAATTATTCCATCATTCATTCCTTTCAAGGCTTTTCTCTAGTCTCCTTGTTATCTTCCAGTATCTTTCCTCATCTGCGTAGGTTAGGAATGAATTTAATATTCCAGTAACAGACACATCAGCACCAGATATAGAGACAAAAAATCTTTCTTCTTGTTCTTTATATTATTTTCTCCATACCTGTGAGAATCTCGTTTTTGGCTGCAACATTATACTAAGAGTTTGCCTTAAATTTTTTATCCACTGAGATGACAATTCTCTAATTACAGTGAATAGGATAACATTCTCCATTGTACAGCTAAGACTTGTATTCTTGATATGTATAACCATGTGGTCATATGATGTAAATAAATATAGATAAATTACTAGCTTGTGATCAGCCTACCTGATCATCCAGATTGCTTACCTATTACTTTTATTATATTTTAGCTATCTAATTGTTATGTCATTCTCAAACTTTTATTAGGTGTTATCTTATTTAATTCCAGACCACTGAGAAAAACTACCAACAGTGTAATGTTCCATGGTACATGAAGACAATAAATACTCTGTTTAAAATTGTATTTTGATACATATCAATTTATATGTTGGAAATCATATACAATGGTTGCCAAGTTAATTTTTTGCATTATTGCTACTTGCTTAGTAAAATGTTTTTAAATAAAAAAACTTTGTTCTAAAGAAATATAAATATAATATTTAGAACTTGCCTAATTCTATCTCAGTGAGAGTTTTTTCAACATCAACATTCTTAGTGAATTTTATTCTCACCAGAATTCTTAGCTTGACATGGCTGATTGAATAATTAAGGTCAATGAATATAGACTTGTAGTCAATCTCCTTTCATTCATTTCATCAAGACTCATACCATTTTTTCCATCCCCTTTGCTCATTGCCAAGATCAGATCGACAGTAATTCAGTTTTTTCTGTTGTTCATTCTTTTTGAAGACTGACCTAATGTTAGCCATTTCTGCTCTTCTGGAGAATACTTCATGTTCTAAAAGCCTTAGTGTCAATCAGCATTGCTGTTAAATCCTGAGTAATTTCACCAAGAAAACTCCTGCTTGCAAGTTTTCCTGATCTCCTAAGTAAAAAATGTTCCTCTGTAGTAGTTACGGTGTTCAACTTTCTTCTGAATTCTTTTTGAAGGGAAAATGGAAAATATCCTGTCATTATCACTTGATATATATTATCTGGTGGGGTTTCTTGAGACTCAGGACACCTTTTTCCTAAATCATGATTCTAAACCCACTAGCTATTTTCAGTCTACATCAGAAATAATATTTTCCACTGTGGGACCTTCTAAGCAATTTTTTGCAAGTAACAACTTGCATAATTCTTGCTTTTGTTGCTCCAGGGGATGTTTTCTTCAAACCTGCTTGACAAAGAGGAGTGGGAATTGCAGATTTATTTGCAGTGTATTCTTCATGCAAACATTTAGATTTATGCTTACAGACAGATAGGGTCCTGGTTCCAGTTTGTGGGGTAAATATGGCATTAAAGTCTCTCTGTTCTTAATCATTTTACTGCCTGTTTTAGCATATAGGAATGCTTGTCTTCCTATAGGAATCCTTGTCTTCCTCCTGTGCCATACACAGTATGATTTTATTTTTCCAGGAGTACTCTGTTTAGAAGAAAAATGTAGTTTCCAGCAAAACCCTGAGTTTTTGTCCAATTTAGTATTTCCACAGGTCAAGGCACAAGAAGGTCAATTGAGTGCTGGAGTTCATGCCGTGATTCAGTAGGTCAGCACACATTAGAACAGAGAAACCTGATGACTTATCACTTTCTCTCCACTATTAACCTAGCTCCACTACCACTGAAATAGTTTTCCCTTTGTTTCCAAACTCAACTCACCTTAACCCAAGCAGAAAGTGTCAGTGCAGCATGGCTGTTCAATAGCAGCTGCGTGCTATTTAAAACTTTATCATGGACCCTGATTTCCCAAGTGGCAAGCCAAATGTGCTAAGTATTTTAAAGAAGCAAATGAAAGTGAGGGCTGCTGCTGAGTCTATGCCTGTTGGTGCAGTCATGTGACAAAACCACTGAGAGAGGTTCGACTTTTTCACTAAGGGTGATGCTTGGCTGGGACAGGAGATTGTCACCTTCAGTCAGTCATCCATAGTTTCTCTGAGCCCTGTTTTCCCTACCCAAAAGCTAGGAAACAGGTCCCTGGCTGGGATATTGATTCCTTTTATGAAGCTTTCTCAATTTACTAATGAAATGTGTCATGTAGGACATATACAGTACAGTAGTCTGCAGCCTATACCCATTATTTTGTGAAACTAATATATCTTCTGTAGCTGATGTTTTGGACACATTGTTATCATATTCAGTTACTTTAGGGTTTGTGGTTTTCCTTTGACAAATACATAAGATCCCTCATCTTCTTGGCACGTTTGTTTTGGTCCAGTCCTACACCAGACCGTGTGTCCAGTAAAGCCGCCATTATCTTTACTAATACTGCTGTCCATTGCAACAACTTTCATCTGTTAAACCCTGCTGACTTTAGTATTTTATTTTCTGCAGTACTATTTCATTCAGTTTTTGATATATGTAACATGATCTTGCATGAAGTCTCATGCTATTTTTGATTGAAGATGCACAGACAATTTGATCCTTTGCATCTCCTTGACCAAGAGCATATGTAAATGTGCATTTGAATATGAGCCACATGTTTAATAGTGAAAACATAACATCTTTCCCAGATGCAGCGTGGAACACAGCTGTGCAGCATCTGAGAATATATGAGGGAATTTGTTTCAATGCAAGGGAAAAGGCACGAGAGTGAACATAACTGTGTGCAGTTCCTCCAGTGTGTTTCACCAAACCGAGCATACTCATCTGAGCTGGTCACACAAGGCGCCCTGACAATCTAGTCAATACAGTCAATGGACTGAATTACACACTTCAGAACTCTGGGTTCCTAGCATTTTTAAAACATTTATGGTTGAAACAACAACAACAACAAAAATTCCATGAATATTGTTATTTAATCCTGGGAAACAAATCTAGAAAGGAACTGAAGAGATCAGTCAATCTTTCAGTCTATTCCTTTCATTTTCCTTGAGTTGTGCACTACTTGCACAAATATCCACAGTCTTCAGTCAAAGATGTAGTCATTGCTTTACAAATCCACTCTCTGGGTGAAAGAAACATTTGTATATTAAATCACCATTACTGGGTGTGCCAGAGGGAGAATGTGTGCATCAAGGCTCTACGTGATCCCAGTGCTGCTACAACAACAGGAAACATCATAAAGCTTGTTTAAAATAAAATAGAATAAAATAAAATAGACTTAGAATCAGATTTTTTAATTTTTTCTTCTTTTTTTTTTTCCCCTTCAAAAGATTTAAATCCCTTTCTAGGTCCTTAGAAGTCAGTAGAAAAACTATCTCTGGTGTCATTTGGAGCAGCAACTTTGCCTTATGACTGATGATAAAGATGTTTTCCTCATGGTATTGTGCTATGTAGAAGCACTTACAGGAGTGTTCACAGCAAAAGTCAATCCCATAGCAAAAAAAAAAAAAAAAAAAAAAAAAGTCTGTATGCCTAAATGTAGCGCTGTTTGAATAAGATCAGACATCTCAGACAGAGTCCTTCCCTTCAGCAGGAATCTTCCATTCTTTGTGCTGAAAAGGAATAAGGGGAAGATTAAAAATAAAGGAGTGGAACAAGCAGACCTAGAAGAAGCACAGAATTTCAGCTGCCATTGTGAGAAATGAAGTCTAAGACAGGCAAGCTGGCACAGAGTCAGAGAAACTGAATGCAGAAAGTTGGTGGAAGATGTTTTGTTAAAAATAAAAAGAGCACTTTGTTTATCCCTTTTAAAAACAGACATTAATGTAACCAGAGTGATGCATTAAGTTGGTGGTTTGTTTCTGCCTGCATCCTCTGGATTTTAAAGGCAGGAAATTTAATAGGATCACAGACAAAGAAATTGCAATAGGTGTAGGAGACCCAAGAGGTGATTAAGGAATAAAAAGGGTTTCAGAAGTGAGAGGGAGACAAAAGACAAAGACAAATCCAGTAAATGTCTTAGAAGATGCAGATAGATTTACAAGCAGGAGATGAGAGAAGAAATTTAAAGTTTCACCTAACAGGAGAGTTCCTTGAACTGGAAATGTTTTCTTCTCCTATTTGCTTTACTTGGTTGCACAAAAGGCTGCTTTGTTGCTCTGTGATATTGTTATTTAGGGACTCTGGACTCAGCATTTTCAAGTGAGTTTGTTTAGTGGAGAACAAAATGTAGCTGTCTTTTTGCCAAATAATACCACAGAAATCATTATTGTATGTTTATAAAGTTTTACAGGAAGCTACCTGAAGAACACTGGGTGAACCAACCTTCAGCTGTGTACTTTGATCCAGTATTTACCATAATAATGATATCCCCAAAGGGTTTTATGTTAATAATAGCAGCAGTGACAATGGGAATATTTCTCCATCAGCAGCACCTCATTTTGCAGGGCTGATCCAAGTGGGAATCAGCTACCTCCTGTTTTGTATACCAACAGCCCTCTGAAGACCCAGAAGTTTTGAATTATTGCTAGTTGCAAAGCATTCATACCTGAGAGCAACCAGTCTCTCCTTGGAGACCTCCCTTGCACCTCCTCCATGCAGTCAGGTTGAGTTTGAAAATGGCAGGCTGGTAATTGCTCATCCAGATCACCTTCAGCTCCTGCCCAGAGATGGATGTCAGCATTTCTGTCCTCTTGCCCTTTCTTCCTTCCTCACCCTCTCGCTTGCTAACCATGGCATGAAGGAACAGAGAGCCCTGCTGGTTGTTAAAATATCTGCATTTGTAAAGAGTGTCTGTAGTTGTTTCCAGTTAAAGTCTATTTTATTCCATGCTCCCTTTTCTTCAAAACCAACAGTTGCTAGTATATCTCTAAGCATTTTCAGTGCTACTGAGGAACTAAACAGGGCTCTTTGGGGCAGAAAGATCTAATGTAGTGAAATGCAGTTCCAACAAAAGTAGGAACTTTTAGGCACTATTTTATCTTCATTACTGATCTGAGAATTGACAGTAGTCTTATATATAGCTGATTCAAATCACTTCCTAATAATCCATCTATCACATAAATTTTCATTTGTGATACAAACAGATAGCAACTCCTGACATCTTTTCTGTTTTCTTCTAGATGCAAAGAGTTTGGCTGAAATGCTTATGAGGTAAGAATAAATTCAATCTTCTTAAATTGAAAAATAATTGTCAGTTATGGCATCATATTTAAAAATTACTGTAGGGACAAAAGGAGTCTTTTATTCCTAAAGCCTTTCTCAAAACACACCATTTGACTCTCTTTTAAAAACTAGGATACGCTGATGGCTAGAAATATGAGAAAACAGTTTGTGATCAGTCCTGTAACAGAACACAATAGTAAAATTTGCCACCTCTTGTATTAGTGCATTAAATTATAGAATACATGTGGGTTAATTTGGACATTTTTCCTGTTCAGAAAAACATTTGCATAATATGTACCAAAGAAATTGCTCTTTTGAGATCATGGCTTTGAAAACAGTAAGTGCCTGGATGTGAATATCTCTAAACTTTATAGTTTTATTTATATAATACTACAGTTATATTTATGTAGCTGCTATACCCTAAGGTGTATAAGAGCAGGAAAATCCATTTATTATTTTTCAGTTCTGTTCCATCAGTTCAGCACCCAGAAATCTAATTCAGTTGTGGAATTGCAACAGAATGACTATTGTGGCATCTCAATTTCTTCAGAGATGGAAATTTCATATCTACAGTGTTTATTGTTTTATCTGGGGAAAATGTTGAACTTTAAATCTGCTGCATATATTTGAAAATAGGATCAACAAGGGAATATTTCTAAGTTCAAGTGAGCTTTGGTTTGCTAGAAAATCTTTTTTATTTTTAAGCAACAAATTTGAGAATGTCATGGATATTTTATCAAATGAAACATACGCTAAACTTCCTCACTCATGATAAGCTTCACCTGCTATTATAAGAACACACTAACCCAAGACATGGTGACAGATGGTTTTAATGTGAACTCAGCTCTATGACATCAGTCTCCAAATACATCTGAATAGTCCCATTGATTTTAACAAAACTGGTCATGCAGTTCAGGTCACATTGTTCTTTTTTGCAACTTAGAAACCCCTGCTAGCAGCAGATTGCAGGTTTAAGCGACTTCAAGGAGATATGCTGTGACACATTTTTCATGATACAAAAAAAAAAAGGCACAGATTAGCATATACAGTATACCCGTTCCCTAAAGAAACCCATCATGGACCTCAGTATGCAACTTCTGGATGAAGATATTCGGTCCCATTGACAACCACACATAACACCTCTGCTTAACTCTACTGGTCTTATCACCACCTCTGTATGGCAATTTCAGAGCCTCACTCCTCTGACACTTAGAAAATTATCAAACTTCCAACATAAATGGTCCATTCTTCCCTCTGACAATGCTAACCTTAAGTTTAAAGATTTTTTGCTCTCTGTGCTTGATACATTCAGACAGCAGTCTGATCCCTTCCTAGCCTTTAGTTGAGAGCTGCTTTTCTACGTAATTGTCTTCCACTGTTTCTTTTTGCTTCTCCTTTCATTTTCTCCCATTCATTTATTTGAAAATAATATTATTTTTATTAAATAGTCATATTTTATACTTCTCTTAAAGTGTGAACAAAGGCAAATGACTAACAAGGCAGGACTTTAAGGTCCTACATATGGAGAAGCCTCTTAACTTAGAACTCTCAAAGTGATGCTATTTTGATGAGCTTTCCACATGGTACATGTTCAGTTACTTCTGAAACAGCTATGAAATACTTCCAACCAAAAACCTGAGCCACCCACCAACACTATATACTCCTGAAGATTTAGCATGTTAATAATGAAAGGATAAAAAGCCCTTTCCAAAGTAACAGTAACATATTATAAAGCTTCTGATATTTTATATACATGTATTTTAGATTTCACCAAAATCTGCTGTGTTACAAATATCAAGAAAGAGGGTGGTCATTGGTTGTGCCTTGCCATTTGAGTATGGGATATAAAGAACAGAAGATTCCCTGCTTGCTAAGAAGGTGTGAGGGATAGAGAGAGCTTTGTGTACCTTCCCATTTGAGGAGATTTTTATAAGTGTGTGTAAAGCGGATTAAGAATGGAGCTTGAGTCTTGGCTTTGAAAGTTGCCAGCTTTGGCTGTTTAAGTCAAATATCTGAGGAGCAGGGTAAGCCCCAGCAGTTAGCAGTTTAATAGGAGCTTGTTGCTGATACTTTAAACTAGCAAATAAAAATCTCTGCTGACATACAATCACAACTTTTTGACCTTTTTTGGGGTTGAAGCGTAGATCCAGCCAACTTCTTTGTAGTTGTTCACTGTGAATTGGTATAGCAATTGGCTGAGCTTTCTAATTTTGAACACAGGGTAAAGAATATTTTATCTCTGAAAATACCCTTGACTGGCAGATTATTTACAAAATTTAGTTTCTGGTATGTTTTTACAATGACCAGCTTAGACATCAGGAAACACTGAGGTGGCTTGACTCTTGATTTGGCAGCAAGCACCCAGAATGACTTTACAGAGTGATATATTTTGTCTCTTTACAAAGCTAGCTTGATCTAACACTCTGCTGTGCATACAGACATTTTCAGTCACTCAGATAAGTATTTTTTTATTACGTATTTAGGAAGACTAATTTAAGAGGAGATATTCTTATAACTATGTGCACTTGCACTCTTTCAAAATGCATCATGCACTGTACTGGCTCTGGAGAAGGGCTTGTTTATCCACAGACTGTACATAAAAGCTCTGCTCAGTCAGGTCCAAAGGCACAGGTGTAGCCAAGTATTTGTCTATAATAGTGGCCCAAAGCAGACACTTGGGTAGAGGAAAGCAATACAGCAAATACATACTGACTCGTTCCCCAGACAGGCTCCTAGTCTCTAACAGTTTGGAGCTCAGAGGTTCAATGAACTGGAGAGAATGAGCTATATTACACACAGATCATTACAAAGTCTGACAGGTAAAGAATAGACACAGCACATGTTTAAATTTTAAGTTGTATCTGTAGATGAACGAAAATACACGTAGATGTGTTTCCTCCCTTTAAAGAATTAATTGTTGGGCTCCTCATCCACCAGGCTGTTAAAATACTTGGATGCATGAATTTTGCTAGGTTAGAAAATCCTTGGGCACCAAATTTCAAAATTGCAGTACTAAAAATCTTTGCCTCACTGCCAAGTCCTAGAGCCACATAATTGCTGTTGGCATTTCAGTTTTTTTAAGCTGACAGTTGAGTTATTGTGGTCTGCAGAAAATAATTTAAAATTCATTGAGCCAGAAAGAGGTTACATGCTAATTAGCGGCAACCTTCTTGGCACTGCCAATTGCCTGTTCTGTGTTTGGACACTCCATGCCACAGTGCTGCCACATGGAGAAGTAATTAGACCAGTAAGAAAGAGGAGAGAGATCACACAAGATGAGGCATAACTCAAGATTAGTAATAGGGAATCTTCCTGAACATAAAAAGGCCTAGGTTTCAGTTCTGACTTGAACGACTTTCCACACATTTTGCACTAACCTCTCCCTGGAGCCAAGAATAAATTCAGAATTCCCTCTGGGCGGGTGAACAGTACAACTACAAAGCTGGGGAACTGTCCTCCTGCCCTTTGTGGTGCAAACAATTCTTTCTGCATGGTTGAATACTTTGCAATAGCAGGAATACAGAGTGTTTGTACTGCAGAAGAGCTTCTAGCTCTAACCATGATGCTGGGGTTAAAGCATTCTGTATTCTGCATTCTGTGAGAAAGATGTGTGATTTGATCGCTTTGCCTCCTAAAGCTCTGTTGAGCAAGTGAAGGGTGCAAGGATGCATTTATTGGACTTTATTTTGTGCTACATGAGTTGTATATGTATCTGATTGAACATATCCAATAATTATTGAATTATTTATTTTTATTTGAAATTGGATTTCACAAATTCAGTTTTCTGTTTGATCACAGGTTTGTTGTGTGATCTTGGACAAGCCCAGTGTGACCTGACTTTTCAAGGGCATCTATTCATGCATATTTGGCACGCAGATAATATGTTAGTCTCCAGTTCTCATAAAATTTCAGCAGCTTAAGTGGAAACCAATAGGATAGTGGCATCTAACCCATGCAGAGACTTTGAAGAGACTTTGAGAACGTCATTGTGGAATTTATCTGCATTTGAGAATCCTAAATGTCTTTGAAAATTTATGTGGTTAATAAGACACTGTGACTACTATTCTCCACTGATTACATATTGAGACAAGTCTGGCAGCCCTGGGTAGCTGTCCTGATATTTTGTTTTCAGAATGATTAAATGATGCACCAGTTGTAGGCTGTCTGAATGCATTTCAGCTATCCATCCGTACTATCAAAGCAATAGTACTGCCTGACCTCTGAAAGGCAGAGACATTAAAGTTTGTGAGATGGATAGATAGTGATCATGCTGGGGACCACAAGACGAGGGTAAAACAGAAGGTGAGAATCAGAGGTGTGTACCTGTGTGCCTGGAAGATCTTAGTCCTGGATTTGTGTCAGAATTTCTGACAACTGAGTGACAAGGAAATTCTTCATAAAAAGGACATAAAGGAACCCCCAAACCTAGAATAGTTAGGTCATGCTGGCATGGAAACAGCAGGAAGTTAAGGCAAATTTCTAGAAATGTGGTCTCATCCAGCATGCATCAAAGTGGCATTAAACTCCTACGTAGAGGTCCTCACTTAGGAAAGGAGTGAGTTTATCATCATGCAGCTTAATAGTCCTCTGAAGATTCCATTAATAACAATAATTCATTGCCCAAGGAGAATTAAAGTGAGTGATTCACAATTACTTTGCACCAGAAAATGACCCTCTACTAAATTTTAAAGTCCTTTTATATGTGAGTACTTGAATCACACCAATAGGTCATTTGTCTTAATTTTTCTCAGCCATCTTACCTAAACAAGTATTTGCAAATCTTTCTTCTTCTCAACAGAGTAATTACACCTGAAAGGGTAAAAAGTTCCTGTGTTTTTAGTGCAGTCTAAAGATTTCTTGCTGCAAGTTCTGTACTGGAAATGGTTGTAGCACTCAATTTTACTATCCATTTTCATTTGCTTTTGGTAGACAGTTCATTTAAGAAGTCATTTTCTGGTACACAAACTTCAAAATGAAATTGTTTCAATTTGCATGATGATAGAATAATTGTTTTAGATTTTTTTTTTTAGAATATCGCATCAATCAAATAGAAATAATCCATGAATGCAAACAAGATTTGCAATTTTACTCTTGCAGCATCAATGGACCTAAAACCTTTATTTATTTTGTACAATTTGTTAGTATTAATTAAATCTCTAGTCATTTGTTTGCTTTTTCATTTATCAATTCTAGTGACATTTGGAATTTATCTGAGGAAAAATAATGGAAAGTTTAGAAGTAATTAGAAATTACTACAAGACATCTTCCTAGCAACCTGTTTGATCAGCTACATATTTCTTTACTTACATTCATAAGGAATGAAAGAAAAGGTCAATCTTACAAGCTTTTTATTAATTTCCTTATATGACAACACTTATAGAAAACTATATAAAATTTTCAAACAGATCCCTGCTGAAAAATAATAAAACAAACCCTCAACACTGTGCATTCATCTAAATGCCTTGCCGTGTGCAATAAAATAATACTGTGTACTTGTTCTGAAGAGGGGAATATAAAATGTATGAGTATTTTGCTGATTTGTTCTATTATTTTTAGTTTGAGCTGGGCAGACTTATAGTTAGCAAGTTTGCAAGTATCTCTTCAGTTAGGCTGAATCTTACTGTTTGCCTCTCTTTTGTTTCCAGCAAGAATACCCGGACATCAGATACACTTAATAAGCAGCAGCAAACGCTGAGGATGCACATAGACATTCCCAGAGCACAGCTTCTGATTGAGGAGAGGGACACGATGGAGACCATTGGTAAATTATTGTTGGGTTTGTCCTCACCAGTTAATAAAACAAGCACAACAGTGGACATCCTTTATCTCACACCTTTCCTCTGATTGCATGCATCAAGAAGGAAGAGGTGCAGAGTAATTTGTCACATCTGTGAAATTAACTGTTTTTTTTTCATATAATAGAATGGCTCAGGTTGGAAGGGACCTTAAAGATCATCTAGTTCCAATTCCCTACCATAGGCAGGGATGCCACCCACTAGATCAGGTTGCTCAAAGCCCCATCCAACATGGCCTTGAACACCTCCAGGGATGGGGAATCCACAGCTTCCCTTTGAATCAGTTTCTGCTTTCAGTAGTCTCAGTATAATATTTAAAATAATTCAGAACATTAGGAAAGTGAAACTAGTGGAAAGAGCAGCTTGGAGAAAATGAAGACTGGCAGTTTAATGATTTTCGTTTTGATTCCTCTATTGACTTTGACTAAACAGTTGGATCATTGGCATTACATATAAGGAAAATGAAAATGAAATTCTGAAACTACAAAATTGGTATTCAAGAATTTCAAACAGACATCTTCTAAAACTTACATGTTGCGTATTGTATCCACTTGTTATTATCAAGTTACATGATCAACATATTGATCTGTTTCAACATTTTGTTTATCTATGCAAAATTCAAATCTAAAATATTTCACACATCAGAAAACAATATTTCTTGTGTGGCTGGCACATAGCTGAAGTGTCATGTAAACAGATTTGTTTGCCTTTTTCAAATAGTCAAAACACAAGATGTCAGAAGTCTCAACAGAATAGAAATATAACCTGATTTCATGACTCTGTGGGTACAGACTGGAAAAACACTCCAGGATGACTGATCTTGTTGGACTTCTAACTTTTTGGGGTCAAAATCCATGTAGGGAAAGTCTTTGATGGATGAGAACGTAGCAGCACCTCAGGGACTGCATAGCTGGAGAGAGTTCCACAACCAGGAGCAGCATCTCTCCATCTCCTGTCCATGCCCACACTGGGGAGGGACGAGCTGTTTAATCCCACACCCTGTCACACCTGATAGACACATTATGGGGTGCCACTTCACAGTGCAGTGGATTTGAAGAGGAGACCTACACTTCACCTGAAAAACATACTTTTTATTTTTTTAAATTTGAGCTTCCCAAAGTTCACCATTTTGATGCAGTCTTTTGTGCCAAGTTTCATCCTAAAGACAGCTTTTACTTTTGAGTTACAATTGCTGAGAAATAGGGGGTTATAGTGGAAATACCATTAGTACCTTAACTATAACAGTGTGATCAGTGCCTTGGAAATAGACAGCTCTACACAAAGCATTCAGAATAAGTAGTCACTTTGGCAGGCTTTGACATAGTTTACTGCCAAGAGGCTTTATTCCCAACCTGAATAAGAGCTCATCTTTTGCCAGAGACAGAATAATTTGGTTTCATAATGCTCATTCTATTTATGGCCTTCTTTGGGTAAAAAATGCTAGTTATGTTTTTGTGCACTGTTCACATTAACAGTGTCTTGTCAAGATTAAAAATAAATTAAAAAAAAATGAATGTTTAGAAGTGGATCACCCTCTGCTCATCAGTAAATGGATAGAAGCCCTGTTGCTGCCAGTACCCTCAGAAATGCATTATAAAGCTGTATAGCATAGCAAGAATAGATAAAAAGACTGAAAAGAATGTAAAAGAAAATCTGATAGCATGCACATAATTGTTCTGCGAATACAAATTCAGTGGAAGATTTATCACTGTTAATTCTTCCACAATCAAGTAGACCAGATTCCTCTTTAAAGTGAAAGAAATACAATAAGGTGTTCACAACTGGAAAAAAAAAAATTCTGTAGAGCACTAGCTTTCTGTGGGCTGCAAGGTCTGCACAGAAATTTGGTGAACGTACCTTAGCTCTTGGGAAGCAATAGGCAGCAGAACTGTACAGCAGCAAAGGTCAGTGCTCGACCTTTTTTCCAGTCCTTCCAAAGGTCCAGCTTCATGTTACAACGTTCTTTGCAACACATAGGAAAGCCCACAACCAGTAGGACTGACTATACTGTGAGAAACATATATGACTTGTATAAAGCTCTCCAGAGCTCCTCTTTCAGATCTACAGTAGTGAGGTTTGTTGTAGGAGGGACTCTTTGGTGCAGAGAGAGCTAGTCGGGCTTAGTCCTTAGCTTGCAAAACAGCTTTTACTGGACTTAAGAGTGTTTAATTGTTTCCGTTGTCTTTAACAGGGTACTGAGGTGCTTAAATTTAAGCAGAACCCTAAGATAAGTCTCGGGTCATGTCCATCATTCTGTCTGTGGGAAAAAAAAAAGATCACTAGTAGAGGGGTAGTTAGTGAAATTACCTAGCGATATTACCTATTGCCTAGCTAATAAAAATATTAATAATAATATGTTGTTGAAGGGATCAGCTGAGTCCTCTGAAAATGAAGAGGAAATAGGGCAGCATAGAAAAGATGGAGAAGAAAGAATTATGGCCAAACATGTTTACACACAACAGAGTTTTTGGAAGGATGCTTAACGGCCTGTCTCAGTTGTACAACTCCAAGGTGAAATCCCAAATAAAAACAGGAAAATTACACTTATTCCTTATTTTTTTTTGTGGAATTTGCAATTAAACACAGTCTCCCAGGCTGTTGTGCACACTTAAAAACCATCTCCAGCCCTGCACAGAAATGGAAACTGCATTGTCTTTGGTGAAGCCCAGATGAAAAAAAAATCTTGGAACTTATTTTAAAACTGTTATGGAGACAAAAATGAATTTCATTATTCAATATTTGATGAGTATTTTTGCTTGCAGATGACAGATCAACAGTTCTACTAACTGATGCTGACTTTGGAGAGACGTCTAAGCAGAAGTCACTGACTGTCACCCACACAGTACATTACCAGTCTGTGTCACAGGCTACAGGACCACTGGTGGATGTTTCTGATGCCCGGCCAGGAACAAGTAAGATTATAGGAGGATTTGTTATGTGGAGAGGAGAAAAGTGTAAGAAAATGAATGTGGTACTCCTGCATTTGTATCCTTATGTGTTGGGTTTTTTTGTTTGTTTGTTTTTTGTTTGTTTTTTCTTTAATCTGAAAGTTGAGAGAAATCTATTTAGGTCAGCAGAGAACATTTCTTGTACAATTACATTTAGTAATTCAATATGGTAAAAATTGCATATGTATCTGAAATGTAGGTGTAATTTGAAATAATTCATACTTGGCTTTCATTAAACCAAATTCATGCCAGTTTTTAATTTCTAGAATTTATTGAGTAAATTAGCTTAATGGCTTTTAATGTCTAATGCATTTTTTTCTCAGTGATCAATCTGTATTGTATTTCAAAATGTCTTCCGTCCTTACGTCTCCATCAGGGAAGAAACACATTTCTCATTATTGCTTTTCTGAAAAAGTTGTATTTCCAGTTTTAGTTATTATGGTAAATTACTTTTCCCAGACATCTTCATGTTGAGTTACAGTGATTAAAAACTAAAATAAATAAATATGCTTCTGCAATCCATCCTTCTTAATTTCTCTCAAGAATGTATTCCATATCTATGTAAATGGAATTTATTAGATTGAAGGAATACATTTACTAGCTGTATGCAATCTCTAAAATCTCTTGGATTATTTTCATCCCCTGACAGTTTTAGAATTTGTTTACTTGGTGAGTTTGGTGAAGATAAATGCTGAAAATTCAGATGTGAATCACCTATAATGCAGATTACTTGAAAAAATCTCCATTTAATTTTCATTACCACCCCAGTCTTTATTAATTATAGCTGTTGTAGTCCTGACCTTGCTGATTTTCTAGCTCAGAGATCTATAAGTTATGGTTCATTATTTCTTGAGGACTAGATTAGTACAGTCATTTGGAATCCCCTTTTCATCTATGGAGAGTCATGTCATTTGAATGAGAAGACTCAAGGTAAAACATTTGTTTTCCTTCTGGTAGCACTTTTCTCCACCCTTTGGTTCATGTACATGCTGGCACATGAAAGAGCGGAAAAAAAATCATCCATTTTTTAACACATTAGTAGGTCAAGTTTATCTGAGCGACCAATGTACTCTCAATTGTTTTGAAACTCTACATGTTCTAATAAAGAAAGAGCTACCACTCTAAAATTGCCTGCCTGTCCCATACCACAGCAGTCTCTAGCACCAGACTCTTCCACTCCTATTCCCTTTTTTATGTGTGCAGTTATGTGCTTCAGGCCACTGGAGTCATTGAGACTTCCCTCAGATTGAGCTGGGATTTAACTCATGTGTAAGGGTACGATCTGGGTCCAGCCTGGCTTTGGAAACAGAAATCCACCAACACGTTTGTTACTTAGTAAAGATCTGATTGCAGCAGTGCACAGAGCTGGGCCGAGTGCTTTTAGGTAACATTCTCTGGTTTTAAGACATTAACGTAGCTTTGAGAGAAGCTGGGCTATGAGATTTTGTAAAGCTGCTTGTGCAGGATGCTTGGCTCAGAGTTTGTGGCAGTGCTGGTCTGAGCATACACAGTAAATGCCAAATTTCCCATTAGAGCCCTTTCTAAGTTGCCATCTAATTCTTTTGTATTTATGAAACTTTTCCTTTCATGAACCTTTTTGCTGCCCACGTCAGCACTCTGCCTCTGTGTTTCAGCATATGATAGCAGGGCTGTCTTAACAGCTGGGGCACCAGGTGTGTGCTGTTTTCCATCACGTAGGCAGTGGACCTTGCAGAGTCCCTGCTACAAAGTCCCTTATGCAGGCACAGCACAGCTGGTGCAGTGCTCCTGCTCAGCACATGTTCAGCAGGACTAGCGCTGACCTCCTGCATGCTGGCAGCAGGATCTCCTACCCTTATCCAAATTGTGAGTGAAGGCCTAGTGAGTCAGAGCATCCCTGCCCACCAAGCCTTCTCTGCTCCAGACCAAACAGTCCCAGTACTGTGCCCTGTGTTTTCTCCCATGAGCACTCTCCCTCTGACAGTCCCTTCATGGCTTTCCCTGGAGCAGGTACAAGGTTCACTTCTGGCCATGCAGTAGCCCCATGACAACTTTCCACAGCCACCACAATTGGTGGTTTATACTGACAGTCTGCACTGGGAGTTTTGTGCCAAGTGTGCTTTTGGGTGTTATCCATGTGAGGCTGTTATGTGTTGCATGACCAGCAGGATCAATCATCAATGGCACTGAGCTCATATATTTCCAATGCTGGGGTGGGAGGAGGGGTGTAATATGTGAAATATGAGAAGGGACAGACCATAGCTGGTGTTTGCAAATAAATTACTTGCTTAGAAGCAACAGGATACCTATTCTTACTGGGAATGCTTACGAGAAGTAATGCTCAGAGTCATTATCTGAGTATTATTTTTTTTCTTTAAATTGCTTCTGCTGAAGTCTGTTACCTCAAAGACTGATGACTTCACCATTTGAATGCCAAAGAACATTTGAATATATTTGAATTTTTCATTTCTAATACCTTTTCTCTCTATTGTTAGTAATAGCCTTCAAAAAGATTCAGTCACTTTCTGTTTGCCAAGAAGTGCTTTTTTTCTATTCCACTTACTTTGTTAGAGTGTATCAGCCTCACTTTTACAGAAGAACTATTCTTAATAAAACCATAGAAGTCAGTTTTTGTCAATAATTCATTTTCGCTCAGCTGGTCACCAGATTATCTCTAGGACAATAAAAAGTAAAATGTTGCAAGCCTTACAAAAGTAACAGATTATCTTTAAAGTTTAAGAAATTTTATTTACTGTTTTTTAAAACAGTCAGATCTTTCAAAGCCTGTCACTAATGAAATTCTGAAGGATCTAATATAGGCTATGTCATGCATCCTGGCTGTTTGCTAAAAAAATCTGGGAATTGTAGCTGATTAATAACATAGTATGATAAAAGTATTAGTGAAATGGCTGGAATAGAAAATTATGCCACCACATTCCTGACCACATATTTTTACAAACTGAGGGCAGGTGCCTGTTTTGGGGGTTTTCCGAGGGCACATCTACACTGATAATTTACCTGAGAATTCACTTGAGATGTGGTGTGAAATTCCTGACCAGGTCTATTTGCCACATGCTGTTTCACATCTCAGAGAGGTTTTGCTGCTGGAGAACTGTTTGTATTGGATTAATGAACATGTCAATGGGAGGCTGGCTCAGTTCTTCAGCTGCTCCCTTTTTATTAGAAAGAGGGTATTTCAAGAAAGAGCTTTTACTTTTTTTTTTTTTCTACAAAGAATGTTTTGTGTTCTTTTTTAACCAAAATGAGTGGCCAGTCCCTTCTGACAGGGCTTGTTTCCTTGTCTATTCAAGAGCCTAGTGGAAAAGACATTTTCTGTTATCCGTCACAGATCCTACCACAAGGAGGAGTGCCAAAACCGGACCCACAGCTCGCAACCGCTATGCTAGTCAGTGGACCCTCAACAGACCTCACCCCACCATATCAGCTCATACCCTCACCACAGACTGGAGGCTTCCCACCCCCAGGCCAGCAGGATCCGTGGACAAGGAAAGCGACAGCTACAGTGTCAGCCCCTCACAGGACACAGGTACAGGTCTCTCTGCAGGGCTGCTCGCCAAAACTGGGTCGGCAGTAGCTGCATTAACCATCTTGGTCCTCAGTATACTTTGTTTGGTGCTTGGGTGCTGCTATTTATTCCTTGCCAGTAGTCTCTTTATACTAGTTGCCACAAATGCATATAATTCCAATGATAACAAATACTGTGCCCTTACTTTCTCATGCCACATGCATAATGGAGCCCTTTGAAAGATATGGTATTTTTCTGGTAGCCGAAGCTCTATATATCCTGTGTCTGAAGGAAGAAGTAGGAGAATTTGCTGCATGAAATGTCATTGACCAGGAAGGGGCAATATTAGCAACCAACAGTATGTCTTGGTCAAAGGCAGAAATGTTTTAAGGTTTGAGCTACACTGAGGTAAGTCTTTTTTTGTTTTGTTTTGTTTTGTTTTGTTTTGTTGTTTTTTTCCTTTTTGCAGTCATGTATTGTGTTCATAGGGATATTCTAAGCAGAAAAAAAAAAAAAAATAAAGAAAAAAAGAAAAAAAGAGAGAGAGAGAAAGAGAGGAATGTCTGTAATTTGAGTCCAAACTAAAATCCATTCATAGCACTGAATATTGTAGCAGTTAGCTCTGATTTTCCTGAGAAACAACATAGGCTTTTTTCCTCTAGATGGTAAGAGGGGAGACACTGAATACATATTCTGCCTGCAGTCTTCATCTCTCCGTGATGTCTTCAGATTATAGACCCAATTGTAACAGAACGATAAAGTTTTCTCCTCCTGCCCTCCACTGAACAAGTGACAAAAAAATATGGTGAATAAATGAGTAAATGACTAAGCAGAAGAGTAGTCACGAAGCAAATCTAGTAAAGGTTACACTTGAAGAAAGATAAAATAGCTTTCAAGGTATGCCTGACAGAAATGAATCTGGGCATACAATGGCCTCCTCAGAAGGAATTGCCTATCTTCTGTTCTGATTTGTAAGGAAAAGCATGGGTTGTGTGAGAACGCTGTGTTCTTTAGAGAAAGAGCAGTAGGTGCCGCTCACCTTTCACCATGAAAACTAATATGACTGCTTTTATTCTCTCTGTAAGAACAGGCATCTGACTTCCCTTGCAATCTGTAATTTATAGGTTGAAATTCTCATCATTTCATAATTCATTCTCTCAAACTTGCAGACCTGTATGTTGTCTTCACAGGGTAATGCCATTCAACAGATACCTCTAGCCAGTTAATGAACTTCTTCCTGATTTCTGAAGGTAGAAGGATCATGAGGCTTTAAGGATTTGCTCTAACACCTATACAGATAAAAATATGAATATCAGATGTTATCTCTGAAACTCTTATCATAGACATTCCTGATTTCAGGTGTGGTTGCACATGTTCTATATTTCATCTCCTAAGGTTATTTCCCAGTGAGTATGGCAAAAGGTAGGGAATTTAATTTGCTGTCTGGTTTAATTGACAAACTACATGCAATTTTGTAAACATACTTCATAATGTATAGTTTAGCATGGCTACTTTTCTACTCTGTGCCAGCCCTTGAACACCTAGAGATTTATGTAATTGATAGAAATGTATAGACCATGCTCAGGAAAGGTTTTATTGTGGCAAAATGTAGCTGTATTATGCATTTTCATTTCTGGGGAAAGTATAGAATCAGTGTAATCTAAGTGCTTCAGATGTTTAAAATTTCCAAATAAACATCACAGTAGATGTAGCCAAATAAAGTGTTCAAGAATCAGTTGAACTAATAATAGAATCATAAAATCTTTAAAGTTGGGAAAGACTTCCAAGATCATCTGGTCCAACCATCCCTATACTACCAATGTCACCCACTAAACCATGTCCCTAAGCACCATGTCCAACCTTTGCTTAAACACTCCAAGGGACGGTGACTCCACCACTTCCCTGGGCAATCTGTCCCAATGCCTGACTGCTCTTTCTGAGAAGAAATGTCTCCTCATTTCCATCCTCCCCTGGTGAAACTTGAGGCCATTTCCTCTAGTCCTATCAGTAATTATCTGTGAGAAGAGGTCGACCCCCAGATCCCCACACCTTCCTTTCAGTTAGCTGAAGAGAGCAATAAGGTCTTCCCTGAGCCTCCTCCTCTCCAGACTAAACAACCCCAGTTCCTGCAGCTGCTCCTCGTAGGACTTGTGTTCCAGGCCCTTCACCAGCTTTGTAGCCTTTCTCTGGACATGCTCCAGGGCCTTGATATCCTTCTTGTACTGAGGGGCCCAAAGCTGAACACAGTACTTGCGGTGCGGCCTCACCAGCGCAGAGTACAGGGGGACAATCACCTCCCTGGTCCTGCTGGCTACACTATTCATGATACAAGCCAGGATGCCATTGGCCTTCTTGGCTACCTGGGCACACTGCTGGCTCATGTTCAGGTGAGCATCAATCAGCACCGTTAGAGCCTTTGATCCCTTTTCCAATAAGGTGTTGAGATTTCTGAATCTTGTTGACACAGTTGACATATGGCAGAATTTAGCATTTCATATAGAAATGATTCTGGGTTTACAAGGTAGTACTTTTTAAGCTCAGTAGAAATGCATTGCAGCCATTCATAGCTCTAAATAATTTGAAATGTTCTAACTAGATGTCACGAGAAAAATTATGATGAAACTAAATTTCACATTCACCCTGAACTTTCAGCGAATCTAAAGTAGGTGTTCAAGCAGATCCTTCCTGGAATAGTCACCCTGGGACATGGGATATGAGAAAATGCAAGTTCTGATCTTCATGGACCAAACTGGGAGCTCTACATGACCATCAGTGTTTACAGACACTGCTTCATTCCACTGGCAAACAGCAGCCTTCCCGGAGCTTCCGGTTGATGAAAAAAACATGGAAAGATATGGTTTTGGTCTGATTTACAAATCAAATGGAAAAAGAGAATGATGTTTCTGTGAGAGTGAGAGGAGTGGGGAGGGAAGAAAAAACTAAAAGCCTTAAGTTCTGTCCAGCTCAAAATCTTAAGCAAGTTACAGCATATTGTTGAATCACTTGTCATTTTAAATAAGGCATGGTCCCATTTACCAAGTGTTCTTTTCATTCTGTGAAAACTGGTGCAAGGACCCTAGCATACAATAAAAAAGATAAAGGTTTGCAATAACAACATAGTTGCTTCTGGCTGCCATAGAAGACCCATTTTTATGAATTAGCTATTACATTAAGCCTGCTTATGTAATGTCTGGAATTGTACAGATCTTATAAGGAAACATGACTCCTCCCTAACGAACTTCTGAAAGTCCTATGCTCTTCCAGCCTATTGAAATAGAAATGCAATGGGTGCAACTGACTGGTGATTTGACCCCTTAACTATGCAGAAACCAGTGTTGTATTTCCAGAATATTTTTAGTGTATCAGTTGCCATTTACATCTTCAGTAACAGTGCTTATTTAATAGTATTGAAATTCTTAGAAAATCATTAGCAGAAACAACAGCTTCTGGGTCACAATAGCCCATGAGTCAAATATGAAGCCCCCATTAACTTCTGCAGCATTTAAAAGAATTCTTGAATCACTGCAGACTGGTAGCTACTAAACAATATTGCTTTCTTAGGACCATTTGTTCTATATAAAATGAGTTAATATTTCAATTGGCATCTAGACCAGACATAGGTGTATCAGTCACTCCCTTTATATTTGACCTTTGTTCTCAGGAATTTGTCAAAAAAAAAAAAAAAAAAAAAAAAAAGATGAAAAAAAGGATGAAACAGATACAAAAAAAATATCTTTTCCACTCAGACGTCACCTCTCAGAAATATCTGTGAGATTCATTAAAAGGATAATGTTAAACTATTCCTGTTTTTGCTAAATCTGTTCTGTGGGCTTCTAACATTTTTAAAGCATTTAACTTTCAGATAATTTATTTTTTTTTTTTTAATGAAAGAAAAGAAACCTTTTCCATGCATTAAAGGTTATTTTTTCTAAACTATGAAGTTAATGTTAAGCCACATAATGCTGCTAGCAGAATAAGACTTCACTTTAGATTATCTCTAATTATCAAGCAACTGACTAAACTTAAAATTGTAGAGACATTTAAAGCAAAGCAGACTTATTCAAATCACCATAATAATTTCAAGGGTTCTGCATTTTATTAAGAAACACTGTCATGCTTTTTTGTCTTCTTCCAGAAAGTATTTTACAGGCTTTTTCTTTCTCCCACTGTTTATCTTTTGGGTGTTTAGATCGAGCAAGAAGCAGCATGGTCTCCACAGAAAGTGCCTCCTCAACATATGAAGAGCTAGCAAGAGCGTATGAGCATGCAAAAATGGAAGAGCAGCTGAGACATGCCAAGTTCACCATTACAGAATGCTTCATATCAGACACGTCGTCAGAGCAGCTCACGGCAGGGACTAATGACTACACAGACAGTCTGACCTCAAGCACGCCGTCAGAGTCGGGGATTTGCAGGTTTACCGCATCCCCCCCCAAACCTCAGGATGGAGGGCGAGTGATGAACATGGCAGTTCCAAAGGCACATCGGCCAGGTGAGACATTAAAGAGCACATTTTGTGGTCCTTGGGGGTAAGCATTTCACCCCATGCCTGTACTGGTTAACAGGACAGGTTATATCACAAGGAAGAAAGAAGGTGTGTAATATATCATGTAATTACTTACAGAGATAATTGTTTTTTATCCAAAATAATATAACATTTAAGTGAGCATATTCTCCCACATACAGATAAAGAAGGAATCTGGAAATTTAGGAGCAGAAAGGCACAATCTAGGCCAATAAATCAATTCCTCTACAGCTGCAGACATCAGGCAATAAACCCTTCTGGGCTAAAAAAGACCATATGGGGGTTCATATGCCCATCTCCAACTCAAACCACCCACTAATAAAACATGTCTTACAGCAATAATTTCTGCATGAGAGCAAAGTTTGCTATCAGAACACTTCATAAAGACAGATTGTAGAAGATGTACTATCCCTTCTGCCTTGTAGCTTGGAGAAAATGTAATATCCTTTTGGTGATGTTGTTCAGCTGTTATACTCTCTCTTTGACATCTCCAAATATCAAGTCAGGATTATCTAAAGGAGGGAAAATAAAAGCAAAGAAAATGAAGACAATGCAATAGCTCAAGGGATATAGAACTTTATACCTTCAGACAAATTTAAACCCTACTCCAACTTCAAACTGTCTGAAGGTATCTTAGGGACATCCATCTACTGATCACAATCAAATTTCTAGTTCAAGAAGAATGCTATTTTTAGTGATACCCTAATGTACAATAGCACAGGTAGATTATTTGTGATATTCTGATTCTATATCGTCAGTCTTTGTTAGAGAACACATGACGTGACATAGTGGAGAAAGATTCAAATGGGAAAAAGACAATTATATTTGTGTGCTTACTGAAAACATGGTTTATTGTATTGTATTGTATTTTTTCTTATTTTATTTTTATTTTGTATATATATTTGCCATTGTGGATGGAGCTACTTATACACAAAGAAAGTAATCAGTAGTGCTGACACATGTAACAAAGAGTAGTGAATAGACTTTTGCTTAATATACACTATAAAATGAAGCAGTTGTTCTGGGGACAGAGGAATGGAAGATAGCCAATGGTATCAGGAAGGTCATTCGAAAGTAGGACCTGACACTGGAAAGAAAAAAAATTAAAAAAAAAAAAAAAAGGCATAAAAGATTTCCAAAGAGAAAGCTAAAAGTAGAAAACGTCAAGAACAAAACCAAGCAGAAGATAGGAAGTTATAATAGACAAGGCAGGAAATTACTGTATCATACAAATAGATAAGAGGGAAAATAAGTAGAAAATAATATAGTGAGAGAAATGACTGATTTCTCTGTAGTCACAGAGTAGAACCACATACCCAGAAGCTGTAAAAATAGATAAAGACAGAAATAATTTTCACTTCTAGGTAAAATTTGTACTTGTAAATATTTGTACTTGTTCTGCTGAAGGGAAACATTCACAGCTAGGTCAAAATTGCAGTCCTCTCCTTCCTATCAGTTAAAAAATATTTTCATAATTTCTTTAACAAATAGTTTACTCTCTTCCTTTCATGTTCCATATACATTATTTATGTATATTTAGTATTTGGAAATATTCTAATATATTCACATAAAGATGATTTTCTTAGGGGCATACAGCACTAAAATTTAGTCCCTGGGCTTAAGTTAAAAGCTTCTGTTGTTGGAATATCATCAAAGATCCTCTAGCAATCTACACACTTGTAGCCATCTTTACTCTGTCTGTTAAATGGTTTGAATTTGAATTTGTACCTGCTATTCATGATTGGCATTAAGCTTTATTTTGCAGTAAGAAAATTAAATATTCCATGAACTGAACAATTAGTTTCAATATCTTGACAATAAATTTAATGTTCCAGTGGAACTACTTAAATATTGATCCATAATTATTGAATGATCAATTATTAAAGGATACTTTATGACGGGCTTTAATCAAAACATATTGGTAAAGAGAATTGTCGGTAGTAACAGACAGACCAGTATGTTTAGTGTTCAAAATCAGTAAGAAAATACTTACAGGGCATCTTTACTCTTTCACCCACTGCTTCAGAAATTCTGCAGAAGTTCTTGATAATTCAAACATAACTGATCAAAGTAACCTGTACATCTGGGAACAGGTATAAGAAATGTTCATAATAATAATAATAGTAAAAAAAACAAAGAGACATAAAACAGATAAAGTAGATGATAACATCTGAAATTAAACACTGACTATACTCCTTTAGCCTATCTTTATTTTTCCTTGAACTCAGTGTTTTATTTCAAGATAACTTTTACCTATTTTGGTGGTGATTGCTTTTCTTCTCCTCCAACTCTATCTCTGTCTTCTACGATGTCACTTTAAATAAATTATGCTTTCCATTTCCTAATGTCTTACCTCACTTTTAAAACTTCTCGTAAAGCTACCTGCAGCAACTTCCATGATTGCAACAGAGGTTTAGTGTTCTGCAACATAGAGTATTTGTTTTGCAAAATAATCTCCAACTATTCTAAGTCTCGGAAAGATGGTAACAAAAATTTAGTTTGGTAAACAGGTCATTTTAAAACAACTTAATAGTAAAGATACAACTTTACTCAAGAAAGGCAATGATGGAGTTGATTTCAAAAGACTTTTTTCAGCTGTAACAGCACCTATTTCTTACCTTGTTGCTACCATAAGTGTTTGGGGTAAGCAAACAAAAAGTTACAATTTGAGGTTTGGTTTCAGAAGACCTTCATGTGAGGTTCTGAAGGCATTCCAGCTCATGTCAGTTTTCTTTCTTGCTTTTGCTCAGCATTTCACAGGACTGTTTTGTACCTGTTTGGTCAAGCCTGATTATCCAACAATCTGCTTTATCTAGCAGTATTAGAAATCTCATGTCACTCCACGTTGAGATTGTTAATAATAAGGAGAAAGGAGCTTGAATGTTCTTTGTTTGCAGGGGGAAAAATAAAGGGGGTAGGCTATCAAGATTCAATAGCTTGTATTCCAGGGGTTGACATCAGCCTGATTTGATGTTCCCAACTTCCCCACCATTTTCATTCAGAAATTGAATCATAACTTCTGTGCCTTCACTCACTCTATCACCTTGAATTAAATTTGATGGCTCATCAAATGTCTAGGAAAGCTTAGTAATTGATCATTTCCAGCACTATAACTATGAATTACAACTCTCTTTTCAGAACTTCTTCACACTATGCACTACTCTATTTCTGCAATTATTAGCAACTATTAATGTGTAATAGTTGACTGCCTCATATTCTAACTCAATGTAAGTCTTCTAATAGACCTTTTCCCTTCTAGTCAGGTGGTACTGCAGATAGGCAGCTGGGTTAGCAATCAGAACTGCTTCTGTCTTCTCCTGGATTTCTGTTCCTTTTTCCTGATGTGTGGTTTATGGAATCAAGAATCAGTTTCATGAAGTCAGCTCAGACATGAGAGGCAAAAAAGCATGGATTATGCCATGAAAAAGTAATACTATACTTATAAAGAAAAATAGAGTAATGATGCCTAACGCTGCAGTAACTAGCAAATACGGGAATGAAGCAATTTTGTCATACTGAAGCTGAGATATGCACCGTGACTTCAGAATGATCTAAATATTTGGCATGGTTATACTTTTTTAACTCAGACTGCCAAACATATTGTGCTGTAGTACATGTCTCTACATATCAGCTGAAGTTAATGCATTACAAAATCACAGAACGATTCAGCCTGGAAGAGAGCTCTGAAAGTCACCTGCTCCAATCCGATGCTCAGACAGGGCCAGCTTGTCCAGGACCATGCCCAAACAGCTTTTGCAGATCTACAATGAAGGAGACTCCACAGCTTCTGTGGACAACCTGTGCCAGTGCTCTATCACCTGCACAGTAAGGACATGTTTTCTAGTGTTCAGTCAGTGCCTCCTGTGTTCCAGTTTTTGCCTATTGCCTCTTGTCCTGGCACTGGACACCACTGAAAAGAGCCTGCCTTTGTCTCCATTGCACCCTCCCTTGAGGTGTTTTTATACGAAGAAAGTTCCTCCCTGATCATTCTCTTGTCTACACTAAACAGTCCCAGCTGTCTAAGCTTTTCCTCATAGGAGAGATACCACTGTCCCTTATTCATCTTCAGTGGTCCTTAAATGGACTCTGTCCAGAATGTGCGTGTCTTTCTTGTAGCAGGGAGCCCAGAACTCCAGCAGTGCTGCAAAGGAATGATCATTTTGTTTGACCTTCTGGCCACACTCCTCATGCAGCCCAGGATGCTGTTGGCCTTCTTGCTGTAATGGTACGTTTCTGCTTCAAGTCCAATTTGGTGTCCACGAGGGCATTTTCTGCAAAACTATTTTTGTTTTTAGCTAACATGTTCTGGCACATAGGGTTGTTCCACCCCAGACAAAGGACTTTGCACTTCCCTGTGTTATACTTCTCGAAATTCATCCCATTTCTCCAGCCTGTCCAGGTCCCTCCGGGTGGCAGCATCAACCTCTCATTTATCATCCACTCCTAACAATTTTGTGTCATCTGCAAATTTGTGGGTGTACCCCATTAAAGCTCATCTGTTTATGTATGTCCAGTTTGATTAAGCATTCTCTGACCCAGTCGTCTTCCACCAAGAGTACATATTCTTTACTTCAGCATTTCCCCCTGATCTCTGGGGTCTGAGACTCTTGAAGGTCGATTTTGCTAATAAAGACTGAGGTGAGGAAGGCATTCAGTACCTCAGCCTTTTCCATGTCCTTTGTCACAAGGTCTCTGGCTCCATTCAGTAGTGGGCTCACATTTTCCCTGGTCTTCCTTTTATTACCTATGTACTTATAGAAGCCCTTCTTGATGCCCTTGAAATCCCTCACCAGACTCAGCTCTAAATGGGCTTTCACTTTCCTAACCTCATTTCTGGATGCTTGGTCAGTGTCTCTGTGTTTCCTCCAGGTTACCTGTCCTTGTTTCCACCCTCTGTATACTCCTTTTTTTCTTCTGACTTTTGCCAGGAGCTCTTTTTCATCCATTCAGGCCTCCCAGCATTTTTGCCTGACTTCCTGCTCTTTGGGACAGACCTATCTTGAGCTTGGAGGAAGTGATCCTTGAACATCATTCAACTTACTTAGATGTGGTAGAGGTTACTTCTGTCTGTCTGTAGAAGCAGCTGTAGATGTTTTCTGCATCATTGTCTTGAGACCAGACCAAAACTTTCAAGTATACATTCTCCAATCTAAACAAACAAACAAACAAATAATTGGGAGTTACACTTTTCTTAAACTTCTGAAAAGTTATAACTACCAGAAATGGAGCATGGAAGTAAAATTTTTATGAATTCTCACATTCAGTGTTTTGAAAGCATGTCTTAGGCATCCTTTTCTTCTGATCTTTACAACTTCGTAGACAGATCTTTGAAAAGAGATGAGATTATTTGTAGGTTTTTACTTCACCATCAACAGTGTTATTTTTCCTTTATAATAACTGTGAATCTCACATGTTAAACCACCAGTCAAACTAGCCTTGCTGCCTAACGACAGATTTGGCATAGTTTCTAAAAACTGAAAAGATAGATGCAGATTTGCACACAAACTTTTCTGGGCTTCTCAGAACTGGCAAACCTGATCTGCTCAGGTCATGGAGCTGACACAATGGAGATGGTGACATTGCTCAGTAAGCCATTAGAGTGGTGATGTGTCCCAGGAGGCACATTATGAGAGAAAATTGGAGCAGTAGAGATAGCACAGCAGTACTTTAAACACAAGGGATAAATCAGACCCTTTAGAAAGGTGTTTTTTGAAATCCTAACATATGTTCACTGTTAATATTCTTCATGATATAAAATGATATCAGCATAGTTTACATTGCATTTTTCACCACAGTTATCACTAGTTAGAATTATCATTATCAAGATCAGGTTCTCAAGGAATTGGCACACTGGGCAATTATCTCAACAATATACTAGGGCCTTTCAGATCAAGACAGAGGCATGCTGTCTTACTGATATTCAGAGGTTTCAACAATTGCTACCCAAAGTTTACCTGAGAGGTTGACAAATGAGTCAGTCCTTCATTTTCCAAAGCTGTCATTCAAATATTCAGAAACTAGGTTGGACAGAAATTAGGAAGAAATATACACTTTTCCTACCTCCCAGTGTGCCGTCAAAAAGTGTGTAATGTAAAAAGGTGGAAGATAATTGCAGAGGTTGAAAAAGATTTCCAATATTGTTTTTCTTTTCTGTTTCAAAAATATTAACCACAAATTGAGTTACCAGAACAGTTATTTTTAACTGCAGTAAACATTGCAGTAGCAGAGTTTATTAAAAATAGATTTCTGTTATTATAATTTTAAATCTTGGTAATAGTCTCAACCAAGAAGCTTTTTTTTTTTTCCCTTCCTTCTCTACTAAATTATTGGGCTTATTAACTGGGCAGTCTTTTGATATTTCCATGCTTTCCAAGCGCTATCTATATCCTTTTTTTTGTGGACAGATCACTTGTTTGCATCCTCCGGCAAGGGAATTCATACTTAGAATTAATAATAGATGACCGGTGCTTGAATAGGAAATATCTAGAAAATTTCATCAGGTCTCTTGCAATTTGCAGAAGGTTTCCTTTAGCAATGCTGCTGCAAAACTCAGACCCACAGATTTTTATAATTTTTTTTTCTGATGTTAATTGTCACTGGAAATACTCTTTGATTTTATGATATTATCATTAAGGATTAGCTTGACTTGATGGGCCAGACAGAAATTTGTCTACATCATTTTATTAAATAAATAAATAAATAAATAACAAGCTCATTTTGACAATCCCTCTTCCCTTCCTCTTTGGACATCCTATTAATTTATATTAATATTAATTTATAAACTCTGAATGAGAAACTCTGAATTAGAAAACAGATATCTGGATATATCAGACTAAGAGATTTTTAAATCAATTTAAAGGACCAAAAAAATTTATATCCCAGAACTTCCTCTACAGGCTTTCAGCTGCTGAAAGGAATCAGTTTATAAAGAAACCTGCATGTGGGTGGAGAAAAAAATACAGGTGCACACAGGCAAACTCTGAAAAAAAGATTTTCCTGAAACTGATTTTGCAGCCATGAAGATGGCAAGAAAACCACATTGCTTGATAGGAAAGCTGAGTGCTTTCCTGGGTCCCTACAAAGCAGAAGCACCAGTTTGCTAAGCTGATACTCAAATAGAAGCATTTTCCTCTTGCCATTGTTGGGTTGTTGGCTAATGCCTGAGGGTAGAGCTCCATCCTCTGTCTGCCAGCGCTCCTGCTCAGCCTCTCCTTCCCAGAGGAGATCTGGCAGGCAGCCACTGCCTTCTCGCAGCAGCCAGAGGACAGGCATATTCCTAGACAAGTTCTCAGTTAGCAAATGCGGGCATTAGCACCTTCAGTGATGCCTGCAGGTGAAACTATTGAGCAGTGCAACCCAGTTGTTACCCAGAGAGGCCCAATGCTTGGAGGGGTACCACCGTGTGAGCACTCCCCTTATGCAGCCAGTGGGAAGGGAGAGGTGCACACTTTGGTCTGGGTTTCTTCAGCTGGGCATCTAAGTCAGGCAGAGCGAGTTTAGCCCTAAGGCTGCTGCACATTTTCTAGAAAAGACACAAACACTAAAATTCTTTCAGTGTTTGAGATACCTCAATTAGCACTGTTGACCCAATTTACAAATTTGTAACTGCTTCAACTCATTCTGCCAACTTGAATGGCTAAACCTTAGCTTACAGACAATTCTTAAGATACAGAATGAAAACACTTTACTAAATAATTGTTTACAAGTGGCCCTTAAAATAGAGGCTGGACCTCACCTGCAGTGCATAAATGTAGTTATAAACAACCAAGAGGAAGGTAAAATTTATGTTCAAGACACATCTTCTTTTCCAGTATTCAGTCACTACAGCTAAATATAAGCTGCTTAACACAATAAGGAAAATATGAAGTACACGTTAATAGAAAGCACTGTATATTTCCAATGTCAACCCTGTAACCTGAGATAAAAAGATGTGAACTCTTTTCCACTGATCTATGAATTGAAGGGTGAAGGAGTTATTTCCCTCTTCCACTCCATGAAAACAAGTGCAACATAGTGATGGAGTCTATTTAGAGACATGCTTTCTATGGAGAAGTTGCTGACAGCACTCTATAAGCTGCAGCAGTAACTGAATCCAATACAAATTCTACCACAAATAGCTGGGACTCACTAATAGCTGGGACTCTTGACTTAAGGCCTCCAGCTTACCTTTTGCCTCCTTTTCCCATGTATATTATTCTGCATTGAATGAAAGTGGAGTTGTACAGTTCAGCAGTTCATAGATCCAAAACCGAATTTCTTGAAGATATGGGGGGATCTACATTTGACATTTTTTGTTCAGGAATCCTGCAGCAAAGTAGGAAATGATAACATATGGGTTGTTTTCTTTTTTAGTTCTATGCTTGTGTTGTCTGGTTTCAAATGCAATGGAATATATATATATAGAGAGAGAGAAATGTATATGCACATACCATATATAGTGTATACATAGAACGAAAAATCATCATCATGGCTCCACAACTGGAAACCAATGTCCAGCTCTGAGAAAACTACATAAGGAGACAAATCAAAACAGGCAGGTGGCAAAACAGTAAGATAGGCAGAACTGTTGTTAAGGGGGGAAAATAAAATTCCATGCCTATGTTTCTAACTGTAGCAAATATTTTTAATGTGTATGTTAACTTGTATGTATAATTACTTACACATATGTGATATAAGCTGAAATTACACCCCTAGGTGAGCATTTCTAATGTTTTCATATAATGTTATCACATTAGATTCTCTTGTACCTGGAACACTTTCTTTTCATTTCCTCTTGTGCTGTTAGAAAACTAGGAATATGTCACAAAAAAAAGACTGTGCTATTTGTTTTTTATCATAGAAATGGCACTCTGGTGATGAGAGTAAATTGCCTTTATCCTCTCTTAACTTTTATTTCTGCAGAAGCTATCAGGGGCTTTTTCTTCTGCTGTTGTGTAAAGCTGAATGTTCTGCAGAGATGAAACCCATTTAATTCTGCATTTAATTTGACATGAACACATACTTGTGATCGTTGCCTTGCTTCTGGTGGACTTGTAGAGGAAGGTTCACATTGCAAGTTTTTTAACCTTGGCAGCACAGTAAAATAAAAAGGAACCTAAACAGGATCAGATCAGAAGCTAAAACGCTATGAGATCAAAAAGGGAAACTATCAGTGTGAATCATGAGTTTAAATAGGGCAGCTGTTCAGTTAAAAACTCTCTGTATGGCTGATATGAAAATTCCATTTTAGGTAGCACACAAAAAGTCTGAAAGCTAAACTCAATTCACTGACAACAAAAGTAATTTGAATTATTTTTACAAATGTCATCTATGAATCGGTGATACTGGTGTTTGGAAGATGTTTTATTTATTTATTTATTTATTTATTTATGTATTTATTTATTTATTTATTTATTTATTTATTTATTTATTTATGTATTTATTTATTTATTTATTTATTTATTTATTTATGTATGTATTGAAGGAGGTAAACAATTGGTACCTGTTCCTCAGGAACTGTACTGGGAGTGTCTGGTAACACAATCATATTTTCTTGCTGACATCTAATGTATTTATTATTTTGATTTGAAGATTAACCATGCCTATGAAAAAAAAAAAAATCTTGCTTTAAAAAAGAAAATAGATTTGTCCTGCTCATACCATTTTAATTTTGAAAATGTCAAAGCATTTCATCTTTATATCGTTGAGGCAGTGTGTATGATTTCTGAGAGGCCTCTCAGCTCAAGGTAACCAGAAGCAATTGCTCCCATACAAACAAGAGCTGTTCCAGCCTTGCTTTAAGGTCCTTGTGGTTATTTATGGGTGCTTTTGCTTTAAATGACTTCACCCAGTGGGCTCTCCTAGTTTCTCCTGTGCCACAAGACATTACTGTAATTTTAGATTTAGAGGAGATCTGATAGATTATTGAAAGTAATTTGAGAACTGATGTAACTAGAGAAAAAAAATACATTCCTAATTTGACTTGACTGTGGTGATAGTCTTTGCTATCCATGTAAAAGCTTCTTTTATGCTTATTTTTAAAGCATAGCCGTATGTACACATGGGCATATTTCAGTATTGTTTACCTCTTCATGCCAGCATCCTTAATTTAAATGTGAAAGGTGGAGCTCTTGCCCCAGTGGATTAATTAAAAAATATGCAATGCTGCACTTTGTCAGCAGCACTCAGATGATTCGAACTGATGGATCTGAGGAGGCCAAGCTACAGCAATCCATCCGTGAAGACATCTTCATCAGAGCAGCAGGGCAGGGCTGATATTGGTTTCCTTGTTGCAGCCTGACCTCTCCACAACCATTAGTGGAGCCTTATGCCCCTCATCGCAGGTGAGGTAAGGTTTAGCCATGAATTCATGTGCATGGCACAAAGCCTGTTGAGGTTAACAGAGTGGTTCCCATTGACTTCAATGAACCATAAGTAGGGTTCGAATTCCTCACCTCTCTAGCCTGAGTTCCCAAGATATCCCAGGAATAAACCTGTGATGGAAGCCCCTTTCCATAGAGCCACAATCAATTTAACCCTAGGTGAAGTGATGCATAATTAAACAGTGTGTTCACTGCACAAGGATCAGCAAACCCATCTTGAAACTCCAGTGTTGCTAACTACAGGCACCTGGGCGAGGGCTGCAGCACCACTCCCCTAGCTCAGCCAGCAGACAGGAGAGGGCTGTCTCAGAGCATCCTTAAAAAATGCATGAAGCAGCTTGCGTGAGAAGACAAAGGTGGGAACGGAGAGCTCCTGTACTTTGCTTTTCTATCACCATTTCATTATTTATTGCCAATTTTTTCTAACTTTCTGTTTCAGGGAATATATTGATTTACATAGTGAGGTCCATTTCACAACTTTTTTTTTTTTTTTTTTTAACTTAGACATTGCATTAAATCAAAACAGAAAGGCTCCAGTTCTGCAGGTGCACTTTCCCTGTGAGACTGAACATGCACAAGGCATCTCCATAGGTCTTCTGGCCCCTAAATCACTTCTTACTGCCTTACATCCCCAGCTCAGCAGTGGAGAGTCCCTTAAAAATAAGGCAGTTTGCCTTAAACAGTAAAGTTACTTCTGCAAGGAACTGAGCATCCTGACAGGTTTTTAAAAGTGTAGCCCCATACGTGAGACCAAAGTTCTGCAAAGTTCTTGCCCAAAGCAAAATGCAGTGCTTCAGTTCCCATTTCAATAGGCATTTCAAGACCAGGCAACAATCTCATAATCAGGTCTCCTGGCATCCAGTTAGACAGATGAACAGTATGTTATGCTGATATATTACAGATGTATGAGCTCAGTTAAACTGTAGCAGCTATGCTTTTGCTTTAAGACATGTTGATTTAGGACTTTTTCTTGGAATTAGAAGGCTTAAATCTAAATAACAAAATGAATCATCGTATTTAAAAAAAAAAAAAAAAATCCACATTAGGTTGAATTATCATTTTCAGTCACTTAAACCTAATCTCCAGTAAGTATAAATCAATTTATAGTCTTGCTGAAATCAATACAGCTACTCTGAATTATAACGGCAGAAAATTTGGCTCCTGAATTACAGTTTTCCTGATATTCTGTTGTTTCATATGAGATAACTCCAATGACTAATCAACAGCAACTGTTGATTTTATTTTTATGTGTGAAACTTAACTGATATTGTTAGTGTTTTTATGGCAATGACAGTTTTAGTAGATTGCAACATGCAGCATTTAATTAAGTGCTACAGGTCTTCAAATGAGCGTGAAGCATTCATAGAGAAAGAAAAAAGAAACTTGCCAGATATAAAGGACAACCTCAAAAGTGTGTTAAGGGATTCCAATTTCTCAGTCTAGAAATGGGAAGCTCAGCATGTTTTCCTAAAGCATGGTGGCTGTTTCCTAAATGTGATCACCTGAACAGGATAAAATCATGTAAAGACATGATTTTATTTCATCTGCTAAAGAAATGTCACCTCCTTTTCCAGTACAGATCAACACTGACTTCAGGGAGTGGAGATGGGTTGTTTAAAGCATCCTTCTGAACTTTTTGATTGTTCAGTTGTTTCATTGTGCTGCATTGTTTCTGAGAAAGTAATAATTATTAAATAAAGAGCATTGAGAAAGTGGCTCCACACTGAACAGACCTTGGGGGAATAATAAAAAAAAAAAATTATCCTCCAAGCTTCCAGCAAGCATCCACCTCATCCTTCAAGTGGATGCTAAGCCAAGGCGGGCACCACAAAGCTCAGCAGGTGCTGGGAGTGGACACACTGACTGGAGATGGAGGGAGAGGGTGCATGAGCCTCCTCCACACTCTGACAGAAGCAGTTGTGAGAAGTGTTGTTGCTGATATAAGCCCAGCTCAAGCTACAGCTCTCTAAGAAAGCTCTGCCTGCTAGCTTTTAACGGTGTGCCAGGTTTTGAAGTGGCAAAGACTCCGAGCACTGCTTGTGCTCTTTTTTTTTTTTTTTTAATTCAATCAAGCCTCTCACCTTGGCCTTGCAAACTTTCCATCCTTTCTTCATTTCCAATATTCACTTTTCCTATGGCAAACTTCTGAAAAACAGCCTGTGAGTATCAGCAACCAGACTGTGAGTATTAGCAAAGGCTTCACTGATTTATTTACTGTGCTAGAGAGCTGGAAAGCCCCACTTAACTTTTTAATCAGCATGAAACTGAACTTAAAGCTAGCTGTCAGCAGCTCTGTCTCCTTCGCTTCCTTTCGCATGAGAACACAATATCCCACCAGCGCTTCCCCTTCAAACACAGGGCAAGGCAGGCGATGCTGAGCACAGTGGCACTTTGCAAAGTGCCACCCCCATAGCACTCCAAATGGCAGAAAGCCTCTGAAATCAAAATAACTGCATTAGCAAGGCACTTTACCCATGCTGATGGAGCTGTATAGATTCAGTTCTGGCATGATCACTGATCCTGCAAGATCATGCCAGGGACATCTTCAAGGGCTTTTTGTACACACTCCCTTATTCAAGTAAGTCATGTGAGTGCCCTATTCACCTCATCTTTTTCTTACCTTTGTTAGCGAAAATACCCTGTCAGAGTCACCGATCCTACATTATAAACTTTTCTGAAATAATACTGCAAGCAATGTGGAATTTCTTTCACATGGCAATCAGACCTTGAAACTCATCAGGCAGTTGTCAGCACTGAGGGGATCTTTTCTGGAGCTTTGTGAAGGAAAATTGCTTTTGCTTTAGTAGAAGTTATGATTCATGAGCAAATGCATATAGCTATCACATAACTACTTGGTAAGAGTATCTTTTTTACAGTCTGTGATGATCTCCATATTGAATATAGCACAGATTGTTAGATTTTCTGGAGCAGATGAAAGCAAAAACGCATGCAAACTTTCTAGCATTTGAAAGAGTGAATCTTCAGGAAGAAAAGAGTGCATTCGGGTTTGGTTTAGTTCTGCAAACAAGACAGCTTCCTTGAATAAAATCCCAGAAAAGATAGGCAGTGGTATGTTTTCCTCCATGTAGCCTGTGAAATTCATCCCAAACCCTCCCGTACCTGGTGCTAACATCCAGAAGAAAAATAGACACTGTTTTTCAAAACTTTTTGTATCACCTCAGCTGCACTGAAATAAAAGTATATATTTTTTTTCAGTGATGCATTAACTCAGAAAATAGTCCCTTTTTTTGTAAATTCCATTGTTTCTGGTAGGTAAGGTAAGTGATTTTTAGCATTTGTTTGCAAATATTTATTGAAGGTATCATTTTTTTAAAGGTACTATACTAAGTAATTCATTAGAGAGTTGGCCACTTTAAAAAAAAAAAAAAAAAAGAAAGAAAGAAAATAAAAAGTCTGAGATTGTCCTGGCTTAAATTACCACATTCAGACCACATTCAGATTTGACTGGATGCTTATTATTATTTGTATACAAACTCCATTTTTCTAAATACAGAAAATTTTCCTAAAAAAAAAAAATCATAAAACTATGTTTTTGAGTAATTTTTGTACTAATTAACCAAAATGCATGAATTATTAAACACGCTCATTTGTAGTGCTCATGCACTTGAAAGGTTTGCTTTCATTACTAATAAGGCACACACACCACTGAGAAGAGGTAATTAGAGCATCAAAGGCAGTGAGCCATCCTGAAACTTCATAATGCTTTGCCTAAAAAAAAAATAATCATTGTTCAGCTGAATAGTAAGAAATCAAAAAAATGTCTATACAGTTGTGTCCAGAAGAATGAGAACCAAAATCTTTCCAAGTAACTCCATAGATATGGTAAGAGGCTTTTAATCTTCTTTAAAACACCTTCAGAATTGATGAAAGAATGCCAGAAGTGAAGCTTTGTGGTTATATTTCAAGGGCTATGTTTTTAAGTCAGAAACATTAGTCCTTATAAATCAAAGACTTTCTTTCATACTATGATACCGTTTCAGTCCTAGCAAAGAAAAAGTTACCTTCTCTCTTTTTTTTTTTTTTTTTTCTTTTCCAGTAATTTTAAACATTTGTTTTATTTTGGAAGTAGTTGCAGGGAAAGATACTTCTTGATGATTATAAGTAGGACTGGCACTTTTTACATAAATGCCCATAAATGTGTACATCCTAATCAAATTATTAGTGCACTGTTAAGTGATGCCAGAGATTGTGCACTGTGTATCTAGCTCTGGAGAAGGAGTTGCATCCTCTAGTTTCTCATTACTATAATCCTGTTGAAACTTTGCCCCCAGTCATTTAGAAAATCGCAGTAAAGTGACTGCATATTTTTTTACACAGATTATTGACTACGCCTTCCTGTGTAAATTTATGGAGGGGGAAATTTATTTTTTTTTACATAGCCCGAAGCTCTTAACTACATGTGAGAAATGTCTAGACAGCAGCTTGAAAACCAACCTTCATCTCTGTAAGGTTCAACACATCCTTTTTATAGTCCGTGTGTACCCATTGCTCTCAAGAGACGAGGATGTGTTAAGATATGGGAACGGCTGACTGAGAGGACAGCTAGAGATTGCCAATAAGCCATGCTCCTGATGCTGCTTTGCACTGACTCCTTCATAAAAAGTTGACTGCAAGGCATAAAAGTAAGGGGTAATGTGCATGAGGTGGCCTGGCTGGTCTTAGTGGAGCCGTGTGCATTGTGCCATTGGACATGCTGGGTGAGAGAAGTGCAGCCTGCCTCAGGACAGCAGAGATCTTCAGGAAAATGCCCGTCACTGTGAGAAGCAGGGATGGAGGTGCAGCACAGAAAGTTGGGCCTCACCTGCTAGGCAAAAGGAACTGCTGTGTTTCGATGGGGGGTTATCTACAGGATCGCAAGAGAAACCCCACTTTCTGGCTCCAGCAGTCTCTCCTTGTTTCCCCTGATAAGACAGAAGATCATAATTTGGTATTATAGTTAGTTGTAAGATTTTCCTGCCTAACAAAATCACTGCCATCTCAGGAGCAATGTCTCTTTGAGATAAACCATGCCTGAGGCAGCCAAATAAAGACCCTCATTGCCTTCATTGTCGAGCAGAGATGGGGACACAACCACCCTCTCCTACACTCTGGAGGTACTTGTCTCTGCCCACCACTGTGGCTGCAGTAAGGCTTCTTATTTAGGATGCTACAGAAGATACAGCCTGAGGGTCTTCTCCCTGCAGCCTGCAGGGAGTGGGCATTGCAGCAAGCTCCACAGCTGCTCAATTCGATGCCTGTAGTTAAGCAGAGCAAGTGGGCACCTCCCTGTGCTTGCCAATTTGTGTGTCCGTGTCCTGATGTACTTCACCCCAGCAGCAGGCACCTTGCTGTCTCAGCTGAACTGGCCCTCGTGCACCTAATGTGTCTGGCGTGGAAGGTACTATAGGAAAATAAGGTAAATGAGTAAAACCAATTAACGTTACCACAATCCATTTTTAAGCAGTAATCGGTGTGATTATTTCAAGCCTCCCCCTCTCTCTCAATCTTATGTAAATGTTGCTGTTGTCAGCCTAACCTTGAGATGTGCACTGTGGGGGTTAAATACCCTGCGCTGTGCATCCGTGTTGGAGGTGCAACTAGAATAAAGCATATGGTGTCAGACGGTGCCTGGGGAATTTCTATAGGAATAAACAGTGATTCTGCCCAAATGTATCTCCTCAGCAATTCCTGGTCTATGACCTGAAATCATGGGTAGAGCAGATGCTATTAGTCTTTCAGGTAAGAATTGCAGTAAAGGACCTGCTTTATTTTAGAGCACTGGAGAGCTTTTAGCTTGGTTAGGAAAAATGAAATTTTTATAGGCTGTTTTATTACGAAGAAGTGCTTTCCTGGTCTACTGTTTATGCCACTGGCACAGGTCAGCCTTAGTTTCTCAAGCTGTAAATAGCTCATGTAGACACAGGAATGATAGGTACAAGAGTCCTCTACTTTATACATTCAGGACGCATCCCATCTGTGGTTAAGGCTATGTTTTTTATATCAGCCATAAGAAGGAATCTATATACCTGCAGCAGAAGCCTGTAAAGAAGTGAAAATGCTGTTCCTGACTGTGCCTGTAACAGTGCTTTTTTTTTTTTTTCTTTTTTTGTAAATATGTGAGGTTACACCATCAAATATTTTTAGAAATGCATTTCATTATGTGCTTGATTGCCCCTCATTTCCTTGAAGCAATTTTATGAATACCTAACAGGCAGGGCTAGAATAAATAAGTCAAACTGATTTCTGTAGCAGTTCTAATAGATGTGCAGATACAGGGATGGTAATGCTAACCACTGACTTATTCCTGACAGCAGGTCCAAGGCATCTATTGAAACTCAACAGTTTAGCAAAGGCAAATCATTTGGTATGAGCCATCATCAAACCCAAATAGAAATGCTCACAAATCAGGGGAAATAATAAATAAGGGGTCCTGAGAAGGCTACTTCTTGCATGTATTACCTGTTTCTCATTCTCACACCAGAATATGTACTGACAATACAGAACAGAAAGGAAGAAGGGTGAAACGAGCCAGAGTGTCAGCTTCAGTGCATTCTACTGAAAAAAAATAATAATAATAATAAAAAGCATAAGCATATTGCTGGCCATAGGACTGTTAGTGGTAGAAAATCATTAGTGGCTTAAACACAATGATGATGGATGGCAGGAGAATGTTGTTATGTTATGTTCTTTTCAGTTTACCTCCTTCATGCTATGAGTGCATGTAAAAGACATTGCGCTTCTTACTATAATCATCCTATTATGATAGCAAATATGAACAACAAACTCCTAGGGATCTGCCCACAGGGGTTCCTTGGCCCACTACCCTTGACTCTGCAAGGTCACCGCATAGTAAACAGATGAGAGATGATACATGAATGGTAAATGCTGCAGCTCGGTTGATTACAGATCCTTCACTGGAGTAGCCAAATGCCTGGTGGCATTTGCCAAATGGGCAAATGGCTGGTCTGAATCCCCCAGCCAGTGCATGAACTATACGTAAGGTGGTGTTTTTCTCTTTTGCCTCCCCAGGTGATCTCGTGCATTTGCCACCGTACCTCCGGATGGACTTTTTGTTGAACCGTGGCGTGCAGGGCACGAGCAGAGACCTGGGTTTGGGGCAAGCCTGCTTGGAGCCACAGAAAAGCCGAACCTTGAAGCGCCCCACTGTCCTGGAGCCAATCCCCATGGAGGCATCCTCCACGAGAGACGTCCAGTCATGGCAACCTGGTGCTGTGGCAACGTTACCTCAGCGAGAAGGAGCTGAGCTAGGACAGGCAGCAAAAATGAGCAGCTCCCAAGAATCCCTGCTGGACTCCCGGGGCCACTTGAAAGGCAACAACCCCTACGCAAAATCTTACACCCTGGTATAACAAAAAGAGCATGGCTGGACAGTGGCTGTAAATATTTACACTGAAAAAAAAAAATCCAATGAAAGCTACCTTTTTTTTATTGAATTCCAATATTTATAATTAAAGAAGAAGATTGCCAAAATATTTGACAAAAAAAAAAAGATAATATGAGCGACAGACAGTGCAAAGACTCTCTTGCTTTTTTTCTGTCTGAGTGTGAGCTTCATCTGACTGGACATCTGAATTTTTGGGTAAAAGAGTCCAGTTTTCTGATCTTCACAAGCGTTTGTGTTTTTACTGATTTTCTACGAAGTGCATGGAGACTTAACTAAAACATTTTAACTGGAAGTTCCATCAGACAAGATTAAAAAGGGGAAAAGAAAAATCACTTAAAAATCACCCTATTTGTGAATTCAACAGGAACATGGGAAAACAAAAAGTCTTTTGTCATGTTTTGCACTTTTTTTTTTTTATTAGAAAATGGGTCCTTGATTGTTCTTTTTTTGTTGTTAATTAGGATGAGTGATGTCAGTGGAGTGAGGGGACTGATTTGTTTTTGGTTTTGTTTTTTAATATTAATTTAATGAGACACTCTTTGCATTTTGTCTATGCGAAATAAAAGGGTCTTCTGCCTTTATTTGTGATGTCTGCTTCCATTGACTTCTGCTGTACTTTGCTTTCCCTAAATATAATAACCATTTTAGTACTGTCCTCTGAACACCGTAGTCTTGTACCTTGGTCAGAAAAGGCAAGTGGTGTCATGCCTTCCAAAAAAAAATAAAAATTAAAAATGGGGTTCACTCTCCCACAGCATTTTTGCTACCCGAGACAGAGAGCCAGAACAGCACAAATGCAGCCTGTTCCCCATCAAACTTACCTAGACCCTTCACTCCCTTCATCTGAAACGAGGAGGCTTTCATTTTGCTTCAGTATATTTTGGATCAGAAGAAATGTGTTGACGTTACTTTACTTACTCCCTGGGGATGGATCTCTGGGAGGCTCCATTTGGGAGCTGTGCTCACACAAATGAGTTGCTTATGTAAGGACTGGGGAAAAAAATGCAGTTTTTCCCATAATAGGAGAAAAGGGAGGAAAAAGTTATTCTAGTTTGAAGATCAACATGGCTTTCTTTGGAGGGAAAAAAATCTTTTTACAGGGGAGCTGCCAGCTCATATTACTTTATTGCATCTTTTGATTATATGAGAAGTAATTCTGCTTGTTTTATAAGAAGTATAAATGATTGAATACTCATTTTAACACAACAATGTTTGACCTGTCTTGCTAAGTGCCTCTTTGTGTGTGTTCTGGCTACCTTTTTGTGCCCTGATCAAGAGAATATGGTGTGGAGCATCCCAAATTAGTGCCCATATGAACACACTGTTCAGTGCTAGCTGGAGATATTAAACGGGGTCTGAAAGCAATAAAACCCAGTTAGCTTCAGCACACTGGGAAAATCATGCTGTTTCCCTGGTTGCTGACAGTGTGGGCACTGCTAATTCAAACATTTCTGCACTATGCTCAGTTCAGGTTGTTTTAAAATAGAAAAATGCATTTATGTATAATTGTTTCATTACTATTATTAATGCAATTATGGTGTTATAATGACACTAACTTAGCAAAGTACTTAAGTGTCTTGAAATGAATCAAGTTGCATTTGCGTCCTTAGTTCTGTTAAGCATAAGTGCTAAATTTCTGGCAAGTCCTACAGAAGAAGCCAAATGAAGATGTCCTTAAGGTATGTATGTCTTATGGATCTACCAAGAAGTGCTGAGATCTCACTCAAATAAGGAAGTATTTCCCATCTAGTCCAGTTATTTGACTGATACGGTGATAAAGCAAATTTTAAAACAAATAAAACAAAACAAAACAAAAACACCTTTTGCCTATGTATAATAAGAATAATATATAATTAAGGTTTTCCCATGAACTATTTCCACACAGAATGAAAAAAATGTGTTCAAAAAAGGTTACTTACTAGCTTTGATTGTTTATTTTATTTCATAGACAAATGTTTTGTTGATAAGAACCTAATTTAAGCATACAGAGAGAAATTTATTTTACTGTTTCCCATTGAAAAACTACATGGAAAGCTAAATTTTTATTGTAGGTCTGACTTTCAGGCAATCCAATTATTTCCAACTCCCACAAGAGTCTTTCCAGTATGCTCAGTTTGAGCTGGCTGGGGCATCACCACTGCACTTACACATAAAAATGTGTTTTATCAGTAGTGTTCAGGACTTTGTGCTCAGGCCACTTTCATCTTCCATTCCAGCTTCCTTCTCATGTCCTCTGAAGGAAGGTGAGAAGCTATTGGGCAAATACGAGGCTGAATCCTTTTGTTCTGGTGGCTCTTTGCTGCCCTCAAGCCCAGGGATGCCAGGATGCCAGCTGAGTGGCGCAGGGCTGCAGCAGCACTCACTGCCAAAAATGCCTTCAGTGACAGATGAGAAAGAGCGTGAGTTGTGGGGAGGAAACACACACCTTTTAAACTCCTGGTGACTGTTGATCATGGAAATGTTCCAATATCCCCCACATTACATTTGGTTGTCAACCTGGAGCGTGCCAACTTAACAAGGCTTTCTCCTCATTTGTGTACAAGATGCTTGGTATTATTTATCCTCCTTAGGCAGTGAAGGCTCCTTTGGGCCCCCATTTTCAATGAATTTGATGGCAGACCCCTAGCTGGTTAAAATGGGTTGAACAATCTTCTCGGCTTCGGGGCTTTATTGGCTTTTAATTTTAAAAACAGCACTAGAACTGCAGAGCTAGTTAAACATATAACAGAAGCTGTAAATAAATGCCTGCCCTGCTCTCATCTAGTCAAGGTTTGGAGGTAGGAGTAATCTCTTTGCTCAGATTAATACACCTGGGAGCAGCCCACTCTGCAGAATGCATTGGTTGATAGGAACAAGGTAAGAGAAAATGTGCTGATGCGTCTCTGCCAGCACTCTTAAACACTTGGATCCCATGGGATCCATGGATCCCATACATCTGCATGACAGCATGTGGATTTCATTATACCAAATATTCCCATCATACCAAATGCCCTCTTGGAAAATATTCATGGAAGTGTAAAAAAATAAAAAAGGGGGGGGGGGGGGGAGAGGGGGAGGATGGCATGATGGCATCAGCATAAGATCTAAAAAGACAAGCCCTAAAGTACCAGAACATCTCGTTATCAAGACAAGCACATCTTGCATGAAACTGTGACCCCCCTCCTAGTCTCCTCAGGGAGACAGGAGACTTGCAAACTACTTTAAAAGATGAATTTAAGAGCTAAAATTCTTCCATGTCTTCTGATTACTAAAAATCACACCTCCTTAGAGAGACTGATTCTTTTTCACATTACACTTTTCCCCATGCCCCAACCTCAGCTAACCCTTTAATGATTCACAGATAGTAATTAACTCTCCCTTTTTGTCTTAAATGAGTTAGCAACTCCCTCACTCCTGTCTTTTCTAAGAACCCTTTTATCCTTCTTTATTCCATTACTGTTTCACTTAAATTGTCTTATTAACACAATTACATTAAACCCCATACAGTTTTTCCCTCTCCTTGTTTTTAGGTAGGAGCTTGCATTTCTGTTCCCAACCAAAGACAGTTTTGTACATTTAGAAGTACAAAAGTGTCCTTTGGTTGCTTATTTTTTAACCAGGTGAGATTCATAGCTGGGTTACTGTAGCTAAGAGTAGCTAGGAGTTATGAGCAAAGTGATGTATCATTGGTACCCAGTGGTGTCAAATACCATAAAAAAACAGATCCAACTGTGGGTACCACCTGGGACAACTGGAGAGTACAGAGGAGCTTTGTGCAAGCAGGTTTCACCCTTTCCCAGGCAGCTGTGGGATAATGTCCAGCCCTGGTTCAGAGCTGGGTGAATGGAAATAAGCTTGTTCTGGGTTCCTTGGTTTAAATAATTTGGGGTAAATATCTTTAAACTTGGACTCCCAAAAAAGACTTTTTCCTGGACAGACAGATATGTATGAAGTGAATTTTTGGTTGTTTTGTGTCTGTTTGTTTGTTTTTCCTTGCTTTATTTTATTTTATTTCTGAAGGCATGAACAGCAAGCAGGTGGGGTAAAGGGGGCAGCTGGAAAGGCAAACTCCTGCACATTATTTTCCTGGCTGGGATGAAAAGCCAGGGTACATGGCTTCCTTCAGGCGAGAGCCATAGCAGTGTGTGAAGACACTGTGCTTCTTCCCAGGGGTGGTGCAGGGCTGCAGGGCAAACAGCAGGCACAGCTCCCTGCTGGCACCAGCAGAGTTGCTGCTTCTGGTGAGAATCAGTGGTGCTCAGCTGGCTGGAGCAAAGCTGCTCATAGATGCTCACCTGGATGCTCGGCTGCCTAAAATGCTAACCCAAATACTCAAGCTTTAAAATAAATGGAGCCAAGAATATTAGTGAGGGAAGCAATGGAGGGGAGCTCTGTTTCAGAAGAAAGAAAAAGTAAAATAAGCATACAGTTCAAACACCCTTCTTTGTTTTAGTGTTATTCAGGTTATTTCGGGTCATAGTAGCTGCTTAATGGGCTCTCGTGGCCAGCCATGAGGCCACAGAAGGGAAAAGAGAGTGCTTTCCACCATGACATTTTTCTGGGCTTGCCTGAGCCTCCCAAGAGTGAGGGGTGTTTCATCCCCTACATCAATCAATGGGGGTCTGTAAACTTTCCAGATAGCCTTCAGGTCTGGAGAAGGTCAGACACAGTTACAAGACCTGGGAACTTTCTGTCCAGTGGGCACAGCTGAGCTTAAAATGCATGCTTGTCTCTGTAGGATTTGTTTTTCATGTTTTTCAGGAGGAAGGATGCACCAGGTGTTTGTTCTGGCATTGCTGGATTAGAAACAAACATTTGTAGCCTATATATATATATAAACGGGAAGTACCTACATGTATAAGATTTTGAAATCTCTGGGACTGAGCTTGAAAGAAAATGATCACTACCCTCACCTATGTAAGACTAATGCCAGAACTCATTTTTGGATTATGAAAACATACTCCATGTGGAATTTTACTTTGAGATAAATTGTTGAATTCACAGGCTTTAGTTTGAAATTGCCAAGTTTTCATTATCTGAGTCTCAGTCAGAAGGTATAAAGAAAAGAAACATAGTTCAAACCTTTGGACAACTTTTACTTAAGTGAAAACAGGTAAGATGGGTGTTTCATGAAGGGACATAATAGTGAAAGAATAGATAAATCCACAATACAACAGGAAAACAAGGTGAAAAACCCAGAGAAATGCAGGCATTAAGGAAAACTGTCATCAAAGCTGTAACATACAGTAACATCATTTGGGAATGCTGCCCAAGCTACTACTTTTGGGGAGTAAGGCAGCATTGCATCTGGGGGCTTGGAAATACAAAGCACATATTGAAATGTGTGTTGTGACAGATCATCCTACAACTAGAGCCTTGTTAGGCTGATGGATTCAGGGTTTGGAAATCCTCTTTCTTCCTACCTCCTGCAGCCACCCCCTCCCTCCTGCCTTGCCCTTGATTTTCAGAGGCTTCCAAGGTTGCAGAAGCGTGATGCATCTGCCTCTGCATCCTACTGAAAGTCTTCTCCTTCCTTTCATCTCCACTGTCTGGCAGCAACTCCAGGATCTCCAAGCCCCTCTCATGTCACAGCTCCCACCCCTGGGTGCTGGAGCCCACCCATGCCTTTGCACACCACCATGCTGGTGACTGATGTCCGACTGTCACCTCCTGTTTGGACAGCCGGAGACCCACAGCAAACTGGCAACTCTCTGAGACTGTGTTGGAGGCCAGTAATGCTATTGCACAAGTGTCAGGCAGGGACACTTCTTCTTGTGAAGGAAAGTATTCAAGGGCTGCAAGGCTCTGCTCTGTGCTAGCTTCTTCACCTCTGTGTAATTGCTCCAGCATTAGTAACAGTAAAATTATATGCTTCTGTGAGGAAATTTAAATTAAATGTAACCTAAATCAATTTGAACTTTAAAACACTGAGCTCATACCACTGTCTTACCTATAGAACAAATTACATTTAAGCCCTCAAGGTCAGGAGCAAAGGGAAAGCTTAATTAAAATTGGTGGCAGAGTACATAATCACACCTGAACCTACATACAAACAGATGAAGCACCAAAAGCCATTTATTTTATTCTGGTATCCTTTCCCGGACTCTAATAAGATTTTTTTTTTTTCATTTTAAATGGCAACAGTTTCAGTTGTGTTTCATCTTACACCTGAAGAAATGAGTGGCTGCATTGGCAGGCTACTCTCCACTGAGCAGAAAAGCTCATCCATTAGTCTCTGATGTGTTTGTCCATAGCTCTTTGCACTTGCAATTAAATCGTCATCCTTGAAGGTGAACCCTTTCAGGTATTCATAAGCAGCATCACCTCAGGTGGAGCAGCCATGAACCACAGCACCAGGCAGCAGGGAGCTGACGAGGCACTGTTAAAAATAACCCTGCAACCTCCCCATCACTGCAAAGAGAGCCCAGACAAAACGAGAAGGAGGGGGCAAAGCTCATTCCAGAGCAGTGCTTACTAGAGGAAAAATAGGGATTTAGTAACTGTAGCAAAGCTAGTAGGAGTGGGCATTGCTTGTGTGGGTGGCTGGTGGCATGCAGGGCAGCTCTGGGTTTAGGCCGCTCCTGGCTCTGCCCAGGCCACAGCACAGCAATGCAGAAAGGGAATGGCCCAAACAGGGGTAGTGGGGACAGCGGGAACGGGATGTCTTGCAGTCATTTCTGGTTGATCTGGCATCACAGAGCCAGCTGTCACACAGGGTGACATGAGGGGACAGGGTGTGACTTACTCTGACTGTGACTAGAAGAGATGAATAAGGAGTGGATAAGGAGTAATAAGGTCTGGGTGCTAGAAAGAGCATCAACCTTGAAAGTGCAGCTGTGAACCACTGCTACTAATTAGGATTACTCTCAATAGTCTTGTTGCATACCTTGATGATTTGGACTCTCACTGGAAAAGACCACTTAGTGGATCCCAAGTTTCCATGACAGTCCCTCATTTTCAGTAACATCCATCATAAAAGCAGCCTGGTCTCCTGCCAGTTGGATCATTTGGCTCCAGATACAAGAATGACCTGAGTCTGAGGCTCTGAGGCCAACAAACCACTGTCTGAATCGGGGCTGGCATTCTAGGGCGTTCCCCTTTTGTTAACAATTTTTGTCATGGATTTGGTGTCTAGCGAGGTTTGTAGGGATTCAACTTTTAGGTAGGAGCTTCAAGAGGCTCTTCCCAACACCAGGGCAGATTCCACCACTTTGGGTGATCTTGGCAGTTTCCCTCAGATGACAAGAAGCAGCCCACACCACCCTCTACAGCCACAAGAGGCTGGAAATAGAAAGGAAACATTTGTGGTTTTCTTCTTATAAAATAACAGAAGGCAAATTTCAGAATTTCATTTCTGGCAAGCTGCACATTTCCCTTCCCTGCCCCGAGAGGGAAAAGACAGTGTTTCAAACATTCTGCTGTTATCTAAAGAACATTTTTGGCCACATCCAATGATTATCCGCTCTATCCGTGCTGCACTTTCTGAAGAAGGGAACAGAGAAGGGCTGGGGCTCAGCAGCCTTGATGAAATTAGCTGATACTTAGCTCAGGTTTAAAACACCTTTGCCACTCTTCAGTTTGGGTCCCTATATAGCACTTCTGTAGCTGTGTGTGCTGGGCCTGAAAGAGGCTGGAAGTTTTGTCCTGTAGGTGACCAATTGCTCAGCTGGCCAGGAAGATGAAGAGCAGAGCAACCAGATGGTGTGATGGGTTTGAACTTATTAAGGAGCTCAGGGTCCATGGAAAGCAAGGTGTACCCCTGGGGCAACTTCCAAACACTAACAAAAAGCACTTTTTGAACATCCCCTTGCATGTAAATGAAACAATTTCCAGCTCATGAGCTCTGAAGCAGTCTTTAGAGCTCACTAAGGAAGCAAAAAAACATTAGTCTAGGCCACATTAGAAAAGAGCAAGCTTTGCCCATTTACCTAGAAATGTATTGGTTTGTTTCTTGCAAGGTTCAGTAATAGAAATTCATCTCCAATGTCTGCATAGGCACAGTAAAATACACGTTCAGGTCTGACAGGCCAAAATCTTCCCTATTTTTACAGTCAGTGAAGTCCTTGGGACTTGGGGGATTAGGATAAGAGAAGCAGGCAGAGAAGCTTGTAGAGATAAAAAATGACAGAGGCTGAGCGCTAACACCTTGGCAAAAAATTGCCACAATTTTAAATTCATCAGGAATTGCCATGTAGACATGTTATGTGCAGCTGATGTCTGTGTCAAGATGATGCTTGACAGCACAGTTTTTCCTTTTGCAGCTTTAATCAAAATTGAAATCTTCAGCATTTAGTAATGGTGGCAGTGTCAAATACTATTGTGGCTCTGATGGGGACATGGCATAGCCTCAAAGATGGCAAAACATTAAGGTCAGATGTCTCTGAGCTTTTCATTTAATCTTATTCCCACCGAGAAATTGGGACTCTCCACTCAGAATAGGACACAGCAACATTTCTAGTAATAAGACATCAGGAGCTGTATATCTTACAGAGGGAATGCTGCTGGTATAGCATTTCATTGGCATGTCTACAGCACATGTCAGGAGTGTAACTAAATGCCTCTGAAGCCTGAATGCTTTATCTGCCCCCTGCCATACCTATGAGGAAGGGAAGGCTGCAGGGATCAGATGCTTTCTTCAAGGTCACTCAAGGTTTTCATGCAGGGCTTGGTTCTGCTCCACCAAGCTTGGTGGCAGATTGCCCAGGGAGGTTGTGGGGTTTCCATCCTTGGAGGTACTCCAAATTCAAGTGGACAAACCCCAGATTACCTTTATTGGCCCTGCTCTGAGTAAGGGAGGGATAATCCCCAAGGTCAAAACTATTCTGTGATTTCCTGGTGAGCAGAACTGCACAGAGAGCACTGGGGCTGCGAGGACCAGCATTCGTCTTTATAATTAATAACAAAACACTGGTGGTTTTCTTTCCTGAACATTGGGAAAGAAACAAATACTTCCACATCTGGAAAAAAAATCCATTCTCTCTGGTTCTTCAGTGGCACACCTTGCAGGGGGGCAGTGGGAAACCTCCAGCTTTACGTTCTCCAAACCTGGTCATATGTGGGCTCAAAAAAACAGTTGAAAGTTTGTCCTCCATCTCCCTACATAGTAACTTCCTGTGATAAAGGATGTAGGCGATTGCTACTTCATCTCACCATACAGAGAAATTCCAAAATGTTTGGGAGTGCTTGGACACTGGTGACAGCAGCTGTGAAAGGAAACGAAAATCATGAAACCTCCAGGGAAGCAATGAATAGTCATATGTTCAGCTCAGCTGCTGAGTGGTGAATTCTACATAAAATATCGGTATTATAAATGAAAATAAGGAGCAATTTCCCAGTAATTTTCCCAGGAGTGGGCTGGGGAAGGGGGGAATATAGTCTCATGAAGTTGAAACCTGTGTCATAATGTATTTAGTCACATAAGAGTAAGTGCCATCAGTACCGTGGGGTTATCTAATTCTGGCATTTCCCAGCTTCATATGGTTGGCTTTGCAATGTAGTTCTTACTGATGTGCAGAAACATGTTTTGCTAGATGTTTTGCTAACCAATGACCTTGTCTGAAAAGAGCATCTATGGTATTCTAATGACTTTCAGATAACTTTTATATCCAATGCTTACAAGCAGCAGGATACACTTGAGCCCAAACCTAAATACGCTCCGCCTGAAGAAGTGTCAATTTTAATTTCAAAAAAATAAAAAATGAAATCCTTTGCAGGTTTACAATGAAGGATGTCAGTTACAATCCAGAACACTCCAGAGTGTTTGAAAATATCTACTGAATCAAAATATACATACATGCACATATATATTTAAAATAAATAAATAAATAAATAAATAATAAATTATATTTCTATAGAGAAAAGATCGACTGATTTGTAAGCAATTCAAGTCTTTCCTATATTTCTAGAAAATGCTCTTATTAATCTTACTTTTTCTACTACAGTATTTACCACGTGGTTTCTACAGGCTTTATATCTCATATGTGGTTAATGTCACATGTTTGCAGAATATGTCCAAAAGGTCAGTGAGTTTTTACTCCGAGACACCTTTATTCCAACACTGTTCACAGAAGAGCATTTCCATGCATACAGGAAACACGCCAGGATTACCATAAACTAAGAGTATTGGCCACATCTGATCACTTTGGGCAGAGCATTAATCCTTTTAAGCAGTTTAGCAATCCCCTTAAAAGAAGATTCAAAAGGACAAACACAGATACTTCTTTTAGACACAAAACACTTTCGATTTGCAAAGACAAAACTGTCCTTATGGATCCTGCGTACCATGCTCCAGAGATGGTGGTGAGGGCAGTGGTGCAAACCTGCTGCTGGTGGCACCCCTTGGTACCTCTGGGGACAAGCACTGGGAGCACTGACTGATGGTTGCTGTGCATGTCCTGGCTCCAAGGTCAGGTACCACTGCAGGGCAGTCAGGCTGTGATAGTGAAATAATTTCACTGAAGGCTAAGAACACTGCTGCAGGGTGGTACGTAGTAAGTTTTTTTTCAGTGCTTTTTTTTTTTTTTCCCATGTTTTTTTTTTTTCTTTTTTTTTTTTCTTTTTATAAAAGCACATACATATTAAAGGTCACAACCTTTTCTGACATTTCCATTTCTCTTTTTCTGCTGGTGCAGCTTACAAATTGAAGCCAAAGTGTAATCCAAATAAGTGTTTACAGAAGTCCTGTGTTTTCTCTTCTTGGCTACCTCTGAGCTCTGGCTAGTGTTCTGGCATGTGGCTGGTCATAAGTGCTTCCAAATGCTGAATTTGACCCCAGTCAACCCAAACAGCATCCTTCAGACAGCAAGAAAACAGCTCCTATCTGACAAACAGAAGAGCAGTATGACTATAAAAATAAGGATGTTACATAAAGCTTTTAAAACCATTTGAATGTATATCATAAGAGAATAATGAGACTAATCCGAATTGACTCCATAAAGACTCCATGCTTTATGATATTTTTTTTTTAATTGCCATTACACATTTCCCATCCTGGATTTAACCTGCAGAGAAGCAATGACTTCTGCTAGCCAGCCCTTTACCAAACAGCTCCTGCAGAGAGACATCCCTGCCTCCCTTCCCTGGTACCCAAGAAAGCTGCCACACAACATGAACCCATGTTACCTCCATACCCCCAGCTGGATAAAATAAAGACCACTCCTTTTCCAACAGATGACATTATATTGATTTATATTGCTAATTAAACCGCTCACCCTCTTCTTGGCATTGTGCCCATTGAACAGCACTCATTGTGTGTCTGTGGAAAAGCACTGTTATTTTCTGGCTTGTGTTTGGGTTGATTTTTCGTGTTTTACTTGCTGAAATCAGCAAAACTAAATGTTTTCCATTCACTCCTTGCAAAATCTGTTTGTCCTGGTGTGATCCCAAACACCACAAAGCATAACACAGCTCCTTTGTTCAGTCACCACACTGTGCCCTGAGATGTGCTGGTACCTGTGGTGACTGAGCAGAGAAGGCTTCGTTAAACCTATCAATCAGCAGATGAAAAGCCTTCCTTGTCTTTACAATGCGAAGATGCATAGGCAATTATCTTTTTGATTTATCACTGCCTGTATCAGGGCTGCTGACACAAGGCACAGAGATATTGTACTTTGGATGTCAGAAAGAAGATGTGGGGCATTTTTCCTGGCAGTCCAGTTTGGAGGAGCATCTGGACAGCAGCCTGGAAGCAATTTATCAGCTCTGCAAGATGAAGCCCAGAAGCCAAAAGCCTTTTTTCTTCTGTAAGAACTAGCTAAAAGAGTTATCTAAACCAGATTCTGCAGGAATGAATTATTAAAAGGAGCTCATTTAACATCACTGCGATCTGGCTAAAGTAGACAGGTCAAAGTGCTTTCCCAAATCTTATTGACTTCCCTAAATGTCCTACTAGACATTTAGAGGACAAAAAAATGGGAGTTTGTAAGCACAAATATTTGTTAGAGGAAACCTAATACAAAGAAAAATGACCCCTGGAGAAGGAAAATAGTTAAATGAGAGCTCCTGGTGAAAAACAAATAAACTGGTTTAGTTTCATTTTAAGCAGTTTAATAAAGAAAAAAAGTTCTCTGACAGCTCTGTGATACACCAATGTCTGTGGTGCATAGGGGCTTGCATCTGGAATCATGTATGTGTTCTCTACATATGTTAAAATAGACACACATGACAATATAGGGTTGTGCATATAGGCAGCCATTGTAGATCATCTCTGGACTCGGGAGCCAGGAGAGGTGGTTCACCTTCTCCTTTGCCCCTCTCCTGAGCTGGGATAATGCCTCAATGGGTCAATGCTGCACCGTCTGCCTTGGAAGAAGCTGTTGTGGACTGCCCTGGGGCTCGGAGACAGCAGCTGGAAAACATCACACACATAGACTGGCCACTATTCAGAGGTTTCAGAATAAATAGATTCAGTGATGCAGGGGTTTTATTGTTGCTTTTTAGAATAAGCAAGCTAAAAAGGCAGTAGATGAAAGTATGAGAAGGTATCAAAGAAAGACAGCAAATGACAACACACCCTTCCTGCAAACCTTGCGTCCATTCTCCCAGTTCTTCTAGCAGGATTTTAATTTTCTCCAATTGTTCCTCTGTGCAATGCTGCTCAGTTCAATTTCTCACAGCCCTATTAGTTTTGTCAGCAGGGCTTTTAACCTCTGTTTTTTTGTAACCACGAGTCCCAGATCATCAGGCAAAATGCGGATGCGCATAAAGACCAGCCTGCGAAGCTCTGTCTCCATGGCAAAGCACTCGTTAATTCAGTGTGGCCAGTACTTTTTGGAATGTGTCTCAGATATCAATGTATGGGTTACTACCACAGTTAGTTGCACACTCCTAAGTGCTTTAATAAATGGATAACAATATAGAAACATTTTAGGTTTCCTTGTTTGTTTCCCTCTCTTCTTGTGTTCTTTAACTTATATGATAGCAAATAATAGATACATCTAAAATTCTTACCATAAACATTTTTTTGTATTTCCAGTGGGACAGTCCAAAAACTGTCTGTGTCAAACTGTCCCATTCAGTGGTGACATTGGGTTGACCTCTGTAGCTCCAGAACTCAGAAACATTGCATTACTGGTTAGTTTGTTTTAGAAGTATCTCAGGAGAGAGTAAAGGAGGGTGTTTGGTGGGCACATCCACGTGCACACCTCTGTAACCAACCATCTGTGACTTGCTGAATCCTTGTTTAATATGGGTTGTGTCTTCAATACGTCTAATCATGAAAAAGGATTTTCATGAAGCATGACAGCTCAGACCAGCTGTGTGAGAAGACCAAGTACCTGCTTAAATTCTTCATTTTTCTTTTTCTTCCTCATTTTTCCTCATGTCTTAATAGTATTTTGTATAACATTAAGTATTGGGATCTGCAGTGACTACTTTGCTTTTATGTTCATTTCTAGAGAAGGATGACCAGTCAGATTTTTTAATATTTATAAACAGGATGATCCTTGGAAAGCACTGCAGCTATAAATTGTATGCTTTACATAGTAATGCCAAGACAGATAGATGAAAACATATGGTGTTTTTAATTGCCCTAACGGACATAACAATTTCCTCAACTTGGTCCAGAATCAGTGTAAATTATTTTTCTAAAAGAACTGCATTTTGCAGCTAATCAAAGTGGTTGATTACCACACAATTATTTCCTAAATGAAAAAATGCACATTATCATGAATATTCACATAAGACTGAGAGACTTATTAAAGACCCCTTTGTTCTACAATAGAACGACACTGACTTGTTGAATAAGTTCTTCCTGAAAAAGTAGGTTTTGGTTGTTGTTTTTTTTTTACAGACGTGAGAGGCCAGAAATGATACACATACTTTAAGAAAAGGGGCAGTCCCTTATGCCTTGAAGGAAAGCAATGAAACAGAACCATGAGATCAAACTAATTTTCTGCCTGGATTTTCAGGATTGCTGTTCTTTATCATTTTCAAAAGAAGAATCAAATCCCCAAATGAACTTGCATAAAATTGCTTGTTCTTTTCAGCTTGATGGACTAGTTATTTTTAGTCAGGTTTAGTCACTGGAAACAAGCTTTTTTTTTTTTTTTTTTTTTTTTTTTTTTTTTTTTTTTTTAAGAGATTGAGTTTGCACAGATCTTAAGGCTTTTTATACCACTTTGGAAGTGCAGGAAAAACACAGCACTTCTGATTCTTTCAAAATATCTTTAATGCTTTTATGAAAAACTCCAGAAAACCTCTTCAAGAGACAATGTTCTATCTGTAAGAATATTAACACTTCTATTTTAGCAGTTACTGATTTTTTTGGCTATTTTATCCAAAACCCAGTACTTTAATACACTGCAAGACAGACTAGTTCATTTTTGTTGTATGTCAGTACCTATCAGTTTTAGCTTACGTCAGAAAAACTCGTCTAAGTGTTTTTGAGTTTTTTTGTTTGTTTGTTTGTTTTGTTTTCCAATGGTTAATGATGTTCCTAACAGCTATTTTCATCTTTTGTAGAAAGTTTATTCCCTTCAGTAATGCATTGCAGAAAGACAATTAAGAAGTATATTATGCACTAAGTAACTTTTTATACAGGAGAGACTCTCCCTCATACTGCTAACACGCCCATGCCTAAAAAAAATCCTAATTCACACATAATTTGCACCAAGTGTAGAAGGTCAGACCACAGGAAAGCTGATCACATATCACATGGAAGGAAGGAAGGAAGGAAGGAAGGAAGGAAGGAAGGAAGGAAGGAAGGAAGGAAGGAAGGAAGGAAGGAAGGAAGGAAGGAAGGAAGGAAGGAAGGAAGGAAGGAAGGAAGGAAGGAAGGAAGGAAGGAAGGAAGGAAGGAAGGGAGAATCTGATTAATTTTCAGCCTTGTTTTTGCTCTCTGTAGAAACTGAGACCCAAGCCTTTGATTTCTGTATACAGTTCAGGAAGAAGAACTTTTGGGGGGTATGTGTACACACATAGGTGTGTTTATGTATATATTCATATATGTGTATATATACACATGTATATTTGTACTTTAATATGTTAACACACATTTCAAGAAAAGACATAGAGACACAGGTCATAATGCTTAGAGTAGTTCTATGTTGGGGGCTGCAAAAATGAGCTGTTTGGGCTGATAAGTTGCATATCTAACAGAGTGTGTATGCCACCTAATGCTATAGGGGTGAGCTTGTCTGAACCATGACTCAACAAATAAGCATTGCACAGATATCTATTATATCCTGCCCCACAAATTTTCCTTCTTATTTTGTATTTTATTTCACTGAGAAAATTTACTCACAGGGGCTTAAGCACCAGCACCTGAGGTTTATTCTTTCTTTCACACAGGCAGGCTGAAAGAACAGCTTTTGTCTCATTATATGGCTTTTATGACTTGGAAAATGGATATTGCAATCTCAATGTGCAATTGATGCATGGTGCACAGATGCAGTGCCTTGGAAAACATTTGCATTGACTATCATGATGTTTTCCTAATTAGATGCCTCTGAATGCAGCTCTATTTCCAGTATGGTTTTTACGTCGAACTGCACAACAAATCCAGTTCAACTGGCAGTTTAGCTTACCCAAATGCCATCAACAGAAGTTAGCTGAAATAAATTGAAGAGGCAGTAATGTGCCTGTAGCATTAACATTAGCATTTCATGGCCTTTAGCTAGCTCAGGCAATAAACAGACTTGAATCGTGAAAAGTTTCCTGCTTATGCGGACAGAAGGGTCTGATCACTGAAGGCTGATTGCTGCGTCTCATCAGGCACCAGCACTCGGCTTTTTTGATGGGTTTCAGAGTATCTTGACAATGACCATAAAGTATCTTGCTCTCCAAGAGAGGGTTAAAGGTGAGAAGGAAAGCAAGGAAAGGTGAAATGAAGGATGGACGCCAAAGAAACTGTGCTTCCCACTGAGCTAATGGAGCAAGCAGTTCAATAGCGGTGGCCATAGCAGCACTCCCTCCTAGTTACTGATTGGAGTGACGAAGGATTGCTGATTGAAAACTAGCCAGCACGGGAGGTGATTAAAGGTTTTTCCCTCCAGTCACCCTTCAACAGACAGATGACGTGAAACACAGGCTGTAAAGAGAATGAGAGGATGTCTGTTCAGATTTCTGGGGAAACTCTAAAGAGGTACCTACATTTTCTCATGTCATTCTACTCTTTTCACCACTGCTGGATGCAAAAATGCTTTTAAGTACCTGAAGCTGCAAATAAAAAATACAGCATGATTTTAACTGCTGCCTCCAGCTATTTTCCTAGAGCCACAGACAGGCAGGGAGATAAATGGTCATACTGTCAGAAGAGCTGAGCACTCAGCAGCCCTGCCTGCTGAAGACTATTTGGAACTGATTGAAAGTGGCTCTTCTAGAAATGATCCATCATGGCAAGAAGTGTGATTTTGCCCAGCAATTAACACCATGGCTTTATCAAGTAGCCGAACAGAAAGGTACAGTGAGCCAGGCAGCAGGCACAGAACTGATGGAGGAACACAATGGTAGAACAAAATGGTGCCAGAAGCTGAGCTGAAATGGGCTCTGCTGAGGGAGCACGAGAGGGAGCAAAAGAAAAAATACTCACCTTTGTGGAGGTCCAAACTGTATTGAGTTATTGAGTTATTTTTTATTTTTCTTTTCAGGAACATGAATTCTTTCAAGTATTGGGACTGAACTATTGGGATAAAGTCTCAAAATGGAGTTGTTTAAAGAGGTGAACTGTATGGTCCCTCAGCAATTGTTTATTGGAGCCACTCACTAGAGTTAAGGAAGGAAGGGAGTGGCTTTCTGCCCAGGCCGAGACAGACTTCCTTCCATAAATTTGATTTCCAGTGAATAGGGACTAAGTTTGCCTCTGACAAGAAATCCTTTAGCAGAGGGGAGAATGTGACAGTGAATGTGAGTTTTATGGCACCCTATTGCCTGTGGGCTGCACGTTTGACCAACAAAAAAAAAAAAATCCAAGGTGAGAAACTACTAGTCAAAAGAAACTCCTAAAAAAAAAAAAAAAAAAAAAAAAAAGACTCTTTTAAAACCTGAATTCCTCCCAGGAGCACTGTATTCAGTGACTGCACTGTATGCCAAACACTGGGTCTCCTTGGCAAAGATGGAGCCGTTAGCTTTACAGGCTGCTGTCCATGCTCCACCACCTTGAAGAGCAGAGCCCAAGCTGGTGGGGGCTTTGCGAGGCTGTGCTGCTGAGGCCATAGCTGGAGCGGATGATCACAACTAGATAGCAATATTGAGAGGGAAGCAGGGTCCTTTGGGACCAAGCACGGCAGGAAGCAGGTGACAAGTGCCATCCAAACCCCCCTGAATGGGGATTCCCTTGGACTATGCAGGTAGAAAACCCTGCCAGAGAGGGTCTGGAACAAACCAGAGAGCAAGGTGAGAGCTAACACCACCTCCTGATCATTTGAGCTGGGTGCCACACACAGCTTCTCTTCCCCCAGACCATGTCTTTGAGAGCAAATCCTAACGTAGTATCATAGAAAAGCTTCCATGTGTGCACCCTTACCAGCAAAGGGTCTTCAGTTTTTGTCATTTATGTAATTTGTCTTCAGTCACAACAAGAACCACAACTCTAAATATATAAATATAACAACTCTAAATATATAAATAAATAAAATAAATAAATAATAATAATTCTGTTCCAAAATGTTGCAGATTACCTAAACACATGCTAGCTTTACCCTGACAGGCTGGGCTAGGTTTGCTCTGCTATTTTACCATAGGTTAGAGTATGATGATCAGTTTATCCCATTATTTTTTTTTGCAGGCAATAAATACTGGCTATATACGGCAAAGCTTCTGGAGCCATTTGTTAGCCCAACACACAAATGAAGCAGAGTAGTCAGCATGACCATTGAGGCTAGGTTTGAGGCTAGGCTTGATTTATGCCAGCTGTTCAAATTACAACCTTTTGTGTACTGTGTGTGTAAAATAACGCAGTAGTAATAATCCATCAGTGAGGCAAACTGCACCTTCAAAAAGAAGAAAAGGCATTGCGCTTTTTGCACTGAGTACACAAATGATGTTGCATGGCTGAGGAGAGAATGGCCACGTGGCTGAGGACAGCTTCAGTAGAGGCCATTTCCAGTTCCTTGACATGGTACCCAACTACAGTGGCAGATCACAAGGCAGCCTGCAGAGAACTTTATCTGTACTAGGAGTTTATATGTGTAGCCTATGAGAAGTATACTGTGTGAGAACAACAGTTTAAAAACTCTTTTTCTCGCTTGGAAATGTGGAAATACAGAAGATAATATGACTGCTTAGAGCATAAAAACATAGCATGGAATAGTCTTTGCTCATTTTTATCAATAATATGACAAGGACAGAAGGTTGTTTTCCAGGATTTTTCACCCTGTACAAAGACAGGTCTTGATAACAAGCACATTTCATGCATTATCAGCAATGTATCAGTGCCTTTTTCAGCTGAAGAAGTAAGCCAAGATTTATTGAATAGAGTGGTATTTGTTTTTCTGTGGCCACTCAAGCTAAAGCAATATCAAAACGTTTCTGAACTTTATCTCTTGGTATGCAATTAGCTGAAAGGGAACAGGTCTGCATAATTATTTCTAAGACTGAGGTGAATCATTAGCAATGTTTGTAAATATAAACAGTATGCTACCATAAAACTGCCCTTAAAACTGTTTGACAGTGTATTATGATGTGCAGCTGGTAACACTGAAGTTAGCTTTGGAAGAAACCAATCTACCTTCAAACTAATAGGGCAATTAATGAAAACTTGCTTAGCACATACACTGCAGCAATAGCAAACCACGTTCCCACTTAGACATCACTTTATCTTTAAAGCCTTTCAGACAGGAGGGTTCAGTCACATTTCCATATCTGGCAGCAGACTTCATGTCAGCCTTGACCATGGGGAATTTTTGAGAATACGCAGCTCTGCAGAGGAAAGCATAAAGGAACCTGGAGACATTACAATTTACTTTCCTATATTAATTTATATTTGTTAAATTGTAATTCTCAAGCCTCCTGAAGATGGTGAGATGGAGACAGATGAACACTGCTTTTTAATACAAAATCTCTAAGAAACTATGACAAAATTAGAGCAATCTCATCCTGCATGTGCTGAGGTTTGACAAAATGTATTAACTTAAGGGTAAATTACAACAAAGAACAGGTGACAGATTAGTTGCTCATAAAAGTAGCTCCTCTTAAATAAAATGCAAAATTATTGAATTCACAGCTGCACATTTGTTCTTAAGTAGTTGAATTCACATTCTGATTTCTGAGAGGAAAAAATTTATTCACTGAATGAACCACATTTTCTGGAGGAAGAGAAAATGTGACTTTGGAAACTAGACGTGCAGAAGAGGGAAACTTCTAATTGACTTGTGTTTGTACAATGTAGGATATGAACCAAAATGTTAAGTAAAATGTGCATGTGTGTGGGGAGGTCATCAGGAGCCCAGTATTAGAGACAGTCCTGTTCTATTTTCAAACACTTTTATTTTTCAAAATTCTAGCTTTCCCTCATGCTTAATAGTCATGGCATTTATCGTGTAAATTCCTAACTCAAATATATTAGCAGAAAGGCGACCTTGCCAGATTGCAGAAATATGCTAAATATTAAATCCTGTAAGGCTTATGCCTCACTCACACATGCAAAGAAGTTTCAAATGATTATGAAATACAACATTACTATGATTTTATTGAACTTGCATAATATTTTTAACAAGACATTGAAGTTTATAATAGCTGAATTTTACATATCACAGTCATAGAAAAAATCAGGAGAAAAATATCCCGGGATGCTAAGGGAAACATACTTCTCTAAACAATCCCTTTTTTTTTCATGTTGTCCCTTACTTTCACCCAAGAAAGGCAGGAGTTGTCTTACCAAAGACCTCTGTCACTCATTTCTCTTTAGCCAGATACCAAGGCAAACAGATCAGCCACCGGTTCCTCTCACTATTCCTCTCCAGGAATTCAATTAGAGAAAATGACTGCCTGGTGAATATGCTTCCCATTAGCTTTCCCTGGACCTTGAGCTCAGATTCATTTGTAAAGCAGAAATAACCCACTCAGGAGGGTTCTTAAAAGAGTAATTTCTTTTAAAGGTCACACGTGCACTTTTAAAAGAACTGAACACCTGTGCAGGAGGAATTATTAGAGCTATTACATGAAATGCAGGTTTTGTAGCCATCAAAACATCAAATCTAAATGCATTTGTGTTTCAGAGTTTTTAAAACGTACATGTTTGCACCTATAAGGGCAATACATACAGCTAAATACAGCAGCTGCATATGATAGCCAGAAACACCTCATACCTAAATATCTCATATCCAGCGTGTTTTCAAATTGGCTGCTTGTCCACGAAAGAGAGCTAAACATAACCTGTTCTCTAGCTGACAATTTAGTTAATGACCTTAACTAGACAGCCCTGGAAGGCCTGAAGTTAAATGCCACAGCTAAAGAAAGGTTTTATCCCTATTTTTCTCCTCACTCTCACTTCACTAAATGTGACAGTTTCAAGACAAAAGACAATGGCTAGAGCCCAGTACCCAGAAGAAATCCAAGCTGGTTCAATTGTTCCATTACTGAAGTACAAAGACAATCATCCATCACCTCGTTGACAAAATTTGAAAAGGTGATTCCTCTAAGTAATACACATTTTTTTTCCAGGATAAATAGTGCCTTTATGTGACATCATAAACTGCAGGGTAAAAGAAAAAAAAGAAAAGAGAATTTTTAACCCCAGAGACCAAGATTAGCATCTTATTTTAGCAATACAGCTGTTACCAAGGCAAGAAGCAGTACACTTTTCTGAAACTTCAGCTGAATGACGTAAAGCAGCTAGTGTTGCACTGAGTGGGAAAATAATACAGTTATTTTGCTGAACAGAGTGTTTAAAAAGAAATCTCTCTTAGATCAATTAATTTGGTTGATTGTATGTAGGTGTGGAACAGATGTTTCTCAAGTATTTGGTCACAGAAGCACAGTGTTGGGCTGTGGCAATGAGCTCCTTTTCTTTCCTTCTTTTCAAGCTAGAGGAAATAAGAATCTGTGAGAATTATCCATTTCCCACTGAAGATTTCCAACTGATATTTGACTTTAGAACAAAAGTCCCTAAAATGCTATGAAATGAGGTCATAAAACTCCTGGGTTATATAACAGCCTCTTCTCCTCACTAAAAGTGATGCCTTTAGTACCATTCTCTTATTTCTCATTTTTTTCCAATTTACGTGAAAACTGGTTTGGAAGCAGTCTATCTCAGCACCTGGCCTCTGTTGCTGAGGGATTTATTAGATGGATTTCTAAGTCTCCATTAACTGTGACTTTCTAGTTTATTAACTATTTACATTTGGTATCACATAAGCATGTCTAACATAAGCACTGCTGGAGTAAATGTAGGTGCTATATAAATAATGAAGGAGTAAGGAATTGGATCAGCTCTATCTAGAAATGGGATAAACTCTTCACTACCTCAGGCAGGAGCTCTTTCTAAAGGACCAAACCGAGGTGAGCTTCTTGCTGGAGAAAGAGGCTGGACATTTTCAAGGCTGTGTTGGAAGATGGGTTACTGCAGCCACAGAAATGTGTGTCAGGACCTTCATAGGCAATGGATCAGGTTGGTTTGCCCCCCAGGAACAGAAATTTCAGTGACAGGAAAAGGTTGTATCCCCCCAGTCTACCACCTTGAAGCTGGACTGAACAGATGGGTCCCATTCAACTGCAGAAGTCCAGAAGGACATGTTTCTTTGTCAAGCTCAGCTCAGCCTGGTGTGGACATGGTCAATCAAATTACATGTATATATGTTAGCAAGCTCTCTCTCTATATATACATGAACATATATATATGTTCATATATATGTGGTATATATATGTGGTATATATATATGTTCATATATAGAGAGAGAGAGCTTGCTAACATATATATATATAATTTTTGGAAGTCCCATTCCATTACTACCATATTATGTGAAATGACATGAAAAAAGATGAATCTGAAGCAGGCTAATTTCCAGGTAGGCAATGAAAATTTAAAACAAACAAATAAATAAATAATGGACAGAATGAATTGGGGGTATCTACATGGAAGGTGATGGCCAATGCATGGCTTACCAAGGCAGGCTTAGAGCTCTTTACTCATCAGTACTGTCAGAGCCTTTTCTAATACAGCGGAGACAGCAGCAAGGAGGTCAGAGGAGCACATTTACAGGAATGAGGATTACCAGGCTGTTGTACTCTTCCCCTGATGAATGCACATGCCTCTCATTCATCTTGCCCTTTGCAATCCCAGAAAGATGTGCTTGGTAGCTGTACCTCAGCAGTGCTATTTGCACCTGTCAGGAACTACAGGCAGTACTGCTCTGGTTGTGCTCAGTTCACATTTTCAAGCTTTCTTTGAATCTGCACAAACTGCAGAATCAGTCTGTCTGTGACTGTAAGATTTCTGGAGCTGGGCATTTTGTCCTGGATAGGATCCACTGACCTGTGCTACAAATACTTTGATCAAGCCCTGCCCAGCTGTGAGGAGCTGGGAGCTTTCATGGCAAGGAGCAGACATGGGATTAATACTAACAGTAGTGAGGAAAATACCTGTTCTACAATAGCAGTTTTTTCTCAGATGTCTCCTTGCAGGTAAATCTTACACAACTGCTAGCAGGAACAGATACATAACAAGAGAAAAATTGTCTGTTTTCATTTTCAATGCAACAGACGTATCAAGAAAACAATCAGATGGCACTGCAGCTTTGTTTATAAATGGATGGCTAACAACTGGAAGCTGGCGCAAATTAAGTCAGATTGATTTTGTTCTAGGTGAGAGCTTGCTGATAACACTGAAAGGCACTATGAAGAGAGGTGCTGTTCACCCTGGTTGGCAGAATCCTCATCCAACATGAAATTGTTGCAGTTGAATATAGCACATTTACCCAGTCTGTGAAAGGTTTTCAAAAGCACACAGGAGATTAAAGTGTGTAAGTGCCAATGCCTTCAAGTGGTACTTGCTTTTTGTGAATTTAATCCCAAGACTACAGTAAATATAATGAGACATACACACACACAAACAGTCTGAATTGCTATCTAGCTTTACATAAGTTTGACAAGTCTTGCTTTTGTTTTAATCTGACTGATGCTGTAAGAAGAAAACAGACAAAAACCCCTGCTTTTTCAGATATTATCAAACGGGAAAATAACCTTCAGAATAATATTTAGCTTGATAGGGTCACTGATGCAAGTATTCTTAACTACTAAAAGAAAACAACAGGTAGAAATCAACAGGTTAGTTTCTGTCTGAGAAGAGGCAAGTGAAGGGAGCTAACTGATCTAGACTAATCATCTCACCTAATGAATACCACTGCTGACAGCCCATGAAAATGGATTCATAAAAGGGAATAGCATAGCCTAAAGCATGCAAACAAAAGTAAACTTCTAACATTGATTTACATCAGAGTCCTCGGCCTATTTTCTAAAAATAATAATGTTGACTCCAGCAACCTAATCAAGTGTTATCAGTAGTTTATCAACAGAAAAGCTATTCATCTGAGAATGTTTTAGCAAGAAACAGCAGGAAAATCTAGAGGGAGTGAAATCTGGTTGCTAGTACAGAGAAAAAGCTACACAAATGCATGACTGTTCATGCCACAATAGTTCAGGCACTCCCTGGAAGTTTTGCAATAGCTGAGAAATCAAATTTCTGTGTAAATGCCTCTCTGTTGGCCATGTGGTTTTGTATTCCTGAGGTAAAAAACATTTTTCAGTGGCATTTTGCAGGCATTAAATCTGTCACCTGCACATTGTCAGCTATTTTCAAGGCAGAGAGTCAGAAGGACTCTCCAGAACTGGCAAGCAGGCTGCTGTTCAGCAGTGACAGGAATTGCAAAGGGCATTGGGTTATGTCTTCAAGGTTTTCTCATGAATATGCATTTGAATGAAGCAATCTGTTCCCTACACACGCACACTTTGTGACCTGTTTTGTTATCATTCAGGAGCATGACACACCTCACCAAAGCTGCCACCCTAGGGAGGCTGAGGAACCCTGTTTGGTGGGACACATTTGCATATGAGCTGCCCACCCATGCCTGTGGGCACGAGTGCAAGAAGGAGCTGTGGGTACTCTGAGTTTTAGGGGTCATTCAGTACATGCAGTGATGAATTTTGAGGTGATAACTCTCAGTACCAGCTTTGTGGAAGCAGATCCAGACCCAAAATTATACCTCACCTTTATGTGCCTGAATATCCTCCCTCGTGCCGCAGTCCTCAGCCCAGTCCCCTGTTCCACACCACTGGGCTGCTTGTGCAGCGTGGTGGCACACAATGCATGATGTCAAGGGCAGACATAGTCTAAGTGTAAGTCACGCTGGTGCACACAGGGCTGTTCTCCTGTTTTCCTGTGTACCAGCTGCACATTTATGCTGCATGTTTGAGCTAGAGCTCTGACTGTGCATTGGCACTGAAGGAATGCTGTGCAGATGAAAAAAGGGATGTTCAGCACTTTGTGTTTGTTTCATCAAAATCTGCTTCTGTGCAGGAAAAAGAGAATTTGCCTTCTCACTGGATGCTTTCAGGATTTCCCTTACTCTTTTATTCTCTTTCTTTTTTCTTTGTTGCCAGTCCTAACCTTGAAGCCTTGGCAGCTATAAACTATAAATAGTATTGAAAATTACTCATTTAAATTAGTCTTATTGAATACAAAGCTTGCAGGATTTCAATTGCAATGCATAGCACAAAATTAGGATAAGGGACTTTCAATTCAGAAGAGGGGCACTAACTCATGTACAATTGTAAGAATGGAGCAAATGTAGGTACCTCTGCATCTCTTTAACTATGAAAAGACAATTTACTTCTTTTGTGTAGAAGTATATAGAATATGATACTTAATGCATGTTTTTTCCTTGTAAGCATCCAGACAGTGACAGTGGAAAAGCAGAAACAGAGGAGTTAATCATCCATCTTTTTGCTATGCAGTAGATGTCAATAAACTGGACTTTGTGTTCCATTCTATTAAAATCCCGGTGTCCCAGGCAATAACCTATCTTTCAATAAACACAGGTCTAATGTCCATTGAGATGTGAGCTAATGCAGAGTGGAAAATGACTTCTCTGTTTACCTACTTCCAAATTGTATTTTATCCCTTTTCATTTACTAGATAAAAACAATTGATTGCCTTAACTTATCCATTATAAAGAAAAAGCCTCTGTGGTCAGGGGAATACTGACAGCAGAAGAATTCTAGTGGGAAAAAAAAATGCTTTTCCCTCTTATACAATGATTTTAATTTCTCTAAATACAATGCCTTCCAATTCACTTTTTAAATCCCAGATCCAAGAGATGTTTCACAGATTCTCCAGAGACTGTAGGTACCATATGTCAGAGGAAAGTTTAGAGGGCAAACTGCAAGATGTCTGATCAAACACTGAGATTTTTATTTTTAACTCTAAGACAAAATTCACACAGCACAGCTGTGATCCCTAAAGCCTGCCAATTGTCTTGCATAACTTGAACACATTGCAATGCCTCAGCACTTGCAATGTTGCCCAGGTATCCCCTAAAGACAACATTGCATTGTTTAGTTTTACATAACTGAATGGGAAATATCTAAGTAATTCATCATACAAGAAAAAGAGTGAGTGAGGAATGAAATACTCCAGCTCTTTGTCAGGCAACCACCTCCTTTCCCTGTCATTGTTCCCCCTCCACCCACCTTTTCTGCTGTAATTCTCTACCCACACCTTCCACCTCCTCCTTAATGCACTGTCATTATATATGCCCCTTCCACCTCTCCCACAGGAGCTCACTTTCCACTATAGCAAATCCCTTTGCTCACCATGCTTTGCTAGTGTCTCCCACCAGTGTCCACTTCTTCCTCTTCCCCAGCTGCCGTAGCCCAAGAAGCTATGATTGCTGTTGGGTCTGCTCTGTACTTAAAGGAAATGTGTTGACTCCACAGCCTTGTGGCTGCCCAACCAAAAGGTCTAGTGGTGGTGCTTATTTTTGAGCTGCCTGGTGTTTTGCCAATGAGGTTTGCCTGTTTGGGTTAGCCTAATTCTAGCCAGGGAGAGAGATGCGTGCTCCCATCAGCTACCAAATTACCCTCCAAGCTAGCACTGCCTCAAGGCTGTGCAGGACTGGGATGAGTTTTGTGATGAATTTTTGCGATGAAAATTTTTGTGATGACATTTTTGGGATGAATTATCTGATTATCCAAGATAAAACCCAATGCCATATTCCTACAAAGGTGACACATGTACTCCATATGATATTTAAGTGAGGACCAAGCATGTTTCCCATGTCCGGCTTGTTGGCAGCAAGTGCTCTTGAGGACCACCAAGGCCCTCGGTGCCAAAAGCAAATAGTTTTATGCCATCAAGACAACTGAGTTTGGCCACACCAGGAGGAGGATTAAAGGTACAGCCATGCCACACAAATAAATATTTCATCATGGCTTGTGTGCATGGTTTGAGCTATTTTAATGCATTTTGGAGAAATGCCACAGTGTTCTGCTGGTCTGTCCTGTGTTGTAACTATTATAATTATTATCATGATGTTACATTATTGCCATTATACTGTGAAGGTTTGTTGTTGTTTTTTTTTTTTACATTTTTCATTACTTTAAATGCGGACTTGGCTCTCAAGTAAAAATGGCAATGGTTGAAAAGAAAAGAAAAAAAAAAGAAAAAAAAAAAAGAAAAAAAGAAGAAAAAAAAAAACACTACAACAATAAACATTGACATCATTTTGCCAAAAGCTGCAAAGTAAGTTCAGAAAGTCACTATACTTTGTGCTCTTGATGAGGCCAATGTGTCATCCCCTCAAGCACCCTCTCTCTGTGTCACATTAGTCCTGAAGGCTTCACTGGGAATATTTATGGTGGAAACTACTACTGAATGTGAGTAATAGTATCAGTTTGGCCTTTGTGAAAGAGCATTAAATCACAACGCACTGAGAAGGGGCAAGAGTTCTCAGGCTTATTTCAAGGGCTATATTTAGATATGCTTATTCAGACTTTTCTTATCAAATAATTAGACAATATAAGTAAAGGCAAACTAGCCTGTAAGAATAAAATAGGAATTCATTAAAACCTTTCCTGAGCTTCCAAAAAATAAAGGTTGATTTGGAGATCACTGAAGCCTGCACCTGATTGTAATGATTTAGTAATGGGGGAGGGGAAAGCATAAAAAAGTCTGAACCAGTTACAATTCCTGCCCAATCTGTGGGCCAAAGAATTGAAGATAAAGACATTTACATGGATTTCTGTATCATCCCAGTATTGCATAGGTGCAGTGGGACTGTAAAGTTAAGAAAGGTGTTTTACCATCACTACAGTCTCTTTTAAAAAATATATTTTTTATAAAGAAAGGAAAAATCCTGACTAGACAGAGAGCTCAGAGAGACTCCAAATTCCTGGGAAATTATGTTTAGACTATAAGCCAACAAAATAATGCTGTCATGGAAAATGCCAAAAGATGTAAATTTGTGGTAAGGGGACTGTCACTTGTAAAATAGTCGAAATGATTATTCTGCTGTGCTTGATACTAGTTACATTTAATTTGGGTGGCTACATTTCATTTTAGACACAAGGATAAATTGGCAGTTCAGAGGAGAATAACAAAAATGATGAAAAGGTTTGGAAAGAAGACCTACAAGATAAGGTTAGGGAAACACAGTATAGGTGGTCTGGAACAAATGAAATGGCAGGAGGGAAGGTTTAGGTTAAATACAAACAAACTTTATAGCTTTTAGAAAAGTTCAGCCATAGAACAGGCTGCCAAAGAAGGTTTTAGACTCACCATCACTAGAGATACTAAAAGGCAGGAGACCATCTGTCAGGGAGAGTTCAGTGATAATTAAAAAGAAAAAAAAAGAAAAGCGCTGTCACAATTTAGAAGTTGGGCTAAATAACCCATTCATGACTAGACTATAATGGACTAGAAGTGGCATGGGTACTCTTTTTAGGATAATTTCCTAGATATTTTCACTGTGAAGATTGCCTTGATCATATAAACCAGCACAAGTCAATTATGTTGATTTCAGATGGGGAAGGATATTTGCATTTGAGTATTTACAGGGGATAGATATCTAAATATTAATGTAACCATAGCAAGAATGAACTCCTTTTTTTTCCCCATCAACCTTTGCTTATGTGTATAGTGTGTACCTTAAAGATGATATTGAAAAAAAAAAAATATTCAGGTTAAGCCCGTAGTTTGTCATCTCTCTTACTATTGCAAGCAAATAATGATTTTCATGTTTAAAAAGATTTTAGATCAGGTTGAAACTGGTCAGTAGTAAATGGTCAATAATGGATATAAAGCCATGACTGCTTTGCCATACTGTTATGGCACTGAGATGACACTAGAGTCTGAGCATCTCTTTTAGCCTCACAACAAACCATTGACTTTCAGGAGACACCTTAGCAAACTTCTCCATGCTGCAAGGCATCTGCTAGCTTGTGGGTTTTACTGACATATTAAGCAACCTAGCCCAAGTGGCCTTCAGAGGTGATTCAGCTGAACCGCTGTGACTTTGTTTTGGAAGTTTCCACAGTCAGCTGCCAGGTCTGAAATGGGAGCTGGCAGGTAATAACTGAGGGTAGCAGAAGGCACCTAAGATACCTCTCAGATGCAGAGGCCTCCAGTTCTGTCTAAATGAGAACACCACCACCTAGGGTGAGATGTGCACCACAACCATGTCCCAGAAGTGGGTCATTACATAGCCTGCATGAGTAACACTTCCTCCCTCCTCCACACATACTCCTCAAACTTTGTTTTTTTTTGTGACCGAGGAACACACTCCAGCTGGTCTTTTGAGGTGGATGAGCAGGGACCATGGCTGTAGGGATGGCTTCCATTCTTGCTTGGGAATGCCTCCACTCTTCTGCATTTTTCCTCTGGATCCAATGGGACTAGTATTTGGGAAACACTACATGACAGGTAGGATTCACTGGGGTACATACATGTACATACCTTCTGGCAGCAGCCAGCTTTGCTTCAAAGAGCCCTTGTTTCTTTGTAGTCCTGAAACAAGCCAAATGCAAAGGCTCATTGTGAGAGACTGTGCACTGTTCTGTTCTGGTGCTTTGTTTTGGGAGCAGGGGATGTGTAACATGGACATGGAAACAACATCTATTCATTGAACCCCCCCAAATTCCTGATTTTGAGGGTTCCCAGACTCTGTTGCTCAGACACTTCAGGTCTGCGGTCAGTGCTGAGCCCAATGGCATGGCTGCAACAGAGCATGTGGCACACCGGGGAGAAGCTGGCAGAGAGCAGCTTGCAGCCTCAAATGAAACAATCAAACAAGCAAAAAAAAAAAAAATTACCTGAGCTGAATAAAAATCACCTTCAGATGATTCAGGGAGTTTCAGCAGAGCTCTCTTTTCAATCCTTTCCCAAATGCACTCCTCTTTTTCTCTAACAATTCCCTGCCTCCCTTCCCTCTCCATTTCATACTCCTGTAAATGGTTTCTCTGACATATTTGCACGGCTGCATGTGACCATTGGTCTTTGGAACAATTTCAAGCAGGCTGTTGTACGAGCTGAAGTATTGCTCCTTGGCTGAAGCAGATTACTCAGCTGCTCCTGACATCCACTTCAATAAACAGGCCTGGTGGAAACACTGCCCATCAGGGAACTCATCACACACTCCCCAGACCTGGTGGGGGTGATCTTTGCAGTCACTGAGGCACAAGACACAGCACCCATGACTCAGCTGGGTTGCCCTGTCCCCAGAGTGTCTCTGCCCCACCATGCAGACACAGAAGCTGGCCAAGGCTTGCTTTGATCTGCATGGCATGCAGCTTGGGTAACTAAGGGTGCATCAGGAAGGGGAGGTGAAGGACACATATTTATATAGGTCCTGTGACCTTCTGGTAGGCCAAAGGCCCACAGCCAGGCAGGGCAGGGCTGTGGGGAGCTGGAGCCCAACCCTGCTCCAGCCTCACTTGGGCAGGAGCAGACAGCCCTGGGGCCTTGTGTGGTCCTGGGTGCTGGGCAGGTGGGAGAACCCTGGGGTGGGCAGGGACAGGCTGGGCTAATGCTCTGACATGACCTTTCTCTCCTCATGGGTCTCAGCAAGCCTTCTGTAAACCTAGGAAGTGAGGAATGAGATTTTTCATGTACAAAGGATTGATATCATGATTTGTCAGCTCACTTTTCATCTTTTTTTTTTTTTTTAGGGGATTTGTAAGGATGTTGCACAACCTGTGTTGTTGGAGTTCCAGTGGCAAAAACCCACTCCTGAAAGAGCTGGACATACCATCCCACCCTTTGGCCTCCTGTTCCTTAACCAGTTATTTCGCTGCAAGGGGACCTTATCATTTATTCCAAGGCTCCTTAATTTAAGAGACATTTCTAAACTTTTTGAAAATCCAGATGCACCTGGGTTGCCATCAGCAACCACCAAAAGATTCGTGAATTACAACTGCTCTCAGGCCAGTGTTGCTCTACTATGGTTGTATGCCTAAGGCATACCATAGCTTCTGCAGAACCACCTAATAAAGACAGTTTTTATAAATCCACAAATACTCCTAGAACTCTTCCTAAAATCTGCTATTAATTTGCCACTGCTTATTCCCCTAGAATTGAGGTCACTGTGAAGGAAGGGTTAAACAAGACAGCTGCTGTGTATCTGAGTTCCTGTAGAAGATGTGGGTGAATCTCACCCCATCCCAGCAATCGGTTATTATTCAATTTGTCAGTTTATTCCAAACTCTCTCCTACTGACTTTTCAGTTTGACAATGAATTCCTCAGATTGATGCATTATAAAAAAGACCCCTGTTGTGGGAACATCTGCTGTGAGCGTTAATGCAAGATTAATTTCTACTTTCTGCATGACCTCAGCTTGCCTGCATCCCCACAGTCCTTCAGTAGGCTACCAGTTTGAGGAGGGCTTGTAGAAAGTTTCATTTATAACTCTACATTCAGCAAGCTGCAGGCTTGCCTTTCTGTATTTAACTTGTTAGAAGTCACTTTTTCTTTTTTTTTTTTCTTGGGCATTCCTGTTCTTTCTGATAGCATTTCTTTCCTTCTAATAGTCTCCTTTGCAGTTTAGCTCTATAGGCTATTTTCATGGTCCAGGCAACAATGTGAACAGAGGATTTCTAATGTTCAGGCAATTGTTCTGATCATTCAACCATAGGTTATTCTCTTTTGGGACAATCTGATAGGTAATTTGGAGCAGAAGCAGATGTGTCTGGGGAGGATGTAGGTGTACGTGGTGGGAGTGATAACCCTGTTTTCTGTAACATATACTGCTCTGAATAATCCTTCATATTACGTAGAGGAACTCATGGGATTTCAGCACAGATATCCACCTTATTTAAATCTTGCTTTTCATGACATGGTTACTGCCAGCTATGTAGTGCCAGTTAAATAGAGAGCTCAGTGAGTGTTTGGTAGTTAAAGACCCAAGTTAATGCCTGGAATGTGTAAATGTCCTCTTTTTCCCATCTTAGTGGAGCTCGTGGTTGAATCAAACTCCTTTCCTCACCTCAGTAACATGCAGAGAGGTCTTTGAAAAGCATGATTTAGTGACAAGAAAGGAAATTAAAAACCGCCACCTTGAATATGCATAAAGGATGAAAAGCAAGACTTGGGAGCAAGAAAGCTCTCCTCTTGGAAAGATGAGCTGAATCTGCGATGCAAACATTTTATAAAAAGGGAATTGTCTGGCAAGGGCAGCCACAATTAATATGAATATCATGCCAGTTCACTATTTTCTCATTACGTTTCACAGTATATTAAGACTGTATTTGTAAGATGTGCTCTGAACTTCACATTATAGAATAGCCCTGCTGCTGAAAGAGCTATAATTCATTTACTAACAGCCCTTGTTGCTGTGCTTCAATAATGTAATCGTTTTCGTTGTGTCCCAGCCATATGATTATTCCTGTTGTGTAGGAAATTTAAGCCCAAGGAATGTCAGATCAAATATAAAAGCCTAGTGCTTACCCATACTTTTTATTCAATTAAGTAGCCATTACAGAGCTCATGCTATTTCACATGACATAATGCAGAACGCAAATGTAGTCCTTTATTACAGACATATGTTCATTTAAACAAAATGGCACCAACACAATCCAAACCCATTACAATTTTTAAATTATTACGCTAAGGTGATTGTTAGATGGTGAGCAGTCTCTGTGAAAGGTAATTGGGGAATCTGTAGCCTCCAGAAACTACACTTTGAGAACAGCAGCAGTGTTGTTAGAGATTCATTTGTGAAATTCATAAATGCAGAGCAACAGTGATGCTAAAATGTGCTCGTGGAGTGGCAGCACTCAGTTGCAGTTTGGAGAATGCTGACTTCGCACGTGTTGTGCAGTGAGTCAGGCATATGGCCAGGGTCTGACAGACAAAGGTGCCTAAGGCAGGGTCTGGGCAGCACTTTGTGTCTTATTCCTAAATGAGGATTTTAAGCCCTGTCCATCCCTGCCCCATTTTGCTGTGTTTATTAAACACCTCACATGCTCTCTCTACACATTGCTTCTGCATTGCCCACAAAATCCGTCAGGCTTCCTATACCCAGTATTTGAGGGTGCCTCTTTACCAAGAGGGTACCAGAGCTCCTAACACCGACCATCACATTTTGGCTTCTCACTAAATTGTTGCTCAGTACCCTAAGTGTCTTAACCTGTGTAAATCTGAGGGCTTTCCCTCTGCAGTCCAGCTTTCACTCACAGCTCTACACCTTGTCAGTATCACTGCTATGGGGGCGGGTTCTCATGGGAAGTGATCACCACCAGCATTTTTTTTTTCCCTCTATGTTCACCCCTTACTGGTAGCTTCCAATTTATATGAGAGGCCTGATGATCTGTCCTGGTGATCAGAATATGCCTGCAGGAGGTGAGAGAGGAGGAAACGAATGCCTCCAGACAGCTGGGAATTATACCTAAACCTCTCACACCTGAAGCAATCTCAACTCCAGGCTGCTCAGTTAAGGGTAGGCAGGCTGCTACTGTTCAGCCAGCATGCCTGCCTCCACCAGCTTAGAGGTGAGGATCATGCTGCTTTCTTGAAGAACTGCTATAAACACCAATCCTGCGGAAAACATGCCTGTCTCTGATTTCCCCAGGGACGAAGATGCCTATTGGAACCCCTAAACCTGCTGATGAAGCCAAGGATGGGATTTTTGACACGTATCTGTGCAGTGCATGCCCAAGTTGCTCCACCTAAATAGCTCCATTTGCTGAGTACAAGCTACTTTTAAAATCATTTCTGAACCTTCCCTGTGCACTATATAGGCAGCTAATTCCTGATCACGTCTGAAGCCAGGCAAGAAACTTACATAGGTTCAGTCTGGAATTGGTCTGTTGCTCTTTTGCAGCAGGGAGAAAATTGAAATTGTTGTGGCTGTTTTCTATTAATCAGAAACTGGGCTAACACAGTGATAGAATAAGGGGCTCACACAAAATCACTTTAAATTACAAATAGCATAGGTAGAGACAGGGAGTCTTATGATTTACTCATCAAATACTGAAAATAATATGAAAAGACAGAGATGGCATAGAAATAGTTAGTGATTATGTAGAGAGTGAACAGCTGCATCAAAAACAGTTTGGAGGATCAGTTTGTTATTTTACAAATAGAAAAAAAAAAAAGCTTTCTGGAATTTGATTTTGCTTTTTGTATTTTGCTTATTTTTTTTTTCTCCATAAGTCAATGCACATCCAAGCTGGGCAATTTGAACATCATCATCCAAAGAGGGAGGAAAATGACAATTTCCTCACTTAAGCTACTTTATTGACATAATTACAAGACAAAAATAAAAGCTTATGGCTTCCTACACCTCTTCTCTTTGTGCCAGCTTCTGTCTGCAACTTTTTACTTTAAGCTCATTACAGAGAAGTAATTTTAGTGTCACATTTGGCTGGCAGCAGGAATTCTCCAAATGAGGTAAGCATGGCTGAGGCACGTGCTCTCATACCCTCAGCAAAAGCCTTGTAACATACGGTGCTGTTATGTCTCCAAGCTTTAAGTGAAGAGGAAAATAGGCATCTGGGCTGGGTTCATCTGTAATGCCGTGCTTGCTGGATTAATGGGAAAAGACAGATGAAGGCAGACACTTTAATTACTTCACCCTAACTTTTTATTACAACATCAAGTAAAATGGTGAGTTACAGAGTATAATGGGCGTGAAACACCTGGGATGAAGTCACACACAAGCTCATGGTTTGTTATCTGCCAATGGGGTTTTAAATATTGATCATTTCTGTACATGCATCTTTGTGTTATTTCTGATTTTCTTGATAAATCATTTCAGGATTACTTTGATTCAAGCTGTGAGGTAGCTACTAGGACTGGGACCCCGCTTTTTTCTTCTGGAATTTCCTGAACTGGGACTGTATCGCCACGGCCGCCCGCTCTGTCTCTGGTGCGTCCATGTCTATGTCAAATTCCTCTTGAACCTTCTTCTGTCCATCTGCCCAAGGAAAGCAAAACAAAACATCAATATATTTTTCAAACAGAGATAATCACTGTGAATGCCCATGTGAAAAAGCCTGTCCCTGTCTCCTTCACAAACATAGACATGATGATGGGGAGTATATTCAGAATGCCCTGGGACCAGTTTTGGCAAACATACCTGATCAAATCCTCCTCTCTCCCCCAAACAGCAGCATCTTGGACTGCCTGTTTATAGTTATGCACTGAGGAGTGACATCCAAACAATGCTCTGCTCAGCAGTTACCGAGCATCACCCTGACATCTGAGGAAGTCCTTCTCTGCCCGCCTAATTAACAGTGGGGGGCTGAGGGACCCTTCTGTGCCTCTAGCAGGCAGAAGTTACTTTCCCATCTTTACTTCAGAACAAAAGCACATTAAAATATTTTATATTACAGATAAAGACCCTATTCCATCTCCGGTGTTAGAGGAAGAGAGATTACTTCCTAAGGCTAATTTCCATCCTTTTCACTTGTTTCCTGCCTCATCCCTTTCAGCACGTAACGCTCTTCCCCTCTAAATCATTTATGTTCAATCTCTCTTTCTGCCACTGTGCTGCTCCCCTTCACTTCTCTCCAGGCTCAGTTATTGCCTTTCAGCCTTGATCTTTGGCTCCTTGCCTTCTTTTATTCCCAGTCCTCAGCTTTTTGTTCAATTGCATTCAATCTCCAAATGGACACCCCAGCTGACTTGGCTGAATTTTGTTTCATCCATCTATGTGTTAAAAGTGCAGCTGTGGGAAAACTCCTGCCCTCATTGCAGAGATAACCCAGATCTACCTGGACTAGCAAGGAAAGAACACATATTCACTCCACCAATCTCATCATACCACTGCGTTTCTCTCTTCTCTATGAAGTTGTTTGTTGAATTCATTTATATAGTTGTTGTATGCCAGACCTGCAGTGAACGTCATGCTAAGAGTCTGCAGACAGCTCCACTTAAAGCAGGTGTGGGAATTCACCTATTTTAAACCATTTTTCTTTTTTACTCTTGACATTAATACCTCAGGGATGCCTACCCCCAAGCACTGTTAATGTACACCATGAGAAACACTTTCAAATGTGTAATTAAAATGAAAAGAAAGTCATTCCCTTCTCTTTTTCTCCTTCTCACTAGAAAACAGGTAAAATTTTCCACTAGTAACACTGCATGATTTTAGCATGCGTCTTGCAGTATAGTATTCCTTGCTCTTCCTTCTTGTTATTATTTGGAACTCTTTTTTTTTTTTTTTGGTCCATTTTCCATGATCAGAATCTACTTTGAACTTGGCAAATATTTTAAAGGAAAGGTTTTGGAATATTCTGTACTGATTTTAATTTAACTACCATAACCAAATAAATGCAGCTATGTTAATGTAAAAGATATGTCTGCTCAGTATTTTGTTTTATCTAAAAGAACATCTAAGAAATGTGAAAATAGAACAAGAAAAAGTCTGGAGAGGAAGAATAGCTTGAGAGCTTATCATAACTTTGATTGCAAGGTATAAAGGTATAAAGGAAAGTGTAGTTATCAAAACTAAGACTTTATGGAAGAAAATGAATCGTACTAATATTGCAGCAATCTTCTATAGCAATTCAATCCAGGAATCTCTACAGTTTGTGTAAGTGTTCACGCAACACAACCACGTTAAGTACAGAAATAAAATTATCACCTTATTCAGAAATGAATTCCTTGTGCTCGCAAGCTGTTGACACAGCCAAGGAGGAAAATGAACTCTCATATTAAAGGCATGATATAAGCTGAAACTTAGAGTGGCTTCTTAAAGAAACAGAAATGTCTGTACTAGTGCCTAAACTGATATCGATAACACAGCAACATGCTTTGTGAAAATTTTCCCATTACCAGATACCATCTCCTCCACATTGCTGTGTATGCAACTACAGAAACCAAGATTATTTTTTAATTTAAATATTAAAAAGAATCAGTATTTTCACAATGACATAGCAACATTTTGTTGGTATTTTGGGGGGTTGGTTTTGATTTGGTGTTTGTGGGTTGAAGGGAACTAAGACAAGTACTCAGAACATTTTATATGGAAACAAATCCAAAAAAAAGGTACTTAATACTCTTCCTGTGACAAACTAAGAATCTGCAGTCAGAACATGCATATACAGACTTTTCATTTGAAATTTTTGAGTAAAAAATATCAATAGCATGATCAGCTCTAACAGTAGCCACATTGTGATATCAGCGATAAGATAATAAAAACTGTTTTATTTTTCCGTATGTCAAAATCTCCCTGCCATTAATAGGGGCCTATTAACTTAATGTTATTCTGAAGAGTATCATGTACAGAGAAATATTCTTGATATATTTTATCAAAAAATATACTAGCAATGAAATAATCATTTAATCAGCTTTGAAATTGATGAGACTCTCATAAATTTGCTTCATGATTTTTATTTCTGTCGTAACATTTTTACCTTTAGGTTAATCCCTAGCTCACTAGACACAGTACTCAGTCTCAACAGTGGAAAACAAAAGTGGAGTTTATGCATCAATTTAAGTTTTTCAGTATATAAATTCCTGTCATTTAGAAACGTCAATAGGAAAAGCTGTCTGGATGGATGAGTAGACAGAATTGGTTTTGTATCACTTGATGAAATCTGGCTTGTACAACTCATGTCCTACAACAGCCTAGTCTTGGCAGTATGTTGCAGTGGTGACTCAGCAATCTTACCTTATGATCTTATAGACTCAAAAGAAGGGCATTTACTATTATTTTGCTGTAGAAATTAATCTTTTAATTTCTTTATAATTTATTTTTTAATCAGATAACATTTGCCTGATCAGAATCATCATTACTGCATTAAAATTAACTGTGCTACAATAATTCACCATACAACATGAAGATCTACTTTACTTCCTTTTATTTTTGGGCCCATTCTTGTTGAAATCTAAGCCCAAAATCCTTACAAATTCTTTCTGTATCTCTGTTCTTCCAATTAATAAATAGGAACATTAGGACCCTTTGTTTTCAACCATGATTTAGAGTTATAGATTTAAAAATCAACACTGGCTGAGACATTTATATGGCTAATTACGATTTTCATTGCTTTCTTACAGATGGTATGGAAAAATATAAATATATATATATAAAATGATCACACATGCATAACGTACATTATAATACAACATGTATATCATCTAGACATAATTAATATGACATACCTGTTTTCTTACTCCCTATGTCCATCCTTATCTTTCTATAGGCATATATGTGTATATCCACATTTGAATATATAGAGAATGTAAGTGAATTTATAGAGAAATACACAGACAGATTTGTTTAAAGAGTTCTAAGTCCCGTGTTAAAATTAAAATAGCTAGATGGGGTATTCCATAAATTGTGGGAGTGGATTGTCTTGCAGTTCTCCCCAAAACAGTTTCTATTGATGACTGTCAAAACACAGACACTTTAACAGATGGATTGTCAATCTGGAGAGAGAATGAAACGGTGTACCTTCTTTGACTTTGTCTATGCTACGGGAAAAAAAATTTAGCTTTTAGCTTGAGTTGCTTTACTAAAAGTAGCCTAATGATTCAAAATATATCACACCCCACTAACTCCACTGCTTCTGCTTTACTGGATGGTCAGAGATAAAAGCAGAAGTTAAGAATTGACCCACTTAATTACAACAAAAACCCTGCCTGTACATGGGACTTGAACAGATTAGAGATGACCTCACTTCACCAGTTAAGAGTGACAAAGCCTTTTTACTATGTATGCACTTATGCCAAAGTAGCTTTACCCATCAGTAGCGCTCATACATTTCAAACATTCAGGCTGCTGAATTTGTACATTCAAATCATGGAATTTATGCAGAAAATTGAGTGCAAGCCCATACAAATGTCCCTCTTTCATACACCATCTCTCACTCCTAGCTTTTCTTTCATAAGGGATCGTTATCTTGGAAGTGATCTAGTGATCTGCAAACCCGGACAATTTTCACCCTCCACAGGCCAGAGCATAGGCAAGCTCTTGCACAGAGTTTACAATTGGACTTTTTTTTTTTTTTTTTTTGTACCAGTTTGGGCCAACAGTTCTGTTTTATAACAAGCCACCTTCATCTAAGCTACCTTTACAAAGTCATAAAGGTAGATCTGAATTCCCTCCCATCCCTGTCACACATTCACACTTTTGTTGATAGCCACCCTTTCTAGACTAATTCAGGAGTAGATATTTCCATTTAGGTGGAAAACATAAAATTAGGAAAATGATAATTTTACACTTAGCTGCAAATTCAGCTTGGATATCGAAGGATCTCTGGTCTTCTTTCACAGGCCCACATGAGGAAAGTAAGATGAACAAGACTGTATTCAGTAGTCTTCAATTCACAAGGTAGTAATGATTTTGAGGGGTTCAGAAATTAAAAAGGGTTGATAACCACTTGCCTGCACCTTCCACTTACTAAGGGGATTTGGTTTCATTAGCATAATAAAAAAAAATAAAAAAAATCCTAATCTTTCTCACCACACTTAGCTATTTCAAGGCTTTCCATGGAAGATTTCTTCAGACTTGGTACAAATTCCCTCTTCTAGATAGTGACTTCCACTTTTCTTATGAACGGGCCATGACAAACTGGTAGAGACTAGTTTGTAAGAAACAGGGAGTCCTTTATACAAAGTGTCCCATATGGGTTCTGATCACCACCAACAGTGGATGCGGAAAGAACAATCCCAGCCCTTGTCACAGGGTGGCCATAAGAAAAGTCTATCATCTGCTGAATTTTTCAAAATCATGTGCTTATTGTATTTGCCATGTCAGGCAAATCTGCGCTCTGGTGGAATGAACTCCAAGGAGTACAACATGAACTTCTTGATGAGCCCCACCACTGTAATGAGCATTCATACCCCAGCATACTACTTTGTAGGACTAAAGACTGAGACAACTTGCGCGGTCCAAATTTTACTTCTGTATATGCAATAGTCGTCCCAGCAGGAGAGCCTGAAACTGCATCTAATTTGCATTTTTCCAAATCTAATATCCTGAAGGCTCATTTCACAGCGTTGCAAATGAAAAAGATCTATTTTAGCTCCATTTCTAGATGAAACATTAGAAAGCTCTCTGTAATCTGCCACAGTGCCTCATAATCCATTGCAAACATTGGATGGATAATGAAACTGCCTATAACAAGGAAAACGATCAAATCTTACATGTTCAAATCTACCCAGCAAACTCTGGAGAAATGTGGTGCAAGTGTAATTATTCACAAGTATGCCTTCAGCTATTTCTTTCACTTACTTTTTTACTATAAAGAAAAATGAACTATGACAACACTGGAAAAAGAAAACACTGCTTATTCCTTATGGGCCAAAAGCCTGAAGAAGTCTTTTGCGACCTTTGAATAAAGGGGTAAGAGATTAATGTTTCCGAGAAGTGTTCATTGATGGATGAAAGCTGGTTGGCTGGATTTGGAGGAAAAGAGGACTCACTTTTTATACTCAGAATTCCTCCATCATCCAGATGAAATAAAGATTGTTTGTCACTGCCTGGAAAAATATTCAGCATGAAAAATTGCATGGGCTGGAGTCTCTAAGTGGCATTTCACATCTTAAGTGCTATCCTCCGCCCCTGCTTACCCAGCCCACATCCAATAGGAATTACGGGACTATGCTGGAGACGGAATATACTCATAAAAACACCTCATTTTTCAGGGGGTAAACTGCAGCATTTGGAAAAAGACTAAATGAAATGTGGGACAGAATCACAGTGCCCCGTAACATGCTGGAAGCGGTATTTTGCCTGAGGCAGGATCATTACCTCCCACTGTTCAAAAGATTATTCAAGCTGTGACAGTCTTTATGCCACCCTGATCCCGAGCTATTACACGAGGCTGCCCAATGAGGCAGAACAGTCCCTAATTAAAGAGGACCAAAATGGGCAGGAATCTCGTGGATATTGACATTCATGTGGAGCATTATTTTTATGTGATGGGAAGAGTCTTTTTTTTTTTTTTTTCCAACAGGACTGCATAAAGCAACCAGCCAGCTACAGAAAACACGAGTGCTTAGGTGTATGGACAGCCACATTTTAGTCCATGTAACTGCCAGTTTGAAAGCCAAGAGCTGACGTGGTCATTCTCTCCCCTCCATATTCAATTGAGAGGTGAGGAAGAGAAAGATGGGGTCTTGTCTTCTCTTAGAGGGACAAAAAGGAGAGAGAGCTAGGGGAGTCAACCTAGTCTTTTCCTTTTCTGCAAGATGAGGAAAAATAACACCAGAACTGACCTAATGGCTGATGAAAGGAGTCAGCCTACCTCTCAACAACAAAACCTCTCCAGTCAGTTGCCAGGGCCAAATTACACAGCAGTTGGCTCTGAGCCTTTGCTTTGGTCACCTGGCTGCTCCCAGGCAGGCTCTCACTTCACAGAGCATCTGAACAGATGGGAACGCTGGGGGAGTAGACGTTGCCCAAGCCCAGGAGAAAAAAGGAAGGTAGTACTGGCATGCAGAAGAAAGCCTTAATCTGCCATTGCCTCCTTTTACTGATTTATATCTTAACCTCTTCTTTTGTTGAATAAAATGTCAAATCGAGGCCTCTCTGAGATCATCAGCTCAGCCGCTACAGCTTGTTGCTCTCTGTGATATCAGGAACAAACATCTCCCAGATCTTCATAAGCATCTTCAGCATTGTACTTGTCCTACAACCTGGCTAGCCTAGTCTAAACAGCAACTGTTGAGGCAGGCTGCTGCAAGGGCTTTGCCTCAGCAACTCTCTGGTGATGGGATGATTCAAAGGGGATTTACTTATACAAAGAGTCTGTTACAGTATGGCGGGCTGATGGAAGTTCGTTATCACGGTACCTACGCGTGTTGACCTCCATGATATTTCTGGTATGATTCAATTCCTATCACCTACAACTACCTTACTGAACCAAGATCAGGATGTTATTGGTCTTTCAGTCAGCTCTGCCTGCCTCCTGAGGTAGTATCTAGGTACAAATCACTTGGTGATAACATATTTCACATGCATGCTGCCAATGTCATGACACAACAATATGAAATTTTGGTCTAACTTTTCTAGATTGATGGAGTAGTTTAAAGCCATTGGTTCTTGTGATTAATTGCTTTACAAAAATGCTAGCAGTAATGCCAACACAGTACCAGGCCTCTGTACAGTCGATTCCATGTGAGCTCTGTGGCCCCATCACCTCCTCAGCCATAAGAAGCACAATCCCTTCAGTCCTCTGAGCAGTGACCCTGCAGCTATGCAACTCTGCCTTCTTCCCCTTCCTATCCATGTCTGCACAACCATGTATCACTAACTGACTCATATAGATAATCCAACTCAAATGTTCAGCTACAGCATTTCTTAAGAACAGAAATTAGCTTTGGAATAACATCTTAATTTTCCTTCTTACTCATTAAAAATGCCTCAGGGTGAGGTATGCATTTTGTGACAAGGAAGGCATCACTACATTCATTCCTGTTTCTTCACTTCATCATGAACTCAGACATTCAAGGGCCACCTTCCAAAGTCAAAGGCTCTCTGTTCTGTATCAGTAAACAGGCACTCAACAGTGAGGGAGGTTATGGGTTTATACAAAGGTGTTCATTTTTCACAGACAGTTATTTGAAGATGGTAGGTGCTGGAGAAGTGCAGTGTCCACACAGCAATCATCTCTGCAACAAAGAGCAAACCTTGGAGCTCAGCAAGCTCCTTCAATTTCAAAAGCACACTATGAAGAAAAATAAAGGTTATCATTAGTAATCAAATTAAATGTAACAGCTATTTTTATCTGAACCACACTGACCAGCCCCTTAAAGTCACTCAAGCTAGAAAAGAATTAACATCCTTCTATTACACCGTAAATTACAATTTGGTATCAAGATGACTTCATTAGAAAATCATAATCCTTTCTTCTTCAAATTGACCTTTACTTTTGTAATACATTGTTGTTATCTCAAGTTTGAAAAATTACTTTTGCTGTATAAAATACTGGGTGTTCTTCTATAAATTTAAAATGTTATTTCAGCATGAGGCTTCTGAAGTGTCTGATTAATCCTTCTTTCCTAGCTCTAATAATGTGGCAGAGAAGAAATATTATTTCTGACATAAGATAAATGAAGTAGAGAAAAATTACGCATATTGGGGTAAAATATAATGAAACAGAAAGGAACAGTAATAAAATTCAATATACAAAAATTGTATTTTCAAGTAATTCGTAGCAAACTACAGATAAATTGATTTTGCTCAACAGTTAATATGGAAGCAAATACTGTTTTTCTTTAAATGCTAATATTACTTAAACAATCATTCCTAACCTCCAAAATAATTTATGTAGCATTTACAGACTTTGAAAATGGCTTACAAATGCATAACTGATGCATAGATAGGTATGTAAATGTTAATGGGGATCTAAAAGGTATTCTGGCTATGAAAATATAAGCCATAATTCACATTCCCATGGGGAAATGAAACTTTGTGGAAGTTTGGCTAGGAACAGTGCAAATTAAAATGTCCATTTTAGCTGCATAATCTCATTAGCTCTCTCTAGTAGCTAAATCTGCATCTGAGGAGTGCTAGACTGACTGCCAAATCCAACCGGAATCTCTGGAAGCTAAAATGAAGTGGTGCTGGGGACCAAGTGATGGCACAGCCATGACCCTGTGTCACTGCAGAATGATGCTCCACCAGCAGGGATGCCCTGAGTCCCATTCTTAAGGAAAGAGTGCCATGATTCTCCTCACAAATTCAGCCCAAAGTCTGCTTGAATGTGATCCCCAGTGTCCCATCACAGTCAAGTTTTAAAAATGAATCATTATGATGTGGTTTTAATGTCTTGTGCAATTTCCAGTTCTCCCATCCTCAGTCAACACTGTGCCTTTAAGCAGCTTTGCTGTGGAAAGAGCTGCATTTCAGCAGCGTGTGAAGCAAACCGCCCTCTCGCCTCGCTAGTCAACCACTTGATTAATATATGATCAGCAACTTCCCTATTATGGTAGCATTCAGGCGCTCCAAGTCCTACATGGGAGCCTTAATGTGGTAGGCGCTTACAATTGCAGAATGATAAATTATTCCCCCCTCCGCCACCCCTCAGCACTATGACCTTCCCCAAAACATCCTCAGCTGCAGATGTTTAAAACAAAGGCTGGAGAACCTCCTAAAGGCTGCCACCCAGGCTGTGGCTACCCCAGCACACTACCCAGGGCCTCAGGTCTAGCCCTGTTGATCCGAGCTGTGCTGCACCACTTGGCATCAGAGAAAAGGCTCTAGCCCATTTTATTTTCTAATAGAGATGTTGCCTCCAGCACTTCAAAAGGCTTTGTAGCTCTAGACCACTTGGGAACTGATTCAAAATGAGTTGGCACATGCTATTAATTGCATGAAGACCAACAGTACCTGAGAGCCCTTGCAAGGAAAATGCAAAAGAGAGGTGTTCATCCTCAAACGTGACACTGCCTCCTTTGTTGCATAACAGCAGCACTTTCCAGGAATGTTTTTTTTTTTTTTTTTTATAATCCTTCTCTCTTTGCAGTTTAGCTAGGGAATAAGCTCACAGAAATGGCAGTGTTCACAATATGCCACACAGAAGTAGCAAAAAGGGGGGCTCAAATTCATGCACTGCCAAAGTAAGACAAGCTGGGGAAGATGGCATAGGTTACAGAAGAAAACCTGTCAATCAGAAGAAGGAGGGGAGTCAATCAAATGAACCACGCTATGGAGTCAGAAGGTGTTTTTCTTCACACACAAAATGAAGGAAAAGGAAGAGGGTGATTTTGCCCTGCTCATCCTCCAAGTGTAAAACGAGGGCAGTTTCCGGGCATCATTGTATACCAGCAGAGCACTGCTAGCAACTAATGAGAGCTCCATTTTAAGTTTTCACAGTAACATTTAGAAAAATTGTTACTTGGGAGCTTAGAAAGTCACAGTGAGAAGAGATTCTCCTCTTGTAAAATTCATTGTCGTATTTTAATTATAATGTATTTAACTGCTTACTCAGCAGTGGGCAGTGTAAAGTGTAAAACTCTGAGCTTTGCCGTTTAACATTATACACTGAAGTGAAGGAGTCATTTCAGTACCTTTGTATCTTCTGTGCCTTATCGTCTGGTATCTAGAAATGCCTTGTAAATAAGATTAGCCATAAGAAGCATTTACTTTACTGCGGAGATTAAATGCAAAAGAAATAAATTATGTCCAAACATTGTGACTTTTATTTGCACAAATACAGGCACTATTCTGGGTTGGTAATAGGATAATTACTTTGACACGGCCTCACCATGAAAAAGCCACTGCTTTAATACAAGTATGTACAGTGGTTTTTAACATCTCGCATTACATGGCAGCTTGGGGGTGCTTGGGCCATTCTCACAGTGTTGCAGGCACAAGTGGATATTGTAAAGTTAAAAGTGGCCTGGGAGGTATTTGGTGTCCTTTGGAGACAACTAAATTGTTGTGGAGTACCTGATCCAGCTCACAGAGTTGAACAGTCTTGCTCTTCTTTAGGAGTGTATTTAGCTAAAGAGTTTGTTATCCCTCCATAAAACCAAACACATGCTAGCAGAGCCCCAGAGATGGGATGGATATAAACTCCTGGAGCAACTCCAAGGTCACAGTCTGAGTAAAGACCAGCATACTCTGACAGACATGAATTTATCAAGAGACTCGGGCTTGTGCTGACTTCCACCATCACCCACCAGTAGGCCTTACACAATCCTGCATCAGGTGGCTTTGTAACTTCTCTTCCAGCATCCACAAGCACAACCAGTGCGGTGCTGGACTGATGCAGTTTGGCCAGTAGTAGTCTTTTGCTGAATGTGCCATGTAGTGAAATTCTCTCACCAAAGGTACAGAATTTAAATTTCTCTGGCTCTTGAAAGCTGCTACCCAGATGTAGTTTTCCACCATAAAGCAAAGCAATTCTGTTGCAGGAGAGTTCTAGGAAATTTCCACTGTTTTCTTTTGCTTGGGCTGATATCTGAACAGAATCATTAATTTCAGTTTACTATGTCTCCACTGAACACAGAAAGCTGCATTATATGTTTATTTCCCCTGCAGGCTGGTTTGTTTGACTTTCTAAAGAAGAGAGGGGCACCTCAGGAGAATATATGATAGCACTGAAATAGACATAAGGGGGAGAAAAATGGAGATCTTGTGGCAATATGGCTCTGAAAGAGGATGAGAAGGAATTATATGCTGGAGGGTGTTGTCAGTGTACTGCAGGCTGTCTCACCCAGCAGCCATTTGGAAAGCCTTGTTACACATCATGCAGAAACTCATTAGGCCAAACATTCACAAAATGGATTCTAGATTAAAAGCTCTCTCTGACTCCTGAGCAGAATGCGCCTAACCTAACATGTAGTTGTTTACATCAGAGCTCATCAGCAGCTTGCTTTAGAAAGAAACCTACTGCCCACTGGAGAAAACAGGCACTCAGAGGGTGCAATTCATCTGACCTACTTTAGGCATCCATTTTAGGATAGCATCGATCTCACCCTCAAATCCTCTTCCTATGTTACCTAGTTCTCTATCGGCTGCAAAGGGAGCTAGCTCACGGTGATGAGCTCCAATGTAGATATTGATACTTAATCAAATGGATCACATTCCCTGACTTTGAGATGTACATCAACTGTCAAGCTTCATATGGACAAACTTACTTGCTATTTCACACAAAATTCCTTCTCATCAAATAAATTATTTAGACCTTAATGAACAGTACTTTGCTGAAACTGTAGCAGCTAAGAAAACTTATTTGCTTCAGGAAGGAAGACAAAATAAAGAGAAGTACTGCAAGCCTTCTCATACTACTCTATCTGTGTGCTTCCATCCTACTGACAGTGAGCAGAGAACAGCTCACCTTCAACAGAGGGTCAAAATGAGCATTTGTCCCCTCTGCTTAGACTGCCAGTGAAGCTGCCAGTCATGCAACTGATTTATCCTCTCATGATCCCTCAGGAGCTGACTGAACAGTCTGCATACATTCCTCTTCTTACAGATAAATAGTTGAACAAAGAAAAAAAAATGTATCAGCATCTCTTGCCATCATTTCCATTAATTTCAAGAAGAGTGGATTGTTATTTTTTTGGATGCATGTGTTTCTGTGTGCTAGGGAGAGACTATTTCATGCACAAAATCCCTTTTTTTAAGTGTACATCATTAAGACTCCTTATATTTCCCTAATAAGGGATTACAGTTAACACCATGACAAGCAATATTGAATACTTCATAAGAACAAGCAGACAAATGACAGTTGCTGTGAGAACTATAATTGAATTTGCAAGTTTCTGCAAACAGCAAATCTCTGCTCTGCTATTTAGCTAATGAGCCAAGTGATGGCTGCTGCCATTCTCCCGAAATGTGGAGATGCTCACAAGGAACTTTGTTACACCAAGCATGTGTCAAAGGCAGCCACCGCTTGACTGCAGGGATGAGACCACATAAAGGAGAAGAAATAAAATGAGTGAGTCAGATGTGCTGGGGAAGACCTTCTTAAAAGTATTGCTAGCAGCACTTCTCATTGCTGATCTGAGCCAAGGCAGGCCCTTACTGACATGAAGTCATCTGCATGGAGAACACACAAAACCGTAGGGACCACCTCCCTGTGCATTTCCCCAACACAAATCCTCTCTCCTTTCCTTCCTGGGTCCCATGCAGCATTTGTGGGTGAGAAGGAGGCATGGCTTCTGCACTGAAATCCTAGATGATGAGCACTCAACTGAGAATTTGGATCTTACAGGGAAAGGTTATATTTATGCTCTATAAATGTCAAATAACACAAATTAATCCTTCATCACTCCTTAATGGAAGAAATAGACAAATATCACACATCTTTTTTTATTCTTTTTTTTTTTTAATTTTATTTTTGTTTGTTTCCTACTGTAGAAACCGATGCTAAAGTTAATAACATGACTATTATCTCTGAGACAGAACATAGCTCTGCTCTTCCACAGATTTCTTTTCATAGACTAATAGAAAAGACCTTACTGGCACACAGGACAATACTGTTAGGCATACGGGAGTAAAAAACGGCAATGAATAGATTCTCTGAAAGAGTGGGGAACAAATCAAGAAGGGCAAACTGTCCTTCTCAGCAGCTCACTCATTACTTATAGACAGTTACTGTACGGCGAGGCTGAAGCTTGGAATTCTAACAAGTCAATACCAAAGCTCTGTGGGATTTCTCATTCCTGACTTTAGTGTCTGTATTTATTGAGTGAGGACTGATGGTATACGGTAATGCAATTTTCCAAGCTTTTTCAAAGTAGCAGAGATTAATGAGCAAGGTCGGGCACCAAAAGCACAAGACAGTACTTCAAACCCTGCTTCTACTTTTTTTTTTTCCTTTGACCATACCATAAAAAAAAAAAGTAAAATTCCAAACCTTCGAGGTCCCAGGCACTGAATCAGCAACATCCTTTTTTGAGCTTGATGCTTTTTCAGACAAAGGGTAGAGGGGTTGTTCTCCCATTAGAACACAGCTATGTGTTCTGACAAGCATCTAACTAATATGTAGATCATTAAGGCCAGGTTGCAGTGGGCTTATTGTAATCATACTGACATTTCTTTTTTTTATATTGGTAGAAGCAAGCACGGTTTTCCAATAAAGTCCCTGTGAAAGGAGAAGGTAAGCCCGCATTTGTAGCATTTTATATATATCAGGAGATTGTGGAGCAGGGAGGGTAAAATGTTCTCATTTTCCTGACAGATGGTCCACTTAACAAACCAACGCAGTACACTGAGGACACAAGGAAAGGTTGTACGTGCCTAAAGCACAGTGCATTCCTGAGCTGCCAATAAAGCAGTGGCTATGAAGTACTACACTGGCCCGCAATCAAAGCTATTTCCCAGCCCTCAGAGCTGTACCTAAAGACTTCTGTCACCCAGAGTATTCCCTGCCTCCTTCTCCAGGAGGGGCTGTCCTCGCTTTTCTCCTTCCCATTCTCATCCAGCAGCACCCCCTTTTGCCTGGCAGTCCCAGCTAAAAGGGTTAAAGCACAACCACCCTACTAGAGTACCCTTTGTGTAGCCCCATTCGTCTTTACAGAGTCTTTATATACATGTAGGAGACTGAGACAACAACTGCGATCTGTCTGGGACTGCTTTTGTCCCCCCTGCATATAGATCTCTGCCTTGTGCTGAAAGGATCTACAGCCACAGCAACATGGAGAAAGGGCATTAAGCTGTGCACAGATTTCAGCAGGTGGTCACTGCACATGTTCATTCATTCAGGGGGGACACACACACTTTGATTTTTACTTGTTTTTTAATAAAAATATTCACATGTTGGAGGGAGGCATGATCAGGTATCTCAAGCATAATTAAAACAAAAAAAAACAAACAATATCAAAAAAAAAAAAAAAAAAAAACAATAAAACATCCAGGCAATGAACTGGGAAGTGCTAGCACAGTAAACCGCCGCAAGGTTCAAAAATAAATTATTTGCTATAAATTTATATTAAATGTTTTACAACCTTGTGGATTCATAAAGTCTCCCTGCAACTCAGAAGGTGATGGTGGAGTTCGCTTTTTAATATAAAATGTTTTAAATTAAAAAGAAAACACAAAAAAAAAGTTTACTGAGGTGAGATTGGACGACAAGAAGGCTTCCCTTTCTGTCTACCTCTCTTTTCACCTCACTAAGTTTTCACCTGATGCCTTTTAACAACTGCTATTTAAAAACAATTTTATCAGGAAGAGTAGGCATTGATTTAACAAAGTGCAGCAATTGCAATTAGACAGTTATTAAGCCCAGTGCCAGATAGTCTAAATGACGTGAAAATCTAACTGAGGCCAGGGAATTAAGGTTTCCCTCCTGCTTAAGTTGTGTGTTTATTGCACACATAAAGTTATCTTGAAAGAATATTAAGGTTATAAAGTTGAACACAAAAAAGTTAGTAAATGACAAACTACAGTGCAATTAATTCAGTTCATTTTGCATAGATGACTTTAATTCCGGAAAATTCTGTTTGAAATTCTTGACTTTGCAACCTCTGTAGTCTTAGGAGCATGTGTTTCCCAGATTTAAAGAAAAAATATATATATTCTGCTGCAACATATGGACACCCACACGGCTCGTCAGCATGACTGCTTGGAACTGTTAGATCCACCCCACGGACCTCTTGTTTTAATGAAGTAGCTGACAGCAGCAGTAGGTTGTTGTCCTCTACTTGAGTCAGCAGCAAATGGGATGAGTTGTGTATTTTGCCACCGGTTTTCATGTGGCAAACAGGAAAGGAACAATGAGACGATGAAGGATATGGGCATCAGAGACAGAGACTTCCTCACTTATTGATGTCTTCAGATGTGGTGGCCCTTTTTGTTCTACCTCTTGCGTAACTCAGGCCTAGCCCCATATCTTCCCCAGCCTAGATGCTCATTATGGTTCCCAGTAGATCTCAATAATGCTTTTTCTTTATCTGGTTAGTCTTGGTCCCCACAACTGTACTAGGGCATGCCCTAACCTCAGAACTCCATCCTGGCCCATTCCCACACCAGCTAGCTGTTGGTCTCCTCTAGTTCTCTCATCCCATTCCATATTCCTCCCTCCCAGTCCAAGTTTCCATTCACAAGTACCAATCCCTCCCTAATATTCTGGGGTTGTAATTTCCTGACAAGACTTACTGAACTCTTTCATCAATACATCCTTTGACCTTCCTTCTCTATCTTTTATCCTCTCTGGATTCAAGGAAAAAGGTACTTTTCCTCCTAAGCAACTGTGGTGTCTTGGGAACACCATGCTCTCAGTTCCAGTTCCTGGGCAAAGTCTAGCTTACAGAAGCAATCAGCAGCAATTAAACTGTAATTTCCTCAAGCCCTCTAAAGACAGCAATGGTTTAGTTGTCTTGGTGTGTAGTATTTGGCTCAGTAATGTTGAGTTTTCATTAAAAAAAAATTAACTGCTTCACCAAACGCATGCAAACGCAAGGCTCATCTTTCCAAGCATTTGTAACTTGGCAACATTTGAAGATAGAAAAGTCACATCCCAGATGGTAAATCTTAAGTTTCTGTTGAAAATGACAAGGGCTCAGAACAATCCAAAAAAAAAGGCCACCAGAAATTGTTTTAATTGGTAGACATTCTAGCATTTTGTTTCTGGAAGCCTCGTTTCTGGAAACAACTGGAATGACTTTGCTGAACCCTTCCAAAATAATTCTGCTTGAGGCAAGCAATCAACATGACAAATTTTAGCAAAATTTTGGCAAGGCTATATACAACTGAAAAGGGAGCTTTTATCCAGCAGAGTTCAGCAGTTCTTTGAATAGACCTTGCCACCAGTCCAGAAAATAACAAACAAAATCAGTGTATATAAAGTGAGTAATATGTTGCAAATTAAACGAAGTAAAGATAAAAGTTACAGAGAGCTGGAAAATCTTTAAATGGGCCAAAAATGGAATGTGAACTTTTTTTTTTTTTTTTTGAGAATTGACAATGATTCCATGAAGTTTTAACCTCAGAAAAAAATAGAAAATAGTTTGCAACTTAGAATGATTACACAGAAGGCAGAAGTTAATCAAAGCTCTCCCTTATACATTTTGTGTTTGAGGATTTCTCTAGCACTTAACTCTGCTGCTTATTTGAAACTTGTATATAAAACACTTTCCCTTGTATGAATTTAAGCTTTGACAAATACTTTTTGAGTTCTGCTTGGATTTACAAACATGTCAGATTGTCAATAAAACCAATCAAAACCAGAATCTTAGCTGACACACACAGTTGACCAACCACAGATCACCACCTGAGCCCATGTTTATTTAATCTGTATAAATGTATTTTTACTTTCCCTGTTTCTGAGGATTACAAGGCCCATAAGCTTACAATGTCAACATCTAGAACAACTAGAAATTTTTTTGCATTTCCTCTGCATCAGAGAACACAAGCTGGGCTAGTGCAATAACGAATTTAAGCTAGGACATAAGTCACTGACTGACACCTCAAGTGTTGGCATATGCAGAATGCAGTATATGCAGTATATAGCACACCCCAGAATTAGTCCCCATTGCTCTACCTAAAACCCACCTCGTTTTCTACACTGCTTGAATTTCAGACCTGAGTGTAAAGAAGGCAAATATTTTTTTCTCTTTTCTTCAGGAAACCAAGTGTTTACTCCTCCTTTCCTTCCTTCCCAAGCTGACAAGGATGAAAAGAGAGGACAATTGAAAGTGCTCTTGTTTATAATCTTCCAGTTTTAAAGACTGCTTTGCCTCTTCCTTAAACGTGATACTCTTCTTCCAGATAATTCTTTCCTGTCTACCCACCTGGGCCCTGCTTAAATCCAGTTTGGGAAACAGTAGAAGAGAAATAAAGTGAAGAGAAATAACAGGATGAGGTGCAACCATGACTCCAAATTAGAGCATTAGTCAATTACCCTCTTCTGATGAATCTATGTTCCTCACCACAGACCCAAACAGGAAGTTTGCCTGGCAAAATAAGGAGAGGGTAAATTAGGCAGCTAGAGGAAGAAGTAGCACTTGACCTTGCTGTGCTGCAGACAAGAAATTCCCTGGCGAGAAGAAAAGAATGAGGGATGAGACAGAAAACACAGTCTCCCTCTCACAGGGAGACAGTAAGAAAGTATGCCAGGAAAGAAACAGCTTGCAGAAAAGATGAAAGGGAAACTTCAGCTTTTATGGAGATGGGAATAAAATAAGGAATAACTATCTTGACCCACCACAGCAGCATGGCCTGCCTAGCAGTAGGACCAGTAGCTTGGAATCATACCAGGACATCCCACTGCATCAGAGGCTTCACCCCACTCTCATGGGCACACTCATGTTCCCCGTGAGAATAAGGGGACATACTGGCAGAAAGGTATCTACTTACACAAGACAATGACTGGTAAAAAGATTCAGGATAGTGAAAGCCTCCAGGACCTTGTGTAAACCAGCAGGAATCACTGGAGCCAGCACATCTGTGGCAATTTGCACCAACTGAGGATCTATCTGATCCTGTTTTCTGTTGCCTACCTCAGTCTATGCAACCTCTTCTGACTAGTAGAACATTTTTGTTTTTCCAAACCGATCACTTTCCTCTGAAGCTTGCCTCTGCCAAGGGGGAAACAAAACACCTTTTCTTTTCTTGGACTGACTGAACTGAAATTCTACATTGTTTTTCTTTGTTTTGTTTTTTTTTTGGCATGCTTGGTCAAGCATAACAACCGTTTTGTCACATCCAGGCAGCATCATTTACAACAACAAAAGGTATCCCAGACACTTGAAGAGGAGGCTAACAGCTCTAGCCAGATCACTCTCTAACTCAGCAATTACACTGAAATGTTAAATTGTGATGAACAACAGTGGAAGCAGTACCCAGCCTCCTGCTTCTAGGCCAGAAACCTCACAACCACACAGCAGAATGGACCCAGTTGCTCTCTATCTCAGCTCAGGTTAATTAGATGCTAGTTTCTATTCTGAAATATATAATATCTAAATAGTCAAGAGATATGCCCTTAAATATGCTGCATGGTACTATTTAATCCTGGAGAAAACTACTTACAGGCTTAGGAATTACTGTGATCTCCGAAGAGTTGTGTGAAGTCATATTTATGGTAGTTACACCATCTTTCCATACCAAGTTTCAAGTAAATTTGGATCTATTTATACTTTGGAGAGGAAAATAATCACTTCTTAGTGATAATGCATCATGCCTACTCCAAAAATAATGGCAGCTTTGGTTGTGCTTACATTTAGGTTCATTAAAACCTGAAATTTAAAACCAAATGCATTGAGAATTAGAAGTTCACACAAACATGTATAGAGGAGAAACTACAAAGAAACACTAGTATCCCTTAATGTAACTGACCACTGATTTTTGTGTGCGGCACTTTCTGCTGTGAGAAGAAAAAGACAAACAGAAAAAAAATATGTTTTCTAATTTGAATTTACTCTGGACTTCAGCCAGTCCACCATGTAATAAAGAAAATGCTATTGTTAGCAGCAATAATCTAAAAGGGATTAATAAACACCAAAATTCTATAGTAATGTTGTTGCACCTGAGAACAGCCTCTAGATTGCATTGCTCACAAGGCCTGCCTGTGGCATGTCAGGTATGGAGAGAATAGCTAAAAATTAGTTTATTTTTGAGGCTCTTCTGTAATGGGATGGCTTTTAGCTGAAAGACCCCAGAGGACTCCATCTTATGACTCAGTCTCTTGCTTTTTATTTATGTGGTCCCTCATTTGAAAACCATAAATACTTCAAAGACAGTTATGATGCTTTTCTCTAGCATAGGGCTTGAAAGAGGTCCAAAAGTCATTGCAGGCTAGGTGCATCAGACCTCCTGCATGTGGGCAGAAGAGCTCCAAGTCACGCACCTGGTCCCACTGGGCTTGTCTGCCAGTGTGCTGGCAGTACTGTTTATGGATCCTTAATCTCCAGAGCTCTTTGCACTGGAGTCTAGCAGAGCTATTGCCTTCTCCTGAATTCAATAGAGAAAGGAACTTAAGCCAAGGGCTTAAGTTTGTCTGAGATGAGATAAAGTGGTGCTTATTGATAGAATGACTCATGACTGATTGGCAAAGCCTGTGTCTGTGCCCTCCACTGACAGCATCTGTCACCCACTGATAAAGAGGTCCCAAACCACACATCTTCCATCTGCCTTCCTACCCTCTTGTATAAGAGAAGCCAGGAATGTGGTGTGTTTTTTTTTCAACTTCTGCTAAGTATCACAACATGTCTTTGCCACCCAGAGGCAGACCTCACAAGAGATATTCAGGGTTTAGTTATGAATAGATCCATTGTAAAGGTCACCAAGAAATTTTTGCTAGTGAAAAATCCTGCTGTCTGCTTTATGAACAAAATCATTAGATGAGATCATACTACACCTGTGCTCTGCACTGTCTGCTAATAATTAGTCTGCTGGCTGCTAGACCAGGAGGTAGCTGCTCCAGGATGCCAAACAGCCTTGAATCCAGCTGCTTCAGGCTCTGTCTAGATTTCTTTCCCTGGTTATCTGAGGTGAGGGGGAAAGGGGTTATCTGGTTCTCATCTGTGCTGTGTAAACCAGTATGGGAAGTACGTGCATCCCCATCATACCCCAAGATGGAGCCCAGACATAAGTGAAGCTCTGCTATTACACGTGCACTTCAACATCAGCATCTTTTCTCAGAGGTACCACACCCGATACTCTACATCATCCTGAGTGTTCAGTTGGTGAAATCCAAGGCAAGAAGAGTAAGCATATCTTCAAGCTATATTAATCTCTCCCCTCCTACCCTTCTGTTTAGTTGTACCACATCTGCCATAAACCAGAGAATCCAACCGAAAAATTTCTCCATGATTAATTTTTGCTTCCTGTCTTAAAAACAAACAGACTCTCTCTGCAGTGGCTACAGGGACCTCAGCCCCAAAGCCTAAAGGCAAACATCCCTTTACCTGAACTTAATGGTAAGTATCGGTTTCAGAACCTCTGTCATTTGGTCTGAGTTTCGATGTTTTTATTTTAATCTGAGAGATGTCACATGCCCTCAGTGGTGATACTGTACAGACAGGGCAGTGTTGGGTGCAATATTCAGGGTCAGTACTGCCTGGCCCTACGCCCTCACCCTGAAATGGGGTGAAGCCCTGGTGTAATTGCAGTAGATGCAAGAGTGCCCCTTCATCTCCACTCTGCCTCCCTCCCCATGGGAGTGACACAATGCAAATAGCAGCTTATGGACTGCCACTAAAACAAGGCTTATGCTGCTGTGTGCAGAGGAAAGGATGGAGGGGTGGACTAGTGTCCTCTTCATATCTAAGCGCCTTTTGGGCTGAAGTATATATTTAAAATCTCTAAATTGATGAAGTCGGAAAAATAATAATGGAAGGTTCTGCCAATCTTAATGAGAATTAAATTATATTATCAACTCTGAAACAGAAAATTATTAGTAAAAATCATTTACGTAGCTGGAGAAATCAGCATGTATATCAAGCAGAAAGAATGAACAGGACAAGCCCTCAAAAAATACACAAGTAAAGAGCTGATCAAGGCTAACCTAAGCTGTAACCTACAGAGATAAAAGTCGTATATCAGAAGTTAACGCACCATCATTGTGCAATCCAACTAAAGACGCTCAGACAAGGGACTCTGTCCTACGCTTTGTGTCTGAAAGAGACAATTGTTGCAATATATTCTCAAGAAGGAAAGCTCCTGAAATATCTATGTAAGTAGAAATGACTTGGAGTAAAAAGGTCATTAGCAATGCAAAAGGCTAACTCTTAGCTGTTGGTCTGGCTATCAGCATGAGATCTGTAACTAAGATTAGAAACTGTGGAGCCAGGATAGTTACTGTTAGATTAGTACAGATACGTAATGAATTCCAAAATCCTACAATAATGTATTGTTTTTCTGGCTATTAGCCCGGATTTTAATTAGTTCCCACTAATGAATACATTTGTACACGTCCATTCTTTATTGGCAGCTTTTAGAGGAGCTGGTAAATTGGTCGCTGTGGAGTGCCAGTGTTTCACTAATACCTAACAAATAATTAATGCTTTCTCTACCTAGAGTCAACCAGCAGTCTTGGGGTTTCTTTGGCATAAATTAGAATGAAAGATGATATACTCAAAATGCAGTTAGAGTGCTCATTCATCAGCTGCTGTTAAATAATGTTACTGCGAGACCCTGGAAGTGCTGAGAGCTGAGTTCCAGTCTCTGGTCTACCCGCACCATCTCCCAGGAGCTGCCAGAGCACCCTGCCCTATTTTCCACTGCAACTCTTGAAATGCCTTTTCCGTATCTGCCGCTATTTAAGATTTTTCTTTTCTTGAAAATTCCTCCTTGGAAATATGTATTTTTCTCAGTCCTTCCTATTCCTAACGCTGTGCAGACTGGGGAAAAAAAATGAACCAAGTGTGCTTGACTAAAGCAAATGCTTTCAGATCCAGTATCTTAGCTAACAAAGACCTCGAGCCAGGAAATATTTGTATGTTTTCACATCCAAACTGAATATTGCTGGAAGAGCTTGCATGAAGAAGCTAACATCATCCAGATCTAAATAAGGATGAATTGTTTGAGGTGGGATTGAAGAGAAATTAAATGCCCAGGTCCAGAACTGTCGTTCTGAAAAACCCTGGTTAGCATCCACTTAATTCCAGAGACACATGGGCTCTGTAGTATTATTCACAGATTCTTCATCCCTGACAGGGTTGAGCAAGTTAGAAGACATTTTATACCTAAATCAGATTAGGATCTCTGAACACCCAGCTCTCGAGAGAAGCTCCTTCTAATAGTGTCATGTCACAGAAGAATCTGTTTCTCTCTGATGACAATAACTGGAGCTTTAGGTCTCTCACACACGTACATGTTTACAGCCAGGCAAGAGGAATTCAACCCCTAACTTCTAGAGAGGAAAAGAGTTTACTGTTAATTGACTCTAATGGCTCTGATTCAGCATAGGAACCCTAGAAATAATGGGCTGAAAAAAAAATCTCTTGCATTGTATGGGGGGAATCTAGGTATTTTATACAAGGTCCTGGAATCCACTCTGAGTGCCAGGACTGGAGGTGTAGTGTTGCACTGGTTCACACTGTAGTGTCAAAGTCACTTTTGTAGCCTTAACTACTTTGTTCTGGTAACTCGTTCAGCTAAGGACCAAACTTTAGTCATGCCTATAACACTCCTGCTGCTCTACATTCTACTGCCTGCTTGCGTAAGGGAGCCTGATAATACCAAATTGCAAGCTAATTTTGGAGCATCAAGTTAAGTGTATTAAGAAAGCCGTGTGCTATAAATTAAAATCTTAAAAACCTTCAGAAGAAAATGATTAATACTTTACTGAACTAGTCATATGCAAGGAACTCATAAGTGGAAAAGCATTTTCATTTCATTTGCAAAACCAAGTCTTCTGGAAAAGAAAAACAACAGAACAAAACAAAAATCTATCACACGAAGTAAGGCAGATAATTTGTAGTCAAAAAGAAAAGTGATGTTTCCATAACAGTAAATTCTGGTAACCTCTGTTGTGCATTGATTGTGCTCCTCTTTCATTTTTTTTGCTTCCATTTAATTAAAAAGTCATGCTGCTGAGCTACATCCACCTCTTGTGGCCTTTTAATCACCTCTTGTTACAGTTTGGGAACATGGAGAGAGAGATCTGTAACTTGCATCAGTCTAGCTCCATGGACTTGCAGTGTAAATATGATAGTTTTCATATGCCATTGATTCTAATGCTGATACTACACCAAACCATCCTTGGTGATGTACGGATAGATTCATTTCAGAGATAACGTTATTGGTTTTCCTAGGGTTATCTAGGAACAAGCTTGACCTCTGCCCTTCATTTGGGTCCCTATCAGCAGCAAAAGCAGAACTAAATGTTCCACTTCCAAGAGTATTGATGACAGCACGGTTTCAGATGAGTACTCATTTGTGGAAGCAAGCCAATGCATGTCAGCTACGTGCCACTCATGGAAAGAGGTCTCATTCTCCCTGGTACATAGTCAGACAGAGCACTGATAATTACAGACTGATTTCCAAAAGAAATATGGCACTTGTCAAAGGCATAATTTCAGTTCTGCCTTTCCTCATTAACACTTGACGGGAACTCCAGCATATTTATGAGCAATCTAAAAGGCAAAAACCACCAGCATCACCAAAGCTTTTGTAGTATTTTTTCTTAATTTACAACCTTTGTTTTGTGGGATTTTTTTTTCGCCTTAGTGCCCTATCCTGATCTTTACACACCAGCTTCTCATAAAGGATTAGAGCTCCTACCACCTTTCAGGTGCTCAAATGCCCACTGAAATGCAAGAATTAGACACCCCCTGTGTGCCTGAATGCTGGATCCAACTCACATTGTCATCGTGGCAATGACAAAGGAACTGAGACAAAATTTTACCAAACAGGAAAGTGCTGGGCATCAGCTAAGGAAGAAAACTAGAAGTCAGAAAGTCCAAATTCTGAATGTACGAGAAGACAAGGGCACAGTTAGTTCAAACATTTCAAAACCAGAGGACACAGGAACATACCAAGACCCTTGTAGTATGTTGAAGAGGCTTGGGTCTGGGACTTACACAGTGATGTAAGGGCTCCCTTCTTTCAGACAATTTCACTGTTCCTCCATGTCCTCACCCAACTAGGCTTATTTGACATTATATACGCTTTCTTGGAGTATGTGCACAACAACTAACACAACAGAAACAACATCCACTAGTAACTGTTGAAACTAAGTCACCAGTGAGCATAATTCATGATTATTTCCTTGGGCTACTTCCAACCTCAGTGCTGCAGGATGGCTGCATCTCTACTGATTTCTACCTACTGCAAACACCGTGCAAAGGACCAGACTGTATTAGTGACCATAAGTATATGCTTATGTACATGTGTATACTTCACAATTCAGAAATGCAGCTGTATTTTTGAGTGTACTCAGTTTGAGAACATCACATGTAATCAGGCACACACGCAAGTCTCCCGGTTTGTATGTAGGCACTGTGTGCACAACAAAGATCCCATAAATTAATCAAGTTATTCTTGTAACAAGCTGGAAAGAAAGAGATGGACTGAGACAGAAATTGTTATTGTTATCTCTATTTTTAAATACTTGGAAGGCACTCTGTTACTATGGTGGTGAGGACCATATAAGTACCTACACAGATTCACTTGTGGCAGGAGTGTTAAGCGTGAGGGTTTTTCCATCTCAAAGGTGCCAGCTAGCTGGGGACTGAAGGGGCCTCTTAGGGAAAAAAAGGGAGAAATCTATTTTGAAATCATTTTATATTTTTCAGTCTTTTAAAAGAACTAAGAAAACTGAAATAGTTCTTATATGGTTGTGCTGTTTTGTTTTTGGTTTTTTTTTTTCCCTTCCCTAGGGAACTTCTGCATTTAATTTGCTTTCCTGGTACTCTTTCATTGGATAGGAAACCATTCTTTTCCTCTTCAGTGCAATTCTTTTAGGAGAAAAAAAAATACAAAAATATAAGGGAAAAAAATCTCTAAAAAAACAAATGTCATGGCAGAAAGAAGCTGCATAACTACCCTTATGTATCAACATACACGCAGACGTGCTTGTGCATAATGCTATATTCTTTGTGTCAGGAGATGGACTTATTTGGTAGTCATGAGTGGTTATAAATGATACACAAAATGAAAACTAACAGGGAAGTCCAAAGACTTTGCCTGACTGCTTGAGCACAGCTGGCTCTGTTAATTGCTGAAACTTTTAACAAGATGCTTTGAGAAACATTTAAAAATGAAAGTTCCTGCTTACCAGTTAAAGTGCAGCAGTAATACATGGTGTGACACCAGACATGTCAGATAACAGAAGAACAAGAATAGTATCTCGTCTCTCACAAGCATTATTTAAGTTTCAGTCAGGTATATTCACTACTTTGAACTCCACCAGACAATTCTCCCCAGGAAACCAGATGGCCAAATGTGTGTGTGCAGACATGTGGGGGTAGGTGAAGTTTCAGTATGGAAGGTGTTTAGTTTATCAAAAACACATAAAACGTTGTTGTTTTGAAGTTTTTGTTGCTAGAAAAACATCAGAAGTTGTTGATGTGAATTTTTTTTGTGAACTTTTTTTGTGTTCTTGTTAACACTGCTCCAGATAAATAAGCATGCAGCTTACTCTAGAGAGAACTTATACTAATCCCTGGCCTCAAGAAATGGAAATTCACCTAGGAGAGGAAACGAAGTTCATGTATAATTCCCCTCTTTTCCTTTCAGCGCCTTCTCTAGGGAAGATCTGTGAACAATCTGAGAGCCTTGTTATTAAAGGCTAAATCTGTCTTTAGCTGAGACACATCAGCTGCCTGAGGAGATGAGTGGACTCCTGGATACGCAGACCAGGCTGGGCAAAGGAGGAGACACAGGCCAGGAGAGGACCTGAGACATAATTGGTTTGGTTCTGGCTACACCTTGTGCGTGGCTGTCCCCAGGAAATTGCCTGAAATTCAGCGGATAAGGCTGCCTGTGGTGTTTCTGCCATGTGTAGCTATGCCTTTGAGATGGGATTCATCCAGAACTACTTAACTTTCTTCTGCCAGTTAACTCATCTGAAACGCCCTCAGCTATGGATCATGGCATTGAGTTCACACAGGATTTTTACACCTTCATCTGAGCCTGAGTGATCTGTACATGATGAAATGCAAGTTACGTAACTATGCAAAGGGTTCATACACTTGTATTTAGGCTCTGTGAAGGTGTTACATTATTTGATGGCTGCATATACATCGAGGAATGTTGCTGAGACACAGACTTCCTATTTTAAGAGATGGGGGCTGAGATATGGCAACTAATTCTCCTCTCACACTTCCTAAATCCCCACCAGAACCAGGTGGGTATTATGACAAAATTTGGCTCAGGGCATAGATGGCAAGAAAAGGGGGAGCGGGACAGAACTGCTGGCAGGGAAATCATATTCTGTGAAGCATTTCTTTCAAGGGACAGAAGTATTTTAGCAGAGTACCATAGTGAAGAGAGTTAAGAGGACAAGGCCATTTCCTCCCAACACTCAATATAATATCCAGGAAAACTCAGTATTAGTTCCATATAATACTACCCTTCTTAACTTCTGGTTAATGCTATAGCAGTTGAGATATCAGAGAGAGAGAAAAAAGCAGTCTGGAAAGGTTTCGTTGTTGTTGGGGGTGACCTGTTTGTTTTTGTTTGTTTTAAATTGAGCAGTTCCTTGCAAGACCTATTTTGTCTTTTGCCACACAAGTCATATTCTGTGGGAAAAAGAAAATGCATGAGGCATTGCAATGTTACAGCTCAGTCACTGTCCTTCCCTGTGACTAAGGAATGTGACCTGGATGGATATAGCAAACCATGTTCCATGAGCACATTTTAATATTTATACAAATTAGCCTCATGTGTTCCCTTCCTTTTTTCCACAAGTTCATTCATAGGGCTGTTCCCAAAACCAGTATATTTTTAAATGGTCATCCGAGAATATTAGTGGAAAATTGATTTTGAGTTCTTAAACAAATATTTATATTAAAGCATACTACAATAATGATGCTGGGCTCTGGCCAGGAATTAAAGCTCTGTTGATCTAAGAACTCCACATAAATAACTACGAAGATAATTATTTACTCTGCTGGACCTATCAGGTTTCTTTATTCCTCTACATGCACTGTGCACAAAGTACAGAATTTCCCAAATTCCTTGAACAGATAAAGTTGGTGAATGCACAGTTGACTACCCTGCAAGATGCAAAAGCACAAGAGCTTACTAATGAGATATCTCTATCCCAACACACACAATTCTTTACAGTTACCGTACATGTTTTCTAGAAGCATTCAGATTTAAGTGAGTTCGGAGGCCTCCATTTTAGATGTAAAGAAGAAGGATAAGGAAACAACAGAGTTCATAAAGTAAACTCTTACACAGACCCAACCCATGGTGTACCCTAGGGAGAGGAAGAAATCCAGAGCATTTATTCATTTATAGTTTTCTGATCACCCGAAGCCAAGATCATGTACTCACAGGACAAATGCTTGAGAACAGAGTAGAAACTGAAAACAATGGCTTCAGATTTTTGGGCACAACTGACCATCTTGTCTTTACTGCATAGGCCTAATCCACCATGACACGGAACTTAATGCAAAACATTTAATTTTCATTTCATTTAGACACATGAAGTTTTAGAATTCATCACGTCAAAAAATGTATTTTTTATTGCAAATATTCATATTGCTGAATGATAGATCTAATATTCTGAGAAAATGATTCATAGCTAATAGTCACATCTTATGTACTTTCAGAAGAAATCTACTAATAGGAAAAGCGGTGATTCTAAATCTGAAGACAAAAATAATTGGTTCTGATCCAGCCATTACCCTGCTAGACTGTTAAAAGTAGATTGCATGATACCAGCTTGCAAGTAATATAGGATAAATGAAGGAGAATGCAAAACAAAATGAGAAGTGACAGATGTTAACTTACGAAGAAACTTTGTGATATTGCCAAGGCAGTAAGAACAGCAAGGTAGAAACATCTTGTTTTCATTTAGGATGCATTTGCAAACATGATGGGCCAGATTAGTCAAGCCAGATAAGCAAAAAAAGAAATTCCAGCATCTTATCCCATGCAGATTCTGTTGGACTAAGCCAGATTCGTAACAGAAGGGGCATGTGGGGATAGTACTGCTGGGTTCCCTTTGGATTTTTGACCATAGAGAACAGTATTGTGTAACAGCGTTTCCAAGATCATAATGGCACAACATGACTTAGCTTTCAGATAGACTAAGGTCCATCAAGACCCTGTGAGGTTTATGGTAGCTATACTTACATAGCTCCTATGTACAAGTTTCTATATAGGTGCTTCCATATGCATACCGCTAATATGCATTCCATATGCATTACTGCTAATTATGATATACTAGGGTGGTGTTCTTTGTAAGAATAGTCCTTCAACTAGCTCTTGCCCAGGAAAGCTAGTTTATATAATTTACTCCTAATAATATTTTTGTTCTTTCCACTCTGACAACAGAATGAGATTATATACACTTTCCTCAGAGCAATATAGTACTTTATTGGATGGAAAAGCTACTCAGCATTGTACAGTGCCCATTGAAGTCAGAAGCTTTTCCACTGACTTCACTAGCCGTTTCCAAGACACTGATGTACCATGATAGCACGCTGTAATGCAATAGTTGTACTTCCTTAGGAAGAAATGAATCATCATCTTGTCTTGATCATAAACCTGTAAGAGGACAAACTACAACTTGTTTAAAAGGTCAGGACAGACAAAAGTCAATGAGAGTTTTGCTGTTAGCCTTCAGTGTCAGTGAAACTTGCTTCATCCCAAGTGATTATTCAGTAGTTATAATCCAGATGTGTCTTCAAGAACTACTGGCTTGTTGCTGCATAAAAACGGGAAGATACACTAGTGTATACTGTACAAAATACAGTGGAGGTCTGCTAATGCCCAGTGCTCTGAAAGAGAAGAGGGATGCTACCACTTTGCAGTCTGGAAGAGGATTCAAGAAGGCAGCTGAAGGAAAATACTGTTGATGAATGAAGGTCCCATACAGTATAGGAACATTCTATTCATCAACATAACCAGTACAGTTCATGTACCGATTTTCTTCTCCTGTTATCACAAACTCTTACATCTGCTCCACATAATACTGGCTTTTCTGAAGCTCAGTCTTTCCCACTGCACATCCCCCTAGGTCAACAAGCAGGGATAACAAAACAAGGCAGTGCCAATTCAGTAGAAGCATTTTGTGTGTGAGAAACACCTCTGCTGGAAGCAAGATTAAGAGAAGCCATTGCTGTGGTCATAAGAAATAAATATGACTAAGGATATAGTGTTGCTCCCTAACGAAGGTCAAACAAGAGCATGCATTCATAAACATCTACCAAACTGACCACTGACATAAAAGAAGTCTTCATAGACTTAGTTTCCCTAAATGCTTCACAGTGACAGCAGTGCCATATATGTCTTCAAAGGAGAGTACTGATTGTAATGGTCATTGTTTTTATTTTCTCCAGTTTTGACTCAGCCTAGAGATGGACCCGAAATTAATTTTCCACAAACAGTGTCTCCACTGTGTGAATCAATAACCCTGAAAACAACTGAGCATCGTTATTTGTTGTTAGAGCTAGCTTTCAGCAGCTTTTCCTGATCTAGTAATCAAAACCAAGGACAGTTAGTGACCAGATCACTTCAACTTTGCAAACAGTTTCATAGTATGACTCCTTATTTTAGACTAAAATCAAAGGGGATTTGGTTTCTTCCTCCCCATCCCCACCCCCTTTTCAACAAGAGGGAAAGTTTCATTTTGACAGAGAAATGAACATCAGAAGTGCCTGATAATAATGGCCACAATAGAAATTTAAGACATACACAAATCGCAGAGTTCTGGCCAAAAAACATGTTATGGAGGATTTATATTGTGCAAGTAGGTTTAAAGCACATCCCAATTTCCAGAGGAATAAATCACTTTTGCTTGAGTTCTAACTACACACAGCTAATAAGTGCAAAGAGCTATACGTTTTCTGCTTCTTTGATATATAATCCAACCTCAGGTTGAAAGTTCTGATTCTACTTCATGCAAGCATGTGGATTTTGGAGAACAGAAGACTGTTCCATCTCCCCTGTTACTCCTCTATTTTAAGTAGGTGACAGGGTTTTTTTGGTTTTAACTTCATTATAAAAAATAATAGACATCTATTTGTCCAAAATTCAGTGTGCATCTGCTTGTCTATATTATACATAAAACAGTGTGCATCTGCTTGTCTACTATACATGAAACTATGCTACAACTAACTAGAATCATATATTTGTGAATTAGTAATACAGTCCTTTCTCAGTCAAAATTCTCCTTAAGAAAAAGAAAAAAAAAGAACTTGCCTCTAAAAGGCTGCAGGATCAGTAAATCTTAGCTAAATTTGACAACAGGACGATTTTATTTGTAAAGAAATTCAACGTAAATGAGCTCAGTTCATAATGTGCTCTAACAGTAAGAGAAAAACATGCTTTCCATGCTGCCCAAATGGCTGGCATAATTTTGCTGCTTTCCTTTCCTGTTAACTTCAGAATGCAAATGGCTTTGCTGTCAGGGTACATTTGTTCCCACTAATTCAAGACACTATAACAAGCCAAAATATTTATTTCTTTTTTCCAGTCTTTAATTTGTATTTTATCACATTGGGAACGTCGTTGACTGATTTCATTTACTGTAGCGTTATGCAAACAACCCTTATGGGAAAGTCACCTCTCTGTAGTAGGAAAACAGCATAAAGAAGACTGCTGATGTTTCAGGATGTGTTGCCTCAGAGGGCCCAAAGATTCTGTTCAGACCAACACAAAGGCCAAAGTGCATATCCAAAAACAACGGCTCACAAATCTCATCCCAGAAAACCCTCGGCTCTTCAGAAAAGAGGCTTACATTTTTCCTGCTTTTCACTAGAGGAGACAGACTACCAGAACATATTTTCTCTTGATTAGGACTGGATGATCAAACAGAAGCAAACAGAATATTTATATAGCTCAATCCTCATCCTGTTCATGAATGTCTACAAACCAATGTTGCATCATATTCAGCTGAGTCTATAATTAAAGCTGATCAAAATGTTTTCCTTCAAAAAATGTTTCTGATGGTAATTGGATTTTAATCAAGTGATCATTTGTATGTAAAGTGTTTCTGCCTCCTATAGGAAATAAGATTAGTTCTCAACTAAATAACAATTGTCTCCACTGAAAATTGTTTTATTTCCTTCTTAGAAAAAAAAAAAATCCAATTAGAATTGATTGTGTCATTTATGGGGCAGAAATTGATCCCTACCTGCCCCTTTGTTAGAGGCCAAAAAAAGCAACAAATCACCTCTTATAACAGCAGAGCACACATCTGGATTCACCCAACTATGTGGAATGCTGAAGTTAGCAGCCTATTTGCCATATGGTCCCTCCCTGTGAGCAGCTCCATCCATTGCCTCTCTCTATCAACTCTCAAATGAGCCTGTGCAAGTGGCTTCTAACCTTGGTAGTTCAGTTATCGGCTAAAATTAGGTGGGAGAATGAGACCACAAAAACTATGTAAGTCCTCATAATTCATTTACTTCTGCTCACCTTCCCCATTCAGATAGCAACAGCTCATAGTATTGAACCTAATCTCTTGTGTTCTTTTTTCACATACCAAGCAGTGTTTTGTTCTAGCCTCATTTGTATCTGCACTGTCTTATACAGAGTCCTTTGGTTTACCATAGCACGAGCCCATAATCAAGTCTCTTCTTAAATACTTGACTTGAATATACAAAGGACACAATCCCACTAAGTCCTTCTAGTTTTTCAAACACATGCAAGAGATAACAGAAAAAACAAGGCTGTCTGACATCTGTCATCACAGTAAAACCAAATTTTGACTCATTTTGGCTTTATATTCTTCATCAAGAAATATAGTCTACCCTTACCGTTCTCACCAGATGTCTTGTCTTTTCCATTTGTAGCTCCAGTTCCTTGTCTCTGGTAGAGAAGAAAAAAAGAAAAAAAAAAAAAAGTGTTTAGAAGAAATCTGGATGTGCATTTTCCCCTTGGAGTTACTAGCAGTTACGGCCTGATTTTTCTTCAATACCTCGGATAGTCACTCAACCCCATATAATGCTGCTTTGAAAAACTACCAGCCAGAACAGAATGCTTGGTACCACCTCGGCACAGCTGTATAACCATGCGTGGAACTGTACACAATTAGCACCTGTTAATGATGGGCTACGTGTAGTCAAATGCAAAGGTATGGACTGCAGTAGGACATTCCCACAGGTCTCTGCCATGCCTCCATTACCATGTTTCTTTTGATCAGACCTTGGTCAGAAGACTTGCATTTCCCTTTTTGTCCAGAAGCAGAGATCGAACTTCCCACTTGAATTCACTAGGTTAAAGAAACAGCCTCACCACTCTCCATGAAGCAAACACTGATGTAAGTCTTGTTACTAAGTGACAAGTGGCAAATACCAGCACAGCCCAAACAGATACTCACAGAGGCAAAGCTGCATCAGTGTGGTTACACTTCTGTAATTTACTAGCTTAGGAATGGCTACTCAATGAAAATTATGCTGCAGCCCCCAGAGACTGCCTCTTGCAGGTGGAATTAAGGTACTTTAGCAAACTAGTACAGTAAAATTTGCATTTCTTATGCAAAATTATTCATACTTGGGTATATTACAGAAACAGATTAAAGAATCCATCCTCTAGGGCTGTCCATGTGGGGGAAAAAAAAAAAAAAAAAAAAAAAAAAAAAAAACAGGAATATTCACAGTGAATAAATCCAGCTGCATTCAGAAGCAGCACATTTTCATGTATCAGGGAAGTTAAAAACTGCAGCTGCACTGCAAACCAAATGGTTTGTGTCAAAATATGGATGGTCATATTCATTCTGCTATGAAAAATCATACAGGCATACTTATCCTTTGGTATTTACTCTAGAATAGCTGGTTAAAACCTCCTCTACTGATCTGCTTTCTGTCCTTCATCTCCCATGGAGGTTGAATTTTCAGGGTATTCTGTGATAATCATGGCATAAGTGCAAAATCTTCATGTCCACTCTTAGCTCTTATTAAGAAAGCCAGAAGGAGAAAGTTCTTGTTATCCTCCCGAAGGGGTTGAAAAGAGCTACATGTGGTCTCTCATGCATCTACATGCCTACGGTGGGGTTTCTCATCTTTCTTCCTGTAGCAGACTCCAGTGCATGTCTCTGCTCCACTGCCTTTGCCTCTTATCTCACACTGTGCAATGAGACGGAATCCCTCCAGAAAACAACTCTGAGTCCATCATCACAGCTACTGTCTCCCTATGCAATGGAAATATATTTTTGTTTCTTTCTGGAGCCCTAGCGCCTACGACAGCAGAGAAAACTTAGTCAATAATGCTAAAGAATGGGATCCTAAAGGGATAAATATTTTATTTGTATAAGAGTATAAATTAAGAACAGCCAGAAGTCAATAAATCCACCCAGAAAACAATTTTGCTAAAGACATTAACATTTTTGCTTTTATTTGAAGTTTGATTAATATTCCAATATTTCAGTTCCAATGCATATCTCAACCCAGATTTCATCACGCGAATTTACCATGACTTCCTAAAAAATAATATAACGGATTTTTACTATCTAAAAAATGGTAACTACATTGCCTTTTTTTTTTTTTTTTTAATTTATTTTGAAATGCTTTTTTCAGGTTGTCTGTCCTCCTGAGTGTTTCTGGCTGTGCTGCTTAGCTGTTATGAAGGCTTCTCTTCCCTCCCTAGGCTATACCTGTCAGGGTTGGTCTGCTGTTATGGAGTGCTGGAATATGGATGCACGCATTTTGTGTCTCAGGATTTCCCCTCTGGGAGAGGGGAAAGTTCTCATAAAGAAAGCAAATGAAATCTCAGCTTCAGTCGATAAAAATTTTTTCTATTAATAAGGTCAATATTGTTTTGTAAGTTTGAAATCAGTCTAAACACACTGTAGCCCTTTGTTTGGAGGCCATCGGACATATGGAGAACGATGCCTGAAAGTCTGTCGAACAAGCTTCTGAAAGCTTTTCCTTCTCTGCCACATACATATTTATTTCTATCTATAAGCTCTGTGCTGTTTTCCAAGTGAGTGCAACACATCTGAAAGCAAGAATCAGTTTCTTGTTAACAAGGCGTTGCAACTGTTATGAAAAAGCCATATACAGCATGGTCATTCACCTGTAAAGCCTTTTGCCTTTTGTTTCTCTACATTCAGTGGACCTGTTCTTTAAAAAACAATTTCAAGATGCTGATACTATTAACACCTGGAGCCTCTTGCTCCTTTCATCACCTTTCCTGATGCTACCACAGGCTGCAAAACAAGGCTTAGATTTTTAATGTCATCCAAAGCACAGGAGGACTGAACACGAGGAGGAGTTGCTGGGGGTATTTTCAGGAACCAATGGATGAAAACCCTTCAAAAGCTGGTATAACTGATATTGTCCTCAGACCCAAGAGATCAAATTAAAAACACTGAAATACAAGAAAAGCAATATTTATTTGTTTTGTTTTGTTCTGTTTTTCTGGTTTTGTTTTTAAACAGGCAACCTCCAAGTTGTAGATCATATTTTTAAAAGCTAAAAGCAGTCTGATTCTTCTGTTTTGTATAACTTGTATCCAGCTTCCCTCATTTAAAGCTTTTTTTCTAGATCCTCTAAGGCAAGCACTAGGACAGAAACACTGAAGAAACTGTCCATTAGGTATGAAAAAAGAAACATCAGAGCCAAAACGAACATGAGGGCAAAAACATAATGATTATCCACCAAAACGGGATAAACAATTTTGTTGCTGTGTTGCGTAGGAGGAAACATAGTTTACGACTGCTTGGGGCTATATTAATTTTTAACTCAGCGGTTTTGCAGAACATCAAAGGCACATCGTTAAAAATGTCTCCAGAATCAAAGTCACTCCCAATTTGTCAGAAGAGAGAGGAAGAAGGGCTCCTGCCATATGCCAAAAGCCACAGCAAGAGAAGAACAGCTTTACTTTCCTGATAAATTCTCATTGCTATGCACAACAGCTAGATAATGTTGTATAACAACTACACAAATTAGTCCCCTAGGTGTACAAACTAAGGTCAACATCGAGTTTTCAGCCAGAAGGACTTCTCAGTAAGAAAGTTAAATTACTGCAGTAGAGTTTTCAATTCATTCTTCTAACCCATCCTGCACTCCCCAGCTTAATTTTTGATTTTTATCTTATAACACTCCCTTCTCGTCTTGAAATTTCCTGACCTTTTCAGATAGGCTTCAGCACCTCAGCATTAGGGATTGAATCCAGGTGTTGATTACTAAGTTTCCTGGGGGAGAAGGACTGTTTGTTTTTTGATGAGCTGCAGAAAGCCCAAGATCAGGGAGGTGAAACTGCCAGAAGCCCTGACAAATGGGGCTTTACAGTAATAACATTATTCTACTTTTTCATCCCAGTGCAGGGACAATAAGATATAGCACACTGTATCCCAGCAAAGCAGTGGCTGCAGATTTTTAGATGTATTTTATTTCTACATTGAAGTAAAAAGAGCATGCAAAAGTAAAATTAAAAGACTAAAAACAGGGGAAAGGTTTTGTAAAGTTAATATCTGAAATGGCCAGTGTGGCCTCGACTCAGGATAAAAATAATTAATTTCACCAACATATGAAATATGTTATTAGGATGTTCTGTTCTCATAGACTAAAGGGACAGCAGTGAAATCTGTGTATATCCTAAGCTTTTAAGCCCCATTTTGCTACCAGGTCCATCTCTAACACAAAAGTCATTAGGTGTGTGACAGAAGGAAATACATGTTAGTACAATACAGCACAAAAGCGTCTGTCAGGGGTCAGCCAGCAAGGAAGAATTTAATCCGCACTGCCATCACCACCATCTGTTCTCCCTACAGAATCCTCTGTAAAATGTATAAATTGTACCCTAACTATTTCATCAGCGTCTTTTTTCATAGCCTTCTGCTTTAATCAATGAGTTCAGCTGCTTTAGCATCAGAATGAAAAAGAGTACTGAAAAACACACTTTAGAAAAATTTACAAAGTTGGTAACTTTTCTGCAAATAAAAATGCCATGTTAAGTATCTGCTTAAGGACTTTCCATGTTTTCCATCTAAGTACAGCTTGTAATTTTCCTAGTCTTCAGCAGAATGAGGTAACAGCAATTGATAACCTGCTGTTTTTCAGAACTAAACATATCCTGTACAGTACCTTGAATTATTACAGTTGGTGTGGACTTCTTCTGGGAACGAAGGAAAACAAAGCTCATTCAAACTCTTGCAAAGAACTACTCTATGTCAGAAACTAGATGAAGACCCGGAATTTAAGTATGGGCAAGAATCAAGCAGCCACGACCTGGAACAGGTAGAGATACACTCTGCAGTATTTGGAATTTATATAACTAATTAGGTTACATTGTTATTTACTGGAGATTTCTGGTTTGTTGTGTTTGACAGCCTTTTTAGGGTCATATATTGGCTTGAAACTATAGCACTCAGCGTTTGCACATTTAGGTGTGAGAAACATCATTCTTTGCCACTCTTAACCATACCTTGGAAAATTATTGCTAATAAGGACAAAAGATATTACTGTTAAAGTTAAAAAGTTGAGAATTGGAAAAAAAAAAAAAGATGCTTCTGTGACAGGTTTCTGTTTACCAAAGTTCCCAAGGGATATCTGGCCTCTAAGTAATGGGGCCCAAACTGCAGTGACACTTCTTTATTTTTATTTTATTTGTGTGTGTGTGTGTAAGGGGGGGGGGGGGAGGGAGGAAGGAGTTATATATCAAAGAGCATAAAAATGAACAACTGGGTGAGCAATACAAGGTGCGTTACTGGAGAGCCATGCACAGACTCTACTCTCACACTCATTATCTCCAATTTTAAGTCTCCAAAACTAGTCTGTGGTATATCCAGGTGGTAAATCTCAAACAAACTGCTGTGGCAGTACAAGTTCATTCACATCTGTAACAGCTAATCACCAAAAAACACTTACAAGCAGAATTGAAGAGTCCCAGAGAAGCTTGAATATCATTATGAAAACTGTACTAGAAGTTAAGTAAACTTTCCTCACTTGTCCCTAACAAGTTTCTCCCACTTTTTTTCCCCACTACAGACCTTGTACTGAATATTTATGAGATGAAAGCATCCTTCAAAGCCCACATTTAAGGTAACGGCACCAAGTACAGAACATCCAGCCAATATTTTGTCTGAATGAGGGGTGAGTCTGATGACTTCTTACACATCTTTGCAAGAAATCACAGATCATACCTTTTGTGCACCTGGACAGACTAGAAAAAGATTTATCAAGACAGGCTTCAGTACAAAGCAGTCCACTCCTTTTTTATGACCAACAGTTTCTGGTAGAAGTGACTTTCTGGAGACTACCACTTTTCCTGGGTGCTCACACCCTAGGATCTCAGTTCTTTGTGCAAGAGTAGAAACCCACAAAGCACTTTCTCCACGTGTCCCTTTACACAATGGGAATTCTCTATGGGCTGCTTTCTGTCCTGTGTTGCCTGGGCAGCATAATATTGTCGGAGCAGGAGTGCCAGAATCCATCTTTCAATACCGGCTGTCAAAATTAAATGATCCCTGGCACCCTGACTATTTCTGTTATTATCTTCATGGGTCAAGCAGTGTCGTACTTGACTAGCTCTTGATTGTCCTTAATTTTATTAAGGATCTCCTATAGCTTTTTTATAAATTAAAACCCCACAAGTGGTCTGGGATGAACCGATGTGATTCACGCTGCAGGAGCTAAAAATTAGCATTTGAGCAGTAATAGTTTTCTATAACTTTTGTAGTCACTAACAGCACATGAACATGCACACACATGCACACAGACATCCTAGCAAACAAGAAAATAGTCCTCAGAAATTAACAACATAGCTGTGGATAACTAGAGATGCACAGGGTACTGCATTTTCCTGGGAAGGAGGACACACAGGCTTAAGCACTGCCTATGTGGGGTGAATCCAGAGCTCCCGTAGGACAGCACAGGGAGGCATGCTGGTGGAGGTCCTGGCCCTCCTCTTGAACCACTGGACGGACAGCCAGGCACAGAAAAGCAATGGGAACTGAAATTTTGGGCCAGAGAGATGCTTTTTGGCTTGAGAAAAGCCCTCAGAAAAGGCATGTCTAAGGCACATGGACAGCAGAGCAGGAGCACCCAGCACACTTCCAGGGCAAAGAGGGATGCAGCTAAAGAAGGCAGGCAGAGCATCACTGCCTGGGATGCAGGAACCCACTTACAGTGCTGTATTTATAGATCCTAATAGTGCAGAGGAGAACTTTCCCTGTGCCCCACTTTCACCAACACTGCGCTGCAATTTATAAATCAACACAGGGAGAACCTGCTGATTTTGTATTCAAATTCAATATGATGTTCTAAACAGAGTATTTTCACCAACACCAAATGTAATCAACATAATTAGCAAAAATGGTAGCTTGCTTAATATTTAGGTTATTAGCATATCTTGAATTAAAACATTATTTCACAGAATTTCACAGAATTTCTAGGTTGGAAGAGACCTCAAGGTCATCGAGTCCAACCTCCAACCTAACGCTAACAGCCCTCCACTAAACCATATCCCTAAGCTCTACATCTAAACGTCTTTTGAAGACTTCCAGGGATGGTGACTCCACCACTTCCCTGGGCAGCCTGTTCCAGTGCCTCACAACCCTTTCAGCAGATATTCAGCAGATATTTCTCCAAAGACATTGTAATCACTTTTTTTTTTTTTTTTTTTTTTTTTTGGAGGCAGGGATTAATGGAATCTTTGAAGTTAATTTTGAAAGCAGCTGCAAGAATGTATTTTCCAAATCCTGTTAATTACCGTGCCAGCCATGAGAAGTAATCCTTTATTTTTTTCTGCAGGAAACACAGGGCTTGATCCTGCAAGGCTTATTTACAGGGGTAACCCACATGTGGACAAGTACTTGTCTTTACTTCAGCAGCATTACTTGCTTTAGTACGAGTTGGAACCTCACTGCAGTACTGTGAGATCCCTAAACTTCACATTAGGTTTTGTCAAGCAAAGGGTAAACAGAGTAAAATTAACTGTGGAATAAGCCTTCAAACACCAATTGCCAAAAAATTACCTCAGCTCTCATTTGGACAAGGCTGGTACAGCCCATATCCTAATTACCCTGCAAATTGATAAAGAGGAAACATGAAGGTGACCCAAGAGGAATATTTCAATTACATAAAAGTAGATTGATTAAGCTGAGTGATATAAATGAAAAATAACTGAGGTTTTTAAGGTGGTCCCTTCTTTTTTTTTTTTTTTTTTTCTCCTATTATTTCTTATCTACTGGTAGCATCAGATTTGGTACCGTGGTTCTAGAAAGGGCTGTTTTGGGCAGGAAACCAGTCTTGAGAACTCCCACTTCGTCTGACCCAATCCAGCCATGCTTCTCCATCCCCAAGACCTCATTTGTCTGGACACAAGTGTTTGCAAGGTTATACAGAAAACAGCAGCAGTACGATTATTGCAGTGAAAGGTTAAGATTTCTGCAGAGCTGTGCTGAAAACAAACATTGAAATGATGCAGCTGAAATAAATAAATAAATATAGAGCTTAATTGTCTCTTTCCATCACTTCAGTAATGTAATTGACATCTCCCACCCACAGCTGTTTCAGTCCAACAGAACAGGCAACAGCCTGCAACGTGGGGAAGAGAGCACTGCAATTTAGCTCTGGGAACCGAAAATCTGAGCAGGTCAGTGCTTCCTTCTGAGTACTAAACCATACCTTGCTTTGAAACATTCAAGAAACTTTTTCTCAATTTCTCTAAAGCACAGTGGGAACCACTATAATCTTAGGCTGCTGGCTACAGGGGGATAAAGATGTAATACCCCTAGCTCAAAAATGAGGGAGTACAGCGGGAAGGCAGCAGAATTTCAGTCTTGTGAGCAGAGCTGGAAGGTACCTCTGTTAGTCCCTGGCCCCTACGTACAACCCAAGGAGAACACTAGCAAATTCTATGCCAAGCCAAGTCCTGCAAGCCTCCAAGGGCAGAGAATCCAAACCCTCTCTGGGTGATCTGTTCCAGCACTGCTGGGAAAACATCTCTTTACATCCCACAAGGATTTGGGCAGTTACTTTTATACTGAGCTGGGTTTCTCCTAAAGACCTGGACTGTAGGTGAATCTAAAATTATTGGTAAGAAGGATTTAGAAGTCATGGTGTTCTAACCAAAAAATGGTTTGGAGTCATTAAAATTTTTTAATTTTTAATTATTTTAGTGTTCCTGATGTGAAATATTTTGTTTGCTGCATAGATCCCCCAAAATTTAATCACTGGTCAGCTCAACGTGGATCTGCATCTCCCTGTGATGTTACATTACCTCCTAGAAATCTCTACCTGGCAAGGGAACAAAACATAGAGCAACAGAAGTACCTGAAGCGCTGCATCCATGCAGCCAGGCAGTACCAAAACAGCTCCCAGACAGAAGCAGTCTAGTCGTGTTCAAATAGCTTGCCTCTGCTGTAAGCCTCGGCTGTCTGTGCAGGCAGAGCAGACAGATAATGGCAGCTGACTGTGGCACTTGATTAGGAGCAATTCAGAACCTTGGGGATCAAGTGTTTGGATTCAGAAGGGATCCTGGGTACCCTTTAATATTAGCATCCCTGGATAGGAAGAGTGACCAAAACCAATTAAGGGGTCAGGCTCCTTGCTCAGGCATGATATAACTGATTATGGATGGTGGTTGTTTTTTTTTTGTTTGTTTTTTTTTCTTACAAGTATTTACTTTATATTTCATTCTTCCAAACCTTTCTGAAATTCAGGGTAATTTAATTCACTGAGATACAAGCCCAGCTGTAATTGAGTTAGAGGCTGTCTTCAAGGGACAGCTTGGTTATTAATGGCAAAAGTCTGCGCTGACAAATTGCTTCATATCTGATCATATCGACTTTAACATTATTAAAACAGACTGTGTGTGCATCTCCCCAGCCTGCAGAAGTTCTGGTCTTTTTGCTGTTGGCTTTTTTATTTCCAGCTGTACAGTTCAAACCAAATTTGTTCTCTCTTTCCATTTTCCTATATATTTCAGAGGTAAACAGATGTTACTACAGCCTTATTACAGATGTTATTACAGCCTGCTAGAGCTGGCCAGCTGGGTTTTGACAAGGTATTCATTACGGCAGCTTCCAGTTGCCACACAAAGCAACTTTCTGCCCCTACTGTAAGGCAAATCCTTCTGATTTTTCAAGACAACAGCAAGAGGAAGCAGCATGGACGTTTATGCATCGCTTTACACCCCCGGGCGGCCTGCGTGGTCACAGACAGCTACCACAAGCATCCCCAGAGCCATTTGCTGTTCCAGCAGCAGGGAAATCACCAGACACGGATGGAGAGCACGCAGCAGCCTTGGCAGCGCACCCTGCCCAGGGGCCGGCCGCACAGAGGGATGACGCAGACCTGTTATCTTTGGCCCCGTGCCACCAGGGGATCCCTGCACGGGGAACCCTGAATTGGCAGCTGAAGCAGCCTTTAAATTGGGCCGTGCTCAATGGAGGATTTGTCCCGCATTGTTCAAACCCGTATGGAAACCGGCCCTCTGAGACTTTGGGGGAGCTGCTTTGTTCAAGCGCGATACAGCTCAGAACAAAGCTGCCTTGGCACCACAAGCCTAAACAGCAGCCAAGTGATTAGAAATAAACCCACCACACTAAGAAGGAGAACGACTAGGGTGATGCACAAGGTCACTTTGATTGCCAAGCGTCAGGGACAGCAATCATACGTGTTCATCCACAGAAAGCAGGAAAAAAAAAAAAAAAAAAAAAAAACGCTAGATCACTAGCTCTGTCCAAGAGCTGGCTGGAAAATCGGGATTTCCACATATCAGAAGTTCCCATGACCCTGCATCTGCTCAGTGAAATTGATGCTACTATCAGCTTCATTATTAACAGCAGCAGAGAAATTAAGAAAGCAATTTTCAGTGTAGCTGTAGGTAGTTCCCAAGCTCATCTGCTCCAGGACTAAATGTTCTCCAGTTCCTGTAGTGCCCCTAGCCTTGGAATGAGTCCAGGGGAAATCACCGAACCACAGGATGATTTGGGTAGGAAGGGACCTTAAGGATCACCCAGTTCCAGTCCCTCTGCCGTGGGCAGGAACACCTTCCACTGGATGAGGTTGCCCAAAGCCCCATTCAGCCTGGCCTTGAACACCTCCAGGGACAGGGCATCCACAGCTCCCCTGGGCAGCCTGTGCCAGTGCCTCACCAGCCTCTGAGTGAAGAATTGCTTCCTAATATCTAATACAAGCCTACCCTCTTCTAGTTTAATGACATTACTCCTTGTTCTATCATTGCACTCCCTGATAAAGAGTCCCTCCTCAGCCTTCCTGTAGGCCCCCTTTAGGTACTGGAAGGCTGCTGTAAGGTCTCCCCGGAGCCTTCTCTTCTCCAGGATGAACAACCCCAACTCCCTCAACCTGTCTTCACAGGAGAGGTGCCCCAGCCCTCTGAGCATCCTCATGGCCTTCCTCTGGACTTGTTCCAAGAGGTCCATGTCCTTCTTGTGCTGGGGCCCCAACTGTACCCACCTGCTCCGAGTGGGGTCTCATGAGGGCAGAGCAGAGGGGCAGAATCCCTTCCCTTGCCCTGCTGGCCACGCTACTTTTGATGCAGCCCAGGATACAGTTGGCTTTCTGGACTGCAAGTGCATATTGCTGGCTCACATCCACTTTTTCAAATCTGGCCAGACAGATTCACCAAAAGCTTCCCCACCACATTGTTTCAAACACCCCCCCTCTACAGTACTGTTACTTCCAATGCAAGTTCAATGAAAATTTGCATTTTCTCCACCCCAAATAGTTATCTGTCACTCCATCATCAGTCCCCCATTATGTACCAAGGTCCATTCTTCACTTTGTGCCTTGCATATGAAGTGGAAGAACAATGTTACCCAACTAGACGTTTTCACCTTACTAACACAAAGACATGACAACGGATCATGCAAAGACATTAAAAAGAGGACTTTAATGTGCTCCTCCAGGAAATAAAGCCATGCATTCATTCTTAATATCCTAACAGACACATCCTGTGACTAGATAGAAAATACATTCCTTAGAGAAGTTTCGTGCAGAAAGCAGATTACAACACTCATTTAGATCCAGCTTTGCGCTGTCTGACACACTGCAGTCTGACAAAAACATCTATTAATTTAAGTCTTACATGACATGACCACAAAATATAGTTAGAATTGAGATTTGCAAGATTTATTTTGTTGCAATTCACACTATTACTGCTAGATACTTAGCTAACTATGTTTTTGCATCTGTAGATCTGTGTCATAAGCCCAGCTCCAGGATGTGCACCAAGTGCACCAAGTTTTCAGCCAAAGCAAGCAATACAAGGCAGAACTAAGAAATCACTGCACCAACTCCTGCAATCTTACGTGAGAGCTTCCTTTGGCTTGGCTTGGATGCCAGTGCTGTCCCATAGCTTGGGAAATGAGCTGAAGTGATAGCTAGCCACGTCTGACTGGACAATTAAAATCGGCATGAAGTTGGCCTGCCTTAGGCATTTGGCTGACCTGCTTAAACTGCAGCACACGTGTGCTGGCACATGCGTTTCAAAAGTGTGCCAAGCCAACAATGTGCTTGCTCTCTTTTCTATTGCTGAGTTATCTGTCAGATCTGAGTGGAGTAGTGATACGTATGAAGTAGCTATGAAGCTTCATGTTTTATTTTTCCACCATTTCCAGAAAGCTGTCCGCCTAGCCTAATTTGTAGCAGTTTCCATCTTCTATCTCCCTTCACCTCACATTTCACTAATACATGTTAGGAATTCAAGGAATTGGCTTTCAGTGTTGCTCAGATTTCTTTCCTGAACATCACACAGTATCTCAAGCTCCAATAAAAGACACGGTACAGAGTATTTCAACTAGTGTTGAAATTCTGCTTTAAAATTCGATATGCAGAATATTCAGTAATTTAAACTAAAAATAGTTTAATCATTGGGATTTAAAAGAGAAGCATATTTGCTGCAGTGGGAAGGTAGAGACAGCAGTAGTCTCATTACTTATACCATTAGAAAGTAGAGAATAAAAAGCATGAGAAATCAGATGAAAGGCATGCTTGTGATCTTTATAAGAATTGCTTTTCTGTCTCTGTACCTGTCCCCTACTGCTCCACCTGAAACTTGGACTTGATCACTGTCATGTTTTCATATTTAGCTAGGTGTTACACATTTTGGCTTATCTCAGGCCAGCCTCTCTCCCTCACAAGATAGCATTGCAGCTACCTCCTGACGTCTACTCTCACCTTGTCTGATTTAGTGGTGAGTCCCTTCTAAATATAAGCCTACCTTGCGCATCCAAAGCCCGGTGCCCCCACCTTCTAGTAGAAGAGGACACTCCTTCCTCCCTTCAACACAACTTCACCCTAGAGCTTACTGAGGGCTTTGCTGAAACACACACCGCTTCTTTGTAGAGCTGGTCATGTAAAGCAGTATGTGGGTAGTAGGCCTGGTCAGACTTGAATCAGCTGAATACATCTGGCTTGGAAACACTAATCCACTGAGGATAAACTTTTTGTGGGAAAGTATTACCCTATCTATAAAAAGATCCTCAGAAATCACCGGTCTTCCTTCATATCCTGCATGTTATTAAGAAAAGGTCCAATCTCACTAAAATCCTCAAGGAATCAAAGATGCCTTCAGACCTATTCAGCTTTTTCTCATCTACTTTATACCCATCGTACACTTGCACCAACTTAGGAGTTAGTTATCATGATCTTGAGAATCTTTGCCTTGAAATTTATCTTCTGTAGTCAGAATGCCACCAACTCCAGTCTCAGTGCTTGGTAATCCCTCTAGTGTTAGATTTGTAGAGAACAAAGCACCGTCAAGGCAGATTAATGGCCATGATATCTGCTGTCTTGGAAAACTTATTTTGGATGTCTCGGGGTAGATGCAGATGAAAAGCATCCCCAGGCAGTACCAGCATCAGGTACTGTCTGCTTTCCAGTGCTCTCTCCAGGGGTTTTGAAGCTGTGCAGGTCCCTAATTTCCCTGAAACTGCTCTTCCACCCCCTACAAAACTAAGGCACTTTCTATCAAATGCTGCTTCTCATGTGAGATTCTGATTTAACAGGAACTTTTCAGCTGTCTCACCAATTCACTTGGACGGAGCCTACTAACTGTTGGCAAGATTAACAAACTCAAGCACAACACTGCCCTGAGAGCTGTCCTGTTTCTATGGATAGATAGGTCTGGTCAGCATTTACTTGGGTGTTTCTGAACTGCACCTTTTCTGGTGATGACAGAAGGCACCTAAAATCCCTACGAATGCATCTACATCAGCATACAGCTAGCCAGGATCCCTGCAGGTCTTCGCTCTTCTCCATTTTTAGGACAGCTGTGTTGTGTGGTGATTCTACACATAACATACCCCTGCTCACACACCCAACAGCATACAGCCTTTGAGTTTAGGCCATTATAGCCTGAACATTTGTTTCCCTATATCTGGTCCTGCTACTGCATTTTCCTGGTCCTGCTGGCACTATCAGGCAGCTGGCTCCACGCTGCAGCTAGAATAAAACCAGCCAGCATAAGAGCAGCAAATAAGGGCAGTAACAAAGCAGCTTGCACCTCCTCTCCACCAGACACTTGGGCACCAAGACCCTGTTTGTGACACTAAATATACAATTGCTTGCACACACTTTGCCATAGCTAGTGCTCTCTCCCCACCCGATGATCCAGCACAACCCTCCTCACCTGTTTGCTGTCTCTAATCTAGGAATCTCTGAAGTCAGAAGGACACCACCTCTAAAAGCATTTTTGCCCCCCCCCCCCCCCTTTTATTTTTTACTTTCAGCTTTAACAATAGATTTCCAGCACCATTCTGCCTGCTGTCACTGTACTCACAGTACCAGCTATACCTCTGCTCCAGGTCACGTTTCATGCACTGCATACTAAGGTGGTAACGTGGGAATGCTCAGTGTCTGTAAAACAATACTTTTCAAGAGGAAAGACAATTCAGCTGTAACTAGCATTCAAGGCATGTAGGCAGACAATTTTCACTTCTGACTAAAGTTGTGCTTTTTCCTCCATGTTGGCGCATAAATGAGGCTGTATGCCATGGTTATGAATGGAGCTGATGAGAAAGCACCAGCTGAACTTGGCCTAGGTGGTACTTGCACAGCTTCCCCACATGGAGACCTCCCCCCAGGATCAGGCTAGGGACATGGAGTGGGGATAAACTGTGACATCCCCCAACTCCTGTCATTAAAATCAAGTTTTGCAATTGCAGTTCTTTTGTAGTTGCTTGCTCTGAGCTTACTCCATGAAGGTTGCCATTCATTTTCCTAACACAAGACAAGTAGGCTGTATGATCTCTCTTGCATCAGTTTCCATAAGAGAAATAATGAATAATTGTCACTATTAAAAGTAGAAGGGAAGAAAGATGTTAGTTATTTTTACCTGGTTTCTGTTTATTTAGCATGTCTATTTTTGTTAAACCAGTGTCCAAACAACTGAGAAAAACATGGAACACCTTTTCTTAGAAAAAGTAGGCTGTTACTCATCCTCATTATCCTCTGCAAGGCGTAGGATCCTTTTAAGTGCTACATGGCTCTGTGATTTTGAGGCTCTGTTGCAACTGACAGGATGAAGGAAGGCATAGCTTTCCTGTGATGCACACAGCCTTCTCCCAGTCCTCTTCAGCCAAGAAGTGGGTGTCTCGTGATTTACATACCCTGTGTCTAGGTCTAGCCACTCTATTACAAGTTCTTTTGTAGTGTAGTTATAGAGAAGAGAAAACCTGTAAACAATGAGACATCTTCCAAGTCATCTCTAAGAAGGAAAAAAAAAAAAAAAAAAGCAAGACAGACAATAGCAAACATTGGCCTGGAAATTAAGTATTTTATTAGTCAGTAATGAAATATCCAGCAAGCTTTGACAGCAGTTAGCTTCAGCAGGGACAGTGGTGGCCTACTACCATATGACATCATGAGCGTGACCCAGTGTAGAAACTGTTGGAAGATGATTCTTGTAAGCTGGCCAATATATTAGATTTACGGACATCTGACTAGAAAGTAATATGCTTTTGCAGCCTGGAACAATATTCTATTAATCTTCATGCTGAAGTGCTGGATGGAGCTTTCCCATTCTACAAATGCAGCAGTTTTTAAGTTACTCTTACAAGGAAATATGATCTGAAGCATACTTCCAAAGCTAACTGTCCTTTATTAGAGCATTGTTTTAATCTGTTGGCATTACACACATTGCAAGAATACTAACATGATTCTTTCTAAAGAGTGCATCTGCCAGCTTCGCCAAATTAAGGAGATTAACTTCCAACCTCATTTCTAAGTGCTATTTTAGAAAATGCCTTATCCCACTGAATCCACTCTGATGGAAGGAGTGGGCAAAGTGACAGATAAAAACTTATTGTTCTCCCTTCTTCCTCCTCTCTTGAGCTGCAATTCACCACCCAGCTAATAAATAGATCTGAGCTAAAATTAAAAACTGATGTTCATGCGCCTTCCCTATCCCACCCCCATCCTACAACAGCTGCAGAGTTTCCTCCTCAACCCTGCCGCGCTCTTGCTGCGCTTCAGAGCTATGCAGCTGTGTAGCTGTTGTGGTTATACCCTCAGTGAAGCTGGCAGTTTAACAGCTGGGGGTCTCCACAGTATCTGAAAAAAATACATACAGAAGGGTGTCATCTTCCCACACACACCACAGAAGTCTGGCTTGCTCAGATACCCTGCAGGACTGCAAGCACCTCAGAAGAGAACAATAGCTGCTTTAACTAACATGGCATATTGTCTCCCTACAAACACAAGTTTTGGGATTTACTGCTATCAGGATTACTGGTGCTACAATCTTCACTTCAGTATTTAAACGCATCTGGTCCCAAAACCCAAGACCCCACAAATCTTCCACCATTTCAATGGAATATATTAAGCCACATCCAGGAGAGCAACCAATGAAGTTTTCCCACTTAACTACCTGATCCAGATACAGTTTCAGGCAGAAACCTCCACGTCTGCCTAGTGTTTCATTCTTGGCCACATTCCTCTCCTTCTGTAACAGCCTCTTGGCAAGAGCACTTGTCTGGAGTGATTGAAACATACTCCAGGTTCTCCCTCAACCTGGAAGGAAGCAGACACCTTATGCTGCTCCACCAAGCTGGGGGCATGCCCACACCACCAGTTTTGAAAACAGCCACAGAAACTGCCTTGGTGGCAAGTGTCTCCTCCCACCCCAAAGGTGGGTGAAGCTCAGATTTCAAAGAAGTCTTTGACCCCTGTGTAATGGCACATCACGTTGCCAGTGATGCCTCCATCTTTGCTGATTTGACTGCCTGGGTACCTACCTGAAGGTGATCCAACCACCAAAACACACAAATTAAGTGCTTCGAGCTGCAGATGTGAGCCATTAGGCACATCCCATGAGATCTGAACTGACAACTGATGAGCCAGAAATACCCCGCGCATCCCCATCACAGGTCACACAACCACACACCCTTTGTGATCCTTTAGGAGGTGGACACAACGCAGCACTTGGTGCAGAATTCAAGAGCCCAGAGGGAATGTAAGACAACATGAAGGAGCTTGCTGCACATCAAGGGAGACGTACAAGCTGGGGTTGTCTGTATTCAAAGTGTGACAAAAAAGCATTTACGCACACACCAAGTCCCCAGCTGAGAGACAGAGTGAGACTTGTTAATTACATGTGCCCAGTGAATTGTATGTGCCCCATTGCTTGGTGTCTGCTCCAGAAGACAAGCTGGAATATTCTTGCTGCTCTCGGGTAGAGAGACTGCTCCCCAGATATTCAGAGTTGCGGTCTCAAACCCTGTCTTAGGTGGGCACGTCAGCACCCTGGCAATCAGCAGAGCACTTCTGTCAGGTTGTGTAAGGCTTTTCCAAGGCATGTTCTTCCCCTAAGCCACAGGTGCCTGGGGCATGCGTTGATTAGGTATTTTTCCTGGATAGGTCTCCTGAAGCTAGGCACACAGATGACACATTGATGCTGAACTCTGCCCCTGCCCCAAGAATACCACTGCAACTCTTTAATTGTTAGGAAACGCTTTAATATCAACAGGAAATAAATTTATCCAACAAGGCAGTCTTGTTACACGTGCTTCATCCCTAAACCACAGGCACAGCATCCAGGGCTGTTAACACCATATCACTTGCATGCACTCCTTCCCAAGTCCAGATCCGACTCCAGAAGCCAGAGCCATTCAGTGAAGGAGGCAGGTGTGGCAATGAATGTTGTAAAAATGTTTGTGTGAAGTTGTAAAAATGCTTCTTGTGAGACTTCATGTGAGAGGCACTGTCACCATGACCAGGCATCATACCCAGATCATCAGATAATTAAATCATGGATAAGATGACAGGATTCATTGAAGTGAATCAAGCTAATGCCACTGTTGAGTCTAGACACTCACTGGTGGTTGTGAATAGTGATTCAACATTATTCTATCAACCCAGTACCCAAGATCACTTGCCCCAGTTCATTCTAAACAACCAGAGATCTTTAATGGAAGTGCTGCACCTGTCTCCTAGATGCTCACTGACAGTAGCTGACATTTTACAGCATTGCCGTTCTCTCTAGGCTCATTAAAGATGAAGGAAAACACCTACAGACCTAGAGAAAAGGCTCCTTGGTTATCTGAGGACAGATTTTCCAAGTTACTTCATTAAGCACTGAAATGCATTTTTAGGTGTTGAAGTTTGAGAAGCTTCCATGCAGCTAAGTGAACCATCTCCAGTTCACACCAAGATGCATCTAGCACTAAATATGTTTGGACACTTGCACAGTATTACTAGGTAAGCCCTTATACCTCAGCTTCCCTGGAACTATTTACAGTGCCAGAGCTTTGCCCGGCAGTCAGAGCATTTTAAACATTCAGACAAACTGCAGATGAAGTTGAAGTGTGGTTGTTGTTTTTATTTTCCTGTAGAAGAAAATTCTTCATCAGTTCTGAAAGGAGTTAGCTGCTAGAAAATAAAGTACTATAGTCAGATTAACAGCTGCTTTTTAATCTTTCTTCATTAGGAGACTGGTAATCACCGTCCATAACAAGAAATTAATTTAGCTGGAGGCAGTAATATAAGAAACCATGCAAAGTCTCAGCAAGTAACTTCCAAGGGATCTGAAAGCTCCCTTCAGAGGCTTCTACAACAGCATTTTAAGTTCCACTCAAATCCTAACAGTTATTAGCACAAGCAAAAACCTTCTCACCATCTCAGCACCACTTTCAGATAATCTTTCCATGGCTCCAGAGGAACCCTTTTTAATCACTGTCCTCAGATTTTCTGACAGATTAGGACAGAGAAAAATCAAAATATTTTTCAGTTACAGCATTACAAGCAAAATCCACCAAAACCCCCATCAAAATACAGCAAACAGATGTCTAAGGAGCTTCTGCTGATCTTTTTTTGCCTCAGTATTTAAGCAATCTTTCATACTGAGGTGGTTTGGACCAGTCCAGTTGCTTTCCCCTGCCCTTTGGAAACAGAATGGTCTTTTGAGTTAACAGCTGGCAGGCAAGCAACAGCAAGGGAGCTTTTCTTCAGTGGAGCTGTGGGTAATAAACACTCCAATGTTATCTGTTGAATGACAGTGATGGTAGGACTGAAGACACTGACTGCACTCTTAAGTGTCATCTGTATGGGGCTTAGTGCTGCACCAGAGACATCATTTCTGGCTCTGGAGGTGTGCTGGGAATACTATTCTGTTAGGCACTGGGAAGCGCATTATGAATAGAGAGCCCCTGTGCTGGGATTAGCAGTGATCTTGATGTTTATTGGGACTTACCTTGCAAAAGGAAGCAACGTAACCCTAATTATCAAAGGGTAATTACTGAGCAAATAAAACCAGGCACAGGACTATAACCTAACAGTGCCTTGCACAGTTGCAGCAAGCACAGCAGCATCACACTACCATTCCTCTTCAGATTATTTTTTTTCCCCAAAAAGCTGTCTTAAAGGAGTAGCCAACAGAAGTGGCAGGAGTATAGGTACTTTAAAAGCCTACTGCATGAACCCTATCCAGCTGACTCAAATGCAGCCAGGAGCAAGGAGAGGTCACGGAAAGCATGCTGCATTACACCTGGACTGTCTGATCTCTGTAAGCAGCAGAAAAGCATGGTGAGGATTTCCTCCACATTCCCCATTTAGCCTGACCTGCAGACCAAAAGGTAAGCTGCTCCTCACAAATCTCTTAGCCGGAGACCACACTGCCACACTGCTCTCCATCTGCCTCAGGTTTACTCTTCAAGTCACTTACCTAAAAATACACCGAGTGTAACATCTGCACAGTAAGTACAGCCTGAACTTACTTGGCGTTGCTTTTTGCTTTCTGCAGGTTGCTAGGAAGGGAATATCCATTTGTTAAAGCAGCAGCAGGTCTCCTAGGACAGGAGCTAGCCCCCAGAAATAGGTGCTGGATAAGGCGTAATTGTAGGTATCTCTCCTGATCCCCCCCAAAAGGTGCACTAGAGAATTTGGGATTCTGCTAGCTGCCTCTGCCAGGCATTTGATCCACTGACTGTCAAGTAGTCATCCTGCCTGAATACACTTTTAAGAAAAAACGCTAGTTTGTCCCAAGAATGCTTCCACTGAAAGAAAAAAAAGCATGACATTTTTCAGCTTATTTATTTACAAGCACACCATGATCCTTTCACGCCTGGCACTGTTTGCATTTTTTCCCCCTTAATTATAACCCTCCCCAGGACAACATTTACAAAGTTTGCACCAACTACAAGCCGGGCATTTTTCCTCCATCACCCCACACAACTTATTCCTCACCCTGCCCCTATGCAAAACCATAAACGCATCTTTTAAAGTATGAGGTTTTTTTGCTAAGTTATCACCCAGCGGTGCACATGCTCCTTCAAAGCATGAAGCACTGCACCGGTTCATGCCCTGAAGGTGCACAGACACCTGTGGAGGCTCACTCACATAGGGTTTCAGCCCCCCCAAAGCCATGCACACCCCGCACCCGACCCCCTCCGGCCGCTCACCCACCTCGCTCATCTCGCCCGCGCCCCGCCGGCAGCACCCGCCCCGCACCGCGCCGCGCGCCCGCCGCCCCGCGTCGCCCTTTAAGAAGCGGCGCCGCGCGCCCGGCCCGCCCGGCCCCAGCCAATGGGCGCCGCGCCCCGCGCCGAGCCCCCCTGCGCCCCCCTCCCCTCGGCATCTCCCCCCCTCCCCCGCCGCCATTTCGAGGGGCCGCGGCGCCCCCTGGTGGAGGCGGGGAGGGCGGGACAAAATGGCGGCGGGTGGAGGGGCTGGGGTTGGGATGGGGTTGGGTTCGCCGTCCTCAAGACGGGTCTCGAAGCTGGGGCTGCTGGCTTTGTGCCTGCCAGGCGCAGAGGGAGGCGAGGGGTGAGCTCCCCAGCCCGTGTGGCGGAGTGCCCTGGTAATAATGTTAACTCCTCTCAGAGGTGAAGCGGGGAAAGTTTCGGGGCGCTGCGCTTCTCACCCGACTTTGTCCTCTCTTATGGAAGGGCTGGTTGAGCCACGGTGCGAGCCCCGCTGCTGTCGCTCTCAAAACCTTCACTGTTACTTCATCGGGCTGCTTGCCAAAGAAGATGGAAAAGAGTGCTTTCGATAATTTCCTCAGAAAAATAAATAAATAAATAAGTAAAACAAAACTTTGGAAATTATGCAGTCCCACTCCTGCATCCATCTTTTGATGGAGCACAATTACTATATTTGGCAATACACATTTCAGATGCTCTGACTCATGTATCTGTGAAGAAATATAGATTCAATTTGCTCTGGGAATGCACTCAACTCCCCCAAATTTCTCTCAAATCGATAAAAAGAAGAAAAATAAAAAAAGTTAAAGCGGCATTTTGGAGAGCCCTGGATTGCCAACCTTAGCACACCCAGGGTTTTTTACATTGCAGTAGCCTCTTCATCACAACCCATCTCCAGAGCTGGCCTTGACAAAGGCAGCAGAAGAAATGTGGTGAGTCCTTCCTGGAGGCCACCTTTACCTTTCACCACGCTACCTGCAGAAGCTCAGAGGCTGCAGGTTGTCCTTTGTGTACAGGATGGGGGACACGCAAGCCTTTTTTACATCCATTCACTTAGACTGATAAATGTCTTTTCGTACAAACTGGCTGCCCAGACTTCTGGGCAGGAATTAAACGCTAAATTGTGACTTATCCATGCTCTGGAGAAACTTACTATTTCCCAGCAAGGTAAAAGCCATTGTAGCTCTTCTCAGTCACACAGTCGATTCCTAATCTCAGGCAGCCATCAGGGCTGTCACCGTCTTAATTCTCAGTGAGGTTACCTGGGATCCCAGTCTTGCAGGGAAGCAGAACTACGTCAATCTCTGCAGCATCGATCCAGCACCAGGTTGAGAGCTTTCTTTTGCCCTGTTAAACACAGTGGCGCATTTGCAGTTTGTGTAGTTTCTTGACAGGTATTCGATCTTCTTTAACTTGAGCCCGTGATGTGTTTGCGGCTATTCATGTTCTTTAAAAGAAAAGGTTCACAGCACGAGGTGTTTCGAGAAGAATCACCTCACCAAATGAATGGATAAATCCTTCCATTTACAATTAGGGATCACAATGCTGCAGGATCCATTTTCTTTTTTTTTTTTCTTTTTTTTTTTTTTTAATCTTTTTTTGAGGCTTTCTCAGGTTACTGGCTGTAGCAAATGAGGGGGAAGACCCTATTTAAATTATCATCTTCAATCTTCTTTTATTATATTAATTTCACCAGGACCTCCAGTGGCATCTGGCATTTTACAAAATTGATATTAATTGCCCTGGGTCTTGGAGCAAGTGGACCAAGTAGGCAATAAGCATAATAAGAGTTCATTGCATGAGCAGCAGTTTGTTCTGCAGCTTCAGAAGTGTTAGTGCAGTGTGAGGACACAAAGTAAAAATGATGTTCACCCCCTGAAGCAGATTTGTATTATGTGAAAACGTTTTCCAGTGAAAAGTAATCATTGGCACATTGCATTAGTATTTATATTCTGACTAGAGTGCTGTTGGTCTGTGAGCTTATGGGTACAAGGCACAATGCGAACAAAAAATTCCTAAAGGGTTACTTCTGACCAAAGAGCTCGCAAACATGGTAGGCGATATAGACAGCTGAGAGAAAATCTTTTCAGCTTCCACTGACACTGTTAGGAGCCCTTTTAGTTGCAGAAAAATAAAGCTGGATCTGAAATCCTCTTGCTGCTTACCGTAGTGAAGAGGAAAAAAAAAAAAAAAAAAAAAAAAAAAGGCAGGAGCATGGCGCAGCCTCCTTTAGTATTGTGCCCAAACAAAATTCATTTCTTTCCCCTCCACATATTTGCTCATCCGATCCCACAAAATCACACCAAGGGGTAGCAGGATGATGAGGTGGGTCATATACACAAAGGCCACCACATGTCCTCCCTGGGTACAGCCACTGGCCACATGTCCTCCCTGGGTACAGCCACTGGCCGCAGTGGTTGCCAGTTAGCCAGCTGGGTTGCAAGTAGTCTGTGTTCATTTTGTAACTGCATGTGTAATGTGTGCTGGTGAAATATGACATAAAAATTTAATTTCTGTCCAAGAGCTGGTCTCTCCATCATTGAAACAAATGTGTCAGATTCAAGCAGAAAAGCCCAGAGTTATAATTCAGGCTGTACTCCACTGTGCGCAGAGAAGCGTGCTAACAGGGAAGGTACTTTCCACCAGATTCAGCATGGGAACATACAGTGTTTTTCTTTTCTGACCTGTGTCGAGGAGTTTTCAGGCTCCAAGAGGGGCATCCTGCAGAGCACACGGAGCTGCACCCAGGAAAGCCCAGAGGTCCCAGGTCAGGGCATGAGTCGATGTGAGCTGGCTGGCGTTTTGAGGAATGAGTTGACTAGATTATCTAGCAGGAGACGTGGAGGAGGGTGGCAGTCCCTCGCTTCTCAGGGCACTGTGTTAAATTGCAGTTCATAGCCAGGTGCCAAGCTTGCTCTTTGCAGATACAGCACTCTTCTTCCACAGCAGTGATGCTGAGGGGGATGGCAATGTCCTCCACGTGATAGCTCCCTGCTTTGGGGACAGCTTGCATGTACTGTGGCATGCAGTTCCAGTATATGGTGCACCAGCTGTGCTCCTGTTCTCTCTCTCCCTCTGCACAAGTCTTGTCCTTGCCTCATGAATTCGCTTTTCATACCCTGGAGAAAACTTCCACAGCCAACCAAAGCAATCTAGATATAAACTGGGGGTTGAAACACAATGTGCCTCTCTTAGTTCTTAGTGTGGCACTGCTGAACTTCACAGCACTTGGACATACGCTCACACAGACGCACAGATCCACCCTAATCCCAGGTGCGACCTGAGTTCGTACTTGTTCATTTATGAGCCAGCTTAGTTTGACATACCTCTTGCTCTGGAAAGCATAGAATTATGGAATCACGTAGGCTGGAAAAAACCTCTACGATCATCTAGTCCAACCTTTAAATGCAGCAGCAAGTTGAAATTTCTTAGAATAAAGATACCCCTAATATTCTTTTTCATTTGTGTTCTGTCATTTATATGATCTGATGGCACCAGGTTTTAGTTTTGAGTTTTTTAAGTATTCAGGCTTCACTGACAGCCTTTCTAGCCTCCGGCAATACTTTACCTTAAAGGTGCCCCAAAGCTCAGCTTTTACTAAAGTGCACTGCCAAGTAGTGACACTTCTAAATAGAGAAAATGTTCTAAGCTATTCTATCTTCCAGAGTCGTTATATTCTGAAAATTGACTATTAAAATACCACCTTCTTGTTCATCATGTCTGCACCTGCTATGTATTCAATCTTGTCTGCTGGCATATGACTACAATTTTACTGCCTCTTACTCCCACTTACCTGAAAGAATTAACACAGAGAAGAGCATCCAAGCTGGCTTCTGAAGCAGAAATGCTCACAGACTTCCCAGGAGTTCCACCTGTGCAAGAAGACTGAAGATGGCTCTTCTCTTCAAGTGTGAACGAGGCCTGCTTGGAGAACCATATGCTCCACATATGTAACAAAACAAGTAATTGTAGGCTCAGTCTTTGTCTGTAGCTGCCATGTAGCTGCACAGTCTTGCTTCACTTCAAACCCCACCACTGGAGGTGCCCGGGAAGTGGGGTGGCTTTATTTAAAGTATGGCTAGCTGCAGGATCACTCCAGAAGAAACAGCAATAGAAAACACAGGGGAAGATAACTTCTCAGGCTGTTCTATTTTTCAGTCAAAATTTGATTCAAATCAAATCATCTCCCACCCCCCAAAAAAATCAATATGAAAATATGACTGTGCCTTGAAAGGTGTTCCATATTCCACTGGTGCTAAAATAGATTTGAATTTTGATTGTGACTGCAGAAACTGAAGTTTCTAAGTGCTCGAAATTGGTACACTGAAGTGAAACCCATGCCTCTTTCTCTTTTTCGTTTTATGAATTTTTCAAGAGATGGGTAGAACAACTTTACACAAACTTTCAGAAAAGGAAATCTGCGTTGCAGCTGAAATCAAGGATGCTGATTTGAAGTGGAAAGGTTTTGTTTCAGAAAGAAGTGCATTTGAATAGTGGAAAACAGAAGCGGATCTGGAACGTGACCTTATTACAGAGAACAGGCTGTAATTATTGGCTTTGGTATGCTCCTTGATAGCAATAGATTTAACAAGCATAGTCCTAGACCGTGTGACTGGTCGTTCATACATAATCAGCTAATTTGCCCAACTAAAAAATTGCAAATGTAGAATAAAAGCACTTTCCACAGGCTTAGCTCCCATTAGTATGCCTTTTTACCTTTTAATTAAGGAGGTAATGGCTGTGGGTAGTTGAGGAACAAAATACCTTTGAAGATCTGGGCCTTAGGGCCTTTGTTACAATCTAACCTTTGTTCCCATGCGAGAGCAATGAGTCAATGGTTCCAACAAAATCTTACCGCTGTCGGTGTCGCAAGTATAATTTCAAATATAATCTTGAAAAATTGAGTCTTTTCTCCAGAGATTTGCATGACATGACTTACTGTACAGTATGAGTCATCTTCTATCCTTAAAAAAAAAAAAAAAAAAAGCAATACCCAAATATAAGTGTCAATTCTCCAGTCTGGATAAAGAATTTTGAGGGATACAATTCCTAGAAGTGTCCTGAACTTTGGTGTAAAGAAAGCCACTCTCTCAGTTTAAGTCAAATTCCTGAAACCTTTCAAAGCCTGAAGTGTGCTGTGGGTTTTGACTCTTTTATTGGCTTTTGATTTGCTGAGGAGAAAGGATATGAAAATGTATAGCATTCAGGTGTTACTTGGTACTTACCCGTGGCAGTTAACTTTTTAATTAAACGGTAAAAAGACATACTAATTATCAGTTAACAATTTTCAATCTCTGTACAGACAAAGGAATTAATGTGATTAAAAAGATCCACAACAATTACAGTTTGCAGTGTGGAGAGAGAAGGAAGTTTAAAGCATACCTCCTTCCCTTACTTTAGTGACTTTGGGGAAATTAAGGTTAAGGGCAAGCTCCTGGTGTTTTCTGTGCCCTTTAGATTAAACAATCAAAGTAAAAAATCGAATGGGTCCCCCTAAAATTCTCAGTAGTGTCTTACAAAAATGAAGGATTTTGTTCCAATACAAGCTGAGAGCATTAGGCGTTCCATATATCTGTACATATATGAATTTAGACAGCAAATGTCAAGGTGAGGTGAGATAAGACATCTAGGAGGGTATCATTGGTCCTGGGCTGTTGCACGGGAGCCAGGGTTCAGGGAGCCTTTTCCCCTCTGTGTACTCGCTAAATCCCTGTTCTGCGCAGAGGATGGATCTAGAAGGCTCCCAGCTTCAGAAGGGCTGAAGTACATTGCAAAGGTAACCAGTGCCAGTGTTCACCTCTGCTCAAAGCTCAGAGATTATAGTCTTCTCTCCCATCAGAAAGCTGGTTTGACCAAAAATGAAAGGCAGTGCTAGTGCTCTAAGACCCCCTCCGCTGTGCACCACACAGCACTGCCACAGTGATTGCCGGATCCACTGGATTCCTTGTTCTTGTTCTCTATAGTGGCATAGTGCTGAACTGCAGAAGGGTTTCTGTCCTGTTTGCTTTTCATCTTTAGACAGAGCAGAGGCTTCAAAACAACCTCTGATCTTTGTGTCACAGCACTCCCAAGTTTTGTCAGACATTTTACAGGAAAAAAAAAAAAAAAAAAAAAAAAAGTCAAGAAGTCAAGACATCCAAACTCTTTCTTTCCACTTGCCCTAGAAACATTTTAGTGCTGTATTGATAGTAATTATACATAACATATTCCAGTAAAAGGAATTTAAAGTCACCAGGTCAAGCGATCCATAATTGGTGGCTGCCAAAATGAAGATCCCAGTGCAAATGTATTCCAGCTCTGCTCCTACCTCACACAAACACAAATTTGGGTTCTTCATGTTCTCAGGGGGCAGGAGCCTGCCTCTGCTGGGCAGGATGCTCCAGCTTAGGGCATGAATCAAGAGCAAATAGTTAGATGGAGAGGGAAAAGTTTGTCATGTTTGGGCTTATGCAAAAGAAGATCAATAAAAAGAAGAAAGATTTGTCTCTGTTGCATAGCATCTTTTCTGATATATTTATAGATATCTGAAGTTTTGGAGTTCTCAGCCTCAGCTTCTGGTGCTTTTTTTACCCTTATGTACCTGGTTTATAAATGGAGCTAGTTAAAATTACCATTGTATAAGAGGTTGGCTGGAGGTAGGAAGCTGGATATAGATAATTTCACAGACTGGTTTGGGTTGGAAGGGACCTTAAAGACCACCTGATTCCAGCCCCTGCCATGGGCAGGGACACCTCCCACCAGACCAGGTTGCTCAAAGCCCCATCCAGCCTGGCCTTGAACACCTCCAGGGATCCACAACAAATATGGACTCGATTATCCAAAGGTCTCTCTTAGTCCTATTTCCTACCTTCAGCTTATTCACGAAATAAGATCCGTTCCACTTATCAAAGTAAGAATATTTAGTTACCATTCAGAAAGGGAGCTGGTCAAAGAAAAAGTAGGATCAGCACTTTTTTGATTTCTGAGCCATGAAGTGCAACAACAAACCAAGATAAATTGCACTGGCTTCTAGAAATATCCATTTAGCAACAGGCATACTCAGAGATACAAAAACAAGCACTTTAACATAGCCCGTTCTGTGTCACTGAGTTAAATCTCTCCTTGTAGCAATGGTTAGTTTGCTGAGAGGAGTATGAGGGGGGGAAGGGAATGAAGACATAAAATCTGAGAGAAGAAAACAGCTATGCGTGTTCAGCATCTGAAGACCTAACCAGATGAGTAGCTCTGATGAGCTACCAGTATGAGTAACCAGATGAGCAGATGTGGCTCATTTGACTGAGCCTTTTTTAATGAAATTATTTGGGTTTGGTTTAGTTTTCCTTAGAAATGTTAAAATAGAGATGGAAATAAAAACAACTAACAGCAAACTAATGGGAATGAATTACTTCTCACCAAAAGCATTTCACTTTTAAAAGAGAAGAAATGCTTAGATCTGTTTCCTTCATCTTTCTTCTATAATGTCCCTGTTACCAATAATAATGCCTCGTTCTTCCATTTCCTATGGGCTAGTGGTGACATTTCAGCTGAATGGCTGATGACTTTTTGGAGGGCCTTGTCTACCTTCCACACCTGCTAGAAAGCGCTCTCGCTCTGACCCAGTATCTCTAATTGAGGTGTTATTAAGTAGAGGTGCTTGTAAAGGTCAACATAACTCTAAAATAGATCCGTGAACACAAAAGAGACGTGGTTCTCTGTCCTGACTCACCACAGTGCCATTTTATTCAGCACAGAGTTTTCCCCGGCGGCATTTCCAAAGCACAGAAGGAAGAACAATGGCAAGCTTGGAGGGCTGAGCCCTTGGGGATCTCTCTGCAGACCGTGAGAGGACAAGTTTCCCTCCAGGAATTTCAGGACACCAGTGACCACCTAGATTTGCATCCCAGCAGAGCATCTCTCTTTTGCTCTTTTGCTCTCTCTCCCCCTCCTTTAACTTTTTAGTTAGCTAAGGGAAAAAAAAAAAAAAAAAAACACTCAAGCTTTTTTTTCTTTTTTCCTTTTTTTATTCAGCTATTGTGGCTGTTCCCTTAGGGACCAGCACAGAAACCCTTCCCCTAAAAGATGAAAAACTTCTACAGATGGCAATGGGAGAGGGTGAGAAGAAGGCCAAGTCATGGGATCTGCCAATTCCAGCCTCACGGTCTGGGTAACCGGCACTGTGCAGTTTCTACAAACTTTGTTTCTTATCCTCCCTCATAAAAATGCAAGCTAGGTCACATGTAGCTTGTTCAACACTTGCTGCTGCACAGAAATTAAAAATAGCTGCCTCGTGTTACTTAGCACTAGGAAAAAAGCACCCTTAGATTTAATGCATTCTCCTGTAGTTCGTCCCTGGGCAGCTGCGGTGCGATGAAGTATGGAAGAGTCTGGCATTAACCCTGGGACACTATGATTTGACAAAAACAAAAGCCCAGTGTCCCTTACATCTTAAATTACCAGGAAAAAAATAGAGTTGTTTTAAGACAATTAGAAGCAGGTTATGTTCTTCAGTGGACTTGGCAGAGTGGCAGGGTACTAATATGCAAACTGACTCTTTTCCCAGCTGTAAAATTCAGTAATAGTCCTGTATTTACATTTTTACAGGCATTTTGTTTTTATGAATAATTAGTAGATCGGTTTGTAGAAATTACTAGGAGTTTCTGAAGGTCAGTGGAATCTAAACCCGGGTTCTCTTAAATATTTAGTTTATCATCTCTTTGTATTTAAAGCTTCAGAAGCTGAAACTTTAATGACTTTATGTAACTGTAGAGCTCACCTGATATTGAGGAAAGGTATTAAATAACATATCTCTTACCCAGGGAAGGCCAAAAAACTTGCTAACTGCTTTTACAGAGGGCTTTGCCATTTTGGTGAGCAGAAACCTACCTTGCTTCTTGTTTCAAAGGGTTTCACAGAAGTGCCCCTCAGTGTATCCCTGGAGGCCACAGCACTTCCAGGGCTTTGAGGCATGCCCGAGCTGTATGGGAGGCAGGAAACCTCCCAGCCCAGGTCCTGAGGGCAAGGGCTGCCAAATATTGGTCCTGGGTACGGTGAGAAAACCCTGCTGCTTCTGCCTAGCCTGTGGTTTGACTCAGTGTCATTAATGAATCCTGAAGCCTCGCTTCCCAACGGGGCTTGTTGTTGTTGTTCACTTTTGAGAGCTCAGCGTGGCGAGGCACTGATCAGGAGTGAGAGGCAGGTGAAAGAACACTTCATACATATCCTCGAGCTCTCGGCTGGTACTCCCTAATACCTCATTAAGCAGGATGGTTAATTGAGCTCTCTGTTCTGCATCCATAAACAGTTTGCTACTTATCTCCTTAGACCACATTTAAATTTGGTATTAAAAAGCAGTGAGAAAATACTTTTGCTGCCCTATGGACAGCATATCAGCAATATATGGGGTTCAATGGGAAAAGGCAATTATGATCACTATTGAACTAGAAAGCAAGTCCTGCATGACTGACTCTAGGGAGAGTTGTTAGCAGAATACACCAGCATCTTGCCCCAGTCGCTCCAGAGGATCTTTGGTGTACTGTCTGAACAAAATGGTTTCAAATGAGCAAGGTTTGATTTGCAACAGCAAAGACATGACAGTCGGCTTCTTTCTGCTTTCTGCTGCTGAAATGTGCTTCTCCCTCCCCTTCCTTGCTCACTTTCCTCCCTCCGTGCTGCAAAAGAGGAGGAACTATTTTGGACTGTCACTAAAAGCTTGGGCAGAACGCATTTCTTGTTTGTTTCAATTAATATAATGCAAAAAGATGGGCAAGTACGTAAACATCCCAAGTCGAGCCCATTTCCATATTAGATGTTTATTCCCCTTGTTCCAGTTTATGCATTTCTAATTCACAGAAGTGCATGACTGATGCCTGGAGAACAAAGTAACCATTATGTCCTTTTGAGTTTTCATATTATAAATTATCTTGGCCATAAAGTACATTCAAAAATGTACCTGACTGATGAGAATTGCTGTGCTGTGTGCACTGAAATGCCAGTTCTAACCCAGGGGGAGGAATCATTAATTGGGGTAATGAAATTGAAAGCATGATAATAGATGTAACCTTAAATTGTTGATTATGCCAATTGACCTTTTTGTAAGATCACTACGCCTTCATAAAGTCCTCTTCCTCCTTGACAAGAAAAAAGCCAGCAACCCTGTGCTAGCAATTTTATTCATCTGACAACATTTTGTGAAGCAGAAAACATGGCAAAAGGAGCAAACCGAGTTCAGTGAACTCTTACCTATGCGGTCTCCAGCATAACATCAGCTCAGGCAGTGCGAGCTTAATGCTCTGCACTGTGCATCTACAGTAGGGAAAAAATAGCATAGCTAAAGTCTAGCACTTGCATGCAAATAGTTGCAATTATAGGCTATTTAGTTGGTGTTTCGAGTTAAGCTGGTCAATGACCCATGAGCACGTCTGGGAGCAGTGCTCCCCTGGAAGACTAAACATACAGAAAACATGAGGCAGCGTGCACTGTCACTCCCTTGCCCGCTGTCAGCCTTGGCCATTAAGCAGCTACAAAGGGCACAAAGGACATAGGTGTCTGCTAAGCAAATCTTGGCCAGCAGCAAAATTAACAACTAGGAGCAGAGTGACTTTAGTTGTGTGCTGTCGGTAACCGTAGCTCGTGGCTCTTCTTACAGCTTCCATTTCAGGGCATCATCACTGGCTTCATAATCGTCTGGCTTTAATTGTGTCTACCTCTGCTCTGTTAAAAGGAATTAGCTGTTGAAATTAAGGAAGCTAAGGCATTGTAACTTATTATCTGTGAAGCTGCTGAGCGTAGCAAGAGATGAAAGGAAACCTCCCCGAGTTAGTTGGATGATCTTCCCAACACACGTTAGAAAGTCTTCATTAATTATTGGTGACAGGGTTCATTGCAATAATTGAGGAGCATCTGCAATGCAGGGCAAAACTTGTCAGCAGCCTGGCCACTGAGGGTAAAGAAATACAGATGTCCTTCCTTGGTATTTCCACGGTGCCATGTGGCACCTGCAGCACTTCGTAGGTGGCTGAGCAGAGCCGGGTCTCCTGATTAAACCTGTGGTGCCAGGAGAGGTGACAGCAAACTGAGGGCAGAGAGGGAGAGAAGAAATCTGCAAATGAGGTTTCTGGACACATGCAATTTTCTTCAGGCATCTGTTTAGGGGCAGCACTATGGCATGACAGGAGTGAGGGGCTGCACCGATACGCACAGGTTGCTCAGAGAGCACAGATTAATAAAGACAAATGGCTTGTCTCATCCTTCCCTCCATGAGCACGTGGCAAGCTGTTTGTGCTCCCGTGCTGCGTGACAAAGTGGGTGGCTGCCCAGCTTGGAGAATCCACCAGGCTAGTATTCAAGCAGGAGCTGCTGTCCTGCTACTCTTGCTGTCAACTGGCCATCTTCATGGTGGTTACCTGCTTCTGCATCAACGCTGCAACATGCAAGAGAAGTGCTGAGACAAACCCATGGGGCTACTTGGTTACCACATGGAGTACTTTTTAACAAATCGTATGGCTTTGTGGTAAAACCAAGTAGAGGTGTTGCCTCATCAAGGGAGATCCATTGCCTGTTGTTTGGAAGGACTGTCAGGAAACATCTAAATGATGCCCCGTGTCTCTGAAGAGTGGTAGGAAGCAGCCCCAACACCTGGCAGCTCAACGCACCTTGGGAATCGCTGCTGACCTGGGAAAGCAAAATGCAGCCTGACACCATCCCTGAGAGCCTGCCAGCCGTGGAGCAGGGGGTCTGACTCCCAGGTCTCCCTTTGCCCTTACACGTTAGGTCTAAAATGAGTGGTAGTGACATTGGTGTGTGCAGCAGAGGGACCCGGGGAGTGTAAGCACATGGACCAAGCCAGTGGAGCTGAGACCATGGCAACTGTATCCAGCCGTGAAGTCACTGGGATGAAGGGGATCGATAGCACAGCTGAGCTGATCCAAGGTCAGAGCAGCCCCTGGGCTGTCTGTGCCGAGAAGCTAATGAGATGGAGGCAGAACAAAGATGGCTCTGGTTGGCTTCTCGAGTAAAAACATCTTGATATTGTTTTCCCTGGATTTTGGCATTCTTTCCCCAAAACAAAAACAAACAGAGTGTTTTGCTGGAACGTTATTTGAGAAAAAGCACTTAGTGCCCTCATTTGAGGGAGTGATCATACCACAGTAGCAAATAAGCAGCATAAATAGCATCTGTGTGACATGAGTTCTGATATGAGGGAGAATGCTGAAATTCACTCTGAACCGAGAGGGAATAATCTATTGTATAGCTTCTGAGCCAGCAAATATCCACGCTTGTTTAAATGAATAGCTGTGCTAACCTAGTATAAACCATCCGTGATTTCTAGGATCGTGTAAAAGAGCTGTTAGCAACCCGCACCTCCTTGTCCTCACTCCACCAATAACATGTTGTTTTATTTCCTCTTTATTGACAAGCTTTCACTTCCATGTTGAGTTAATCTTACCATCTTCTTTCTCTAATTGGTTACATCTGTTTAATCTAATTGGTTACATTGGTTAAGCTAAATATCTTGGGCTTGGAGGGGCTGAGTATGTGGGAAGCCAGCTCAAGTTTTTTTATGCTCTCTGCCTTTTCCATCACCTTGGTGAATTTAAGAAATCAGTGACTGGCTGCCTTTTACCATCACAGTGGAAATTCCCTCAGTTACCTCTCCACTTTTTCCCAACAGCAATTTAGGAAGGTCAGTTTAAGTTTACATAGTGTCCTCCTGACATCCTAGTGGGTGCGATGATTGAAATATGCGGGCATCAGCATCCGTGCATAGGCAGGACAGAGCATGCAGGTAGAGGATGGGTGTTTTATTGGATCAGCTGGCATCACTGGCAATACTAGACAAGCTTTCTGACATGCAAGCCCTTCCTTAGGTCTGAAATAGAAGCAGCAATTTGCGAAGCTAAATACAAGCTGAGAACAAATGCTCAGATGTTAATTAGATACGTATCAATTAGCCCTTTGTTTAAAGAAAAGATATTCGGTAGCTGTGGAGGAAAAAAAGGATGGTAGAGAGGGAGGAAAGTGAGAGACAGTGAAAGTTTAGAAAGTTAAAGAAAGCTACTTATCACCTAGGGGGGGAAGAGACAGCTAGTTCACAGCCTGGGGAACAAGAGCGGATCGTGGTGAGTAGGAGGAGAGTATAATCATGACAGTCACATCTACCGAGAGCGTGCGCCTCCATGTCAAGGGGCTCTACGAATTTCTCTGCTCAGCCTCTTCTGTAGCACAGACTTTTGGAGAATGATCTGAAAAAGAGCACTAAAATGCCAAAGATGTTTTGTGGGAAGTGTTCCCCTATTGGCAGCTAGAGTAATCTTTCAGTTACAGGTTGGCCATGAGAGACCATTCTGGAGCATACAGATTGCTTAGTTTTACTTATACAGGTACCATGAGGCCACTGGATTAATTTTATTGTATTTCTGGGATTGCAGGTGTGGGATTTAGAGAAATTCGGGAGGGAGAGTTACAAGGTGGGCCCCACTTTGGATGGGCAGAGGAAGATGAATTTTATGCAACACTTTGAGGGGACCATACACTGGTTTCAGGGATGCTTGTAAGAAGCTGTGCTCTTCCAGATGATGTCCATCCTTGTGAGGAAAGAGATAGCCAGGCTGGCTGGCTGGCAAGCAAGGAGTACCCACCTGGGATGCCCAGGTACTTGACTGAGAGTGGTCTATTGTAGGTTTGCAACAGCATGTATTATATATACTGCCGAAGAAATATCAAAAATAGCAGCTCTATTCAGTCAAACCAGTAAGAAACCAAATGTTTGGTCAATATTGTGCATACCGTTTCCTAGGAGTGACTCTGTTGATTGTGCTCACCCCACATGAGGTGCTTTTTCATTGTAAAAAGAAACCTTCACGTGGAGCCAGTGTTATTTTTAAGTGGCTTTCTCTTCAGGTAGCCTGAATTCTCTGTGAATTATAAAACTGGAGGGACAACTTTAGGAAACCTGGCCGCAGAATGAAATGCTGGATATCTGTGATGCATTTTATTTCATTGTACACACAAGTGGAATTCAAATCAGAACATTTTGTAAGGGAACGTGGAAGGGTTGTATACGATCAAACTGTGCACGCAGCCTGTGAGCAGTAAAAAACTAGGTACTTCTAGACTACTAAAATGTCCCCCAAGTCATAATTATAAATCAAGATGCATGTGTTCAAAAGATTGGTGTCTCCATAAAGTGCCCGAAATTCAATATTTTTAGCCTACTCTGTCTTCTGAAAGTGCCTGCATATTTTATATTCCCCGAGTGCTAAAAATTGTCTCTGTATTTTATGTATTGTTGTTTGTAGAGCTCTATTTGCAAACATAACTAACAGCTAGTACTGGAGATGATATACAGGCTGTATAGAATGCCTGAGGAAAACAAATCTGGAAGCATACAAACGCTGGAACCTTCCAACTATAAATTTCAAGGACACTATAAGAATTTTTAACCTCATGCTAATTCTGTTAAGAGTATACCATAGCTGTGTGGGATGCTTCCTTGTAGCTCACAGGAAGGAAAACTGCTCCAGACTGTTTATCAGGCATGTTTCCATGGTTGTTGTACCTATAGATGCAAAAAAAAAAAAAAAAACACCCACTTGCCATAGTCATTGAGGTGTGCAGTCAGTGAGGTGTAGTTCCTGTAGATGCTGTGTGTTATCCGCTGGAAATCATCTGCTGGCGAATGGTCCCTGGGGCAGACGTGGCACTCTGAAGCAAGGTGCACAGATGGAGGGCCCCGGACATCTGACTGCAACAGCTCGGAGCTGTCAGGGGGAAAGGGGCTCCCACACAATTCCCAGATGAGAGATCTGACATCGGTTCATTCATTCAACAGCAGTGCTGGGAGGTGCATTGGCCCAACCACAGCCTAAAAAATGATTTGGGAAGCACTCCTGGTGTCCTCCAAGGAGCCTCAAGTACCACGTAGCATGGCATGGAAGTCTCCATGAGGACTTGTCAGCATGGATGGCACCATGGTGTTGACACAGGAGTCCCTCTTTTGGCTCACAGCATGTGTCCTCTTGCTGCCGTCCTCAACGCAACCATTTTTTTATTATTGTGGAAGGATACAGATTAAATGGAGAAAAAAAAATTGCCTTCAGTTCAAGGTTGGCTACGTTAATGTGGTACCAAAAAATATCAAAGCTAAGCTTGAAATCGAGGACTCAGAGATAAGCAACACAGTCTGTTTTGATTCCGTTTCAAAATGCATTCTAATCAACAAACACTTTCAGGAGGAAAACAACTGCTTCCATCCAGTTTTCATTTCTGTACTGCACAGTTACTCTTCTGATGAGAGGAGGCTCGCTAACCATGCATGTGCACAGAAAACCAAAGATCTGTGGCTTTTACCCCCAGGTCACAAGCTGGTGTTACCCTTGGCCCGTCTATCTTGTGCAATGGGTATTTCTGTAATAAAGTGGCTTTTTGTTGGTTTTTAGGCTACACTAAGCTGCATGAGCAACTAGGAGATGTCAGCAATACCAATACTCATACCCAAATATGACAGATCTTTCTCTCAATGCATGGTTATGTCAAAGAAAAAACAGATATTCCATAGTGTAAATTACTTATATTTTCTCTGTATAACACTATTATTTACATTTACATAACATGTTTTTGGTACAGTTACATTCAAAGGGAATACATTTCAAAGCTCCTCCTTAACCAAACAAGACAGAAACAGTGGAGATGGACAGAATCTGAAAGAGCTTTGGATACGATTGCACATGGCAGATGATGAATTAGTCCCAGTGCTTGTTCTGACAGACTGAATGAAAATGTGACTAGCAGTGCAAAATCCGTCACAATTTAATGAGATCCTAAATGCTAAACATGCAAAATAACATTTTTTTTTCCTGAGATTAGGTTTCAAATATCTTATTTTCATTGCACAGATTATCACTGAGATGCAGCAACTTCTTTCAGCATTCAAAGAGCACCTGCATTGGCTCATACAAAAGATTAGCATGCAAAACGCTGAATAATTCAGAATGCCTTGAGTGGGTAGAAGGATGAGCACACTGGAAAAGAACCTGTTTTTCTGAAAGAAGTTTGTCTTTGCATTAAAAAAAACCTAACATGTTTAAGCACTTTTTTAATGAAACCATAGTTTTCAGATTGGGAACAGCCACCCTTTGTTGTGACCCACATCATGTGGCTGCCAAACTCAGCCCACAAGTATAAGAGAGACATAAAGCATTCAAGCAGCAACTCTTAAAAGTCAGGATTTTCAAATCCATATTTTTCAGCTCAAGATTTTTGCCTTTCAGTCAAAACAGGATTTTTGGCACATGGGTAATTGCTTTTTATTTAACACTGGAACAACATTTTTAAGACAAATACTTCTAACAAAACAATGTATTGATTTTTTTAAAAAGAATCACTTCTGATCCACAGGTAGTTTTGTTAGAAATGTTGAAATAGCCCTGATGAGAACTTCTCTTGGTTTTATTACAGAACAGAAACTGAAAAATGTGGTTGATCTATGAGCTTGAGATGATCAGCTGTATGTAAATTTTAAAAAAGCAATAGATAGTTTATTAACCAGTATTCTTCTGAGCTAATCAATCACTAGCAGTTCTAGTCCTTGAACTTGCTGTGGATAACCTGATATTTCTGTCTGATAGGAGTTTTGGTGATTCCTTCGAGATCCAAACCAGATTCTTGTTGTTGTAGAGTCCCATCAAACTCATTGTCTCTGAATTTAAGGCTGCCATTTGTGTCCATTATTTTGCTGAGCTATCATATACTACATTGCAGAGGTTACAATTTTATTTCATTGCATGATAAATAAACACAAAAATAATCTATAAATTGAGAGAACTGGTGGTGACCTTTCTTGGTCACAGGAAGCCATCCAAGTATAAAATGCAGCTGACAGATGAATTTCCAGAAGTCCATTCTAAACATGTGTCACATTTCTAATTTTCTTTGGGCTGACCAGATGATCAGTACGCTTTTGAGGCTGCCCCTAGGACAGAATGAAAGCAGTTACCTAACTAAAAGAAATCCTAGAAAAGCCGTCCCACAAGGGTCCTCAAGAGGTTACCTGCCACCCCTCACCCCAAAGCATTATGAAAAAATTAAATCTATCATCAGCAACCCACTCAGAATCTAAATACAAAGAAAAGGAGGAACGGCAGAATAAAAAAAAAAAAAAAAAAAAAAAAAAAAAAAGCTTATATAAGTCTCACGTGCATACACCGATGACAGTTTTGGGAATTCATTAATTGGTCTTCTGCTATCTAAGAACTTGTGTGCTCTGCAGTCCTTATTGCTCCAAGCAAAAGATTTTGTTGGGCATTTCCCCTCCAGTTTTCTTAAAGAAACTAACCCATAAGCTGTAATAAAAAGTTAACATCTGACATTGCTTTCCTAATACACTGGAAATTGCAACAATAAGCATGCCAGTATTTCATACACCTGAAAGAACATTCTCAACATCTCCATGTTTATCTAAGGCTGGCTTTTTTTTAAAGTTCCCATGGCTAGCATCATTCTGCTTCCACCGACAGCAGTGTTTTCAAGCTGACCCCAGTGAGATCAGCTCAGCAGTTCTGAAAACACTGTCCTCGTTTGAAATCAGTGCTGTGGGTTTCCAGTCCCAATTACTTTCATGCTTCTGCTGCTGGCTACTGTTCCTTGCATTTTCCCACCTGGTCGCAATCCCTTGGGCATTAATGGAAATTTCACTTTTCTTCACAGCTGAAATTTTTATCAAGCCTGAGCTGGTTCCCAACTATTGACCAAACTTCCTATAGTTTGTTTCTCAATCATTAATCATGTACAGCCTGTACTGCCTTGGTATTCTTCCAGTATGAAACATCATGAATAATGTATTCGGTACCTCTACGTTATTGAATAAGCCGGAGAGGAAAATGTTAGATAACAAATGTGGACAACATTTCTCTGGTATTTAATGAGTCCCAGCACCTCAAGGAAAACCATGGGATAAATATAACTATCCTAGAAACATTTCATAAGACAGATGCCTTCTGTTCTAAACACAACTCTGTTCGCTCCCCTCCCCCCTCTTTTTTTGTTGCAAGAACATGCTGCTGTTTTCCAAATTTACCCTCCTTTACTGTTTATTTCAGCAGAGAGGAGCGGTGCTCTGGGAAGTAACAGGATTGCCTGTCTCTGCTCAAAAGACCTTTTCCAAGATCTCTCTGCTGCTCTTAATTTCTTATAGTTCAGCCATAGCACAAAGACCTTAGTGGTGCTCAACAGAGACATCACTCATTCATTGCCAGAGCACGTGAGAAGTTTCCTCTGGTCTGTGTTACCCTGGAGATTAATATATAATGTGATTTTCTACTTTTATTGCAGAACAGTTACTTGGCATTTCCTGGTCCTTCAGTTACAGGTCTGCTAAGGCTGGCATTCTCACTAGGGCAGAGGTTTTGAGATGCTCTCTGCCACTGCTCCTTCAAAAAATTAACACGTTTACAAGTAGAGTGGAACAACAGAAAAAGAACAGCTGGAAAAAGCTGAAGGCAAGTGCTGTATTTGTGGAAAGCAAGCATTCCCAGATACTCTACACTGTCCTTTGAGTATAAAGTATACTGAACTAGTTCGCATGCCGAGTAACTGGAAAATTGCAGAGGGAGTCCAAGAGCTCCTCACTGAACACTGTCTCTGAAAATTCCTGGCATAGGCAATTATTTGAATCCCATACTTCACTAAATATGGGGGTGGGAATACTTTGAAGAATTTGTTGCACAAAAATATTCTTGCACCTGGATTTACAGATGGAACAAAGACACTAACCAGGAAGGTCATCAGGTAATGCTGATGAAAGAGGCAGAATTTATGGCCACTAGGAGGCCATAATACAGAAGATCCTGTTTTGTGTGTGCTTATGAATAGGAGGCAGCCTGAGGACTTGCACCAGCTGGGTCTAAACGGCACTATTCATTCCTATCTGATAGCACTTGGGAAAATGTAACCCCTGCATTCCTCTTTTGCCTTAAAAATCTCATCTGCAAGACTGAGCCTTCCAGTCCATGCCTTGTCATGCCATTTCTCCTCACCACCAAAGAAGGAACCAAGCAGCAAGTTTGCTGCTGGGGTGGGGACTGTGCCCACAATAGACCTGGTTCCTCTCTGCCCTGCTGCATCTTGCATTGTTACCTGCTTTAGAGCAAATGCTCCGTGTTACTTATATTTTATTCTCACTGTGCTGTGATATCAATTAATGAAGAATTTCATGAATTCCTATCAATTCATGCTGGCTACTGTCCCATTTTCTGCGGAGCTTTCTCTGAAGTAGAATAGCCTCACAGAGGTTGCAGTTAACTATGTATAACTTTGCTGAAATTGGGGCTGCTGGTTCACTGACCTAAACTTCACTTTCTGATGTTGTGGAAGATCTCAAATAGAATGCATTATAAATGCAAAATACAAGGGAGTAGGATGACAAGAGCCATTTCATATTTAAACCTTTGTATTTCAAGACCTGCCTGTTGACTTCCATTCTGCCCCAGATGCCTTTTTATAAGGATTAGTATAAAGGGACTATTACACCGGGAAAAGTGTTGTATGGTTTGGTGGTTTGGTTGGGGAAACAGATGCCCAGATCTTTCCATCTCTTTCAGCAATTCCAGCAATACATGGGTGAATCAGAGGACAAAATGAGTGTGTGTATCAGCTGATTGCAGGGTTGAATCCTTCAGTCAATGAAGAAAGGACTTCTGCTACTGCAAGCATGTTGTAGTCATTTGTGCAACCCATATGACATCAGTGATATGAATGATGAACACACATCTGGCATTATGAAACAGGGCTCTGATCTCTAAATTGATTTGACAGATGGCAGCTCCTCAGACACTGACGCTGTGGAAATGTGTGACAAGCTGAAGGCTTTGCCTGCTATTAGCCAGCCAAAAAAAAAATCCAAGTCTAACTGCATTAGAACAAATTGCTGAAATTAATGTGGTAGGAGTACTTCCAAATGTGTCTGCATGCATCACACATTCTGCTAACTGCTAGAACAAAAAATCATGGAGGCACAGCTTTCTGAAGGTTATTTTTCCCCCTTCCCTCAGTTTTTAATTCTCTTTCTAAATTCACTTCATTTACGGGAAAACACCCACCCAAAAACTCTGGATACCCTCAAAATATTTTAGATACACCCTTGCTTCAAATAGCAAACCAGTTCCATCCTGTCAACTCTTAGTACACTCAGCACATTTCCCTGTCCATCAACAGACACACAAACTGGCAATTCCTTCGTACTTCTTTGTCGTTTATTCCCACCCATGGAGCTTCACCGCTCCCCTTCTGCCACAGACACTTGGAAAAAATTATGCTTCAGTCTTCAAGCTGCACCTGCCTTTCCACATCTGTATCATCAATATTTATTACTCTCTTAATCAAGGTATGCTGACCAATGAATGTCATAACATGACATACTCCACAGTACATTTCACCAGTAAGGGTAAAATTATTTGCTGTCGTCGGTTTATATTTCTGTTTTATTGGTCTTTTAATTTGATTTTGATGGCTTAATTTTTCTTCTCAAACAATCCATTGAGTCAGAGCAGTTATATACAACGCAATAAATGTAGCTACAATCCATCACTCATTACCTCCTCGGTATAAAACCACAACTACAACCACAGCTGCATAATATTTGCAGTTTATAGAGTGTCATTTGGAGTAGTTAAGGAGAAAAATAGATCCGTCCCCATTAATAGTGACTCGGTCTGGACTGAAGAGTGTGGCTGTGGTGGTCAATCCAAGCCTTGGCTAGCTCTGCTGAAGTCAGCTGAATTACAGCACGGATGAACCTGTCCCGCTGTAAACAAGCACTCCCTTTAACAAAATGGTCTTTTTTATCACAGACATTTATGGCATATTAAATGGACTAATTATGATTCTTGTGTAGGAGACTGTGCAGTCCTGCAAGATCCTGAGTCTCTAGAGCTCCTTTGGTAGCAGTGGGACTTGCAAAATTTCCATTCCTCTGAGGTGGCCCTATGGCCCTTGCTCAGGCTAAGCTGTTCATGGGGCTACCCCAAAATCTGCCAGAGCCAGGATAAGGATCCCCCACACTGCACTTGGGTTTTGGAAGAAGCTCTGTGTAGTGGGTTAGGGCATATGAAACAGCCCCCCAGACACTTGGCCTGCAGCTTAGCCCTGGGACTGGGAGCAAGGATCACTCTCCTGCCATTGCTGACGGTAACAAAATATGCAATTAAGCAGCAGCCAGTAACTCTACTCTCCATTTGACCTTTTCTTGGCTAATGTAATCAAAAAGAGGACCTTCCAGCACCCCTGACTGATGCTCCTGGCCTCCTCTTCTAGTGGTGGGTAATTTTTTCCTCAGCTCAATAATTTAGTTCGATATTCCTCATTTTTTTTAATGTCTAGCACATCTTTTTCTTTTTTCTTTTTTTCTTTTTTTCTTTTTTTTTCCCTTCTCCTTCACTTAGGCATTACTTTTCCCTGAGATGACTTGCCAGATCTTTTGTTCATGTTGTGAATTTATCAGTGCAGTTACCGGACAACATTTATCTTCTGTGAACATTTTGCTTTAGTTTCTGACTCAGTGAGTTTGATTGGCCCATAGCTGACCACCTACGTGAATTTCTGTTGTCACTTTTTACTGTGAGACCCAGCAGGTGTTTCAGGCTTTGTTGACCATGTTGGGTCAATGGGCAAAGACTTCTAAGGAAGCGAAATCTTTGATACAGAGTCCTCATTAATCTCTCAAATCATTTAAAATTGGATCCTTTTACATATGGAACAGAAGGTATCAAATTTAAAGCTGATACCCTCAGAGACCCAGGGAGATTTCTAATGCCTCCAGTCTGTGCAGGTGGAGCTTATACAAGCTGAAACTTCCCGTCTAGCTGTAGCGAGGTGGGGGTTGGTCTGTTCTCCCACGTGCCTGGTGACAGGACGAGGGGGAATGGGCTTAAGTTGAGCCAGGGGAGTTTTAGGTTGGATGTTAGGAAGAACTTCTTTACCAAAAGGGTCGTTAGGCATTGGAACAGGCTGCCCAGGGAAGTGGTGGAGTCACCATCCCTGGAAGTCTTTAAAAGACATTTAGATGTAGAGCTTAGGGATATGGTTTAGTGGGGACTGTTAGTGTTAGGTCAGAGGTTGGACTTGATGATCTTGAGGTCTCTTCCAACCTAGAAATTCTGTGATTCTGTGATTCTGTGATCTAGTTTTCTCCTGGCAGAGGGGGAAACATACTGTGTAGCAGGTATGTTTGCCCTTGCCCAGTCAAAATACTTAGTTGAAAAATCTTCATTCACCATGATTGCCCTGCTTTCCATCTTGTCTCCATATCCATGAGTTTCTTCTAATTTTAATTCTGAATTCCATTCAAATTTTGCCCATTTGGCCCTCTTTTCTGGCCTTGTAGTTGTGGTGAATCCCAATACCACATAGTTCCAAGGAAGCCAGCTACAGAAATCTTAAGTTCACCTTGCAGAGAGTGAGAGACAAAAATTTAGGTCTTCAGTCTCCGTGACTCTTCCCATCAGTAGCTGGGTTCCTTGTTCCCTCCCCACACTGTTTCTGAGGGAGAACATGGGCTCTTCACTTCTTACTGACCCCATGGAAGCACCACAAAGGTGTTAGCTCATTTTTCCTGATTACCCAGGAGAGAGAATGGTAACTTGCTGGAGTCCACCACTATACAGCCTCCTTGACCGCAGAAAATTGTCTGAGCAACCCCTCTTTGTCCTGGTTCTCACTGGTTCTCTCTCCATTTCTCTTTAAAAAATTAAAAAAAAAAAAATATATCCCCAAATCCTTTGGGAATATTTCCAGGATCCATATGGGGAAAGGGAACTGAGAAACACAACTTATCAGCAAACAGTTAAATGGCTTGCCACCTGATTTCTGCTGATTGACAAAAAATGTGTTATAATGAAGGAGCACCACAACGTTTATTATGCAATATATTGGCTACAGTGGTGATTGAACTTTATTAAAATGCATCCAGTAATTCACCTCTTTGTCAGAAAAGAGAGCTTTTGCATTTATCAGGGAAGGTTATGAATGTAAAAGACAAAAACACTGTATGTTGCCTGGGAAATGTTTCACTATGTTTCTATATAATCCCATAAACCTAAATCATGAACTGTAAATCCACAATTTTAGGTAAAACATTCATCAGACAATATTTGCGTTTCCTTTATCAGCTCCTGTATGTACAAGATGGTGCCATCACAAAATGCTGAGAAGCCCTTTCACACTGAGAAGTAGATTTTGTTTACGAGCCAATTTTAGATTGCTAAATATTCCTTCAACATATTAAAAAATATATATAAATATTTTTCACCTGCAAATTATCTCTCGATATCTTTCAAAAATCTGCATGCAGTTACCAAAGCAACTAGAAACCACCTTAGCAGATTGGTACCAAATATTGCCCAGGGACAAGTGGTTTAACAGAAATGGTTCGACTCTATGCTGTGTGCCTCTGATGGGTATCAAAGTTTCCCTAGATATTCAGCTACAAAGATCTCCTAGGCCATCCTACCCAGCATCTGACATAGAGGGCTGCACCTTTGTGTTTCAGTTTCATGTTTCAACCCTCAGCTGTGTTGAGCATGCTTTTCAGCTTCGCATTTATAATATTTTGTTTAACAAGTAATTAATGTCAAACATAATAACTACCAGCTACAGATACATCATTATCATTCCTATTATATTTACTGTTATTATTGTGATCATTGCTTTAATCATCGATTGAGTACTTCCTAAATTTTATTGTGTGCTGCAAGAACAAGACATACTCTGCTATGATTTATATGCAATGTCATCTCAAGACAGATTTCTGCATTGCACATGTTGAAACATATCTTCAGAAATAAATGAGTTATCGCTGTGTTGAATGGTGAACTTGGTACCACATCACTGCTACTTTCCCAAGAGAATATTGGCCAAAAAAAAAAAAAAAATCATGAAGACGTTAAATCTATTTTATAAATGTATGGAATAAATTAAGATCCATGTTGCTGTTGTGCAAGAAGCTGAGAGCCTACCACCATACTTCAGAATAGAGGCAGATGAGGATGAAAGAAATAGAGGAATAAACACCGAGCCCTGCTTCTTTATGCTTTTTGTCTTGTGGAAAGGGGACAACACATGAGAGTAGACTGGATGTTGGTTCCTTGCTTCCCCTTCCATCATTTACTGCTGAGATGCCAAAGGTCTCTTAGATTGGTGCTAGGCTCCTGACTGAAGAAACTTCTGCAGTATGGAAGTGCAATTGGAAAATGCAATCTTTAAATTATCCAGAGAAAAAGCTTTTTTACTGACTGCATCTGCACTGGATTTTGTTTGTAAAGGAACATCAAGCACCACATTCAATGGTGGCTCTATCTCAAATCCACACCTTGTCTAGTCTGGAGACTGGTGAGAAAAAAACAAACATTGCAGACATCTACTTTTGCGGCAGTACATGTGTAACAGCTGTCCAGCATTATTACACACTTGGAGCAAAGCAAACCTCCATATTAATGGCTTAATGTATGCAGAGGCGAATTCTCAAAAGCTGAGCCAGAGTTATTCTGTCTGGTGAGGGTGGAAGATGGAATTAGTAGTATCAAGTGGGCTGGTCAGAGAGAAGGTGACTTTTTAATCCTGGGAATGATGAGAAGGCCTATGGTAACACTGTCCTATGGTAACACTGTCCTAGTCAGGGCTACCGACTGTGCTGGGAGAAAGTCCCTGCTGACATTTGGAGAAAGAAAAATATGAGCAGCAATGGAAATGAAAAAGCAGACACAGACTGAGGAGCAACAGTCTGTGACTCTATAACTTTAGGCTAGGAGGTGGGGAGAAAGATGTAATAGGAATCTGGGGAGAACAGATGGTGGCTAAAGCATTATTAGACATTTCTTCCAAATATCTGGAGTGTCTGTTTCTCCCCCACTTCCCACCCCCTAATAAATCAATTTAAATGCAAGACTAAAACACAAGGCATGCATCATTATAAACAGAAAATTCACAAATGCTTAAGGGATCATTCCACTTATCCAATTACAGCTGTAATTGAGTTTTAAAATCTACATCCACCCAAAATCTATGTTTGGTTAAAGTACAATATGCACTGTGTGGAAAAAAAAAATAATAATAATAATTACAATTACCTTTTGTGCAGACCTGGTTTGTAAATCTGCATCACGGACAGTGAACTTTGTAGACATTGGAGGAGGAGGGACATTTCCTGTAATAAGAATATACAAAATTACTGTTATTCAGTATCCACGATAGTATAACCACATATAGTATAACCACAAGCCATTCAGGAATACAGCTAAATATGCTTTAATATTATCAGCCAAACACTAGTTAATGAATATGAAAGAAGCCTATCTAGAAGCCAGCAGAATAAATTTGTCTGGGTTTATCTTAGTTTTCCTTCTATTTTTTGAACCTGCTACATTTTACAATACCACATGCTCTTGAAATCTTTCCACTGTATTTATTTCTTCACAATTTATTTGTTAGAGAGACAAGGGTATATGCCTGGATTATAGACTCTGCACAATAATTTTATGCCATTAAGTGTTTGATTAAACGTTTTGATAATAATGCAGTTCTAAATGCAAGTGCTGGGTAAAGCTTTGGTGGAGACTCACATTTGCTTTAGAAGAGACTTTGTGCTTAAGGACTAGAATTTATAATGCCTTAGTCATTTATCAGGAAAATCATAATTCACTAGCATATTTTTATTAATGAAGTCAGCAATGTGAGGAAAAGGACTGTAAAGGATGGTTGCTCAACTGTTTTCATGTGGAAAACGTAAGCCATTTAAAAACAAGCTTTCTTCCAACCCTTTCCCCCCTACCTGTCTGTATTTTCTACCCTGCAGTCACTGTGCAGGCTCTGCAGTCACTGTGCAGTAACTGTTCTATAGAGACCACAAATAAATAAAATTCATAAGAACCATTGCTGTAAAATGTAATTGTAAGCCTGGTTTCTTAAGGAAATTAATAATATCTGCTTATGCTCACTGTGGATGTGAGTCTCCACCCACTTCAGTAATTCAATAGCATTTGAACTTATTGAAGAGTCTCAGAAATTTTGATATATTCAAAGTCTTTCAAGTCAACAGGTGAGACTGGGCATCATTGCTTCTCTTTTTCATGGAATTCCTTGGGGGAAAGGAGTGGAAGGAAAGACATGTATAAAGACGTTCTTGCTCTGTTATGTGTCTTGTTATGGTATAACTGCTGGAGACAATGCGTTATGCTACTCAGCACAACAAATGGATGCATTCTTTTACCCATGGCTATATCATTCCCCAAGAATATGGAAACACTCTCTGAAAGTAAGGTGAGGATAGTGATATGATATCCTGAACTATCATTACCAAAGGGAATACTTTGGACAATAATGTTGCACAGATGAACCTTGCAATAACTTATATAATTAATTAACAAAAATATTATTATTTTTCAGTTGCAGGAAAAAGCTACTAACAAAATAACAAAAAATTAAAAAATAAAAAAATAAAAAGCTAATAAAGAATGAGCATTAAAACCTTCAGAGATTCAGCTGTAGTCAGGGATGTAGCACAAGTCCCAGGAGCTAACTGAAGGAAAAGAGCTTCCTCAAAATGTCAGTTGTCATGTCTCCTGTGTTTCCTGTAGATTTCTTTTTCATTTTATTTCTTTTTTTTTTTTTTTTTAATTCATTTTTTGTTTGGTTGGTTTATGTTTTGTTGCTTTGCTTTGTTTTTTGTTTTTCAGCCCAATGTGCAAAATGTTGCCTAAATCAACAATCATATGATAGTCCAGTACTGGCCCTCAAAGGTATTTGGAAGAACAAAGTCATTAAAAACAAAACAAAACAAAACAAAAGCATAATTACAAGTAAATTCAGCTCCAAAGAACTTGGATGTTTTCTCAATGCTTTTGAAGGACTGTACTCCAGATGATCCAAAATTTTATGAGAACAAGTCCTTCATAAGGTGTTGTGGAATCTTGTTCTTTAATTATATGATGCATTATCCAAACATTTGTGTGCCTGTGTTGAAAAACAGCTTGACAATATGCAATTCACTCACTAGGGATTCGTCCTGTGTGCTGTGGTTCCTCTGGAATGTATCCCTCATTTTCACTACCATTCCTTTGCCCATTTTTTGCATGGCCATCTGTTTTCTTTGTAGTTGAAATTTTCCTAGCGAAAAAAAAAATACTGTCATTAGAACTTCATTATGATATGAGAACTCTTGGGTAGTAGGCATCAGAGAAAATATTATATGTGCCACTTTAGAAAAAAATAGCTACAAAATACATCTGGGCCTTCCAAATATTCAGCTACTGCAAATCTCGTCCTATATAAATACTGCCTATGAAGTTCTGGATAGAAAGTATCCATCAGCTGCTTTACAAGCAAGAAGGAAAATAGAGTAAGCAATCTTCTCAGAGTGAAGACTCTGTTCCAGATCACAAGCTTTGTAGGAAATTAATTTTTATCCCTAATTCTGAATTACAGGATAGTCAGTGGCCCAATAAGGGAATACCAGTCAAGTCATCTACAGCAACTCATCATTTTTGACTGAGCCCACCCAACTGCAATAAGAAAGCATGCCAGCTCACATCTACACAGTTTGGCTCTCAGGTGATTTACCTGTACACCCCAGAGTTAATTTACTGTGCACATGAACATAGTCACAAAGAAGTTGATAGAACTTCTTTGGTTAAAGTTATGCATCTCTGAACTTGCATAGGTGACCTGCAGAGCTACACACTGAGAAAAGAGGGCATTTTTACTAAAAACTTATGCTAGGAAAAACGCTGCTATTCATTTGTTCTAACCACAGATTCCTCTCTGGGATGATCCCAGGTCCATCTTTGCCCAGCTTTCCCTACAAATCCAGGGACTTGTAGGGAAAGAGGGAAATATTCTCGGTTAGCAGTACTTGTGGAAGCTGTTGCATCAACTTATTTATGTGCAGTAAGAATCACTTTACAGGTCTGTAGAGCTTCAGATGAGTATTTCTGATGCACACGGAAGTCTGACTAGCCAGTTGTGACTACATGGTTACTTTTTTTAGGAGATAAACACGTCAAATACCACAAAGAAACCTGTCATGGTTGATAGGAGATAGCAATTGTTTAGGAGTACTACCTCCACAAGATGGTCTTCAGTCTATTTTATCTGATCCTTAGGTCTCAACAAATCCAGCATTGTAGCCAAGCCAAAATCAGTTACAAAAAAGTGTGGGAGGTACAGAAAAATAACCAGCCAAGTTAAAAATAAATGTTGTAGGAATCAAAACAATATATCTTTAGTCTCACTGTTTCTTCACTACTACCTCAACATAGCTTCCACAATCTGGACAGTCATTATTCTTTTTACTGCAGGTAGGTTCCCCCAAGAAAAAAAAAAAAAAAAAAAAAAAACACTAAGCCTTTGTGCAACTGTCAACACTGACTTGTCCCAGCTAATCCATAAAGCCTGGACTCAGCCCAGTGCTTAAGCACGTGCTTTACCTTTTGCTTCACTCTCAGGCTGTAAGCAACTTCTACAAAGCTGGAATGACAACTCATGATTCAAGTTAATGGGAAAATAGGAGCTTTACTGTACTAAGATTTTTTCATGAATATTTGCTCTAGACTAGATTCAAAGACATTGGGAAAAAGTAATGCTAAGCCCTCCTCTGGGTCTGTTTGTGTTGCCTGTAAGAGGCACTGTGCAGACCCTCCAGGGGCAGCATCAGCAAGGCAAGGCCCTGGAAAGGGCATGGACCTGGCCATAGCAGTCCCTGCAGCTGGGTAAATGCCTCCCTGAATGTACAATTGATTTTGTCATAACAGGGTTGACCCTTGCAAAGGGCTTGTGGCACAACCAGGTCAGAATCGAAGCAAAAAGGTTTTGTAGTGTTGTATTCATACCAAAACCGATATGCAAGTTGCACTTGCTTTTGACCTCCCATTCCCTGCTGATGTAGTTCTGCCCTATTTATGTAGCTGCACTTGGTAAAATGATCGATTAAGCATCATAAACTAAGAAGTCACATGGAAGCTTACTGGCATGGCATGGTAGGATTAGCATTGTTTCCTCAGGAGAAAACAGTACTGTTGTTTTTATTTTATTTCATGTCCAAAAATAGTGTATAAGTGGAAATCTGCCAACAGACCTTTACAAAATTTCCCCACAAGAGGCCGTTAATGAAGCTAGGTATTACCAAAATGAAAGGCAAGGTGTCGTAACGTTTTGTAAACTCATTAAGAGACAGGGAGATAAATGCCCTGCAAGCACAAGCTGTGCATGAATTTACACCGCTCCCTAGCAGCTTAGAAAAGTAACTCTGGTAACCTCACTGACATTGCTGTTACAGCTGCACTACTGATAATGTAATTATCAGTATTAATACTCACACCCATCAGCTCAGGATTTTTAACATTTTTCAACTCCGTGCAATGACGTACCAACACCTTGGTATTCAAGCACGCCTGGTAATCACTTGATTAAGTGTCAACACTCACCAGTGGGGCAGCTTACTTTATTTTATGTTTTGTTTAATTTTATTTTGTTTAGTTTTATTTTACTTTATTTTATTTATTTTGTTTTGTTATGTTTTGTTTTATTTTATTATTTTATTTGCCTGCCAATCTGCCGCGGAGCCCCGGGCCCCGCTGCTGGGCTCACAGTGACCTCCTGTGGACGTGCCGGCAAACGCCCGGGACCCAGAGGCAGGCAGCCTGCTGTTCACACCTTATTCAGCTTACCTTGCTTCACTTTCGTACGTGGATCCTGGGGGGAAAAAGAAAAATTTATTTAAAATGCTGGAAAATAAAACACGACCTACTAGAGAGCTCGTCTCAGAGCGTGCACTGTGCTCCAGCTACCACGGGAGCATCTCCCCTCCTTATTTCCAGGACTGTGCAATAGCCCCACAGGACAGCTTACAAAGAAACTGGAAATCAGGATCACAGACCTTAATATAGGTTTCAACAAAGAACTTCAAGACAGGAACAAAACGTCATTGGAAGTTAACGTGCTCCTGAAATGCCCTTGTTGTTAACATGAGTGGCAAAACTCTGTGCCACGGACTACTTTGGGACCGAGTTATAGGAGAAAGCAAGGTGAGAGTAGGGAGCATCTTAAGCTGGTCATGGTTAAGGGCATGATCAGTCTGCTTGCATTTCTGCTTACAGGTCTTTGCACTACACAAGGACTGTCATAAGCAGTAGATTTATATCTAATTTAAGGTACTTTTTAATGTATAGGCCAATTGTGAAGGTCCACTTACCTTTCTTTAGGCAGCAGCAGCGTACGACAACCACAATAATAATGACCAGAAGAATAAAACCAACAATTGAAAACACGACTGCAAGTGCAATAACCCATGTGCTTATGCTGTCTTCACTGTAACCATTTTCTGTTAAATTAAATGGATAAATATTGTTACATCAGAATGGATAAGTATTGTTTTATCAGTCTCAAAACATTGTTTTCAAAATATTTTACTTTTCTGTTAAAACCTATTAACTGCTTCTTGACTATTTAGCAAGGAGGCTATGTTTTCCAGATGATGGTCTCTCTATTTATGAGAGGTGGCCAAGCTCTCAAAATGTTTCCAAAATAAAATTTTTTATTGCAATGGTAACTTTTCTGACAGCCATTTCTTTCAGAAAAAAAATATTCCAACCAAGTATTCCAAAAATATTCCAACCAAAATTTTAGTTTGCAGATATGCTGAGTGTCCCATCATCCTTTGGAGGTCTTTTGGGCTGGGGATAGAAGTTAAGATTCAGTTTAGATATCTATACTGCAGATATTAAGCATCTTGCCTAGCTACTTTTGTCAGTGGAGAGAAAATAGGTATTTTGGGTTACCATTCACCTGGCCAAATGTATATGTGTCCCTCTGGTTAAGATGATCAGTTCTGAAGAAGCGTCCATTTTTCCCCACTGACCACAGTCACAGTCTTAGGTGCCTAGTACAGGTGGAGATTTCTAGCCTGTAGATTTGACTTTCTGATGAATCCCACAATGGAATTTCTCCCACTAATTTCAGCAGGTGTTTGATTTTGGGACATACTTTGTAGGTCATCTATTTGGTCTTCACTTAAAGATCAGTGAAGTCCAAGAACTGTAGCACAGTTCAGGATACTGCAGCTACTAGCCCATCTTCACTACTGGCAGTTTAACAACATTAAATTATTCTTTTGTCTTTGCTGTAATCTACAGTGCTAGATGAGGTGATTTCAAGATAATTCAACATCTTGGTGAACCTGGTTGCTATGAGCAGGTTTCCTAAGAGAGCTTCTGCATCACAGAACTTTGAAAATACCCCAAGTTTCTTACGCAGCTGGATGTATAAGGAAGGTGTCTGTTCTCACTGCCGCATCATCCTGCCCTTTGGTTTTGACCAGATATTTTAGAACTACATCTAATTTGTCTACCCTTTGAAAAGCAGCCCCCAAATCATTTTGACAGTTGTTTAGAGAAACCTTTCAATCCAAATTACAGGTGTGAAATGCATCCAAACTCGACAATACCCATTCTGTCACACGGGGCTCATGATTGTCACGTCCTCATTAGAAGTCCCAGTTAACAACTGCATGGTTACATTTAGCTGGCAGCCTCTGGGAAAGGTACCGCAGCCATGTAGATGTCTGGTAGCTGCACAGTGTCAGAGCTATTCCCCTGACGTATGACCCAGGGTACCCAATGCTTTACTTATGGTAAGGAATAAAGGAGCAAATCTATGAATTTGCCTGGTTTGCTTGAGGTTTGGAGGCTTCAGACTGCAAAGATACAGGAGCAGAGCCTCCTACAAAGCTTGAACCTTTGTTAGGAGTCTGAATTATCCAAAGCTCGGGTCATTATGATTAAGCAATTTGTTCCAGTCTTCTTTAATCATAATGCACAATCAGAATGTTTTGAATTTCTTCTGACAATTAGAGAAAACAAGCACTCACTAACCTGCAGACTAGTAGTTAAATCCATAGGCTGTAATCAGTTGTGATTACAGTTGATGAGAAACTTGTTCATTATATTTTCATCCAGAAGTACCAAAACAAATATATATATATTATCCTAATTCATTCCATAAAACATGCCATAGGGTTTCAAAATGGCTAAGATATGAAACACGTAGCTGTTTAAATATAGAGCTAAATTTAACCTCTGCAATGAAGGGAGGAGCAAAACACACCTACACAGGCCCATACGCCCAAGCTGGCTGCCAGACCAAGGTATTTTCCACCCTGTCAAGTTCATGCTACATGTCCAAAGAGGCTCTACAAAGCTGAAGTAAGGACAGGATACAACACAAACACTCCCAGCTCTTAAGCATAGCAGCTTCTCCCCAGTTTTGGAGGATCCAGAAAGAAACTGGGGCTGGGACCAGCAGGCATGAATACAGGAGCTGCCAGCTCAACGTGAAAGTAGGAATAAATCCACACCACATTACGTTAAGTGTTTGGTGTGTACAAAGCCACCTCCTCATTCCATAGGGCCCATTCTCAGCTGCTGTTCTGACACCTGGTTCCTCCTAAAGCTGTCTAAGAATTTACTTGGGCAAAGTATCTGCAGAAAAGGGAATTTTCCCAGGCACATGCTTGTGACCAAGGAGAAAGGAGAGACTGAAAAAAGATGGATATCACTTCTTGGACACTTTGGAGTTTTCTGGCTAAGATAAAAACAGAGGAAGATCTGTCTCTTTGTGGATTCCCTACATTCACCTTCTGCAGTACAAAGAACACATGCAGTCAACACCGAAGCCACAGAGAGCTTGGGACCAGCTAAAGGACTCTACTGAGGACCTCATTTGCCAATAATAGCTCTGTGAATACCTCTGCTGTGATAACTCCATAGAAGTTCCCAAATCTTTTAGTGGGGACTGTTAGCGTTAGGTCAGAGGTTGGACTTGATGATCTTGAGGTCTCTTCCAACCTAGAAATTCTGTGATTCTGTGATCTGGGGCCCAGCAAAACTCTGCTGTGAGTGAGGTACCTCTGGAGGAGGAGCAACTGAAACTAATAATACAACAGTTTTGGGGAAGGATTTCTTAAATTTTTAAAGCTAATCTTCATTCCTGACACCATCTAGCTGAGGTTGAGTCTGCATATGAAAAGTCAGACAAACCCTGAGATTTTACATGTGACATACATTAGAAATTTTCTTCTGCCATAAATGTCTTGTCTGTATTTCATTCTAACAATCTGAAGACTTCATATTCTCAACTGCTGACAAATTTTGAGTGTCTGATGCTGCAAAATTATTTTTCCAAAGAGCAATGAATTATGTCCTATACAATCACTAATTATACACTAATTGTGCTTCATGACATCTGTTTTTCTCCTCTTCTGATTTACAATGAGTAGCTATGGAAACTGAGGGTGGATACCTCAGTACTTCACAAACAAGTAGGCAGGGGAATTTATTAATTTCCTCAGGATAGTTCTATTTTGCTTAGTCAGTAATTAGGAGCAATCTGACTACAAAATAGTCATAGTAAGAATGGTGAAATGACCTTTTTCAACTGCATTACAAGGCAAGTACTTCTGAAAAGACTTTCTAATACTGATTCATCCATAAAATAAAAGGCACAGTTACTCAGCCTCCTCACTTGTTTGTATGTAAAAACTTCTAAAACATACCCCTCATCAATCCACTATGAGAATGTTTTTGTATGTGGCACATTCACCCATTGCAGTAAATGAATCAGTTCATCAAGAGAAGCTGTCAATTTGATTATACAAGTTCATGATGCTTACAACATCATAAAAAGAAATGTAGATTCTAGGCCCTACTCCTCACAGCAGGCAGCTGGGGTTGTATAGACTTGTTGCAAAAAAAAAAAAAAAAACAGCCCATACGTCCCATGCATTTCCCATACCACAGGCTAAGGCTAATTTAAAGGCTGTCACCACAGGGTGGACTATGTCACAGCATCAGTGGCAGTGTACTTATGCCCAGAAACCTCAGCTCCCTGCCATGTGATTAGTGCTTCAAGTTCAGTTTGTCTTGAGAGTCTTCTCCCTTACAGTTGAGACACTTGGCCAGTCCTAACAGATAAATTATGCTCCTAAGCACAATCTGATATTGTCTTCCTATATTTTCATAGGTTGTCAGTAAGGCCAAAGATTTGCGGTATTATGAAAGTATATATATATGTTGACAACATTAGTAACAATGCTTAGGGTTATCAAAGTCTTTCTAGCAGTTCTTGTTGTCTGCTCAACATTCATGCTTGGCTTAGACACTGAATGTCCTTAAATAAAAGGCAATAATAAGCAACCAATGCATTGCCCAAAGAATTCCATGTATATTGCTGTAGGACAATTTTTATTTTCCTCTAGGATGCGAAAAAGAACATGACAGATAAAGGAATGCAGGCACAATGGCTCTTTGGTCTAAGTGGACTTTGTGGCTCATTAGACTTGTACCAGTCCTTTCACAGAGGTGAAATTAACTGTACCTACGTATCAGTTTGTGACTATCAAGTCCTACTTCTATCACCTTTGCATATCTCACAGTGTTTAATTTGCAAATAAAATACTTTTCAAAACAATACAAAGTATAAAGGACAGTTCTGAGAAAATAGCATAGGCAAAGTACAACAAACATTCACTTACCTGGAGTAGAGTTGACAAAGAAAACAGTTATAGTTGCATTCTGAGGGCTAGGGAGTGCTTCTATATCAGCTAAACAAGTCAAAATCTCAGTGTCTGTTGGAGTCAAAGTCAGGACGCTCAAGGCATTCTGGAGGTCATTAGATCCTTGACTTTGCTGGGTAACATACCTCGACTTATCAATCAGAGAGTCATTTGTCATCCAAGTAATGTCTGGAGCTGGAGCCCATCCTAAGGCTTCACAAACAATTTCAAGTGTTTCATTCTCTTTAACTGTTAAGGTGCTATTTTTGATGAATAAAGATCCATTAACTGTGGGAGGGAAAAGATGTTTTTTTCCTTCAGAATAGTTATCTGCATTGTTTTCCTGCTGATAGTCTTAAATCTTACCTTGCTGCCCAAAATTAGCTATATCTTGAGATATGAATTTAAAAACAGTCATTATTAACACAGATATACCATATGCATGATATAAACATGCAGATATTGCAACTTCATAGATACGTTGTCCAGTGTGTCTACAGCACAAGTTTCAGCTTTCAGTATCTTTTCAATAAAAAGCAGAAAATTACACTTTTTAGGCATCCTTATATATTTACAGCTGAAGGACAGCATAATGAAATAACAATGTTTCTCTGTAAGTTTTAAGTATGCTCTTGGGTTTTCTTGGGAAAAGTTTACAGACAGACAATGAGATGTTCTCACTGCACTAAGCACCTCTGACAAATGGATAGCGTCTGATGGTTAGATTCCGCTTTACTGGCTGCACTCTGTCATTACTAAAGCTTCAGAGAGGAGGAAGAGGTCTCATACACAGGGACTTGATATGCAGAAGCTTTTGTTCCTTGGAAATGTTAGCTCGCAGCAGCAGTCATATGAAGAGCATTGCTTTGTGTCTCGAAGGATTTATTTCTACACACCATTAAATCAAACTCAAATAAGTGGGGTACGGACTGATCCCCAAGTTACAAAGCAGGAGGGAGATCTGTCCAAAAGACAGTGAAGGTTCATGCACAAAGACATGCCTGTGTAGAGGGAAGTAATCCATACTGTTTCTAGCCGAAAGATTGTTTTTGGCTGGTGGGCCTGCTAACGCCTCCAGGCACTTTAATGAAATCCAATAAAGAATAAGACATATAACAGTAAAAAAGGCAGGACAGTTCAAACCTTTATTAATGGCACTTTGAATGTGACTCTGAAACCTGCTTTGACAGTAAAATTAAGATAAAGAAGAAAGAAGACAAATGATGGTGAATGAGAGCACGTACTCCTTCACAGAGATAATCTGGGCAATCCGTCAGAGGATATCTTTAAGTGTGGTACAATAAAAGAGCTTTCTATTGGTAGCTATACATACCTTGAACAGAAAGAAAGGCAAAGCTGCTTTCACCAGTTTGCTGGGTGCTGCATTCAATTTTTCCAGAGTCATCTAGCTGTGTGTTGTGGATGATCAGCTCTGAGGTAAATTCATCATTATTGGTATAATTTTGAGATGTGAAGCGGTCTGATGTTTCAATAGGTCCTTGAGGATTAATGACAGTGAGGACAGGATTTGCCTTGAACAACCAAATCAGAATGACCCATCCTTTCATAACAGTGCAATTAAACCGGGCTTCTGAACCAGCAAGGACTGTTGCATTAGTAGGGCCATTTACAATAGAATAACAAAAGCCAAGACCTAGAACGAAGAAAAAAAAAAATATCACACAATCTGTAAATATATAAATACCAACAAAGACATCTGACTTAATTTTTACTTCCAGCAATTTAAAGCTAAAAAGCCAAGAGCCCTGGATGAAATAGCATTTTTAATTGGAGGTACTGGGGTATTGAGCACTTTGTTAGATATTGGAAAAGGCTGTTGACTCAACTGAGCTGGCACTTCCCCTCCAACAGCCAACAGTACATGATGCTTTCAGAAAAAGATTCTCATTTCATTTTCTATAATGCCCAGCACTCAATAGTTGAAGTCATTAATGGTGAATTGAAATTGTGACTTAGGAATGTTAACCACACAGCCATAAGCAGTGGTAAAATGCTATGTTGCTTTAATGGATCCCTAAAACAGTCATTATAAACCCTAGAAGTATAGGTTTACAAGGATTTTTCAAAAATTTAACCTGTAACCTTTTTAACAGAAATGGAGGGATCTTTCAGCTGTATCTTAGATTAAATGCTTTTCTTTAAAGATGTGTTTGACTTTTTGTCTCTTTTCCTATTCTGAAATCATCCGATTTTCTTTCTTCAGCAGTTCACTAAAGAGCAGAATTACCATTTTGCTGAAGGAAAAAAATTCCACTTTTAGATAAGAAAATATACGAGTTCTTTAGAAGCTAAATGAATAAAGGAGTGTGTAGCCAGTCCCTTCTCCATACCTCTTATTGCCACCGATTTTTTGCATCTTTACATGCTCTTTCCCCTATTTGCCTGCCTCCTTCCATATTTCTCTTGCATGCACCCTATACATCGTTTCCCACCATCCCAGGCTTTCTTCTAACCAGATCTGCTTGAATTCATGAGTTTTTCCTCCTTAAAAGGTACCATGATTTGTAGATACTATCTTTCAGAAATGAAAGCTTGTTTCTAATCAAGGCATTTTGTCTTCTTCTCCTTGTCAGCAGACCCAGGGCCTCTCATTGCCCTCAGAGTAATGAAGGCACAGCTGTTGCCCAGGCAAGTGGTGGATCCTGTGTGCATGAGAAGGCAGAAGCACTTGCTTCTACTAAGCAGAAAGTAAAGGATGAAGCCTCTTTCCAAAATGGCAGCTGTGACTTCAGTCCCTGAAATACCCATGGGAAGTGGGCAAATCTTTAAATATTTGTCAAGAAGATGACATCATATACCCAGAGGCACAAACCTTCAAAGATTAAGAGTGACCCAGATTACTCTTTGGTGTTTTAGGGACTGTGACTTGGAAGATCAGCATTGGGTGAAATTAGGAGCCTGCTTCTCTGGGTCTTTGTACTTTGTGACTCCCTTTGGGTTTTGGCTAGATTCTCCAGAACACGCTATGTCCAGGTGCAGTAGAGCAAAAACTGAGGTAGTATCAATGGCTTTCAAGGAGTCCAAATCCTGAATGTCTCCAAGATAGAGATTTCACGAGCTCCCTGCAGATTTACCAGTGAGACCTAACTCACCAGTAAGTTTTACATCACTTACTGGCAAACGTTCATCCCACAGAAGCACCAGGACTGCCAGCATTACTTCTAATGATTCAAGCTGTAGCTCTGCACTGTTACAGCAATTAGACGCTACAGTCCATAGCAGTGTAATTAAAACCCAGTGTCTGCAAATTGAGCCTGAGCCTAAGTGTTCAGCTATTTTCCAGGAGAAAGAGAGAGTGAAATGGCTGTTACTCCCTTGATAAGTCAGGGCAATGAAGTGGTTTTAAAGATTTCATTCAACCCGGGTTTAGTGCATTTTAGGTAGTTTAATTATTAATGGATTAATTCACAAATTACTGAAAAAGTCATTTTCTATTCGGTCATTAGCTGACAGAAGAAGGAGAGAATATGCTGTATTGTTTCACACAAAAGAGAGATTTAACGCTTGCATAAATGCTGCCAGAGCCCAGTCTCAGGTACAATGTTGCAAACAGAACCTTGGAGCATGCACCCAAGGCATATGGCCCATAATCTCATTGCTCCAATGTCAACATCATTTTCTAATTCCCAGCTCTCACTTAATCCTAGGGAGTTTATATCTACCCAGCTTTGTGCCAAGAATCGTTCTTTAATATAAATAGCTCCTCTCTTTCCTCCCACCCACCACATGTGTTTACAGACAAGAGTCTTTTCATTCTTTGTTTTCCAGGTTTATACAACCTAGCTCTCCCTGGCTCGTTGCTCGGTTGACTCCAAGTTCTCTCCTATTTACAAAAACCTTCACAAAAATTTTGCACATTCCTGGATTATGCTACCTCTGTCAAGCACCTCATTCTCCACAGTATATCTGTATGTGAGCAATAAAACATTACATAAAAAGCAAACTTCACTTCTACTGATAGTTAATAAAGCCAGATAAGATACGTTAAATGTTTGACTTAGATGGTTCTTTTTTTTCCAGTAACATTTACTCAAAGCTCTCTTCAGTCTTGTAAAGGTGAACTGAAATGTTATAAATCATGAAATAGCTTGAAGACTAACTTAGCAATCAAATCTATATGCATACATTCATACATTGCTTTATAAACAGTTAACCCAACAAAAAAAAAAAAAGCCATTTTGTCTCTCTTCTGTTTGTGACTCTGAATGTTAGTGATTGCCCATGTCTGTAGATGGCATCGTTTACAGAGCTACCAGTTCTCTAATGAAAGTGCACTAAGAACGTACACTCCAGTGAGCACATACATCACATAATACATCCCCTTTCCTTGATATTCAGCACCCAATTGCCACTATTTCTGTTCATAACTGATATTACTGGGTTTGAGACACTGTCCTAAGCTCAAATTCATCTCTGAATTATATATATTTTTTGGACTCATATTGTCACCAGCCTTTACAATACTGCTCCCTGTACATCCATGGTGCCTACAACAAGTTGATGTACTGAGCTTTTTGACTCTCACACTTTGTTTGAATTCTTCCCATTTGGTTGAAGTAGACATAAACAGCTACCATGATGATAGACTCAGCTGTCCACAAACATCCTTAGAATTAACACTAAAATGAATTTAGTTGCTCATGAAGCAGGAGCTGCAGTACTTATTCACACTGCCCCCCTTAATGCAAGCTGATATCTGTGCATTTGTATTTTATTTCTTAGCCTGTGTAAACACTTTTCTTTCTTAAGGAGTATAATGGTTTGCCATGGCTCTGAATAAATGACTTTCAGTACTCTGTTAGCTGTTAATTAATCATTTGCTATGAGATCGTGTCTGTGAGTTCCACTACAGTCTTGAAATTTGTCCCTAAACATGAACAGTCAGGGATCATCTGCTCTAAAAATGTGTGGCTCATACTGCTTTTGTCTTGTTCAGACTGTCAGGACAGTATAGCAGGTAGGTATGAGTTACTTCTTTTTTATCTAATATAATCATTTTTTATCAGTCCATAGGTATGGTGGGATCTACATTTTTTTCCATCAACCAGACCTGCTGGAACAACAGATGGCTTTCCAATGACTTCCCTGAGCTAGAGAACAGATCCATAAGCCTTGGATAGGGATCCTATGGGTCGCAAGAGGATCAAGGAATGGAAAGTAGCTCAACTTTGCCTTCATTTGGATCTCAGGAAAGCCCCAGCACAACCAAAATGGAGTTTTATGAGCCTTCTCCATCTGTTGCCAAAACTTTTTTTGTGATTATAACCTTGCCTCTTTATCTTTTTGCTTTAAATTTTTATCTTGCAATAGCATGCAAAGTCCCAAACCAATAGCAGGTTCCACTGTCCAACCCATATACAAACACCGATAAAGTAACTTCTATAAGGTCAAAGAGGACATTCATGACAGAAACGTGATCTAAACACAGTTACCAGTGCTTTAAACCAGTGCTCTAATGTCTTTTGCTGGGCTTTGCTTCCTGCACTAGGGAGAAAATTTCAGCACTGGTTTCATTTGCATACTGCTTAAAAAATATCTCGCAGATGGTTGCTTTCAGACAAATTAAGGACTCAGGCTAGATTGCCATTGCACTTTACAGGAATTATGTGTTCAGCTCTTAACAGCTGGTTTAACATCTGCTTTCCCACACGCAACCAGTAAAATATCCCACCCAGACAAATAACCATATTGATGTCTTTGCAGTAGGGAAGTTTCAGACGGTCCTCATGATACTGCATTACCCCTTGAATTTTGAAGCACAGAGCTCTGTTGGGACACCTTCTTTGAGGCACATCACTTACACCTAGAAAGGGGTCACCAATGGTGAAAGTTTAAGTGCCAAGTGTTTGTTGCTCAGTCCTTCCCAATAGCATGTTAAATGTACATCAGTGCCTGATAAACCGCTTATCCCTTCCTGTTGCATGTATTCATTGTTTTTTTTTTGTTGGTGGTGGTTTTTTTTTGATGTTAACAAGACTTTAGAATGCTTATATAGGATGTTTCTGTCAAGTAACACTGGTCTATTGGTACTCAGTGACACATTTTGCCACCCACACAAACCTTTCCACAGCCCCCAAGAGTGTCTTCCCAATCTCTTCTCTCAGTCACTACTTGACAGATGCCTAATGCAACTTCTCCCAGCCCTGCTGCTGGATTCCTCCTCCTCCTCCTCCTGCACTGTCTATGGTCTCCAATTGTGAGGGTCCCTGTGCTGGGAGCACCTCCAGTGTCCTGACAGCAAGCTGGGACCCTGCACTGCATGCCAACCCTGTGATCTGCAATGCTACTGATGCTGAAAAGCATGTGGTGCCAGCCAGAAGATGCTCAAACCAGCTGTGCCATGCAGCTATCTCTGCAGCCTAGCCGCACTGCACGGCCTTGTACCTCCTCAAATCATGAGAGCAGCAACACTTCTTCCAATAACTGCATTTCCTCTCCCCTTGATACACTTTTTCTCCCTGCTTTGGGGTGTGATCCCATGGCTGCACAGCGCAGTGTGGGCACTGCCCACTACCCCACTGTGGCAAAACAGAAGAAAATTGAGGCTTCCTTGCAATAATTACTCAATGTTCAAAATTACAAAATTTAGGGACTGCCTGAGCCAACAACTGCATCAGCACATATGGATACACCCTCCATGACAACTGTTTCACTTTTTTTCAGCCTATTTGTAATTTGGTATCACCCATATCCAGTGACCATGAGCTTCACTACTTGATGACATCCTGTGAGGAAAAGTATATACTTTTGTTTGCCTTAAATCTACTTTCTAGTCATTTTACTGCCTTCCATTAGTTCTTTTTTTTTATGAGAAATTGTGACCAGCCACTCCACTATTCACCTCCATATAATTATTTTAAAATATCTTTACTATTTCGTTTTTCAGGAGCAGAAAAATAATCCAGTCTAATGAATCCTCTTCTCATACCTTTGATAACCTCTGTCACACTTTATTTCTTTCTCAGACCTAGTATGTCCGCTTGGAAATGGAAGGGCTAACACAACTTCCAGTATTTGAGATAAAAGCTTTCTGTGGATTTTTCTAATGTCGTTGTATTTCTGTTGAAAACACTAAGTGGTGAAATTTTCTCTCTTTCAGCAATTTGCTCTTTCCAAAGATATCTATACTTTTCCTCCACTATACATCTTCAGTTAAGTGATGCTTTGTACTGAATATTTTCTGCTCCTTTATTACATACTCACTTGGCATTGTGACATTTTCTGACAAATCCCCATAGTCTCTTTTTGCACTTGACTGTCCCAAGTAATTTCGCACCACCTGCAAAGTCTGCCACCTCACAGTTCATACTCCTTTTCATGGGGTTGTTTAAGAGTTTGTTGAATATCACACATCCCAGTGCAACTCCGCTGGGAACACCACTCTGCTCAAAGAACTCACCATACATTGCTGCATTGTGTTTCCTTTCACCAGTTATACCATCCCTCTCATCCTTTCAGAGCCTCTTAAAACCCCAGCCAGACTACAAGAAACAAATCAGCCATGTCTCCATTACCCAACTACTCACTTTATATTCACATTTTCTTTAAAGCTCTGCCACCAGGATACCTTTTATCTGAATTCAGTATGAGACTCAGGCAAATGAAATGTAAATTGGAGGCCAAATAGGAAAATGATAATTTACACATACTTCTGGAAGCAAAATCAGCTGCTGATTTTTTTTTTTTTTGAGTTCTCTGCAGACGTCCCATCAAGACGTTCCATCCTGAATGGACAGGAGAAGGACAAGCTAAGGAGAGGGAGAAATAAGTGGGGACATCCCTGCTCATTGGAAGTGAGAGGGCAGCCTCGCCACTTCCCCCCCACCCCATCCACTGCTCAGTCCTGCATACTGAAGCCCACTGTAAGCCATTAAAACATTCAGACTTTAAATGCAAACTTATCCATTTAAAACACTTTGAATAATCCCCCTCTGGGACTTACTGTTTAATCTGATATTGCCGGTAACTGCCATTTACATAGCTTTAAAATTAGTTCACACTTTTAGTCCACGATGGCTCATTTCATGGGTTATGAACGTGTCCTACCTGTTAGTGACGCAGATAAGATGAAAAGAAGTAAAATGAATTTCTGGAACCCCTCCATTGGAGCATTCTCTCCTGGTCCCTAAGGCAGAAAGCCACCGGTGGTCATTCCATGTTTGAGAAGAAGCTGAAGGACAGAACTCATCAAGAAATTTGGAAATCAGCTGCTGCTTTGTGTCCTCTGACAAGATGTGACTTTATGTGACCTGTATAACAAAAAAGGGGAGAAGATTAAATGAGGCAGGGTTTGGAAGGAAAATGGTATCTTTTCTCGGAACAACTGTTTGAAAAGAAGTAGATGAGCTTTCAGCACACAGACCTTACTTCAGCATAGAAACCTCCCCCTCCAGGCCTCACATCCCTCAGGCCAGCAGTCCATCCTGGCTATTACAACGCTACTGCTTCAGGATTGACTGTGTCAGGGAAGCCCCGTCTGCATCATTAAAGTTAATCAGGAGCAGCTGGGGAAAATAATTCTCTTAGTTGCCTGCAATTTTGTGTGTCTGTGTGTGTGTGTGTCTGTGTGTGTGTGTGTGTGTGTCTGTGTGTGTGGTGGGTGCCCTGCCTGTGCCGTTGGTGGTGTCCTGGCAGGCTAATGAACCCTGTGCTCCATCACTTACTGTCACACAGAGCAACTGCACAGGGCCACAACATCCCCTGGGGCCGCAGAGGAGCAGACCTGTGTATGGAGGGGCTGTTGTCCCACCTGGGAAACAGGCATGAAGGAATGTCTTCTGTGCCAGGCAGTCTTTGGGGTGGGAAGTAGGAATACATCCCGATGCATCCCTACATCCCCAGAAATATTGTATTGCTTTTCCTATATGTTTTATTCCAAAACTAGGATTCAAAAACTATGCTCTTACTCCCCAAAATAAAGGACCATCAGCTTTCCACAGTGGACGGAGAGAGATAGGATACAGAGCTTGGGTGGGAGCCATCACCTTAATTCTGCATTATCTGTTTTTTCAGATTTTCTGATTCACTTCTTTGATACTACTCTCCTCCCCCTCAAAATATGTGGGAGGCACTTTGACTGTGCTACTTGTTTTACAAACTTCTCAGCTGGGAAATTCAAGCTTTCCATCGTGAAAGGGTTGCAGGCCAGAGGCTGCGGTTTTGTGGTCAGCCCGAACTTCTTGTCAGGAAAGTGGTTTTGATTTCAGAAGTGTTCTTTGTGGCAGTGCATAAATATTAGTATCACCACAGATATACTGAGTTTTCTGTCATAAGTGTACATTTTATCGCCTTCTTGCTTAAACCAAGACTGTGCCAAGGAACAAACCACAAGAGCTCTGTTCACTAATCTGTGCTTTGGACACGGGGGTCTGGCAGAGCTGAGTGTGGCAGCTGTGACGTGACCTGCTGGCAATTTGCTTTCTTTTTCCCTATTTTGCAAGCTTTCAGTTTGCCCCACAAATTTAAAAGGGCAGCGCTGTGAATTAATCAACGTTTTAAACTGAGCCTGTGTGCTGATGTCTTCATCTGTAGGTTGGGAAGGGGGTTAGTTTGCAGGTTGCTTTGGGTTTTCCGGAGGTATTTTGAAAGCCTGTGTGTTTCCTTGGCTACACGCTTACCTGCAGGGTTGCGTGTAGAGGAGCCTGGCACAGGCAGTTGAGGGGAGGGTCACATTGTGCAACTGGCAGGGGTTTCTCCTTTCTCTCTCACTGCCCTAGCCTCCCACACATACACACGCTAGCTGGTGGCATTTCAGTGTTAGTATTACCTGTGGTATTAACTGAAGCAGCCTGAGCAAAACACCATGAAACAAGTCCAAAAGACAGTGTCGTGTCCTTTTCTAGGAAGTTACCAACCCAGGTGACTCTCTGCAGGTCCAGAGAGCACCCTGGGAGCCAGCACATCCCTAAAGCTGGCAGCCATGGTTTGTAATCCCAATTATAAACTTAGTTGCACCAATATAAACTCAGCAGAGCAAATTGTTATGGAGGAAAACAAATGTGCTAGGACCTTGTGTACAATTCAGTCCAAGATCAGTAAATAACTTGGGGTGACATAAAATGACAAGGGAAAAAGAAGGCAATCCTAGCTTTCAGTTTTACCTTGTACATTTCAAAATGGACTTTCAAAGAAAAATTATCTCTTTGAAACAGAGTATTTTGCCTGATGGTAAATTAAATGTCTGGGGCTAGCCCCAGCCACTTTTTATCTCCGGCAGTGATCTTTTCCTGGTCCACAGGTGCACTGGCGTTTGGTGTTGCTGGCCTTGCCCTGACCTGAGCCTATCCCACACCCAGACCAGAGGAAGGGAAGAGTATCAGCCTGAAGACTTGGCCGCCGACATCCCACCACCAGCCCCACTGAGGCAGGAGCCGGGGACAGGGTTAAACTGTGTTTCCCAGCCACTCCCTCTGCCAAGGCAGCACAGTGCCTGTGGATCGCCTCTCCGGAACGCCAAGAGTTTTTCCACCCGCTTTCCCTTACAGACCGCCAGCATTTAAAGCCACGTTCCCAGCCCTGTGCAAGCCCTCACCTTTTTTTCCTGGAGGAATCCTTCCCCAGGCCCTGGCCTAGCCGCCGCCACCTCTGGCCGGGAGTGCCGACCTCTCCCTGGGCTTGGGCTTCGGTGTGACATTGTCCTTTCGGTAGATAAGGAAAGGGTTGTGTCTTCCCCCCCAGCCTCCTCCCACCCGCCCCAATATGCATATTGTGGTGTTAATATTTAACCGGTCCTGCAGGAGGAAGGGCGTCATGCTGATGGCAGGCTGGCAGCAGAAAGTTGCAGATCGTCCCGACCTGAAAAGCTGGATTGGCGACGACACCTGGTGTCTCAGGAGAGGGCTGCTGGGCTGCCTGGACAGCAGGGCCCAGTGACAGACACGGTGACATTTACTTATCATATTCTGTAGCCACGAGGGTGTGCACTGGTGCTGCGTGCCCTGGCTGGAGCTAGTCCGGCTGTCATAGCAGTGCTTGCAACGTGGCAGGGAGCAGAGGCATGGGGTCCCATCTGGTTGATGGGTCTGGGGACAGAGCTGGAGACAAGACCCATTACATGGGACCAAGGGGACTGGTCCCCAGCCTGCGGCATTGCTGGGGCAGGGAATGATGGCCCCAAGGGCTGAGATGGAGTCCTGGGTGGTGGGGGGACCCCAGGGAGCTGCTGTGGGAGTGTCGTCGGGGACCTGGAGAAATGGGCCCTTCCTGTGAAGTGCAAGTTTATAAACAGGTGGTGAGAAAAATGGACTGTTTTTCCATCTTCTAGTGGGGAAAATAAACAGTCCCCAAGTGATTTGGGTTTTCCTTTTTTATCTTCCCTGCCTTACAGTTTTTGTGGATTTTTTTACACTATGTCAAGAAAATGTTCGTTCGTGTATTTTTATTTGATTCTAAAATATTTTGATTTACTTTGCAGGGTTAAACCAAACCTTTTTCTGCTACATCCATAGTCATTTCTGTTCATCAAAGCTGCAGTGCTGCCTTGTGAGAGATGCTCTTGCAACTGCTGCAGCCTTCTTCTTCCTCTGAGATCTGAACTGCATCCTTCATGTTACACCATCGTTGGCCAGTAAGTTGAATGAATGTGACACATCAGGAGATACTGATACTTCCATCTGACGGGAAGCTTAAATCATAAAGAAGGGACATGATTTTCCTGAGCTCTATTTCCTACTAAGCACAGTAACAGTTCTAGCAAGTTGAAATTAATGCCATGCTGACTCTAAACAAAAAGGTTCACTTCAGCAAAGGGGAGGGCACCGAACATTCTATTTGGGGAATTTTGATCAATTTCCAAAATTAAATTTCAGAAAAAATCACCTTATTAGAAAAACTATCACCTTGACTTGTTAACAAACAAAGAACAAACCTACTGAGACTTTCTGAGCAACTATATGTTTTTTTTTCATTTTGCTTCTTTGCTTTTCCAAACATGCCTCTTTTATCAAGTCTAAAATATTGCACTCTTGTTCAACCAAAAGCCTTAATTTCATAACAGTTTTCTTGAGATACTTTCTATGAATACTGTGATTTCCATCCGAATAGAACTATAATAAGAAAAAGGAAAACGTCAAATAAACAGTTTCCATCTCTGGTTACCCAAGTGGGAAAAGTGCAGAAGGTTAAAATGGATTGACTGGATTTTCAGTTTGGATTAATAAAGATAACTCTTTGTAAAAAAACTTCAGAAAGAATAATTGCTGCTTTTAGAACTTGTACAAAACTATCATTTGGCACTACCAAGAAGAGATTGGCTGTCATCTTTGTATTTGATCTTCAGGCAGATTTAAGCTGCTGTTAGATCACCCTTTAACCTCCCCTCTGCCAGACTAAAGCCCTGTCCCCTCAGCATCTCCTCACCACTACTGTGCTCTCAGTTCCTGGCCACTTGATCTCCTGCTTCTGGACCCTCTCTAGGTTTTCCATGCCCTGCTTGAACTGAGGGACTCGAAGCCATACACTGATTTTCAGATGTGTCTAGTAAGGAGCATAATAGTTTCTATGAACTTTCTGGCAGCTCATCTCTGAATGTGACCTGGTACATGACTTGTCATATTTACAAACAGTAGGTGTTGGTGGCTTGGATTCACCCCTGTGTTCATTTCACTCAGTTCTCCATCAAGATTTCCACCCACTACCACGTATGTGCTACTACTGCAGCCTGTACCTCAAGGTTGTTGCACCTGATGGGCAGAGTTTTGTGCTTCTTCACCTTGGATGTCATGATGTGTCTCCTGGCCCAGTCCTCAAGTTTATCGAGGTTCCTCTGGACATCATGTTGCTGCATCTGTGCTATAACACTAGCTAATCACAGGCTGATCGGCTGTCCCACACTGCAATCTGTCATAGTCTGTAGATTAACCATATCCTTAAGCACCTCTGTGCATAATGATGCATATACCAGCCATCACGTTTTTTCATGAAACTAGGGTATTACCTCACACTGAAAGAGGTAGAAAATTGTCAATTAAGTGTTTTCAAAAGTTCAAATGGGATTGAGATCTACAAAGGGGTATCGATGCTTAGTTGTCACTACATTAGCTACATCCAGCATAGGGTCTTCCGCATCCCTACTGTATTGTGGGGATGTACTGTATTGTAGGCCTAAAAACTCTTTGATGTTTATGTTTCTCTGGGAGGGCAGCATGGCTGTGGATCCTGGAGAAACACTACTTTGTGCCTAAGTATTGGAGGGAATTTTCAAACATAGCATTCCCCCATCTCCTTTTTCTAAAGGGAGGGTTTCTGACTGATTGGACCTTGGAAAACAGCCACAAATGAGCAAACTGGTATTTGCAATGCTCTGGCCCATCTTTGACAGGAGGAGTTGAGCAGTGGTCCCCATTCTATTAATGCTTTATATGTTAGTAACTACCAGCTGACGTGCCTAAGCAGCTAAAGTTGGCCAGACCATGTTGGAGACATGTCCATGGAGCTTGGGCATGCATCTTTATCAGGGTCCATCATTCTTCTCAAAATAGGCAGACTGGTGGATGCAACACATATAAATCTGTATCTGTAGGCAGACTCTGAGTCAGTCTGGACTTACTATATGAGCTTTAGTACTCATGCCACTAGGGCCAACACAGGGGAGGTGAAGATATATTGGCAGCCATTCTGGAAGAGGTGGAGTATGGGGAGAGGGAGGAACTGCCCACAGGACCCTGAGCATTGCCAGATTTCTCCAAACAGGCTCAGCTGTCACAAGCTGGGGACAGCACTGATCTGGGAGGAAGTTTTTGCTTCCAAAGGCCCAGTTGTACCTCAGTGAGGCACTCTCCTGGAAGGCTGGGTGGTCTCAAGACTCACATTTCCCACCTCATGAAAAAATTACCTGATGACTATGGCACAACAGATCACCAGCATGCTCAGGGCAAGTGGTTTTTAGCTCAACATTCCAAGTTCACAGTTCTGCCGGGGCACCTCCATCTACGCAGAAGATAAGGCTTCATCTGTTCAGTACCTCACTGGTTTTCCTGTCCCTTCACACAGCCTGCTGGCCTCAGTTACTGGCATATCATTCCCACCCCCTCAATGTAGATAGGATTAGTTGAAGCCCACAGCAGGAATGGGGCGCTTTGTGGCCTAGAGCATCCACCACGTCTGGTTCTGGATCTGACCTGAGTGGGAGTCATCAGAAAAGCACCTGTCACCTCCACCCACGCACTGCCTGGCTTGGCCTCATCAGCTGAAATCCTCCTGGGTGCATCTGGTGCACAGTGACTGGGTTCAAATGTCCTTTGTTTTCCCTGGGGCTGCTTAGGCAACCAACACATGTATTAGTATTTTATTATTATTTTTCACTGCCCTTGTTAGTTCCTTCCTTACTTTGACTTTTCTAATGAACCATCCTATCATGATGAATGCAGCCATTGGCATTGGTTAGTAGGTGCGTGGGATAAGACATTACGCAGTATGGTAAAGGGTACAAATCCCCAGCCACCAAGAACAAGGTACACATACAAGATTACCCATACTCATGAGTGTTTGAAAGATCAAGTCCTAAGTTTGCCAGCCTGATGCAAATGGAAAATCATTTTGTGAATCATCAGCCTGTGTACCATGTAGATTCCTACCTCCCACTCCAGTTTCTTCTAGACACTTCTTTCCAATTCTCTCTTTTTCTTCTGCCTGTGAGTAGGAAGATTTTTGCCCATTTTTTTCCAACCCTTCCAAAGTCTTTTTTGTACACCATATCATTTCTGCTACAGTTACTCAAATGTGTAAGCTGCTGGAGCAACCCTCAGAAATTTTTTGTTCTGGGGTGTGTTAGCCTGGAACATATGTCTATACAGCCTGCTGTGCCAAGCCACGCTCTGAGTAAAATGGACTTTTTAAGAGTTGCCTAGTGAAGGCTTCTGTCATTGTTACTGTGGCCATAAGTGCAATTTTTTTTTTCCTCACAGGAGAATTGGACAAATTGTCATGACGGGAATTGAAAAGCAGTTAGACTGCTTTCATTTGTAAGTTAATTCTAATAAGCAGGAATACAGTGGGGGAAATCACCAGTCCCTGCACTTCCATGTTGTACATTAGCTTATTTAGCTGAGTCAAAGCAAGTATGATCAGGGAATGGGAGCACTGAAATAAGGAAGAGGCACTTACAACACTAAAGTTGATTTGACATCAGTGCTAGAAGCAGGAATAAAATTCTTAATTTTCCTGTGGAAATTGGCTTGAAAAGCGGTACGAACATTATAAAGATTTTGAGAAATAGCTGTATATTAAGAAATACGTGTTCTTTTCTCTAGTGAAGAATAGGAGAAGTGAAACCTTTAGAAAAGGCTGGCATAGGAGACAAGCTGACTTAGGGACTGAATTATCTGTCTCTTACCTTGATACCTACATGATCCTTCTCTCTAGTAGCTGATCGGGTCAAAGTGATGCTAAGACGTGGCTTTTCCAATTCTGCCACATTTTTGTTTCTTTCTCTATGCTCCTACTCATATTTTTTTCTATTGTTTGCTAAAATATTCTGCCCTCTGTAAAGCGTTTCTCATTCACAACAGTTTTCATTTGTGTTAGTTAGCTATAGCAGTCTAAGTGAGACATACAGATCCCACTCTCCTGCTCTCACAAGCTTTAGTTTTAAATATATTTTTTAATTCATCTGTTAATATATTGAAGACTAACAACAGCTTTAAGCTTTGTTTCTCTATTCTCCTTAATCAGAACACAGATGCACTGGAGGAAAATCTCGTATTTTAAATGAAATGTCAATTTGTAAAAGATGATTTTGTGAGTGAACAGAAGAGAATTACTGGACAGATAACTCAACTATCTGAAAGATAGGGCTGTTTCCTGTGACATCACCTTTGAATAGCTGACGTGCTACAAAATATGGCTGTGTGGGCACTTCCAGAGGAGCTACAATCCTTATGAATACCAGTAACACTACACAGCATGCAGGACACCCCTTAACTGCTGCTAGCCAGCTAAGACACAGGTGTCCATCCTAAACTATTTATCATGGATGTTCTTCTGTAATCACTAAAGATAGGAAACCACTACCAGCTGATACTTCTCCCATCCTGAAACAGGGTTCTAAGTCAGGTAAGATACAGAAGCATAGAATCATAGGATCATTAAGGTTGGAAAAGACCTCCAAGATCATCCGGTCCAACCATCCCTCTACCACCAATGTCACCCACGTCCCTAAGCACCACATCCAACCTTTCTTTGAACACCCTCAGGGGCAGTGATACCACCATCTCCTTGGCAATCTGTCCCAATGCCTGACTGCTCTTTCTGAGAAGAAATTTCCAACCTGAAATAAATCACACTTTGGTGAGATTTTCCTGATTATTTTGACTACAGAATAGTTTGAAAGACTGGATTGGACTGGCTATGCTCTTTTAGAATGCAAAGGTTAGGTGAGACCAATCCCACCAACAGAAGATGTTTCCCATTGATCTGAGGAAGTGGGTTGTTGCACCTTGTCCTACCTCCTTCTCCTTGTCTTATCTGCCTATGAAGGCAGGTCATCTTTGTCTTGACCTAAAGATTCATGAAATGATGCTACCATAATTCTAGGCCTCAGTAAGTCCTCATCACACTAATATAGCTCATCTGATTTTTTTTCAGTTAGTTTTTTTTTCTTCAGAGTTTATTATAAAGACATAACTCAATGAAGAGTTATTTGCTTTGGACCCTTAAGAAGGAGAGCTTTAAAAATAATCTTCTCCCAGATTTTCATGCACAGGAGGCCACACGATTGAATGCTTTATTTGAATTAATATTATTGCAGTTTTTATTTGACCTTAATAAGCCTGCACATCTGCAGTATTTTTTTCCAGTATTTTCCTGGACAGGATTCCTTCTGAAAATCAATCCTCGCTTCCCCTCTGGCAGGTATATTCCTCCTCTCCAGTACTGACATTGGTGATGAGTTGTAGCTGTTAAAATGAAAATGACATAATTTAGGAAACATATTGAAAATATTCAGCATGGAGTCCAGGCAACAATAAGTAAGTAAGAAAGAAAGTTTATCACAGAATGAAAGAAGATGCAGCTTTGGTGCTGTTAGGAGGAGTGTAAATCTGAGAAGGAAATTTTTAGTGCACTCTAATATATGAGTTACCCTAGCAACATTTTCTTCAGCTTCAGAAATGTTTTGTCTCTGGTCCAAACTGTTAGCTTAATTGCTTTGGTTATCATTCAGTTTATTCTAAGGAACTTTTCAATGCACGGTAGCATGCCAAGAAAATGTAAACATCGTTCTGTACACTCATTATAATCACTATTACATTCTTCGTTATTGCTTAGGGTCATGATTTTAGACTCCCTCCTGAGCTTTACATGCACAACAAGAGTCTTCAAGGAGTTTGGGTAAAGTGCATCTCTACCCAGAGCTCCCTTAAACCTAGTACTCTCAATACCTGTTGATAAGTCAGTGCAACTCCAGGCATCACATGAACAGTGCACAAGCCTCATCAGTGATATGCATTCATAAGCACTATGTCCAGGGCTACAAATTCCCCTGGACATTCCTGATAATACCAAGAAAACTACCATGGGGTATGAAATTATACCCTTTTTCTTTCTTTGCTGATATTTTTGCAAGGTTGCCGGTTATGAGAAACATTAATGCTCACTCTTCTGAAAATAGAATATTAATGAATATTCCCTAAGCGACCTACAGGCATGATCCAAGCTGACACTGCAAAGATGAGAGAGCAGATTATCACCATGAAAGTAGGCACTGTACAGGAGGAGCTCTGTCCTTTTTGCATTTTCATGAAATACATCCTTATGACTGACATCTTATTGCTCCTTTTGGGCATTCAGTTAAGATCACAGTGTATAAAAGGCAGCTTTGGTCTTGTGTTTCATTGTGGTTGTTGGTGGTGGTGGTTTTGTTTTTTAATTTGAAATATGTCTCCTATGTATTGTACTTGTGATACAGAGTCTGTGGTTGAAAGCTGCCTTTCACAGTAAGAAAACTTTAGTCCCTGGCAGAGGTTGTTTCAGATACTCAGCTTCTCTTTATGTTTGTGTTCACTGCTATATTTTGGCTTTCTCTTATATGGGAGAAGTAAAATTTATTTTGATATTTAGACATTACCTTTGTAACACTCATATGTAAAATAAGATTCCCCAGAAGCTTAGGGAATTGATGAGCATGGAAAGATCTCGAGAATATGGTAAAGATTTATGTTTTTAGGCTAAAGTTTCCAGTCCCTCTTCTCACCTATCCCATGCACTATTTTTTACAGCAAAGCTGGAGAATGCAGTACTGCTCAGATACATTGGTCTCCAGCAGCAACCCTTCTGCCCCTCAAGGTAAACATGCCAAGCATGCAGGACCTGGCATCAGCATGAGGGGTCAGGACCCCGAAATGGGCTGGGGGCCCAGGTGAGCCCAGCCTTGGTACCTTTGTACATCCTTACCCTGGGCACAGAGGTCTGCTCCTCCAAGTGCTGCTTCTTGGCTGCCTCCCTAGCAGGAGCAAGCTGCATGGCTCATGCACACCACAGCTCACTCCCACTCCTGCCTCCTGGTTCTGCTCCCTCTTTAATTCCCTTGTTGCACCTTTGCTAGCAGAAGCACGTGTAAAAGCTGCAGGTCTCTTTATGTACTGGAGTCAAACATTTACTTACAACCACTGTTCCAGCAATAACAATTAAATTAAACATGAAGGGAATATAGCTGCCTGGAAGATCTACAAGCTGGAGGTGTAAATCACACCACATAACTAATTTATGACATTCTGCGCCTACAGCTGTACGCTGACGTTTTTTAAGTGTAAGGGTGGCTGTGATTTCTAAGTGCTTTTGGCAATGGAAGAATAGGAAACTGACTGCATGTGCCTCTGTCCCTGCACCCAAAGCCATAAAGGAAGCAAGGCCAGGTTAGGTCAAGAGCCAAACACAAGGGATATCACGTAAGTAATTCTGCTGGAGAAATCCAAAGAGGGGACTTGGATTTTTTTATTTATTTTTTTTTTCCACAGAAATAATGAGCTTTCGATTTTGTGAAACATAAGGCAACAGCAAGGGCATTTCTGAAGAGAAATTGTCCAATTACATTTTTCAGTGAAAATGTACTTGAGTAAATTTTTTAAAAGGATAGCCTTAAACCACTGTATTATTAGACTTTGGAGAAAAAACAAACAAACAAACAAACAAAAAAAACCCTATATTTTCTCAGCCAGAGCATGTTCAAAATACAGATCTGTTTTTTTCAGGTTGGATCTCATATGTCCTGCATATCTCTGTCTTGTGACTGAGATGCTTTCCCTCTATGTAGTGTGATACTATCTGTAAATACTTTGGGAAATATATTGTTGGAATGAACTAAAGAAGTTACGGCCACCTACAAACAAACAAGCAAAATATGCCAGAAAGTTAAGCAAGGACAAAAAGATAAATCAAAAGATGCAGGTAGTGAGGAAGAACTTTTCTAGTTGCAATTCCTAGTTCATAACTGCTTGTGTTTGGCAGACAGTCCGACTAGCTTAAGTTATTTGACATTTCTCTTGTAAGTGATAGGGGGGCAGAGCTGTTCTTCCTGATCTGAAGGAGCATGCCAGTCAAGCACAGTCAAACACTGCTGTCTACTGTGACGAAGGCAACGCTGTTTCAGGTCTGTGTTGTTTCTGGACCTGGATCTTCAAAATGGCATAAACTGTGGTTAAAACTGTATTTTTATTATTATTATTTTTTCTACCCTTGTTGTGGGTTTAATAATCTCGTACTTGACATTCTTGTCATTTTGGAAAACAAACAAAAACAAAACAAACAAGCAAAAGCAACAAACAACAACAACAACAACAACAACAAAAACACTCTGTGTTTCAAATCACAGCCTGTTTATAAGATTCTGTTTTAAGCTGCCTTTGACTTAAAGGTGTACCATGTGCAGATTGTTAATGACAAGAGTGTCATGTGGCAGGACTGCATGTGCAATACTTGAGAAAGCATTCCCATTCTTGGTCACTTTGTTTTTCATGGGAATTACATACTTGCCTTAGGAAGAGAAACCAACAACTCTTATTTTAGGATGTGAAAAATAAGTGTTTTAGAGAAAAGAAGAAAATCAATTGTAATTGGAAAAAGAGCAAGCCTCCTGACTTGACTTCATCCCAAAATGTTAATATGTTCACGACTGAAAAAGAAGTGACCACACAAAACTGTGGTAACAAAATATTTTACTAAAATATTATACATTGAATATTTAGCTCAACATTCTCAGGTTCTATGCAAATAATGCAAACATTGTGTTTTATATAAACATTACACAGTATCTTGCACAAATCCGAGAAGAGCAACATCTCTGCCAGATCCATTATAGATGGTTAGCCCTTGTGTTCCACTCAGCTTTTATATAAGGCAAATGTTTGATTGCAAAAGTCTATCCTGTATTCTCAAAATATCTTGGAAGGGTGATACCTCTTCAGTAATGCTGAATCAGACAAGGTATGTGACCAAATCCTTCATGGACATTTTTGAAAATCCTAACCTAAATTAAGAACAGGTTAGTTGATGGGTTCACAGAATCACAGAATCACAGAATTTCTAGGTTGGAAGAGACCTCAAGATCATCGAGTCCAACCTCTGACCTAATGCTAACAATCCCCACTAAACCATATCCCTAAGCTCTACATCTAACCGTCTTTTAAAGACTTCCAGGGATGGTGACTCCACCACTTCCCTGGGCAGCCCGTTCCAATGCCTCACAACCCTTTCGGTAAAGAAGTTCTTCCTAACATCTAACCTAAAACTCCCCTGGCGCAACTTAAGCCCATTCCCCCTCGTCCTGTCACCAGGCATGTGGGAGAATAGACCAACCCCCACCTCACTACAGCCTCCTTTAAGGTATCTGTAGAGAGCAATAAGGTTGCCCCTGAGCCTCCTTAGGGTTAGGATTGTGAAAAGTATATTCATTTTTCTGTATTCAAAAACCAATCTTGCATTGGAAGAAATACATTATGCTGAAGTGCACTTAACCAGCTGTAAGACGCTATAAACTCTGTTGATTTCTACATGCCTTATTACTAAACGAGAAGCACTTAAGTAACTTTTCAGATAAACTTTCCAAAGCTATTCATAAAAAAATATGATTTAATGATCTACTGACCCAAGCAGCATAAAAATGTTAGGATAATGCACATAAGCTTCCAAGAATTTGTCTACGTTCTTTTATTAGCCTATAAAAAAAATAGAAAGATAAGTGTATGCACACTGCAGTATTTTGTTTACCATCCTAGTTACATTTCCAACCTTTTTCTGGCCATCTATCATAGGAAAATATATATATTTTGGCAAAAGGCCACTGAACAGTTTTGATTGTGTTAAAAGTTATGATATGTGGCTGAAGCAGCAAAAACTCATTTTATTTAGCTGATACATGAAAACTGACTATCTTTGTGGCTTTGTTTCAGTAAATAAATTTGCCTTACATGCAATCAGCTACTTCTCTTAAATCACCTTTTACAGCAGTATCTTATATTTTGAATAATTATTCATTTACTATGTTCTGATTTAAAGTAGCCTATTGAACTTTATGAGATTTATGGAATCACTATTGAGCTTTACAAAATCACTTTCTAATTTATGTGAGCATACAGAAAATCATAGGCTAAGGAAAATAATGTGCAGCAACCTAAAGCATTCACTTGGGAAGCTAATTTCTAAAAAGGAGAGGAACAAACTACCTGAATTTGTAACATTTCAGCCTGTATTCATTTGCTTCTTATTGGAGATTTAGTGTTGGTAGGCCAAATGTTTCAGTGAGGCAGGACATTAAATGCTTAACAGCATATATTCAGTGGGGACAAAATGTTTCAAATACAGCAATAAGTAGGCATCTTGCACAGGTTGCTAGAAATTTCAAGTATGCTCCTAGGAAGCAGCATCCAGAATGTGATAGTTTCTTAAAACAGGCCTGGGGACCTTATTTGTTACAGTACAGTACCTTATTAGTACAGTAGCTATGAATTTAGCCCAAAAATATAGGGTTAGCATCTACAAATGTGATTAACATAGACTAGAATCATCTTCCCTGATTCAGCTAAGCAGGAACACTTCTAACTAAATTTAAACCCGTAGTCTATAAGGCTAGCTGAACCTATCTGTCAAGGGTAACATTTCCGTGATGGTACAAGGCCACAAACAGCTAGGGTAAGCCATATTTTAATGCTGTTTAAGAACAGTCATCCTTCAGTAAACAACACAAAATGTCTCCAGAAAGGAGACTTTACCCGTGGCCACCAACTCAGCGAGACAAGACCAGCAGCGGCACTGTCCCAGGAGCCAGGTGCCACTATACTTCTTGGATTTCAACACCTAGTGGAGGTGAAAAAGTAAACTCATCTGTATGTAAACAAAGGGCTGTTCTGCCCACACACATTGATCGGACTGGTCCTGCCTTCTGGGGTAAGGCTGGTGCCAGGCACAGAGGTGGAAGTGAAGCACATGTCATGGTGTGTAAGGGGAGGAGAGACCCACAAGGGACTGAAGGATTATTTCTCTGAGTACCAGAAGAAGCCAGTGTGAGCACCAGGCTTCACTGTGCTGTCCCAGTTTACAGCCCTTCCTGCCCCACAGGAGTGGGAGCTAGGAGAGGCCAGAAAACTTTCCTTTATGATCAGTATTTTTCCATAAGTTAAAATAATAGAGTCACAGAATCACAGGTTTGGGCTGGAAAGGACCTTAAAGATCATCCAGTTCCACCCCCCTTCCATGGGCAGGGACGCCTCCCACCAGACCAGGTTGCCCAAAGCCCTGTCTACCCTGGCCTTGAACACCTCCAGGGATGAGGCATCCACAGCTTCTCTGGGCAGGTTGTGCCAGTGCCTCAAGACCCTCATAGCGAAGAATTTCCCCCTTATATCTAATCTAAATCTCCCCGCTTTTAGTTTAAAGCCATTGTCTCATCCTGTCACTGCACTCCCTGACACAGAGTCCCTCCCAAGCTGTCCTGTAGACCCCCTTTAGGTACTGGAAGGCTGCTGTAAGGCCTCCTCTTCTCCAGGCTGAACAACCCCAGCTCCCTCAGCCTGTCTTCACAGGAGAGGTGCTCCAGGCCTCTGATCATCCTCATGGCCCTCCACTGGACCCACTCCAACAGGCCCATGTCCTTGTGCTGGGGACCCCTAATCTGAATGCAGTAAATCAAGCAGTACAATTGGCAGCTTGCACCTTGGGTACAATGACAATAAGTGGCAAAAAGACTTTTCTGATGTTTACATGGAAAGAATAGAGATTTAAATGCTGTTGCCAGGCTTGTCCAGTCTGACCCTTTGCACATACTGAAGGCAGCAGCACAAGTAGATGTGCTACAGCAGAGCTTTGAGTCCAAGGCCAAATACACCTGCAAATTTGGTATGGGAGGCAGGGAGATGCCATTCAGCCTGGAGCTGGGCTCCTCACTCGCCAGCACAGAGTATGTGCTAGGGGAAGGCAAACACCTCCTTTGCCACCCACCCAACCACCTGGTTAGCCATGTCCCTGTAAACACCATATGCGTGGCTATTTTCTGAATGGGAAACTTAAAATAGAGATTATTCTTCTACACAAAAAAAAAAAAAAAGTCTTTCCTGTATTTTTTCATCATAATCTGTAGACTCAGGTAACTTTACATCAGAAGAAAATGAATAATATAATGTATATTCTATTCTCTACCTTATATTCTCTATATAAATATAATTCTCTTCTTAAATACTTTTCAGGATGGGACATATTTCTGCTGAAAAATATTTATCCTGTTCTTCAAGCACAAGCAAGTGAAAAAGGACAGCTGGACAACGGTCACTAACATGAATAAAAAGAACGGAAAAAATACAAATAAATAAAACTAAAGTAATAAAAGTATTCTATATTAGAATTTATGTATTTGAAAGAGTGTCATAGAAAACCTTGAAAGACCAGAATACCTACGCCACTCCTTGCTCTCTTCATCTCTGGATCTTCCTTGTGAGCCCCTCAAAAAAGACTCAGCAAGGCTCTCAGTTCTTGCTTCTTCACTCATCTTAAATACCGAGTTAGACACCTACCTTTATTTGCACAATCCTTGCCCTGACTGGAAGCATGGGTGGTGTTCACCTGCCCACCACGTTGCTCCCAAGAAGGCCAAATGTGGCCAGGAGCAGCCGCCAAGTGCACTTCCCATTTCTCCTGGCTTTCACCGTGAGGAAGCCACAAGGCTTGGGCTGGAAGGAGAGCCCAGCACTGCCCGGCTGGGCCAGGGTAATGTGGGGATTGGGACCATGGTGTGTTTTGTGGAGCACAGCCTCACTGCTCTGTAGGGAGGGTTCTGCTCTGCCAGCTCCTGGGCCATGTCTGCTTCCCCTCACCAGTCCTAATTCTGACCCCACCTGTCATTGCTATGGCCCACCATTGATCTCACAACCAAACTCACAACCATTATGATCTGGACTCTTGGTTGGGCCTGGCGGTTCTGCTCCCTCACATGTCTGTGTAGGGCTGGACCCTGCCAGCCATGGCAGGGATCTGCTCAGATCCCAGCTCGTTTCTCATAGGGAGCAGCCCCACTCTTGCTGCTCTCTGGAAAATATATTTCATGCACTCCCCAGGCATTAGATCTTTCTTTGCTGGTAAAACTGACCTTTTCTTTGTGTGGATCAAATGAAATAGTACTGAATAACTCATGAATTTATGAACTCCTGCCTCCCTGCCCAAATGTGTTTTCTGCTGCATCTGCTGTAAGGACTCAATTCCTTATCTATGAAACTTACAGACATCCTAGTGATTTCCTGAGTCTTTAGCTGGTAATAAAATAAGAAATGAGCTTCCTAGCCTGAATGTTTACTTGGCCATATTTTCCTACTAGGTCTTGTTTATAAAAGAAAAATCCTGCTGTCTTTTCCACCATACACACCCAGTTCCTCACAGGGAAAACATCTAACTCAGATGTATTATTTAGTTCACTTTAAGGAATCTAGTTTAGCCTTGATAAACCATTTACAGTAGCTTTCAATCAATCAAAGTGAGGCATAAATGTAAATGGCGTCTCCTGGGTCTATTGCAATAGAGAGACCTGGACAGTCTGCACAGACACTCCTCCTGGACACCTGGGAGAGTCCAGTGAAGGGTCACCAAAATGGTGAAGGGGCAGGAGCACCTTTCCTGTGAGGAGAGGCTGAGAGAGCTGGGGCTGTTCAGCCTGGAGAAGGGAAGGCTCAGGGGGATCTCATAAATGTCCATAAATACCTGAAGGGAGAGTGCAAAGAGGAGAGAGCCAGGCCCTTTTCAGTGGTGCCCAGCGCCAGGACAAGAGGCAGCGGGCACAAAGTGGAGCCCAGGAGGCTCCCTCTGAGCAGCAGGCAGCACTTCTGTGCTGTGCCGGTGAGGAGCCCTGGCACAGGCTGCCCAGAGAGCTGTGGGGGCTCCTCCTTGGAGTTACTCAAAACCCAAGTGGTCCTGGGCAACTGGCACTAGGTGGCCCTGTTTGAGCAGATGACTTTCAGAGGACCTTTTCAACCTCAACCGGTCTGTGATTCTGTGATATAGATCCGTCTCTACCATATGATCATTTCAAATGGGTGGCATACACAGGGAAACAAATGCACATTTCATGTCACCTGTTTCATGTGTAGTCTTGCATGTTCACAAGGTGGTCTGCAATACCTAGGGTTATTCCAGGAGTGCTGCATGGGAAAATTCTTCCATCTCTGAAAAAAAATAAATATGTATGTGTAGACTGAAGGAAGTATCCACGCCACTATGCAGTTTTGCCTTTGCAGAGCTCACTGCAAAGGCACAACTGCATAGCTGCGGTTCCCTATGCCAGGATGGGAATGCCCTGACAACAGCAATCACATTTTCTTAAATGCCTGCACAGACGAGTGCAAATGCAGTAATCTATCAAGGGAGACAGAGAAGGTAGTGCAATTTTTTTTCTCTGAATGAAGGAACCTTGATTATTAGTTTTTTTGAGGTTTTTGGTTTTTCTTTTCTTTTGTTTGTTTGTTTGTTTGTTTTCACCATAGATTTGTTCCCAGTCCTGTAGCAGCAAGATTTGGAGAGTTGATCCATGGAGAGGGTAGTTTTGTGTGCCTGCATCTCTTAGAAAAATAAAAATAAAAAATAATTGCTTATGTAGAGAAGGGATGGAAAGATACAGGAGTGAATAGAAGAGAAAGAGGTTACAGTGTTCTGAGGCAGAAATGGAGATTAAAATAATCGTGAAAATTGTCTTTAACATGATGGGTCTAGAATTAACTGGGAGTTTTGCTGGAGTCAAGACCAGCCCTGTAAATTCGGAGCATTTCAGCTTGTTAATTCAATCAGGGAATGTGCTAGAGCACTCCTCCGTGTTCTTCTGTCACTAAGTGATTCCAATAGCTCAGCTGTTCAGATGGTTTTACTTCATGGCACATCACAATTTTCTTAAAGCGAGAAACAGAGAATGTAATCTTTTCTGGAAAAAATGTCTGCTCTGAATGAAGCTCTTCCAGCTGAATGTTTAATTTGGCAAGGCACAGTCCTATGAATACATCCTCCAGTTTGATGAACAAAGTGCTCTCTGAAACATTATAGATCTGACTAGCAACATCAGTGGATAAAACATAGCCAGTTCCTGAACAAAACGGTGGGTAGGTCGTTCCTGGATATTCTTCTATGCTCACGTACCACTTACTCTCTCTCTTCCTTATGGGGTACTCGTGCAGTTTTAAAAAGCCTGTGAAGAATCCTGTGGTCCTATTTTTCCTTAGAAGCAGCTCGGTGAGGTAAAAAACATTGACAAATACATCTGTGTCGGTTTTCATCACAAAGCTGGACTGGTTACAAAACTTGTGAATCCACTCAACTCCCATCATGGTCTTCAAAGTCAGGTTGTAGTATGTGTCTATAAAGTCCTTTTGAATAATGTCTTTGTATTTTTGGCTTTCAGCAGCGATGTCAGCCTGCTGTGTGAGATTCACAGTGGTTCCCAAGAGGAAATACGTCACAAGGCGTTTGCTGGCCACCATTCTCTCCTTCCCCCAGGTTTGCCGGATGACCATCCTGGCATTGATGTGCTGGTATGAAGATGCCACAAGGAGGACAAGAAAAGGTGGGTTCTTCTGGCAATCTGTATCTGGGAGCTGCAAGAAGTTTCCTTGGAATCTTCCATAAATCTGTTTAGGTAGTAAGTAATTCTGTTTTTTTTCACAGAATATACAGAGTTCGGTCAAATTCATGTACGAAAACCAGAAGCTGACACAGCTAACCCCTACAAGGAAAACAAGAATCTTGAGTTTTCTGAAATACATCTGAAAGAAAGAAGAAGGAATGGCATATTAAAAAATATCCAGTTCCTTTCGGTGTTGTATACAAAACCCACTGCATAAAGATTTAAAGCCAGGTCATCTCTAATTAAAAGCTACCTTTTTCAGGGCACTCATCCACACACTTTTTCTCTGAGGATCATTCCTACAAGGCATTCTTCTGGCAATCAAATTCACACTCGTGCTTCTCTGAACCTCCCCCCAAGCCCGTATATCCTCAGAAACCCACACAAGAGGGCTCACTGACACCAGGCCACCCTGACCAACACTTCAGACCTGTCTCACAAGCTAGGCAGTGGGAAAGAGGCAGATATGTGCTCATGCCAGATGAGAGAGAGTAACAGTAACAGGTTTTTTTAAATACCATATTTATCCATTCGTAGGAAAAATGTCTGGGTGTTGAAGCCAGCAAGCCCTGTCCCATTAGCAGACCTAACCAGGCTCCTCCCATCTTCATCTTCTTCGCATCCTGTGGGGCTCTTGCACCAACCCAGAGACTGCTCCTGGTCTTGCAGGTGGAAGGGCCATGAGCTGTTTATTTGACATTGGGTCAGCTGCTTGGGAAAACAACAAACAAAACAGAACAAAACAAAAAACAGTGGGTCAGATTGCCGAGATTTTTCCCCTTTTGCAGAATTCAGGTGACTCAGTAGGGCATGCTGAGGGGAAGAGGGGGTAGTGTGTACGCCCCTATGCTTTTAGATGAAAGAGGTCCCATCAACAACAACACTAATTCGGTCATCCTTGTAACAGATCAATGTGCTACGTAACTGGTTACAAACCTAGTACAAATCGTAAGAGGAACAAAAACAATGGAAGTAAAGCAAAAAAGACCACAGTGCCAAAAAGGATTATATACCTCCATAAATTAACCTGTTGAGGAAAGTCTGATGCCTGAGCTCCGCAGTCCCTGACCCCACCAGCTCCTGTTTCAGAACACCAGGAATTCTCACTGGGGGGAAAAGTTTTCCCTTCCTATCCCCACCCCACCCCTCACCCCCTACCCCCACTCCCTAACAATGAATTTGATCTGGCCTTACATCCAAAAACACACAAAAAAAAAAGAGCTGACAAGCCTCAGAGATGCAGATTTCAGGGAAACTTGATCTCTGCCTTCTGATGAGGACAGTTCTGCCTTGACTCCCCCAAGCCACTCTAGTGCCCTCAAATTGCTCAAATCCAGACACAGCTTATTCCCTTTCCATGCAATGAACAGGTTTTGCATTACAGGCATAAATATATTTTAAAGTCCAGCCAGGTGTGCCTAAGACCAAGTCCAGCTCACCTTACCTGTAAGAATAGTCCCATTAATTTTGAAAGGTATCCACAAAAGCATGAAATGAGCGGAACTGGAGTCCTGGATCCTGATACACCTCCCATAGTGAAATGCATTTCTGTAATGATTCACTAATCATTTTTGAAAATGCAAACAAATTTCACATCTCTTCTACAACTTGTATTGAAAATGTTGTCTTTAAATTGAATATTCCTCAAATCTGTTGTTGTGGGTTTTTTTCATGTATATATAGCTTACTTGGGACTAAATCAAAAGTTGTTTTAACTAAATGTACATGTAAAATTGTGTGAGATTGTAGATAGAAGGAAATGCATATATATGCATATATATGTTTGTATATATGTATATATACATATGCATGTGTGTGTATATGTGTATATATATATACATTATATGTATATATAATGATGTTCTGAGAAAGCCAACAGAACTGCAGAAGGGGTCTACTCCTGTCAGCACCTCTCATGAGGCTGTTCAAGGGTCTGCCATTGCTCTGTAGCAGGACTTTCAGGACATATGCAAACAGAAGCCCTTCAGATAAGCCCTTCCTTTAGTGGAAGCCCATTAAAACGTCTTCATAAATACTCAAGAGCAAGCAACCATAACACACCATGCTCACTTTACCTGATCTCAGCAGAATCAGACAGATGATGGCTTGACTGCAGCTACCTCTCACATCTCTTCTGGGTTTGGTCACTGGTAACACATCTGCAAAAAAAAAAAAAAAAAAGCAAAAAGCTCCTGGGGTGGGTGACTGGCAGAGCAGTCCCCAGCACACATCCTGGCAGGTATCCTGGCAAGTATCCATCCTCCTTTTCAGTCTGCAGATGAAGAAGCATGCTGTCCATAGATGTGTGGGCTATGCAAATGCTTGCATATTTATGTTGATTTTAAAAGGTAGTTGTAAACTTTGAAAGTCAGACGTAATGCAAACATGCAGTATTAGCAGGTCCCTGCCTACTGCCAGTGAGGCACTGGCCTCTGATAAGAAATGTTGACTTCCTGGAGCAAAGTCTCTTCTGACAGCTGGAAATGCTGGCTTTTGTCATAGGTTTAATCATCAAAACAAATACAGACTTATCAACTAGGAACTATTTTATTTTTTTTCAAATGAAATTTCTGCATCGTCCCTCAGACGTATGAGCAGCACATCAGGCATTCACAGTCTGGGGGCTCGCCTTTCGCTGCCTCCCCACCCGTCTGCATCCCATGCTGAGCCCTGGTCTGGGCACTCACCCTGGCTGCAGCAACGTGCCACTGCCCCCAGCCCTGCAGACCCCCACAAGTCCCACACCGGGTACTTCTTCTCTCTTTCCCTCTTGCAGAGGTAGGAAGATTCAAGGGACCATGTAAAATGAGTTATCAGGGAATTAAATCCTGCTGGCACTGGCTCCTGAGCCCCCAGCTCGCCCTCATCCTACCTGTAAACAGCAGGGTTAGCTTAATCGGTGAAGCAGATGCTGTGTCTCCCTCATTTCCTGGGAAAAATGCTATTATATGAAGGATGGGTGGAGAACAATGGCTTCTGTCATGTTTAAACAGCACAATATGGCCACGAGTGCATTTAGCAGTCATCCAGCCTAAAGCTCATTGTTCTACAGCATGGGTTAGGTATGACAAGACACGTAGTTGCTAAATTAAATTTGACTTCCGCTGTATTTCTTCTCCTTTGTCTGCATCTGACAAATAATACAGCCTGTGATTCAAGATTTCCAGCCTGTGAGCAGCTATCGTTATGGAAGACTCCTGGAAATGTTAGTTTGAAGTGAACAATAAGTCTACAGAAGATGGTCTAGAAAACAATGGAGACTTATTAGCATTCAGTCTCTTTTCCATAGGTTATTTTGAAGAGCACCCTAGCATCAAAATAAATCTTTTAGGCTTCATAGAAAATCCTTTTGCATTAAGGTCTATTTGAGGTTTCTCTCTGATCTGAGTCAGAAATTGCAGTTTGTAATTATCTCAAGGCTTTTTCCATCTCCTATTGTTGCAACTGCAAAATATTTTTATGTAGCGTGTTGCTAAAAAATTACCTGCTTTGTGTCCTAGAGAGGGGTTTGTTCACCCATCCTGGCAGGGTGTGTTACATCTCTGGGTGGATCCAGCCAGTTTTGTGCTAAAGCCTGGGACCAGAGCTACGGCAGCCTGCAACTGGGCACTGTCCTGGCACACACCTAAAACAAGCAAAGGAAGGAAAGGAGAAGGTAGCACGGGTCTGCGATCCCAGGCCGCTGAGCTGCCGCCCTCTGCCTTGCATGCAGATGAACTCATTAGGTATTGGGGGAATTTGCAGCTGGGCTCGGGAAGGTCCCCAGGGGCCTGAAGTGGCAGCTCTTTGCTGGAGAACCAGGAGCCACTTCCAGCCTGAGCCTCAGAGTGATCTGGAAAGCAGCAAAACAGCAACTTGGAGCTCACTGGCACTCACCAAGATAAAATCTCCCTGAATTTCATTTCTCTCAGCAGAGAAGGAGAAAGGGGAAGATGCATCTTTGCTGTCCCAGGAGGTTTCCCAAGAGTGATGGAAGTTTGCCATGCTGAGCAAATTTGCTAGGGTGTCTGCTACAACACTGACCCTTAATAAATTCCTTCATATTGTGCCATGAATGGGCCACGTTAACTCATTTGACTGAGCCTAGTTATTCCATCAAAATTAATCCGTCACCCCCTTTAGGTCTGTTAATGAGTATAATTATCTAAACAGCACCAGGAGATCAGGGCTATGTGCCATATGGGTCAGGGAAAGCAATCCGGCCAGCGGCAGAGAAGGTAAGTAGGTCTAGAGTCCCCATGAGAAAAAGATTCAAAATACCAATTTAAAGAACAAAAGTTGCTAAATTTTTCTGGGGCAAAGCTGCTGCTCTCATACTACTGAGTGCAGTGGGTGATCACTGTTGGCTTTGCATTGAGGTTGCAGGCTGTGGCCATGAAGGACACAAAGCACAAGACAACCCAAGCCCTTTTGACCATCAGCAGGAGTCACCACCTTGCACAAGAGAGAAGCACGCGGCTGCTGCAAGGCAGACCCGTGAAAAAAAAAAGCCTGGCTGTCATTGAAACATGAAAATGGGAGTAAGAACCTCAGGCACAGCTAACACCAGCAGAGGAATGCCAATTTGCCTTTCCTAATAAGCAAAAGTAGCGTGTGTCCTGGTGTAAGCACTACTAATACCTGCTAACTTTTGATTTTTGCTGGAACAAAGCCCTTAAATTGCTTTCTCAGAAGCTCAGCAGGACACAGAGAGGGATTAAATGCGCATAGATAATTAGAAAATGTCAAGTACAGCAGGAAACATTTATTTTTTTCCTAAACACAAGCATTTCAGAAGAGCGGGGGCCAGCTCTAAGCTCCCAAAGTTGAGGTCCCTGGCAAGGCAGTGGGCTCAGCAGTGGCTGGACCAACATTTCAAGGGGAGGAAAAATTCCTTTGATGGGCAGCTGGGTTCCCTCATTAGGCCAAGCTCAGAAGCTAGGGCCAGCCAATCCATCTGACCCATATCCGAAATAAAGCAATGCCTGGGGACGCACAACTCTGCCTTGCCTCCTTGAAGCACGGGCTGACCCCTGCTCAAGAAAGTCCTTGGTGCCCACATCCCACGGGGCCACCACCCATGGTGGCTGATCCAGGCCATGGTGCCACCTCCAACTCAAGGCAGGTAGCAGCTGAGGCACTGTGGCTAAATGTCTCCTCTGTGATGCTTTAAAACATCTCTTTTCACTTCAGAAGGAACTACGCATGGCAACATACATTAACATCCTCACCCACACTGAAAGTCAAGATTGGCTGGCAAGGAGGATAGAAAACCAAAAAGGGTAAAGGACAGGGGAAAAACATATTTTGGCCTTTCTGTCAGATCACAGGAAGCCTTTTTCTCCCTGCTACTTGTCACCAACCTTCAATATCAGAATTTTCTCCCCTCGTCAGTCCATCAGCAAATCTATGCAAGATGTTGTTCTTGTGCTTCATACAAGACAGTTTCTGTCACTGAAGCACGGAGTTGCTAGGCATTTTATTTACAGCCAAATCCTGATGTTGTTTGTTTGTTTGTTTGTTTTGGTTTTGGTTTTCTCTTTGTTTTCACAAATAATATTATTTTATTCCACCAGTAGTGCCCATAATGGGATTGCCACCAAGATAGAAGCCACGTGAACAAGACTTGTGGACTCTGGTCCCTCACAAGGAATGCTTTTCCTAGTATTTTTAAATGGAAAAACGTTTAAAGAAGACATTGGCTCTTCCATGTGGAGCAGGTGGCACTGAAGGTTAAATAGCCTGAGAGGAAATTGGAAGGAGAGAGCCAGGCAGCCAAAAACCCTTTCTGTGCTGCAGGATCACATGTCAACCCAGGGTGCTTGTGGCACCAGTCCTACAGAGAGTTAGAGACATCCCTAACCTTGCCTATCCAAAGAGTCCTCCTGTGCTGCAAGTGAGCAGCTACATGACGGATGGAGAAGGAGCGTTATTGTCACCAATCTGCAAATCCTACTGTGTTGCCTGGCTTGTTCTCCGTCATCATGCTGCTAATGCACATTTGGCCTATTGACCCTGTAATTGTACCAGCAAACTGAATTGCCTTCGTAGAAGATTTCACTTGTTTTATTTACCACTTTGGATCTTATGAGGAATAGAAAACATTTTTTTCTTTAAAAAATGAAGAATAGAAACAAGTCCAGCTATGAAAAATTAAGTAGTTCTAGGGTAAAAACAAACAAACAAACAAACAAACAAACAAAAAAAAAAAACAGATTTGAGAGATGTGTTAAATTCTAAAATAATACTCATCCCAAGGAAATTCTATGCATATAGGATCTGCATTCAGATATATGCATACAATGTAATTTTTAAGCATCATGATCAACACAGCCTAAACACTGATACAGTTGTAATATGTAGAAAAAGTTTTTTCTAATAATAAAAGAAAGAACATGACCAAAAAAAAAAAAAAAAAAAAGAGAGAAAGAGACTTATAATTATAAAACTTTTTAAAATTTGGTAATGGAGGAAAGGCCTCCGAAGGTTTCACCTGCTTGCCCTCGATCTCCTAAGGCTGTGCTATAGCACAGACAGTTTTAGAATAGCTGCCTGACCTGCTGCAGCTCCTTCTCTCTTCTTACCTCTTCAGAGAGCAGTTTATGCCAATTCCTTCTCTGAATGATGTTTCCCATAGTACCCAAGGTAATATACTAGAGGTGAACTACAGTGCCAGTAGGCAAAGGAGCGAGCACAGCCTTAGCATGGCAACTCTCTCAGGTGCATCATCCAGGCCCACAAACATTTTGCCACATAACATCCACATGCAAGAGAGGCACAAGGAGAGAACAAAGGTTCATGACTTCCATCCACCAGACACAGTCTTCCCAGTTCAGACACAGCAGCACCACCTGCGGAGATTTCCATTCCTAAAATGGTCCAGGCCAGAGGTGTACACCTCAGTACCCACGTGGCCAATGCCTACAGGAGAGCAAAGACTGGGAGCATGTTTTCACAGAGCTTTGGACCTTCTGCACCAGAGACTGCATCTTTCTCCTTATTAAAAAATTCACCATGCAGCCATGACCATGTGCTCATAATGCTCATTTGGAAAAGTCAAAAGGCATCCTCAGACCAAAACACAGCATTGCTCTCAAAACCAGCAAAAAGTTTGGCAGGAGGTGGAGCCGCTCCCATAACACCACAGGAAAGAAATTCTGCATCTGAAGAGTCAAAAAGAAATGCACTTCCAGGGAACTTAGCCAAGCAGGAAAACTAACTTCTATTTTAAAATATCATTTTGCTTTTCCAAGCTTCCTACAAAATCCTCTTGATGACATCCTGGCTCTGAAAAAAAGCCCACCAAAATACCCATTTGTTTAGTTAATGGGGCCAGAGTCCTTTCTCAGGAGGCAGGGGGACAGCAGGGCAGCAGAGGCTGTGACAGGAGATCCCTGCGCAAAGCTCAGGCTGTCAGAGCAGAGGCAGCCACTGCAGCCCAGCACCCGGAGCTGTCACTTTTTCTCATTTTTAGGAGCATATTGGGATGGTTTTACTGAATACGGGCGATCAATAGAGAGCTGGCGGGCAAACAGCAGAGAGGCGTCCTGCCTCGCAGGTGGAGAAGATGGTGGTGCCTCTGGGCACAGCCTCCTCGCCCTCACAGATGGACCTTTACCCTTCTCGGTAGTTCTTTCCTCCAAAAGTTTGGTCTGAAAACTTCCTGTCTCCATCCTTCCTTCACACCTTTTGTGCCAAATGTCTCTTTCTGGATTTCTCTTCAATGCCAACGCGCTCTCTTCCCTTTTTATTATTACCTCGTGAATTAATGGGTGTAATACCATTACTGTTTTCACTTGCTACATACCAAACTCCTGATCGTGCCAAAGGTTAGTGGCTGTCCGCAGCTGGATGCACCAAAGCAGCCTTCCCTACCATGAGCCAACATTGTTTCATTGTGCTGAACAGGAGTAAGGTTCAACTCACAGCCACCATCTTGCTTTCCTAATGAAATAAATCAATGACAACAATTCTTCCTTCAGCTCTTGATTTCAATGCTGTGACTCCAAAAGCCTGGTTCACTGATCTGTGGGAGCACTGTGCTTCACAAATTAACATATGAGTCCATGTCCCCCAAAACTGATTAAGTATTGCACCCTCATTTGCAAGTAGTGCTACAAGTTGGATTTTTCATCTCAATGAAATTGACAAACAAACCTGAAAATGATATTTGAGACAGGATGAGGGTCTTGCTCTTTGCCCTCAGAAGCAATCTCAAGATACATGAAGGAAGAAGGAAGAACAATGCAGAGAAGAAATAGCTACGCACACTGTACAGAAAATGTCTGAACCAAGAAAAATTACTACTAAAGATACTGTAACGTCACTCAGATCTTTTACAAACAGGGTAATTCTCAGCCCAGTCAGTGCCACTGTAGAATGAGGACTTTGCAGGATGTTACCCTTTAGATGTGTTTTTATTTTCTATTTTAACCCGGGGCAGCACTTGCACGGAGTAGGTGAGCCCTTCTGCCTTTCTCTGCCCTTTCCTTCCATCCTGCTTCTTGGCACCATTTCTTTATCAGTGTTAGAAGTTCAATTTTTCCCCTATCAATACAACAGTTTACCTAAGTCTTTGCATTTACGTGTCTACTCAGGAGGCAAGCCAGTACTTTATGAGAATGTTCCCAGGCATTATATATTTCCTGTCCTATAGCTCCCACCACCATATGTTTTCCACCACCATATAGTCCTACCCAGAACAGAGGCAGCCCAATATAATTATTTACCTGTGCTTCCCGGATCTTTTAAAGCATTTTCTCCAAAGTCTCAGCAAACACACGGGACAGCGAGGAAAACATCACACCTTATCTGCCCAAACAGAACCTGCTCTGTAGCTGGGGGAAGGTTCATGGGCAGCCAAAACATTCCGCAGTATTAAAACCTACCCTAAACACTCCGACAAACAGGAGCAGGGATTGCTACCTGCCTCCTGTCAGATCAGTGTACCTCTTCTGCCAAGGAGCGTGATGCACCTCCTGCCCCTTTTACCCCAGGAGGAAAGCTGCAGTCCTGAGCCTTGGGACAATCTCCCCAGTGCTTTGGGGTCGCACAGGGCTCAGCTCGGGCTCTGGACTTCAACACCGCTCTTTGGAGCAAGCCTTGCCACTGGCTCCCCAGCAAGCGTGATGGCACCTGCTGCCTCGTCTCACCCCGCTCTCACGGGGGAAGGCTGGCAGGTGAATGGAGGCCCCACACATGATCGCGATCCTACCTGTGCTTGGAAATCTGCAGCTCTTTCCCTCACGCGCATCCCCCGGCTCTCAGGGCCATGCTGCAGCCAGTGGGCTCCCACAGCAGTCACTCCGCTCTGCCTGCGCTCCGCTCTCCTCCCCGCGCTGCCTGGCAATCCCACGGCAGCTGCTGCGTGGCCACCTCCAGCCCCTCGTGGGCTGTGGGGTGAGACAGGGAAGGCACCGATGCGGCGGTGGAAACCCGAGCTCTCTGCCTGTCTCTCCTTCCCTCCCTCTATCCTCCTCCTTCTCCTCCTCCTCCCTCTCCCTCCCTCCCTTCCTCTCTCCCTCCCACCCGTAGGTAACAGCCGCGCGCTGCCACTGCAGTGGGATCGGCAGGGAAAGGAAAGTTAGCAACTGTCCACAAATGGGTTTGTTCTGCATTTATTTGGGGAGGGAGGGAGGCAAAGACCCCCACGGTGATGCCGGCGCTGCTAACGGAGCTGCAAATCCTGCCGGAGCAGAGATAACCCCTTGCAGTGCTGGGAAAGTTGGGCACCGCGCTCTGGGTTAACAGCAAAGCTGCCTTGGTGTTCACAGCCCGGGGAAAATCTTGCACCCAGGCACCCTCTGAGCCATGGGGTTTCCCTTTAAAAACCTCGACAACCTGGTGAAGAGGGCAACAGGGAGCAAAAAGCACCCTGTATCGGCCACAGGGCCACCTCCAGGACCTCCGCACAAAAGGAAGTGGTGCAGGATTTTCACCTCCACTGATGCGCATTGACCCCCGTGGCTGCAATTAGTGAGGGAAAGTTTTACTTGACAACAGCTACTGAAACAAATGGCTTCAGGCAAATACATTTCTTTCTTCAGGGCTGCAAGCTCGAGCAGGGCCAAATGCTTCCAGATAGATGTTATGGGTAAAGAGGCCCATTTAATAGCCACCTTCCCGCTAACAACTCAGGGAGTTTGGACTTCCAGCAAGAAGTATTCCCTTTGATTTGTCACTGTCAGGTTTTGAAATGGGTTGCTCTAGCGCGGCATAAAAACAAGGGACGAATCAATCACCACAGGCTGCTGGCAGCTCCCTTCCTCCTCTCCCTTGGCTCCAAGTGTATAGACAGATAGATGTCACGTAGGAGATGCACAAAATGCTGTTTCCTTCTTCTTTGCAGGAGAAATGCAAGAGGATATGTTGGGAACCACTTCCAAACCTGCTGCAGACAGCACTGCTCCAATAGGGCGCACACAGCCCCGGGCAGGGTCACACGCTGAAGGGCTCCTGCTCACGGTAGGCTGAGAGGCTGGCATCTTTTGGGGAGGTGAGGAATAAAGGGGAACTCAGAGAAATGTAGGTGTAGTGCTGGGAAAAGCAGGCAAAACCTACCTCTTATTCAACACTGCACTTGGTGTGTAGGGCCACCCCTACGACAGGAAAGCGTTTAAGCAGAGTAATGTAAACATATGTCTATATTTCAATATAAGTCAACATATGTCTACATGAAATCGGTTCTCAAGGAGTGAGTCAGGGCCCAGATCAGCATTGTAGTTGAACTAAAATAGTCCTCAGCCTTCTTGAAAAGCACATAGCTTTAACCTGTCACATCAAATGAAAATTATATACTTAAACTATAATCTTCCTGTTCCCTTAGTCATCAAAAGAGGCAAGATCAAATTAAAAAAAAAAAAAAAAAAGGAAAACATGGGGTTCTGAGAAGCTGGCTGAGAAGCTCACAGAGAAAGACATGGGGCTTGGAAAAGGAAAGTCTCTGCCTTCCAAACCAAATTTGTCCCCAAGCCCATCTCCCCCAGCATTCCCCATAGCTCCTTTCTCCTTCCAGCAGGACACTGGAGCTCGAAGCACTGATTGTGCTGGTGGATCTGTGTTGTCATCTCCTCGGGCAAGTGATGTGGGTTGGAAGAGTCCTTAAAAAGTGACAGGTAATATTTCCACAGCTCACTGCAGCACAAGGCAGGCAGAGGGAAGGTCAAACTGCAGTCACCCATCAAAAGGTGCCGTTGTTTGGTGGGGGATTAGCTTTGATTTGCTGTGGTGTTGTTCTGTAGTTGCTTTTTTTTTTTTTTTTAATGTTATGAAAAAGTGAATAGGAGCTATGTCCTTGGGCTATTCTGAATGCAGGTGCTGATAAGATGGGTGAAGGCAGAGCAGTGCTTGTAGCTGAAGAGGGTGAGTAGCTTGTGGGCTGTGTACCAGCAACAGGTACTGGATGCACTGGGAGTTTCAAGGCTATACACTTTATGCAACATGAAATCCAATTCTCAAGTAGAAGTTTTCAGCATCTTTCTACATTGAATCTACATGCAGATTATTTTCTCAGTCAGGAGGAGGACTTCTGTTGGAAGTTTTTGGGCAAAGTTTGTCATAATGACATTAATAGCAGTGCAATTTAACCTCACGCGAGGAGCAGCGGTACCAATAAAATGCATTTGTATAGTAGCCAAATGGCTTCTACCCTCATATTTATAGTATTGTAAGTCCAGCGATGCAGAACCGCTCCTCTGGCAGACAGAGCAAGCTGTGCTGGTGAGCTAAGCACGTCAGTTACCTCACTATACATCTGCCTTCATCTACATAATGGCATCCCTGCTAGATGAAGGTGGGAGTTGTGCTCACTTAACCATACCAAAATACTTGAAGTCTCACCACAACTTGTCCAAACAAGACCTTAAATACCCAATGCCTGCCTGTGCGGCCTGTGCCACGCATCACTGCCAACAGCTGCCTGCGGGCATGGGAACATCCCTCTTCTGCTGGCCTGCTCCTCCCTGCCTCCCGCACGCCCTGCCCCGATTCTCTGCCCGAGGGAGCCAGCAGCTCAGGGTCTGGGGCTGTCTGCATGCAAACCTGAAAATACAAGGTATTTTCAGTCCGGGATCTGCTTGTCGACACGTTGCCTGGTGAACACGGGAATGCAGAGGACATCACTTGGTTTTACATCCCATTTCTATTCATTTCATGCTCCTGTGGTGGCATGGGGACAGGGACAGGGATGGGGACAGGGAGGGAGGGGACTGTGTGCTCCCTTGGCCGGGTTGGGGTAAGTCCTGCAGCAGATATGCTGTGGGCCCACTGCATGTGAATGAAAGCATTTTAAGTGCATCTTAAAGGGAGGTTATGGAAAGCAAGCATCCCACTTGAAAAACACGTGCACAACAATAGTATGACTCTGTCTTATACTCATTCACTTGCTTCATACATTTTTTACAGAGCAGTTTGAGCCCAGGCCAGTGGACCTCCACTGTAGCACACCACGACATAACAAGAAGCCACTTATGAAAATGCCAAAGACTGGACAATCAGATGTAAAACTCTGACAAATAATTTCCCATAGGAATTTAATTCAGAGGGAAAAACCTTAAGTTGCCCCATAGCTGTTCACGCTTTATTTTGCATACAGGAGTTAAGGTAATCAATAAAAGGTCAAGTCATTTATTGAGAAAAAGCAATAAATGATTAAATAAACTAATACTGCTTTATAATCTTCTCTAATTTGCATTCACAATGTATATAGTGAATATAGCATTATATATATGTATATAGTGTATATAGTGTATATAGCATTAGTTTTGTTTGCATGCCTAATGCCAGCTTCTACTCATTATTTGTAAGAAAGCCTGCTGCTGATATGTGAAGAGAACTGCATTCAGATGTGTAAAAGTAAAATGTTCTGATTTCCCTTGTGTATATATTGCTAACAATTTTTTGCTAGCTAAGCAAAACTCTTGCTATCTAATCCCTTCCTGCAAAGCACAAAGACCTTCGGAGAGTCAAAGAGCATCTCCAGCTGAGGTCTGGAGCTTGGTCCTTCACCACGTGCAGCAACACTCACTCAGAAGGATAGTGTAGGCTGCAATGAAGCTGCTTTTTGATTTTCTTTTTAATAAGCCGGCCAACATTTTCCCCACAGTCTTTTTACGTGTTAGACAAGGGCTGCACCTGGTGGGTGTCCACACAGCATGGGAGGCTGCGGGATCATTGAATGGCTTGGGTTGGAAGGACCTTAAAGATCATCTGGTTCCAACCCCCTGCCGTGAGATCCTGGCTGTGGTGTGGAGGTTTGGGCTCCTGCAGCTTCCTCGTGACAGGACAAGGGGTAATGGTTTAAACTGAAAGAGGGGAGATTTAAATTAGACATTAGGAGGAAATTCTTCACTCAGAGGGTGGTGAGGCGCTGGCACAGGCTGCCCAGAGAAGCTGTGGGTGCCCCATCCCTGGAGGTACTCAAGGCCAGGCTGGATGGGGCTTTGGGCAGCCTGGGCTGGTAGGAGGTATCCCTGCCCATGGCAGGGGGTTGGAACTGGCTGATCTTTAAGGTCCCTTCCAACCCAAACCTGTCTGTGGTTCTGTGATTCTGTGGCTCGTTAACTGTAACCTCCTACACTGTGCTTCTGCTACTCTCTTGTGGGCTCTTTCCAGAGACACAGCCGGGGGTGCCCCACTGCTCCAGCAGCCTGTGACCCTCCAAGTCCCCCAAAATAGTCCTTCCTCGTGGCTGTATTGCAGCAGGTGCTAAGCACTGCTTTACAACAACGGTGATAATCAAATAACATGCTCCAGGGCTTCAACTGACAGGAATAAGGAAAGGCATTTATTTCACCTTTTCTCACTGTATAATTAATGGGAGGTATGTGGAGCTTTTTTATTTATTTGTTTCTGTAGGCTTTTCTCCAATGTGAAGTGTAAAGAAAATTTAAAAAAAAAATAAAAAAAAAAAAAAAAAGAAAAGAAAAGAAACAAAACAAAGACACTGAAGCACTGTCCTGATCAGGTACAAGAGACTGGGCCAGAATGGCTGCAAACCCACAAAGTGTGTGCCTTGCTCCATGATTTCCCTTCAGGAAGGGATTTCTGCTCCCAGGACCACTGTCTCTGAGCTACTGAGTTTAATGCAGTTTCTTACTTATTTATTTATTATCAACCTGTTTCTCTGCTGGGCTGGCAAGAGAGCAATTGCCAAGGGGAAGGTATCCAAAGAGCATAGTTTTGATCTGGCTCAAAACAAAGGCCGTCAACAGGAAAGTTTCTGTTTATTTGGATCAAAATCAAGTATACCAAAGCTTTCACATTTGAAAAAATAGCAGTCCACAGGGACAGCCCAGAGGCAGGGTGAGCCTACCTCCTGGGCAATTGCCTGCCCTGGCAAGTGCTATGCATAGCCAGCCCCAGTGTACGATGTTGTTCGATGAGTTTAAAGCTGATTGAGAAATCAGGTGCTTTGTTATGTGTTTGCCCTAATGGATCAAGTGCACCCCAGCAGATGGTTTTGGTCAGAGCCTCGGGTTTCTTTAAAAAAAGCACCGGGGTACTGCAGCACCAGCAGAAGTGGCTCCTACACTATTTCCCTGCAGCAAAATGCTGCAAATCCAGCTGAATGCACCAAGCTAACTTGCTGTCAGACACAAAACTGGTATAAAACAGGACTCAAGGGAAATCTGACCCAGTACTACTTTCAACGAGATTTAAAATTCAGAAAAAATGTTCTCCTAAAAGCACAACAAAAATTAAATTATTTTTGACATCATTCCTCTTTGAAATGTTCCTGCTTGGTTTAAAATAGGATTTCAAGAAGTGAAACATGTTATTCCTCGAAGAATAAAAGGCCATTCGGCAAACACTTATTTCTTTAAAACATGTAATGGCTGTATAGAGCCTTGCCACATAAGCCTCAAATCAAATGCAAACTTTCACCTATTTTTTTTTTTTTCAAGGAAACCCTGTTAATCAGCACTGCTCTCTCTCATCCACCTGTTTACAGAGTGCTCTGCTGCACTCTGACCCTTTCTGTTGCCTCAGAAAGGTAACATTCACAGAGATTTAGAAATTATATTTACGAAACTGTACAGGTTTGTCTCCTTTTCTCCATTTTTTTTTTTTTTATTATTTTTTCCCAGATGAGTGAGGGCAACTATTGCTAGATTGATAGGTGTCCATCTTCCCTCTGATCCCTCTGATTTCCAGGTATCAAACTCATGTCCTACATCAACAGCTTCCAACTTTTCTTCTTTTTTGCTTGACAGACACAAGCGGAGGGCAGTGGTGTACCCAGTCCATCCTCCACATGGCAGAGAAACACTTCTTCCCCCTAGGGCACGTCTCCTTGGGGCAGAGACTTCCATCATTGTTGTATATACTGGGCTGGTGCTTACAGCACTTGCCTTTACAAGGGGCACCATGAGCTCATTTAGAAGTTTCTCCGTAAAGCAAGTTGTCAGTGGGACCAGGAGCAGACCCTGCTCTCTTCTTCACCCTGTCCAAGCAGACAGCTCAAACATGACATCAAAAAGCTCCATGACTCAGCACCCTAAGCTCTTCTCAGCATAAGGGCAGCTGGATAGTGCAGGTCTGTCTGCCTCCAGGATGCTCGTGACTGCTAGTTTGGCTTTAGCCCTGGTTCCCCTTGACCCTCCTACAGCTAGCTGTTAAACATGGGTGTCACAGAAGTGAACGCGGTATCCAGTTGAGTACTGTTGTGTTATTTCCAATTCCTCACTTGCCAGTTCAGAGCTTGTTAATCTTTAGCACCATGCCATGAAACGCAGAGGAGCAGTAAATGTACCTGGCCTTGTTTTCTCTTGTCCACTTAATCCACTCCCTGCTCTTTCTTTCCCCTTGAATGGGATTCAGAAAATGGAGTTGTAATTAAGAAAGAAAAAAGCTTTTTATCTGGAAGCAGTCCCCATGTTAACAACTGCAAAACATATTCTCTAACATCTTACTTACTCCATCAATTAACACCACGGCGTTTGTGCAGCAGTCCCATACACACAGCCCGGTGAAGGCAGCACAGCCAGGCTTTGGCTCCCAGCTCCGCTTGCCAAGGACATCCAGACACCCACATCTCCCAAAGATGCAGGCACCTTCTGTTAAGGCTATTTAAATGTTTCAGGGTAATTCTGCATGTCCAGCTTGTGTTTCTCCCCTTGGTTCTTGGGCTCAGAAATGTGCCAGTGCCTGTACTGCCCTCAGCCTCCTCCAAATCCATCAGTGCGTGGTGTTGCACTTGTGCTCCTGGAGGTAGTCATGAAGCCATGCTACTGGTTACTAAAGGAAAAGACACTTGGGGTAAAAAGTAAAAATAAAAAACTGATGTGCTGCCTCAGATGTCTAAGAAGATTTTTAATGGCTGAACATAGCTAGCTCAGACACTTTAAATAGGCACACACTGCACTTCTCTGCTATATCTTGAAGGTTAACGCACACCCTCTGCAATGCACTTAGAGCACAGCACATTAATATGAAGTGACTTTCTTAGCATCATCTGTCACTTCCCTCCCCACTTTGCAAGACAACCATTGCACCCTCCATTGCCACCCTGTAGAAAACAGCAAGCATCCCTTTACTACCTTATTTCCCTCAACACCAAAACCAATTCCCACATTAGGCAGTACATTTTCGTTACCATCAGCCACAAAATCAAGGCAAGCAAGGCAATGGCTCAAGCCAGCCCCAACGACTTGTAGGTTCAGGATACAGCAAGAGGGGCCAGACCAACAGCTTCAGAGGTAAGTGACTGGTCTGTCAGTGATGGTGCATGATCAAATGCTCTGTTCCTGCTCCATGCCACTTCTGCCACGGCACCACTTCTGCCAAGAACCATCTCTTGGTGGGCAGTGGCTGCCCCACTGCAGCCCCCATCCCATGCCAAGAGCTGTTGCCTGGCCCCCCATGCAACCCACAGCCCCAACACAAGGAGCCTGCCCTTTGTGCTCCTTTTGGGAGCAAAAAGGGCAGGCCGAGGTGCCATCCTCTGAAAGCAGCTGACCTTCACCTCGGGCACGGCGATAAAGCCAGCTGCCAGGTCCTACAGTGCCAGCAGACCCTGCGGCGACCATGGGACAAGCCCCTCTGTAACCCAAAGAGGCTCATCACCTCGCCAGGGATTATCTCCCCGGGCATTTCTGAAGCCCACCTGCTGAGGCTGACAGGGATCAAGTGTCTGCCAAGCCCTCGAGCTGTTTGAGCAGCAGTGACAAGGCTTCAACTCGCGCCTTCAAGGCATTGTGCACCAAGATACCTGTGGTTTCTGCATGAGTCACTTTTGGGAAGATGGTGGTGCTGACATTAGCAATAGCAACAGTCAGGCTGAGATCTCCACAGGGGAAAAAACATACCGCTAATACATTACCAGATATATAGCACTGCCTGAGCTCACTGTCTGGAGCCACCTTTGACACCATGGTAGCACCACAGGCAGATTTCCACCCGCAAAACCCCAGCTGCTAACAGCAGACAGCTGTTCAAGGGCAGTTCCCGGCCACCTTACAAAGTCCTGCCAAGTATTGGCTCTCTCACTGCATGGAGAAGCCATGTAAGCAGTATAAAGGAGGCCTCTCATTTCCGTGCTTGTGTCTCTCCAGCTGCTTCTTCTCTTCAGGTGAGAGATATTTCCAGGTTATGGAAATGTTCATGATGAGATCCTGTTTTTCAGCATGTCAGGCAGAACTGTCCTGTGTGTTGGGTATGTGCAGTCATATGGTCACCGTACCCTATCCTTGCTTTATCTCTCATGCAGGTCCTCAGGACGTGTAATGCATGATGCACCGGGTGCATCTGCTGAACATTCATATTCCCTTTCTCTGCATCAAGTTCCTTCTCCAGCTTCATCCTTTCTCTAGCCCCAATCACGCAGAAACTCTCAACACCCACCTTTTTGCTGGACGGAGCCAACCACGGCTCTGTCACCTCCTATGGTAAATTGGGCCACACAAGCCCTGGTACCTGGAACAGCTTTTTCCTGATCCCCCAGTGTGAATCCATCCTTTTGGAGCAGAGGATCAAACACCACCCTGTACCCAAACAAGGTGCCACCGCAGCCTTATGCAGCATTACTTGGTATGTAATACCCTGCGCTTCTGAAAATAGCTCCTGAACACATCCACTCATCACATTTCTCCTTGCCACCGCTGCATCGCATTACAGCTCCTCCTGGCTCCCAGACGAACCCATGCCACAGGCATGTGTGGCCCCTCTCCTCCCAGACCAGTCCCAGGAGGATGAGCACCCAGCTTGTAGAAAAAAATCTTATTTATCCCCAAAGCATGTGATGCTGGTTCTCCGTACTGTCAAATTTTACCTTGCTTGTGTCCTTTGGGGCCTGCCTTCCTGGCCCATTGCCCCGTTCTCCTCCACAAAACGCCTCCCAGCTTCTCGCCAGTTCTGAACTTCATCAGCACGCCATCCTGTGCCAGGCCATCAACTAAGCATGGTTCCCAAAACCCATCCCTGAAGATACTCTCCTCCATGGTCCTGCTGGAGCTGTTTCTTCCAGCTGCTGCAGGCATCTGTGATGGGACGTACCGGCTGCTTCACTGAAACCAGCCCCAGGCTGGCCAGAGGTTGGATATCATTTTCTATCACTGCCTCTAGCTTTCATCAAAATCTGATTAGGAGCACATAGATGCTGGTACCAGACCTGATTAAGTTGCCTGCAGCCAGCATTAACACAGCATGCTGCATCATTAAAACCCAGCGATCTTGCAACCCTTATGGAAAAGTACTAGAGCATACGGGAAGCCAAAAATCCTCTGATAATCCATGCTCCATCCTCGACTGCCAGCAATCACTCACATAGGATAACCAGAGGCTGCTTCTCAGCCAAGGCTGCTGCTGTGGGGTCTCCCTGGCCAAAGGGATGCTAAAGAAGATGCTGGAAGAGGACGCATCCCCTTTGTTTGGAGTTTATTGTGTGAGTGACTCACTTGCTAAAAAATAAAAACAAAAAAATCTCTATGGTGAGGGAAGGATGTACAGGCTGGGCAGCAAGAAGAAAAGCTGCTGGTGTGCCTTGTGCTGCCTGGGATGCTAACTTTATCAGGGTGGTGTGGCTCCGAAGGCTGAGGCCAGCAGCAGCAGGTGCACACACAGCCCCTGAGCTGCTCTGCTCTGTGCTCACCTCTGCCTCTGCCCTGGCCTACTGAACCCACACAGATGCTGGAGGGTTTCTGCTGAAACATCATCAAGCTGTGAAGACAAAAAGAAATAAAAACCTTCCCCAGAAGGCTGGAAATTGGAATTGACAGGAAAACAACAATCATCAAGGATGCTGTATTGAAAGTCAGTGCAGCACCAAGAGCCTCCCTCTGCCACCAGTGCAGCAGTACCTGATACCGTTTAGTTGGTCATTTATTCTGCAGGCTGTGTAGAGTTGGGTGATGGCAAGCATTGAGGATGCAATGTGGAGGAGAAGGTGTTTTTGATAGCTGTCAGGTATCACTATACTGAAAAAAAGTAGAAGTGAGTATTTTCTAATGTCAGGTGGACAACTCAGACACATATAAGCTCATCAAAGAAAGAAGATGCAGTTATGCTTCCATCTTCTGATCAATGTATTGATACTTTGATTTTATGCCCATAAATTTTCTGTAACAAGATATATATATATATATATTTATATATATTACTTTCAGAGAGAAGGTAAACTATAAGGAAGTTAATTGGAAAGTCTGTGGTCCAAAATGTTTTTGGACAGGCTGGTATCAAAACTCAACTTCTCTTAGACTTGTTTGGTGTCATGACAACTCTATTGCTTGCAAAGTGTCCTGAAAGTGAAGGATACTTTTCCTCAGTGAAGCTGTGGTTACCATAATGCAGGTCCTGGTGTTCTCAGGTTCATCCATAGTCCCTCTAAGGTAGGGATTGCATAGCTCCATCCTACTTCAAACCATGGGTGCTATATGTTGTGAAGCAGGGGGATACACACCAGGTAGTCCACATCTAATTTGGACTCCAGTACTCTTGACCTGTGGCATGAAGCACGTCATCCAACCTCTGCAACTTATTTTCCCATGAGCAAAAAGGAGACAGTAACTCATTAAGGATGAGAGTCTCAGCTGAGTGTTGATGTTTCCCTGTTTGCTGTGTGCATGGCAATGACTGTGTGACTGCAGGAATGTCCCTCGTTCTTCAAGATATTTGACATCAAACCATAAACTTTCAATCTGTCTTCTGAACAAATTACTCTGTCGAATTTTCAGGTTTCCAGATTGTTTGTCAAGTGTATCTCCATCTTTCTGAAGTTGTCAAAGGATGCCGATAAATAGCTTATCTCCTTTAACACTGATATTCTCGCAGCACACAGAAGACTATTAGCAAGTCTTATTAGATGGGAGGCAGGTGAACAGATAAGGGGGATAGAAAGGTGACCAGAAACACACACCAAAGGCTAGCACAGTGTTGCCAAAACTACTGAGTAGTTTCGTTTCTCTGCAATAAATTTCCCTTAGAGTTTTCTCAGAAGAAAACCTCTTACATGATTTGGTGTCTCAGAAGTGCTCTTATACAAGAGACAACATGGCACAGGTTGCTGTCTGGACCTGTAATTCAACCCCCTATATTACTAGCAACAGACTGAAGCCCCTAATACTCATTTTCCTGCAAAGCAAGCCACTGAGTATCCCTGCCTGCCCGGGTACTTTGTGATGATACTTGTCATTTCTTTCGTATTTCATCAGTCTGTTAAATTTGGCAATCAATCAATTTAAAGTGCAAACAGCCACCACCCCATGGCATGCATGGATCTATAGGCTTGAAACCTTTCTAATGTTAGCTTGTTTCAGTACAGTTGAAGTTTCTAGCATAATTCATCAAGGAAAATACTCTACATACCGAAGTGTCACCAAAAGCAGCATGCTGTTTTGTGTTTAACTGCGGTGCTCCAGCAATGATTTTGCATCCACAGTGAGATGCAGTGTCAGGCAGTCCCTGCTAGCCAGGTGGGGTTGTTTTCTCCCAGTAAATAATAAACGGCATAATAATGCATACAGTATGTTTTCTATTGAATCTAATTCACTAGCTCATGTACTTTTGCTGTTAGAAAAGTGGAGTTAGAAAAGACTTAATGCTTTTCCTAGTTGCACCAAACCACTGCAGAAAGTGTTAAGCTTACGCAAGCAGAATTAGCATTAGGGCTAAAATCACAGGGCACTCCTGCAGAGCAGCAGCTGGCTTTCAGTGAGGTTAGTCTTTGCATACTCACAACCTCCTTTTGTCTGGCAGAAAAGACGATCAGCAAATGCTAGGAAGTGTTATCCCAAGGAAAGCACCGAGGGTCTGTTTGGTAGGTACGGCCGTGCACTGCTGGCTTTCTCACTAGGCACTGAGAGTATCCTAGGACTGGGTCAGTGCACTGTGTCTGTAGGTGAGGCTTAGCATTCCTCACATTCCCCGAGGGCCTTGCCAGATTATGCGCTCTCAAGAAGATGGTTGCCATATTTCTGCCTTAAAAAGTAATACCTGGATGTGTGAGGTGTGGTCGTTTTTTTTCATGACTGAAGCCATCGGGCCTGCCCGGTGTACTGGCTATGCTGGGGCTCTTGGCTCTGCACCTCAGCAGGGGGAAGGCAGAGCTTGCAGGACATCGTGCACACAAAGCTCCGCAGCCCGGGATACAACAAGGCTACTGCAGGTGTGCAGGTTTTCACACAGCACGAGCTCATCGTGTTGGGTTTATCTCATTTCCAGGGTGACTCCATATTTCCAGGTGTCTCCATAACTTCCTGACAGCAAATTGCAAAAGTCCACTACCCACAGTCTAAAAAAGCCCTCTCTTTTGTGCCTCGCACACTGTTCTGCTAATTTCATTGCACATCCTGGCTGTGTATACTGATTTTCTTTACAGTGTTGCAGTATTTCTTGACTAGCAGTTCTGCATTCATCTTATTCAGTGCCTTTATGATGTTCAAAATGCCTTGGCTTCCTCTCAAAATGTAAGAGTCTTTTTAGTCTCCTCGTGGAACAGCTGCTCCATTCTCTCGAGCTGTTTTGTTGTTTTCTTTGTGCCACTTATATTACCACATCTTCCCCGAAACGCAGAGCCCAGACAGCACAAAATGCTCAAGATGTCAGCTCGGCAAGGCTGTAAATGACAACAGAGTCACGCTGTCTCCTGATGGTGTCCAGCGTTTTGCTGGGTCTTGGCCGCTGCTGCAGGTTGAGCTGATGATTTCGGTGAGCTGTCAGCGAGGACTCCAAGGTCCTTCCCTCGCTGCAGCTGGCAGCTCTGAGCTCTGCATCACCTACAAGCATAAGAACAGCGTGGGCAGAGAACTGCTTACCCATCTTTCGCCTCCCAGTGCTCTGCAGACTTCAGATGTATCCTGAACAAATAAATGGACCCGCTCAAGAGGTTCAGGAAACCTCCACAGCTTTTTCTTCTACCTAATTTGTTCTGTTATTTTTATAGTGATCACACACAGCACTGGAGATCTCCACTTAAAAAGCCAGCCTCTTCTTGATCAGAGTTAAATATAAAGTTACAGTTCCTTTGGGTATGTAGCTACGGGCTACTTTAATAAGTACTTTTTATCCTCTCACTTCCCCTGTAAGCAGTTATTATAAATCTCCTAGCAAGTAATTGGACAAGGAGATGAAATCCAAGCTCCATCCTGCTCAGTGAACTTCTAAATAACAGTTAGAGCATGAATATGGATTAATTTTCTCTGTCTCCTCGACCCAGTGAATACAGATCTATCCCTGAAAACTGACAGGGCTGGGACATCTCTTTCCTACAAAGAAGATCATGTATCCTTGTGGCTAGGGTCTCCTGCAGGTGGGCTGCTGATGACTCCGTAAACAACGATAGGATCAACCCCTGTGCTCTCCGTGTCCTAAATAAGTATGTTAACCCTGGTTCAACCAGGTAAGAGAGGGAGAAAGTGCCTTATTTTCTTCTCTTATTTTGTATGAGCTTCTGATCATGCCTGATCTGTTTCTGCCTCTCTGGTGAAAGAGGAGTATGCTCATGTATCTTGTACATCCTATGGGACTCAGGTAAATGTATACACAGCACCAGAACCATTAGCAGGAACACGAGGCAAGGTGAAAAACTAAAACCCTAATGATGGAGAAAATGTAATTTTACAGATACTAGTGGAGCTTGCTAGGATTAAATTAATACTTTTTACAGACAGAGAAGAGATGTGACAGAAAATGTTTATTTAAACTGCTATACAATGGAAATCTTAATCATTTTCAAAAGTCAGCTGGGGAAGAAGTGACTCACTTAGGTTGCATGCAGGAAGCCTCTTTGTAGTTTTCAGTGCTGAATTTCATTTTCTCTGAATACAACATCACTTGTGTGAGTGCAGTTATCTGCTGAGTGGCAGCAGTGTTTTTGGCAGTACATAAACATGAAGAAAGACATGGTTCCTGCCCTGAGGAGCTTACAATCTAAAATATGACAAGGACAATACTATTCCAACATATAACAATCAACTGGAATATCATCAGTCAGATATAAGAAGACCCATTTTAACAAGCAATTGTAATACCAAATATATATACAAAGGCCGCAGGTAGGATAGGGTGGCATCTTTGCTGCTACATATTTATATGTTCACATGTATACAGGTGTGAAAGGTAGTGATCGTTTGCTTGAGAGGGTGACTTTTTCTTTGGCAGGGCTGCTCCAGTTTGTGCTTCCTGAACAAAAATAAGGAAAAGTAGAGCAGAATTTAGCACTCTTTCTGTGACTTTACATATCTGAACACTGGACAGCATTAGGCTGAATTAATTTCCATGAAACAGACCCAGATCTGGGAGAGGCAGTGTGGAAGAGCTGACAGCTTTTCTGTCCTGTTGAGGCACTGGGTCTCACATCAGTGTGAGCACATTTGCTAAAACCTATGGCAGTTAACTCAGGAATAGCGTTAGCTGGGAAACCCACCAGTTCTAGAAAAAGCTTGTAACACCTTGTGGCTGCAGTCAGCAGGGTGTCCCACCACCCAGAGGAAAATCTGCTGGAAATTCCAACTTTCTTGTAGATGATTTTATTTTTTTTTTCCATAATAAGAGATTGTTTGATCTTTATTTCTGTGCACAGGAGATGAAACAGTAGAAGGAAGAAGGAAACCTGAAGATTAATACCTGTTCTGACAAAACGAGCTATGCTGGATGCTTGTACATCTCTATGGGTACAAGTTGTGCCTCTTAGATGCTTCCTGTTTTGAGTTTTTAAAGTCACTTTTGGCCCAGTTTCTAAGCAATCATAGTTAACAGATTATAGTGTCATACTTCTGGTCAGGTTCTTCACCCTTCCCCATTCATGATTTTTGAACATGTTGACCAAGTTCAACTACATCTGAAGGAGCGCTTCTTTTGAAACATGAAGCTCTTGAAAGTGTCAGTGAAATTAGAAAGAGGAGAGAGATGAATTCTTACCTGAGGCAAAAGAGAAGCTGCAATGAATAAGCAGAAAAGTGTACATTTGGCCTGCCAGTTGGACAGGTAGGGCATGTGTATGGTTTTGGTAGATTCTTTCAATTCCTGTATTGCAGGCATTTCATGCAACAACATATACAAAATTTTCAAGTTAACGTTTCTTTTAGAAGATTTAGAAACTGTGCTGGAAATCTCAATAGTTACCTGAAAACCTGTTCAAGAAAGAATGTGTCATAAGGAAGTGTACTAAGACTCTTCTTGCTCCTCCACCTCTTCCTTTTCTTCTCCTTCTTCTTGCTTTTCTTCTCCTTCTTCTTGCTTTTCTTCTTCTTGCTTTTCTTCTCCCTTTTTTTTTTTTTTTTTTTTTTTTTAAACAGAAAAGAGTTGTAGTTGAGCAATTAGGAATTAAAGGAAAATAAACAGTCTTGAAATGCAGAGCTCTGCCTTTGCAACTGCTACGTTTCTAGCAAAATCAATCTTAATAAAGCTTAAAAAATAGGACAGTAGAGTGATGTATGGAGTCTTTATTCTTAACGTGCCAAAGCCTTGTGCAGTTAATAGGCAAGCAAGGGAATATAAGAATCCTTTTCTGAGATAGGTTAGAACACAGCTCATAGTTAGGCTGTAAATAGATGGTCAGGATTAAAATGACAACATAAAATATATGTAAATATGGCAAAGAGTTTAATATATTTTGAATTAGATGCTTTCTTGGAGTAAACAAATAAAGATTCATGACACAGGAACTAAACTCCCAAATAATCCAAAAATTGTTTGGAGACCGATAACAAGACTTTATTTCTGTTTTTAAAGTTCTTTTTTTCTCTTTGTTTTATAAAGAAGAAAAGGCACAAGTTAGAGGCAATAGCCCCTTCCTTCAGTAAACAAAATGAACAGTCATCTGTAAGGTAGCATTTGTATAACACAGATGTTATGTCTGTGTTTACTGTTTTTTAATAGCTAGCAAATTAAGCTTTAAAGTATAGTTCTACTCTGAAAAAAAAAATAACAAAAATGGCACTGTAGTCTTCTCTGTTCCTTCTCTTCCAGAAAACTCTTGCTTAAAGGCACATACTCTGCAATATAAACAGTTTTATCTCAAAAATGTCATATTTACATCTACTATCTTGATTACAAAAATTAAGGGAAAGTCCTCCCATAATGATCAACCAATTAAAGATTTCATAAATAGCTTTCAGTCAGGACTTTTGGTAGTGTATAAGCACAGAACTTAGGTTTTCTGTATGAGAATCATATCTGAGTCACTTACGTAAAAGCCTGTTTAAACATGTGCTTGGAACTGTTGTAATCAGAATCCTGTTTTGAGTAGTTGTTTTTAGAAAAAACTATTGCGTTAGGGGATCTTCCTTACCAAACCAGAAATGTAATATGAACTTCCACACAGGTCAGCCAAAGTTCTCCCAGTGAAATATTTTATCTTTCTGAGCCGTTCCTCAGAAAAATTGTCCTTTTTTTTTTTTTTCACTGTTTTTGAAATGGAGCTTGGGAAGCCCAAAGACAAGCAACATTTAAAAACGTGAATAACTTCAGTTCAGAATTCAATTACCCTTTACAAAAGAATACAGGCATTTTTCTTGCTTGAAGCATGAGGTAGTGGTGTCAGGGTGCGCTATCAAGCCTTCAGAGCCCTCATCTGCCTCACCACCAGAAACCTCCACGCTCTGCCCATGGGCTCAGGAGCTCCATTGCAGCTTCCAGACCCACAGCTCACAACTCTGACAGGAGGCATCTGTATGTATACCCATGTATATATGCATGTATTGCCATTTGGAAGTGGGAAGATTAAGCGTGCCCTTTCACTTATTACAAGCTTGTAGTGGAAAACAGCCTAAAGTAATAATTAGCTTTATTGAGAAGACTGAAGAAATATTCAAGGCATAAACTTATGATGCTGGGCAAAGCAGAAAAGCATATAAAGATTTGCACTTGGGCCTTATGAACTCTGGCAAGGGAAATATACCCTTTGTAGGTAGAACTGCCTAAATTGTCAGCATGACGCTGTAATTAGCATGGTGGCAGTAAGAGATTTCCAAAGATCTAGCTGTCTTGTAAGCCCTTGATGGATTTTATTGAATAATCCATGAAAGACAGTTTCTTTTCAATATACAGCTTTTAACGATTATTGACCTATTTTTGGTCTCAAGTATGACTATGTTATGACCAATAATTTTCTCTAGCAGAATATATAACTGGTATATTCAGTTTCATGAATAAGAATTTACTAACTTTTGAGCATTGATGAGACTGGAAAGGAATGAAGTGCACACAAACAAACACTGAAAGCAAAATGTCCAAAGAGCATACTATACCCCTGTTGCTGCATCTTCTTCCTTGTTTTCCTAAGTGAAAGATATAAAAAAAAAACGTTTAAAAGATAGATCAAAAAGAAAACCTCAGAGGTCATACAAGCAAAGCACAGGGAAAGTAAACATTAAATGTAGGAAATTACATGGAATTCAGTGGATTTATTTTGGGACAAAGTCCTCCAGATTAGCTCACAAGGCACAGTTATGCTAAGTGTTTACTTTGAAAAGGGGTCACAAAATCATAAGACACAGCTCCCTTTTTCTCAATTACTTCCAGTTAAATCTGCTTCATTTGCAAGCAAAGCATTAGAGCTTGAGTTTTGTTTGCTTTTTCACTGGTGGGGGGTTGGTGATGGTGGTAATTAGCTGGTCTTCAAAATCCAAGTTAAATCAGAATTATACAGAGATCTATCCATGTTATATATTGTCTCTCAGGATCTGGCTTGCAATGCTGTTAACTGTTGTAGGCTGGAACAGATGCCTTGGCTCAACGGTACTGAGGAATAAGAAATACTACAGACTGGCTTTGGACTGTAGATCGAGACAAAGTGATGAAGAGGGATAAAAGAGAGAAAATATAAATGTACAGTGAATAATATTTGATGTTATATACCAAGCTGATTGTTGGAAAGAAGAGCTAATCTTTCACAAAAATTCTAAGAGGAAGGGCAAACGCAGCGGCACCATGCAGGAGGTGTGAGTGGTTGTTACAACTTTACACAGAATGAGTGGAGATAAGGAAGTGAGCTGCAGTGCCAGGGTTTATATATGGCCTGGGGAATTATGGAGACAGGATACAGGCTTGCATTTTAATATGGTTTTTGAACATGTTTCTAAAATAATTCTGCCCTGAAGTGAGCCTAATCTGTACCACAAACTGATTTAACTGGGACACCACTTAAAAAAAGATTCTACCCCCCAAGCTAAAAGCTAAAGTTAAAATCATATAATAAAAATAAAGAAAAATAAGTGCATAGAAGGTCACAGCCTTTTCCTCCAAAAACTCAAAAACGAAAGGACAAATTAAGGAAAAGGGGCACTATATTCAAGCAAAATAGTTCCTCGACCTTCTCCATCTCTGTGGGGATTAGGAATGGAAAAAAAAAAAAAAAAAAAAAAAAAAAGATTAGGGGGATGTCCTAATTATTAAGAAGGATAAGCTTGATGAAGTGATTAGGGAAGGAAAGAATGCAACAGGTTTAAAGTGAGAAAGAAATCATAATCAAAAGAAATCCAAGTGCACCTGTCCCTTGGTAACACAGGCTAAGAGCTGTTCCTGTCCCTTACTACAGTCCCTGTGTAAGAGATTTCTATCTCAACATCTGCTCTGGGCTTTCCTGAACACACATGTGAATAAGGAGCTGGAGTTCCTGAATCTGAAAAACTGCTGGCAGGTCTAACGCGAGGTGCATGAAGAACAACCTATTGCACTGTGCACTTATCCCTTCTGCTTCCAGGAAGCAGCTTCTGATGGAAGAAATTTGTTTTTCAGAGGGTTGGGGTCTCTTGCTGGCTTCCCCAAAGTCCTACCTGAGACAGAGATGGGGCTTCTGGACTCCTGCTTCTTCCAGCAATGGCAGCAAAAGCAGCACGGGAGGGGTGCAGCCTCCACGTGGACCCACACTGGCCCCACCACTGAAGTTTTGGAGAAGCTTTCTGAGACCTGGGACCTCCGTGAGGCTCCACAATTGAGAGAGCCACAGTTAATTTTGCCATCTGTCATATGTTCATTGGCAAAGACTGAGATACCTTTACATTGCCAGGAGTCTTCTAGAATGTTTCCATAGCACTTGCAATTCTCTTGCAGAGTCACTGGAGAAAAGCAGGCTGGGTTATGCCCTACACAGGAGAGTCGTTTTTCACCTTGCTTGAAATGGAGTGCTAAATAGGGCCAAAATGCCACGAATAATTTCACGTCTATATATTAATTCAGAAGCTGAACATAAATTTGTGATACTTATTTATATTTCCACATTTTGATCTGAGGGTTTGTGAAAAGAAGTTGACATTCCAAATGGGACCTGACTACAGTTCAGAAGATGAAAGCGTGTGGCTGCAAAACACCACGGGCCACTGATAAAAAGGTCACCCTTTCAGAACATGGTACACAGAGATCAACTTTTAATAAGCCAGAAGAAAAAAAAATAAAATAAAACCTGTGTGGGTAGAGCAAACAGAAAACATCTATTCAGTGTGGTCAAGTTGTCAAACAAGACGTGCTGGGCTGCACAATGAGAGGAGGAGAGGGAAATACTAAAAATACTGCACTGATACTTCATGTGTCCTTTAGGGCCCAACATCCAATGGAGATACTCCAACGGCAGTCTCATGATCTTTAAATGTATTTGCCTTCATAAAACCCCGGCCACATAAGGAAATGTTATTCTAGCTCTCTTTTGTAGGGGAAAAAATGAGATTCAGACACAAAAGACAGAATTCATCCTACCATAGTTACCTCAAAGTTATTCTTCTCATTTAAACTAGTCCTCTGCATGCTCACTGTAGTGAATGAAAATACCAGAATTTCTAAAGAATGATTCATGCCATCCATGCAGAAGTGCTAATTACAATGAGCTGTGGCAAGGCAGACAGATGCCACGTCACTGAAGTGATTTGTCCTACGTGACATGGAAGTGGGTGGTAGAACAGGATGAAAGATGGCTTTTTGTTCATCCTTGGCATGAGCTACTAATACCTTGTGGCCTGCAATTGTGAGTATACTCTCTAACAATGAGTTGGACAGGAACAGAAAAAGTGCTTTTTAGTTCCCCTAGGAGCTAGTACACCGCTGGCACAATGAAGGTGGGTGCCAGAGCTGGGTGATTTCAGGAAGGCTTTTCTTCCCCCTTACGTAAGAACATAAGAACATTTCAACATTGCCAAGACCGTGCAGGTGAAAGAGGGGGACTTGGAAGACTAACCATCTTTTATGCCCTCATAACGACAGAACTACCAGTTCAAATGCACCCTCTTGCCCAGTGTTCACTCCTCTGCCACTCCCCTCCCTGTAAACCTAAAGGACAATATGTTTGCCACTTACAGCTCCTATCTGTTCCGTGAGAAACGGAGCAAGGTGCTTGTTGTGTAGAAGCGGTGTTGCACTGTCATCACAAAGCCTCGATACACAGCTGCTTGACATATTTGCAGAGGTGTTCCAGCAGTTTGTTCTCATTTGAAAAACATTAGAGTAGATTGCTAGCCAGAACGGCAGGTAATCTAATCCAGCCAGGGGATGCACTACTGTTTTACGCTGGGTTTCTCTTAAAAGTTGGCATTTCTCTTAAAAGAAAAAGGTATTTGATGGCATTCATGTGCTGGCTGAATTTATAGAGACATGAAAAATGCTTACATACAATTTAAGGAGAAATTTCAGTTCCCACTGAGGACTGTGTCTCCTTTCATCATCATGTAGGATCAACTTTGAAATGTAAAATGGGACTTCCAGTGCCTGAGACTTATATGAGGCTGTGGAAAAGGATGCATTTCCAGCCTAACGGTTCAGTCATTGTTAAAATTGGGAATGGGGAAAGTTGTAAAGAGTGAGGTACTTCCTTTGGAAAAACATCGCAGCGTTTATTTTTAACATTGCAACATTTACTTTTATTAAAAAAATAAATTAGTGAGAGATTATGCATTTGTTACTGATATTACACACACACACACAAAAAAAAAAAAAAAAAAAGTGTATTTTTGAGATGTGTAAGTGCTTGATTCAGCAGTAGGCTTGCCTCTTTGGGAAGAGAGTCACCCGAAACTGCAAGATCAAAACAAAGCTATCCTTAAATGCCAAATTGGCACAGTGGCAGGAGAAATAAAGTATCGGGATTCCTATCTCCAGACACAGGGCCCATTTCTGCTTAGTCTCTACTTGGTCTAGACCCTGGCCAGTGAAACAAATATCCCACTGAGGAAGAAAACTACACAAGAGAATTGCCCCTTTTCACACGATCCATCTATGCTTTCAACCATAACTACTTTACTGATGTCAGCTAACTGCAGGGGAATGTAAATGTTACGTTTTGCGGCTATTATTTTAGAAAGTTGAAATAACTGAGATGGTTTTGTCCAAGAATCTCTTGCACTGCAGCTTGAGATCTGCCTGTGTGGCTTTGATATCACAGCATAAGGCACGCAGGAAGGATAACAGTGGTCTCCATTTCTGCAGGGGCTCCTGCATGGGCTAGAGAAGACACTGTCAGATATGGCTTGCCATGGCAGCAGTCAATGCTGGTACCTGACAGCAAACATTAACAAATAGATTTACGAGCACTGCAGATGCTGGTCATTGACATGAGCCAATTTTTCCACATGGATAGGACTCAGATGTCTAGTTCTAAATTATTGTCCGTAATGAGAGTTGAGATCCAAGTGAGCGTTAAAAAAAAAATAAATAAATAAAATCATATGAAAGCAAGTGTCAAAGGGCATATGATAGCAAGTAGCAAAGGGAAACTGCTAAAGAAAGACAATTGTTATCCATGATTCAGAGCAGGGTTCCCTGGAGTTTTATCTGTTTAATATCACCATGATGTCAAAGAAAATGCATCCAAAAGACAAACAGGAGCACTCTGCAATCAGTCTTCCCACCCTAAGATAAATTAGGAGGGTCTGCGGTGTTCCGTTTCTTGAGCTTAGCACAGGTAAAATCCTCAAATCACAAAGCAAAAAAGGAAAGAATTACCTGTTGATCTTCTGATGGTGACTGAGCAGACTGAGACTCTTCACGAGTCCCTTCATTTGCACTGTCTTCTGTGTGTGCCTCAGCTTCATTAGTGGTATCAGACTTTTCAGTTTCCTGGCAGCAAATAAGTCATTATTAGCCTCAGGACACAAACCCAACAATTTCTTTCCATACAACTCATGACTTTATGGTTTGGGGAAGTGTTTTTCTAATTTTACTTCAGCAGTCAAATCAAAATCGACCCTTTTGGACATTTTCCTTTGAAAGGAGCGTGTGTTAGCATGTTGCTTTTTTGGTAAAGGCATGGGGTTTGTATACAGAAAACAAGAACTGAAGCACCTCTTCCTTCTCAGAGCACAGCAGATTCTCTAACTTTACTTTTGAAAGTTTAGTAGAAATGGATGTTCACCCTGATGGCTTCAGAGAAAAAAGGCTTTTTCACCAGCATGCACTCTAATTAAACTTCACCAGGAGGCTACAGAAAAGCAGTTGTAATAAAGGATTTCATGCACAGTCTCTTAATAGTCTTTTTTTTTTTTCTTTTTTTTTTCTTTTTTTTTTTTTTTTAACCAACAGGTAACTATCCCTCAATTCACACACCAATCTATAATATCTATTTATTCCAGCAGCATCCCAGAAGACTCTTCATTTCAAGTCCTGCCCAGGCGAGGTAGCCGTGAAAGGTCACACTGGATCACACACTGTGTCAGATAAAAGGAGACCTGTATGGCCTTGAGTGGAATAATAGGAATAGGATGAACTGCAATAGCATTAAGTGCAAAGTCACATTATTTGGGAGAGGTAGTTCTGGGACAGATATTAGAAACAGATGTTTATAATGTATTTTGGGACCTTGTTTGCTGATGATCATCAAATAAGAAAAAGTTGGATGTATTTAAGTAATGATAGAGCACAATAACCGAGCTGCAAACATGATGCAACAGTGAAAGCAGTACTAAACATGATCCTCAGATGCACGAGGTGAATTATATCTGCTGGAGCAGAAAGCAAATACTAATGTCATTGTATGAAGCAAAAGTGAAACCTCCTCTGGATCACCCTGTACCATTCCAGTCATCCAGGCTCAAGAAAGAGATTTAGCCTGGAACAGGTGCAGAGGGGGGTCACAGAAATATCTGAAGGAGTGGAGAGCCTATCTTATGAAAGGGTGACAAAAAAAAAGTTTTACTACTTTAATCTATTGAATGCAATGCAGTGAGAGGACATGATGGCTTTCTAAAAATAGATCAGAGTAATATCAGGGAGGGATAGGATAAAGAAGAGCACTGAGGTAGATGCAAAATGAGTAAAACCAGCTGTAAATAAAAATTCTAACCATTGGCAGTGTGAAACTGGAAGAGCTTTCTAGTAGAGAAGTGGAGGCAATGGATCTCATTCATTAAAAGGGAATTTGACCACTTCTGAGAAGTGTTACCTTGTGTAGTTGCCTCCAACAACAGAGATTTGGGGTCAGAGATCCTGTCCCATGCCATCTGAAGTCTGACACACTATGGAGAGAGCAGCACATCCCTGAACAGCACAGGAGCTCCTTTCCCATCCCTGTGACCAAACCCTTACAACTCATCCACCCAATTGCTTTGGGGTTTTCTTTTTTTTCCATAATTTCATCTCTGTCCCTAGTGTTACACCAAATCCCCTGCTCATGATCCCCTATCTTTAAGCTTCACAGGTCCTCCTCTGGTGTCCTTATTGTGTATGATCATGTGGTATTTCCTCAGCCACTGTACTTAGCCTGTGGATGCATGACAGGATGCATTTCTGGAGAACAAGTCCTACGAGGAGCGGCTGAGGGAGCTGGGCTTGTTCAGCCTGGAGAAGAGGAGGCTCAGGGGTGACCTTATCGCTCTCTATGGGTACCTCAAGGGAGGCTGTAGCGAGGTGGGGGTTGGCCTGTTCTCCCACGTGCCTGGTGACAGGACGAGGGGGAATGGGCTTAAGTTGCGCCAGGGGAGTTTTAGGTTAGATGTTAGGAAGAACTTCTTCACTGAAAGGGTTGTGAGGCATTGGAACAGGCTGCCCAGGGAAGTGGTGGAGTCACCATCCCTGGAAGTCTTCAAAAGACGTTTAGATGTAGAGCTTAGGGATATGGTTTAGTGGGGACAGCTAGCGTTAGGTCAGAGGTTGGACTCGATGATCTTGAGGTCTCTTCCAACCTAGAAATTCTGTGATTCTGTGATACTGTGACACTAGTGGCGCTACCTGGCTTTAACCCCAGTGCAGACTCAAGTGAATGCTGACTCTGAGATCTTTATCCCAAAATCTGGAGTGCAATACAAGACATGTCTTCCTGCTGAGATGCTCTGCTGAACTGGGATTAAAATGATAGAAAGGAGGTCAGGAATGTTTGGAAGCAGGTATCACAATAGAGTGAAAATAGACAAAATACTCCTGCAGATGTGTTTTCTTCCTGAAACTTCACTATCTGTAAAACTTGATGCCCTTTTTGTCATTTCTTTTTCCTGAATCAGGGAAAATATGTTTCATCTGTAAGAAGCTTGTAACATAAAGAGAGTGGGCACAGAGGCTGCCATGCCTTTCCTCAGGGAACAGCAGCAAGAAAACTACCAGCAGCCAGCACCACAGAAGCTGCCAGGCTCTCCCAGCACTGCCCTGCCCCTTCCCCACCGTCAGCAAAAACCTCTGTGGGGCTGCGTGGTGAACTGTAGTGTGAGACTGATCAAGATTAAAGCTTTAGAAAGACAAGCTTCTCCAGCACCTCACACATTTTGATCTCTCCATTACACAGCTACATGAATGTTTTCTTCCAGCATGTGGAGGATGCCTGATGAGTATCTGGGCGTAAAGAAAAGGAGATGGAGGACAGAGGAAGGACCAAAGACTACTTTTTCTGCCAATGCTGTCTCATCTGAAATGCACATAAAACTGTGGGCTCACTGCACTCTGCTGCTGGTGGCATTGTTATGAAAAACAGATCTACAGAGCCAATTGTTTGGCTTAATTTATCTTTTGCTTTCCCCCAAAAGATAACAAAATATTTGAAAATTTAAGTATGTAGCAACACGTAAAATATTGAAATTCTCTTGTCCAATGCTGTGTTTATACATTTTTTCTGTGGGAAAATTATAATGTCCTTACAGATACTTTCTTTGCAGCAGTTCCTAAAATGTAAAGGTGAGTGTTCATGAAAACCGAATTGGTTAGAAATCTATTTTCAGCATGTATCTTCACATTTCATTGCAAAATCCCTGCACTCAATATTTTTTTGGCAGATACACAAAGCACATGAAGAGTGAAGATGGCATTCTAATTCAAATGTACCTATTGTGTAAAACTACCTCAGATGAATCATATACTTACTCAGAACATAAGGCAAATAAAAGTGGTGGCTGAGAGATCTGAACTCCAGAAGCAGTTTTTTTGCCAGCCAGGACACACACACGCATGCACACACATTGTTCTCAGTGACTATATGGACACCTGTGGCATTTGGAATACCGCCATCATACTAGCTCTTCGGAGCAATACAAAATTTATTTTTTATTAATGTAAAATGAACTCCTTTTCATTAAGATTGGCTGACTGGTTACTTTTCCTTTAAATGAAATACACGTGCTGTAAATTTGTAATTCAAATCAGTTCTAGTAGAAGTCTTCTTGAACTAAAAGACTAAATCTCAGGTATCTATGGATTTGGGGATACCAAGATTTTAGGTATTAAGATTAAGAATACTAAGATTAAGGATTTAAGTCTATACAAGATTTGAAACAAGACCTTCAGCCTGAGCTTCTCTGAGCTCACAGAACATCTGTAAACCTCAATGATCTCCATACAAGCTGCCTGCTCTCTGGAGTTCAGGGAAATGGAAGCAGTATTGTGTTTTGGCTAATACAATTGTTAAAAAAAAGAAAAAAAAAAAAAAAACTGTTGGCCCCTGAAAATAAAAAGCAATTAATTGCCTGCATTCAAACCTTGCTAAGATACTCAAAGGTGTAATAATACAGCATACTGTTTGTCATCTTAGATTAAGTAATATGCATCTCATTAACAGAACAATTCACCTGTGTCATTTAAAAAAAAAAAAAAAAAAAAGCAATGTAGCCACTGCTTTTAATGGGCTCTTCATATATTAGTGATATTTCAGAGCATTTTCAAGAATTTTGAAAACAGTCTCAGGCTCATAAACATGATGAGGGTTTCAAAACAAAAACTTTGGGGGCAGCTGAGAATGACATGCATGACTCTAGACATACAAAGTACATTGATCATAGCTCAAATATATACATGTTTACATGTTGGCACATAATTGTCTGGTCATGCCCCTAGTCCAAGATTAAACAGGATCCTTCAGAAATTTATCACTAACTAGAGCGATCTTTGGGGACAGCATAAATGCCAGACTGCCATGAAAGATGTTTAAAAAATAGAATAGAGGTATTTAAGTCCATGTATTCCTTCAAGTGGGAAGTAATTTCATATCAGTAGACTAAAGAACTTACTAACACAAACACCCTGCCAGCTTCTTCTTTTAGCCATAGGGTGGTTGGGCACTGGAACAGGCTCCCCAGAGCAGTGACCACAGCACTGAGCCTGATGGAGTTCAAGAAGTGTTTGGAAAATGCCCTCAGACAGAGGGTCTGAGTTTTGGGTGGTCCTGTGCAAAGCCAGGAATTGAACTAGATGATCCTTGTGGGTCCCTTCCAACTTGGGGTATTCTGTGATATAAAACTATGTTATCATTACTGTTAAATGATGCTTTAGAAAATATGGTAACCAGTGTGATGGTGAGGCAACAGGGGAGAGAGAACTGTGTGAGCTAATTGACTCTTTTGGAAGTACCAAAAACATGCACTGATTCCTGGTAGGGTCACTGTGTTTTACTGTCTCATGGCACTCTTCATAAAAATGACAGTAATATATTTGGCTTATAGGAAAAGAAGTTTGAAGATCTTTGCCCAACTCCCACAGTGGCCTAAGCAAATAGTTAGCAATTAGAGCATCAGCCTTTCCACCAGGGTCTGCAGAATTTTTCGTGTGCCATTCACGCATCAAAACACTTCCTTGTATTGGAACTGGGAACACAGAGATCAAGCTTTTTTTTTTTTTTTTTTTTTTTTTTTTAAGTAAAAGAATACCTAAATAAGTGTGTAAAGACCAATGTGTGTGCTGCAGATCTGAGAAGGATCTCCTTTATGTATCTGTGTATTCAGAGAATCTTTACACGTGTCTTACTGTCAGGCTGCACCGTGGTGACAGTCTTGATGTGTTTCAGTCAAATCAGACTCGCCCCGTAAGCTTGCACATTAGACTGGCACCATCAGAGCTGCAACACCTAGCAGTAACAGTTCAATGTACACACTGGATGATTATCGGGTGACAAGTTGTAGCCACCCAATTCAGAGAGACAGAGGCTACAAGAAAGAGAACTTGCAAAATCGAAACATATTTTGCACTCAGCAGGCTGACAGGGCAATGAATTTAACTCCAGCTATTTTGTCGGGAAGTTAGAGTTTGTTGAGGGAGTAGCAAAAAAGTTTCTCTGCTTGCTCTAGAAAATAAGCTCAGAACAGCCTTTGGTTGAGTTCTTAGTGGGCTGTGCTGTGAAACAACACGGGTATTAAAGAGGTTTTTTACTGCTGGAGCAACATGAGTCAAAAAATGGAAAAGGAAAGAGAATCTTCTGAGGCAAGATTTGTCAATATAAAAGGCATATTAGCTTCATATTAATCTTTATAATGACTCCATGAGATAATAACACCTATAAAGCAAATGCTCACTGGCTGTTTTATGTTGTTTCCATGCTTTATCATTGTAAATTATCACCATATTCTGGAAAAAGGAAAGAAAGGAAAGAAAGGAAAGAAGGAAGGAAAGAAGGAGAGAAAGAAAGAGAAAGAGAGAGAGAGAATGAAAGAATGAAAGAAAAAGAAAGGAGGGAAGGAAGGAAGGAGGGAAGGAAGGAAGGAGGGAAGGAAGGAAGGAAGGAAGGAAGGAAGGAAGGAAGGAAGGAAGGAAGGAAGGAAGGAAGGAAGGAAGGAAGGAAGGAAGGAAGGAAGGAAGGAAGGAAGGAAGGAAGGAAGGAAGGAAGATTATGAAGGGATTAGTAGGAAACCCTGAAACCCTCTCATATGTGTCATCATTAGCATCTCCTCCACACCTGACTTATTATCCTAGATTCATGCTGCTGAAAATCAATGTCACGAGCCACCCATTGTACTTCATGCTAAGGTTGAATTGACAGCCTAATGAAAGGAAAGCAGAAGCAGTGCAGCAAGGTTATCGGTATGACAAAGCACAGCCAGACTGTCATGCAGTGAAGATGCTAAGAAACACTTCTGAAATAAATGCTAAAAGATTGCATATGTCTCTCTCAAATTCAGTACCAGATTCCAAAAGGATGGAAGTATACTTTCACTCTTTACAAAGATTTTTTAAAAGTACACTCACCTATTTCCCGTTTCTGGGCTGAAACAATCACCAAACCAATGCAGCCATTAATCAGCATAAACCATGCTTGTTTTCTACCAATAGCACTAACAGTTACCTGCCCAGAAAGAATGTACTGAACATATTATTTTCAACATTTACAAAGTTGTCACGAAGTAGAAACTAACAGCCTCAGCTGCCATCTTGGAATGAATGAATTCTTAAAAATTGCTACTTTGCTTCAAGACCCACTATCTAACAGAACCTTGCATGGAGGAGCAGATAATGTATGAAGTGGGAAGATGGAAAAATGCAATTCTCTTTATCTCATTGATTCTTCACATATATTCTATAATGATTATTATATGTAATACCTAGAGTCCTTTAAGCCTTGCATGGCCTTGTGGATGTTAATTAAATGAAATCTCAAAAGACCCTTGTGAGGTAGGCAAGTAATTTTTATTTCCCTTAGTGGGTGATGGGACAGCTAAAGCAGAAGGCTTAAATCACTAGTTCCTTATCACACTGGGACTCAGTGTCAAAGGCAACATTTATAGCAACTGTGTCTCTCCCCTGTGTATCTCTTCATCTGTGGTTCTCAAAGCACTAAGAAAAGGCTTGTTTTTTCTCTCTGCTTTTATGGAAGAGGAAGAACAGAGGCATTTACAATGGCATTTTACTCAGAGTTGTACGGTTGGCAGCAGAGTTAGACCAGAAGGCAGAACCCATGCTCCGTGGCAGTTCTTCGGCCAGGTCACCACAACACTGCAGGTTCTCTGCTGTCACTGACTCATCACTCTCTTGATTCATTCTGTTTGTTGAATCACCCGTATTAAAGATGGTAACATTTGATTATGATCTAACATGATCTCGAGATAAGAGAGCTATTACACTCCCAGTTATAAAGCTTCTACCTAGGAAAAGTGCACCCATTCAGGATGGAATAGGTCCAGCACCCTGGCCCCTCTAGTGGTGGCTGGTACGGACTTGGTTTGCTCCGTTCAATGCAGTCAGGGAGAAGTGAATGCTTCACATAAGTAGCACAATCCATAAACTTCGTTTGGAAATTCTGCATCATTTAAAAGCTGAACATGATAAAATATTGTTTTGTGGGAGAGGAGAGGAGAGGAGAGGAGAGGAGAGGAGAGGAGAGGAGAGGAGAGGAGAGGAGAGGAGAGGAGAGGAGAGGAGAGGAGAGGAGAGGAGAGGAGAGGAGAGGAGAGGAGAGGAGAGGAGAGGAGAGGAGAGGAGAGGAGAGGAGAGGAGAGGAGAGGAGAGGAGAGGAGAGGAGAGGAAAAAGAACAGAGAAAATCATCAGCTGGAGGCATGGTAACAAGCTTTTAGTGAAAGAAGGGAAGAGAAAAGTATTTTTTAGTACTGAACCAGCAATATTTTTTTTCCCCTAAGAACACTTTGCTGCACCAGCACCTAGTGTAATGCTTGTCACCATCCCTTATTTGACATGCTGAGTCACTGCTTCTCTTCATCTTTTATTAAAGTAAAGTATATGTCTCCCGTGGAAGGACAGCAGTGCCTACCTTTGTGCCTGGAGGAGGAGCAAGACCCAGGAATGAATAAATAATATTTTCTTCTTTAGCAGAGAAAAAGGATTCAAAGTCCTAAAAATGGAACAAACAAACAACAGAGAATTGGTAACAACAATAAAACAAAGAGCAGAGGAGGAAGAAACTAGTACAGGCACATCTTTCTTATATTGATGAGAATGACTATGCATTTGTAGCAGTGCCTGCATTATCTAAGCCCCAGGAAGAATATTCAGATAAAGGGAGCTTCATCCTGGCTGGCAAAACGAACAAATGGGCAAACCTCTCCAGAGACTTACACTTTAATTATATCACATCTATGTCAGAATCAGATAAAACCAAGCGTCTCATTTTAATGTGCCTCAGCTATACACACCAAAGCAAAACTATTCCCATCTAAATGTTAAAATAAACCTTGCTGCAAGAACACAAAATAGGCCCTCAAAACCCTAGACAGCTTTATGACAAAGAAAAGGGAACAGTCAATGTAATAGCACAAGTGAAATGGCAACAAGGAAATTTTAAAGAAAGGTACACTAATCAGAAAATGCAGTGTCTTTCCAGACAAACTTAGCACAGGGCTTTGTTGTTCCCTCTGACATACATGTATATGTACTAGCCAAAATGTCTTGTCCTTATGTGAGCTGAAGAGCTAAGTCAGTGTCAAAAATGTCCATTTTCTCTCCAGTGCTGAAAAATGAAAAATAACTGAAAAGGAGGAATGGATGGCTCCTATCCTACCATCTAGAACTCACTGGGTCTTTCCTGCACAACCTTCCTATCAAGTAAGGAAACTCTGCTATCACTAGTGTGTTGCTGGGAAGTTCACAACTCACGTCTCGGGCAGGTAAAAGTCAACATATGTGCAATAATATTCTGAATAATAACTTTCAATAATAATAACTTTGCAATAATATTCTTAATAATAATTTTCTTTCTTTATAAGTTAACACAAAAACTCCAGTCATAAGTGGCTGGCCCGCAATCACAAGGCAGCTCTGTGTAGGACAGGGGACTGAATGCATCTGCTGAGTCCTAGACGACTGCCATGACCACTTTATCATCCTTCCTCTCATCCCAAATATCTCCAAAAATAGAACCCTGTAAATAAGAAGGTGATGACTCATCACTGAGACTTGTTTGTAAAGCTGAGTTAGGACCCGAGTTGTTTTATTGGGCTGTTTTGGTATTTCCATAAATGACTGGCAAAGGCTAACCTAGGGAAAGGCTGCAGCAAATGATTTAGAAGCCACTCTAACATCAACAAGCCTGGAATCAATGACATTTCAGGCCAGTTTGGAAGAGGCAACATAGCTTAACAGCCAGGTTAAATGACAGCCCATTTTACTGATTTATCGGAGGGACAGTTTGGTTTTCACACAGAGCTGGCTACAGGCAGTGGGAACTGCCTGGTCTGGGAGAAGCCCCAGAACAGTTTTTGCCCTGACCAGGCAGAATACCTGCTGCTACTTTGGGCCGTTCATTCCTCAAACCATCTCTTTGCTGCTTTCACGTTGCCATGGGGTTCCCCTTCTTATTTAACCCAAGTCTGCCTTACGTGTCTGAAGATCCATACATTTTGGAGTGCTACAGCAAACAGGAGCATGAAGATTTTCTGCAATTCGAAGGGCTGGAATTTGACACAGTCCTTTGACAGGCCATACAAACACACAAAACCTTTGTGTCCTTCTGCATACCACATACTCATTAAAAAGCCCAAGCAAAGCATGGCACAGAACATCAATAGCTGGGAAACAAGGAGAAGACTGCAACAAGGAATGGCCATGAAGTGGACTTGATATTTTATGCTGTTAGCTCTCCCCCAGAAGAAAAGCAGCAGACTGCAAATGCACAAAAAATCTCTGGAGGCACGTAGCCTTGTAGATAACCAGACCTGAGGTCACAAGCAAGACGTGCGAATGACCACACGAACCCCTAGTCAATGAAGGATACGATCTTCCAGCATATCAAGTACTCCTTGGCAAGAGGTAGTGTACAATATGACAGAGTAAATGTGGTTTCTCACAGTAAATTGTAAGGTAAATCAAGTAAAAGCAGGATTACAGTGACCGCGGAACAATTTTTGTGTTCTGCATTTGCACTCTTGCTTCCCTCATGGTGACTTGTTCAAATCACCACTCACTGAACCACTGAAGATAACTGCTCCCAAGGAAGGCAGTAAGAAAAAAAGCAGCAACAATTTATTTCAGGTAAGCAATAGTATTATATCTGTATAAGAAGACATAAATGATCTATGCAGAGGGTGGGGGTGTCATTTGTCTTTGGAATGAGTCTTTGAAAAATACACCAAAACATATATTTTGCCCCCCCCAAAAAAAAATAACAACAACAAAAAATCTTCTGTGGGCATTTCTTTATTAAATTAGCACACATACAGTCTACATGCCACCCTTTATATGGTCACTGTAGAAATGCCAGGCAGAAAACAGTAAACTCCAGTTGGACATCAGTGGAAAGCAGAGTGAGTGGTACAGCCCCAGATCAGCCCTATATTTGACTTTAGCAGTTACACAAGGCATGGAATAAAACTCTTACCTAAAAAATCAGTTGTGTGTTGCTGTTTGTTTGTTTTAAGATACACAATGTAAGCTATTCTATAGATTTAAGTTTATGGAGAAAATCATCGATTTCAGTTTACAGAGAAAACCAGATTACTTTACATTTCTTTCCTAGTGTTTTTTTTTTTTTTTTTTTTTTTTTTTTTAGCAAAATTAAGACAAGAGCAACAGAGTGCTCAGTATATTTAGAAAGTGACACAGATGCAGACGTCTGTCTAGACATGAGCAAAGAAGCAGCTTAAGAAAAAGATCGGATAAGAACTTAATTGCCAACACTGATGGATTAGAATGGATACTTGAGACTAGTGCTATAGCCAGGCATAGAAAATGAATCTGTTTCTGATCTGCTTCTTCAAGTGGTTACTAGATAACATCATTTTTTTTTTCTTTTTCTTTTTTTTTTTGTGTCTGATTTAAACTTCATTTGCTTTATTTTTTGCCCATCTTTTCTGTCTCTAGTGGGTATGGAACAGAACATATTTTACAAAATCCTAGAACCACATGGTAATTCAGATGGGAGAAACCTCAGGAAACCATCTAGTACAACCTCCTCAAAGCACACTCACTACTTAATTCAGACCAATAACGAATTCCTCTCTGCTACAGGCTAAGCCTTAAAAGTATTTGGGGGTTGCCATGTCTCACTCCAAATCTCTCTTTCCTTGGGTGAGGAAAGAAACCCTTTATCCTGAATTTTCATCTCCCCATTGCTCCCAGACCAGGATATTGCTTATATGTATATGTTATAGGCTTATATGTATGTGAATGGGAACAAAACATTTAGGAAGATCAATGGGAAGGGAAGTGAGAGAAAAGATAGACCTCAGAACAAAGAATGAGCAGAAATGAAATGATGTAACAAGTTTTAACTTAAAAAAAAAAAAAAAATATTCAGGAATGAAAAAAATAGTAGGAAGGAGAAAAAGCAAATATCTTTAAAAAAAAAAAAAAAAAAGAGGTATAAAAATGGCATAAAGAGCTTGACTTGTTTACAACTGCAAAAATAAGATTGAAAGAAGATATAATCTCCAGTTATAAATACACTGGATGTGAACTGCTTTTGCTAAAGGGCAACTTTGTCATACAAGAAAATGTGTATAAACTGACTGCATATATCCAGGATTGAAATTCTAAGGTTTCCTGATGCCCATGAAGCTGAGACCTCTGAAGACTGTTCTAACTAGCACAACATATTTTAAAGGGACTTTCAAGAATTCAGGACATGGAAGTGGAGTCCATGACCTCGACAGATCTTCACAATCCTCAACGCTATTTTCTCTAAAGTGGCCAAAGACAAAGGAAGCAGGACACAGGGGAAGAGTTAAGGTATATACTGTATGGAAACCTCAAACAGGGTGAAACAGTCCCGGATTTCAGAATGACTGGTCTGTTGGGCCTGCAAAGGCTCTGCAGGGAAGTAGGAAGCAAATCTCCAGCTTTGTGCTGTAGATATCCTGTGGAAGACATCATGCATGTGTGAGGAATTTAGCAGCAGTCTGCCAGCCACCTGCCTTGTTCTCAAGCAGCCCACCTAATCTCACTTCACACACACTGTGCAGCTCCCTGAAGGCACCTCCTCCCGTGGAGAAGGGTAAGGATCATGCATTGATATCCTTACATTATTTATTTGGAAAATGTGCTGAGATACTATGCAAAAAAATGAATCTCCATTATGCACCCACTGGGATCACTAGCTATGAGCTTTGAGAGCTGTCCACATGAGAACTCTGGAGACTTTCAAACTAATAAATTTGATTTAGTCTTAAAACAGTACCTACAACTGCTTTCTAGACCCCTTTCCAATGTGGGGTGTTTTTGCAAAGGACTCTTCTTTACTATAGCTTTATTTTAAGATGCAGAGTATTTGGCTTCTTGAAATAGCTTCACACATGGAGTAAAAATTGTCTATTTATCATTTACTGACAAGGCTGACTGGCTGCAATGCTCTGCAAGGCAATAACTCTTTAATTCACTAGGTAACCTCTCTAGGGAATCTCAGAAATATTTATGGCAACATTGGCTGCCACGAAACCCAGAGTAAGATATATCAAGTGATACATTTTATTGGTACAGATTAGATGTTGAAATTACATGAACTCTAGCCTACCAAGTTCTCTTCTAAGATTCCTATGAGAAATGAGGAAATTATTGTACTCTTTACTCATACTAGCAACTCTGTCTCTCAAAGCACTTAAGTTAATTCTGAAAATGTAGTGGCATGTAAATCCCTTCTCTTCCAAAACAACCTTCACAGTAGTTCACACTGGATTTGTTGAGTAACCTAAAACTGGACTCACTATGTGAGCTGCGTTTCAGAGTACTTTGCAAGTTCATTTCAGAGATCATATCAGAGTACTTTCTGGTCAGTATTTCCATCCAGACCGAGAGCAAAAAAATGTCTCTGATATCTCCTTTGATTCCAAGTCCTAATGTTAATGTTGTTGCAGTACTACATGCCACTGATCTGACCTTTCTCAAGAGAAATAACTGGTTACAAGCATATATGAAAGTGTGTTAAAATTTCTGTTGTGAAGAGTTGGATTTATTGAATAAGCAATATAATTTCAGTAACTCAAACCACATATTAGAGTTATTCCAGTCAAATACATTTCCTATTTATTTATAACATAGTGGAAAAGAAAGATGCCTGTTCATGGCCCCTGGTGTCTCAGACATCTGCTTGACATCCCAGCACTCAGATGGCTCTGTGTGAAACAGACAAAAGACCAACACACAGCATGCAAAACTAACTGAAAGTTTGAGAAGGGAAGTGCCATACAGCTGGTCTTGAATAACTCAGTATTGTTAAACCACGTAACTGAGCACTTACTACTCCAAGTGCAATTGAGCTGTTTTTACAGTCTAGATTTGGTTAGCCTGTGATATTGTGTGAAGAAGCCATAGTATCACCTAGCCAGTACTGCCTTTGGTCTTCGGGAGCTGAAGTGAGAGTGTAGGCAGCAAGCCAACAGCAGGCCAACTTGTGAGTGAGCTACGCAGCAGGAGGTAGGAGAATGTGAGAGGAAAAACACAGAGCTCCTCACAGGCAGCAAACTCCGTGCCTTGCAGTGAGCTCTGGGTCCTGCACAGGCTCTGGGTCTGTGGGAGATAATACATACAGCCTATTAAGCAGTTTCTCTAGTCAGTTTTCCCTCTAACTGTATTTTTATCTTAAAAATGAATAATTTTATCTTTATTTTCCTTTCTGTGCCTAAAAACACTTTCTAATAATTGTTCTTTCCAACTGAATCTCAAATTGGACACTTCCAACTACTGGAAAAGAGTCAGTTTCTGTGAAAAGACATTTAGTGCCTCTGAAGGCAATAAATTTCCAAACAGCTTCTTACCCCACAGTACCGCTCCTCATTGAAGATCTGTGGAGGGAGAGGAATTCCATTTTGAGGCTTTTTTTCACCCGGGACATTCTCTCTCATCCATTTCCTGTTGTCCTCGTCACCTGCTATGTCCATTTGCTGAAAGTCAATCTTGTTGGCCTCTAAAAATCCCACTACTTCTTGCTGTTTCTTTTTGATCTGGTTAGGAAAGAGAGAAAAAAAGAAATTGGTTTATAAATTTGTAGTATGTTTTCTAAAGGTGATTACTATTATGAGCAAAGCTGATATGTCAGATTGGATCCACTGCTCCAGTAGCCCCCAAACTTTTGAAGCCAAGATTTGACTTTGCTTCTCAGCACCCAGACCACTGCCACTACTTCTCTTTCCCCCAGCTTCTTTCTTTCCTTCCTGGAAGCAGCAGTACCTCCATCTTAGAAAAGACACTCAGCAGGAAGCCTCCTACTCCAAACCAGATCTGAGTGCCACATACAAACAGCTAAACTAATCCTGCCTACATATGTACATACTCTCCCCAACATACGATACACACTTTTTTCTTACTCTTTCCATGTGACATTTAGATTTCACTGAGCCACATTTGTTTTTCCATCCCTTTTCTTAAATGCTAGGCATAATTAAAGTCAACAGAAATCCTGTACAGCTTAATTCCTATGCTTGAATATGTCCCACATTACAGACAGCAATCTTGTATTTGTATTTGAAGCAAGTGCTGTTTAACTGATTTGTACAATCTTTCTCATGTTGCTCTTTGGTCACAAACAACCACGTTACTACCTAGCACAATCCAGAGATGATTCTCTTCACCTCCCAGTTATGCGGCTCCATGGAGCCTGTTGGTGTCATATAGAGATGGTAGCCAGCATGATGTATCCAGGTAGTTTTTATACGTAACCCATCCTACGATTTGAAGGCAGGTCTTCCACAAATCAGAAATATGAACACCTGAATTTAAAGTGACACCAGACCAGTGTAAATCAGTCTGAGACATGCAATGAGATGAGAAGCAACCCATGGATTATGCATTTCTATAATCTAATAAACCTGAAAAGATGAAGAAGTAGAATGATAGCCTATTATATTGGAGGGGTATGTTTTCATTATTATTATTAAGGATACAATTTCTTGTTCCTGTTTAAATGATGAAATATCTCTCCATGCAGCTATGTTTGCTTGCAAAAAAAAATAACACATAAAATGCTGTACATGTTGTTTTTAAGACAGCAGCAGAGGTTTATGGTGAGCTAGAAAAAGCAAATCACTTTGAATGGAAATACTACTCTAACGTGTTCACAAGCCACACAGCTGACAGATCTCAAAGGTGTTCTTATATATTCTTATTTTCACTTTTTAAACAGAGGTCATTTTCCTAATGGCCATTTAGCTGCGCAGTCATTTGCCAAACACATTCAGGTGGCAGAAAGCATTGCCTGAGGAATGCATGTGCCCACTTCATTGGAGGAGGTGGCAGGATAACGTTTGCGTAAATAGTTAATAAAATCTGCATGAACCAGTACTAAGAGCGCTACCAGCTCTAAAAGCCAACCCTTTCAAGTGCTGTCAGCTGCAATTTCAGCATCAGCTTGTCTCTTTGGACACAGGCACTGAAGGAGATATCGCTCCTGGAATAGCTAGTGCCTGGACAGATAATGTCACTGAGGAGATAAGGTAGATGCAACTACTGAGTCTGAGCTCCCTTGCTTATGGCTGCAGCTATAACTTGTAGCATTAAAACTGGGTAAACAATTTTTCTTCAGTTTGGAGTTCATAATATCCAAGAGGCTCAGACAGAGCCAGAAAAATGAATGCCAAGGAAAAATAAACAGTTATATGTAATTATGCTGAATAAAGATAAGGCAAGATGTTTCTCATGATGATGATAATAATAAACTATGCAGAAAATGAGCTGTATCTTAACAATTACTAGGGCTTAAGCAGAGAACAAGATGGAGTTTCTGGGACATACATTAAGTATGAAACCATAAAGCAAGCCTCTGCCATGGCTGGCACTAGGTAGCTTGGCAGCTGAAAGGATCTCCAGCAAGCAGCACTCAGAGAGGGAAATCTTCCAGGATAAAACAACGCAGAGGACATGCAAAGGTTTTCCCAGAATGGATGAGATTGCAGCAGCTTGTTTGTGCCCTCACTTGTGCCTAATGGCATGGGAAGAATTCAGATAACTTGGCCATAGATTCCCTGGAAAGTAGTGGTGAGCACGATGTTATTTCATCAATGCCATTTTGGCTTTCAACAAAGCTTAAGTTCCCCCATGCCTGATAGTCCTTTACATTAAGGAAGAACTGATTTAAATAAATATTATCTAGCTAGAGTGTAAGAGCTACAGCTAACATTAATTTCACCTGATGCATAAGTGACTATTATCCTCTATATTGTTGCAATCCAGATCATTCCCTGTGACCAGCTGCCTATGGCAGAAGCAAATGTTATCTAGTCGACAGCTTACCGCAGCAGGAACGTTAATGCCGGCAGGCAGAGCTGCCCCAGCTCTCGCTTCTGAGACACAGACAACCTGTTCTTGATCATTATTATTTATTAGATTCTAACTTCTGCTACAGCTCTTTATTTAGCGAGATGTTAGTCTCATTAGTCTGTATTTTGCTCGGTCTTTCTGATGTGATTGGGTTACACGAAAACTGAGACCTGCAGATTTGAGTGCAGGCAAGTTCACAAAATGACTGCAGAAACACTGAGAAAAAAAGGGGATTTTAGAGGTGTCCTAACCATGAGCAGCAGTGAGCAAGACTTTGGAAGACTTCCTCTGTGTAAGACCCCATTCTCTCTTGGCTTATGGTAGACTAGAAGCTTACAAGACATTATCCATTCCTAAACACCTCTGTGGCTAGTACCAAAATTATTTTAGTTTTTACTAAAGACATTTCAAAACAACCATTTAGTACCCTTTTAGGCTATGAGTGTCTCCACTTCTGCTTGTCTTAATGCATAGCTCTGTTATCAGCTGTGTTTGGCACACAAAGGTAATAAAGTGAAAGTTATTTAAAATACATTTCTGAATCATTGAGGGGGGAAATACAGACCTCAGGTTTGCTCTAGAGCAACACCAAATTACATCACTCAAGCAACTGATCCAGAGCACAAGAATGTTACTGGGTTCATTACATTCACTTTGCAAAAGTACTTATTAACATGAGAACCATATGCAATTAGTAGTGCAATTCTAGAGTACATAAAATAGAAAATATTGTCATTCTTTACCAACAATTTTCTGCTGATATAGGCCCATCATATTTTGAAATTCAAAATGAACAGCATGTATTTGATGGAGATCAGCCACACTGAAGAGAGCATCAGTGATCCTAGGACAATTTAGTCTCCCAATTTAAGCTCCACAGGGATGAAATTCACACTTCTCAGGGAGAAGCTGTAGAAGGCCAATAGAAAATTTGTTTTTAATAGGATTTTAGTGATATGCTAGGGTTTGTGTTGGATCCTTGCAGGAGTGAGTTTTATTTTATATATATCAAAACTCATTAAAGGTTCATTGAAAGGATACCTTCCATCTATCTCATTAGTAAATGTGGAAAACTTCTTCAGCAGAACATCATGTTTACTTGGAATTGCAATTACATATCAGTAAACTGAATATATGCTACCTTCTGAGATTGTTACTGCTATACATACACCCAATGCACAAGGAAAAAGAAATAGGCACGTTGCCGTGTAAAGATGCCATACTCTTCCTTCCAGTACGCCTAGGATCTCACTGAGAGCTTTTGTAGGCTGCTAACATATAGTAGAGATTGGCATTGATAAGCTTAAGACCTGTTGCAGTTCACTGGCATTAGTTATCTTTCTCTGCACTAATAAACTACAGTAGCAATGCTTAACAGCTCAAAATGACCAGATGAAGCTGGCATGTTGCCCAGCGCAGCATACACACCCCTTCATTGCAGTCCAAAAGGAAAGGAGCTAGCTATAGCTGCTCGCTGGGAGGGAGATACAAGAAACATGTATGACATAGGAAAGATTTGGGTTTGGCTAGTGCTAAATATGCTTAGTTTTAACTGCATAAGCAATCTCCTAAATGTCAGTGTTTAATCAAAGCACTCAGAAAACTGACTTGCTGACCTACAGCCCCACTCCTGTAGCTGCAACGGCAACAATCCATGCCTTCGTCACACAGCATCAGTCTTGAAGGAGAACCAAGGTGATGGCCACAACACACACATCCAGGATGTCTGTGGTGGGATTCCAGTCACGGTCACAGCTTTTCCCCAGAAACAGATGACTGCCAAAAGAGGCAGGTAAGGCTCTTGTTCGGTCAACCAAAGGAAACCAAAACAGGAGACCAAACAGGAGAGAAAAGACTGCCAATGCATGATGTGTGGCAATTTACCACGTTGTTTGAGCAGTTACTGTTAGATTACAAACTACCAAACCTGCGGTGTCCAACCTCCTCCTCCTCTTTTTCTGCCTTGCATATAAGGTTTCTTATTAAAAAAGAAAGGAATGGGAATGTCAATAGTATATTCAGAGTGTCAGGCTTACAGACAGGCTGGCAAAGGAAAAGATAAAAAGAAAAGGAAAAAAAAGGAGAAAAATAAACAAGAAAAAAAAAAAAAAAGCTGATGAAGGGACTGCAAACTTTCCTAAGCTGTGTTCCAGTTTGAATTTTAGTGAATGTTTCCCATTTAATTTTCTAGAGATGGTAGCCCTCTGAACAGGGGATGTTTTTGGAACTGTTCAACTCTGGAAGCTTCTTAAAGACATGGAGCTGGTGTCAGAGAAACAGAGATGTAGTTAAGCTATGTGCAAGCACCAGCCAATTTGTTTAGCCATGTCACTGGGAATGAATGACCGCCAAAGGAAAGCTGCAATCTGAGCTCATATGGGAACTGGATATAAAAGGAAACAGTCCTTTCCCGGTTTCCACCTCCCACAGACTTCCAATCTCCCTACTATTCACATGCCCTTTCCTTAAGCTGATACACTGTACTGACAGCTACAGCAGTAGATCTTGATACTAAAAATCATCAGTACACCATTTCAAGAGACATTATATTAAAAAAAAAAAAAAAGCTAGGGAAAGGGAGGAGGATGGGGACGACATTTTTTTCCGCATAATTTCATTCAGCTTACTTTGACTGCAGGTTCTTTACTAGACACTGTTCCCCTTCAACAGTTGCAGTGTCTTAAAGTCTCTTCTAAAAATAAATACATTAATTTCTACTGTAAACTGTCTACCTTGGTATTTGTACAAATACAATATCCACTTTTTCCTTCTTCCGGGAATATAATTTATTTATTTTTTAAATTAAATATATTTACTGGCAGATAATCTGTACGGAAATGTTATACCTACAGTAAAATATAGCATGCAAGCAAGCCTGCATTAACATGAATTCTCTATATTCTTAGTTGCTTTCAAGAATAAGGTGTTAAATACAGACCAGAAGAAAATTGGTGTTTTTCTCTTACATGCAAACTCAGGCTGTCCCGGGATCTTCTAGGCTAATTTACCAACCTGATGCAGAAAGCGACATATGTTAAATGAGACACCTACCGCTGTAGACCCCGAAGATGTGGCTACAAAGACTTTGATCACCATTTTGACAGTGATGAAAAGGAATCAGCAGAGCACGCCTGCTATCCGCAAGTCAACAAAGTCCTGAGAGGAATCCCAGCCTTCGGCAGCTCCTGGGCTAACCCGGATCCTAAATGGGTGCACCCCACAGCAATCCACCAGCTTTGGCCTCTCCCTCTCCCCGGGGGTCCCGGGTTTTCCCACTCAGTTGGCTCCTAGGTATTTTGGGATGAGGGGCCAGTAAAGGATTGGTTAGTAAGAGGAGCCATAGCAAGAGGTTTGCACCTGCCCCTGGCCTTATTGCATTAGATTGACAGGATGGCAGTCCCTAAAAGGCAAAGGAGAGTCCTGCACCAATGAGGCAGGCTGCAGAAATGTTCGGGAGAGGGGGAAGGGACAAGGGAGAAGGGACAGGGAACAGGATCACAGAGCTGTAGGGTAACGTTTAAAGTTGCATCTGTGTTGTTACAGCCACCTCCTGTACAAAAGGGTTTGTGCCCTCTCCCTGACAACAACAAAGACATTTCAGAGGGGTAGATACAAATTTCACGTTAGAAAGGGAAGGGGAGGAGAAAGAGTAGGGGGAGCATAGGATCAGAGGTAATTCTAGTAGAGATCATATTGAAATAAGCCCCTGTAACAAACGCGCTCAGCTGTAAAGAACTCAGATCATGATCCAAACTGCAGGGCTCAGGCGCTTATCTGAAATGAATATGTCACTGTATTTCCTGATACTGAGGAGGGTGATTTTGTTGATTGTATGTATCCAGTCTCTATTATTGGATTTTTATTTTTTTTTCCATCTTTTTGCATCATCAGTGAAAACTCCCAAGGCACAAGAAGAGGTCCAGAACTCCTGGTAAAAAATATTCCGTTCTACTGTGGTATGCAGGATGCTCTTTTTTTCATCTGGTTGTTGCCTTCTATCCCAGAGATGGTCACAATTCAGCGTCTGCCTGCACGTATTTGCAGGTCTCTGAGCATGAAAGTTATTTTGAGAATGTTAAACGTTAACAGATAACTCTCAAGTATTAAGGGCCAAGTTCAGTTTTGCTGTAAACGAGCACCATGAATAGGTCAGCAAGCTGACCTGGTGTCAGAGATGAAAATTCTAGGTTTTAGAACGTGTTCATGCACAACTAATTATTGATTGAACATTGCAGTGTTCAATCCTAAAAATACTTTAAATGGAAATTCCCTTTTAGGATTGATTAGTGATTAGGGCTGAAAACACAATAGTTAGCAGTGCTATCCTTGAAACTAAGGTAGTGTTGGTTTTTTTTTGCTTGGTTGGTTGGTTGTGGTTGTTGCTGTTGTTTTTTTTGTTTGTTTGTTTGTTTGTTTGTTTGTTTTTTCGTTTGAAACATTATATGAAGCTGAAAATGCAGCAAATGTGGTATTTCTTATATGGAACAGGAATCCTGAGAAACCTTAGTGAAAACTAAAAATAATGCTATGGATAGTTTGCTGTGTTTACTGTAGCTCACCATCTGTCATTTTTTCTTCTTTTAAGAGGCAACAGGAGGTCCAGCAAAAGGAAAAGCCAATTAGAATCGGGTATTTTCACTGAAAATTTACCTGCAAAAGTAGATAAACAACTTAGTCTGAAAACATAAATTTTTGCCAGGAGTGACTGTTTCTCAGGAAAATATGTATGTAAGTACACTCTTGTAAATTGAATGAAAATGACAAGCGATTGGGAACATACTGTTTCCAAATGAGTTAATTTGGATAGTAACGCTCTGAAGAGTTAGAAAGAAAGAGTGGTGAGGTCACTTGCTTCAAAGCATACTGATAAACTGTTGCAAATATAGCGGTATTAATAATTAATACTTAAAGTGCTAAATATTTGCACCACCACACGGCCAGAGCTGGGACAGAACTGGCAAATGCCACTCTCCCATCCTTCGCACCTGAAACCCCTCCTGAAGGAGATGGGGAGAAAACAGGATACGGCCCAAGACCTCTGTCCCCAGAAACCTTTACAGGTAAGGATTTTAGAGCACGATTCGCAGCACGGCTGCTTTCATTTTTAGGCGATTTCCCCCCTCGGATCTACCTGTTTCAGCACAACCCCATTGCCTGCAACCCCCCCCCCCCCCGTTAGCCTCCCCCCTTCACATAGGGCCTTGTGTTGTTTTGGGACGCACACTGGGGCTCCCCAGCGGCCAGTGTGGGGCAGCTGCCCCAAGAAGTGGGGGCAGTACCCCCATCAGTGGGGTTCACATATGTGCGGGGGCCGGGGAACGGGGATTCATCTGGGGACAGAGCGCGGGGCGGGGGCGAGAGAAGATGGCGGAGCCGCCTGAGACTACGAGTCCCAGGGTGCCCTGCGGCCGCCGCCGGTCGCCATGGCAACGGCGGCGCCCCCATGGGCTGGAGAGGCCGGTAATGGCGGCGGGAGGGGCTGCGGGACGGGGGGCTGGGAGAGGGGGTGGTGGCCAGCAGGGCAGAGGTCGCCTCTTGGCTTCTTCTTTTCTGTTTTATTTACTTCCCTTTGTCTGCTTTTTGAAGCCGGATCGCGAGCCTCAACCCACGCGTCTCATCAAACAAAATCAAAGCAGTAATTTCAAGTTTAATTTAAGCTTATTTGGTTTAAACACAATTTGGCCAGAAAGTGTTGACAGTGCCAAATCAATCTGAAACAGAGCTACAAATCTGTGTAACAAGCTGTCCTTCATCTAATCCTCAAAATACGGGTTCCCATCAGCCAGGGCTTATGGCAGTGGCTCAAATTTAGCAGGACCGTGGGCACTGCCTAATCTCCCATAATGAGGAATAGTTTGTTTAAGGGAATGAAGAGTAAGGAAACGGTATTGATTTGACCTAAAATAATTTGTTCAATCCTAAATTACACTTTTTTTTTTTTTTTTTTTTGGGGGGGGGGGGGGGGTGGGGGGAGAAGGGGAGTTTGGTGATTTCCCTCTAATTTAATTTAATTAAAAATAAAATGCCATCACGAAGCAAAAATGTCAACCAAGTAGTTATAATGTACTATAAATATTACCCCCCCCCCCTTTTTTTTTTTTTTTAAGATAAAGCTACTTGTTAAATTTTACCTGAACTAGAATATCATTTTAAGCTCTTCTCAAATCTCTTTTACGGAATCGATATTCCCTCCTAAATCCCCCCAAAATATACAGCTTGCTATACCAGTGGGTAGAATTCTGCATTTGTAAAACTATGGTCTGGGTAGTCTTGGGGTCATATTAAGAAAGGGACTGAAGTGTAGCCCAGGAAATATTTTTTTTTAACAGAATTACAGTGTTTAAATAATGTTGCCAAACTGATCTCTTCTGTGCTCCAGTAGACTCAGTAAGCAAAAAATATTGAGGTATAACATATTTACAAAGAAATAGAAAATGTTAGCATTTTACATTTTATGCTAATTATGTTATCTTTAAAGAAATTAATTAGGAATAATCGCTTTATTTGAAAATTGACTATTGAAAAAAGACAGCCCCAAAGGAAGCAGCAATGCTACTTAGAACATAAACAAAATAAGATCTCCACATCTTTGACAACAACAGTGCATTTCAAGTGGTATTTTCAGAGTTGTGTGAGTACCTAGATATGTCGTCAAATTTTTTACAGCATTTTCGAAAGCAAACAAATGTACTAAGTGTAGTTAGAATGTGAAAAAATTGCCTTTGTTAAGCAACAGGAGAGTTTTCCGTACTGGTTCTTCTGAAATTGTGCAGAGATACTTTGATTATATTGGGAAGTTGTTTTTTTAAGGAAGTTTTTAAAATTTGTTTGATTGATTTTGTTTGAAAATAGATAAAATAAACAACACACAAGAGTTCAAAAAAACTTTTATTTCCATCATAAAATACTCTGTTGTAAAGTTTTATGTGCTGCTACATCCTCTGCTTACAGGGTTACTAGGCCAGTTAAGATTTTTTCCTATTTTAAGCATAACTTAACTTTGTGATCTGATTTGTGATCTAAGTATTGAAAAATCTGATGAAACGATATTTTTCTAATATAAATGGAAAGCTAAAAATAATATAAAAATACTATCAGTATCTGGCATCTAGAGACCTAAGAAACAATTATTTTTTAATATTGTAAAGCACTTTTTTGACATTGAACATAAATACAATTGCACTTCTTTTAAATTATGTTAATCATGGAGAAAATATGTACACTACTGGAAACAAACTGTGGTATCTGATTACATTTGAACAGTAATAAACCTTTAGAAAGCCTTCTCTTAAACCTTCAGAAAACGCATGGCAGTATTACAGTAAATTCTGAGATAAAAACTATTGAATCTCATGTTGCAATTCTTTCTGTAAATAAACCTGCTGCTTCCTACAGACTACAGAAATATTTTAATGGATTAGTATTTCTTAGCACTGCTTAATTTAGTTGCATACTGTTTAGTATTATTTAAGTGTAAACAACTCATAAACATTATGATTCCTAATAGGTTATAGAGGCTAATTTTTAAGACTTCTACCTCAACACAGTGATGAACTTGGATGATTGTTTCCTCCCCATTTTAGTGCAAGAAGATACTAAGTCATAGGAAGTCCGTGTGTGGCAGAGAAGTCAGGGACACACAATTCCCCAAAGCACAGAAGTATCAGAAGCAGGAGCTGTAGCAGAGGTAATGATTGTATGCGACGCAGTGGAGAATACGGAAGCAAAAATCCTCACGCTAACTGTTCTGAGGGCTTTGTCAATGACGTCCTCTGAAACAGCTGGAAGCAGTGATTCTTTAGAACTACCAGGAATTGAAGAAAAGAAAACACCAAAAGATGAAAAAAAGAAAAAGAAGAAAAAGGGACAGCATAACTTCTCACAAAATGGTAATTTGTTTTCTTTTGGTAGACAAACGGAACTGTCTTGAGAAATATGGCTGTTTCCCCTTTTTGGCATTTTTTCAGTAATTAGAAAGGCAAGGGAAATATTTTGACAGTGAATAAAAATACTAAATCATGTTTTGAACACTGGGAAGGGGAGAAAGAGAGGTAGGGATTCCTTATCAAGTTATTCCACAAAGCTCAGTGATCCAAGCAGCAGGATAATCACCTGAGATGCAAGAACACCTCTATAGTCTATATTCCTCATTGTTAAAACAGCTCTCCTGCAAATATTCCAATTTCTCTGGTTTTGACCATTCATGAGATGATGAATCTGAAAAAGCCTTTCCTAAGGAAGGTTACTCAAAAATGACATTTCTGCACAAATGTGTTGTTTTTGACACAAAACACCATGTTTTCGCCAGCTTAATTGTAGTGTGTTAAGTAAAAATTAAATTTATGCTTTAACTGAAGACCATAGAGCACAAATATATTACCTCTATGTAAATGTTAACAGTGAAGAATCTATCCTGCATATTTTCATTTCTAGACCTATACCTTCCTAAATCCCAGCATACAAGGTCAAAAAATGTCAAACCATTGACCTTTTTCCTCCTAAGCTTTGAAACTTCATCTAGATCTACCAAAAAGGAGAGAAGAAACGCTGATTATCTTTCTATTATGTAAGTTTCGTGCTGGTGTCAAGTCAGACAGGCATGAAACTAGAGGACCAAAAAAATAACCAGTTTTTAGAATTGTTTTTAGCAGAAATATTATTGGCTACTAGCTGTGTTGGATATTTTAAGTGATTATTTTTGTTTGTTCATGGTTACTTGGTATGGTCAGTTTCTCAGAAAGATGCTTATAACCCACATTTTTTGCCCTGTATGACCTGTATAGATTTCACAGCGTTTTCATCTTTTTTTTTTTTTTTTTTTTTTTTTTTTTTTCAGGAAGGTATTTTCCAGTTTGATTTACATCCTCTCATTGTATTCTGAAAAAAAAATAAAATAGTACTGTAACGGTTGTTCTCATTTTACAAATATTTGCATGACTGCATTTGTGGTCTTATTGTAGTCTTTCTGCAGTGGAATCATATTGCAGAGAATATGCAGGCATGATAGTGGCATATTTGCTTTGTTTTTTACATCTAATGAGTTTTTTTTTCACAGCACCTGTTAATTTTGCTCACTGCAGAAGGTCTTAAACATCACTGACCTCAGGTCACTGCTATAATTTCTTCTCTGCTTACTTGAATCTCCATGGTAATCCTTCTTAATTCATTTAAAGCCCAAGTAAAAACATAAACTGCCCTTCCCCTGTTACAGTCTCTCCTGCCATTCCAACTCCATCACCACCTGCCTACTTATTGTATCCAAATTATATATCTGACCACTTTCAATACTTTTTAGCTTCCTGCCTTAAAAATCAGGTATCAGTGTCAGGTCCAAGGCATCCTAGGAAGGAGAGTGCCAGAGCTGGACAGAAGCTGCAGAGAGCGGGTAGGCTGTTCTAGCTGTCCCCAGCAGGGAAGTGGAAAGACAGGAGTAAGTGCTGCTGCAGGAAGAACCTTTCCCCAAAAGAAGCCACGGTCCCATTCACCTCTGCCTTCCTAGGTAACACTCCTTCCAGAGCTTTCCACTGTTCTAGCTGCGGTCACAAAAGGAGCGAGGCTGTGGCTTTCTGCTGCCAGAAGCAGTGTCCTACTTTGCTTTTTCCCACCGTGCCTTTGATGTTGCTTCCCTTCTGCCACAGGGTGTTCTAGTCAGGGCCTGCTCCCCTAAATAGTTTGTGTGCAGAAACCCCTCAAATTCAACAGAAGTTCTGAAAAAAAATCTGTCCTTTTCAATTGTTCATTTTGGGGGGTTAGGACCTCGTGTGGTTTATACTCACAATGTTATTTGATCTATACATTACTATTATAAACTTCAGCAAAATACAGCTTGGAATGCCTTGAGAACTATAGTGAAACTGAGTATGTGCCTGAAAAAGAAGAAAACACAGAGATTTACAGCCTTGACTATTTTCAAATTCTAATTAGATTTCAGGAAAGGAAAATGAAAATAATTCACTTAGAACGTTGGCCAGACAGAGAGGCAAATGACAGTGATACACTTAGAAAGCAAGGCAAAAAAGATTTTTTTAAATTACTGTATAGAAGCAGCGTACACAACTGCTTAATTGTTCTATGCTTACAAGCATGTAAGGGTTAAAATCCTAGTTCAATTTGAAGCTGACTTAAAAGTCCTAGGAAAAAAAAAGTTCTGGTTAGAAGTCATAGCTGCAGAGAAATTTAACCACGTCATGTTTCTGAGTGCTTGCAGACCTGTAGATTACTGTTATTTTTCTTCTGTCATGCCCTTTTCAAGGTGTAGGTCCTGCTCTTGATGCTTCTAGGAATCTTTCTAGATGGGATGCATTTGGTTCATCAATCCCCAGATCATGAATACATGAGTTAGGTGAATATTTACAGAGAGGGAACAAGTGCTTCTGTTGATACCGGAGTACTGTGTACTGTATAAGCATACTTCACTAAATTATTCACAGTGTTTTATTGGTGTTTGCCCCAGAAGACGACACCTACTTAGTTACCCTTATTAAAGGAAAGTGAGCATGACGCCGTGCTATTAATGGCATTTCTCAAATGAAAATGGCTCCTGAGAGTGAAAGGAGGGAGCCTAGGTAGCTCTAGCTCAGTACAGCCACATAAATACATACACACACAGGTATAAAATCTGTAATGGAGATGTCTATGAAATACTTGAACATTGGTGTCTTAGTATAGATTTTGGGTATTTTGTCAAATGTACTACCATGTAAGTAGCCTGGATGAGTAGTATAGGAGCTTATGTGAGCAGTAAAGAAGTACAGTGATTTTGCTGTCTCAGATGATTGCTATATATCAATGTCAGTTTACTTTGGTCTGAATGCAGGAGGAAATAAACTGCCAGCTAAGAAGAAACCGCATCAGAATCCTTCATTTTTAAGCCTGCAGAATAATGTGATTTCCCAGAAAAAAAATACAGTGGCTCAGCGAATATTATCAGCAAGAGTTCACAAAATTAAAGAGCTGAAGAATGAAATATTTGATTTACAACAGAAATTAAGAACATCAAACTTAGAAAACCAGGTGTTGAAGCAGCTCCAGTGGCGTCACTTGAAGGCCATAAGTGGATATGAAAATTCAGAAAGGGTTTTGCCCGATCTTTTAGCAAGGCATTGTAGTGAGGTGAGAGCTTTAAGGCAACATCTGAGGATGTCTCAGAAGGAAGAAAGAAGCACATCCAGGAAGCTCAGAAAAGTTGAAGCAGAGCTGCTAAAAACTAAAGATGCTTTGCAGGCCTTGCATATGCTTTCGGAAGATGAGGCTCTTGCAGAAAGAGAGGAACTTTATCACAAATTATCAGTCCTTACAGAAAAAATGGAAGTGAATAATAAGAGAATACAGGTAATATGTGCCTATGTTTGTGTTGGTAGAAGTATAATAGAAGAGGTTTCTGTGCATGAGCAGCGGAAAATTTTTAGCTGCTCCTTGTCACATTGATGATTTTGATACAGTCCTGTAACACTGAGCATTCTTTTTAATCCAGAGTATAAGGTACTAAAAAAAGTAGGGGGTCCCCTTCCAATATTTTAAAATCTGTCAGTAATGAGTGAATTAATTAAATCTGGCAATAACAATTTTTAAGACTTAAGTTCTCTGTCTTGCCCCTGTTAGGTGGGAAGCATAGCATGTAGCTGGAGAGCAATCTTCAATGGAGCAGGTGATCTTCAGCAGAGCAGGCAATGCCTATTTGCTGAAGGTAGAGAACGTCAAATATTTATTTTTTTTTAATCCCAGCTTTGCTGCTCTGCTCCCTGCCAGCAGCGTGGAGTTACCAAGGCTTTCTTGGGCAGTCTAGCTGCAATGGTGTGGACCTCGCCGAGCCCTGATTCACCTGGGTGAAACCTGGGGTTAGTGACAGGCAGAGCCCACCTGCCCGCTGCTGAGCTACCTGTACAGCCGAAGCTGCCTTACCTGGAACATGCACTTTGCCTTTCATGTGGTGTTCATAGGCTTAACTACATCCCCTCTTCACTTCACTAAGTAATGTTGCTCTCTGCAGTTGGCTGGATGGCAGCTGCTGCATGAGGCAACAGTCCGGAGTCGTAGATTTTAGGGTTGTTCCTATGGCTGGTTTATGCAACTGTAGTAGAAGCCAGGTCAGAGTTTAAGAGGAAATAATTCACTTTATCCTTTTTATTTCATGCATCTTTAGTCTTAACAAACCTTTCAGAAGACGCTCTTTACTACAAAACTAGAAGAACTAAATTTCCATTGTCCTCCAGGGGTTAATTTCTATTTTCTATGGGGTACATTATTCACAGAATTAAATAAAGAGCCAGGTAATCAACCATTTGGACAGCTAGGTCTGAAATACTTTTATTACATGAAAGAAAATATAAACAGCTGAATTCAGACACTGTTTTGAAAACTTTCTATTTACAGAAGTCCCAGTGAGAAGCTATAAAAAGCTAGCAGGATTGGGTTCCCACCCTACAATTTTAGTAACTATCACTTCAGTGCATGGCACAGGGTTCTGGTGATAAAGTACTCAGTAAAGTACCTACTCTTCATTTACACCTCCTTATGATGCCATAGTTTATACATCTCAGTGTGAACAGAAATGTCTTAAAATGTCTCAGAAGTTATTGTTTTCATTAATTCTTGTACAGGCTTAATTTTTATGTTTGAATGCCAAATATCTATTTTTTTTTTTGTTTAATACAATGAGGTTTTAAACCAGTTTTTGCTCATTTTTAAAGTAAATTTTGAGATGCTCCTTAATGTCATTCACTGTTTACAATAATTAGAAGCTTACTTTTCATTATATTAGTGTGCTTATTTTCTAGATCTGGTAAGAATTGAATTTTTTTTAACGGTCATGCTGAATATATCCATATTGTAAAATATGTAATTTTTTTAAGAGCCTAGAAAAGCAGCTGAAGTTGAACAATAGCACCTTTAGTCGTCAGCTGGCAGAGGAGAGTAAAAAAGCTGTTGAAGCTGGGATAATTACAAAGAACTTGCAAATGGAAATTAGCACTCTTCACCAAAAAATTAAGGTATTCCAGATTCTAAAGAGGTTTCTGCTGCTGCAGGAAGATTCAAGTCTTTAATTTTATCTATTCTTTTTGCCTCATTTATTATTTACTAACAGAGTTTTTGTTTCCTGTTTGAGTCTATTTCCTATAGTCTACCAAAAAAAAACCCTCAAAATATACGGAAATTGTTGTCAAAAGTTAATAGTAGTTCAGTAGCTAATTGGAACAGGTTAATGTATCACAATTTGAACACACAACCCCCACCAACCTGTTACCATTTGGATAGATGTAGGCCAATATATCTATCTAATAACTTTTTATGAGCTCCTTGACAGAAACACTTTCAAATCAAAATAAGCCAAACACCTGGAAAACTAAACTTTAACAAAAAGACTTAAGTAAATATTTCAAGAGTTTGTTTCAAATTCCAGCTTGTTCTTTACGCAAATATTTTGTGGAGAAATATGTCAAGTTCAGCACTTATTGTAACATTTATAAACTAAACGCACACTAGAACAAATATCCTGGGTTGCACCTGAGCAACCAGTGAGCTGCTGGGAGAGGAAGAAAGTACAGTGCTGTACCCCTTGTGCCAATGTCCCCTGAACAGCATTTGCTAATTCCCTGCCACAGAATCTGTTCTATGTATGGAACGGTGGAAGATGGGAATAACTACAGTTCTGGGAACACTAATGGAAAACTGTTCCAGAGTGCAAATTATTTTAAAGTATAGTTCACACCTTAAGACTTCTCTAAATATTTCTACTTCATGTGTTTTCCACAGTTTTCTGTGCGTGTTCAGTTCTCTTAATGTTATGTTTAGATTCCCCAAGCCTTCTATTGTTTTACCACAAAGACCAGTCATGCTTATTAACTTTATTTTTGTGCCAGAACGGAGTTTATACTCACACATTTGTAGTTTTCGACACCTGCCTTATTCAGACCATTCAAGGTGTCCAGACACACAATTCCCTTTCAGATCAGCCTGTATGTCCAAATTAAATGCAGGTCCTTTTGCACACTAAGAATTGTTTAGTGAGAATGTTACTGAAATCTCTCTTTTTTATTTTATTTATGTATTTATTTATTTATTTATTATTTTTTAAGATAGATTTTAATATGGAAGCAGGACGCTTGAAAAACAATTTTTAAAAGTGTGCCTCTGAAGTTTATGTCATGTTACAGAAGGCTCCATCTTCTGAATATTGTGTTATAAAGGTATACAAATGTGCTCTTAGCCTTAAAAATGGATAATTTTGATTTGGCTTATGAAAGAAAATGATTGGTCCATGTTTAATTAAATGACAGAGTCACCAAATGATCTGGCACAAAGCAGAATTGATGTCAGTTTTCTCCCAGCATAGGAAAATTAGTTTGGTAAAAAGTATTTTTTAATGCATACTAGAAACTTAATTGTATTCATTTCTTCTTAGGAAAAGGATCGACAACTTTATGTAAAAAATATCTATGCAAATCGGATGCCTAAAATCTCAAAGGACAGAGGTGATTCAGTACCTCATGAAAAGAGTAAGAGTATAATCATTTTCCTTAGTTATGTGAAACTTAATATTATTTTATAACTGGGACGTGTATGGCAAAATAAAAGCCAATATGGTACTTTTATATAGGCTAAAAATATTCTCGTACATACACTTTAGACAGAAGTGCTTGTTTTTTTGCTCCTTTATTCTATAAATACAAATACATGACCTGTTTTTAATACTTAACCCAATTTTCATCATGAATAACCTTTAGGATACACACAGGTTTAGTATTCTAACAGTGACACTGAAATAGTGTTGCTATTTTAAGTGTCTATTTGCATCAAGAGATGTTTGCCAGTTTGTTTTTAAGAGCATGAAGCTATCACTCCACATAGTTTTTGTAGCCTATTTTTTGTTCAGGCTGTTCATTTTGATTTGGCCAGAAGTGGTCATCTAGAGTTAAAATTCCTACAACACGTCTCACTAAATCAAAGCACCTCATGACCAATCCCCCTGTAGCAAGTTGCTAGTGTTAGCACAGACTTTCAAAGTGCCCTTAGATTACCAAAAATAATGAATTTAGTTGGGTCTTTAAAAGCTGTTCACTCATTTTTAAACTTCTTAAACCCTGTAGCTTACAAATAGCAGAGAGACTTCAATGCCCATTATTGAGGCCTCTGCAACTTGCGTTTTGTTGGGATGCAAGGAAAGGAGTTGTTTTCAGATACAAGATTTAGAAAGTTCAAAGGCTAATCTGATGGTTATACTGTCAGCATATCTGAGAGAACAGAGTGCTTATCCTTAGTAGTCTTTTGGTTATTTAGTGTAAGTAACCAAACAAACATAACCCAGTAATGGGATACCCTCTCGATTAATTCCATCGACAAAATTGATGTTATTTAAAATAGTATAGAAAGAGAATAAAATAATAGAAAGTTAATTCTATCAACAGGAAGAAAAGTCTTTATTAAACAGTATTTCCTTCATATGGATACTCAGACAGGTATTTGAGAGAATTATTTACCATACACAATCTTGTCTATCAACCCATTCCCAGAGTAGGTACATGTACCTTCTGTGGGATTCGGTTGCCTAATTATGGGTATCCAGTGGCATTTGAGATGTCCTAGCACACTGCCTGGCCCCGTAGCTGTTCCAGAAGGACACAGGAGTCCCATTGCTCCTGGGTAATGTTGGCCAGCCTTATGTGGATACCTTGGATACGCTGGGGCATCTCAAATAGCACCTATGTTCTGACAAGTGAATCTGACCCCTTGACCTGAGGGCGCAGCAGCTGAAAACAATCACAAATCATACAAGCCAAAACCTGCTTTGTTGCCCATATGCACACTGTATTCTGCAGGGACAAAAATGTTGAAGCAGATAGTTTTCTGGAAACACTTACAAATTTCTAGTAATTGACATAACACTTTAGTTGTAGTATCCAGCCTTTACTAATAAATGTTTTTTATACAGGAAATAACAAATTTCTAGTACTTTCCCCCCATCTAAATTCCTACTCAGAATTGTAAACATCATGTCACTATTCTGTAGGAGAGCTTTCTGCACAGCCACCTTAATAACCTTTACTTTTGGATAATGATTTGAACATTGAGTTGCCTGGGTTAAGCACCTCTTTAAAATACTAGATATTCCTGCTTCTTTATTGAAGGAGAAATTGGAACTTTCTTCACATGGGTACATAAGAGCACTTAAAATTTACTTGGTAGCAAACAAGTTCTGGAAATATTGCACATGCCCCCAGAATTCTTAGAAATATGCTATCAGTATGAGGTCTTACTGTAGTCAACTGCTTATTTCTTTCCTAATATATTGCTTTTGCAAATCTATTACTCTGCATTAGTGATAAGTAAACTACAGGGATAAAGTTGGTAATTCAAGTTTTAAGATTTAGAAAGAAATTCCTGCTTCGCATTCCAAGTCAGACAAGTTTATTTTGTGAAGCACTGAATTCCAGCCTTAGTTGCATCACATCACCCTCTGTGTGTTTTTTAATTTACTCATATATGGATGTTTACAATATTGTTATTTAAATTACACTATTAAATCATTGATTACTACTTAAGTTAGCTTAGCTGAACAGAGACCCAATATTTTGCTATGTGAATAGGTTCTCAGCAAAGTTGTCTGGTGTTTCGGTATTTTTGCCCAGTAAGTGCTTCGTTCTCTGCCAGTTAATGGAAACAGATGATTTAGAAACCCAGAACTGGAATTACTGAGAATCGTTTTTCCTTTTCACTGTTGGCCTGAATTTTCCTCTTGCAGATGTGGAAAGAGCTACCTCTTAAAGTAGTTATTTTCCTTTCTGCATTTGTAAAAATTTTTACTTAGCAGGAAAGAAAAAAACAACTGTGGGGCTGCATTTTTTAACACTCCAGATGAAGAACTGAAGATATGGTATCAGGAAGCTCTATATACATAAATAAAATTGATCTTTCGAGCAAATTAGTTAATATTGTTTGCTGTCCATGAGAGCAAACGTTGATCAGTTGCTGGAAGGTCACACCAGCTCATCTAGAGGTACAGCTCCCTCTAGTTCTGGATCTGAGGAATGTTCAGTTGTTTTCTGTTCAAAAGGCTTCTGAGGAAACTTACTGGTTCAAAAAAGAAAATAGTTTCCCTCCACATCATCGGTGCCGTTTCTTCAGAAGTAATTCTCAAATTAGTTATCAACATCCTTATTACCACCAAACTACAAACATGTTAAGATCATCGTTTTTGTGGATACTCTTCTTCTGATTTCAGAGATCAAAACTGGGAGTAAGGTTGAATGTTGACGTAGGTAAGGTCACAGTCTTGCTCCTTTGCTAACAACTTTCTTAGCTATTGTACTCAGGTCAAAATGTGCTAAAAATAGAATCAAAGAACAATATACTGGCCTTGCCCTTGTCATCCCGTCCTAACTCCGTTCAGGTATTTATTTGAATGGAGCATTCAGTCACTCCCTTGGAATCCCTTTTCAAATAGCAGTGGTATTTCAGGTAGTGTGAAGTATTGCCCCTGAAGTTTGGTTCTACAAAGCCTTATAGAAATGCTTAACTTTGAGCAAGGTGAGTAACTGAGTCAGAAGGCATGAAAGCACGCTTGTTATACGCTGTAAGATCTGAACGTAGGAGCCTTTCCCAGACCTGTTAAATTTACATTAGGATATTACCACACAAATTAAGCCAATATGGTCTTTAGGCTATAGACACATTTATCTTGACTTCACGTGTCCTATCTGCTCATGACATATTTGTAGATCTAAGTGTAAGTATATTTACAATGCACTGACGTACTGATGAAAATGCTCGAACTTCTGGGTAGCTGAATTCAAACTCTCTAATAAAAAATCCAAGAAAACTTAGATAATGAAACTTTATTACATCCTCGAAAAGGAAAGTCACAGCACATGTGTGCCTCAAACTCAGCTAAGAGTGCACTAGCTATGTTATTCACTTTTTATTGTTTGTACTCTTGCATAGCAATACACAGAAGAATACATATTCAAAATGTAGGATCCGTTGTGAGATTTTGATTTACTGATGCACACTTAAACTTCTCATTAACATCAGGTGATAACTAATAAAACCTAACTCTTACTATGTGTGGGTTCCAATTTCAGCCAGATTGGTAAGAAAGAATTCCCTTATTAAAGGGCATTTAAGACATGCCACAAAATGATGCTTAAACCCTAGATCACATACCAATATTATTAGTCATCAATCATATCTTTTATTTATACCAATGATGTAATTGCAGAAACTGCTGCATTTCTAATGATTGTCTTTTTTTTCAATAGGTCTCAGCAGAAACACATCAGTGCAAGTAGATAAACAGAGTTTTAGATCACTGCTGCTGCCACAGCACCAGACCCAGGAAACAGAAAAAAGTCCAATTCTGCTATCAGAGGTATGAAAGATCTGGATCCAATCCCTTGCTTAAACTCTCAAATAAATTGCATGTTCTTCCTCAGCTTTGGTGTCAGACCTATCAGTCATCTTAACTTTTTATGACATGCATTTTGTATGATTATTACAGAAAATACTTAGGACAGAAGTTGTGATACAAAGAACTTAACAGAAAATATCAGTCTTTTTACAAGTATTGCACCAATCGTATTCTTTAAAAAGTCACTAAACAAGTTATTTCCCCAATATTTTACCTTTAATTGTCAATTGTAGGTGAAAAAGCCTTCAGGAGATAAGAACCAAAAAGCTAAAGCAAATGAAGCATACACAGATGCCCAACAGAAAACTGAGAAGGAATCAGCCAAGAGAATACCAAAGCCGGAACCTTTCAGTAGAAGGCATAGAGGTACATTTTAACATTTTCCTGGGAAACACCTTTGATCTTTTCAGAAGTTGAATGATGTGGTGATGTTGGTTAAGTTACATCGGTCTGCCAGCTGATATAGCTGAAGTCACCCTGTGTATTTCAAATCCCCTGTTAAAACTGACAGAAAACTCAGGTCTTTTGATTCTGACTGCAAAACTCTCCTACCTCCCATTTGCCGGTTTTCTCCCTCTGGCTTTCTCCCACTGCTGGTATTTGACTGACTTATTGAAATCTTACTTAGTTATTTTCATTATTGCAACTACCTACTTCTCCTTTAAGCTTGGACTCTGCCTCATTCTGGAGGTACTCTTTGAGTCTCTCCAAATCACAGAGCTATTACAAATTGTCCCCTGTAGCAGAGAAATGCATTTTGTAGGCATTCAGCGGACACATACCTTTGCCATTAAAAAGTGGATCCAACTCCGGTATATTTTAGAAAACTACAAGATATTCTGCTCTCTGCAAGAAGCATGCTGTCCACTAAGGGAAAGAAAAGCATACCTATATTTAAGTTCCATTTTATAGTAATAAAATGATAAGTAGAGTTTAGATCTCATGTGGTTTCCCTGACACTTTGTACATAACTATACTGCTACTATATTTAGCCTTTAAGAAACCGTAACATATTCAATACGGATTATATTTGCATGCTAATTCATTTAGGTGTCATGGAAAAGGTCAATGAAAATGATCTTGCTTAAATCTTGCTCCATCCTGTTATATGTATTAGGAAATAGCACCGTCACAACCCTCAAGGCTGAAGAGCCATCAATAACAACTTAAGAAATGAAATAATGAAATAAAATGTGCTCTCATTAATGCTTCATGACAGTTTGTGATCCTAGCCAATTTAAGAACATTCCTAAAAACCACAATATTCCGTTTCAGAATATTTAGAGGAAGACAAACCACCGACAGAGGAACACACTCGTCTGGAATTTATGAAACAAGAAGAAAGAAAGAGAGACTTTCTTAAAGAGGAACTGAACAAGACGATAAAAGCTGAAGGCGCTCCTCTAACTAACAGTGTAAAAGAGAACAGTCAAGATCAAGATGTGGTGGAAGAATATGAAAAAGAAAAAAAGTTAGATGAACAACTAAATAACAGCGGGAAGGCAGGGAGTAAATTTGTAACTCCGGGCCCAAGAAACAAATCACCCACTAGGCTGAAGAAACAGTACACGTTCTCAGAAGCCACTGAAAATTTGCACCATGGGATTCCTACATCAGGTACAAAACCCAGGAAGTGCAGTCACTGCAACCACAGACATGCACGTCAGGACTGCAGCGAAGGACTTGACTCCAAAGTGAAAAATCCGTTTGGGCTGTATGAACCATCTTTTGGTAAAGCCACAAAAACCAAGCAGAGGGACAGTTCAGCTGAAGCAGAAGGCTGTGCTCACAAGACATTCGCGGAGAGGAAAAAGAGTCTTATGAAAGAGCTCTTTGGGCCAAGCTGTGTTTGAAAAGACAACCATTCAAGTTCAAGCGTGAGAGGAGAGGAGAGAAAGCACTGAAGGGATGCATGACTACACAGGCCAAATTTTAAACCACCAACACTACTTTACAATGTAGTGTCCAACACCAATGAAATCATTATGAATAACCTCATAAGAATACACAAATTATTTTGATATTCAGTAAATACATCAAAATATCGTTCCTCTTAAAACACACAGCACTTTAAATCTTTTAAACCTAATGAAACAATGTTTCTAATGTCATAAAACACATTAAATCTTTCAACTTTTTAGAATTTCTTTCAATGATTCTTCAAAAAAGACAGGCAAATCAGTTGTCACAGCAGATCATTATTTTAGTTTTTGTGCACATGTATGCACCTTAGCAACCATGAGTGCCTTACCAAATATGACATGTTTACCTGTTATTAAGAGGTGTCCAAGTAGGTCCTTTTTGGGAAATTTCCTTTTTTGTTTTCTCTGCAGTTTGAGTTTTGAAGTTGACTATTTGTTAGCTAGTTGTAGTCTGCTTTCAGAAGGTTTGTTACTGGATTAGTACCAACAGCGCACTAAAAGAAAATATTTTTTTAATTTCCTTCACTCCTGAACTAGCTTCCAGAATTCACACATAATAATTTGCTATTACGTTGTTTTCACTAGCATTATAAAGCTCTAAAGCTTCATTCTTTTCCACTGTTCAAACTTATCAAAGCAGTTTGCCTGCAAACTTCCACAGCTGACATCCAAAGATGAATGTACAAGAGCAAAGTATTGTTTTGGAGAAGTCAGGCATATCCAATTCTCTAAAAGCCCTTAAAAATCTCGTGTTTGAGGTTATGTAAGTGAGGGTAGGAGGATTATGTCTTCTTCCTCATAGTAATTCATGAGATGTTTGCTAAAATGTAAGCTAGGAAAAAAAATCTGTATTTTTTTTACTGAATTTTACATAAAGGGAAAAAAAACACACCACAAAAGCTTTTAAAGGCTATTAAGATATTTTGATCTGAACCTACTCGAAGCATACTTCTCTTCAATTTTGAAGTTTTTGAAGTAGTACTTGAGCTGTGCAGTGTACAGATTTAAAAAGTGATTTAAAGGAGAAACACTCTTTTGACTGCATTATGTACTATTAATACTTCTATAATGTCTTTCTTGCTGCCACCAAAGTCAAGAGTAAACAAGCACAGCAACAATCCTGTTTGTATTGTCTAAGTCACAAAAAACCTCTCTGCCCTTACTCCAATGTTTGACTAGAGCTGCCACCACACTGCGTATTTGATTACCTCATGCTAAGTGTGGATAAAGAGCAAACACCATTCAGAATATTTTAAAAGATAGTGCTTTTCTTGACTTCACTGTGTTACACTCTCTAACAAGCTAAGTGGAAATACCATTACTCACATCTTTAGAGTCAGAAATACATCAGTGTCACAGTTAGAAAGATCTGTTCTGAATACTTTATAAAAAATCTGTGGATTTGGATTCCAACAGTACCTCCTTAGGCAAAAACATAGGTGGGTTCTATTTGTGCTTTGTTTTGTTTAGGAAAACTGTAACATTAAAAAAGCATTGATTAGAAAACCTGAGATGGACCGAACAGCTTTATTTCATGAATAAAACCACCATTACACATAACAGACTGAATCCTGACATTTTTTTCTTGTTGATATTTAATGCATTCAGTTTTCTGTTGGCTAAATGTAATCCTTAATATAAAAAAAATCAATAATTAACATTTAAAAAATCAAAACATTTCACGTACATATACACAGACACAGAAACTGTATCATGACCTTTTGAATTAATTTCTAAATACAATGCTAGTTATGGAGGGGCCCTAATGCCTTCCCGCAGGAAGGCAAAGGACCTGGAATAACACAACACTGTACAGAGTGGGAAGCTGAACCAGAATCCCAAAGCCCAGCAGAAGAGGGAAGGGTGCCCATCAAGTTTTGTTCAGGCTCGCATCAGAAAAGGGAGGTGCAGAAGAGCTTTATAAAACCACTGCTTTGTCTTGTGGAACCCCAAGGGCAGGGTTGTGGGTAGCACCGCAGCACGGGAGGTAGCACAGCTTCATCCCTGTTCTACAGACATGGTACCCGGAAGAATTTTGTTCTCCTTATATTCAAAATGTTGTGGCTGTTTACCTATACACAGCAAGAAGCATTTACTATGAAACAGAAAATTGTTTTACCTCCTCCTTTTGCTTGCTAGCATTCTGTTGCTACTTCAGGTAGTTAAATCACTCATTTGCCTTTTTACATTTACATAGCTGTTTTGGACTGTCCCAGACTGTCATTAATACATGCCGAAACCCTGGGAATGTAGCTCCCAGGAACGCAGGAACAGCACTGTCATTTACTTTCTTAATGTGGAGCTTGAGAAGGTTGGCCAGACCTTTCTTCCCAAAACATGGAAGGAAGCACTATCAGTGATACTCGCTGTTTGGGAAGCAGAAAAAATGTCAAGGAAGAAAGATCAGTTATCAATAAAAGTAGGAAAAAGTTCAAGTGTTCAATGAATTTTAAAATTCTGTGAGGAAAAAGTTGCCAGCTGTTCTGTATTTGGCAACTGAGAAAGTCACTTAAGAGATAAAAGGTTGATTCTGCATGTATATCAGTAGTATTTTCTAAGACAGTCCGAGAATACCCCAATTCTAGACTAAGAAAAACAAAAACCAAGGAGGAAATAAATTCTGTTTTGCTCTAAGCCAACCAGATCACCTACAACTTCTACCTAGAACCACATCACCAAGTACTAACCCAGCTTTGGGTGAAACTGCCATATTATACAGCAAAGAATGAACAAAGCTCCAAAAATAATTTCTAGTGCCAGTGCATTTCCACCCTAACAGTTATAAAAATCAAACACTTCTAGACTTGGGTGAATATGCCATGACAAGTCTGATTCATGGCAGAACCATGATCGTTCATACTTGTCAAAGTGAGGTTTTATAAATAGCAATGCCTTTCTTTGAACGTTGCTGATTACAAAACTGAAGAACAAACTAAAAAATCAAATAAATCAATATATCAAAAGGAATGCGGACTGATACCTGACTGAAGTAACAACAAGATATCTCAGAGCTGGTCTGTCACAAAAGACAAATGCTTTTTTTTTTAAGCAGCAATAATGAAAATGTAGTTTAGGACTCCATGGATTACTGGGATTTCTTCAGCTGAAAGGGTGAAGCACGATAGCGACAACTTTATTACAAACCACAAGCCAACAGGTAATTCCAACACCACCTGAAAGAGACACAAAACACGACTGAAGTTATTGCATCAGTAACCCTAGAGCACGCCAGCTTCTGAAAACAACCCTGTAGTGTCAAACATGAAATGCAGAATTACGAGGTCAATGGGAACAGAGCATCTTTCTGTCTAGATATGTGGGACAGCAGTTAACCCCACGCTGGTTCTGAGAAAGCCTGAAGACTGGCTAGGGAGAAGAGCACCAAATAACACGACTGTGAGCCAAAGTGTGGTATATACAACCCACAACTTCTAAAAACATTCACTGTGTACCTAAGAAAAAATGCGTAAGTCACTGAAATCAAAGGCATGGCAAATAACAGAACACTTTGGAACCTAAATTCAGAAACTTTAGAGAGTTCAGAAACTGCTCCTCTACCCTGCACAGAAGCAGACTCATCTTGTGCAGTAATCCAGCATGCTGGATACAAACGATTCCTTAGACAGCTATTAAAGATGGTACAACTACAACGTAATATGGAATTCATTCTAAGGCAGCTGGATCTTAAAAGCCTAATTCGAAGATTCATGAGCAGCATTTTAGCTTCATGGCAGATTGCCATACTACACTGTCCTGTCACTCTGCCTCTCTATTTATCCCTTTGGCATACAGCCAGCACACGTTTCACTCAGAAACCAGCATCTACAATTCATAATATTCTTCTGATCATTAATTCGTCAAACTGACCAAAAGAGAAGGATTTAAGTAAGTAAAAATGCAATAAAAATGGGGTCCCTTCCAACTCAGGATATTCTATGATTCTGTGATGATTCTATGAAAAATGCTATGAGAAAAAGGGTTGGAACAGAGGACACAAAGTGCCAACCAGAGGAGAGCAAACCTCAATCATTCTAGGGTCCCACTGCTATGAAACCTCTGGAGTTTATAAGAAACACACGTAAGTGATCCAGACCTATGAAGTATTTGCCCATTTTTAAACCCAGTTCCACTAATTCAGTGGATTCCTTAATATAAAAATACTTCTGAAATCTTCTCAAGAGTGTATTCCATATTAAGATAAAGCTGCTCTGTTTGAGAAGATCTAAAAAAGACCAATATCCCATTTCATTGAGAGTTAAACAAGATCTGAACGCATGGCAAAGAATGTCTCAAACTCCCCACATTGCTATTACAAAATGTGCAGAAGCAGTGTTTTGAGTCCATGCATGCTCCATTGCATTCTTGGCATCCATATGGGCTTGGGAAGTACGTTTTCTACAGTAAAATACCCTGTAAAATGTCCTTACCTGCCACTCCAGTAGGAAAGGCTACCAAGCGCTCCAGTGGAGCGAGCCATTTGCTTGGAAGCACTGTAACTGGCTCAGAGTAGTATTTCCAAATGAGAGAGATCATCAGGGCAGCCTAGAGTGGAAATTTTTGTTAGCTCCAGTAACAATACACATCAAAGTAGATTCCTACTGCTATTTTGCATCAGTAAATCTCATATTCTAATGGAAGAATATAGCTTCTCTGATATTTTACATTATTCTCAAACAAATGCAAAACATTTTTAAACCTGGTATGACCTTAACTTGACACACAGGTAGCAGTAAGACACTAAAAGCTACTGCTTTCTTGTGAGACCTTGGGTCAAATCTAGTCTGGAAAAAAATAGTAATACAAATTGTTATATTCTGATGACTGTTTTTAGCCCTAATCCTTGTCTGCTAGGAATCCAACTGGCTTTCACGTTACCCAAAATACATTTTCAGGTTAAGCACTCTTCTCCTTATTTGACAATTCCTTGGCATCAAGTCTGAACTACAGAGATAATCTGCTGAGGCGCTGTGCGTAAACGTGTGGCAGCTGTAAAAGGAGATTTGCATCCACAGCTGAAGCACATTTTACATTTTCAAAAACAGAAGCAAAATATACACATACGCTTATCAGAACTTTCCTGTCTCTTTAACACTGCATAGAAATAAAACAAACAAAACAAAACAACAGTGATAGAAGAGCTATGACAAACTCCTATCTTGTCATCTCAAAACTAGAAAAACAGAGCTTCAAGAATATCCCAAACTCCTTTCATCCACAACTACCAGACCCTATCAGCAGCACCTCCCCTTTCTACATCCAAGAAACTGTTTCGGTTTGGTATGCATTGTGTCATTGGGATGCCAAACACCTCTACAACTGACACAGAACTATACAGCCAGTAAATGCAGAAGAGATTTGTAACACTGCCAAGGATTTAGTTTGTAGCTTGTACTGGTAATAAAATATTTACTTACTTGTAAGATGTAGAATACAATATTTATAACCCACTTTATTTTGGCTAATTGGGCAGTTCGTGCTTTCACTGTTGAAAGAAAAAATATTACTCTGCATTATGTATAATAGTAAATTATACTTACATAAAACTAGTAAATTGTTAATATTACAGTATTCAAATCAGGACATTACTGTTAAACATCACATACCTGTTTAAACATCACATCACGTTACTGTTAAACATCAGTTTAAACATAACTGTTTAAAAATCTCTTTTGAAAGGACTCATAGGTATACTGAAAGTAAAGAAGTGCTAGGTCCATATCACATACGAGTTTCTTATTAATGATACCATGAAGAGTTGCAAAACACTGAAATCCTGGACAGAGAAATTATACCTATAATGAAGAATGCTGCTCCCAAATGAGAGCAGTCATTGTGTTGTCTAATTTAAGAACCTTCTTTAGATGGAGCATAACAGAAGTTTTCCCCTTTCACAAAATGGGAGAATGATGGCCTTAGCAGATGCACTTGTTGCCTTATTTCATTCAGGAACACAGTCAAAGCCTATTCACAACAAGACTATTCCTGCACTGAATCGATCTTTGCCAGATTCAATATCCAAAATTCTCATGCCTACTCATCTTCTCTGGCAGAACCCCAGACCTGCGTAGAGAAGCCCAGTGAAGACAGCACATCTTCAAACATAACGGTGCCCTGAAGTTTTCTAGAACAATGTTGTTGGCTGCTAAGTATACTCCTCAAATCTAGTTTAATTGAAATTATTGGTAAAGAATAATGCTACTGACAACAATTCAAAACTGCCAGTTGTAAAGACTGTCCTTTCTCCGAGCAAGAAGCATATAAACATCCCGGCATTCTGCACAGAAGAGGCAGACAAAGCAAGTATTCTCCTATCTTATTAAGTTCAGTTAGTGAGTTTGGACAAAGACGAGAACAAAAGCCCTGGTGCCAAAGGTTTACGTGTACTTTCTGCCATGAGATAATGGATCATCCCAGTGGAGACACACCAGTACAGCTTTATCGTAAAAGCCACTGTGTTTGGTGAAACGGGATTGCAAAATGACAGCAAAGATCTCGTCTGGTTACCTTACAGATCAACACTTCCTCCCCAGCATTTTGTAGCACAGCAACCAAACAGCCCCAACCAAGCAGTTCATCCTTTTGCAATGAAGATATGCAGCCTTACTACACTACTTTTGTTAACAGCAAAGGACTTTGCCAAATTATTCAAAACATGATCCAGAAATAGGCATTACTGAGAAGGATGAAAAAAATCCTTGTAAGAAAAATTTTGTATTTAAATTACTCCCTTACCAATGTATACAGAGCCATGCACTATTGAAGGGTAAAAAAAAAAAAGGGGGGGGGGGGGGAACAATGGAGATGGATAAGGAGAGGTGGAGAGTTGAAAGAGAAATATACTTAAAAATGAAAACATGTTTGTAAAATTATTATTTTTTTTCAGGAAGTAGAAAAGGGAGTAAACATTGCACTCTACCATGAGTTTTAAGCTTGTCAGTCATCTTGTTGATCTTTCTTTCCAGACGGGCATATCTAGCAAACTCATCCATCATACTAATGGTTGAGAGTTCTTGCTTCATGTTCTGGATTTCAGCTCTCATTTGGGATTCCTGCTCTGCATCCTTTTGTAACAACCTGGATATCTAAAAAATAAAGAAATAAAAACACTTATTATTTATTTATTTATTCCAGAATTCTGCTATCAGTATGTATAAATCATTATCTCACGTTTATGTACTCAAAAGCCCCCATAAAACAAGACCCTTTCACCAATACACATGAAAACCTTTACAAGTGTAACATGTTCTAAGAGACAAAAAATCTTACTCTCTCAGTTAAGAAACAAACCAAAAAGGGTCAAAGAAAATTGATCCCATAAAGCAGTGATTTTCAACTTTTCTAACTGTGGTTAACTGCCTTTTCTACTTCTGCCTTCATCTCCCCACTGCTGCCTTCCGAGATCTTTTGAACCACCCAGGACCCTGTCCCTGCATCCTGAGCCAAAGCGCTGTCTTCCCTCCTTGCAATTCTCGTCTTGCACTTCTTGGATCACAGACTTGCAGGAGGACCAGGGAAGCAGTCCTTTTAATCACTACTCTCCCCAGCTCCACCAATGCTCCTTATACTCATCATTCCCATTTCTAGATTCAGGAACCACAGCATAGGTCTGCGCTAATTAACATGGCAAATTTTATTCACAGGAGCCTGGTTTCAGACCTCACCAATTACATAAGGCTCAGAAACTGGGAACCACTCCTCTCAATTACAGATTACAGCCTGGGCTCTCAGAAGCACAAGAACTGAATCTGAGTTGTGATCCTTCTGGTGCAGCATCTTACTGATGTCTTATGAGCAGAAATGCAAATTTCCATTTGCTATTCCTTTCTATGTATTACCCAAGCATTTAAACGCAATCTTCTTATACTTTTTTTTTAAATGAATTTCCAGGGGCAGAAATGTGAAAATGCAATAATGTGTCATGTTAGCAATCATCTTCACAGAATCACAGAATTTCTAGGTTGGAAGAGACCTCAAGATCATCGAGTCCAATCTCTCTCTTTTTTTTTTTTTTTTTTTACATAAAAATCTTTCTCCACTTTCATTTCATGAGGTTGGCTCACGAACTCTTTTACCTCGGGAAGAAAAGCACAAGGGATGTGACACCTCTTCCCCTCCAGTTGTTTGGGAAATACTCCTAGCTTTCTCAACACAGTCGCCCATTTTTCCCAAAAGTCGTGTTACCAGTAGCGCAGTCAACCAGACCACTACTTTGTCACCAACCACAGCAGAGAGATGAGCTTTTTACTACTCATGGGTGGCAACACCGAGTGGACTCCCAAAGGGCCATTAATTTATGCTTTAAAGGACTCTTATCCCTTATCCCACAGCATGCAGCACCCCATATAACACTGATTTATTGACACGAGCAGAAAGGCAACTCGCTTATCCCACAGAGCAGCTCACGGGGCACCCCCACCTCACACGCACCCCTCGCCCTCCCCGGCCCTCCCTCAGCAACGAAATGGCGGCTAACGGCCGGCGGGGCGGGGCGGGGCGGTGACGTCACTCACGGCGGAGGAGCAGGAGGGCAGCAGGACCTTGAGCGCGCTGCAGCCCAGCACGGCGCTCAGCACCAGCAGCCACGCGCCGCTCTCCGCCATGCCGCGAGTCACACCCCCCCCGCCCCTCCACCACAAAAAAAAAAAACCCAAAAAAAACCTCACAGCGCCTGCGCGAGGGGCCGAGCGGCGGGAGGCGGCCGAGCCCACGTGACGCCGGCCGGCCAATCAGCAGTGCCGCCCCGCCCTCCCCTCAACCCGGGAGGCGCTGAGGGGCGCCCCGCGGGAGGGCCGGGTCAGCCCGGCGGGCAGGGCAGGGCCGGGCGGGGAGCGGAGCGGAGCGGAGCGGGGCGCCCCCCCCCCTCCTCCTCCTCCTCCTCCTCCTCCTCCTGCTGCCGCCGCCTCCAATCCGGCCGGATCCTGTTGCGGCGCCGCTGGCGCTGCTGGGATGGGGGGGGGCGGCTTCCCTGCGCGGCGCGGCTGGCGGGCGGGCGGCCGCAGCGGCTCGCCGTGAGGCACCCGGCGCGCAGCGGGGGCGAGGGGGGACGAAAGAATCGAGGGAGGGAGGGAGGGAGCGGGCACCGCGGGGCTGCGGCTGGAGCCATGCCGAAGAGAAAGGTGAAGCCATGCGGGGGGAGAAAAGGGCCGGGGGGGGGCTGCGGGGCGCGGAGGGGCGGCTGAGGGAGGAGCGGAGCGACCCCAACCCCCCCCAAATCCCCTCAGATCCCCTCAGCAGCGCCCAACGGCGGCGTCTGGAAGGTTCTGCTCCCAAAGGGGGGGGGGGGGTGGGGGGGGGTGGGGGGGGGGGGCGGGGTCACGTGAGGCGTGGCCGCGCCCCGCCCCCAGGCGCCTGAGGCGCGGTGTTTGTGTTGGCAGGTGAGCGCGGCCGGAGGGGAGGCCGCGGAGGAGGTGAGTGGTACACGGGGGGGGTGGGGGGTGAAAGGGGTTGGGGGGTGGTCGCGGTGCTGGCTCTGACGCCGCGGGTCTCTGTGCTTCTCTCCCCCGCAGCCCAAGAGGCGGTCGGCGCGGCTGTCTGCTGTGAGTAGGGGGTGCGAGGTGGGAGGCGGCCCCTGCAGGGGCTAAGGGGAGGGCTGGAGGCTTCTGGCGGCCGGGCCCTGACGCGTTGTTGTCTCCTCAGAAACCCGCTCCTGCCAAAGCAGAGGCGAAACCCAAAAAGCTGGCGGCAAAGGTGAGAGAGCGGGGAAGAGGGGAGGGAGGGGAGGTGGTGGTACGGGTGGCTCTGCAGGCGCCTGGGGACTTCCCGCCTCACACTGTGGGTGCCTGGTGTCTGAGCGTTTTTGTTCATCTTATCCCTTTCCCTTTTGGATTGCCCCTTTTGCTAAAGGATAGGTTTGGCGTGCTTGTAGTGGGACCTACAGGTGCACCAGAGACTTTCATGCCATCCTGCCTGGTTAGGCCCTTGTAAGGCACTCAAAGTATTGCAAAGAAACACGGGCGCTGCTTTGTTGGTTGTTAGGTGGTATTTTGGTGCTGATTGTGACAGCTGTGCACAGAATCGGATTTTGCTGCTGTCAAATGGAAGGGGATAGAATATGCTTTCACATTAAAGCAGCGTTTTACAGCAGGAAAACATTATTTGAAGTACTTAGCCAAGCTGTAGAAAAAGATCCACACTTCCATTCAAGTAGTTAAGCTTTGTGTCTCTGTGTGTCTTTTTGTGGCTTAGTATAATCTTCCAAAACTTTCAGTATAGCCTGAACAGGTCAATAGTTGAGGTGTAAAACGTTATTCTTAAATAAATGAAGAGGCTCTGTATCTATTGGCATGTTGGTGTATGCATTTTTGTGTGCTCGTTTATGATTATAAGAGGGGTTGGTTTGACTTCTGTGTCAACTGTATGGCTTATAGTGTTTCAGGGACGCTAGTACAGCATTCTGCTTTGTGGGCCTTCTGATGTCTTCGCTTTTATGGTTCTGCTCAACTGGTCAGTACTATACCTTCCTTCCAATGGATTGAATCTTGGTGTACTCCTATTCTCTGAGTTTACAGCTGAAAGGATTTTGAAAGCTTTCCATTTTTCAGTTCCTTTTTTCAAGTGTTTTTCTCAGTGGTGCATCTAATTGCTGATGCCACTAGTTGGAGACTGCTATTTTGAAAATTGAAACAGAGTCTGCATGGTGTGAGATTGCTACCTGGCTTTGTAATACTGAGTCCAAGCATTTACTACTTTTACTGAATTTTTTTCTTCAGTGTATTTTGATTCATCTCTGTGTTCTGGAGGATTTTAAAACTAATAAATAATTTTCTGAAAGCAATACAAGGGCATTTCTGAAGTTCTGTGGACATTGACAGTGTAGTTAGTGGATAGAACATGCTGTGGTATTTTTTTTGTTCTTTTACGTTGCGCCCTCTGTATATGTGTGTACCTTATTGCATGTTTGTATCCAGCAGTGTAAAACACCTAAAACTTTTGTTCAATAGTTACAATCACTTGGCAAAATTGTATTATGAAGACAATGTTTTGCATATGCATTCATATAGAATAGGAAATGTATTTAAACAGCTAGTAAAAAGTTGTGTAAAGAGCCCAGTAGCCTGATTCTTTTTTGTTTTTGCGTGAAGTGTTCCTCACAAAGTATGGAATACATCTGACCCACTGGTCTCTAATCAGAGCTGCATGTTTCTACAGTGCGTAGAATGAAAAAAATAAGAACTCTTTTTATCAGAGTGGATTGTAGGTCAGAGACAATAAAATAGGGCATAAGTTGAAGAATATCCTTCTGTGGAGTGCACACCGGATTTTTAATGGGATTAGAGATGCACCTTAAGGGAGATCAGCGTAGTGGTCTTCAGCTTAGAAGTATAAGTGCATTACATTCTCTTGTCACTTACTCAAATTGAACCTGCCCAGAAAAAGTGCTAGTTTGTCATTTACGGAAAACTTTTGTTTGTATCATTAAATTGTGATGCTAATGTTTGACAGGTGGTGTCAAAAACAGCGCTCCTATGTCAATGTTAATTGACATAAATATTTTGAGGATCAGCTGGGGGACAGGCAAACTTTGTAGCATTTGGCTGCTGTAAGGAGTATCTGGTAGGATATGTTACAGATTTATACAAAAATAGCTCTGAGCAAATACTTTTCTCAGTCTGTTTAACAACTGTGACGCCAGGTAGAGAGGATGTGATATACAAAGTGGAAGGACTTCACTGCTGGTTTGGTTTTTCAGCTCTGCGGCAAGAACTTAAAGCACATAAGACAAATTGTTCTGTCTTGCCGCTAGAATTAAGTACTACCATTTTTCTTTCTGATAGGTTTTTCCACATGGGTTTGTATCACTCTAAGCAGTGCTTTTAGTTACTGTACAGTGCGGTGGTTTTAGATTCTGTGAGCCTAACATTGTCATAATGTGTGCTGTTCAGGGTTGAGGGATGGAAGAGAAAAGGAGAGGTTTATCTTGCCCTGATTTGATTCTCTCATGTACTGACTGCACGGAATAGGGATTGTCTGTATGTAGTTTGGAAGAGGCCTTTTTGGCAATTCAGCTATGTGTTACATGTAGCTCACTGGTTGTTGGTTGCAGCTCTTGCTGTTTGGCAAGTCCATCTTCTTGTTTAATTATTTTCAAAGTTTACCTTGTAGGTTATATGAACTTACTTTACTGCAAATTGATTTAATTGTAGGATAAGTCTGAGGACAAGAAGGCTCAGTCAAAGGGGAAAAAGGGGCCTAAAGGAAAACAGACGGAAGAGACAAACCAAGAACAGACAAAGGACAACTTGCCTGCAGAAAATGGGGAAACGAAAAGTGAGGAGGTAAATTGTCTGTATTCTTTATTCTAAAACAGCCGAGTAACGTACTGTACTAGTTACCTAAACATCTATCAGAAACACATGCAGTTCTTTTACTAGAGTCTATTTCTGTGCAAAGAAAAAAGGTTATCAAAACACTAGTAGATAAGCCAGGTAAATTCTAGTTGCCCAAAAAAGAGTTGCAGTGATATGGTAACAGTCCCTGAAATTATGAAAAAAGGTGAGAATTTTACTAAAGTAATGTCCTTCACCAAGAAATTTTGCCAGGTGGGAGAAGAGAAAGGCTGGTGCAGGAATGGTAGAAAAAGGTGCAAGAACTACTAATAGCTGTTGAGGAACGTGCCAAATTAGTCTTGATTGTAATACCTTGCTAAAATGGCCGTGGTTCTTTTTTTGGAATTAGTGATCAATTTAACTTAAAACATCCTTCACACTACTGTTTTTCTAGAAGATGGGCATCTCTTATTTTTAAATTTAGGATGAGATTTGTAGGGAGCAGCAGCGCCTCCTGCGGCAGCTGTTTAACAATTGGATAAAGCAAGTTTTCCTGTAGGCTTAGAATTACTCTGAGGTTTCTGCGGTGTTGACTGCCTTGCTCGCTTCAGTTAGTTAGTCAGTTGAGTTTGGTCAGATCTTCAGAGGATTTGTTTTAAATTTAAACGTGATTTATTCTTCTTGTCTGGTTTGTGTATTAAGTTTCCCTTTTTTTCAGTGTGCAAATGTATTTTTAAGTAGGGGAAAAGTGTATTTGTTTTTTAGGTAGATAGTTTTGGGGTTTTGTGTGTAAGGAAGGTTGATATTTGAGCATGCAGGATAATTTGCTTGGAGTAACGTTTTTTATTTGCAAACTTAGAGTGTGATGTTCGTGAAAAGATGCTAAAAGTAGCAATTCATTGGTAGGCTGGAGTTTGTACGTGGCTCTTGTTGTCTGTCACAGTTGCGTAATTCAGGCCTTCAATTTGTGCACGTGGCATGTCAGTAATAACAAATTGAAATCTGGTGATGTTTCTCATCCGGTGTAAAGATGACTTAAACCTAAGGAATGGATGATGATTTTTGGGGCACATCTTCATTGATTTTGACTGGGGTGACCAATGGAAGCCTAATGAACTAATAAAATACCCAAGTCTAGACAAGGCAGCCTATCCAGTTTAACATTAAGTACTATTGTTATCAACCAATACAGGCAGTGATGCTGGTGTTAATTCAGTGTCCTGGACAGACAGTGAATTCCTACAGTAAAAAGAGCGTGATGCCTGTGGGGAAAAATGGTTACTGTACCTTCCAAAGCCTTCCCCCAGGTGGCAGTGAAGACAGCTGGTGTTAGGGTTCCTGTTTTGGTAGTACTGTGATTAAATAATATCTTCTCCTGTTGGTGCTGCAAAGCCTTGGAATAGTTAAATTAAGCATAGTTTTTATGTTGACAATAATATTATGTTCCTTTTTTTAAAACCATGTTGCAAAGCAGTGAGTTTTCCAATCCAAATGGGGTTACAGTTGTCATCAATTAAGTGTGTACGAACTTGTTCTGAAGTACAATATATAGAAGCTTGACTTAAAAATGACGTAGCTCTGCTACGTTCAGTGTATTTTTACAAAGTGATGTTTAGTTCCATGCAGTACTAAATCTTGCTCGCCTCAAAATGTACTAAGATTTGAAAATGTTCAGTGCTGCACTTGGGTGCATAAAATGCATCTATAATGTTTTTTCTAAGCACAATTTTACACAAGGATTTTAAAGTTTAAAAAAAAAAACACAATCCTTTCATAAAGGCAGTAATTATTGAAATAGGCTTTGTTTTTCAAAAAAATAAATCCTTTTCAGCACATATTGAGTAGTAACAATATCAACATTCTGAAATCCACACTGATGCATCTGAGGAGATAAAAGATCTTTCAAGAAAGCTTGGCTTTAGTAGGTTATTGTCCAAGAGACATGAGCAGATCATGGCACCGATTAAGTAAGACTACAAAGCGTGGTGTGTAGAAACAAGTCATGGTTGTTCTGTATGTCAAGTTAACTCAGTTGCACATAAAAAATGCTATGAACTAAAAGACTTCATTGCTTAGAAATGTTTCACATTAAAGTGTTTTGTTTTCTCCCTTCTTTTCAGACCCAAGCATCTGATGCAGCAGTAGAGAAAGAAGCTAAGTCTGACTAACATCTGGTACCAAGTCTTCGATTGGTGGTCCTTATACTTTTCTTCTTGTACAATTCAGAGGAATATTTTTATCAACTATTTTGTAAATGCAAGTTTTTTAGTAGTTGTAGAAAACACATTTTTAAAAAGGAGAGAATCCCAACCCAACCCATTTTTTTACATATTTAGATACGTGTAAATGCTTTTTTTTAAGTGGTAAAATCATGTACTGGTTGTCTGTTTTCTATGAAACCAGAAATTACTGGAATGTTCCATAAAGGAGGGGGTTTTTGAAGTCTCGAAGGGGCTTCGCGTTCCATAGATTGTGAGGGACGATTTTTCTATCCTACTAAATGAAGCATAACACAGGTTTAGACTTCAGAGTTCGTAACGATATGTTGAGGATGTCTTAACATTGTAGTTATTTATCTATGGTTGTACCATCAGTAGAATTGCTTACCTAATAAACTGCTCCCTAGTGTTGGATTTCTTGCCGAGTGATGTATATCTGTGACAAAGTTATTTTTGGTAGGTACAGCTTGATTTTTCTCAACAACTTTGTAATTGTGGTGTGAAAGATTGGAGATTTTTACTTCAAATGCTGAATAGGTAAAAGTTTCTGATTGGTAGACTTAACATCAGCTGGTACTTCACATCCTGTTTTCAAGGACAGCTTGTCTACAATGATCAGATGAAAAATATTTGAAATAGGTTTAGAAAAAAAAACTACTATAGTTTTTAGATTAAAAAACCCTATGTGAATAAAAACAATTGTAAAATTGTTTGTAGTGTCTGTGATCACCAAACAAAAGCCAAATACATCTTGATTAAGAAAGGATGTTTCGGTAGCTCCTGCATTGACTATGACAACTCACAGTATACGTGGTGTAGTCATTGAACATGTTGTGTTTCTGTTGGAAAACAATGAATAAATAAATACCTACTGGTTTTGATTCCTAACTGTATTCTTAATGTTGGTAAAACCCATGCTTTTCCATGAGATGGGTGCTAACACAGGCAGTGAGCAGCAAGTAGAAAACGGTAGTTGCAATCTTGAGTGGACTTAGAGATTGAAAGCTGATAGTGTAGTGGTGCTGCTTTGGCTTTTAAAAAAACAGCATCGGATCTTCTTGTCTGCCATCTGAGAGATGGCCTGTGTGCTCGCTCGTGTGTTCTCTGAGGAAGAAGTGCAAAGCAATCCTCTTGAGTGTTAACTGCTGTATTGGAACTTCTTTTGGGTTGTATTGGAACTGCATTGGAATTTCCCCAATCAACTTTTGGGGAAAAGTTGATTTTTGACTTCAAAACGTCTGATGTTGATTTCCCTGTTCATCAGGGGAATGAAGCTAGGCTGTGAACTTCCCCAAGTAGCTAGCTGGGGTCATGCAGTGGAACCCGTAGAAGAAAAGCAGGGGAACAGTACAGGCAGGAGCGGAGCAGCAAGGGAAGAGCGAGAAGACTTCCGTTCTCGTGCTGCTGATCTGCTAGGTTAGCTACCCATGGTGTGAGCAACTGTGCCTGCTATATAGGGTTGCAAGTTGACAGAGCGTGGTTTCAAACAAAAGTAAAAACGTAACCGTGCTGAGAGCTCATTCATACAGTACAGAACTGCCCTGATTCTCCCTCACTGTATTCAAAATAAATGAATTAACAGCCTTTCATCAGAAGGGGGCATATCAAGTGTATGTTACTTTAGCTTAAGAAATGAAACCTATGACTGGAAGAACCTGTGACAGTATCACTTCTGCTCCCCCAGAGTACAATTGTTTCCCCCCCACAGCCACACTTCATTTTGCTGTATTGCAGCTGTGCGTAGTAGCAGGGCTTTACCCTATCAGCGTGATGCCAGTCAGCTGTCAACCTTGTCTTGGGAGGAGTCAAGATCAAAAAGTAACAATTTTTTAAATTTTTGTTTCTTCTTTTTTCCTCTTGACAATGTTTATGCTTTTAACACCTGCAAGTATGTGTTCTCTTCATTTTTGGTGCTGTCTTCATCTTCTAAGAGTTCTAAAAAGACACACAAGTTTCACCTCTAACTTATTTTCTCAAAGAATGCTTTCATCTGAGTAATTTCTCACCTGCTTTCATACAGTAAAGTGTTTTACCTTTTTTACTTACCTATTTAAGAAAAGATGAGTTTTCCCTCAGCTTATACAGAGGATGTCTTCCTACACTGGACCACAAAGTGCTGCTGGTCCAATCCTGTCACAGGTGTGCTCCTAGCAGAACGCACCTGGCTTTGCCTTCAAATTCTGTGGTATTTTAAAAGGCTTGAACTAATTTTATGCTACTCTTTACAACACCTCCCGTATGCTTATTTGTTAAATCTAGTAGTAGGGTGCAATGGCTGCTTATGTGGCCTGTTTGCTTTCTTTGTGTTTTTACCAGGTCAAAAACATCAGTTAAATGACCAATAAACTTGCAGGTGAGTATCCTGAAATAACCTTTTACCTTCTTACTGAATGCCTACTTCTCATGTGTTTTGAGTCTCTAATGTTGAGACCCTGCCGACTTCCAACATCTCTCAAACATACTTGTCATAGTTGTTCCCTAATATTTACCCTTGGGGACAAAGTTAAATTTCGTTTTATTGTGGAAGTGAAAGGATTCAGCAATCAGGTAAATCGGGGGCAGCCCACCTTTCACAGGATGGAAATTTCTCACCGAAAGAAGGAAAGGAACGGGGTAGTTGTGTCAGGAACATGGAAACCCTATGTCAGTTTGTAGCAGCACAGGGTTGAAAGGATTCTCAGCTTTACCCATAAAGAGAGGTGGTGGTGGGGCAGACTTTGGAGAAGAGGGGGAGAAAAATGCTCTCTCTGAAAGCAGCACTGTTAGTCACCACAAGCAGTCCACCTAAGGTGGAAGAAATTTCAGGCTAAGCAGTCACACCCCGTGAAAAGCAAGGTGACAGAAGCGGTGGCTACTCCGGCTTTTGTCCGCGTGGTTTGAGGTGTCAGCACATTACAGCGCAACCCAACGCTTCAGCTGCCGGGAGAGCGAGGAGCTGCGTGTACTGGCACGGGCTCTCAGCCCTGCGTGTGGAGAATTGGGCCGGGGGGTGCGTGAAGCCGTGCGGGCGGCCCTCAGGGGACGCGGGGCTGACGGGGCGCCGGCCGCGCGAGCGCAGCGCCCCAACCGCCCTAACGGCCGCAACGGCCCCGGCGCGCGCCGCGGCCCCGCCCGCTCCTCACAGAACGGCCCCGCCCGCCGAGCCCCATCACCGCCACCCCGCGGCCGCGATCCTTCCGCGCCCTGCCCTCCGGTTCCCTCCCCCCGCCGCGCCGTCCCGCTCCCCGCTCCGGCCCCCCCGCCGCCCGTCTCACCGCGGCGAGGCGCTCGGTCCCCGCCGGCCGCCTTCCTTCCCGGCCGCCCGCCCTAACCGGCAGCCGGGACTACTTTTCCCCTCCGCCCGGCGCGGCGCAGGAGGCGGCGGGGCGGCGGCAGCGGCCGGCGCAGGCGGAGGCGGCGATGGCGGCGCTGAGGCTGCGCTAAGCGCGGGGGGGGTGGGGGAAGAGCGAGCGCGGGGGGCGGGGGAGAGCAGAGGAGGGAGGAGGGGAGGAGGGGGAGGGGGCGCTGACAGGGCTCTGCCGAGCCGGGCCCGGCCCGCGCCTGCTGCCGCCGCCTGAGCCCAGCCGCCCGCCCGCAGCAGGGAGGGAGGAAGGGAAGCGAGCCATGGCCGAGCCCTCGCCTTCCTCCAGCTCCGGCGGCGCGCCCGTGCCGCTCATTGAATCAGGTAACGCCGGCGGGGCGCGGCGGGAGCCGGCGCCGCTCCCTGCCGCCATCTTCCCGCTGCCGCCGCCGCCGCTCAGCCTCACCCCCCCCCTCCTCTCCTCTCCCCTCCCCTCCCCGTGTCTCCGTGTCTGTCCCCGTCTCTCCCGCAGAGCTCTACTTCCTCATAGCTCGGTTCCTGACCACCGGGCCCTGCCGGAGAGCGCTGGAGGTGAGTACCGGGGCGCCGCCGCTCGCTCACCTGGGCGCACACGCTCGCTCGGAGCCCTCGGCCGTTCGGTGGCTGCTGCGGAGAGGATTGCAGGGGAGGTGTGAGCGGCCGGTACCCCCCGTCCCCCCGCCCCTCGGCGGCCGCCTGACGAGCCCCGGCCCCCTCCCCACGGCGTCTCGTCTCCGCTGATGCCTTTTTTATTTTTTTTTCTTTTTTTTTTTTCTCCTCTTCTTGTTTCCCGTGTCTCCGCAGGTGCTGGTGCAGGAGCTGGAGCAGCACCAGGTCTGTGTGGAATCCCCGCCGCTCTCTCGCTGTCCTAGAAAAGCTTCTTAAGGCGCTCGGGTTTCTTCCTCCCAACTTTTTACCCCCCCCCCGCCCCTTCCACACACGTTGTTGTTGTGGATGTGATCTCATCCCACCCCCCAGTCCCCTCTAACTTATTTTCTCCTTCCTCTGCTTAGTTACTTCCTAAACGGTTGGATTGGGAAGGAAACGAGCATTACAGAAGTTATGAAGAATTGGTAAGACTTCTTTTTTCCTCTAAAAAAATCCTTTTAGATAGCGTGGTAGCGCTGGTGTCAAGACGTTTAAACCTTTAAAAGTAGGCCCAAAGCTTTCACTTGCAGATTCATGCCTGTTCTGTTAAGGCGCTGGAGTCTCTGGTGGAAAAGGCGTTTGATGTCTATACATTAGACTAACAAAAACACAAGTGGTGGTTTAAATTGAGGATATTGTTTACATAGCAGAGGTGGAGCTTGGCGTTGTGCAGTGGTACATGCCGCTGCCTACAGACGGGCAGGAGCCAATCTGCAGCACGGTTTCATTTCAGAGTTTCGCGAGCAAGTTTGTCAAGCACGTTTTGATTTGACGGTATTTATTTTCCGCCTGTCTTCCTTCATCGGTCCCCTTCAACAGATTAGGAAATGAAATCGCTGTTCAGAAATCAAGGCTTGGCAGTTGTGGTTCCCTACCAGTGTGCTCTCTTTCTCTGGCCACTCACTTCGTTTCTGGTCATAGCTTCGTTTCTAAACATTGCAAAGATACAAGTGACCTCTCGGTGGCATGTACTTAAATGCCTTCTGCTGCCGATATTGTTTGCAACAAATGTTTTCTTCCATCCCGTTTCAGAATAGAAAGTTGCTTTTTTCTTGGCGTTTTGTTTATCTGCTTCTTCAAATACATTCTGCAATTGGTGGTTTGAACCTTGTGAGGTGATGGCCTGGTGGTGCCTGGCCACTGTAGTGCTGTGCTGGTTTATTGTTCTTGTGTTTTCTTTAGACAAATGTTTATTCACCACCCACCCCGATTAGGCATTCCAGGTTAATGGACTTCTCCTTACCTGTCAGCTTGTGTATTGTTACAGTTAGATCCCCTGTCCCTTCAGTGTAACACTTGAACACTTCTGTGTAACACTTGAACACTTCTGGGTAGTGCTTGTGTAGAGAGAGAATGATATTTTGTGTATAACGTTTTCTTAATTATTTAACTGCTGCGTAAAATGATAAACTGGATTCCATTTCTTTTAGTTGTCAGTGTGGTCAGTTGAGCAAATGAGGACTTAAATTAATGCTTTAAGTCACTAAAAGGCCAAGTCTTGCTAAACAGGAATACTTTCAAGCTCTGACTTGAATTTAGCAGACATGAAAGTAGCATTGAGTTTAAAAGGGCTTTGTCTGTTTTTCTGCTCGGTTGTTTGTTTTTTGACCCCAGTTCTTCTGGGACTTCAGGAGTTTCCTGTGTTCACGCATACAGAGTTCGCAGATGAATTCTTTAATATGTGCCACTTCTACTTCTTTTCCCTGTACAATTCACAAGAAGTATCTATGCAGGATAACTGTATTTCAGAATACTCAAAATTCATCTTATGAAACTATTAGATTCTGCTTTTGAGGTGCTTTGGGAACCTCTTGTCCTGCCTGTCTCACTCTGAATTTGTGTTGACTGCAGATAAATAACAATCAAGTGGTATGATTATTTCTTTTCCTTTTTGTTCGTCATGGAAAAGGAGCAAGAGTTTAAAATAACCATCTTTCCGGAATCTGAATAAAGCTACTTTTAAAAAGGTGCTAGGTTTGGTAAGCATGCTTCTGTAAGTGATTCCTGATGATGGCGTGCAAGCAGAACGGTTTATAATACTTAACATAGATTATACTGGGCGTCCTGTCTTGAATATCTTGGCTGGTACTACTCTGTGCCAGTTGAAGAGGCAAAATTCAGAAAGAAATGACGAAAAAGTGCATTTTTATAGCCTTAGCAACTGTATTTGTTCTCATAATCAACCATAACCATTTGTTGAGCTGATTTACTGCAGTATGTTTGGCTGTGTAGTAATGCTAACTGTTTCACTGGTGTTACCAGCTGCTTCCCGAGGAATATACCCTAAAACCCCCCAGACTTTGTACATTACATGTTTTTTTTAATTCTTAAAGCGTGTTGGGTTGTGGCTTCAATCATACTGTTCTCAATACTCTGTTTATGTTTGGGCAACTTTTTGTTGAGCAAATCTTACTTGGCAGCACACGGTATTTTTTTTCCCGCCCTTCTGATTGTGGGATCAGCCTTATCAAGACTTTTCTCATTTATGCTCAGTCACGAGGCTGAGGGAGTAGCATCATGAGCTAGTTCTGCCTGTGTTTTCAACAACACAGGCAAGAGGCTGCATGCGGATGATGTTGTGGTCCTTTGCCTCTCTTGAATGTCAGGGAATTGCCTTGCTGCTGGAGCAGCAGCACGGCTTCTGGCTCTGGCTGGTTCTTTTGTGGCCCCATCAGAGTACAGTGAGCATGGGTATGTTTGTACCTGCTGATTCAGGCCTGCCACTTGTTTAAAGTTATGTTCCTCTTGGTTTGGTTTACTCAAGTCTGTATAAACTCCATGCATTTAACTTCTGCATTACTGTGATTACCTTCATTGCTAGTTTAGGAGTTCTTCTGACTGACCTCCGGGGCAGGTGGGGGAACCCCAAACCACACATCTGTTCTTGACGGAGGCATCTGAGTGTATGTGGGGAAGTATTTTTTTTTTTTTTTTTGACTGCTAGATGTAAATAACATGGGATCTCCCCAACTTGACAGGTGATTGTTTTGATCCACTTGGTTTAAGGAAGCACGGCAGTCTCATGTTGTGTAGTACTGGTTCTTCAAGGAAACTGTGTTGTACTCAGACCTACTAGACTGTGCTTTACTGAACAAGTACTGTGCACTGAAGTACTAGTTGCATAAATTCTCTTGCTTGATTACAACAAAATTTTCCGTGATCTTGAGTTACAAGTGCCTGATTTTTATTAATAAAGAAGTAATTGGTGAGTTAAAAGACACCCGTTGTAGGGTGCCACACAAATGGTTGCCATATACAAGAATATTGCAGACTTTCTGTAGTAAAATACTGATGTGCAGTAGGTAATTTTACTGAAGGTGTTTTTACTACAGCTCTCCAATTCCTGAAGAGTACTTGCTTAGCTCAGTAGATGAGAACTTCATGGAATCGAGTGTTTGTAATTTGAATTTGGGTATATTAAAAATGGTTTAAATATTTATGTGAATATTAATGCTTTTAGATTAATCTGTTCTGGATGTAACCATATATATGTTTAAAACTTTAATTTCTGTCAGGTGCTATCCAACAAACATGTGGCTCCAGATCATTTATTACAAATTTGCAAGCGTATTGGCCCAATACTGGATAAAGAGATACCACCCAGCATTTCGAGAGTCAATTCCTTGCTTGGTGCAGGGAGGCAGTCCTTGTTACGTACAGCAAAAGGTATGGTTTGTTTGTTGTTTGAAACGAGTATGATGCGTTTTCATAAGTATCTGGTAAAGATTTTGGGGTTATTTAACGGCAGTGAGCTTTTTCACCAAAGCGGCCCATGCTACTTTTGCACTGTGTTTAAGGAACCAGAACAGCAGTGATTTATGTCTTAATAGGGTAACTACATGCTGATTGTTGTGAAAAGGAAGTTTTGACTTGTATCACAAGAGTTACTGCTACTCTGAGTGCTGAATGTTGCCAGTTTTTAGTGTTAGTGTAAATACAGTGAACCATCAGGGGACAGGTGCTACTTCTCTCCCCTCTCCCAGCATGCTGAGTAGCACACTGGGCCCCTGTGGTTTTTGATTGTGGTTGCTGTTGTACTGTGTTCAGTGCAAATCTGAGGCAGTAAAACCAGTTTTCTGAAAGTTTTCTTGGTTAATGCAAATGGCGTCAAAATTAGTACATGCAAATTCTGTACGTATGCAGAAAGTAAGTCCATGTCCATAATTTAAGGTGAATGGTTGGCAATACAAAAGCATGTGGTTTATTTTATATGTACGGAGTAGATTTTGGCTTAAAATTTGCCTCTTTGATCATTTTGGGAGAGAGGGGCGTGTTCATGTGTCTGCAGAAAGTTTTGTTGGGTAGCTAGATACTGTGTTGTGGGACTAGTTCACTGGATGCAGTTGTTCTTCAGTTATCTGTTCTAACTGCTTTAAAGGGCGTACACTGATGCAGTGACTGTTTTATCCCTAGAGTTGGGATTGCAGTTATTTCAACATGAGTGAGTCAAAATGGTTTTGTGGTAAAGTTAAGAATCACAGAATTGCAAAGTTGGAAGGGAGCTCTTGAGATCGTCTAGTCTGATAATTTCACATTAATAAACGTGCTGTATACTTTGCACAATTTTTTTTGTCTTAAATACTTTGCTCTGAAAATGAGCATGAAAATTTCAGATGAAAAGTTTTGCGTTATGTGAATTGCAGAGGTGTCACCATTCAGAAGTAGTATCAAAGCTTATTCCCCCCTTCCCTTCCATCATTATAAAAATTTTTCTCTCCCTTTCTCTGGTGCTTTACTGTTCATTAAAAGTTTGGGGGCTTTCAGTCTTCTGATTTATTGTTTTTTGAAGTTATTTTAATACTGTGTATAAGGCCTTCTATAGGTATACCCATTATCATGTTTTGAAAACGCAGTTGAACAGCATTTTTATCATGAGCTTGTGACAAACTTCCACTTGATTTTAAAGATTGCAGGAACACTGTTTGGAAGGGCTCTGCATTTGCTGCTCTTCATAGAGGAAGACCTCCTGAAGTTCCTGTAAACTATGGTGCACCACCAAATCTCGGTAAGCCTTGTTCAACACCCATCTCTATTGATAGGAGCTTATGAGGTGTATCTTGATACAGGTCTTGCTATGACACTGAAAATTGCACCTCAGCTGGATCTGGAGGCTTATCTGGAGAACTTTGTATGCCTTCGGTGGAGTTAGGTGCAAAGGCCTGCCCACAGCACTAGTGAGATAGTAGCCTCTAGGTGAGGTCTGTCTCTTAATAAAGCCTGTGTATTAAGTAGTTAAACCAACAAGTATTTATGAACCCTTCACCTTTGGATGGAAGGGCTGTTGTGTGATTTAACGTATAGAAAGCCAATGGAAAATAAAGATAACATTTAGCACTTCATGTTTAGAGGCAGAAGTTTGGATTCAACCAAGTTTAAAGTACTGTCATGCTTATACACACAGAACAATTGGAAATTCAAAAAAAAACAACTGTGACTTTGTGAAGTATTAAAATCACTCTTAGTAAATCCTTAAGTAATGTATTAATGAAGGTAAATAATGGTGGTTTAGAGTAGACTTGTTTTACGTGTCAATATGCTAATTCTTTGATTTCTTTGTGTTCTAGTGGAAGTATATCGAGCAAAGCATTTAACTGGATATGCAAAGTTCAGTACTTCGTTTCCAGGAAGTATGTATCAGCACGTAAAGATGCACAGACGGATTCTTGGCCATCTTTCTGCTGTGTATTGTGTTGCGTTCGATAGGACTGGACATAGAATATTTACTGTGAGTTGAAATAAATCTGAATCTGAAACTAATCATAGTTGGATGCTAGGGAAAGAACTTTGAAATGCAGGCTGTGCTAAAACTTCTTGGGGTGGATATCAGTACTGTTAAAGTAGAGCTGATGAGCTCTATCTCAGTGCTCAAGTGTAATGATTTGGTAAAGTAAAAGGTCAGAAGCATCTAAGAAATAGTTGTACTTCTTGTCAGCACCTGACCAGACACTGACTCAGGAGCTTTCTTCAGTGATGTAGTTGTGTGTTCAGCGTCTTTCATCTTCTTCATAAAGTGGTAGAAGAGAAATTGTTTTACAGTCCTTTTTTTGGTCCTTGCCATTTCTGTAAGGAATCTCCTCAAATTTAGTCCAGACTTGTTGCTTTATATGGCATAGGTCTGCAATCCTGAACCGTAATTAAAATTTTGTTTCTTAGTGTGGGTCATATGATGTTATTTTTGTCAGTTTTAAGTAGTATACAGAGTTTTAAACAGATTTGTAATCTTACCAAGCTCTGAAAAAGCACAGGTTCTTTAAAGAACACCTAAACACCCTGAATGTCTTTTAGCTCCTTGCTAAGCATGATAAATAAATATTTCTTTCTAGGGTTCAGATGACTGTCTGGTAAAGATCTGGTCAACTCATAATGGCAGGTTATTTGCCACGTTACGTGGACATTCGGCAGAGATTTCTGACATGGCTGTCAATTATGAGAACACTATGATTGCAGCTGGAAGCTGTGATAAAATGATCAGAGTGTGGTGTCTGAGGACTTGTGCGCCAGTTGCTGTCCTCCACGGACACACAGGGTCCATTACCTCATTACAGGTATGTTTTGCATTAATGCTTCCATTTGCTGATCGGTGGATACTTTGTGCAGCATTAGAAGTTGTATTGAACAAACAATGCTTGCTTTCTTAATGTAGAACAAATTAGATGTTAAAAATATTTGAAAATAAAGCTGCAGGCTTGTAAAATAAAACAGTGAACGCAACTTGACCTAGTGCTAACTTTATTTCTGTTAGCAAGTACTGCAGATTCTCTAAGTAAAAATCAGTACTTGCATACAAATAAGTGAGTGGTAAATTTACAGAAGTGGAAAGAGGAGTCCAGAAGCAGAATTTAGCACTTTGTCTTGTTAATATTGAATGTGAAGTTTTCGGCTCTGACTGAATATACCCCTTGGGTGTTCTGGGGTTTTGCTTTTATTTTTTTTCCTCCTGTTTTCCTGTTCAATTGGCACTCATACCCAGCACCAGCGTGCCAATGTACTGTGAGGACAGCCAGACCACTGGGTGACTGGAGAGGTTTTTAGAAAACCCTTGTGCATGGCTTAAATCTTAAAAAGTCCTCTTGGCCTTGAGGACTGTACATGTAACCTAGTTATTTGTGCTTCAGCATGTAGAAACTCTTTAAGATGTGGATGGATTGTAAGAAGCAGACAGGTCATGAGACTCAAAGCTAAGTTTCACTTGACAGCATGGTATGGAAGGTTTGAAGGTATTTAAATTGCAGAAAACATGAAGTCATTTGGGGATGAACATGAAGTCATTTGGGCTGGGATTTTTGCACCTGACTTTAGAGTCAGGTGTGGTAGTAGCATTTAGGTTGGTGGGATGCCCTAAGATTAACTAGCTATCATATTGGTAGGGAAATAACCGCTTTTCTTGGTTGCTTGTTGAAACTGGGAAACACACTTACATGAATACAGCCATTTGTCTTTGGGTCATTAGTTCTTTGAGAGGAAAATCAGTGCCTCATGTCCAGGTTGTGGAGAAAAGTACTTTGTGGTTGCTGTTACTGGGTTAAGAAGTAGTTCACCAAGTGTTCTTACTTGCTCACATCCAAATGCAAGGAACTGATGTTCTGTTTGCCATGACAGTTGGCATGTGAATGGCAAATAAATTTCACTGTGTATGTCTCTGTGTTTTTTACATGACTAAAATTATTTTGGTGTTACTGTGTATATTAAGATCTGAACGTTTAAATATTGATGCCAAAAATTGAAACCACAAGAGAAACCTACTTATTTAAAATTAGGTTCCTTGCTTCCTTGAAGTTCCTGAATAGTTAATGTAAAGACAGGAATCCATCTTCACTTATAGACACTAAATGAAAGATGGTAGTGCTGAATCCCCCCGATGTTAGCCTTTATAATTTTGTAGATGAACTACCTTGATGTTGAAAGACATGTAAAGCCAGTTTGTTAAAATGCTTTAAGAGAGCTGTTCCCAGGCAACCACCAAGCCCTCTGCCTGTGCTGTTTGACTTGTTGGAACTGGAGTGACACTGGGCGACGTTCTGGGTGACATTGTGCCCCCCTGGTGTCAGTTCCTGGAGATGTGGTGTGCTGGTTTATGTGGGTGGCTGTTCTGGTCCAGTAGGTCATTCTTACAGCTTTGGTGATCAGATACTTGTGTTACTGTCAAAGCTGTGTAATTTCAAAAGTGCAATGATGTTTAGTGTAATGTGTTAGGAAACAGTAAGTTCTGAGGAGTGGCTGAGGTTGTTTAGTCTGAGGTTATTTAGTCTGGAGGAGAGGAAGCTGAGGAGAGTCCTCATTGCTTTCTGCAGCTATCTGAAAGGAGGCTGTAGCAGGCGGGGCGTCTCTTCTCCCAAGCAACAAGTGATAGAACAAGAGGAAATGGCCTCAAGTTGCTCCAGGAGAGATTTAGATTGGAAACTAGGAGACCTTCCTTCACTGAAAGGGTTGTGAAGTTGGAACAGGCTGCCCAGGGGAGTGGTGAAGTCCCCATCCATCCCTGAGGGTATCAAGAGACGTGTGGATGTGATGATGAAGGACATTGTTTCTTGATGGGACTTAGGTCAGATTAATGGTTGGGCTTGATGATCTTGAAGGCTTTATCCAACCTCAGTGATTCTATGATTTTATGTTATGTATTTAAATTTGAAAGCATTTTGATACCTTGTGCTATTGGTGGCTCTTTAGACTCTGTCTTGTTTTGGGCTTTGTAATTCCTTATTTATCAGATAAACCAGCATCTCATTATCCAGATTTGCTATGTTTGCAAAGGAGATGAACAGGCTTACAGGAGAGCTGAAGAGGGGCTACCTGCCAGCTTTTGCAGTTCAATTAAAAAAATATAGTGGTAGGAGTAATTGATGAACAATTTAATCAACTTGTCATGTAAAGTTTTCTGAAAGGTTGGCTTTGTGCACAGCAATAAAAGTGTTTTAAGCATGTATGAGGACTTCCTATGAAGTTGTATGTGCTTGGTTACACGTACTCAGACTATCTCATAACTTAGGCTCTGTTTAATTACAGTATTTAAAAAGCAAACATATCTATTGAAATCTGCTTTCACTTTTTTTCCGGTGCTCTGTCTGCTTCTTACTTCTTTGACAAAAATTTTTAGTGGGTGCTTGTGGTTGGTTAAAACTTCCAAACCAAAGCAGTGAAGGAATTGTTATATAATGCAATAGTTGAAACATACAACACAAACTTGTTTTAGAGTATAGGAGGTGTTACTTCTGAAACATTAAAAAATTGTCAGTTATCAACAACTGCTTTAGTTAAAACTTTAATTCAACAGTTTTAGTTAATGCAGTATTTCACATTAGCATTTTTAAAAGTTCCTGAAAAGTTCTAAAATGTCTGGTTTTGTATGTTTCTGACTTCTACTTTTTCCCCTCTTTAGTTTAGTCCAATGGTAAAAGGCTCCATGCGTTACATGGTCTCTACGGGTGCAGATGGAACTGTTTGCTTTTGGCAATGGGATACAGATTCCATGAAATTCAAGTATGTAACTGGGTTGCTGATGAGCTCCTCTTATGCCATACTCTGATTAAAAACTTGGGTGCTTTGGCAAATGTACTTTGGCTTAACTAGTTCAAAAATTTGTTTGTGTGATTAAAAAAAAATGTTGTGGAAATAATCTGTGATGTAATTAAAGCACGATTGCTAATAACACTTTACAAATTTGTTACTTTGTCTGGGAAAATGAGTCAAGTTTGCTGGATTTTCTGCTTAATGTTGTTCTGAGTAGCTACTTTGTGAGATTATGGCCATGTCAACTGGAGGAGTATGCACATGACTGGCAAAACAGGAAACCAGTCTTTTAAATCACATTGTGCACTATTGCAAAACTTGTATTTACTTCTGTAAAGTGTTATGAATTTGCCTGGTGTTCTGCAGTAACAAAACCTAGAGGGCCTTATTTGAAGTACCACTGGTGATTTGTAATGCAAAAGCACGAGTTCAGTACCTCGTGGATATGTTTTGGATGGGATAAATCATACTTCTCACAGGATGAGAGAGAACGCACACTCTTTGGCATATCATCTTATCTTTGCTGGATAATAACATTTTGCAGGAAGAGTCATAAGATGCTGGATGTGTGGGCTTCAAATACCATTTGTGTGTGTACAGAAATTTTGAAAAGTAAACCTTTCTGCTCATCCTCCTGCACAAGATGCCCAAGTGTTGTTTAAGGAGTACCTGTTATGTAGATGTTCAAAGATGTTCTGAAATTTTGTGAAAAGCTAAGTTGAGTGACGAGTCCTGTTTCAAGCAACTTTTTCTTTTTGTAGCAATCGGCCAGTGAAATTCACAGAGAAGCCTAGGCCAGGAGTTCAGATGCTTTGTTCTTCATTCAGCGTAGGTAAGTCATGTGCAGATTGAATTTAGCACTGTGACTTCTCTTCCTCCATGAGCACGTACTATGATACTCTTCTTGTGACAGCTTTAAAATATACAAGCACAGCCACCATGTACTATGTAATTGTATATAGGTGGATTGTTCGCCTGGGACATAATTAAATGTCTTGCCTTAGCTGACAGTGAAAGACCGTGGAACTAAGTGATGCTATTTTCGAATTGCCATTGGTGGTTTGCTGAAGTAAAAGTCAACCTGATGCTTGTTTGCTCTTTGCGTGTCTTTACTGGATTTTTATATTTGACTCCCGATTCTGTGCCAGTTGTATGCAAGGATTGTCATAAAGATCCCTTCTTACTTAAGAATTCGTAAATGTATCTGTAAAAGTGCTTCAGTCCTGGCTTCTAGCCTCCTTTCATTCTAATCACGTGGGTGACTTTTTTGGGGATGCTTGCTTGTACCAGACAGCATGAATGTCAGAAGGAACTTGGGAACAGAAATGAAATGCAACTCAAAGTGTAGCTTGTTAGCTCCTCACAACAAAATGTTTTCGACTACCATTGCAGGAGCCAAGAAGCAGATGATAATATTGTTGTACTGCACTGGTCTGCTTATCCTGGCGTACCTATACTTCCACACGGTTGTGAAGCGATTCTTAGGCCACAAATGACACACGTGCTACAGAATTATCATATAGATAATTCTAACATCAGTGTGCACAAGCAGTGGTGGTAGATATTTCAGCATTCCTCTAGTTACATATTTTCAAATTTTTGTAACATTGAGCATGACTTTGTTTTTACCATGTCTGAGAAGGCTTTCTGGGCTGAGAGGGAGGTTTCATTCCACATCTGTATGTCAGTGGAAGTTTTTAGTTACTTGAACTAAGAATCTGAGAAATGTGATCTATTTTAATTTTCTTACACGGTAGCGTGATTTTTTTTTTCCCACAGGTGGCATGTTTTTAGCAACTGGCAGTACTGACCATGTTATAAGGATGTATTTTTTTGGCTCCGAAACACCTGAGAAAATAGCTGAATTGGAGAGTCATGCTGTACGTAAGAATTTTAAATCTACTGGTTAGTCACTTAAAGCAGTATTAAAGTAGCAAGTTAATTTTGTTAGTGAATGTGTAATAATGTTTTTATTGGATGTATTTTTAGAACCTACATAGATTTCAGCCAGTTACCTCAATGTGATTTGACCATTTTAAAGGGTGGCAGGAATCTCTGATTTTAAATTGTGTGGTTTGCTCAGTTGTTACTCTTCATGATGCGAGTGTGCCTATCCACTTATTATATTATGTACACAGGAAGTATGTATGCTGAGAATATGAATTTCATTATGCAGGTGTTTATGTTCTGACACATTTTCTGTTAAATCTTTAACTGGGGATTGAGGTTCCAGAGTTTTCCAGAACCATTACTTTTTTTTTTTCCTGTAGCCTAGTCTAGCAGATCCTGCCTTCTAAAAAATCTCAGGGAAACTTGGCTTGCATTCACATGAAGTTTGAGTAACTTTTTCTTTCCAGTACTTGATGCTCAAAGAATTTTTAAAAAATATTTTTAATGTGTCTTTTATGCAATCAGTGCAGTGAATTTTCCCATGAATAGGACTTGGGTCCTTACATTTATATAATTTTATGCTTATATTTTTTCACTTAACTTGAGTATTTAACTTTGTTTCTTACAGCTGTCACTGTTCATGTGTCTTAATCTTGCTCCCCATTGTCATTTTTGAATGTAAAATTGATTATTGGTAGGGTTCTTAGGTTGCTGGATAATGTCACTTACACGTATTTGTATTGCTCTGCTCGTGCCAGTGTAGCTTGGTAAAATGATTCTGTATTTCAGATGAGAAGGCAGCTTTTCTGCCAGGTATATTTTTAACACATGATTTAAAATCTCTGCAGAATTTTGTACTGTTTAGATGTTCTTTGTGATAGAACATCAGTTAAGACAGTCAACTTTTTTCCACACAGTTTTAGTTTTAATACAGGGAATTTAGATTTAGTTGAACTCTTAAATCTCTTTCAAAGGCGGCTTTTCAAATACTCCCCTTTCTCAGTTTGTTTGCTTTGATAGTTTTTTTCTAATACCAACTCTTAGTTTAAAGTGGTATGACTTGATCAATGCATATTCTATCTGTAGAGAAGACTTCCAGCTCTGTAAGATAAACTAATTTGAGCATGGTATCTGCTTTTCCTGTTGTTTTTATTATACAATCTTATATTTCTTTAAGGAATATGTAAGTAGGAGAGGGAACAACGGGTTTCTCTAGGTTATAATTGGTTTGGGACTGGAAGTATATATTCAAATGCAAGTTAACTATCTGCCAAGCTACTAATGGATAGTTATTTAATCTGTCTATACGTCACATTTAAAGGAAACATTTTTGTAAAGCTTGCATTTTAAATATAGCATTAATGATCAGTGAGTTCTTGTAAGTCTGTTGGCTTGGCTCAAGCTTCAGTAAAGCTATTATAATGAAAAATGCATACTGTACAACTTCTTTCAGATTTTTTTGTCAAAACCGTATTTCATGTTTATAATTTCTAACAAACTGTTTTTCTTACAGGACAAAGTTGACAGCATTCAGTTTTCTAACAGTGGTGATAGGTATGTTAAAAGATGCTCAAATGTAAACAGATAATACATTGCTTTGGAATTAAGTGTTCTTATTTTATTTGAATTTAAAGGTCAGGTTTGGAGTGTAGTTAAGCTGCAGCTGTGCACCTCAACTTTCTGTTAATCTTTTTGAAACAGTCTCTTCAGACTAGTTGATTTTGTACTTATCTGGAGGAATATTGCCACTTCATAACATACCTGATGCATTTGTGGCTTCATAAACCTCCTTTTCCTTCTCCTTCCCTTCTGGTTTCAACAAGTATTGGATCAAAATATGAAGCAGTGAAAATGTAATGCAGATGGTCTAAAATAAGTTTTAATCCTCATTTTTCTTCTATCTTACTATTATTCTTTAGCTAAATGAATTCAACAATTTTACAGCTGATCTGAGGGGTAAAAAAAAAAAAAAAGGTGGCATAAATTCCATTTGTAAATCTTCATACTTCAAACTCAGGGCATTGTCTGAATTGATCTCTAATTGGCCTATAACAAATGAAAATAGGGATTTTAGCCTTCAGGGTAGACTTCCATCTGCAAACGTCAGTTGCAGCTGTATTTTTGTGTCCTTTCTCTTTTTGAAAGCCAAGCAACTATGACTAAGAAAGCTAAAGAGTATTCAGCTTAGAAATTGTAACTGTCTGTCTTTTGAGTGTGGTTTTCTGTAATGAGTCACCTTTGGTACCGTTGTGTTGCACTGATCCATCACACTTGCATGGATTACCTTTGAGGGCACCGCCTCTCCAGCACTTTTGCTTGGTGACGCTTTCTGTGGAAGATGTTTAGTATTGAAAAATACTACTAAAGTGAACTGTAGCTAATTAGAGCATACATGTAGTCATGATACACTCAGTACACAAACTTTTTCTGTGGGAGGTCTTTCTCAGGGTTGCGATTCATGGACTAGGGAGATGGTCTTCTCTTTTGTGCACGGCTGTGGGTGAACATCTCAGCTTTTGTTATTCTGATCTGTCCTTGCCTCTACATCAGTATCTGATACCTTGCAGTTTCAGAACAGGTTACTTAAAATATGTGCTTAGAGAATTGTAACTGAGAAAGAGTTGAGGATAAAGTTGGGAATTGAGTTTAGCTTTGGAAGTTGCTTCTCTGTTCAGAGTGTTTTGACAAGATGTTCAACTTCAGAAAAAATCTTTATAGAATCACAGAATCATCAGGTTGGAAAATCCCTTTAAGATCATCAGGTTCAATTGTTAATGTAGCTCTGTCAGGCCTAGTACTAAACTATGTCCCGAAGCACCACATCTACAAGTCTTTTTTTGAAGACCTCCAGGGAAGGTGACTCCACCACTCTCTGGGCAGCCTGTTCCAATGCTTCACAACTCTAGGTTGTGCCAATCAAAACCTCCCCTGGTACAACTTGGGGCCATTTCCCCTTGTCCTATCCTTTCTTGCATGGGAGAAGAGACTGACCCCTACCCTGCTACAACCTCCTTTGAGGCAGTTGTAGATCACAGTAAGGTCTCTCCTGAGCCTCCTTTTCTCCAGGCTAAATAGCCCCAGCTCCCTCAGCTGCTCTTCATAATACTTGCTGTCTGCTTTACCAGCTTCGTTGCCCTTCTTTGGACGTGCTCCAGGGCCTTGATGTCAAGTACTGAACGCAGTACTCGAGGTGCGGCCTCACCAGAGCCGAGTACCAGGGGACAATCACCTCCCTGGTCCTGCTGGCCGTGCTATTCCTGTTACAAGCCAAGATGCTGTTGGCCTTCTTGGCCACCTGGGCAGACTGTCAGCTCATGTTCAGGCGACTATTGACCAAAACCCTCAGGTCCCTTTCCTCTGCACAGCTTTCCAGCCACTCTTCCACCAGCCTGTAGCATTGCATGGGGTTGTTGTGCCCCAGGTGCAGGACCTGGCACTGAGCCTTGTTGAACCTCATACAGTTGGCCTCAGCCCGTCATCCAGCCTGTCCAGCTCCCTCTGCAGAACCTTGCTACCCTCAAGCAGATCAACACTCTTGTCTAACTTGGTGTTGTCTGCAGACTTAATGAGGGAGCACTTGATCCCCTCGTCCAGATCTTTGACAAAGATTTTGCATAGAAACCATCCCAGTGCTGAGCCCTGGGGGGTTTTCCTGGGCTTCTGGAAGGAAAGCTAATAACAGGTAACAGTAAAGAGCTCTCACGCAATCGAAGATACCACTTTTGCCAGTATTTCATTGTGATATTTTAAGTTGTAGCATTGTGTACCTCTGAAAATACTTTAAAACAAAGTCTTTTAACTATCTTTTAATACTTCTTCAAGGTTTATAAGTGGCAGTAGAGATGGAACAGCTCGGATCTGGCGTTTTGAACAAGCAGAATGGAGGAGTATTTTGTTGGATATGTCTGATCGATTACCAGGGTAAGTGAAGCTTTGCTTTGTTTTAATCTGTTGTGTGAGGTCAGAAAGTTTGAAGAACTATGAAGCACGCTTAAAAATTAGAACTTAATATTATGATCGGGTGGTGTGGTCTTATCAGGACATTACAGAGCACTGAATAAACCGGAAGGGTGGATGATTTACAGGGGCACAGAAAGCTCAATCACCTTTTATAGAGGCTAATTTGGAGGTGATTAGATGGGGGGTGGACACCTAGGTTTTACTAGGTGATTGGAAGGTAAATGTAAGTTTTTTTTTGTCATGAAGACAAAGTGTTTTTGGTAGAAACAGAGTTATTAATACTTGAGACTTGACTGGCATCTTTCTGGCATAGTAGGTACAATTATATATGTGTATGATTGAGAGTCTTTGTGAGTTAGGTTACTTAGTTAATGCAAAATATAAATATATTGTGTGGAAGTATGTTTCAAGGACAGCCCATTCCTTCAGATAATTAAGATGCTGAGAGGAACTGTCTGGTATCCTATACATGTAGTTTGGTGAGAGAAATAAGGAAGTAATAGCTTGTCTGATTGTTAACACTGAAAAATAGGTTATTTTTCTCTAGCTTGAGATAGCTTGGGCTAATAAAAAAAAATCTCATACCTGTATAACTCTTTAAAATAGTGATGCATGTTCAGAAGAGGACAAATTTATGAAGCCAAAAGTAACCATGATAGCTTGGAACCAAAATGATAACTATGTTGTTACGGCTGTAAATAATCATCTGCTCAAAGTTTGGAATTCTTCTACAGGGCAATTGCTTCATGATTTGGTGGTATGTAATTTTACTTGCTTTTTTGAAGTACGTGGTCTTTCCATACTTAGAATGGCATGTGCATGCTGAGTTTGTTATTAGGTCTGATTTGTCTTGAAAGCTCTATATGACTGGTAAGGCAAGTGTAGCGTTCCTTGGAGCTGTTTTTTAACCAAAACTAACAGCTCTCTCCTGCTTTTGAACAAGGCTTCCCTAGGTGCTGTGTCGAACGTGCCTGTCCAGTAAAATGAATAAAAAAAAGAAAAGCAAACAAATAAAAAGCCTTGCCTATTTTTAGTAATTCACATTGATTTGGCAGAAGCTCCATATTTCCAGAGTTCTTGTTTGAATCTAGGAAATGATTAAATTTCAAATGATAATAAGATTCTGTCTGCCTGGAGTTTTACCCGGCTTTCTATGTGCTTCTCTAATCCTCCAGGTAGCGATCCAGATACCGTGGAATTGCTGTGAAGTTTCTAAAAGTCCATATATTTTTTGGAGGCAGCTTGTAGGGATCTCACTTCCAAAAAGGCTGAGTGTGAGGCGAGGATGGTAGTCTTTTAGGCTCTACTGTAAATATCCTGTTGATTTGGATTAGTCCTTTTGATTTGCATGTGACTTGCAATTTTGAATTTTAGGGCCATGCGGATGAAGTATTTGTCTTGGAGACCCATCCTTTTGATTCCAGGATAATGCTGTCTGCAGGTCATGACGGCAACATCTTCATATGGGACATTACAAAAGGCACAAAAACAAAGCATTATTTTAACATGGTAAGACTTCTTTTAACTTTTTTTTTTTTTTCTCAGCACACAGCATTGTGTTCAGTTCCTAGGTAGAGTAGAGAATTAACTGTCATCAACAGACATACCTGCTGGACCTTTTTAGAAAACAATTCATCGGAAAGCAACACCAGCAAAAATTCATTTCAGTTTGTTTATAGAACTTTTATCTTTGAATTCCATGGCTGCTGTAACTATGGGTGCAGTGTAAATGAAATCCATTTTTAATAGAATAATGTGGCAGAAAAGGAGGCTGATGTAGCCTCCGTTGTCTGCTCCCAACTTCCAGTTTCTACTTTGAATAAGGTGCCTATCATTGGACCATTTAGTAAGCTGAGTCAGTTCACTAATCTAGAAAATTATTTCCCTCTTTCTTGTACTACCTCATTACTCTAGGGCTTCTGAGTTGAGTCAGGTCAGGGTGCTCTGATAAGCTTCTGAGTCAAGGAAGATGAATTGTGAGAATGTGTAGTCAGGTGGGAAGAATGTGAGGCATGGGGGAACAAAGTAAGATACCGCTTTCGTCATAGTTGAGGTCTCAGCTATTCTGATTTTACCTGTTCTTCAGCACTTCCCAATTTGTGAATACTGCTAATAGTTAACACCGGGGCTCTTCCATTCCTTGTTACTAGTGACCTAGAGACCTTTTTGCACCTCATTCATAGTAACTGTTGTTAATGGAAATGAGTTGGGTGCCACTGAAAGGGTCCCCTTTCAGATCACCATTTCAGGAGACAAGTGTTGGCATTCTCAACTGTTCTAAAAATGATAATGTAAACCTTAGTGCTTTTGGAGAGCTCCTGTGATATTCACTATATTTAACAGCTTTATGATTAACACTTTTAAGTAGGTTGTCATCTCTGAGGCTTCAGTCTGATCCAGCGTTCATATTAATTTCTGTAATCCCTCTTTTTTTTTTTTTCTGGTTACTGTCAATAGGAAGGGATTTTTTCTTAAGCTTTAAGACTCCCTGTACTTTTCTTCAAAGTGGTTTAACAATCAGTTTATATTAGCTACAATTTATTCTTCATTAGTATACTAACAGCTAAAAAGCCTCAAAAAGATATATTTTTTTAAGCATTAGGTTTTCCATACCCTTTAGTGCACATCTTTTAAAATTGTATGATTCAGAACTTTAATATGTCAGGGAGACAAAATAAACTGAAGTGATAGGGCATTATCTGTGCTTTAATGGAGGTATCTGAGAAGTGCTTGGCTGCTTTTGATAGAATAACTAATTTTTGATGCTGCATTTTTGTTTGCTCAAAAAATTTGATAAAATCGTCTTGAGTTTTTTTCCTTCAATCTAGATTGAAGGCCAAGGACACGGTGCTGTTTTTGACTGTAAATTTTCACCAGATGGGCAACATTTTGCATGTACAGATTCTCATGGGCATCTGTTGATATTTGGTTTTGGCTGTAGCAGGCCTTATGAAAAGGTAAGTTCAGCTTTTTATTAGAACTGTTTATTTAAGCTTCTAACTGAAATTAGATTAGCTATGTTCATTCCTCTGAAACATCACGTATAAGAAAAGAGTTTTATGTGTAGTGGATCTAAATATAACATGTTTCTTGATGTCTGAGTTTTCTTATATATATGGTCCTGGCACGGCAGAAACAACCAGTGTCATAACATTCCTTTGGGGAGTAGCTAGTAAACTTTTCCTGAAGTAAATCTATTCATCTTCCAGCCACCTAATTTGCATGTTAATTGTTTGTGGACATATTACTGTTATTTCTGATTTCTCAAAATGGGTTTATGTTTGAAGACTGGAACGTATCACAAAGTTTACTGCACTCCTACCAAATTAACAAAAGCAGAATGTTTCTATGTTAAGAATAATGTGCTGTTTTGTTTTCATTATTAGAACTTGCAGTTCCTTAGACCTTTTATTACTCAAACCCAATTTCACTGTAGCAGTCTAAGCAAAAGCAAATAAGCAGCCAACACCGCTGACTTTGAAATACTAGGAAAATGTGTATAGGATTGAATGCTTTGCTTTTTTGAATGTATCAACATGTGTTTCTGTTCTCTTGAAATAGCTCTCAAAAGTGCAGTTCTGGCCTATGCTTTTCTTCACTTCCCCCTCAGTTTTTTTAAAGTTGCAATGGTAATTCTGTGTTTGTCATTTTAAAGACTTTTTTTTTCTTGTTTTACATTCTTAGCTGAAATTGAAACTTACTCTCTTCATCTTGCTCATCGTCTCTGGGAGCAAAGATTCTGACTATGATCTAATACTTGTGTAACTGTTTTCCTTCAGCTGCATGGACTTAACAGACTGTTCAGTTGCAGAAAACTTTTCTGGTGGACGTTGCATGATTAAGAAAGAACTTTACTTTGAGAACTTATGTTGAACTTGAGATGATTTCCTTGCATGGAAATCAAGGAAGCTTTCTTAATTGTGTGGAAAAAATTAGAATGGGATGTAAAATATTCTGAGTTTAAAGTGTAGAGGTTTTAAGTGCCATGTAAAGTTACCTCTTTTTATTGTTTTCTAAAAGCGTCTGTATTATCAAAAATGAGAGTACTGCAACACACAGGTTATAGTAGTGATGCGTAACTCTTCTAATTTAGAACTTACCCTTTTACCTTTTAAGGTGGCTTTAGATATTTTAATTAGTGTCATTTGTTCTTTTATGTTCTCTAGCACACCTCTTTTTTTTCTTTCCAACTGACAACATAAAACCTTCATTTCTTTCTAGATTCCTGATCAGATGTTCTTCCACACTGACTATCGGCCACTTATTCGAGACTCTAACAATTATGTCCTAGATGAGCAGACTCAACAGGCTCCTCATCTCATGCCCCCTCCCTTCTTAGTAGATGTGGATGGAAACCCTCATCCGACAAGATATCAAAGATTGGTGCCGGGAAGAGAGAATTGTGCAGATGAACATTTGATTCCTCAACTTGGATATGTAGCAACAAGTAAGAATGTTCTTGCTAAAGATGTACATCCAAAACTTAGCTGTGCTGCAGTAATTCCAAGTGGGAAGAGAGTAGATATGACACGTGATATAAAAATGCTGTTTTTCTAGCACGTTTACAACTATCACTTGTATTTTTGTTCACTAGGGATGCTGAAGGGTCCCAAAGTGAATACTACTTTAAACAACAACAAAAAAAAAAAGGAGCTCAAGTGAAAGTCTTCTTTTTTTTTTTTTTTTTTTTCCCTCCTTGAGCTGGAATGCATAAAGTGTTTGAGTTTTAGGCTCCATAAATGTCTCATTTGAGAATAAGTAAGTTGAATCATTTCCAGAGTTTTTCTTGTGTTTAGTTGCAGAACGTGTCTCACTGTGATGTGAACAAAGATTAAATCATTTGCCATCATCAGTCAGATAACCCATTCATTTTGTCATTCTGTTACACTTGAAAGGTGATGGAGAAGTGGTTGAACAAGTTATAGGCCAACAGACGGTTGATCAGGATGAACAAGGCATGGAGCCCAGCATTCTTGATGGCATGATTAGACAATTACAGCTACAACAAGATCAAAGAAATGGAGCAGATCCTGAATCTGCTTCAGGTGGCCCACAGAATGAAGGAACACCTAGAAGAGGTTAGTAGTTGCTGATACGTTTTTACCTGCTTGTTTTATCTCCATTTTTATTACTCTGTGAAATGTATTTGAAATAAATCCACTGGAGTCTTCTGGACAGGGAAATCATGAGATGATCCTCCCATTGTATTTAATGTCGTTGTTACTTCACCTTGGATGTTGTGTGTAGGTCAGGGCTCCACAATATAAAAAGGATGTTAAGATACTTGAATGTGTCCCGAGGAGTGCAGAAAAGTTGTTAGAAGGGCTTGAAGGCATGTCCTGTGGGGAGAGGCTGAGGACACAGGTTGTCCAGTCTGGGAGAAAGGAGGCTGAGAGGTGTGATCTTGTTGCTCTCAGCAGCTCCCTGAGGAGGGGAAGCAGAGAGGGAGGTGCCTACTTCGGCTCCCTGGGAACCAGCGGTAGGACACTTAATGACAGCACGAGGCTGCACCAAGGGAGGCTCAGGATGGACATTAGGAAACGTTTCTGTACTGTGAGTGTGATCAAACAGGCTGCCTAGAGTGGTGGTGGTTGCTCCATGCTTCTCAGTGTTCGAGAGATGTTTGGACAGTCCCCTCATTCATATACTTTAACTTCTGGGTAGCCCTGAGGTGCTCAGGCAGTTGCACTTGACAATCTTTGTAGGTCCCTTCCAACTGAATTATTCCGTTCTATTTCCAAAGGACTTTAACTTTGATATTGTTTTGGTGACCAACATTCCCTTAACAGTAGTAACTGGTTAAGATGTGTTGTTTTTTTTTTTTTTTTCCTAAAACACTGTTATTCCTGTGATTAAATTGCAAAACAAAGCCTTTTATTATTCCTTTTAAAAAAACATTAATTATATTTATTGTAGAGTGCTGTGCTTTTAGCAATAGGTGTAGAGTATGCAGATGTCACTTACGGGAACTACATTTATTCCGAAAACTTTAAAAGAGAACCAGTCTTTTACTATTATTCAAACTGGGGTCTCTTCTTCCATCTTTGCAAATTTAAACTGGAAACTTAACGATGTGTGTCCATGTACTTTTAATTACATATGGTCAGCTACAGAGAGATTGCTTCTTTGAACATCACTAACCTCACCACTGCCTGAAATAGTTCAGAAGAACACCTGTCACATTATGCTTACTTTCACTTGTTTTAAAGTAGTAGTGGAAACGACCATTTAAAAAGCACGTGTGTACTCTCACTACATGTTCTACAAGACACATAACTTCCTAAATATGATTCCTAGGCTCTAGCATCGTGGAGATTAAAATAAATAAATAAATATGTAAAGTGTTGTTTGTTCTTATTAGTGATAAAAACTAAGTTTCCCATTCTGTGTAGTCTAGAAGAAATGTTTTTGCTTGTGCATTTTAGTTTTTAGAAGACCAAGTCTGGACATCCAGTCTCCTCCCAATATCGGCCTGCGCCGTAGTGGGCAAGTTGAAGGTGTGCGTCAGATGCATCAAAATGCTCCACGAAGTCAGATGGCTACTGAGCGAGACCTTCAGGCTTGGAGGCGAAGAGTTGTTGTACCAGAAATACCACCAAGCTTACTCAGGTCTGTAGACAGCTGACTAAACTGTTGACATGACTAGAGAGAATGTATCATGCTATTATTTTTAAATCTAGTGTTATTAACTAAACTGAAGTAGGTATATGGTATGAATTAGAATAATTTAAAGAACAGCTGTGATTAAAGCTCTTAACTGTGAAGTCTATTCAAAAAGAATGGAAAGTTAGTTTAATAAAGAGTGATTCTCCAACATTTCAATATTGAGCCATTTCAAAGGACAGATATCCAAGATTCTTGCTTTTTTTTTCAGAAGAAAGGGGTGTAGGTTAAATTCACATATGTGGAGGAGTTTGGAGAGATTGCCCTTGCTAAGTTTGAGAAAAGCACAATGTGTTATGACCAGAAGCAGCATTGCACGCTTGATATGCTAAAGCCAAGAGGTGTACTGTGAAATTCAGAACAGCACAGGTTCTTCAATGGAGAAATGAGGTCGACTTCAAAAGTACTCTGTCCACATCTGTGAAAAAGGAGAAATAATATTGATATGTAAACAATTCTTTTTAATGATACAGCCACGATGTGTTCCAACTACGCTGAAGTTTTTAAAAAGCCTTCGCAGTGTTGAATACTTGGAGGTAGAAAGATTACAAAAGGAAGAATATAGATTCAAAATGGGATTGCAGAAGTTAATTATATTCTGATATTTGCGAGGAAGGCTTTTTTTAATATCCAACTTCTTTACCCTATCTGGAAGTGAGAGGACTTGTGTTATGTTTTGGGCACATGAACAATAATTAATGTCTGGAATTACAGTAATGGAATTAGGTATTAGGGCTTTTTACATAGCTCTTTTTTAAGAGAATGAACTGTTTAAGTTCAATGTTGTTAAAGGAGATAAAGAATTAGATTTTCTTGACTTCCTTGTAGGAAGCAGGAAGAATATCGAATTGCAAAAGGGGAAGAAGAGAGAGATCTCTATGCAGCAGAGAAGAAAAGGAAGTCATTTGAAAAGGTATGCATTATCTTTTAGGAAAACAGGTGTTCTGCATGGGTTTAGGACAAATCATGCTCTTAAAAAAAATGAAAGCAGACACTTCCTGAAGGTATAGTCTTCAAAGGTTCCTGCTGAATCATCTTCTGCTCATTGCAGGTCAAGGTTTGCTTCCAATTGTGCAGGTCCACGCTAAAGCATTGACATGCAAGTGGGAGTGTTCAAGATCCTGTGTTTGAAGAATTGTAGGCTACATTGTGATGCTCTGTGCAGTTTTACTTTAGATTACAACGTTTTGTGTATGGTTAATTTTTATCAGAGTTGCCCTACTTTGAGCAATTTCTTCATTTCCTATTTTTTGGAAGAGATCAATAAGAAGGACCAATTGGTTACTGCCCTGGCTTTATAAGGTTGTGGCCTGATTCACTGTGTCTTGCAGTACAGAACAACTCGATGCAAGAGCTGTACTGCATGATTCCCTTAGATGGGAGGAATTGAGGATTTCTGGTCTTGATTCTTGATATTTGTCAGGTGGTGTGAATTGACCCGTTGCTTGCAGTAGTGTAGAAAGAGCAATTTCTTAGGACAGCTGTGAAATCTTAAATTGGGAACTGGGAATTTAAAATGAATGGCTTACAGTAAAATTATTTCTTGTGAAAAGGAATTGTGATGTGATGAGGCTGTGGTGCAATGAGACCATTTTACTTTTTATGTTAATCAGTGCTTTTAATACACCCTTTGACCCCCATAAGATGTTTGCCAAGTGTACATTTGTGTGTAACTTCTTGTACTTCCTATGTAAATTAGAGCGACTCCGAGTCTTCATTAATACAGTCTAAGCGTAGACTGCATAGACGGAAATATCCAAATTACCGAACACGGAATAACATTGAACAACTTGATTCTTCTGATGAGGAGAGAGAGGACTGCCTTGGTTTGATGGAGCAGGTAAGTTCTGTTTTGACTTCTGTTTTGTGAACTCAAGTTTCTTAATAATTGAGGTTTCATAAAAATATATTTTCTCTCTTAAAACAAAGAAGTAAACAAAACCTCTTACATTAGGGAAAGAATTTCTGTAAGCAACATTCTTGCTAATGTAAACAAATAACTAGGTTTGAGAAATATTACAGTTGCCTTAATAGTGATAATGTTTCATGTCGCTTGAGAAATGGCTATTTCTCAATGAACTATTTCTGCTGAGAACCTTTTAAGTCAAATCTACAGACCAATGCAAAAACACAGTGTACAGTGCTGAGGTTGGCTTAAGCTGAGATTTGGATTTTAGTTTGTTTTTTTTTTGCTTTTTCTTTGTGAAAACTGCAAAGTTTTAAATTTAAAGAATTTTTATGGTCTAGGAATTCTTCTGCAGAGTCTTTTTATATTGGCTGAGTACTGGCTCAGAGTTTAAGGGATGAAGCACAGTTTTGCTGTAAATAACAGGAGGTTTTGACTGTTCTGATATCAGATGTTGTGAATGAGTGCTATGACCGCTTGCACTGCAGTTGTTTTGTCTTGTACACAAGGAAATAGTCTCAAACTGGGAAAGAGGGAAGGAGTTGACAAGGACAGATTTTTTTTTGGCTAGTCTCTTTGTTGTGGTGGAGAATGGTGAATAAAGCGGGAACATTCAGGAGATAAGATAATGCTGTAAAAAAGATGTTTTTCTTTGGAAAAGGACTCTTGGCCTCTTAATGAAGAACCCCAGTGTCTTTAAAAACAAAAAAAATAACATTAAGGCAAACTTGAACTTTTCATTAAATTTATTTAATGTGGGCAGTGGGTAGAAGGAAGTTGACAGAAGACTTCTGGCATCTGACAAATTCTAAGCACTCAGACTGTGAACAAGTGAGCGAGCAGTGTGCACTGTTATTTGAATACTACGTATACTTAAGTAAATTTGAAGCGATCTTAGAACTTCTGACATCCAGTCTTCTGTGTTTTTAATTTTCCAATTTGTAACATGATTATTATACAAGCTTCTTATAGCAGAAAAGCTATAGAAATCCTTTTTTGAGATCTCTTGTATTATGAAAATAATATCTTTAAAAAATCAAAACAAGAAAATGAATGATATGAAAATGAGCTTTGGTAGATGTAGGAGAAAGGGTTGCTTTTTTTAATCCTACTATTTGTAGGATTAAAGATACTATATGCCGTATGAACAGCATTGGTTTTATGGGGGAAACTGTTGACTCGGTTACTCTGACATACTGATGAACAAAGTATCATGTTGGACTAGTTCAAACTGTATTGAACTTGACGTTGCAAGTCAGATCTTGTTTTTGGTTTTGTTTTTATTTTTTCTTGACAGTATATGGCTTGAGACATGAGCAATGCATTATATTTAGTCACTTCAGTTATGGAAAACTATTTAAACATGAAGTTGACGTAGATGTTAAACGATAGTCAAGATATTGATCATGTAATATATTTTGCTATATCTGGACTACTTAGTTTTGCATTTAAATGTATGCATGAAAATAACTGATCCGTTAATACTAAAATGAGAAAAAAACACCTGAATTAAAGAAAAATATACAAATGTTTCTCCTGTAGCAGAATATACTCATGCTGTGTTTGGATGGGAGATATAACAGCTTGCTTTGATTTGTTCCTGATGCAATTGTTAAATTCTTCCTTTGCATTCCAGGGAGTTAGATTTTATTGTATGCTTTATATGACCTGGTGGTGGCATCAGTCTGCAATTCGAAACAATCAAAACCACCAGCTAGTTCATTCTAATAAACAATGTGAACTTAGATTAGTAAACACTAGGACTATGGTAGGGGGATGAAAGCATAGCTTTGTGAAGACAGGCTACAGCAGGTAGATCCACTCTTGGCTAATAGGCAGACATGAGTGGAGAACATGTTTTATGTTGAAAACCATTAAAACATGCTGTGAGAAAGTTTTGGTTTGATTCAGATGTGTATTTTTAAATTCAGGAAGCTGAAGAAAGTGAGGGCTCTGGCTCATCTGATGAAGAGGAAGAATGGAGAAGTGACAAGAAAAGCAACACTAATAGCTCCAGGTAAAAACAAACAAATTCTAGCTTTTACTGTCACAAATTCCACGTGAATTTTGTCAAGTTAAAGTTGTGTGGAAGTTCTAGTGTGATTCATATGTAATACTTTAAGGTTACAATACTGCAGTGTCACCGTTGTCATTATTTAGTCTTCTGTTTTTCCCAAACGCTTCTGTCTATTGATATAATTTCTAATCCTTTCACTTGCTGGATTTTCTTGCTAGATGGTAAGGCAAAATGGTGATGAACTAGCATGTTTCTAATGCTATGGGATTTCGGTTTTATTTTTTGTTTTTGAAGAACCTAGCAATAGTCAGTTGCTTGCGCTTAGGAAAATGGTTGGTTGAAAATATTCACCAAAATCAAGATTTTTCTTTTTGTTTCAGTTTATAATTTTATTTAGAACTGAAGTAACAGATATATTTTTAATGATTTTAATATGGGTCTCTAAATATTCTTTCTAGAACTGTCTAATAGTAGAATTAAAAAATACTGGTAAACACAAATGTGAACCTGTGAGATTTTTGTAACTGTCTTTGAAAAATGGGAGTAACTCTTGGCTTTAATGTTTCTGTAGGGATGGCTTTTAACTAGTCCCCAAAATAGTCAATGCACAACTTTCTTGAATAAATTTCTAATTTTAGAATTTACTGGATGACTTTACTGTGGAAAACATGCTTTAAATTTATGTTTTCACAGAAAATTAAGTAAAACATCAAATAATTTTTAAAAGTTCAAAGGAATTTGATAATTCTTCTGTTATTACGTTCCACAATAATCTGTATTGGCAGATATTTGTCTGAGAGAATTTAGTGTTCTCAAGTGTTGACAACTCAGTTCTGTGTTTGTATTCTTCCCTGATCCTGTCCACTGTGGTCAGTGATTCTTCAAGCAGGTACTCTGACTGGATCGCTGATGCAGGGATTAACCTGCAACCTCCTGTACGGACTTCTCGACGGAAAGCTATCAGATACTGCAGTACTTCAGAAGATGAAGTGTCAGCAGAGAAATCGTCTCCTCCAAAGAGAAGAAGAAGAAAAAGGAGAAAAAAGCCCAGACCAAAAAAGCAGGAGGGGGTATACAACTGATTTTGTCTATCTTTTTAATAGATTTCTGTTAGGTTTTAGACTTTATCACTGGAAACTCTTGAAGTAATGGCTTTTGCCATTAGACAAGAACGTTGTTACCACTAAATAGTGTGCTCTCGATTAATTCGATAACGGTCAAAATCCAGGATACTTAACTGATTGGGTTGAATTTTTTATTTTTTTTGTGAACTACAAAATTACTTTTTTCCAAGTTCCTCAAGTTTTTAAGTTAAATAGTTGTTCTTTTTCAATTTGAAACAATTATTTTTGGCTATTTTCTCTCAATCCTTTCACTTTCTTCAAAATATTTCTCTAAATTATTTACAACTGTTTTAATATGAATATTTACTGAATAAGTACTTGGTTTATTTAATTACGCTGCTGCTTCTGATATTAGGCTAAAGCTGTTTCAAAAGAATCTGGTTGTATCTATTTTAAGATGCTCTGGGTGGGCAGAAGTAACTTATCTGCCTCTGGAACTGAATGAATTGAAGATACGTCAAGTATATATGTGTACAAGGCCTCTTAAATGACTTTGATCTCTCATAATTTTCCATCTTCAGATAGTTTCTTGCAGTTTGATAAGAGTTTTATTGGGCACCAAGAATGCCATCTAAATTATAAGGCTTTGATTCTCTTGAGAGTTACGAAATAGTTATCTTGCTCACTCAAGTCTTCTACTTGGTATGAGTACTACAAATAGAGTTACAATTTGAGGAAAGCCTTGAATGAATTTTGATAACAAGTTTCAGAAACGTACGTCTGTCTTTCATAACTCAAGCTTTTATCTGCCAAATTGTTGTTTTTGATGTCCTGTCAGCAATGTCTCATGTCTAATGTTGCTGTTTCTTAAATATGCAGGCTAATGCTCCATCAGAACCAGTAAACTCGGAACTGTCATATGACTGGCATCCTCCAGTTTGGATAACAGACACAGCTCTTCGGAGATCTCCATTTGTCCCTCAGATGGGCGATGAGGTAAGAATATTTATTAAAATCTCCTATACTACTTACATATTACTATCATTACTACATGTAGAGAAACATTTACTATTGTTTTGTTATGGTGTTGTGTTTTTTTTTTTTAAGGTAATATATTTTCGACAAGGACATGAAGCTTACATTGAAGCAGTTAGAAGAAATAAGATTTATGAACTGAATCCCCACAAGGAGCCTTGGAGAAAAGTAGTTCTTAGGGTAGGTCTGCACTGAAGATGATGTGAGTTCAGTACTAGTAGTCTGTGAATGAAAAGTGTTGTGTTACACTTTTTTTAACCTATTAATTTCTGAGGCTATGCCATTTGCCTTATAACATTTTTCTATGAATGCAAGAGTGAGAATTGTCTTCAGTTACTGGAATAGCTTCAGAGTTACATGTGGGAAGCCTGAATATAAATAGTTGTCCTAAAATGCTGAGTCCAATAGGTGTGTTCCATTGAATCTCAAAAATTGTGCCAATATTTTTGTCATTTTGGATGTGGGTACATTTAATGTGTTTGGTTAACCTATTATTAAATATTAGTTCTGTGCATAGTCCAGGGGGTAATACATTCTGAAACTGTTCATTCTTACCTGTAGGATCAGGAGTTGGTAAAAATTGTTGGAATTAGATACGAGGTTGGTCCTCCCACATTGTGTTGCCTCAAGCTTGCCTTTATAGATCATGCCACTGGAAAGCATACAGACAAATCATTCTCCATCAAGTATGTGCATCTTTATTTTCCTGAAAAGTATTCAAAAATATATTTCTTTAAGCTTCTTCCTAAAACCCCAAGGTACACATCTGAAAGCAATTTCTTTTTAACCTAGATACCATGATATGCCAGATGTTATCGACTTCCTTATATTACGTCAGTTCTATGATGAAGCACGGCAAAGGAACTGGCAAGCCTGTAAGTGTGTTCTCTGAACGTCTGACAGAAGAACTCTGAAAAAAAAAAAAATATATATATATATATTTATATTTATATATATATATATATATATATATGTATATCCTTGTCTAATTACTGGATATGCTAGTTATTTGCTTGTAATTTCAAAGGGTTCTCTGTAAATTTCCACTGCCTGTTTGAAGTATGAAACTACTGGTGCCGGTACTAAGTGTTTAGGAGATGTTACCACAGATCTAAGATAAAGTCTTCAAAACATAAAATGAGGTTCTAGTGTTGTCTTTTTTTTGTTTTGTAGTTAAGTAGCAAGCAGTTTTAACATAACAGTTTTTGGCATAATAGGTTGTCTCATCTTTACTGAGTATCAGTATTTTTAGGACTTAAAACTGAAATACATTATTAAAAGCTTTTTAATTACAAAAAGAAGCATATTTAAGTAACTCTTGTTAATAGAACACAGGATCAGACTTCTTTGTTGGTGTTGTTCTAGCTGACAGGTTCCGATCCATTATTGATGATGCATGGTGGTTTGGAACAGTGCTGGGTCAAGAACCGTATCAGCCTCAATATCCAGATAGTCATTTTCAGTGTTACAGTGTAAAGTAAGTATAAACGGGTTTTGGACTTTTGATATTAGTAGTGTGGATTGCCTTTTATGTAGCTAGACTATTGGTATAAGAATGTGGAAGTTGTTTAATGATTTTACTGGACATATTATCACTTCTTAATGGTTTAAGGTTGCTAATCTAGCATAATGTGAATTTATATGAATTTGAAGCAACTTTTTTTTAAATGAAGAACAACTGGATAGAACAAGTTATTGACCTCTCACAACTGCAAATGATCTGTAATAACTACTGCTAAATCTCTTTCATGAAGCAAACCATGCGATTTCCAATGTATATAAATTATTATTCTTCATTGACAATTGGTTTTGGATAGGGCATGTTGAATCTTTCCTGTTACTTACATCATGATTCTCACACTTCAAGTTCTCCCACTTCTGTCTTTTGTGTATTATGTGATCTATTAGCGCTGTGAGCCTACAGAAACAGGTATAACTGTAACTTTATTTCAAGCCATCATTTGAGCCTCATGTAAAGGATGTTTCAAAGTGTTGCTCTATCCTCATGCTTGCTACATGAATATGAAGACAGAACTTTTCCTTTCACTGCTTACTGGTATTCCATCATATTTGCTATTATGCAGATTCTGCTTGTGGTTTCTCCTGCATTTTCTTCTTTGGGTTATATTTAGCAGGAGAACTTGCAGGTAAATTAGCCCTCTGCTACTGTCTGACAGAGAAATCCATTTGACCAGTCTGCTTGTCAAGAGATAATGTTGCATAGGTGAAGGCATATAGTGTCAAATGCATTGTTCAAAATATGGCAAAGCTGAGCAAATATGGGGGTATTAGAGTAGGGATAAAAACTTGCTTGAACAGGAAAGGTCAGAACATCAGATTCAAACTGGTAGCAAGGTATTTGGACGTAAACGTGTGCTGAAAAATGACTCCCTGCTAGGCCCCAGTATGGAAAAGTCATCTGAAATAATTAAAAAATAAAAACAAAAAATAGTACTCTGAAATAAAAGGTGGTAGTAATATTTTTCATTCTGGCATGTGAACTCAGGATTTTTTTATCTGTTACAAGATATCTCAAACCCGTTTGATATGTTGCAGTGGGGAACATACAGTAAACCTTTCACGTGTTTTGTTATATTATTACAGTTATTCCTTATAAGTAAGTTCAGATGAGCTTGTGGTTTCTTTTTTTGGCCAGTTCAGTATCACATTTTTAATTATGAAAAAGAGCCTATAGCCAACTTCCCAGACTCCTTTCTTCTTTGAATGCTGAAGAATATTTCAGTATTTTCAGTGCACTAGCTGTTAACAGAGGAGAGCCCAGAACTGCTTTGAAGTTGGCTTAAAAATTTAATAGTTAAGAAATTCAGTGTTCTGTAAAGATCATTCTTAAAAGAGAGCTCTTCCAAAATTTGTGGTGCTTCTGTCAAGAATGTGACTCTCAAACAACTTGTCTAGAATAGATTTCTAACATTTGTATAGGTAAACATTGTATGAAAATGTCTGGAGTGTTTTGGAGGTGTAGATAGGTTTTGTAACTTGGCTGGATTCTTGGCTCTTCTTGTAAATGTGATACTTTATTAGAGAATCTTATGTCTTGTCTTTCAAAGTATCTGCATCTGGTTCAGTAACAGTGGCTTCCTAATTTGCATTCACAGGCTTTTAAAATTGGATGCAAAGAAATTTTTTAATTCACTTCATTTTTCATCTATTTAAATTGTGGGGGGAGGGAGGAGGCAACTCTGTCTTGGAAAAACTGCAATCAGTTGTCTGTCTTTGTCATGCAGGATTTGGGTTAAGGTGCTTCCTAATCTGGCATAATTTTGATAAACCAGCAGATTTTGGGCATCTGCACTTGTTCACTGCTTCTGAGTCAGAGCTTTATTACAATAGAAGTGCTTTTGATTTTATACCAAAAACAACCTTCAAAAGATGGCTTCAGAACAGTCAATGACCAGGAATGTTGGAAACCTCATTTGAATGAGATGAAAGGGAGTACTTGACACATACCTTCAAATTGCTTACTCCTGATTTATTCTTCTGAATAGATTTAAAGTCAGTCTTCTCAGTAACCAGGTCATCACACATGGGCATCATCTCAAATTATCATCACCACTGTAGTGTAGTTAATAAATAGAAAGGTGGTGTATAAATTGAACATTTTGCTTTATTGGCCACATAAAAATAGGCATTTATATAGAAGCAGCTCTGTGTATATAAATTGTGTTGTCTGGATGAATGGTGCTTAAGCAGAACTGAATGGGACTTTCATAAAATATTATGAAGTAGTGTATAAATTTATTTGTGACAATAACTTCTGAGGTATTATGAATTAACTGAGAGTAGAATTCAGTAGACAAACTTTCAGAAGTCTGTTAGTTCATAAATAATCAAACAGGCTGAATGTAGATAGCGCAAAATTTTCCTGAATCGATGGACAGTCCAAAATAATGGAGAGGTTTTTTTACATGAGCAGAGTTTTTAGTTAATAAATACTATGAAGAGCATCAACTAAAACTTCAGTTTCAGTTTGAAATAAACACACAGGAAGTATTAAACCAAATATCTAAATCAGGTGTATTAAGTCATAAAAGGTAGATGGCATTTAACTAGGCATGTGAAGAACTCAGTTCTCTGAACGAGAACTCTAAACTCCTGGCAACCTATGCTACAGTTGGACCATGCATTAGTGCACAAGCAGGTTATAGCTCCTGCCAGCAGAAAAGGCTCTGGAGGGCAATTAGTGAAGCATAGACTGATGTATTTGACTGCAGTTTCTGGTATATGCATATAATATACATAATGTATATCATAAAGAATAATACTACTGAGCACATGGTTTATTCCAGATGTAGGAGAGCTGGCTGGCGTTGCATCTCTATAAGGAGGTTCTGCCTCTCTGGCCCTTTTGCAATTCTGACTTTTTAGTAAGCATATGCTTACGTATCAACTTTATTCCATAGTATTTGTGTGTTAGTTTGTTTGTTTGTTTTTTTTTGATGGTTTCAGTTAGTTTTAAGAGAAGCCCTTGGCAGGATTTCTGTCCAAGAGATGTTAAAGAAGCTAAGATGTTATGGCATCGGAGTAAATGCTTTTCTGTGCTGAAAACTGGTTAAATGATAGGGAGCAAAAGAACAGTTCTTAACAGTCGTGTTTAAGGCTAGAGCAATGGCAGTGGGCTCCCCCACAAATCAGAGCTGGGACCAACTTTACCTAGAGTCCTCATAAGCCTGTTGTAGAGCATGAGTAGTGAGATACCCAAGTCTCTAGAAGATGAATGTCATTTCAGGTAGACAAACAGAATGCTAGAAGAAAGGACGAACAAAGATCTCATAAAACTGAATGACTTTTATGTGGAACTTTTGTTTTTTAATTTTCAGCACAGGTATGTTGGATAGGACACCTGAAGAAATAGTAGTCTTGCTTATGCTTGTGACATTTTTCTTGGTAGTAGCTACAGCTGAGGAAGAAAGTGTTGCGGTACTTATTGACAGAAACAGGCAGCGTTAGCAGGCTGGTAAAGGTATTAGCCAAAAAATAGATACTAAAGGAAGTAACGTGGGATGTATTCAATAACATGCCTAGAGGAATGAAGTGATAGTGAATATTAAAAGTATGAGTGCAATGCACTTGTACCTGGATCACATGGTCTCTAGCTAATACATTTGAAGACAGATTGCTAGTGTAGCTGGACCTACAGGGCACTGAACTGATCCACTAGGCCATTTCTTATGTTTGAAATACTGAAATTCATTGGTAACTTTGTTGATAAAAGCATGTAAAAGTCTGCCCGAATGTTCTGTGATTTGGGGAGACCACTATTATGTTCATGCTGTAATAGTTAAATATCAGAGTGAATATGTTGTTGCTCTATTAATATTAACTCTGCTTTTGCTTCCAGTTTCTTAACTTTAGTTTCTACACTTTATTCTTCTTTGTCTTAATGTGATATGACTAAGATAATGAAATATTAATACCTCAATTCTTATTCTTCTTTTCTCTGAAACATTCCACAGACTTGCACAACTACTGTTGTGGTTGGGGGGAAAAAAAGTCTGCTCCCCTTTTGTTTTCCTGGTGTCTTCCCCTTGATGTTCTCATTTTTTCCAAGTGTATGGTTTATTTTTTCTTACCTAGCTTCTTGATACAGGACTTGTAATACTGATTTTTTGAAATTGCATAAGCTGTGCAAAGCCAAAATCAGGAGTACAATTTTAGTTGGAAACTCGTTATGAAGAATATTTCCTTTTTTTGGTAACAATTGGTTACTAACTGATGCTTTTTTAATATGCAGTCATGCAGTTTATTTTATTAATGCCTAAAAATAGCAGTGATGAAGAATTTCTTTAAATATGCTCAGAGGAAATACTTCTAACTCAAGGTAATGTTAACTTGTATGTTTCTTTTTTTTTTTTAACTTGTTGAATCAGATGGGACAACGGTGAAGTTGAAAAGCTTAGTCCATGGGACATGGAGCCAATATCTGATAATGGTAGGTAGAAATTCACTTAATTTTGTGCTTCTCTCTTTCCAGACCCTTTGTTATATGCGGGTAGAGGACCTTAGATGATTGTTACCTTTCTTGCAACTCTTGCCGCTGAATCATCTGAGTACAGTATCCACTATGCACGTCTACGAAGCAGGTGGAACTGGTGTTGCAATAGTTATCTTTGAAATTTCAAGAACATAAGCAGGGTTTTTATGTGTGTTTAGTCAAGAATGCTCATTAAGATAGTCTCACTTCAGGTTTGGTTAAATATCTTGAATATATCTCTATTTTTTCTCTTGAAACTTTCCATCTTCCTAAGTAGTTTTGAAGGAAATAGTTGAAATACAATAAAGCCTGATATTTCTGAAAGCCAAGTTTTAAAAATGTTCCAAGTTTCAAAAAACTAGTTACCTGTAATATGGTACAGTATAGGAGGGAGGAGGAGGAAAGAATATATATGAAATAATTTCCAGTCAGCAAATTTTAACTGGCACTTTTAAAAACAGCTGTTTGCAAGGTTTATTGGTCAAATCCAAATTAATTCTAAAAGAAATTATTGGATTCCTGGTTTATCTTACTCAGTTCAGTTTTCCAGTGCTTGTTGATAATGATAAGAGCTGGGAGAAGGGAGGAAAGTTTGTAGAATACTGAGAGAGTAATCACTGAATAAGCTGTCAAAAGGATATTTATTCATTTTCCTAATCACCTTTGCCAGGAGTTAGCTTGTTTCCCAAATGCCAGAAAGTCTTATGATATATAAATATGATATTATGATATTAAGACTTATGATATTTATATATATACATCTATATATATACACACATATATAAACAAAATACCATTATGTTGCACACATTTTTATGTTCTCAGTAGCCACCTGACTGTCCAATGTTTAAAGTATGAGCTGGCTGCTTCAGTTGCATCTTATGATGAGAAATGCTGCAAAACAGTCTGGATTAAAAATATGGAATTAGAATTGTTACACATTTCAGTTTATGTAAAGCAAGGAGTCAGCAGGATTGTGTTCTCTTTTCCCCACAGATTTAGTTGAAACACTCCATTTTAACTCCATTTTATCATCGCCAACATCTGCCTCCTTCAAACCTAAAGCTCCATTTTATTCTTATTCATCATAATCTGGTTAATGCTTACCGTATATGATTGTTAGAGGCTCTATAACAAGCCTTACATATGAACTGGTCAGAATAGTTATGTTTTGCTGACAGAACAAACAGCATCAATTTTTTCTGAATACTCTATATGGTGGTTTAAGTTGCTTGTTATGAGAATATTAAGGATGAAGTTCTCCCTTCTTGTGTTTGAAATATAAAATGTAGTGTTCCTAACCACTTAAGTTTGATATCATAAAGGAACCAGAATTTCTGAAATTGCTATAGTGACAGTGTAATGATAGAGACATCCTACAGACGCTTACCTAAATCTGGGTAGTATTATGTAACAACATTGTATTTTACTGGCTATATCAGAGGCAAATTGCAACTTCTTTCTTTTATTTAGTAGGGAAATAAGGCTCTTATGGAAAGGTTTTATGCTTTCCTAGAAAGCATTGTTGTATTAGTAATATAATATAAAACAGGTTATGCCCCTTCTCCTTTGCTTTTTGTTCCTTCTTCAATTAAATGACTTACAAATTGAGTTGAAATTGCATCTTATGTTTTCCACTCTTCTCTCAAATTTTTCTTTATTCAGTTTACTAAGATAAACGTGTGGGACAAGAGCAACACTGAAGTTGGATTGACTTGACTAGCAGGTCACAACTTTAATTTATAACCTTTTTTATCCTGCAGGCATAAATTCTGTCTCATGATTATAGAGTATGAGATGTCCAAGTCTTGTCTTGTCAGGCACAGTGTTGTCAAGACCAGGACAAATGTGCATATGAAAACTCAGTTTTCAGCAGCCTGCTTACTAAACTGTTACTGGTATGGACTGTCTGTAGTCTGTATTACCTATTTGTACTGTGAACACTGTAACCCTACTTCGGAGGGTTCAGCTCTCCGTGACCCATTTACTCCTGAAGAGTGGACCAAATGGTCACCCAAGTGCTACAAGTTATGACAAGTCTTCTGTCGTGTGTACCAGGGTGCTGCAAGAAACACAAACCAGTGATCTTCCCGTGCTTCTTGAGGAGGACAGAGATTTGTTTTAGTCTGTCATTCTCCTTTGGATGTTACTCCTGCAGGAGAATGTCCCTCTTGAGCGCTTATGCAGAGGAGTACCACGTACGATGTAGAGTTCTTCTTGATACAAGTTTAAGTGTAGAAGAATTACTTGCTGCTTTCTATTAGTGTTGTCTTCAGGAGATCTGATTGCAGAAGTGTTTCAGCTCAAAGATGAGTTAGAAGGAATACAAGTGAGTCACCTTTCTCTTCAGCTTTTCCTAGTGCCTTTTTGTTATTTATTCATTTGTTTTTTGAAGAGCTGCTTCATCTTTTTTATTGAATGGATAACAAATGTTGTTAGGGCTCTGTCAATGCAGTAATGAACAAAGAACTGGAAAAGACTTTGGGTGATTAGTACATGTTCAGCCAAAGGAAAAAACAGTCCTTTTCATAAATTTAGAAGATCTCTGGTAAACTTGTTTAGATCTTTCGTGTTTAGTTTTTTTTTTTTTTTTTTTTTGGTCTCTATAACAGTTAAAGCTGAAATATGTTTCAGAATTTGTATATAACCTATTTGTGGATTATAGTCTTCATGCTAGCAATCATCTTTCTTGTTTTCTTTTTAATGGACAGACTCTCAGATGCTAATAGAAGCTCCTACTGTTAGCTTCTAGCTGAAAGCCTATATGCTTTAGACTGCTGAATTTAATCTGCTATTCCAGTTGTCCTAATCAGTACAAAGATGTACTGAAGAACTTACGTACTGTGTCTGCTCAGGACCCTTCATGATCTTGTTCCTTTTCGAGTGCTCAATGAAATGAGGAATTTGGCTTTTCAATAATAAAGTGCAGAAACTGAGACTGAATATATACTAAAAAACAGTCTGCGGAGTTGAGGGGAAAGATACCCAGAGGTAAAATCTTACCTACTCAGTCATTCTGCATTAGCTGAATTGCACTAATCTTTGGAAGCGTGACTTTCTGTGGAACCATCCATCACAGCGTTACGTGTCTACTAGTAATTCTTGCTTTTAAATTCAATTGATCTGCCATATTCAAAGCACACATTTTTAAAAATGCTCTAAAGGTCACAGTAATACCGGGAAGGCCATCACACAGTGTATTGCCTATCTTGCACGTATTTTATGGTTGAGGGCACAAATGGACTCATTAAACTAAGTTATGATACTGTGAAGTCTGGGGCATGCATTTTAAAACAAAAGCATGTGATTAACTCTGAGTTGAAATCTTCTTTTCAGGATAGTAATTAAATCAAGAGAATAAAAAGTCTTCAGGAAATTCAGAACTGCACAAAAGGAGAATACCCTTATTCTCCCATTACACCTATATACCTATTATACCTATTCTCCTTATTATACCTATATCGTTGTTGTATGTTCTTTGTCTATTTCCTTTTCCCCACGCTATTAGTGTCAAATTTTACTTAAGGGAAGATTTTTTTCTTGATTATGCCCATTAAATACTCGTACTATCATGAATATTCAACAATTTGTCTTGTTTTGTGTTCTCGCTGCTCACGCTTTTTCCTATTTGCTCTTCAGTTGACCAGCCTGAAGAATTAGGTGCTAGTGTTTCCGTGACTTTTGAAGAAATGGAGAAGCTGCTATACAAACCCCAAGAAGGGGAGTGGGGGATGCGGTCTCGTGATGAAGCTTGTGAACGGATTATCAGCGGTATTGATCAGCTTCTGACTCTTGGTAAGCATGTCCTCTAAGCTTTAGGGAGTTTTCTCCTTGCATTAACTTTATAAACAGGTCTCTGGAATATACATGGCATCCTTTAAAAATGTCCTATAATAAAGTACTGTAAATGTTCACACACTTTTATGTGCAATTCTCACATTGTCTCTGTACTCAGATTTGGTTTTGTACCAAATAATCATTGTATAATTATTCCTGATAAAACCATAGCAATCAAGTCTGACTCAATTTTCCTATGCATACAAGCCTCAAAATAGTTCAGTTAATCTTGCTGTTTCTTAACAGACATTTCAGCAGCTTTTGCTGGTCCAGTTGACCTGTGTACATATCCCAAGTACTGTACGGTGATTGCTTACCCAACAGACCTGAACACTATTCGAACAAGACTGGCTAACCGATTTTACAGGTAAGTACTAGCAACAGAAACAAGGGAGAATGTGGTCTTAGCTTTGTACCTTGTGAGAAGATCTAAACTTTTTTTTGTTCTTTTTCTTTTAATAAACATTTTGAAAAACCAACAGTCCAGTACCTGAATTCAGCATTACTGTTACTGTGTAGCAACATTAATAACATTTTTATTAAGTTCCTTAGTTCTCAAGGAAATTGATTTCAGCCTATATTGATACTGTTTTTGGAGTTGCAATGAACACTGACGTTTTCTTTGAGAAACTTGCTATTTGAAATGAGTAAATACTTTACTTCAATGATGGTCTTATTACTTTTATAATTTCATTCAAGTTTTGAGCTGCTGTACTTAGTTTGAACTTGAAGAGGGTTCAGCTCTTTCTTAGACAGTACTTGCAGAAATTAGTCTAAACACAGAGGTGAAATGTTAAATGTTACCACCAGTGCTTTAAACGATAAAAACAGCACAGAGAGAGAGGGTAAAAGCTTCAGTGTGGAGTTGATAAAATTCTGATTTGTTGGATGTGCACCCATCAATTTTTGTAATAGAAATTAAAGGGTGTTCATCATCTGGACTTGCATTCAGAGTATCTGTAAATAAAATGGAGAGAGATTTATCGTGGTTTTCCTCAGTGAGCCTGAAATAATGACTTGGGAAATAGTTTGAAATTTTGTAGATAAAGAGTTGTAAACCTGGGGTATTATGGCTTCAAAATTACAAGGAATCAGAAAGTGAAATGATAGAAAAGAAGCTATGCAATTGTGCTAGCTCACTTCCATAGTGTTAGCTTGTAGCAGTTTCTACAAGTGTCTTACAGAGGACAGCTATTATTTTATGACTGGTTGGTTGGTCTTAAAGGAAAGTATTTGAGGGAAGACAGAAAAGATCATCATAGGTGTATTTAAAAAATTTATTTAGGTCAGGCCTTTTCTCATTGCTTTTTTAATTCCTTGTGTCTTGTGTTTATTTATTTTTGAGCATTATTAATATACTATGCAACTGGTGTTCCATTTGAGAGGACTTTTCCGCAGGCAACTGCTTTAGATGTTTCCAGAATAAGTGTTGTAAATTAAAGTAGTCGTTAAATACTACTTCTATTTTTCTTTCCGTTTTGAATAGGGTCAAATATAAGCTTTATAAAAATGCATAGATTTTTAAAGACCCAAGGAAATCCTCACTAGTTAAATTATTTCAGTGATATTTCATAATTCAGTGGTATCAAAAGCCAGTGCTTTACTAGGCTGGTTTTATTAACAGAGTTTAATAATGAATGAAATCAAAGTTTAATAATGAATGAAATCAAAGACTGCTAGAATTCTGCAACCTTTCTGAAGATGAATTATCAGTATTTATTTGGAAAATCAGTTAACAAAGGTGTCCGTTGTTGATATTGCTACCTTGAATTGTGTGTGTTTGTGAACATGCTTCAGTTTTCCATGTGAGGCTAGTGTAATAAAACTTCAATTAAAACAAAGGACGTATTTATATATATATATATATAAAAAATACATGTATAAAAAATAATAAAAAATACATGTATATATAAATAAAATACATGTATATGTATGTGTGTATATATATATATATGTATATATCCTAGTTTAATATAGACATAATTACTAGGAGGATAACTTTACAATTTTTCAGCTTAGTTTAAAGGTGCAATGTGTTTTTTTTTTGTTTGTTTGTTTGTTTTTTTAATTCTAAGGAGAATCTCTGCATTGGTTTGGGAAGTAAGATACATTGAAAGCAATGCCAGGACCTTCAATGAACCTGGGAGTGCTATTGCTAGAGCTGCAAAAAAGATCACTACGCAACTCTTAAAATTTATCAAGTGAGTGGCTTTTTAATCTAAATAGTGCTTGAATGCTTGCAATCTTAAACTGTGGGGGAGCATAAACATCTTAAGATGCCTTTGAGAATCCTGCTTTCTTTGTCCTGCAGTGCATGGAAGAAGAGTAGGAAATCAGTTGCATAATTCTTCCTGAGTATTATTTTAACTAGGAAAATACCAAAATGTTCTGCAAAAAGACATCTTGACTTTTTCTCATAGTAGCATTCACTGGTATTTATAGTATGAAGATGTCACTGACTTGAAAGGAGGGCAGTCTGTAACGTGAGCTTGCGTAGAAGTTCCTATTGCAGTGTGCCTGACTTTGCTTCAGTTGAGAGGTTTATTTAAATAAAAAAAACTAGTGTAGGCAGTCTAACTACCATAGATAAGTTTTGAATACTACTTTCAGATCTCTAATGCTATTTTCACCCTCCTTCCTTACTCCTTCTGAAATTCATAGTATAGCAGTTTTCCAGATTTAACGCTACTTTGGAAATACTATAATCACCTTGTGAGTTTGTATTTCAGTTGATTCTTTGTTACTGTCTTTAAGTTTATACAAAGCTTTTGGTCATGTCTGGGTTTAATCTGGGAAGTGATAGGTATGTTTTTGCTATTCCAGTAACAGATCTAATTGCATTACAGTGATCAAGACTGTACAAACATTTTTGAACTATGTAGCACAACAGATGATGAACAAGATTGTCTTGATGACGATGATCTGGTAAGCTTTTCTTGTCAATAATTGCAATAATGCGTTAGCAGTGGTAAGAAAATAACGCTCTTCAAGTATTTATAGTAAAATTGTTCTTTTTTTTTTTTTTAATAAAGATCCTTGCATGTATTTATATACTTATGCAGCTAATACAAACATTTACTATACTAGGAATGTGAGGAGTGATGCGGGGAGGTGCTTTAATGAAAACATTTGAGTTGTCAATACTTGTTCAGAAATACAACAAACATGCGTAGTAGAAAACATGCGTTTTCTACTGTGAATATTTGCCATCAAATAGAACAATACTTCCGTGTTTTGTGAGTGATACGTTTCTGAAGCATATTAATATGCAGTAATGTAATATTTCAAGAGTGTATGAATAGCTATCTTTCATTGTGTTTTTAATTATATGCACCCTTAGTTATTGCTAAGGGTAAAATTGGCATGGAGTGGTAAATGATAAAAGAGGCTAAAAGTTGGCAAGTTGTTACGACTACTGCAAAGCACCACTGCAACAGCAAACACTGCAGTTTCTTCGTATACCCAGCTATGATCACGCATCAGTTTTACGTGCCTCATTGAGAATATAATGAAGTATGTTTATCTTAAATCAGAGGTAGCATTCACTGCACAACAACAGTGCCTGTTGTCTTCAATACCATACATTTATTAACAATGTACCCCAAACTACCGAATCTGAATGTCTTTTGCATGTTTTGATTTCTAATTCAGCAGCAAGACTACTGAAAATCACAGAGGCAGCATTCTCTTTCAGGATAATATTTAGGGAAGAAATTTCATTAAGCAGTCGCCCTACTTCAGCATTTTCTTAGTACTTTCATATTGTAATGTTCTTCTTTTACCAAAAATAACTTGATCACAAAGATTTCTTTGTCCTAAACTCAGGACAAGCAAAATTCAGTTCTGTGACTTCTGTTATTTGTTAATTGAATTACTGATGGTCTTTAGTCATTGGGATTCAAAGCTGGTGGGTGTCTTCTCAATTCTTACTGAAAAGAGAACTTGCAACTTCTTATGGTGATTTTTCCTTTGTATTAAGGTCAAGAATTGGAATGAGGAATCTTCAGTGGAGGGACATCTTTAGGATCTTACTTTCCTAGTCTTTCAAACAATGTGCTGTAGTTTTTGATACACTCATGTTCTGACTCATTGAGAGAAATTAGAATAAAAGTCTGTTTTAACTGTGGTGTAAAATTCAATGGTACTTTGAGCAAACATTGCCCATTGTTTCATAAATAATTTTATTTTATGCAGGATGATGAGAAATGTCGTCCGAGAACATCATATAGGAGGAGAAGAGTGAGTTGGCTAATCTTTACCATATATCATACCCAATTCAGGTTTGACAGGATTGGTTAGCAGACTGTTGAAATTCTGTGGGAGTGATGTTTTGTTTTCTATTAATCATAGATAAAGTAGATTTTTGTTTGATGATACCCTTTGCCTAAATAGTTCGTTATTTTAATGCTTCTGTACGTGAAAAAAATTGATACTAGAACTATTTAGTCTAACAGGTTTCAATTATATATATGATACTGAAGTAAAAGCATTATTCAGCAGAGATGCTAAGAAAAAATATTTTGAGCGATGGAAATTATTCAGATCTCTTAAGAATAATTTGGAAGAAGTCAGGAGGTATCTTTTTGTGTGCTTTATGTAGTATTTAAAAAAAATTGAAGAAACTTATATGAATTGGCAGAGTTTTATTTATAAATATCAGTAAAAAATCTTCTAGTAGTAGAGTTGCAAAGTTTTGTTACAAAACAGTATGTTTGGAAGCACATTTTTCTAATACAGAAATATTTCCAGTTAGACTATTAGGTTTAGTTTTTCAGGCTGTGTTTCAGTAATGTCTTTTGTGTCCTTTGACTTCTCAGTAATAAATTCTGTGTCTTTTGACTTTTTTTTTCAAGGGACGGGGTAGAAAAGGAAAAGGCATTAAAAATGGCTATGATGAAAACTGTTGGAAAAAGCAGTGTATGGAACTCGTGAACTTAATTTTCCAGTGCGAAGATTCTGAACCTTTTAGGCAGCCGGTTGATTTGGATCAATATCCTGTAAGTTGTTGTTATAATATTTGTATCTTGCAAGATTAATTTGTTTTAGTGTTTGTTTGGTATCATATTAAGATCTCCACGTTTCTCTTGGAGCTATTTGTTTTGTTTAGGGTTTTAGTTCCCAACCATTGGTGCTTGACTGCATCAAGGTAAGATCCATCAAAGTATTGAGACAGTACAAAACAATTGCAGAGCAGCAGTATAATGTCTACAAATATCCTGATACGTTAAATGAGTTTTGTTTTGCCTTTAATAATTAACTCTGATGATAAAAATAAATGAATGGACTGCAGTGAAACAGGAACTTGTTATTTGTAGTCCCATGATTTACTACTTTTCCTATTTTCACTGCTGCCATTATTATTTTTTCTGCTGTTCAGCTCACTGTATGTTTTTAGGAATCTGTCCCCACTTTGAATCTTCACATTTAGATAAACTATAGGCATCGGTTCATACGTTCCTCTGAAGTATGGATCCTGTCCAATCTGGTTTGCATTTTCTCTTAAGTTCTGTGTAAAATGCATCTCAGAACATCTTTATGCTCTAATGGTTCTTTGGTATCAATATAATATTTGGCTGCTGAAGGCCTTCTGCAGCCTCATGGTGTACTTTCTTCAGCAATCTACGTAATTCCAGAATTTCATTTCTCTCTTCTATAGCCGGATCAGTTCTCATTGTAAAATGCATCAATGAAATGATTAAATGAAGATTCACTGCAGTCTTACTTCCCCTTTCTGAGTAACAAAAAAAAATGTCAACTTGCATGCTGTTGTTAGTCAATAGTTACTGAGGTAAATCAGGAGAAAGGAAACTGCAAAATTGTATGTACAAGCACATGGGGTAATATTAAACCATGATCTCTAATAAATTCCAAGGGTGATGCTGAAAATGAGTGAAGTTACATAGGCGCTAATGTAGACTTTAAGTCAAGTAGTTTCTGCAACAGCTTAGCTGTCTGCTCTGCTAGGTGTCTGTTGTGTCTTGAGCTGATGGTTAAGATAACCTGAGCTCTTAAATTCTAGAAGTAAAATTCAAAAGTGTTGTTTTTCATCTAACTTGTTGAATTACTGTTCTTCATGTTCTGTCTAGGATTACAGACATATTATAGACACTCCAATGGACTTCGGTACAGTGAAAGAAACACTGGAAGCTGGAAATTATGACACTCCAATGGAACTGTGCAAAGATATAAGACTAATATTTAGTAATGCCAAGTCTTATACTCCAAACAAAAAGTCCAAGGTAGCTGTTAATATTGTTTTCTTAGGCTTTTTGTAATGCAATTAGGTATTATTTTGGAATTAACTTTCTTATCAGTATTTAGAATAAAGTTTCTGGCTGAGTAGATACAGGTGAGAAGTGCAATAAATTATATTAAACATTAATTTGTGCATGGCATGTCTTGTTTATCTGGTGCTACAGTCTATCATGTGCCAGACTTCTCTTTTTCTGTCCATTTTTACTTTTTTAGAAATGCTAGTCTTGCATGAAAGTTTTGGTTGTTAATATAAACCACTTCCTTGCCTAGATTTACAGTATGACCTTGAGATTGTCAGCATTATTTGAGGAGAAAATAAGAAGAATTGTTTCAGATTTCAAAAATGGTCAAAAACAGAATGAAAAACTACGAAGAAACCAGAGGTATACTAGAAGACTTCAGAATCAAAGCTCGACGCAGCAACCTACCAAAATGCTCAGGTAATGAAATTATGAAGATATGGAGGCTTATCATAGCTGATTAATATTCATATTCACTAACATATAAGAAGAAGAGAACAATTGTTTTATTAAGTGGTTAGCTAATTTTGGTGAGAACTTGTAGAATTCTTTTTCAGTAGGACAGACGTGCTTAAGAAGTTCTGTTGTAATGTAAAACTGCCCAGGAAACAGTGGAAGGACTGAAAAATATAATAGGGGTGGTTATGTTTTGTTTGCTTTGTTTTAAATACTTCAGTGAGGAAAATCAGTGTTTAATCTGACTGTAATAATTAGCGAAACTTACTGCATGTATTGCAGTTACTTTACTATGAACAGAAGAAAGGTAGTCCTGTGGATTTATAGAGACCTTAATTTACTGTGGCGTTCTGTTGGTAATTTAGTATGCATCTCCTCCTTTGAAGGAAAACACACTCTTGACACCACTGTTGGTTGACATGATTAACTCTCATTGTTAATTTGCATATGGGGTGAAGTGAGATAAAATACAAAAACTAAACATGCTGAACTGTTGGAACTGAGCGTATACTTTTCTGCTGCTGACCAGCCTTTTTTGTCTGACAGTGAAGGGATAGGAATAATCCCATGTAGATCACTCATATTTTAGTCAAATATGATGTCAGGATTGCATGTAGTATGCGTTTAAAGGAAGAATCAAATCAGTGAGTTCCTCTCCAAATGTGCATTTTATTTTAGACCGTAGATTTTGTTGAAAAATGTGCTGTCTTCATGTCTTTAGAACTCAGTTTATCATGGAATAATGTTAATTTGTGCTTTGAGGCTTATGTGCAATTAACAAGAGACTGAATTCAACAGAAGTTGAGGCTGTTGTTGCAATATCTTGGTAAACAATAAGAGGACCTAAAAGGTATTCAGTGTTACCTTTTTTTGGTGTTGATTAGAGATAGTCTCCTCTTGTGTAACTTTACTAGGACTGTAGACTTATTTAAATGAAAGTAGTTAATGCTTATCCTTGTCAAAATTGTCCCATACCATGTTAGCTCACAAACCTAACTACCATTCCAAATTGTAAAATCATATGGTATATGGTTAATTAAGCTTTCAGAGAACATCATTTTAAAAATACTTAATTGCTGATATTTTTTCATAGTTTACAACCCATGTTGCTTTTACTTTCCCCTTTCAGCAGAAATGTGAAGCAGAAACCATTAAAGTCTCAGGCAAAAATTGAATCTGAGCAGGAAGATGCTTTTAGTCAACCTACCTCAAGCAGAGCAGCCTGTGTTGCAAGCCATAAAACAAATGCTAGCAATTACAACCATAGTTCCTCTGGTGAATCCTCTGATTCTGTATGCCTGGCATCTTTTGAAAGGAATGGCAAAGCTAGATCTACAACACTAACAAACTGTTCTGCACCGTCATCAGGTAAGAAACGTTTGAAAAATCTGTTTCGGATGAGGATTTTCATCTGTCTTTATCTGTGAATTACCTACTGGTGTTTCTTTATGTCTGTGGATATTATAATAAGTTCTGTGTACCAAAGAATGCTTTAACATTCTTTAATATAGAAAACAATTAGTTTAATTTTATTAATGACAAAGCCCTCTCCTAAGTGGAAAATTTACTGGCATAATTTACGTGGAAGCAGAGCTGTCTTGGTTATATATCCATTTTGCAGTCAAATGTACTTTTCTACAGCCTTGTGTGGGAATTCACAGCAAAGCTGAATTGAGTGAGACTGATGATAAGAATAAGTTGACATACGAACAGCATGATTACTTCATGTTCTTAACTCTTACCAAACTCTTACAATAATAGAATTTCTTCAAAGGGATTTTCTAGGAAGATTGTTGTGGTGAATGGATGCCTCTTACCTGAGAGGAAAATGTGGTGTATTTGATACAAAATACCGGTTATAAACCCATGCATGTTACGTAAAAATTAAAATCCAAAATTAGCAAATGGCAAAAAAAAAAAAAAAAAAAAAAAGTTCCCGGAGTCATAAAATGTTTCCTGTCATTTTCCCCACACACACACACTTTACCTTGGCAAAAGTTCATCTCCTTTCAAAGAACAAGGATGTAAGTCCTGGTAAAAGAAGGGATCTATCAGATGATTTGGGATTTTTTAACATGCTCTTCTCTTAAATCTGCTATTTGGGAGCAGCTCTGCTATTTTACTTGAAACTTAAATGCAGCTTAAAGAAACTTATCGCCAGAAATCTCATAAATGTGGAGTGGTATATTTCGTAGAACTAATAATTTCAGATGTACAAGACATTACAGCATGGTAACAAGTGTACTGTAAAACAATATTATGAGGAAATCTTGAAGATTTCCTGAATGAGCAAAACGTAGCCCTTAACTGCAAGCTAACTGCATGGTTAGAATTCTGATTGACTTTTCTTTTTTTAAACAGAAAGTGAAATAGAAGGTTCTTTAGCTTCTTCATCTACATCTTCTTCATCTTCATCCTCTTCAAGCAGCTCGGAAGAAAGCAAAGAAAGCTCTGTTGCTCTTGTGTCACCTCCACTACACAACGGTGTATGTAGGAGAAAGAGCATCAACTGTAGGATAACTAGGAATCGAGCTGCTCAAAGAAAACAAACAGGTAAGATTCAAGCAGCTTTCTTCCGAATAGACAATAATCCAGGTGTGTATGTATAAAACTAAATGTAATCAGTATTTAATTGTTGTGTATGTGTTATTGTTTGAGTAGTAGGTCTGTTGCTCTCAAAATACTACTTTCTGAACTTTTCAGATCTTTTTCAGTACTTAGGGTAGGAGGACTGAAGCCCTGCTGAGAGGGTGTGTCTTGCAACATTTTATATCTTAAAGTAAAAGCAGTACTTCTTAAAGCAGTTCTAGTTTTCACAGAGCTAGAATGAATCCAAAATTTAACATTTTTTTCTTGCCAGAGAACAAAACCATGTAACTACTACTAGGGGTGTATTGCATTTATCATGTCTGTAGGTTGAATCTATTCCAGATTTGACAAGGCTTAAGAAGCTTCTACTCTTCCTTTTAAGATTTTAATCCCTCCTGTACTTTACAGGAACGCTTCTGCAGGAGAACGGGAATACAAGAAAAACTGTCAGGAAAAGGTTATATGGAAGTGATTCTGAAAATAAGTCAGTGGTGACACCTGAGTCTCCGAGTAACAGTACTGGTAGACACAGAAAAATTCCACGCAGAAGTGCTACTGTGGCCGCTAATAAGTTAAGGCTAATGAGTGATGTGGAAGAAGAGGTTTCAAGCTCAGAAAGTATTGGTATTGGGTGCAAAAACAGGAAACTGCCTCATCGAAATGCCTCAGCTGCAGCCAGGCGAATGTTACTGGAGGGGTCTGAGGATGACGTAGGTGTGAAGTCTGAAAGTGAAAAAGAAAACGAAGAGCAGCTTACCAAGAGGAAAAATCTTTCTCTCCCTGGTTCATCTGCTCCACGAAGAAAATTTGTTAGTGAATCTGAAAACGGAAGTTCAGATTCTGAGATAGACATGCAGGTGAAACAGAAAACCTGGGAAAGCAACGGCCACAGACAGTTAGGTGGGACACTCCATTCTGCATCTCCCAAAGTGAGAAGTTCCATACGAGACTCCTCGGAAGATGATGCCAAAAGCCATAATTCAGAAGATGGAAGCAGTCAAAAAGCTGATGAGTCAACGTCTCCACATAAGCTTGCACTGAGCAACTCTGAGGATGAAGTCTATTCTGAATCAAATAGGTGGAATGACAAAAAAATTACTAGTCTGCAGATTGTTGCTCCCTTAAAGAAAGCAAAAGTCTTGAGTGATTTAGAGGACTCAGCAGAATCTGAAGCAGAAGGCAGAGAGAATGGGAGAAGTCTTATTTCGGAGACCTTGGTGCCATCTAGAATTGCAGGCAATTCAATATCTGGACCTGGTACCAGTTACAACGACTCTTCTGATACAGAATCTGAAACAAATTCCAATAACAGTAATTATTGTGATACTTCTACAAAAACAAGAAAGAGGAGAAGGAAAGGAAAAACAAAAATCTTCAGAAAAGGTAAAATTACTAAAGCTAATGCATCTGATTCTAGTGGTGACTAGGAGGAAACAACATAGGATTAACATAAGCTTAAAATGGGTAATGACTGGGGGGATTTGAGCTGTATGGTGTAATAGTGTTTCTGGCTGTTCTAAAATCTGAACTAAATATCAGGGAGGGTGAATTGTAAGGTATGGTGTTGCTGACAGGGGAACTGGGGAGTTGCCAAACAGCACTGAGAGAAAAGTATTACAGTTCTATGGTGACAGTTTGTTGGTATTTAGAATTCATGATGGGTTCTGGCAGTTCTGAAGCAGTTCAGGGAATACATTTTTCTGTGAAAAAGTTGTCATTAAATCATGATTGTTGTTTTCATATTTAATTTGCACTTTCTTACCTACATAGCAGAATATATTAACTGATGCTAAAATACCTGTGTTGAAGTAGCATTACTCTGAGTGTGTTGACAGTTAAAGAAGCACTGCCTTTCTGGTTGTTGACACAAAACTAAGAATTCAGATTCACAGCAACCTTCAGGATATTGCTATCACATGTAGGTCAAGGCACCAGAAAATCTCAAAAGGAAAAGTTCATTCTTTTTCGTCAGCCTGCTCCTTGATTGGAGAATTTCAGTAATGAAAATCTGAGTTGTAGTTCTGTTACTTCACCCATAAACTCAAGATAATAATTCTTGCTTTAGATTATTGCCTTTTTTTCTGAAGACCTCTGTGCAAAAGCAGAGATATGTTTGAAGTACCTTTGTAATCTTTCAAAATGAAACTGATAGATGCTTTAATTATTTTTTACTTCCATGGCATACGTTGGAATCTCTAACGTACTTTGCCTTTTGGATTTTGTCAGTGATGGGTAGTGTCCTTGTCAAGGTAGAGATGCGTTTTGATGCTGTGATGGTAACGTTCTGATGCTTGTCTGGCTTCTCCCCCATTTAAGATTAGGAGTATCTGAGGTTTGGGTGTTCTTCTTGGAGAGCGTGTGGATGGGGTTCTGTTACCAAACACAGCGGTGATTCTTCTGTTCCTTGGTTTCTCGAGTTTCATGGGTTTATGGGTGTCTATGCAATGTTGTAACTAACTGAAGCAGATGACACTGTTCTAACTAGTTTTTCTAGATGTGCATCCTTACTTTGAGGTTGAAGAGATTTTTAATACGGCAAAGAGAAGGTATTTCTGTACAAATACTTGATGTAGTGGACACTTGTATTTTTTAAAAGTGGGTAGTCAGTAACATTTTCTGTACCAAATTTGTCCAACACAGCATTTCTAAGGGGAAATCAGCACTGGTCAACTTACAAATCTTTCATTACACATTTTTTTAATGTAAACGTTTCTCCATGAAATATGTAGAAACTGCCACACTGAGTAGCCAGTGTGTGAACTGCAGGGTTTGGTCTCATTCAAAGGTTGTCCTTTGAATGTAATGTGGGTGTTTTAATTGTGTATATTGGAGTGGTTAAAGCTTGTTGAGAATGTGATTTTTTTTTTTTTTCCTGCCAGCTTTTTAACACTCTGGTTAAATTCTAGCTTCTCTTGTGTTGTACCATTTACCTCTGAGGGTGTGATGTTATGTTGTCTTCCAGCTATAACTTGGAGCAGAACTCCTCTTACTCACATTTTTTTCTTAAACTTCCTTGATTTCCTCTTCCATCAGTTTTCAGGTCAGAGTGAATATCCTGTTCCTTTGGATGATGAATGCATTTCTTTCTACTTTATCCTCTAACTTCATTAGTAGTCAATGTTCATCTATTAGGTAAAACTAGCAATCATAACAACACATTCAGCATTATTTTTAGTCTGTAACTGGTGCCACTGTCAAGGATGTATTAATAGTTAATGAGCTGCATCTGTTACATGATCATAAAATTCCTAATGGCTTTTACAAGAATTAGTGCATAAATTACATACTTTTTACTTTATTTTTGCGTTTTTTATAGAGCAGTCTTATTTTGTACAGAAATGTTTAACTTCTCTGCCATGTGAAACCTCCCAAATGGTGAACTGCACTTGCAGTGGATTATTTTTTTGCCATTTTTACCAACATTTTAAGGGGAAGCCCTTTTAAAACTCTTAAATTAAATGAAGAGGCCCCATCTAAAGTTAGAAAATTCTTAAATGCAAGTTAAATATGGGGCAAGAGCAAGCATTGTTAAGTTTCTACAAGATGACAAAATATGCTCTTTAAAAGTCAACAAGGATAAAATACAGTGATTGAATACTTGTATGGGTTGGGTCTCATTGTAGAGTAACAATGGTTATCTGAGAAGAGGGCTCAGCATACTGCTAGCTTAGGGAGAAAAAGAAAAAAAAAAAAAAAACACACCATTTTTTCCAATATGTGGGGCACCAGGATGGTTAAAAATATAGGGCTGAAGCTGTTGTCCTTTATATGAACTGGTACATAGACTTGGATGTCTACACTAAACCACATTTATTTTCCATTTCCCTTTTTTTCATCTTTATTTTGGGGTACTTCCACAGGTAGTCAAACAAACTATTTTTATATTAGCAGATGCCCACTTTAATCCTCAACAGATAATAGGTACAGCAGACGTGCTGCTAGCACAGCCTGGTTTACTGTGGTTTGCCAAACTGGTGTGTGCATTCCTCTCTCTGGAGAGGCTGATAGCTGCTTGGAAATAACAAGCTAAACCTGTTTGTACCTGTGAAAGTTACTCATTAGGTACTGCTGGAGTACATGCATGCTTTTATTTAAATACTTACGCATGTATATAATACATTTATTTGAATATATGACTGTGTATGACTCAAGGGATGGCTGGATATTTCTGTCCAGTGCTGCAGCCCACACTACCAGGTTTGGTCTGGTGGCAAGAACACCAGCATTCCTTGTCACAGCTGCAAACTTGATGGACAAGGCTTTCGTATCTTGGTGGCTTTCTTGTAAAAGTGCTCTCAGTTCATATGATAAATGGAGGTTTTTTTATTTGATCCTCCCTCTTCCTGCTTGTGCAATCTGCTTGTACCTTTGCAGCATTTAATTCTGGATATTGTTTGTAAAGTTTCATTAAGCTGATGCAAGCGTTTCTTTTACTGCTGAGGTATGGGGGGATGTTGAAGTTACTACAGAGCGGATTTTAATTCTAGTAAGAAGTTTTAACTTAAAAGAAAAAGACTGGAGGGGGAAAAGCTTTCTACTAATTTGCCAATTTGTGTACAAAGTATAGGTTTAATATTCTCGTAGTGTGTTGCAGAAGGGCTGGATTCCTCTCTTGGGTAGATTGCAATGTTGCTCTATCCTTCAGTCTTGCATTTGGTTTTATGAATTAGCTGCTGAAACTTTGAAAATATGCATAATCTGTTATGATAAAGCTTTTTGTTTTAAAAGCATGAACCTATAAACACCTCTCTGTGGAAAAATGGCTAAAATCTTTGCATGTGCAGTTTTTTTTCTTTTAAAGCTAATTCTATTGGGATATTTCCAGATGATATCTAAGTATTTTAAACAATACTTTCTTCAGGTGGCCAAAGGGGATTAAGTTTTGCCTGGCCTTAATACTGAATGCTGTCCTTTGCACCTTTCCATATTGCCCTTCTATAATGGGAGTGTGTTAAAGCAGTTATAGGGGAATCTAAATCTTAAAGTTGGGTTATACATTTCCACATTTAGTAACTGATCAAAATGTTTCTCTGAACCAGTAATGTGTGTACCACTAGTATGTTATGATATACCATTATTAGTATTCACAATATTTTCCCGTTTCAGGCTTAATTTATCACATTAAATATCTTACATCTGCCTGTTCAGCCTTACTTCATATAATAACTGCTATGAGCAGCAGCCATTTGTCTAAGTGATAGTATTGGAAGACAGTGTATAATTTAAGTTTCAGGTCTTCACTTTCTTTTATGTGAATTAGTTCAGCTTTTATGCAGTATTCAGCAGTGTGTTACATTTTGGCCATAAAACCACACAGTACAAATACTAGTAACATATACGTGTAATTTCTGGAAGCTGTTAAAACAGGCAGTAAACGAATTAACTTTTGGGAATATCAAAAGAAGGAATTCTGATATGTGAGTAGTAAATAAACTGATCTACCTTCAAATAAAGACCAGATTTGGCATCTGAACAGATTTTTAATACTGGCATTCAAGTTGGACATATTGGATTTGTCCAATTACTTTTTTAACTTAAATTATTTCCCAGTCTTTTAGAATACATCTTCATTGCATGTATTCTTGACAGAATTTAGGGAAAATGTTGCCCTATCCTAGCTTGACAGGTGATATGTTGGGGAACAAAAAGACCAAATGCCTTGCCAATGTTGAGCACAATAAGCTGGCCAGAAGGAGCAAGGAACTGAACCTTGCTCAGCTTTATCTCAGGCCACCGTTCCAGTGCCTGAGGAGCTGTCATTCTCAAAAGACATTGGGTCATTAGTTCCAACAGCTGAGCAGCATTAGCAAGATGAGCTTTTTTCATCTGCTGTGTAATTATAGCATTCCCTCCTCTTCCCTAAACATTTCCTTGAAAAAGCACTTCATTTGCCAACCTTTCTGCAAAGGAGTATGCAGGAGCTGCCGTGATTTTTCCCTGTTTGTAGAGTACAGGTAGAGAATCAGGAAAAGCAATGAGACTGAGCTAGAACAAAATCTCTGTTCGTTCTGTTATCAGGAAGTGACAGACTAATATAAAGTAGATGATTTCATGGTGCCCGTGTTTACCCATCTTGGTGAAAAAATCAGTAAATCAGTAATGGCTCCAAAGAAATATGAGATAGACATCAATTTTGAGGAAAGTGAACTTTGCAAAGGCACTTCTACCAAAAGAGTGATTTTAAAAAAAAAAAGTCAAATCTATTTTAAGAACTTCTCGTGTTAATTTTTGGCTGTGTCTTATCAGCAATTCTGTTTCCATGAGAATGCAAAATGTCTAAAGCATTTATTTTGGTAGCATCATTCATGGCGTTTACTGATTTGAATATTTGTTTAAGAAGCCTAAGAAGCAAGTGCTGTATTAAAAATAAAAATACTGATTGGAAGGTTCTCTGTTAGAAGCGCTCTTGAGTTTAAGTCCCTAAGGAACTGAATGGTTTAAGTGCTTTCTCTGTATGTGAAAGCACTTAAAATTGTGAAATCCATCCAGGACTAGTATCTGCATGAAATCTTTTTTTGAACAGAATCTACAAAGTGTAATAATTCATTTTGAAAAGTAATTTTGGTATGAAAATTACAGCTTTAATGATGGAAGTATTAGTAGTGTGAAAGCAGGTGTTTGCTAAGCTAGGTAACTTGTAAGCTAATTTCTAGAGAGATGCTAAAGAATGTTAATTTACAACCCTTTCATCATCTCAAAGCAAAACACTAATCCTGAGAGTTAAAAATATGCTCGGGACTCAGTAGCTGTATTTTTAATAAAGGCTTAAGATAAATTGCACGTAGCAGTTGAAATCAAAAAATGCTTTTGTGTATTTCATTAAACATGGGAGTGTTTGTGCTTTATGAACTAGCAGTTGTAGAAATGTAAGTTATTAAAAGGCATTTTTAAATCTTTTTGTAGAATCAACGTCTGAGAAGACTGGACAAAGTGGAAAAGTGCTGAGGAGCCGGACGTGCATCATTAACTACAAGAAACATACAAAGCTGTCTAATGTGACGGAGAAAAAAAATCCACGAAGGTGTGCCACTTTGGCAGCTAATAAGATAAAGATAATGAGTGATACAAAGGAAGAGTTATCAAGCTCAGAAAGTGTTTACACAGTGAAAAAGAACAGGAAGCACCTTCATGGCGGTGTATCTGCGGCATCCAGGAAGAAACCGCTCAGCAGCTCGGACGTAGATGTTAGCTTGATGTCTGAAAATGAGAAGGAACAGTGTTCTGGCAGAAAAAAACTTTCTTGCCCTGAATCATCTGCTCCTAAGAGAAAATATATTAGCGAGTCTGAAAACGAAAAAACGGAATCTGAGGTGGAGGTAGAAGTGGCTCAGAAGCAGAATGATGGTAATGACAGGCAGACGCACAGAACTGTCCGTGCTGCAGCTCTTAAAAAGGAGTGCCACTCCTCAGGGGAGGATTCCGCAAACTACAAGGTAGAAAACGGGAGAAACTGGAGAACTTCTGAGCAATCAACTTCAGCTCACAACCATCATGTAAGCGACTCTGAGGAGGAGGTGGATTCTGAGTTAGGTAAACGTGAAACTAAAAATAAGAGACAAGTACCAAAAACAAAATCTAGAGCTCGCTTCAAAAGATCAAAATTATCAAATGACTTAAAAGAAACACCAGAATCTGAAACAGGGGGGAAGAAAGATGAAAAAAGCTCGGTATCGGAGAATGTGGAAACACCTGAGACTGCAGGAAGCTCAAAAGCCAGTTTCAATTGTTCTTCTGATTCAGACTCTGGAACTGATAACAGTATATACAGTGATGCCGCAGAAACAAAAAAGAGAAAGAGAAAAACAGACACCATTAGAAAAGAAAATTCTGATTTGTCTAAGCCTTCCAGAAGACCCCAGCGAAGGAAACGTCGGAAACCTAATCAAGAAAATGACTCTGAAGATTTGGATTACACCAAATATAGAAGAGCTAATCGGCGTTCTAAGATAAGAACTCGAAATAGGGGTAGACGGACTGTAAGATACGACGATTGTGACGATGACGACGATGATGACAGAGGTTTAGGTGACGTAGTTGGTGAAACGTAACCTTAAGAGGAAAAGCCAGCCCACTTTTTTTTTTTTTATGGTAATAGCACTAGAACTCACGATGGATGCTGGCTCTTCCTTGTCCTACATTTCAGGGAATATATTTATATTTTTCTATGAAAAAGTTATGAATGTGATTAGATCATGACTTTCTCCTTTTCATATTTTGACTTGCACTTGCCTGCCCATGTAGCAGCATTTAGCACAGATGCCAAAATGTGCCTCATTATAGGGGCAATTTTTTTGTCTTTACTGGTATTTTATTACATATAACAAGAGTTTAAAAAAAAAAATGTTAAAACACTGCGCAACAGGTTAATAGCAGTATGTTGAGTATTATTGTTATGGGTGCTGCAATGGAATACTACCTAGGTCATACAACATTCAAGAACTGATTTCAAACATCTCTAATGCTGTATGAAATCATATACAATATTAACAGGCTTATAAATAATAATGTACACTATAAAAATCCGGTGGATGCTAGTGTTGCATCAAAAGCGTAATGAGCAGTCACTAAGGTAACAACATTACAGCTTGTATTAGTACAGATGCTAAATGTTCTGTACGCTCGTAATTGAAAACATACAACTAGAACCAGTTACCAGTGAAAAAGTATATTTGCCAATTAAAAAGGCATATTGGTGCTGGTGAAGAGAGGGTTTATGCTGACAGGTAGTACTATCATTAATGTGACTTCTATCCTGTAAACTAAACTTAAGAATATGAAATGCAGGTGAACTCTTGGGCCTAAGGGTTTTTGTGTGTTTTCTTTATAAAATAGAAAAAACAACAAAACACTTGTTCTGTTTTTTTTATGCGTGAAAAGTTTGAGGTGCAGGATTCTTACATTCCAGACCTTTTTGCTATATTTCCGTTGTTCTTCCATATTTAAACTTCTAAGTGCTTTAATGTTAGATTTTTGCGTTGATTAAACATATCAGTTTGGACTGTTGCAGTATATCTACCAATTTTTGAAATGCTTGAGGTGGCTGCTGTTGTCAAGAAATAATTGTTGCTTAGGAGATCAGAGAAAATTTCTCCAGGGAAAAAATGTATAAATTCTTGGTTGGCCTGTGTATCAAACGAGAATGTGTAGCACCTATAAATTCTTTCCTTGCTTTTCCCTGGAGCTGTGCTGGCTGAAGCCGCCAGGTCACTGCCTTCAATCCAACACAAGGTGCTTGGCAATCTCAGCTCCTGTCCCACTCTGCTATAGGATTCCTGCCTCTCCTCTGCTGGTTCAGTTTCTCACGTGGCTGATGCATGCAATTCCTGATCTCCTTGTTCAATAGGGGATATGGTAAAGTATTAGATCTGTCCTAACTCAGCTCATTTTAACTGAACTAGCAAGCTTGTGAGTTAGTTTTCTAGCAGATTGGACAGGTAATAGTATCTCGAAGGGCTTTGGGGGGAAAAACTTAGTGCAGCTTCATAATCAGACTTGTTAATGAGTGCTTATGCAAATGACAGTGAAGTAATGGAAAAAGGAGGACCAAATGCTGCCTACCAGCAGTTAGTGAGAACCACGTCTCCAGCAGTGTTGCTGACATTGTGCCAAAAGGTGCATTGACCATCACAGCATTTTGGATCTAGAATGTCATCTCAGTATAGAGAAGTACTTTTTTTTTTTCCTTAAAACTTCTGTATGAAGTCCAAGATTAACCTAGTTTATGTCATTCTTGCCCCAGGAATGTTCTTTATTTAGTGCATAGTCTTTAATATAATAGCAGAATTTTGTACATTCAAGATACATGTTTATTTGAAATCTTTAAGTTGGTTTATAAAATATGAACACAGTTGTGTTTGGTGATGAAACCTGACTCTTCGAAGTGGCTTTGTGTGTTTTATCTCTTAGCAGCATCTTTGTTAAAAAGAACAAGTCAACTGGTATTTTTGTGTTATCCATAAATTGAGTACTTTGTTTAGCAGCTGCTTATGAGTAATGCTCTATGAAACATAACTTCCAATATAGGGGTGAAAACTGGTATAAGAGCTCTTATAAGTGATCATCACAATTTTTATTGTGTTCAAACAGCTAAAATTGGGCTGCTAGGTTTGTATTTATAATTCAGCCTTAGATTTAAAAAAGTTTTTCTTTCTTGCTATTCAGATGCTGTATTCTCTGTCATACTGCACTCATGCACTGTGTGTTTGTGATGATCCCAGACCGCTGAGAGCAAATTCTGGCCTCTGTATTTGTCTATCTGAGAGGAAATTACTAGCTTAGGGGTCGTAACACTTTCTTTTGTAAGCAAAGCAAATACTGTTTTGTATTTCTTGTTTTTATTACTCAGATTGTGGAGCCAGGAGGAGGGGAAATGATTAAACGGTAAAGGGATTTTTGTTGCTCTTTCACCCTCCATGAGTTTGGATGTATTTATTTATTTATTTGTAAACGGGGCACGGTTACTCTGAGGAGAACTGGGTCTCCTGAGTGTTGCAGAGAGCCCCCTTGCCCTCTTCCTGGTGACTGCAATCATTCAACACTATTTATTTGGTCTCGCTGTACTCAGGGAAGTAAAGTGATTTAAGTAGACCTGAAAAAAAAAAAAAAGTAGTATCTTTATTTAAAGCTGCTTAATGTGTGATGCTGGTTTTCTTTGTTTTGGGTGGTTTGGGTTCTTTTTTTTTTTTTTTTTTTTTTGCTTTTTAAAGCAGGACCTGACTAGGCTGGCAGTACTAAAAGCGCAGGCCCAGAAGCGTTAGGCGAAATCCCTTTTAGTCCCGAAGACTTGCGCTGTACGTGTAGCCGCGGACCGAAGTAAAGCCCTACGCCTGCACCCCAACCTCCCTCTTTATTATTTGCGACCCCTCGGTAACGGGCTGAGGGGCGGCTGAGGCGGGGAGGGGGGGTAACGGCCCTAACGGCCGCAACGGCCGCCCGCTGGGTGGCGCTGAGGGGAGCCCTGCGGGCGCGGCGCGCATGCGCGGGGCGCTGAGGGGGGCGGGCGGCCATGGCGACGTTCTTCGGGGAGGTGGTGGCGGCGCCGTCCCGGGCCGGCGTGGACGACGAGGAGGAGGAGGAGGCGGCGGGGGAGGCGCTGCAGGAGACGCCCGAGGACCGGGAGATCCGCAGGAGGGTGGAGGAGAAGAGGTAGCGGGAAGGGGAGGCTGGGCGGGGGGGTTGGGGGACGGGGGGGGAGCTGTCGGCGGTGCCCGGGCTGCTGCAGGGCCCCTCCGGCTGTGTCGCAGGGAGGTGGCCGTGCGCTGGGCGCTGCCCGCGGGAGAAGCCGCGCCGGGAGCCGCCGCCGAGCCCCTGCGCTGCTCCAGCTTCGTCGTCGCCGTGGGACACAACGCCGCAGGTAGGCGGTGCGCGGGGGGCGGCCGCGGTGTGAGCCGCGCGGAGCTGCAGTGCTCGTGGGTGTCCAGATCCCCGGGGTTGCTTGTGAATTGGGAAGCGTTTCCATGTGTAATGGCAGGCAGCTCCGTGCAGGCTGGTGTTTACAAGTAGGTGGCTATCAACGTCGTAAAACTGCACGTCAGTAAACCGTAACACTGCTGCCCATGCTTCAAAATGCACTTCAGAGGGCCTGGAGTTACGTCGTGAGCTTGCCTTCGCTCCTGCTGTCCTCAGAGCGCTTAGAACTGACTAAACCAAATGTTGGCGTTCTGAGAATCGCAAATGTTCTTTCACTCGCCACTTTCTTTTAAAGCTCTTGAACGCGCGTTAACTCTTCCTGCTACGTGAGTGTAAGAAGGTCTCTGAGGTTTTATTGTCCCGATTTTTGGAAATTTTCCACGTCCTCATGTAAAATCAGTTTCAGTTTATTTTAAAATCCTCGGCAAAGTCTAACTTAAATGTGAATACTTCTGACTCTAATTCTTCCTCACCTTCTTTCATTACTAATGAACAATGATTCTTTTGCATGTTTTTTTTCTTGATCAATCTTTCTCTCGCCTTTTCATTCTATGATTGTCTGTAATGCCCTGTTTGAGGTGGCTACTCATTCATTAGGCCCAGGGTCTTAGGACAACCTCTCCCTTCTTCCTCCCCCTCCGCAATGGTCCTGAGCTCCTGAGTAGCTCTTTCCCTGTGGATATAAAGAATTTTTAAGTTTTCTGTGTATTTATCACAGACATCCTTATCCATATTAAACTTCATTAGCTTGTTTTTTCTTTTTTCATTTTTTTTCCTTTAAAAGTAGTGAAAGGTATATTTTAGACCTGTCATGTGTTTAACAGGAACTAATTTGGTTTATGATCTTTGATTTAGTATCCCTTTTGTCACTAAGCCTTGATTACTCATGTGTCTGCTTCCTAGAGACAGCCTAATAGTTCTGCCTTGCTGGCTCAGTGTTTATTTTGTCTGAGAAATCTGCTGAATGTGGTATGTCAAGAAATATTAGAGTAGCATTTAACAATATGTAGTAACATTTAATACTTAACATTTAGTAGCATTAAGTACTTTAATATTTAGTAGCATTTGTTCTTACTGTATGCTAACAATCAAAGCTGATTGTAGCAATGCAGCTCCTGGTAGTACATGTTTTTGATGCTAAGGATCTCTACCTATATCTAGAACTTCTATCTTTAAAGTGTTGATGCAGTGAGATTACTCGCATTCTTGATCTTTGCTAGATGTGGTCAATAAATACACTATTATTACGTTTTAATTTGAGGAGGTTGTAAAGAAATACTCTAGTTCAGCTACTTATTTGTAGAACAGAGATTTTATTCTTTATAAATTAACAGAATTTATTTTGCAGCTTTTCTGTCGTCTTTTATTCTGGATTCTGTATGTTGGGAAGTAGTTGGAGCTGTGAAACTGTGGAATGAATGGTGTCGAACCTCCAATACAACAAATGTCCTCCCTACAGATTCTTTCTGCCTGTTCTATAGATTAATATCAGATCCAACAGTAAGTGACTTATGCATGAATTCTTCTGCATTTTACCTTTCTGAAAAAGAGAGCAGCCTCCTTGCAACCCCCACCCTGCCCAGAGCAAACTGAGCACAAGGCATTATGGCTGCTGTATTCTGGTTTAAACTCACAGAAGGTTTGAACGGTTGTTACGCTCACTAAAACCACCTGAAGTTCTGTCCTGGGAAGTTCAGTACAAAGAGGATGCATTGCATGTCTGAGTGTTTTAACAGCAGTTATGAATTAAAAGCTCATGTTGAAATAGAGGTGAAGAAGCCAAAAAATATTTAACAAGTTGTTGGCTGTAGTCATACCACCTTCTACACATGATCATGAGCTGTTGTTTTGCTCTTTAAACCACTTGATCACACAACCTTTTTTTCCCTTCAGGTTTTGTTGTGTCAGTGTAGTTGCTACGTTGCAGAGGATCAACAGTTCCAGTGGCTTGAAAAGGTATAACTGGTGAAACAACTTACTGAGCAGTGAAATGGGGTCTTTAAGTTGGTGCATCTGCCTCTTCTCTCTCTCTACTCTTCTAAACACAACAGCATTCTTAATAACTTTCTACTGTGTCTTTCTTTCTCAAGTACTCTACAAATGAACAAATCTATTTGCAAATCCTTTGATTTTTTTTCCTTAATTTTTATTTTTAGTGCTGCCAGTTACATCTGCTGTAACTCACTGTGCAGTTACATCTTTTGGAGAGTTTGTTTTGTTCCTTTTCTGTTTTGTGATCTCATTCCATGGCTTGTTCCAACTGGATTTCAGCTGTGGGAGAGTTCATCCTTAAAAATAACAACTTACTATGTACAGCTGCCAGATAAACATGCTGTGAAACTCATGGTAGAAAGTGTACTTACTAATGGGTGTGATCTGTTTCATTCACAAGGTGGAACTCCAAAGGAAGTTGTCTCCAAAGCAGTGTTTATCCCATTCTTTTCACACATTGCTTGCTACGTGGGCTGCCCCATGTACACGAATGCTGCTGGTTGTTCAGATCACCCCAGATAGCACCACATTGATTTTTAATAACATGAAACCACGGGGAATTTTCTGGCTGCTGATTTCTGTATGAATTTGGGTCACATCTTAGCCTCAGGGAAGAAGGATTTATTTTGTATTGCTGTTTGTTTGCTAACCTGCCTTCCTTTGAATCTGTACTGAGCTGATGAGCAAGCAGTTTGATTCGAAATCCGTTACATCATGCTGAAGTTGTGCAAGTCTGTGGTCTGAGATCAGAGCCGCGTGTCTGCCAAGGCCTCAGCCCAAGCTGAGATGCCTGCTTTGGCCAGCCTGCCAGCTGAGGCAGCTGGCACTGGAGAAGGATTGCTTGGGAGCAGGGGAGAGCTGTAGGAGGCTATTGCTGTGAGACAGCCAGAGAGATTATGGCAGGGCAAAGAGGATGAAAAGCTGGGGTGGATTCATTGAGTGATTTAGAGATTTCAGGCCCAGGTTGGTAGAAAACAAGCTTTTTGTCGTTCAGTGGCTTGCCGAATAGTTTAATTCAATTTTGGGGTTAGTGGTTGACTTCAAAGTTTAGAAACCTTAGGACCTTAAACGTTTTGGTTTTGCTATGTTCCCCTTAATTTAAATTAGTATAAGAAAAGAAAGATTATTGTGACATCATTGTCTTCTCCATTGCTGTTTTTTCAGCTGTTTGCGTATGTATTATTACAAACGTAGGTGGTTTTGAACAGAAGAATTACACAGTTTTTACCGAGCCAATGTTACTGTGTATTTTTAGAACTTATGGTCATTGTTAGTTTTAAATGTACAGCAGAGGTGTCAGGCTTTTGCTTTCAGTGTGTTACGGACCTGTTCTGTGTTCTGTGTAAATTGTCATTAACTGTGCATCCTCACAGTCTCCATGAATCAGATCGTTTCTGTGCTTTCTCAGTAAGCGATCACAAAGTAAGAAAGCACAGAGTGAAGTTTTGCGGAAATGTGCACTAGCTAGTGTTTCCAACAAAATCAACCATTGTGGTTTAATCTGGCAGACAGCAAAACACCCCACAGCCGTTTCCTCACACCCCTTATTCTTCTGCAGCAGGATAGAGGAGAAAGTTGAAAAGAGAAGTGCAAGATCTCATGGCTTGAGATAAAGTCAATTTAATAAGAAAAGGGTGGGGGGGGGGGGAGAAACAGGAAAAAAACAACAAAAACACTATACAAAGCACATGGTACACAACAGAGCTGCTCATCACCAGCCAAGCAATGCCCAGCCTGTCTCTGAGCAGCAGCAGCCCTCCTGACAGCTCCCCTTGGTTTCATTGCTGAGCACAGATCTGGAGAGAAGAGTATCCAGAGCAGAAGGTAGCTGTTTGCTACCTGAACTGAAAATGAAATTCATCTTCGTGTTCTTACACTGTTACTGTGAGCAGATAAATTTGACTGATGTATTAACGTTTTTATTTCAGGTTTTCGGCCATATACAAAAGGAAGGCTTGCAAGTAACCATTCTTTCAACGTGTCCTGTAGCTGATTATAAAACTCAGGAATCCACGTTAACACTTCCATCTCCATTTTTGAAAGCCCTAAAGACGAAAGAATTCAAAGAGCAGGTCTGCTGCCCACTGCTGGAACAACCAAACATAGTGAGAGATCTTCCTGCTGCTGGTATTTTGCAGTCTCACTTTTTTACTGTGCTGCTGGTGGCAATATAGATTTTTTTTTTTGAAGAGCATCCCATTGCAATTAGAATTTTTTAGTTAATTATATCAAGTGTCTACCAAGTTAGCTTTTTGAAAGTTAATTCTTAACTGTTCAACATCTTACATTGCCTCATAAAAACACAGACAAATCTGAAAAACAATTTTTTACCACTTCCGTGCAGGATGTTAGTACTGGCAAATTATTTAGTATAGCTATGGGAAGTATACTGTATATTGTTTTTTGGGATATCTTAATTTCTGGTGAACTAAATGTGTTTCAGTAAGTTACTTCCCTCTGAGAATGTCCAATTTGAGGCTTATAAACTTCTTTCTCCTTTTTAAAGTTAAAATAGGTTCCTCAGTGCTACTGGTTGACCTCGTGGAAAAGTTAAATTTAATTCTATTATTGTACTTGTTATAGAATATCAAATTAATGGAAGTGTCACCAGGAAAAAATTATCTTGCAAGAGCTAAAAGCAGATTTTTCTAGAAAAAGAAAACTCATCTCATTTGCCCTTTGATTTTGTTTTGTTTTAGCAAAAGCTCATGTTACTTATGTTTACTCCTAATAATGTGTGATTTCCAGTGAAGGTATTTACCAGGAAGAAAGATGATCTGCATTTCATTGCTTTTTGGTAGTTTATTTTCTTGTGTACCTGGGGAATGAGGGATGGCTGTTCTAGTAGCCAGGATCCTGAGCAGTTAATTGATAAACTTTCATGCTTTTAAAGTTCTGGCAAGATCAAGTGTGATTTTATACATAAGAAGTAAGGCTGCTTCTATTCTGAATGTAATATACATTTTCTTTTCACTTGTATTTAGTTCTGAGTTACTGTCAAGTATGGCAGATTCCTGCAGTATTGTATCAGTGTTACACGGATGTCATCAAATTGGACACGGTTACGATTGAAGCATTCAAGCCTCTGCTTTCTTCTGAAACCCTGAAGAATTTAGTCAAGGTAAAACCTCATACTGGAAAATTAATGGGAGATTTGGTCTGTCTTGGTCAGTCTTTCAATAATTGTAGTTGGCTGGTGATGTAACCCTACCAGTAAAGAGTGAGTGTGTGTGTACTGTGCAGAAAGGTGCACAATTTGAATAACAAACTGACAATTTCTTAATGTAGACAGTGATTTCTGGTATAATACTTGTTGCAACTTGTCAGGCTCTTGCACTGGCATTGGTATTGTGGCATTGGAGTAATTTATTGTGTTTATTCAAGCTACAGCTCCCTTTGGAAGTGTCTAAAATGTCTCAGTATATGTATCTTTTTTTTGACATTCTACATGCATATGGAAGGCAGTTCTGTTCTCGCTCTGTATCTAACTGCCTTGTGAGATACATGAGAGCTTCCTAGGAAATTTTTGACCTGCAGATTTTTACTAGACTTACTAGACTGAATCTATAAAGATGATTTTGCAGTTTTGCTCTAACCAAACAGCTCTGAAATCGTGGCATTCTGCCTATTAAAGCAAATGTCTTTCTGTTTTCTGAAATGTTTTTAATTGAAGTATAGTTGATTTGAAATCCATTCCTCAGTTTTGCCACTTGGACTTCTATTTCAGTGACAGAAGAGGTTTCTAGGTACTGAAGTACTTCAGCTTTAAGTGTGGGAATTGGGAGTTACAGGTCTATTATGTGAGTCTAACAGACTGGCACGTAAATGTTTAAGCTTTGGAGGAAAACAACAACAGAAATGCAGACTGGCCTTCCACTATACAAGGGAGGGGGAACACAAATTGAGGAATCCCATTGCATTGTTAAATTGCAAATTCCTTTGGAGCCTTTAGTAGTTTTCTGGATACCTTCATTCAGAAGACATGAGCTTTGCTTACAGTTAACATATTGACCGAACTGGTATTCTTGGTATTGAAAATGGGAATGGCTGACAGTGAGATTTTTGTCTGTTTGGTTTGCTTTTGTCAGTAACAGAAACATAACTAATGCTGATCATCTCTGCCTTTTCCTAGGATGTATCTGAAAGCACAAAGAGTTTGAAGAAGTTACTGACAACCAATGAAACTCATAATAATATCTATATCTAAAGAGGACACTTCCAACACAGACTGCACTTTTTTAAACTCCAGTTTGTTCTGTAGAGGACACTTTGGAATTGTAGTTTTTCCTTAAAAGTGGAATAAATTCTGCTCAATTTTTACTTCTGAATTCATTTTCGTTACTTTCTAATTCATCACTACAAACACATATTTCTTCTGCAGGGGATGGGAGACTTTCTTCAGGAGCAATTCTATGTAGGAAAGATATCTTACATATGTAAGCAATCTTTTCCTCCTCCTGAAGGAATTGTCTAATCTAAATGCATCTCCTATATATACAAATGAAGAAATTCAGGTATTCTGTCTATATCTAATGAGGGCACCTTTTTTTTACTTCAGTTTGAGACAAAAGGTTTTTTTTTTTTAATATATGAACCTCTTTAAAAAACTGTCTGTGGTGAGGCAAATATTCTCTGCATCTTTCTACACATTTTGTGTGTGTGTATGTATATGAATTATTTATATGTACGTGTGCATATACAGACTTCATACCTAGTGATACAAAATGCAGTAAGTAAAGTAAGGTAAATACCTTTTAAAGACTTCCTAGTGGACAACAAGCTTGCTTTACAGATGAGGCAGGAACACAGAGCTTTTGACCTGTGTGGAAGGGCTGTGACTTGGATTCAGTGAGTAAATCACAAAGTCACAGTGATTTAGGATGACGCTGCCTATAAGTCTGGCAGGAAGAGGTATGTGTCCGTGTTCAGGTGCCTCAATTCCTGTTTACAGTACCTCGCTGTGGGCTCACGTTTGTTGGCAATTTCAACTTCAGATCTTGAGCTGGAGCTGTAGGGGTGCAGGCACAGGCACTCCCTTCTGCCAGACCTCTGACAGAGACAGGAACCTCTCCCAGTGAAACAGGGTGGTAGGCTTGCAAGCTGCTTCATCTGGATTCACCAGGGCAAACTTTAAAATCTTAAATTTCATCTTTTGACTTCAATAATTTTAGTTGCTGTCAATAGTAGGAAGTCTCTCACACTGAAGGTGTGATTTTCAGAGAAAAGGAGAAGTTCAAATTCTAAAGTGTTTCAAAAGTCCTGAAAGTTTATGACAATTTATACAGCATATTTGTTTATTAGGATTGGCGTGTATTTCTGACTGATGAAAATGCTATTTAATTCAATGTTTTATTTAAGATGCTTAAGAAAATATTTCTGTTGCTACCAGGTGTGTCTCTGGTGTAGTCACTGAACAGAGATCTCTAAATTGCACATAACCTGTCCTTTTGGGCAATACGGGTAGTGGCTTCAGAGTTCTCTACTTCGTTTAACTTACACTGGATGTCCAGTGGAAGTTTCTGAATGGTGGGTGTTCCCTTCATGGAGCTGTCATCCTTCCTGGTTTGAAAATGGTTGGCGTAGTCAATGTCCACTGATGAAATTAACTCCTGGCTTCAGCAGACCCACTGTGAATTCTGTTTTTTGAAACTTTTAACTGCATATTCTATCAGTTTCCACTGTAGTAGGTTATTGTTAGCAATATAAAGATTATTAAAACATGATTTCAGCTTCCATTAATATAACCAGTTAACAAAGAAACTGTTACTTCAAATGGTACTGTATTTTCAAATAAACTCTTGAAGCATGAAGTGCAGGACATGGTTCCTGCTGTTCTTTCCATTTCTGCACAGCATTTTAATTAAAATCTGTTTGTACGCATAATCTAAGTTGGGAATTCTGTTGCTCTGAAAGAGTCGCACGTTAGCCGCACTGTTGTCTTGCATACTGAATGTGTTTGAATAAAAATAAAAGTACCGAACAAGAAAAATCTTTAATAAAAATATGCAGGCTCTTAGAGAACTGTAAATGTATTTCTAGTATTGCTTTTATTGCCCATGCAATTTACAGTGTTTAAAATGTTGTCCATGGAAGTATAATGCAGTTTTTACTACTGGGGCTTACGCTGAAATGTGAGAACACTCTTGAAAACCTTGAATAAAAGTAGCAAGCAAAACTCCAGCAGTTTGGCAATTAAAAGGCTGAAAACTGGTGTATACTTTGAAGCTAGAATAATTATGCTTTTGAAGCATTCTGCCAAAGGCTGTGATCGCTCTCTGTAGGTGGGAACATTTACCTGGGGTGTGATGCTTTTTCTGTTAGACACCCTCTGGCTAGTGGTTTCGCTCTGCACCCGGGTACGTTTCTGTGGATGACCTTGCAGGTGAGGTCAAGCTTTGTGCAGGAGTAGTTCTCTCTGGTGTGAATTGGTTGGTCTGGGCACGTTCACAGCACATGGTAAGTCGCACTCTTAGAATCATAGAACAATGGAGTTGGATTCGACTGTTAAAGACCACCCGGTTCCAGCCCCTGCCATGGGCAGGGACACCTCCCACCAGCCCAGGCTGCCCAAAGCCCCATCCAGCCTGGCCTTGAGCACCCCCAGGGCTGCAGTAGATCCCAGTGTCTACATCGACAACAAAAATGCCAAGTAATACTGGTCACTTATCTGTGCAGACTGGATAGCACTGTGTGAATTTGAAATCTTTTCTGGTACACGATAAGTAGTAAAAGACAGTGCAAGAAGATACTTTGACTTAAATCTACTTTTTCCATATGTATGAATTAGCTCAGCTTTTCCCCCTTAAGTCACCTAGAAGCATCAGAGCTAGTGATTCAAGTATCTCCTATGATGTGAGTAGTGACTGAAGTTTTTCTCATATTTGAATATGCTTTCTAGTAAAATAAGAGCCTGCAATAAGTTTTCGTTGTGTATAACAGGTACTGGCTTTTGTAATACATGCAAGACTGTATGAACATTGAACTCTTTCATCAAATGTGGCTGATGGCCTTGGAAGCTTTGGGGGAAGAAGTGACTTGTGGATTTTTGTCTGCAAGTCTGAAATGTGGCTGCCCAGGACTTGTTTCCTTAGGGCACTGAGCTAAATGCAAGTGGTCAAATCAGATGGGGCAAACTGTTAGACTAAAGAGGTTTTTTTTTGTTTTTCCACTTTTCATGTCATCTAAGCCACTTGCCGACAATATTTTTTCAGGTAAACATCAAACTCTCTTCTGCTGGCGAATGTTGTCTTCCAAACAAAGGTCACAGTCTTTTCTCAAGTCCGGTCTGCTTTATCATGCTGCGAATATGCTTGGTAGACAGAAATGTTCTCTCTTTCCTCAAAGGCTCTGTCTGACTCAAAGGTGGTGTGCCTGACCTAATGCATGAGTCTTGGAATTGCAGGGATATTTGGTGAGGCTCCTTGCTATTGGTGTCTGTGCAGTTCTGAGCACAGATGGAGAGTACAGGACTGTACAGATACTTAAAATGCAATATTCAATGCAGAAAAATCTGTATTTTATTCGAATTTGTTATGAAACCTCCACATTTGAAAGCCCAAAGCAGCAATACAACTATTTCTCTGCTTTCATTTCCCCCATCTTTTTTGTATTCCTGTACAGTGCAGCAGCTCTCCAGTAATAAAATTGCTGTAGTTTTTTGAAAATGCAGCTGGAACAAACTGTGCTCTCCTTGACCTTTTCACTATCTCATTATTCATTTTTGACTTGACATAGTGTACAAGTTCTCCTTTGTGTGGCTCATCAGCAGAAACAAGTCCAAACCTTCCTGCTGGAGCCCAAGCCTTTGGTGGCACTGAGGCAGTGCTGTTGGCACTGAAGTGAGTGCTCAAAAGGTCCAATATCACAGATGGGCAAGGCTGAAGGAGGAATTTGTTTCTTCTGCTTCAGGCAAGTTTTCTGTGTAATGCTGGGCGAGCCTCGTGAAGGGCGCCTGGCACGTGGCTGGTGTCCGCCTCTCCTGAGGGGGGTCAAGTGGAGGTACCTGGGACCTGGTTTGCCAGTGTCCTGAGTGCTTGCAAGATGAGCTGTGGGAATAAAGCTGGATCAGGATGCTGAAAGTAGGAACAGAGTTATTGTAGTGAAACTTGAAAATGGTTGAAATGCTGCAGATAATGAAAAAGATTAAAATAAAAGCATTTTGAAGCATTTTGTACAATCTGAGGTGTTCTGTTTTTTTTTTAGGTCTGATTCAGACTTGGATCCTTTTTTCATGATCTACCAAATATATATATCATGATCAAATATATATATATATCATGATCATGATATCATGATATATATATATCATGATCAAATATATATATATATATTATATATATATATATATTTTTTTTTTTTTCCACCAGCTCTTTAAAGCCATCTACTGCTCTGTAGAGAATTAACAGCAGAATGAAGGCAAAAGAGTCACCACCACTGTGGGCAGCAGCATCGCAGCCAAACAGATGAGTGGGGAGTACACGGCCTCAGGTAAAAAAAAAAAAAAAAAAAAAATGTCTGTGGGTAGAAGGGCTGCAGTTGTGTGAGAGCAGAGACAGCCAGTATGGAAAAAGAGGTGGCACAGCTGAAAAATCATGATCATCCTATAAAATTGGGATTTGAGGTGGTTGCTGTGAAATAGGAAGGAGCAGGAGGCAAGGAGCGTTGGCTGTTCCTGCTGGCTCTGAGGAACCCTGACAGGTCACAGAGGAGGCCTCTGTGCTGCTCAGCTTAATTCCCTTCCAAATTGGATTGAAAAAGATATTTTTAGTACAGAATAAGCACAGAGAGCAAGTGCAAAGTACCGTGCCAGGCTATTTCTACCCTTAAACCCTGGAGAGCCCCCGCAATGAACCCTGCAGTTGCCGTCAGCAGCGAGCAGGTCTTTTATGTGCTGCTTGGGAAGTGCTGGTACCAAAGGTACCAAATTTTCACCTGAAACAGGAATTGAGAGCCCCCTGTGGGGCTCCATCAGTTTGGTAATTTTTGTAGAGTGGCAGGAAACAAGCACGTTTGAGGTGGTCTTGCAGTGCCACGTGTGAGGAGATGCTCTGCAATAGTGGATACAAAAAAAGGTGATTCAGCAACTTCCCTTATGGCTTGTACTTCATCCACTTCACTGTGAGGTGCATGAGGGTGCATGTGAGGATTAGTTTCTCAGAAGGACTATTGAATTTTCATAGACTTTAACAAAATAATTCAATCTCTGGGTTTTTTAACATGTAGACTTATATTCATGTTATGGTAAGCACATTTTCTATCTTGGTGAATGTGGACTTCTGCTCCTACAACCCTTGTTGCTGAGGTCTTAGGAGTGAAGAAAATTAAGCATGAAACCCCAAGGCTCCCAGCTGACACCCTGCCTGGCACGTAAAGAAACTTTGGGTGGTGCAGGTTTGTCCAGGATAATTGTCATGAAGACTTTGTTGGTTATAACTGCAAATGCTCTATTTTGTGTCCTCCTGGACAATAGCCCTATTGTTTGCTTTTCTGGAGCATGCCGATGTGGAGGTGACTACAAGGTCAGAAATCAAAATGGCAGGTTGGGTAGTTCTGTGGCACTCATTTGTGACAACGCTGCTTTCTAGAGCTCAAGTAAATTTTAGTTTTTCACTAACCTTTTCCATTAGTTCAATATTTGCATTTAAAAGAAAAAAAAAAAAAGCTGGGAGAAGTCAGTGCCAGAGATCAGATTTTGTACGGGTTTATTTCCAAGAAGTTTTTTGGCTCAGTTCTGATTCAGGCTCAGCCATGTCTGACATTATTCTCCATCAGGCTGTAAGAGTCTGGTCCTTGATGTATTTACCCTGAATGCATTCAGACTATAACACCTGCTGGAAAACAAAACCTTTTATTTGAATGGAAGGGCTCATGGTAGGGGCACTGGGAGCACAGGGCTCACCAAGCAGCATCCCAGCTCCTTCTCCTGGTCACACATCCTGCCTTTGAAGGGATCACCTGGAGGCACAAAGACACCTGCCTGCTCCTAGGAAATAAAACAGGAGGTGTTCTGGCTGAGGTCTCAGACCCGGGCAGCTCAGTCGGTGCTGCAGGTAATGGCACGTGCTGCTGCACTGTGGGGCAGACGGCGTCTGCTCCTGGCAACACTACAGCCAGTGCTTTACCCAAAGAAGGTGCAAAAGTTCCTGTGCTAAAAAACGCTTTCTGTGGTCTTCAGAGCAGCCCAGTGAAACCACAGGCTGCAGAAGTGGGTTTCACGTTGTGTGTGCCAGTGTGAATCACGTACTTCCTTACAGATGGGACCCAAATGCTCCAGAGACGTCCCCAGAGCTCTGCCCCGTTTCTCAGCAGCTCTTCATCCACTGGGAAGCAGCTCACTCGTAATGGAAATAAATACCAAGCCTTGCTCCGTAAGAGTAAGTAGGGTGTTATGTCACGTTTATTTAGCTTTCAGTCCCTTATAGTGCTTTGTGAACAGGATCAAAAGCGTTTTTTTTTTGGCTGTGGTGTTTTCGTCCTGCATTACCCTTGCTGCACGCACCTCACGTTGGACCCTAAAATTCAGGTCAGTTGGTAAAGGTCTTGACTTAATCGGCACGGGGCAGAGAAAGCAATGCTCACTGGAATGATCGGTCGTCGGAGAGGAAAGCCTCTTGTCCTAACATCTTGTGTCACAACTTCTTGTGTCACCTCTGCCTGGGGCTGCAGCCCAGGGCTCCTGCAGAGCAGCCCGTGGCCCTGGCCGGGATGCTGCGACGTCCCAAAAGTGGCCTTTCATGTCGGAGCAGCAGTAAGCCAGCCTCGCCTTTCCTAGTGCCGACATGTGGCTTCCAGGCTTCAGGATCCGATGCATGTTATGAAAATTCATGCGTGGTGAATTTAGACCATATTTTAATAATTTGGCCACCTGTACAATATCCTAATAATCTTAAAATAGAGGACTTGAGATCCTCTGTATAATTATTTGCAGCAGATGTTAAATCTTTGGTGTATTCTACACATTTACACACTGGGGGACTGATATTAAACATTGCCCTTACAAAAATAACCCAAAACATATTTATTTCAAAGACTTAGACTGGTTCCTAGCAGGAAGTGGGTGCAGGAAGCTTTGTCCATTGTTGTGGCTTATTTTAAAGGTGTGCTGAAAGTGAGGTGGAAAAAGTTTCAGTCATTACTGCAGTTGGACAAAATTATTTGAGTGTATAAAAGATAAAAAATGTTGTTTTTTGTGTATATATTTATTGTTCCAGCAGCGTTCTCAGCTGCTATTTTCTGGCCCAGGTTTTATTATTATTATTATTATTATTATTATTATTACGCTTAAACTTTCTGACCTTAAAGACGTAATTATGGGGCAATAAATCTTAAGTATCGAGCCTATCCTCTGATGACTTAAAAATTACTCGTTTGGTCAGAGCTTGAGAGCCAGAAATGAAAAAGTTGCTGGCAAGAGGCAAACATTACAGTACTATGTGGCTGTCTAACAAGTCTCTTTAGGAGCAAAGCTAAGTGCTGCTTTCAAGGATAAAGATGTTGTTTACGAGCAAATGCATACACAGAGTCTCCTTTGATGCAGCTAGCTCCAAGCGTGTGAGCTGTGCATCTGCTTCAGACACCACGTCACTTCTAAAATATGAAAACATTTTGCTGTTTTTTTTTTCTTTGATTTGTCTCCCAAGGTTTTGAGTTTATCCTGTAACTACGAGGGCTAGACTTTTTTCTTTCTTTCTCTGTGATGAAAATTGAGGTTCTGATGAAGTCGTTCGTGCCTAAGAGCTAGGGCTTCAGGAAAATCGGTAAATGTCTCTAAGCCAGCAATAAACAAAGGGCAAGACCCTACTCACTCCTTCAGCCACTCTCATAGGAAATGTCACCTCTGGCTTCTTCAGCTTGGGATAAATCCTGCTTTATGCATTCAATCCACTCTTCTGTTGCTCCTCTCCAGCTTGCCACCTCCCACCTGTCCACTCTTCTCTGGCATCCTCCTGTCCCCTCCTTGCATTTCAGACACCATCCAGCCTGCAGTAGGGACAGCTTCTTGGCCCCTGTGCTCTGCAGGAAGACCCCCAGCCTTTCCCCTGGTGCTGCTGCATTTATTTGTGCTGGTATTGTGTGATGGGGATGGAGCAGCAGCTCCTCCTGGCCTGCAGGTGAGGCAGCTCTGCTTGGAGGGCAGCAAGGTGCAGAGGCCAGAAGGTTCAAGCCATTTGCTGAATGATTTGGCAACCTCTTGAAAGACAAAAGTTGATCAAAGGCTATTTAATGCAAAGATGAAACGTTAGATGGCCAGCAGATGGTAGGGCACAGAATCACAGAAGTGTTGAGGTGGGAAGGGACCCCTGGAGGTCACCTGCTCCAGCGGGGCCACCCAGAGCAGGCTGTACAGGGCCATGTCCAGGCGGCTTCTGGACATCTCCAAGGAGGAGCCCCCACAGCTCTCTGGGCAGCCTGTGCCAGGGCTCCTCACCCGCACAGTGCCATCCCTGCCTCTTGGAGCCTGTTGCCACTGTTTCCTGCAGTAGGAACGTGTGGTACAGTCACAGAAACAATATTGTGGCTCTCATCTTAAGATTAGGAGTAGGAAAAAGGACTTTCAACAGACAATTGGTCACAGGGAATTCAGTTTTACCTGTATTTGTCCAAAGATGATTTGGCCATAACTTTTAGTATTTGGATTGTCTCAGCTGTTCTGAACCTCAATTAACTTATCCAGGGTGAGCAAGTCAGGTGCCAACATCTTTGGCCAGAGTTGATGTGTTTTGCTTAAAAAGAAGAGTGGAATACTCCAGAAGCTGTTGTTTCATTAAAACTCGTGGTTCTGCTACATTTTAAGAGTTCAGAGAGAAAATGAGAACACCAGTCAGTGAAATGTACTAATGGGGGTGATCATGGGTGGCCACTGAAAATCTGACTTGAGGTCTGAAAGTATGAGTGCCACCACTGCTGGATCTCATGAAGATACGTCTAGTTGGCTTCTCCTGCAGAAGATTTGATTTCCACCTCTGTGTGACCTTTCTGTTCATGGAGCATGGGTGTTACACAGGCAAAAATTGCTTGCAGCTGGAGACAGGGATGGGGCAGACTTCTCCGGTCCTATCATTAAAACAAAACAAACTTTTGCACGATTGAAATAAACATTCATCTTATAGCTGTGCTCTGCTCAAGGGGATGGTGAAATGTGTGATAACTTCTGCTTTATCCTGAAATAAGCTAAAACTTGCCTCAATATTTGTTGTTGTTCTAATTTACAGTGAATGTGAACATACACATGTATGTATGGATTTGCATGTACATATGCACTTTTGCCATGTAGTTATTAATTTACAATTGTTGAGATTATATTCAGAGGCCTTTTGACACTTACAGATTTGGATCTTTTGAATTAAATATGTGTTACTCTTCTTTTGAAGGCTGGTTTATTTAACCAGGTAGATCATCGCAAACAAAATTGTCTTCTTTGATGTCTTGGCTACGTAGTTTAGCATTAAAGATGCCTGTTGGGGTCTGAAAAATGGGAGCACTAGTGGCATGTGAGCGTGTATGCCACTGATGCACTTCAAGTCACTGCTGTGCAAAACCCACTCCCTTCACCTGCAGAATCCCAGCTAAGCAACACACACATACACAATTTTAAAGAAAAAAATCTCTCCTACCCACTCTAAAATCTGTTCCATCAGAATTGGAAGAGTTTGTGCATTAGTTTGGGATATCCAGAAATTCTGGATACATTCGCTGAGCTTGTGTTAACCACCTGTGCAGGCCAGGTGCAGCACACCCAAGGTGCTCAGAAAGCAACAGGCTTGAAGTAGGCTGTGCCTGTGTGTGGTACCTTTGATGTTTCCTGAATGTGTTGGATTTGGTGCTTGTGCTCCACCCTCTGAACAGGCCATGCAAGGCATCTGTATATCCAATCTTGGACCCAAATCCCTGTGCCTAAAGTTCATCAAGAGTACATCTCTGGTGAAGGACTTCATATTTCCAGTAGTGTCTGCCCCTAGTATGAGCACTGGGAAATGCAAGAAGAGTAGGAGCTGTGGTTACCAACAGATATGCTGATGCTGCTGAGAATGCTCCAGTGCACAGAGACTGCAGATACAATGAAGGATTTTTGGTGCCAAAAAAAGTGGGAATGTCTCTCCCAGGCCAAGAGAAGACTGGGGTAATTCAGACTTCCTGGTACGGTAAGGTGCTGACAGCTTCAAGGTTGGTTTTAAAGACCCACCCCTATTCCCTCACTTTCTGAAGTATTTCACTCTCTCTCTCTCTCTCTCTCTCACTCACTCTTATTATTTATTTTTTTTTAAAAGCTAAAATTAGAGACCAGCCACTACATATTCCAGCTGGGGGCTGATGCCACCACCAGTCCTCCCTCCTTGCAGCATGAGCCACCCATTTATAAAGGTATCTGAGAGGCCTGGGATGTAACACAAGCTGTGTGCTGGGGCAGCCTGGGCTTGGGTTCTGGTTAAAGCAGTTTGCACAGCTTCCTATAGAAATAAATGTTTAAGACGTGCCTGTAGGACCCAGCATAATCAAGACAAATCACCAGAAATGGTATTCCAGGAATCTTTCTACAAGGATCTTTGAAAAAGAGTGAAAGGATTGTTTGGTGCTAGGCAAAACTGTAATAAAATATATTATTTTTCTGCAAGGGTTTTTCTCAGAGTTACCATAAATGCTGTTGATCTCTGTGGGCTTTGGACCAGCTTCCTTGTTTAAGTCATATATGAATTTAATAAACACAAAATCACTGCTTTGGTCTTAATAATACTGAAGACATGGAGTGAATATGTAGCAATATACAGAACCAGTGAAACAGTTCCTAAACTGTCACCCCTGAAACGGAAAGCTGTAAATCTTCAAGTTAATGTGGAAAAGCTAATACCTTTTCCACAGAAAGTTTTTGTAAAAATCTGTTCCATATATCTTTAAAATCATAAATTTTAGAAATAAAAAATCGGTGAGTAGCTCATGAGATGGGAAAACGGCGTGTCTTGTTCTTGAAAGATGAGGGTAGTGTAACCTATATATATATATATATATAGTAATGTGCTTTAATGCTCTGGTTACTGTTTTTGTAGGAAATACTACTGTCCTGGAAGCGTTTCAGCAACTCGTTAGCAGCACAAAATGTGACCTTGGTGGCTTGCTGGATTGACCAGGATTCTGCAGCTATTTCCTTTCCCCGCTCTATGCGGAGTTAAAATTGTGCAAGTATTTCTTCTTTTCTGCTTTAGTGACTGAGCCAAACTAACCTCGGACTAGTGAGTGTTTTGGGGTCTATAAAAAGCATGAAAAAAAACTCAGCTGTCTCGACAAGGTGAAAAGAAAAAAATATATTCAAAAAGGGATTTTTAATGACCGAAAATTTTCATTTATTTTGAGATTAAGTATTCATTTTTAGTGTTTTCTTTTTGTTGTTGTTGTTTTTAGTGGGTTTTAAAATGTCATTTATTTATTTTTAAGTCCAGACCACTTCTTCCTCGCGCAGGTGCCTTTTGGTGAAGGCTCCCAAGCGCTTCCCAGCCGCGGGAGGGCGACGTCGCCCAGCGCACGGCTCCGGCCGGCCCCTGCCGGTCCCCGTCCCTTTTCCTCCTGACCCCGTCTCTCCAGCACCCCATGGCACCCCGGGGCTCACTGCATCTAAATATTTGTGCTTTCGGCTGTTTTCGTGTTCCAGAGTTGTGGCGGTTTGCATTTTTGTAGGGTTAGCAGCGATGCCGAACTGGGAGAACGCGGTGAACACATCCCACTGGTGCTGCCAGCCATCACGCCGCTGCCTTTCCGAGTCCATCTCGTGTTTGCGTTTTCCCTTTACAGCCCTGAGAGTGCTCTGTCTGAAGCCTGCCGGCATGTTAACTATTTCAGTTATTTATCAGCACTATCCATCAGCAATTTGCTGTTGTGATTGGCACCGATTTTACGGCGCGCCGCTTTTTTCCCTTGCCACGGTACACACGTTGTGCCATGTTTTCAGATCCTGGCTGATTTCCCCATATGGTTTCCATATGGGAACATGTTGCTCTTGTTAGCCACCTTCGACGCAGCCTATCAGCCAGGTCCCTGCTCAGAAACAAATAAATTGTCTAGTGTCTACTGTATTTCCTTTCAGGCCGCACTCTCCACTTTAAACTTGGCAGCGTTTCAGGACAATCAAAATCCAATCAGCGGCCGTGCTAACTCCATATGTTTTATTTCCAGGCTGCGCGGGGCGGAGGAAGCCCCGACTATTTTCGGCATGTAGTGGTGCTCGGGGTGACGCGCCGCACATTTTCCGCTGGCTGTTACCCTTTTTGGGGAAAAGAGCCACTCCGGTTTCATGCAGCAAGTGGTGGCCAGCCAGCACCACGGATGAAATTGGTTTTCCTGGAAAGCAGAGCACTGCTAATACAGAGAGAAACGAATGTAAGCTGCAATTAGTTGGATGTGTTGGAAGCACGCTGCGGTCCTCTGGGGCCAAGCCTTGCAGTGTAAGCAAACTCACCAGGTTGCCTTTCTTAAAATGATGTTTTGAGGGCAGTGGCCACCCCTGTCAGGGGTCTTTTAGTATCTTCTGCCACGCATGGTGCAGCCAGCACCTGGGTGTAAAAAGCATCAGCAGCCCTAGGACCTTGTGGCATTATCCCCCTCCCTTCTGGCTGCAGGGTGAAGGTCAGGCACAGCAGAAGGAAGACCTCCATTTGGGGATTTTTTCCTAAAATGAGTTTTAGGCCACTCTGTGAGAGTGTGACAAACCAGGGAGAGCGTGCTGCCAAAGTGCAGGAAGCACCAGCAGAGCTGCTGAATGTTAATCCAATATTTAATGTGTGGTGGGTTGCCAGTAGTTATAAAACCGTTCATATGGTTTGATGGCTGTGTACAGCTTTCCGTGGTTGCTTTACATCTGGCTTCAAGAGTGATGGATGTGAGAATACTGCTAGGATGTCTGTTAGGAAGCACTGTGAGGCCTTAGGAGAGGCAATAAACCAAGATTTGTCATTGTCAGGGGGCTGACGCAAAGGATGCTTTGAAAAAGCACTCTCCGTGACCCCTGCCTGCAGAGCAAAGCCGGGTTCGGAGGCATCAAAGCAGTGCCACATGGCAGGAAAGCCCGACTGGGACAGAAAGCCTGGAAGGAAGGCACAGGGCAGCATGAAGCCAGCGTGCAGACACATGCTGATGGGGCGAGTAGCGACACTCCAGTGAAAATGGCATTGGCCACGTCCAGCGGGCCTTTGGCTGTGCTGGTGCTGGGTGACACAAAATGCCATCAAGCACTTTGCAAGGACCATGGGGAAAGCAGCGTGTCTGGACCCCAAAACTCCTTTTCCTGTTTTCCTGAAGTGCCCTGTCCCCTTGGGGAGGGATGGAGGAGGACAGTGCCACAGGTGCCACCACCATGAGGCCCTGGGGTGGGCGCAAATGTGGCCTGCCCAGTGTCAGGGGCCTGTGGTGCTGCGCCACCAGGGAAGTTGGCTGTGGTAATTAGTGAATGTGCAAATTGCAGAAAAGCATCCAGCCAGGTCCATGGGGAGGGAGGATGAGGAGATAAGGGAGAGAGGGCTCTACTGGATAATTTGGGTCTGACCAAATCCACCATACATTGGGTTCTAAGCCACAATTTGGGTTCAAAACTGTAGGAAACCTGAGGCAATCAAGTAGGCAAGTGCCTACATCTGCCTTTTTTACCTTGTTGTTTGTCTTTGGAAACAGAGATGTCCTTCCTGAAGCATCCAGCACTTAGACAATTTTCATCAGGTAAAGACTGTTTCAATGTGGACATTTATGTGACAACTGAGGGGACTGAAAAGCCAGCTTTGGGTCTGGGGCAGTCAGGTACAAACAAGTACCAGAGACTTAGCTCTTTCACCAGCAGTTCCCGTGCGCCTGATCTACAGGAACTTGGAAAAAGAGTGGTTGTTTGTTTGTTTGTTTTCTTTGTAAATCTCCTTTTTCTCATTTTGCTATTCTGTCCTGTTCAGCTCCTGTGTTCGGTAAGCCTTTTCAAGCTTTTTCCTGAACCTTTTGAGTCTTTCCAATCCTTTCTAAATCCTGAAGCACGATCTCTCTTTGAGAAGTTTTTATGTTCCTCCCTCATTATGGCTGTTACTTGTTTTTCACAATTGCCTTGCAAGCTGCTCCTTTCTTACATCTCACCTTTTATTTTTTTATTTTATTTTTATTTTTATTTTTTTTTTCACAGTCCAGCTTTTTTTTTTTTTTTTTTTTTCTGGAAGAAAAAAAAATGCAGAGGCTTCCATGAAGTATTATGTGCAGGTAACAGGTGCAGTGTCCATCCTTATTTTCCTTTCCTTCTGCATCATACACTTGCATTAACTAGGTCGTCCCATTGATCACTTTGGGCTTCACAGCTCTCCTGCAGCAGTGTTAGATGTTCCTGGTTGCAGGACCTGTGCTGAAGTTGCATGACAGCCCCCTGGAGCTTGGGAACACACAACAGGAGATTTCATCCATTCTTTTTCTCATTTTCATCAACAGGATTCTTGTTTCATTGGCCTGTAGAAAACACCCTTTTTAATAGGAGCAGATTGGAATAACAGTTCATTGGGATTAATATTTTTGCGTTGCAGGGGAGAGCCTGGACAGATATAGAGTGTTGCATGTTTCCTTCTCTGCCATCATTAAAACACTGAATGCAGAATGAGCAGGGTTAATCTAATTTGATCCAATGATTTATTTCCCCTGCGATTTTAGCCTTTTCCATTATGTTTAATCTAAGGAAAAGGACAGGAATAAACCATTTTAAGTTACAAGATGAGCTAATTATCATTTAATTATTTGTTGTTAATTCAGTTATAAAGTGTTAAGCTGACTTATAGAGCTTGAAGCTGAACCCAGAAATTGAACAACAGATTTTGAAATAGTTTTTATAGTTGAGTGTATCTGCACTGTGAAATTAAAGTTTTGGGCTTTTATCTTTATTTATTTATTTTTCCATAGTGAGATGTTTCTTTGCTGCTTGCACAAGGAGATTTTAGCAGGGTGAAGGAGTCACAAAGACCCTTAACACTTTTGTAGTTGGAGAAGCTGCCTGAGACATCTTTTGGTATGCTGTGAGAAAAGAGCAGGAATCAGTAGGAAGCAGGATGGCAGTGTTGCCACATCATAGGAGTTTCAGTGCTCTGATACTTGCTGCTTTGCTTTAAACCCTTGTGTCTCTCTAAATGGAGCTCTGTGCTGGGGAGACCCCACAGCTGAGCAAAGCCCCCATCCTTGCTCCCTACCCTAAGTTTGGCTTTGGGTCTTTGCTGATACATGTTCTTTGTGGAAATGGCCTGAGCTGGTAGAAAAATGGGATTGTGGTTTTCAATGCACATCTGTAAGTCAAAGAATTTGTTTTTTCCCTACAGTATGTAATGATATTTTAACCAACAACTTCTTTCACATTGGATTTTTGGTTTTACGGATTATGCTTTTGAACAATGCTGCTGTTAGCATAAGTATGCTATTTCTAATCCTTCTCAAAATGAATTTGGTGCATTCCCATGGAAGTTATATTTAAAGTAGAAAAAAATTAAATAGGACCTGCTTTATTTATATGCTTTTGCCAGAGGTTTCATTTGGAGGAAAAAAATAAACAACCTGTCCCTCAATGACAGCATTTTAACTCTTGCTAAAAATAATATATGTAACGAATTCAAACAGCCAGCCTCCAGCCTGTGGATAAGCATATGCTTAAGTGTGCTTGTGCATACATATTATGATAAAGCATATTAGGCTGATTATAGATTTATTTTGTTAATTTTTTGCTTGCTGCAAAGTGTCAATTTTACAGCAAATCACATCCTAGTGAAACTGAAAGCCAATATTAGAAATTATTATTTTTGCTTTCCTGCTTGAATTTCCTCCAGCAAAACCAGTAAAGATATTGCATTGTACCAAATAATGTAGGGCTAGTCACTCACAGGCACTTCGACTCTATCTGTAATTTTTCTTTTTCAAATGGGCCCATTACGTATTTGATATCTAGCCTGAATGTCCCACAAAATTAGATGCTGAGCAAAATATGCATACAAACGGGGTAAGAGTAAAACTTGGGAAAGGCTTATAGCTAGGTTAGTGTCTTGCAAGTGTTTATGGCACAGACTGAGCAGAAGTGGAGACTGAACCTGAACAAGCAAGCCTCCTTGGGGCCCATAAAGGATGTGTCTTGATATTCAAGGACATAACCTCTGTCCTCGTTGCACACAGACAAAGCTGCCGTGCAACTGGAGAGAGATTTTTGTGATGAGCGTGGAGAATGAACTCTGAGTTGACATGGCAAAGGAGGATTTTCAGCATCAGCTTTTCCCCTCATGGGTACCGTTTGGAAGCTGCCTCTCCAGGTTTGGCAGTAGTGTTGGCACCTTTGGCATGTGCTGTATTCGGGGACCTCAGGTCTTTGCTGCTCTCAGGTGTGGTGGAAGCTCTGCAGTGACTGCAGCCTGGCAGCCAGGCACTGCTCACAGAGACCACTGAAAGCTGTGGCAGAACGTATCTCCCAGGAGATTCAGGAAATTTATATTTGGGATATATAGAGAGAGCAGAAGTGCATAAAATTGACAGGGTGCAGACAGAGTGAAGGAGAGGCAGGGAGAGGCAGCTGCAGCAGCTGGGCTTTGTGGCCAGGACATTACAAGTCATGTAGAGGTCTAATGGGATGGGCAGGAATGACAGCAGAGCTTCAGCCTTTACTCACTGGGCATTCATGCTATACATACCTCCTTTCCCTTCACCTCCTTGCATAAGATTTTTATTTATTTATTTATTTATTTATTTATTTATTTATTTATTTTTATTTTCCCCCTTACTATGTCCTTCTGTTTTTAAGCACTTTCCTGGAAAGCCAGCGATTCCTTTCTCCCATAAGGTCCCTCCACCTCCCTTCAGCTCCTGCCTGCCATTCAGTATAAGCATGGTCTGAATGCTCTGCTGAACTGGGACCTTGCTGTGGTGGAGATGAGAGCTGTCTCGTAAGAAAGGCTCTGCTCTGAGGTACAGCAGGTAACTCACAGCTCGGTGTTTATGTGGCCCTTCCTTAGCCTGCACACTGGAGTAAGGTATGAGACTGTGTGCCTCCTTCCCATGAGAGCCTGGCCAACAACAAACAAGCAAGGACAAGGGAAGGAAAGTGATTCAGGGGTCCTGTGACCATTTTGGATATAAGGATGTAGCAGTTACACTTCTTGTTAGTGAACCAAAACTGTAAGAAATGGATGAGTCAGTGGCACAATTGTGGAATTGTTCCTTCTAACATTTCCAAGAGAGAAACAAGTTTTGGGAAATCACAGAGGCCAGGAAGGGCTCACTCTGGTGTGTCAGATATCTCCTGGAAGTGTCTGAGGGGACTGGCACCTCTGGGTCAAGGTAAATCTGATGCTGGAAATGTATTCATTGTGCCTCTTTGGGTGGCAACGTTTGCAGAGTTCTCAGAAACCAGCAGGAAGATGACTATGGACATCTCAGTGGAGATAACATGTTTGGTAGCCTGTCCTGATGGGGAGGAAGCTGAACTCACTCAGAGGGACTCTGTGCACTACTTTCCTTCTCCCTCTTTCAGTGGTGATACTCAGGAGAAAATGGTTCTGAACCTACTCTTCCAAGCCTTTGTTTTGTTCCTGGTTGTGTGTCTGGGTCTTCTGGTGGCAGCACCTTCTCACATGAGTCAAAGTGAGCAGTAGACCATGGCTGGCTGCTCTTCCACTTGTTTTGAAGTACAGCAGGGTGGGTGCCGGCAGTCCTGTGTGTCAGAAGGAGGGATCTGGGATCATGGATGTGGCTCCAGGGAGCTGTGGGATCACTTTAAGTTACTTGTGAGAAGTGACCAAGGTAAGGAAGGCATGTGTTTGATGGATGGATGAAGAGGGCGCCCAGAGGCTGCTGCCACAGGGCTCTCATTGCTGTGGATCCACCTGCCTGAGCCCTGATCCAGTCCCCTTTGCAGGGACTGAATATTTTAGCAGTGACCTGAGGGAGGTTGTGCGCAAACTATCTCAGAAATACTTTTTCCAAAATTGCTGGGTGACAGGGAGGGGTGACGGGCCCTAAGCCCACTGTTGGTAGTGCCTGGTTTCCTCCCTCTTTACCTCAGACCTTTGCCTGAGGCCTGCTCCCCTCCACGCCATGCCTGTCGCACAGCTCCTGCCGGCCCGGCAGCCTCACCCCTCTTCCAGCATTGCTTTCAGTCTACCCCTTCTCCCCCTCCTTTTCCCCCATGTTCCTGACCTCCTGGCCACAATTTCCCCCTCCCTGTTGTTGCTGCTCCGTGTTCTTCCCAATCCTGACAGCCGCTCTTTTCTCCCCCTCACTGCTGCCCCTTTCCTCCTGCTGCCTGGTCTCCCCGGGGCAGCCGTGCTCACACAGCCTGTCTGGCACTTTGTCCATGGTTTTTGTGCCTCCTGTTCCGTGGGATCAGGGCTGGGTCCATGGGCTTTAATAAAATTGAATGGAAAGAATCTACGCCACCCTGCCGATTGTAATTTTTTTAGTGCCTAGCACACACTGTTTTTAATAGCAGTGATATTTTTGAAAGCGCGTGTGAAGCAGGGTGGACAGACACCTCATTTTCATGCTGTGAATTTTCCTTTCTGTACAGGGGGAAGAGCAAACAGCGAAGAACATTACTGGTTGAAACCTTTGGGCATCCGTGTCAGCTCCTCTTTCACCAGCACTTCTGCTATAACCTGAGGAGAAACAGCAGCTGAGAGGCGTAGCAGCAAGCGTGTCTATTTGGCACAGAAAGTACCAAGGCTTAACCAAATAGTGCTCAATGTACTGTTAGGGTGGTTTTCAGCACCCTGACTGAAGATGTATGTCAGTCATGCTTCTCTCTCTGCTGCCCTGCAGTGCAGCTTGTAAAAAGTCTGACACTTACTGTCCAGTACAACCATGGCACAGACCTCCCAGCCCTCATAGCCAAGGGGCCGGTGACAGCTCCTGATGGAGAAATGATGGGTGATGGCTCCAGAGGGAGAGCGAGCTGTCTGCCCTGAATCTGGTGTAGATGTGATGCCAGTGTGCACCAGCCAAGTGTGGCTAAGCCCTGGGCCATGTCCCTGTGGCTGCTGGCAGGGGCTGGCTGGGGCCACCACCTTACACCAAGTTCCTGCCTCCACACCCCCAGGCAGCACAGGTTGGGCAATGGGGTGATGTTAGGAGGGGGGACCAGCAGTTTCTGTGCAGCCCCACATGGCCTGTGGCCAGCAGGGCTTCAGCCCCAGCTCCGGGAACCCACACAGTGCCATGGTCTCAGAGTCACTCATCCATAATGGGTTGCAGGATCAATCTTTGCTGTGCTTTTGGGTACTTTCCTTGGAAGCATGACTAGATGATGCAATTGTCCAGATGAAATTCAGAAAACAAAAACCAATGCATGATAAGAAACTGAAAGAAGCCAGGAATGTGTAGTTTTATGAATGCAGAGCATCACTGAGACTGACAAATTGTTTTTAATCATGTAAAACCACCATCCCAAAATTCAATATGAGCTTTGGGCAGCAACGGATTGTTTTATATTTTACAGCTATATCTTGCCACTCAAGGACTTCAAAGGCTCTGCAAAACCTAGGTAAGGGATTTAGCTTTTTATTTTATTTTATTTTTTTTTTTTGAATTGCAACTCTTCTCAGTTACGTAGTCATTTATTGGGCATTGTTAAAACTCTGGACTGTACTCTCAATTGCTCTAAGGCCTGACCTAATCTTATGGTTCTGCAGTCACAGAAGCAGCATACATTTGTTCCCAATTCTGTCAAAATCAGGTTCCAAACAGGACACCATGCTTATGTGACAAGAAGAAGGTCAAGGTCATCCCCTGCTGCCTTTTAATTGTGAACAGGCTAATTGTTCAGGGGTTATTTTAGGAGACTCAATATTTGGGCATATGATGGGAGAACAAAAGCTGCGATAAAAGCATAAATAAGAGAAAATAAATTGGTGTAGACATGTTGTTTTTCATATAAGCAATCTGCATCTTGAGAGTCACCTAAAAAAGGTGCTTTCAAATAGTTTCCATAGAGAAAAGTGAGCCCCCCCCCAAGTGTTAGACCTTTGGGAATAACCATTTAATGCTCAGTCTAAATGGAAGAGAAACATCAAGAATAGCCTTCAGTTTCTCTAACCACTGTTTTTCTTGGACTGCAAGGTGTACTAAATGTTGCCGAGAAAATGTGAACTCTCTCCAGCACCCTGAAGAATTCAGATCCATGATCCATGTCTTTCATTGTCACTCTGTGAGTGAGCTTATTCACTTGTAGGGCACTTTTAATACAGTGCAACGGAGACATTAAGCTCAAGGCTGGTCTAGGATTCTGAAAATAACTCACCATTTGGGAGGAGAATAAAGGGTGTTAATCTCAGTTCCTTGGCTGAAATTCCTAGTAAAGTTTTTACTTCTCCATTCCCAAGAATAGGCACAGTGTTTCTCGAGAAATAATTCATATTCAGAGTGTTACTCTGTATATAAAATTTCAGCGCACCAATGCACAGCTAATCCTTAGAAGGAAAAGTTGCCCTCAAAAATCTAGCCAACTCTGCAATACTTAATGTATATGGACTTGAGTGATAGGCAAAATGTTGAAAGAATTAAGTTAAACGTAATTCAGGGGAAAAAAACATTAAGAAAACTCTTGGGTAAATCTTTTACAGATGGTAGACAGCTTAATTGCTGTGGTAAACTTGTCTGATATTTCTGGAAAAATTTGGGTGCTACAGTAATCCATAGAGCCCAATGGGCCCAGGCTTAAATGGTTCGTGCATGTCTTAATTGGAGCTTGGTTGCTAAAGTTTCACCCAGGGTTTTGTGGGGTGAGTTTTTTCCTTCCCTTATTTTTTCCATTCAGCTTTTTTTTTTTAACCAATTTAGAAGTTGTACATGTATTATTTGGACGGGAAAGCAACAGAGACCTTAGATGAAGTGAATGAGGCTACAGTATTCCTCCGTGCCGAATGTCTCCCTGGAAAGTTTTATGCTGTACACAGCTGGACAAACTTTAAAAATATGTATATGTGTGTGTGTTTGTGTGGAGCATTGTGCAAGACACAACATTAATAGCAGGAGCACAGTCTCTGGCTTACAGTGGTGCAGGCTTGCTTCCCCCCCTCCGTGGGATGCTGTTAACCTGGGATACCAGGGGATGCTGTTAATCTGGTAGCCTGGGGCTGACTTTACCCTATCTGAGCCAAAGGGACAGCGAGCTCTATCCTCTGCTGATAGCTCAGGACCTGTCCTATGTCCAGCTAGCTGGGGAACCATGTTGGGAGCTGCATGAGGCTGCAGAATGCTTCTCCATTTGGTTCACCATGGCCTGGCTTGGTCTTGGAGCTTTCTTTAACAAACTTTCCTCTCCAGGGAGGATAGCTGTCATAATAACAAGCAGAAGAGAACAATTTCTGCCTCTCTAAGAATACAGCTGTTGTGAAACTTGGAAGCTTGTCTGCCAGCAGGTACAGTCTTAGGATGCTCTGTGATGTGGTGTTCTGCATTACAAATGTATGTTTAAGTGTGTGGTACCTAAAAGCATACTTATTTTACAATGAATATTCTACACACATAATATTTTACACATGCTAGAAAGTTCCTGAGTGAGACTAGTCACAAATTGCATTACTGATGTGCAAGTGTTTGTGGGTTTAGAGTTCAAGCAGTCTGTTTGTTTCATTTTTTTTAGTCAGTTTTGATGCTTTCTGGAGCTAGTCTGACCTCATTGTTACTCAGTTCTTCCAGCTCTTCAAAAAAATACTTTTATTTTCTGTTCCTCTCCAACTGGCAATGCTTTCAAAGGCTGATAAAGTGCTGACTGTGCTGTTCCTTTAAGGGTGGGTCTGGGTCTGGTCTCTCTCATGCTGCGTTTCTCTCCTCTCAGGATAGTCTTCTGAGGAGTGAGAGATCCCTCCAAAGGGTAATGTGACTTTGGGATGAAAATAAACCCATTAGGGAGGTGGAGACAGGATTATGCACTAGTGTTGTTCCTCAAAAATCATAGCATTAAAACCAAAAAAATAAACTGAAAATTTTAGTCATGTCCTAGTCTGACCCCTTAAGAGGTCATATTTTCAGGGTTTTTCCTCTGCAGGTCAAGCAACTGGCACTGGTTGGGTGCAGATAAGTGCTTCCAGGAGGAGAGGACCTTCATGACCTTCCTCATGGACCATTGAACCACAGGATGCTTCAGTCTCGAAGGCAGGTACTGGGTCCCAGCTTGGTGGGCTCGGTGTTAGTACAGTGCCTGGTCTGTGTGTGGTATGCCCTCAGTAGCTCATGGGTGTCAGGAGCAGAGGTGTTCCTAGAGAAAAATTTGTCTAGGAACAATAACCTGCACCTTTCTGGATGTGTTCTTTAAACGATTGTACAGCCTGATGTTACATCTCCTACTGTGTTCTCAGTTGCTCTTTACAAGGCTGTCGTTACCTGTTAGTGAGCTATGGCTTCAGTGAGGAGGAACAGTGCTGGGGATTTTGTGGTCCTGTGGGTGTATGAGTATGCCACTTGGTGCGTTTATTCCCTGAATACAAAACATAAGCTTCTGCAGAGTGGCTGGCAGAGCCATCTCAGCTCAGGCACCTGGAATATCCATCCTGCACCCCTACTCCTGCTGGGTTTTCCCATTGCCTTTGCAAATGGAGATGTCTGGAAGGGATTCCTGCATGGATCTCATGATAACTACAACCCTACCTCTGTGTGCCTGAAAAAGGCAGCAAGTGCAGAGTGGGTGAAGGGAGTACACATGTCTTGTAGTTCTCTTGCTTTTCTTCCATCAGCACCTCTACTGACTGGTGGAGAAACTCTTCTGGTTGGCGTGTAAACTCTTCATGCTAGGATGTAAACTCTCTCCCCCAAAATGTTGAAAGACAGTTTGACTGCTGAGCTGGTGGGTGGCGTGACCACCACGCAGCCTGCTTTTAGAAAACAAGGCCTGGGAGAAGTGCACATTATAGCCATAAAAGGATGGAAAACTTCTTTGGCCACCAGGATGTGGGAGAACCTGTTGATAAGCTACTTTTTTTGACTCAGCTGGAGCCCTGCAGAAGTGCAACCAGCCAGCCCCTCCTTTGGGACTGGCTGTGACATAAAACCACAGTTTGCCTGGAAACACTGCGTGAAACCCTGCAGTCATGGCACTAAGTGGGTGTTTTGGTAGTGTAGAATAGGATTGTGCTGTCGCAACAAATGGCTGTTATTTACTATGATGTTTCCTGTAAAGACCCTTCCCTAGTCAAAGGAGGGAGACAGGAACTTCCAGAGAGTGAATAATCCCATCTATTTTAGACACTGGTTTCAAGATAGGATGATTAATCTTCTATAAATTGTTTTTCTATAATCTCCATCCATGGAAGGTAGAGGGAATCTAGCTTGGAGTCAGGCTCTGCCATCAAGACCTCCAGCTTACATAAGATGATAAAATAGATTGGTTGCTTTGTCCCACAGGCACAGGACCAGGAAGATCTCAGGCTGTCTAAGAGACAGTCATTTTCCTGTTTTATGTCAATATTGTAATTTGCACAGTGGGATGCACAATGGGAAGATTATTGTCTCTTCAGGGGAATCCAGTCCCCTGTTCGTGGAATAAGTAATAAAATCTTAATAACTGTCTTTCTCCATCATTCTCCCTGAAAACAGAGACAGCGGGTACCTCCAGAAGGGTGCATTTGGGTTTACAATGGGTAGCAAGTCTACTGTAGGAACCTGGGAAGGGTGAGTTCCTTTTCTCATGCAGATTAGTAGAATAGTAGAATTGACATAGATCTTTTTTTTTTTTTTTTTTTTTTTTTGTGTGTGTATGTGTAAGGAGATAAAGAATGATTTAAAAAATAATAATAGAGAAATATGAAAGTAATTCTGCCTGGTTTTAAATGGGTACCTTGAGATTTGGGAGAAAAAAAGGCAACATCTCTACTTTCTCCCTTGTGTGACGTGGAAGAAAATTGATCCAAGAGCTTGATAAGATTTATCTGAGAGCTAAAATAACATGTCACAGCCCTCCAGAATCACTGCATTTCTTTCAGAGAAAGGTGGAGGACCTGGACAGTGTTAAGATGTTTTTTCTTTTTGCAGTACCCTCTCTTCTCCTCTGTTCTTCTTTCAAGCCAGATGATATAAACAGGACACATTACTCCAGTGTCCCAGTTTGCACAAGAGTACACGTAAGTAAGTAACTCCAGAGCTCAGACATTTGTCTTCAAAAGATGTCAGAAACCTGACGTCTTTGAGGCTACTTTCAGAAATGTAGTGCAGCTCCTGATAAAGGGCTGGCTGCTTACTGATGGGTTGAGCAAAGCTAAAAGGCAAAAGATTTTAAGGAGGCGGTGGAGCAACAGGCTTAGCTTGGACACTCAGGGGGGCCTCAACCCCAACGATTTGATCTGGACATGGGGACAGCTGCGGGGACAGGCAAAGGTGGATTTTTTCTTCAGAAATTACAAGGGATGTAAACCGCTGATTAGTGGATGAATTAATTTCCTCATCTGGTGCTATAGATTAGTAACTGATTTGGATAATACATACGTTTTTCTGGTCTGCTGGTTTAATCTAAGGAGAGCCTTTGCATCAAGTGACTCAGTATATGTCATTCCTACTCCCTGAGCATTTTATAAAAGCAGATTTACTTGAATCTGTAAAGTACAGTATTTCAAACCTGACTGCTAAGCAGTTGCTGCTCAAGGCAGCTCTCAAAGTCCAGAGACCCGCGGGTGTTTTGCAAAGGAAATCCTCGCTCTTCTCCCTTCTTCCAGCCAGGCTGTGTGGGCACAGGGCAGCTGGCACGCCAAGTGCTGAGCCCTGCTTGGAGCATCCCTTGACACCAGCACCTCCAGCTTGAACGTGAATTGTGGCAGATAACCTTGTTATCGTGACAGTGCCAAAGGCACAGTGTGGGGACACTCCTTTTCATTAAAAGGAGAGATAACAGGAGTAAAGCCCAGAAGCTTTCAGGCATGAGGTCTTTTCCCCTAGCTTATAGTCTACTGTGCATCTAACCTTTCCCATGAGATTCATGCTTGAAGCCTTTTGCAGTTTTTTTTTGCTACAATATCTGTAGTTATGAAATCCCTAGAAACCTTAGAAATATGACCCTTGCTCTACTGTCCACTTGGGCAGAGCAAAGGCTGGTGTCTGCTGAAAGGGGGTGCTTTGAGGAGCACTTCAGAGGGAGTCTGACTGCCAAACAGGGAGGAAACAATAAGCTTAGTTGTGCTAAAACCAAAAATGGCTTACCCATGTTTAACACTTTGTGGGAGAGATGTAGTTCTTTACTTTTGTGTGTATGAAGTGAACTTGATTTAATACGGCACAGGTTATGGACAGGTGGAAACCAGCATGTGATCAACTGTAATCTCCATGTGGAAATAAGAGTATTGTGTGTTAATTTACCAAGGGTGGTCAAAATAAGATATGGGTGAATGCATTTCTGTTGCAAGGACCCTTAAAAATAAAATACAATTAAAAAAACACCTTAAAACACCCAGGCCAAAACAGTAGCAGATTTAAGTCCTCTGCTACTCTTTTATTTGATGCTATGTTCATTAAGGTCTCCAATTCAGCTCACCATGCTCTACTGGCAACTCACAAACAATAGCTTTTCATCCTGGTGTTCACCTGCTTAGCAAAAGCTTTTTTTTTTTTTTTTTTTTTTTTTTTTTAATAAATATGCATTTCTTGAGAATATTTGGCTATTGGAGTAAATAGGAACTTTGTAAATGGAAGTACAATATGATTCAGCTCTGAAAGATGCAGATATTTATTCTTTAGATTCTCAGAGGAATAAGTTCTGAGTTGTTTTTTCCTGTACCCACATCGCATTTAGCTGACAGCTGAAGTTTCTAGCCAGATAATGAGTGTATTTTTCAGAAATTGTACACAGAGGATATCTTATGGGTTTTCTTCAGTCCCTTCCTATTTTTAGAGTTACATGCAGTTCACAGTACTTCTTCCTCCGTTATAATAAGACAGCAGGTGTTCAGTTAAACTCTATGATTTTCAAATGTCATATTCCTCTTCTTTTTTTTTACTGGTAGGGTTGCAAAGCATTTTTCCAGTGTTGATTTGGGAAAGAAAAAAATGATTTCAACATAATGGAAGACCTCTATGATTTGGGATCAAATGTTAACCGATTCAATAGAAAAATAAAATAAAATGTTTTGATGAAGTCGTGGTGAGTTTTGGCTGCAAAGGGGCCTCTGGACTTGTCCCCAGATCTGACCATGAGTAACTGTAAAGCCAGATCAGGTTGCTCTAGCTCTTCTCCAATTGAGTTTTGAAACTTTCCATTTTGGAGTCTGGAAGCTAAAGGTTGCAGAGGAGTTTGCCATGGCCATCTACAATGAATCCAGGAAGAAAGGTCTGGTGAGTGGATGCCCTTCCTAGATGAGAGCTTCACTAGGGCCCTTTGGATGATGCAGTCTCCAGGTCCATGGAGTGAACAGGAGCTCTCATGACCTTGTTATCTGTCTTAAAGTGGGAGTTTCAGTAGCTGTTTCCTTAACAACCCTGGTCTTTTGTTTGGCTTCAAATGGGCAGAGTCATTGCACTTTGTCGTGCGTTCAGACCTAAGCTTTAGTACACTATCAAATCATTAAAATGCTAAGAAATGTGTTTTTTTTTTTTTTCTTTTTATACTCAATGTACAATAGGAATTGCTTTCAAGCAGAATTTCATCAGCTTTCTTGCTTTGACATTGAAAACATTCTTGTGCAGAGCAGTAATCACGAAAAAATTGCTGTAATAAACTGTTCCATTTATAGAAATGTAAACAACATTTATGCACTACTGGTAGTACTTTGGACAAAATCTATGTGTGGGCTTATGTCTTAAAAAAAATAACAATGAAGAAAGAGCATGACACACAGAGAAAGAACAATGTGGTGACTAAAACCTTGACTGTCGCAATGGCCTCAATGTACTGATACTAATTTTAAATTATCTTGTATTTGAGACTCTAGAAAAGATCCTGACTTCTTGGAACTTCTAATCACCCTTTCACTTTTATTTTTAGTGTGATTTTGTAACAGTACCTTATGCTGATCACCTCAAAACCAGAGACTTTTAAAAATAGGCCTTACCCACCACATTTCTCCACAAAGGCTTTTATTCTGTTTCAGTATCCAACAGCCATCTATATATAATAATTGATCAGAGTACAACTATTCATTTTTTTCAAAGGTTGTTTTGTCTTATGATAACTTTATTGGTAAAAGAGTACTCTCTTTTTCTCCCCTCTTTTTCTACCTACTACATTTTTACTAGGTTCTTTCATTTCTTTCTTTATTTCATTCTCCTGTTTTGTGGGGGCAGTGGGCTGTAGAAAGAAATTTTCTCTTCAGTGAAAAAAGAGGTCTACATATGAACAGAATTATGTCTTGTATTATCTTTCTGACATGATAACTTTTATTATCTTTTTAACAAAGTGGTTGATGTTTTTAACAAATCTCTTTTAGAGAAAATTCCAAGTTACTGTAAATGTTGTTACTGGAAGACATAATTAGGCCTGAGGTTTAATTTCTATTCATACCCCTCTTTTTCCAGCTGTTCCTAGCTCTGCCCATCTTGTTCTGTGGAGGAAACTGCTCCATGCTGTGCTGGTCTCTCTTGGCAAAAGGGAAATTCTGTTCTGTGAAGTTTGAGCAGAGCAAACACAGCTTATCCTTTCAGTAGTGTTGAAGAGGACTTAATGAGAAATTTCATGTACAGGTATCACTTAGAAATGTTGGGCAGAAATACATGTAGCTTACTTGGTGATGATCATCACACCTGTGGTACATCTGGAAGAGTCTATTCAGAAACTTTTTAAAGTTTTGAATGTGCAGATGTGGTGGGTTCTTTGGTCTTTTTCAAGGCTGCATGCATCCCATTGATTCATACCACGTACAAGAATTACAGCACAAGGTAAAAACGCTGAGTAGGTCCTTGCATACAGTAGGTTAGGATGATGCAATGATCCGCTCAAAGGGAGCTGGGGTCAGTGCCAGGGAGGACACAGCTCCTGTGGTCTTGCGGTTGCCAGAATGGATATTTAAGAAGTAGCCTGTGGTTTGGTTGAGTTGGGGTGAGAAGAAACAGCCTCTTCCTTAGTATTTCCTGAAGGGCCTAAGGAAGTAGCTGGGCTGGAAGGACAGGTAGCTTATCCTATGGATGAAAGCAGTCATAATGTGAAACTAAGACCCAAAGTAACCAGGGGGAAGAAGGGGAGCTCTGACAGGAGCTGTGGAGAGCTGAATGCCCTGTCAACTATGAAGAAATGAGAGAAACCTTAGGAGGGGGAAATTTGTGCATTAAGTTAATTGCAATTTGTGTAAGTGCTTGAGAAGACAAGTCACTGAAATTAAGGTCTCTTGCACATTTAGAGTGGTGTCAATGGTCCTGCCACCTGGTCCACAGGTGGCAGATGTAACCATCCATGTTAAATGACCTAAAGACCAAGCCTGCATTATTGAAAGGAGTGGGAACCATGGGGTTTTGTGTTCATTTGGATATGTGCTGCTTCAGTTCGGGTGATTACCTTGTCTAGATTTCAGTGGTACTTTTGAAGTTAAGATCTTATCTTAAGGGAAAGCTTGACTTAATCTCTAGTATTTCTGTAAATCTAAAATCATGAATAGCTTGTAGTGAGAAGTCTTTCTAAGGCCACCTATATACCCAGTAATATTGCAATGATTTGGGGGAAGGGAAAAGTCAGGTCTTTCAGTTCTTGCAGTGATTCCCACCCATACTGTTCAGGTCATCTTTCTGAATCAAACTTCATGGTCTCTCAATAGAAGAGTCTGAGAGACCAGGAGAACACTGAAAATCCAAAGGTGATAAAGCTTGTAGTAGCAGTTCCAGTTGTTTTTGAGACTGGTGAGTCCATAAAAAAGATCCTCATCCCTACAACACTTCGTGGAGGAGGGCAAGACCTGACCTGAACCTGTTTATAAACCACGGACTTTATGATCACACATTGGAAATGAGGGAGAGAGAGGGAGAAACCACTTCCTACCAGGTGTGAAGGGAAGAGCTCTGTACATCCGTCAGAAAAGACGGCAGAACCCTGTGGGCAGGTGAGTACTGAACCACAGGGCCGGTGATGGTTCTGATGTGGTCTCCTGATCTCAGTAGGTCAAATCTGGGATGTTGAGCCACTTTCTTCTGACTGGAAGGCTTATGACATATGGTCATGGTTACTTTCAGCACATCTTGCTTACCCAAATGGTTGTTTGATCATCTTGTTGCTAACGGGCCTGAGGAGAACAGTTAGTCTTGTAGCATGACAGGAAAAGGTGAAGAGGTGGGACCAAATTCATTTGAAGTTATTGGGTGACAGCTGTAGAAAGTTAGCAAATAACCCAAATCGTAAGTCTGTAAAGAGGGCTTGTTATGGAGTGGTTAATTACTTTGCAATACAGCCCATAGAAACTTGTTGAATTTGCACACTTATTACCTCAGGTATTGAATTGTTCAGGCTCCTGAATGCTGTCAAACATGAAGCAAGGTTTCCATTGTCCATTAGGTAGAAACAGGATTATTATTTTTATTTTTTTTTCAGTGGGTTCTTTTTGTGTTCTGGAATTAAAACAATTATTTCTTCTCCCACTTGGCATGCTGGAATGATGGAGACAAAGATGGACAGGCAAAGATAACTGCTGCAGAACTGTGGAAGAAAATAAGGTGCTGTTTTTCTGAAAACCTAATGATCGCTGTGTGTTGATCTGAACCTGTTTGATTTGAAATTATTTTTGTTTCAGGACTGTGACAAAAGGTTAGAAATTACTGTGTTTCTGGATGTTAACACTGATATTACAAAAAAATATCCAGATTTGTGCCTGAAATGCTCAGTTGGCATGGCGGCAGCCTTTTCCCACAAGGGACTTGGATTCCCAGGTTGGATCAGACCTCAAAAAGCAATGGGTTTTGCAGTCTCATCTCCAGCTCAGTTGTCCTGAGGGGTTGGTGCAGACAAAAAGGTGCTTGCTAATGTTTATTTATTTTTTTATTATTATTATTTTTAACAGGGGCTTTGGGTACTAATGCATAATGGGAGAATGTGACATGAGAACGGACCAGGACCTGCTGGGTCTGTGCTTAGTAGGCTGACTTTTATGGTTGGCCCTGGGTGCATCAGTGCTCTGCCAGGTTCACAGGAATCATGGACAGTGGCTAACCAGCCAATGCAAGAGGAAACAGCCAGGCTTGGACACCTGTGAGACTCTCTCGGGTGCTGGCAGTAAGTAAAACTTGTGGTGAGTACAGCTTTCACGGCCCATACAGGGAGAGGAGCCTGCTACAGCCTTTGCTCTGACCTGCCACATAGCACACGCTGTCAGACTTCACCCTGACTGTGGTCTGGAGGCTGTAAATGTTTCCCCAAATACCATCTCTTTTTTTTTTTTTTCCTAGTCCTTCCCGCCTGACTGTTTGAGCAACCTGTCACTATTCATCAGCAGGCTCTAACGTACACCAAAGTGGAAAAGAAGACGACATGCCACCGAGGTAAAGGAGATATTTCTTTATTAAACCTTTTAGCGCTTAGCCCCCCCTCTCCCTTGAGCATTGACATAAGAGGAGAGCAGGAACAAAGAGTTGAAAGCAGGCCAGAGCCGTGGCAGGTATCAGGTGACCGTCCTGTTGGTGTTTGCTGAGTTGGAAGCACTGGCTGGTGTCGAAATGCTGACTCTTTGTGAGTGAGCTCCATGAAAATGTAATAGTAGGTACTGTATGCTAACTTGAGACCTAATGTGTTATTCCTGGCTTTTATATACCTGGTTACCCATGGATAAAGCTATATGATATTTATTATAGCAGGGCAGGATGGCTTTGTAATCTGAATATGCTGCATTCACACCAGTGACTTGAACAAAGTGTTTCTTCATTTCTCCAGCCATTAATGGTTTTCTCATAAGAAACCATGAAGTCAGTTTTGTTGTGTTTGTCAGCTGGGTTTTGACTGTGTGTATTTTGTTCCACAAAGGGGTTATTCAAAACCTCCCCTTCAGTCTTAATTAATTGCAGACCCTGTGGAAGGCGAGCCCTGTGGGGCTGGAGAGGTTCCCGTCTGGTTTCCATTTAGCCTGTGGCTGCGTGTGGAAGCACGGCTGGCTCCCAGCACGGGGACCTCAGCTGCTCGGCACGCTCTCTCCAGCCTGCTTCAGCACAGAGCAAGCACCAATGTTGAAGGCAGTATTTATTGACCAGCCTCCAGCCCTGGGTGCTCCTTTGGGGTTCCTGCAGGCAGAAAGTAAGCTTACGCCAGCAGGAGAGGACAAAATCCCCAAATGACGCCCCACGGCCACCACCTCCAGGCATATCTCCTTCAGATAAAGGCCCGTGAGACTTTCTGGAGACACGCTTCCCATTCACAGTATTTAAATCCAGCAGCTGTTAGCTGTGCGTTCGTTCAGCTCTCGGTCCTGTTCCAGGATTTCCTCCCTGCCATCTCCAAATGCCAAGGCTTCATACCAGGGGAGCAAGTCAAAGTGAGGGGGTGTCACACGGTTCCCACCATTTTCAAATATCTTACTGGAACTGCAAAAGTCAGACATGAAAAATAATGTTTCCCGTAAAAAAAAAAAAAATCCTTAATACATGTACATAGTGTGCGAATGCCCTGGCTGGATCAAATCCTTCAGAGACTCTACCTACCCTTTTAATTTATGCATTTGATCTTTTGGCTGTAAATAGACAAACAAAGCCTGGAGAACAGTTTGGTTTCCAGAAGAGAATATTTTCTGTTGAGTTTGGCCGTGCAGGGCTCGCTTTTGCAGAAGAGCTATGAATAGTAGGCTAATAAAAGCAAGCGGCTCCTCCAAACATTGCACACCAGCATGCTGAGATGAAAGGTGGTCCCACGGTCACATCGCCCTCCAGAAAACTGCATCTCATTACAAAGCACAAAAAATTTAAAAAGCACTGAAGAAAGAAGCCCCCTCCCAAGAAGAGCTTTATGCAAGTGCCTCCTCCTTCATGTAGACAGACTCCTGGGTCGAAGTGTGAGGCTCGCATCTACCTGTTGGCTCCTGTACTGGGGAAAGCTTGAAGCTGCCCTGACAGGGGTGAGAACCTGTCCCTGTGAGGTTGGAGTGAGGCCACAGAGGCCAGAGAAAAGAAGCAGAGCTGGAAAACACACGAGGGCAGTCTGGCCAAGCTGCCAGAGCAGCAGCCAGCTCTGGGGGCCTCTTCTCCAGATGGGTACGGAGAGCTGGAGCTGTGAATAAAGAGATGAGAGCTCCTGCTTCCAGCCTGCACGGCCCCTCACAGTTACACAGGGGCACGTACTGTGTTTGGTGCTGGGGTGAGAAATGAGGGCAAACATGCTTTCTGCTTCAAGCAGCTTTCAATGTAGGGAATTAAAATTCAGACATAAAAACTCCCCAGGAAATGCTGAGGACGGTCTTAGCACAGCATGTAGCTACAATAATTTGTTATTTGGTATTTTAGTGTCTTCTCCACAGACAGGCAGGAGGATTTCTGAGCTTTGTAGGAAAATTGGATGCTGTAAGATTGTGAAACTACAAAAAGGGCTAGAAATTAGCACAGCAGGCAAGCGGACAGCAGAGATAGAGAGCAGGACTATGGCAGAATTTACTGGCTGCTAAGTTCAGTAACAATATTGCAAGAGCACTTGCTGGGTCAGAACATTTATTCCAGCACCATCCTCTGATAAGTGACTTCAGATGCTTTCAAGGACAGAGCAAGAAGAGATCCTGCAGTAAAACAGAGTGCAATTAAGACAGAGGTGAAGGTGTTCAGGAGAAGCTGGAGCAGGGTAGGTAGCCTCAGGTTGCTACACGGGACATGGGAAAACTGGATGTGCTGGGCAGGACACAGTGGTCACCCTTCTGTCCCTGTGTGGCTGGGTGGTACTGGGGACAGAGGGCTCCTGCTCTGAGGAATGCAGAGTTAATCCAAGCCAGGAAAAGCTGGGCTGTATCAATAACGTGCATACTGTGTGAACCTGAGGAGATTGGCTCTTCATACGAGAAGATAAAGAGGAGGTCATTCTTGCTGCATGGCATGGTTACTGGGTAAAGAAGACACCCGTGGCAGTTCGGAGAGCTGTGCCTGTGCCCTGCTGCTCTTTAGGAAAAGATGAATGCATGAACTTCTTTGGCAGGCACCCATCCATCAGCACTCACAAATTTTGAACAGTTTATTGAGGAGTACAGAAGACAGCAACAACAGGCCAAGCAGTAACGCCACTGGGTAAGCCTACATCAGGTCCCTTGTCCTGCAAAAAGAGTCTAGACATTTTGACATGTAGATAAGTATTAAAAATGCTTCCCAATGAATATCACCTGAAAACCCCAAACCAGAAGATTTCTCAGATGCATTGATGTTCTCCTCATTGAGAAAACTTCTCAGCCACTGCTTGTCTTAGGTGGTCCAGGGGCACTGATCACTCTCTCTCCCAGTGCAAGGAAAAGGACAGACAGTCTCACTGTGTCTCCCAGTCAGGCAGTTTGGGTTTGGTCTGAGAGTGTTTTAGGGCAAAGCCCTTTGGATCTTAATGGACACATCTCTCACTGCCATTCTGACTGAAGTCTGAGCTACTGGAGGAAATTGGCCCCACCATGCTGATGCTCCATGACAAACTGCTCACTGATCCATTGGCTGCAGAGTTTAAGGGGTTTCTAAAGTAAATGGACTTTCCATAAAACGTCTACTTAAATTATTAGGCAGATCTAATTAATTGAGCAACCAATTACACTGTGATTGTATCACAAACTTGTGAAAAATGAAAGAAAGTCTTTCAGCTAAAATTCTTCTAAAAGAAGTAAGAAATACTTGATACAAAAAGAAAATGGACTAGAAAACATGGCACAAACAGTGTAGAAAAAAAAAATACACACACACACAAAAAAAAAAACATGCAGCAGCCTCTCCTTTGAAAGGCTTGTAGTGTGTGTCTGACACTTGGTGCAACAAACCCTGAAGGCTAGACATTTCAGAAAAGAAGAACCTGCTACTTTCCAACTCCTTGAAAAGAAAACTCAAATAGCAAAAATTACAGTCTTCAGCAAAAGAGCCTTTATACGTACTATAGAAAAATACTGAGTATCCACTTGAAATCACTAAATTCAGAGGGGAAAAAGAAGCCTGTATTCTACTCATGTTCCCTAAAACACCCACTCACAGAGTTCAAGCATACAAGCTTCATTGCCTCCATGAAATAATTATGGGGGCTAGGGCTTTTGGACATCGTTTAGCCATTAAAAGTTCTGCCAGGGTAACCACCCTGGCCAAACCCCTGGCTGCAGGCAGTACACGCTGGCAAAAATGCTTTACCAATATGTAGTGCAGGCATGGTGAGCAATATGAGATGTACAAGAGCAAACCTTTTCTGTGCTTGAAGGGCTGATTCTATATTAAGGCTTTTGCTGTCATAAAAATGTTGGAACAACAACAACAAAGTCACAGCGGCTATAACTGACCACAATTATTAGACAAAAGTTTCATGTGACCATTTAGCTTAAAAAAAACAACACAACAAACATGTCTCACAGCATCAGCTTCAGTTTTGGGGATCTGTATATGAAGGAGTTGTGGCAGGTGAACTGCAAGTCAGTGTTTTAATGCTCGGGTGTTCGAGGTGAGAAATGTTGAAAAGCAGGAAGGTTGAAACAGTGTTGGTAGCACCAACTTTTTAGTTAAATGAAATAAATTTCCAGCATTGCAAGTCTTTAGGAGTGATTAATAGAAGCATTACCTCTTAGGTTTTTTTTTTTTTTTTTTTTTTTTTTTTTTTTTTTTTAGGTGCTCATTCCTTTTGCACTTCATTGTATCTTGTACTGAACCAGATGCATGAGGAGGCCTCTCAGCTAGGCTGGTGTTCTTGGGGCATAACTTCTTCTGAAACCATTCTTCTCATCAGCTTTCGTCCTTGTCAATAGCTTCCTTGCATAGTTGTTTATGTTACTGCTACTGAAGAAGGAAAAAGGTTTTCTACCTGAGAAGCAGCTTTAAGCAGATTTGAGGTGCTGCTCTAAGCAGTTCTGTTTGACCGATGGTGGCAGAGACAGCAAGAAACTCCCAACCAGGTCAAAGAAGTGATGCCAGCCTCAGATAGGTCATCTGAGGTTAACAAAAAGAATTCCAGGATTACTACAGAATGAAACCAAAACTATTTTAAAATAGAAGTCAAAGTGACAATATTTCAAAGTGGACCTCAGTTCCATTGCAGTCCTATTAACTTCCACTAGGTTTTGACCAAGCTTTTTCTGCAGACCATAGCACTCAGCAGATAGCTCTGAGGAACTCTTATCAGCAAGACGAAAGGTAGTGAACATTTGTTTCAGGGAAGGAAAAAGTCCAGCTAGAAAACTGATAAAGTGAAATAATCTCATGGAAAGAACACACTGGGATATCAAAAGCAATTAAACCAAACTTCTGTAGTCATGACTATAAGCCATTTGCTTTAGCTAATAAAAGCGAGAGCAGAGTTATCTCTTCAGATCTGTGTGTTAGGCCAGTGTCAGTGATAACACCCAGCTGGAGGAAGAACAAAATGATGGAGTTGAGATGCTGAAGAGAAACCCCAGCCCCAGCTGTCTGGGCCAGGAGTCACGGCAGGATTCAGCCTTCCCTGATGCCTGAGATGTGTCGGCACAAGCTGAACCCAAAGCCTGAGTGATGTTTTTCTTGTCAGCCTGTGTTAACGTCTTCTTCAGGACAAGTTCAATCATATTCTCAGGAACAGTTGTACAGAGAGAGCACTGAAAGCCTGAGGGAGATTTCAGTAGCAAGCTATCCTTGAACTGGAACCGTCCTTGTGGTACAGCACCAGGACTTTCTCAGGAGCTGACGAGTCTCAGAAGACCCTCACCTGCTTCCCCAGAGACCTGCCTAAATTCAGAGCTCCACTGCAGGTCGCACCAGCAGGTTTTGTGGCGATGAAGCTTGGTGCCACCTGCGGAGCAGATTGTGCAGCACCTCTAATTTAATCAGGCAAAGGCAGGAATCCGGCTAAGAAAAGAGAAATTTTTGTTTCTACTCAAATCCTTGGGGAAGCAGAGATGATGGATGGAAAAAAACGTCAGTGGGATGTTAAGAAAACACAGATTTCAAAGTTTGCCAGTGTGTGGCAGTGGTCCTTTAGTAACTGCAGTCACATGAAGCAAAACGCTGTTAAGTTTCACTCTTCCCTGTGGAGGCCAACTTGGAAGAGGAGCCAGACAGCCGCTCGCTGGGCATGCACAGGATTCAAAACACTCTTTGAGACACCAATTAAACACAAACACGTTTAAAAAAAAAAAAATAAAAATGCTGCAAGATCCACAGTAGCTTGACCTGAGGTGCGACAGAAATGAATTGCTAATAAAACCTGCCAAGGAGGAGCAGTTTAAAGCATGCTTTTAACACTTTTCACAATAAAATAGTTTTCACAAGCAGCTCATATATCTCCCAACCTCCCTCGGATGTGTTGCTGCTGAGTGATTCTGGAGTCATTAATGGATTGCAAACTCCCCCCCGCACTCTGTAACCAACTTCGGATAGTTAACAGCTCAGTACCTTTCCAGAAAGATAGCCTTCTTTGAAATATGCTTTGAAATGCACCACACTTGAGTAATGGGCAGGGCTGAAAGCCACTGAGGGTTGGATATCTCGCTGCTGTTTGGACCTCTGGGAAACTCCCCTGGGAAATCTGCCTTGTTTGCAACTCCAGCGCTCAGCTGCCGGGCACTCCTTCGGCAGGGGCCCATAAAGCAGAGGTAAGTGTGAGGATGAGCCCAAATCCAGTTAAGGGTGAAGTTTGAAGCTGTGGTCTTGAAAATGTCTGTTCAGCTCTTTCTCCACCTGGAGGCACCTGGAGCTCACCATTCATGGGGCTGGAGGAACGGGCAGAGCCCTGCATGGGAGCCACCACAGCTGCTGCCTGTACGTGGTCCAGAAATCTCTTTGCTGACCCAAAATCATCTTCTGTGCTGTTTCCAGAGGTTATTGTGTGTAAAGCAGAGAGGCTGCTGAGGTCTGGGAGTGGGTCTCTGTGACCCACGACAGACTACATGACTGTCATAACCACTGGCGAAAGGAGGAAGGAGCAGGAGGAGTGGGATCAAATTATGCTTTTGCAAAAACAAAAGTGACTGGGAATTGAGGGTTTGCCATGGGAGTGAGATAGGGAAGTGGAGGAGAGGGATTAGAGCTTGGAGCAGAGAGTCTGGTTCTGTTTGGCACTTACCTGCTCTTCTAAGAGGTGCCAGTTTTGGACACAAGCTGGTGAATAGACCGCATACCCTCCTTTGGGAGAAGGGGAAGGGGAAAGCACTGAAGGAGGAGCAACAGAAGCAAAGCAAAAGAATTGCTGAATCCAGAGCCAGGTTCACACTCAGGCTGCTAATGTGCACGCAGTAGCTGGCTGCATGGGTGGTGTTCACAGGTACTTCTGGGTATGTGCAGAGCCCTTCATTTGGCCGGGACAAAGAGCTCCTCTGCTGAGTGCCAATGCAGTGACTGTGTTTGCAAATGGTTAGCCTGGTGTTTGCGTGGTGTGAGCCTCTAAGAGGCTCTGTGCATGTTTAAAATGAGGCATTGACAGGTACCATGATCTGAATCACCTCTTTTTAGGGTGAAAATCCAGTGGGAAGCTTTTGTAAGAAAGAAATAACCCAAATGTTCATTCTGAAACCCTTTTCCCCCCTAAGCCAGCCTGTTGGAAGGATGTTATATACCTCTGCTGATGGCAGCGATTCTGTTATCTCCAGTATGGCTTTATTGCAATGATAGCAGTTCAGCTGTGAGGAGGACAGTGCAGAGGGGGCAACAAGGAAAAGAAGCAGACTTATAAAATAGGGATGGCTGGCAGTGCAGAAAATGGAGCATGAAACCACAGCGCTTTAAAAAGCAAGTGGTGAAAAGGGCAGTCGTTTGAGGAAAAAATGTGTTTGGGTGTCTCTTGTTTTTGAGGAATGACGAGCTGATTCTCCCTCCTGCAGCAGCCAGAACTCCCTCGGTGTCTGTGACAAGCTTTGCTTTTATTGACTAGGTTTTTATTTATCCCTTGCAGATGGCCAAGCATGGAGCCTCGTGGACCTTCCCTGATGTTGATCCTGGCAGCTGAAGGAACATCACAGCATCACTGAAGACTTGCAGGTTTGCCGACCCAAATGTGAATGCCCCCGCAACACAAGGACGATGCCCCACACCCACGTCAGCCCCCAGAGCTCATTGCTATGAGCTGGTGGCCGGAGATAAGCTTTGGTGAGAGCTGTGCCCCATCAGGGGTGGCTGAGCATACTCACACGGGACTTGTCCAAACATAGATGGCGCAACAGTTTAACTAATCTTTACACTGTTAATTCTGAGGCTGTAGCTCTACAGCTCTCCTAAAACTAGATGTCTGCACAGGCACAGCTATGCTGATTTAGAAACAGTGATGAACAGCCGGGGTGTAAGGCTGCCTCTAAATCCGTGGCAGCTCCAACCAAAACAGCGTCCGACTGCCCCAAAACAGGCGGCTCTGCCTGGCTGTGAGCCCGTTTGTCTGACCTGTGCCTGCAGACTCAGGGGTGAAATCTGTGTTTACGGTCCTGCCAGAGGCTGCCAGAGCCCTCAAAACCTTTCATTCCATACAGCAATTAAGGGATTTTACCTTCGTAATCACCCTCTGATAGGGAAAGCATGCATTCTTGTTTTACCAACTGTAAACAGATCGACAGGATTAATTAAGTGACTAGATTAAGGTCATGCAGGAAGCTGTGGTTGTGCTGGAAATTTCAGCGCAGGCCTCTCCAAACCCTTGCCTGGCTCCCCAGTCATCAGCCAACTGCCTGGCTGCAGGAACACGAGGCAAATTTGCATCTTGTAAAGTGCCCGGGCTGTTCCTGACGTTAGGGATTTGCATCGCTGGCTCAAGTTCCTGATTTCTATTATTAGGCCTATTATATATCTCTGCATGTTGTGTTTGCTGTAGTAAGAGATCATAAAAGATATAAAGAGATAGTATTGTATCCCCAGACGCTATTTAGATGTGATTGTGACAGCAGGGCTATGAAAACCAGGCTATTATTTTAATACATCTACCTTGCCAAGCTCTGAAAGCCAGAAAGGAGATACAACTAGAACAGCTATGGCACATCTGGAAACACTTCTGTGCTGGGCAGGTGAGGAGCCCTGGCACAGGCTGCCCAGAGAGCTGTAGGGGCTCCTCCTTGGGGATCTCCAAAAGCCACCTGGGCATGGCCCTGGGCAGCCTGCTTTGGGTGGCCCTGTTTGGGCAGGGCTTGGTGCAGGTGTCCTCCAGGGGTCCCTTCTCACCTCACACATCCCACAATGCTGTGATATGTGTGGAGTTTCACTCTAACCTTTTTTTTATTATTTATTTATTTATTTATTGGTGTGTGTGTAGATCCTGCTTTTTTGGAGCGGCACCAGAGGCGTGCTTGCTTCACAAAGTTTATTCTGAGAGCGTCCCGCCTGAACAAAGGCGAGCTCCCGCTTGTTGCATGGGCAGAAGGTGGAATCCTGGTGGGGTGGCGCATGCCTGGAAAACACGCGGTGCCTGCTGATAGCTCATGGTGCTGACGTTTAGCTGAAGGGCATTCGTTCCGCAAGTCACACCCCTTCCCTTAAGAAATAAAGGACATTTCCTTTATAGTAACACTCAACTCTGAAAATTCCCCTCCGTGTTTTTTTGTTTGTTTTTTTTTTTTTTTACTGAAAGTATCCAGGATAATTTGCCAGGCTTATCTTTACAACTGACCCCTGTGGAAAGGACAACATGGTCCTAGGTGTGGACACATCAGATAAGCAGCTTCTAGGCATCAAAAGCTCAGCATGACTGCTGCTGATGGGCTGAGGGCTGGTGTTGAGCCCGCTGCCAAACCAGCCAAGCAGTGCAGAAGTTCCCTGGTGGCCATGCAGATCGTCTGCTTGCATGGCAGGCATCCCTTCTGCCCTGCCTCAGACCACGCAAGAGCAGCATGGGTAAAGCAGCAGGTTTTCTGTTTTACTGTTAGTAGCAGAATCTGGGAATGAATCTGGGAAGAAGGGGAAATGGCCATGAGATGAAGCTGTACAAAGAAAAGAACTAGGAAGACAACACGTGTGAAATCAAGCTAACTGTAGGGACGGAGAACTGGGTAGCTAGTAGTAAAGTGAAAACCCACTCATACTTGTCCATATGGCTAAGGAAATTTGTTTAACTGTTCTTGCCTTCCATTTGCATATCCCTTAGGTCAGCTGGAGCATGTTATCATGGTGGCTCAGAGAGCAATTAGCTCAAAGCTCCAGGTACAAGTACTTGCAGAAGCAAATGGAAAATCACACTGTTAATATTAGCACTGAATTTATTCACCTTGTCCTCCGGTCAGGAAATTGAAACAATGGCATGCAATTTTATGCGAGCAACACAGCTTAATTGCCAATAACAAATACTCCCAGTGAACTGTTTAAGAACAATTGATGGATGCTAACTGGAAGATTGCATCACTTCGAGTCATGAAAGTGTGCTTGGAAATAGATAGAGGCTTGGTTGTTCCAAAGAGAAAATAGTGGTATCGCTGGGTGAGCTGTCTGATACAAACACCCAGGCATCTTCAATCAGCAGGAAGCGGGCTTAATGGGATGGGGAGGGATGGAGAACCAGAATCTGCAACACAGTCCGAAGGAAAGTGATTGATGGAGGAGAAAACAAGGGAATTAGCAAAACTGATAAGAACACGGCAGAGTTTTGGCTGTGCTCTTTGTAACTTCAGAAATGCCCAGAAATTGAATGGCTTGTTACTTTGCCAGTATTAATGTTAGGTTAGACAGCCTGCCCCTCTTCCTCCCTGGTGGATGAACTTTTTATGATGCTTACTTACTCTTGTCTATCTCTGCTGCATCACTGCATCATTTTCTCTGCCTCCACAGATGATGGATAACTAAAGATAGTAGCTCTTTCTTACGCAGTTCCTTGACAGCTGGCAGTAAGTGACCTGTGTCTCTGCAGATGTACATATGATTCAGTTGTTCTGTCATTTGTGTTTCACTAATCCTAACTCTTTATCTCCCGGATGCATTTGCCTTCCAGGCTCTGCTGCCATCACCTGCATGGTAATTGTGGCTGCTCAGGGTTTTCCCTTGTTCCCGTTATTTGCCATGACCTGAGCTCACAGGAACTTGCAGGGGTCTTGCACCTTTGTCGTTGCCCTCACTTTTTTCAAGTCAGTGTATTTGCGCTGGATTTCTAAGGTCTTTTAAAAACTTCTTGTTGTGATCTGCCTTGCAGCACTCTTTGCCAGCCCTGCTTTGGAGGCGGTGAAGAGCAGTGCCATTTTTGGGCTGGTTTTTGGATTGGTTCTGCACAAAACCTTCACAAACACCTGGTAAGTACAGCCAAAGTGGTGCTGTTTATTGGCGGTGAGTGCATTCCAGCAAAACACGTGTGATACCTCCTGCTGGTGGCAGAAAAAGGAAAACCACTTTGATGAAGTATTAAAAGACTGTTTTGCTTTTGCAGATGCCACAGAAAATTCAATTCAGCCAGAAACTAAAATACCTCTGTGTATACAATGGCAGCATTGACGCTGTTTTACTTTAGGCATGTAGCGTAGGCACTTTGGATCACACCCCCGTCTTTCTTGGTCTCTTTCTTGACTATATAGGGAGTTTGGTCAGCTAACTTTGGTCCTGAATCACACCCACAGCAGATGACTAACGCTGCCCTAAACAGAGATCTGTAGTGTAAACCCTCATCATTTCCCCTGGTGCTTTTGGTTGGCAGGTGTGGTACCCGGAGGCGCGATGTGTGTGACCAGGGCCACGTGGGGGGCTCCAACCTGTCCCCAGAGACACCCCAGGGGCTCCTCCTCAGCCTCCAGGAACTCTCCTTCTGAGCTCCGAGAGCATTTCCTAGAAAGGAAGCAGGGGCTGCTCCGTGGGCAGCATGCTTGATGTGCCCGTTTGGTGTCTGGCTGCTGGTGGCACCAGAGGGGAGGTATTTGGGGGGCTGCTGGGAGCAGGGATGAAGCGAGGTGCCCGTTTAGCTGAGCATCTCTCCACCAAGGGTGTCTCTGACCCCACTGTCTATCCCACTGCCCCAGCTGATCTCTTTTCCAGCAGTGTTGTCGTACCTTCCCATTCTCCTTTCACCCAGCTTTCAAGCTCTTTTGTGGCAAGGACGTAATTATATAAATTGCTCTCTGTAGTTACTAGCAGGCTGTAAAACTAATAACTTGAAGCAGTGCCCTAGCCTGGATAATGCCCTGGAATCTGGAACAGTGAATGCCAGGTAAATTTGTAGCTGGCGTAGAAGTGTTACAATTTTCTGCTGAACCACCAACGTGCCTGAAATGCTCCTTAAAAACTTTCTAATGCTTGGGTGCATCCCTCTCTTTCTCTTTTTTGTTTTAATGGCACGGGCTGTTGCAGTGCTGCAGCAATGTGTCTGAAAGGTGTGGCAAGGGCGTGAGGTGTGATTGTCGCCCATAAAGCACTTTAAAAAACTCTGCCCCTCAAACGTACAAACAGAGCAAGCTTCTGAATTGAAAGTGAACTCGGTGCAAGTGTGTTGAGTCAAAACTCACACCAAGAGAGGAAAAAAACCCAACCAATCCCTAGAAAATCAATGAGGGGTGGCCCATTCAGGCTTTCTAGCTACAAACCACTGAGAGCTCAGCACTTGCTGGGAGGTGCAGCTCCTCCTGGGGGCTCTCCCCACCTCCTGGGGGACACCGGGAAGAAGAGCCTGGGTCCTCCACCAGTGTGCAGGTGCTGGCTGTGGCAGTCGCAGAGCTGAGTCATCCTCGGTGTGAGGACAAAACACTCCTTCTGCAGCCACTCTCCCTGTGGTGGCCACGCAGCCAGGGGACTGCCTGTGCCCGATGCTTTGGGTTCAGGGCTCTGCCTTCACCGCTGCAGGGCAAGGGAGTAAGAGCGTGTAAGTGTTGGCAGGGCGGCCACGGCTGCTTTCTCCTCATTTCTTGGAGCCACGTGGCTGCTGATCCTTACGTAAATAAGACTCAGCGACCCAAATGGACAGGCAGTTTGACGTGCAAAACCCCCATCTGTTCTGTGTAGAAGAAAACTGTTGTTGGCCTGGCATTTGGGGCTAGCACAGGACCAGGATTTGGGGGGTTACAGCCTCCCCGCCTCCTGCTGCCCCACTCAGATCACTGTCTGCATCCACATGGCAGTGAAACCACCCACGAGCTCTGGAAAGAGCCTGCACATTTTTCACACTTGCCTTTGCAACTCTGCGCTCCGGCACTCACAGGCTGGCTGGCCAGAGAAAGCTGGGCACGCTCTCAGGAGCTGGGTGTTTCCACAACGTGCTTGGTGGACGTGAAACAGCAGCCCCGAGTCAAGTCTCCGGCAGGAAATGTTTCTTACTCATGCTATGCTCACATGATGCCCTGTGCCGGCAGCCAAGCTCACGAAGAACAGGCGCCTCTGCCAGCCACGCGGATGGGCTCCAGGTGTGAGCAGCTCCATGGGCCGAGCGTGATCACAGCGCTCCTGCACAGGGACAGGGGCTCCAGAGCCCCGGGCTGCCTGCAAAAACTGAGCTGTGGGGGCTTGGGCAAGCCCCTTACACTTCATCCCGGTCCTCCTGTGTGAGAAAAGAGAATAATATTTGCTTGCCGACCTCGCTGGTGAGGTGGGAGAGGCAATGAATGTCTGCACAGTGCTGCGAACATAGGAGGTGTTATATGAATGTGTGGCATCCAGGTGCCAAGCCGCGTGTTTGAACACCGCAGGAAAGGGAAATACGGCCTTCAGACAGTTGTGGGTCTAGCAAGGTAGGTTTATTGCAGACAGGAATGCTTAAACTCACAAATAAAGGAGGTGCCAAAATGCATTTATTAGGAGGTGATGGACTGCAGGCACCCCACCAAGCACGGGTGGCACTGGGCAGCAGACACCGAAAGGCGAAGTGCTGCATCCACAGCATGGTGACTGCAGGCACCGAACGTCTGGGAGGGCACGGGCAGAGGTGAAGGAGGGCACGAAGGAGGCTGGTGTTTCCCGCAAGCAGCCTATGAATAGAGCGAGGGTGACAAAAGCGAGCGCTACAAGCCTCTGCCTGCAAATACTTGTCAGCGCTGCTGTTGGGCACACACCAGAGGCGTTTATTTTCCTGCAAGGTGATGCGTACTGGAAGCACGACCATGGCACTGCTAGGTCCCCTGCCATGGGGAGATCCCACATGTATCCCCCTCCCCAAACCTCCCCAAGAGCTGCAGCAGCTCGAGGCACTGCTGACACCCCTGAATTTGGGAGGATTCAAAGCCCCCACGTTTCAGTGCTGGCATAGCGGCGTGAAAGAGAAAGCAGAATCTGCTCGGTTTTGCTGGGCATGGCTACGAGCATGCTCTTCTCTGAAAACATTTTACAAGGAGGGAAGGTGCAGTGATGCCTTATTGCATCGAGATGCGTTGGAGTCAGATGCTCAAAAGGAGAGCGAGAACGCCTGTGTTAATGGTTTCGGAGCCGCCAGCCCCGGGTAGGTGCGTGACCGCAGCGCCTGTGCCGTGGCGCAGGGCTCGCGGCGCGGCCTCCCCATGGCAACCCAGGCAAACAAACTGAGAGCTGCAGGGAAGGCATGACTGAAGGGAAAGGGGCAGGGAGCAGCCAAACTATTTTTATATTTCCGAACTGCGCAGCAGTTATTTTTCGCTTTTGCATGCTGAATTCTCCTCGTGGTGCGTTTATTTAGGGGGCGAGATCCCTTTGCTTTTCCTTGGTTTTCCCTTAGCTGCAATCTGCCTGAAGAGCTTTTTCTGAGTGAATGCACATCTCTGTGCACACGTGTAACATTCATTTCCCTACTGTGTGTATTAATTAATACCATCAGTGTGTACAATTCATCCCTCATCTCAGCATCTGCCAGGCCCTTCCCATCAGAGCTGGGACATCTGAGAGGAGAGCATGGGCACTGTCCCTGGGTTACTGTGTCCCTCCAATAGCTGGGGTTTGTTACTGGCTGCTGCTTGATGGCCCCTAGGCTGAGCCTGGGGACCCCATAGCACCTCTGGGACCTTTCTGGTTCTCCTACTCCTTGGAGGCCTTCTCCCCATGACCCAGTGTGGGAGCAGGTGCTAGTGGCCACGGTGGAGGGGCTATCCCCAACCCTCCTCTGAGCTATGTGGGCCCAAGGGTGCCCAGCATCTATGCTGGTTATCTGAGGTACAAGGGGCACCATTAAGCCTAATGCCAGTTGTGATAGCAATGAGGTGTAGTTGCTCTGCTCAGTGGGACATTAACACAGAAGGCTGAGGACACCAAGCACATGAGCTCAGGAGAGGGTTCCAAAAGTTCCAGTGATGCTCAGGCGAGGGTACCAAAAGGTCCCTGGCCAGTTCAGAGAGGTGGCAGCATGTGCTGGCAGCCATGTCATGCACATGCACCCAAAATCCCTGGGGTGAGATTAGAGTTCCAGGGCACCTGGTGCCACCCCTGGAAAGCACCTCTGCAAACCCTGCGGCCAGATGGGTCTTCTTCAGTGGTGAGGGGCAACGGTGGTCTGGGTTATGAGTAGCAAGAGCCAGCTAGGAAACATCTCTCCTCTCCATATGACAAAGTGACAGGTATGTTTTCTTTCCGAAATGAATGCCCTTTGACTGCTTTGTGTGGGATGTGAGGAGCAAAGAGGTGGGTCTTCTCCTCCTCTCTCCGGTGGCAGGAACTGGACAAGGCAGCCAAGGCCGAGGGCTCCCATGCCAGGGTGGGATTTGACTCACCCACCTTTACTTATCTATGCTACAGCTGCCTACATTGACACCTTTATGGTTTACAGGGGAAATGGGTGTGTTTTGGGTGTTAGCAAAAGCTGGTCTGTTTTTGCTTTCTGTCTCGGGGTAAGTTAAATTGCCCTAGATTTTCCTCTTTAGCCCAGGCAAATGTAAAGTGATTTCACTTAGCTTTACTCATAATGTAAGAAAACGTGAAGGCTCCCAAAGTTATGGTAACTTCTTTTCTATTTCAGTGTGGAGAGAGAAGAAATTCAGTGGCTCAAAAAACAAAGGCCAGCTGTGCTGAGAACAATGCTGTCATGCTTTCTCCTGTAAATCTGATTTTGCACTTAAAAGATTCTTCAAGTATTTTGGGGGAAGGATTTTCATAGTGAATCATAAAAGCACGAAGCAAAGTGAAGGACTTAAGAGGCAGCTGTCTCTTGTGTGCTTTCGCTTGTTTTTATTTTTCTGCTAGCTTTAAAAGTCAGTCTGGAAGTCCTAGGTATAGCAGAAAGAAATGAGCTTGGCATCCATGCTTACTTTGTTGCAGCCAGTCTCCAGTAAGCCTGGGTTAGGACACCACCGTGTCAGGCAGTGTGCAGACAGTTCCTATCTCATTCATCACAGAAGCAGTAGCTGTTGCTGGTGGTCATCATATGTTTGATATTTTTCTCCTGGCGGCTCCTCGAGGTTCAGCAGCTTTCACCAGTAAGCAGCCAGCGGGGCCAGGCATGAAGCCCTGACATGGGAAAGAGCATTTTCTGGGCAGTAATTTATAGCCCTGAGTTTGCACAGCCATCGCTGGAACATGTGGCAGACGTCACAGCAGCTCCTGCTGCAGTCATCCTGCAGAAATGTTTCTTCTTACTGGAAAATACTTGTTTATGGAGATGCTAATCAAACCGGTACTTCTCTCGGGGCTTTTCATACGCTTGGAGGTCAAGTTTCGGCACGCAGTATGTTACATGCTAACTAGGTAACTGAACAAATGAATCAACAGAAAAATTAATGAGATTTCAAAGGTGGAGACAAGTCAGAGCCGCTTTGTTCCACCTGTATGTAAATTTAGCTTCAGAAATCCCCGAGATACTTCCCAGGGGTCGTAGCCGCCTGCTCAGCCCGGTGCAGTGCTGTGCCTTGCTGCTGGGACGGGTCGGATGAGATGGCACCGAGAGTCTGCAGCATGGCACGGCTTTGGGGAAGGCTCGTGCCTGTTTGGGAGGTGGTTTGCAGCCGACAGAAGAACAATAATGCCATTCTTCGTGTGTCTGATCCATTGGACCTTTGTTCTTTCCCCCTTGATGTGCTGGAGGAAAGTCACTGCAAGTGCCATTGTTTTCCCCGAGTGTTTTCGAGGGCTTTAATGTGTTTATTTCCTCTGCCTAATTCAATGGATTTATTTGTTTTCAGGATATTTCAGACAGGAGAGTGCTAAGATACCAAGTCTGTTTTGCTGCCTGGGTTAGAAACCACCTTTGAAAATTTTCTAGACTAATTTTTTTTGTGTAGTAAAGCGTGTCTGAAAATGATTCATTAGCGATTTTAACCTCGCAAGGCTGTTAGGAGATTGAGGCAGTCAGAGGGGAAAAGGCGTCCCCTTTCTGCCCCTTAGCCTTTGCTTTGCAGGCTGGGCTGTGGCAGCCTGCCTGCCCACTCCCACCTCGCCACAGCCCAAAGGACCAGCAGCCTTCAAGCAGGCTATAATTAAGCAGCTCCCAATTTCGTCAGAAGAGTGCCCCAGGAGCAAAAAGGGCAGTCCTGCTGGAAAGCTCACATTCATGCTAATATTGTCAAACTGAATCCTTTTTGCTCTGTGTGTGCTGTACCTCCGTTACACATTCTAAAGCAATTATAGGAGAAAGAACCCATAAGAAGGGCTGTGTGCCCAAAACCTCACGCATGTTTTCCAGCTATGTTAGGAAACCCAAGAAAAGCCATTTCCTCTTCTCACAAACCATCTTTCTTTGAAGAAAACTATGTGTGGAATAAAAGGTGTTTTTTGGATGCCGCTGTGTGGTATTTAAGGAAAGTATTTGTAAGGTGGGTCTCCTTCGCAGCCCAGCTGAAGAACCAGTCAAGAAAGGTCTGCCCGCCGCCCTTCCCACACCATGGCATTTCAGAGAAAGTTGAGGTGTTGTTTCCCTGGCACAAAAGCCATCTGTGCAGCGGATCACAAAGGATGAGACAGCTTTACACCTCCGGCAATGCTCCTGTCGGTACTGTCACTGCAGCGCGCTCTTGCTTTCCTGGCTGATCTCACCCAGGGCAAATTTCTCTTCACTTTGGTGGCAGATAGATAGGGGCTTGTTTCAAAGGGGGAAAAACAGCAATGACGTAGGAAAAAAATGGGTAGAAAAAGAATATTTAATATCTAAAAAGTTTTGGATCTTTCTATCTGTCTATCTATACAAGCCTTGGCTGTCAGGGTAACATAGAAGCGATTTTCAAGCAAAATCAACAGGATCAGCAAAGTGGTGGTTGCATGCGGCATGGATGGGTTATGGCAGAACAAAAGAGGACCTGGATTAAATCTTTTGGGAAAGTGTGGGTTTGAGCTCAGAACTGAGAGTCACGGACGTGCGCAGGCACGCTGGTGTGTGAAAATACACCCAAGGTATTCCCCAGGAGCTTGATAATTGTTTATTGTTCTCGGCTCTGATCTCAAGCAACAAGATCGGTGCAGATAAGGAAGGGCTGGCTTCCAAGGAAGCTGAGTGAGGAGCAGAAATAAGAGCACGTTTCAAGAACTCGTTGACGTACTCATTGAAGAGCTCTTGGAGCACCGAAGGGTTAGCGCACTGCTTGTCTAGAGGGCTTGTGGTGAGAAGCTGGGCCTGGAGGCTGCTGTAGGGCTGCAGGGAAGGCTCCCTGCATGACAGGCCAGGACTGGATGCAGACAGCCTGGGGTGAAGGAGAAGATGTCTTGGGGGAGGGAAAGAAACGTGAGCCCTATGACTGGAGGGTGAAATAGCTTGCATGGGAATACACCTAGGTAACAGGAGGCATGTTTCTGGAGTAGGTCAGCAAACAGGACTTGGATATGAAAGTCATATGGCTGAACCTGCTATGCAGAAACAGCCCTTGTGCAGGGTCAGTGCAAAACTCACTGGCTGGCCTCTCTGAGCTGCAAGGCTGCAGAGGTGCAGGGTGCGCAGTGATGCAGGGAGGCAGAACCATACGCAGAAAATGGGATAGGAAAGAGGAGCCCTTGAGGTGAACAGTGCTCGGATAGAGGTGCTCTGGCTCCTTCTGATTCCTGCTTCCCTCGAAAGGGGGAAATGCGGTCAGGGAGGCATTGGTGATACCTTCCAGGTACACTGGGTTACTTGAAAATTCACTAATAGAGAAATGAGTGGTGACTTATAAAAAAAAAAGCCTTTAAGGCAGCAAGTTTCATTTGTTAAATACAAATAATTCACAGGTTTTGTGATCATTTGCTTTAAACAGAACCCTGTGAAAGAAAGACATGGTACTCTACAAAGCTGCAACTTCCTCATCAAAACCCAAATGCTGCACAGGGAGAAATGTCTTCCCTCCCAAGCCTACCAGCCCAAGAACCTCAACTTTTGTGAGTTCAGGTGGGGAAAAGGATCATAAAATCTGATGGGTTATATATTTATTATCACCACTATACACCTATAGAGTTCTGAGGAACCACAGTGACCAAACAGATGGGAAATATGGAGGATATCTAAACCTCTTGTAGGTGTCTTAAAGGGGCATAGGAAACAGGAAAAAGCTGCCATGGTCAGAATTTGCTGTGAAATAAGACAAAGGAACGTGTGCAAAATAGTTCTAGTTCTTTCTATGGGTTTTTAAAAGTCTTTGATGTAGTCAAATGTCTTTTTTTTTTTTTTTTCTTCTGAATAAATGTTTTGAAGGTATCTTTGAAATCTCACTTTCATGTGTGCTACTTTTTACTTACAAATATGAGTCTACATTCTTTAACTGGAATCGTTTGCAGACAGGGTGTAGACTAGGCTTGTGAATGCCTTCAAAATCTTTTGAAACTTGAGAAAATGTTGAAGCTTCAAAACTACCCAGACATCTCCATATTTTCCACTTATGATTGTGATGGATAGCACTTCAGAAGCGTGCTAGAATGGGACAAGCAATGAGAAAGGGCTTTCTGCATTACCCAGCCCAGGTAGCCTTGTCATATGCTCCCTTTCACAATTCATCAAACTCCACATTAAGAGTAGGTGGGTTGTTTGACTCTGTCATCCCTTGGGAAGTCTTTTCCAGAATCTGATTACTCCAGTGGTTTAGACATTTCATCTAACTTACAGTCTAAATGTGTTGATGGCTGGTGTGTATCCATCTGTTCCTAGGATAAAATTGTTCTTGTGCAAGTGTCTTCTGGGATTTTGTTTTGCTAGGTTCCCAAGCAAAAGCTTTTAACAAATGTATTCTGGTAATACAGACTTTTTTTCTTCTTGTGGTTATCTTGATAACACATCTCCATCCCTACTTTGTGTCCCTTGGGAATGGGGAGCAAGAATTGTACCTACCTAGAAAGTGAGAGCTAACCAAAACCTTATACAGTGTTATACATATTTCCCTTTCTGAGCTATTGCTAACAGAGGTACCTCTTTGAAAGCATTTTAAGGCTGAAGTTCCTTCTTTCAGCTGCATCGTGTTATTGCTCATATCTGCTCTTTCCTCAGGGGAAAAAGCTCTATTGTTGCTAGCTGATGAGTTCCTTGCTTACAGCAAAAAAATAAGTGGTCCCCAAGTGTGTGGCCTTGTCTTTTGTGCTACTGATTTTCCTCCTGTTTCTGATAGTTCAGTTCACAAAGTTCTCCTGCATCATAGTCTAACCCTCCGAATTGATGTTGCTTCCCAGTTTTGTGTCATCAGCAAGTTTTATTAGCACACACCGATGTTCTGAGCCAAGGTTATAAAAAAAAAAAATAAAAAAATAAAAAAAAATGAGTAAGATCAGTATTAGAAACAGTCCTGAGGAAGTGCCCCTATTGTTCTGGCTCTTATCCTTTCACCACTGCCTTAGGGCCTCATCCCCTTATCCAGGGCTTCACCCACCCCAAAATTCATGAACCAACCTCCGCTTTCGCCAGGTACATCCGTACCTTCCCCTGCAGCCTTCTTGGAGCCTAGGAGGAAAGATTTACTGCAAAGCTGGTATCCTGACAATCAGTTACCAGATCTGAAAAGCGTCATTTCGCCTGTGGTGAACCAGTCCTGCACATTATTGCACTCACCTCTGCCTTTGGCTATGCCTTTGGTTTCCTCCTTTCAAACACGTGCAGAGAACTGGCTTCTGTGAGGCCAGCAGGCCAACAGCTGGACAGATGTGTGCTATCTGGGAGGGAAAATGGGGAACAGCCTGGGTGTTGGCCTCCTGCTACCATTGTGACCCGTGCTCAGGGTCATGGTCACAATGGGAGGGGACCTGTCTTAAATGCCCAGAGCTTCAGCAGTGCTTGGATGAAGCTACTCTTTGCTGCTGCCTGTGATGCCACAAACGTCCCAGCTTTCCCTTCAGTGTTGACAGCCTTCTAAGAAAACTTCAGGTAAGAGCTGACATTTAAAAGCAAGCAGGAATGAGACATTTTAGGCCAATAACTGCCAATTATTTCCTAGAAGACACAGAAAGCAGACAGCCATAACTTTTTCAGGTAATATCCCACACAGGGATTTAGTTGTGCCAATTTTCATCACAAGCAATCCATCAAGCAAAGAATCTGAGGAAATTTACTCAAAGAATTCTGTTGATTAAAAAGAAGAAAAAAAAAAAAAGCCCAAACCACCCCCCAGCCTCAGCCTTCACTGTAACCTGGAACAAACAAGCACATTGCAAATCTCCTTCTGACACTTGATTACTTGATTTAATGTTGCAGCATCTAGGGCACAGATCTCCTCCCACTGGCAGCACAGCCATCCTGATGTTTGCTCCCATTTATTCTGTGATTCTGCGAGGACAGACTTAACATTTCCCAGGCTTATTTTCCACCATGCAGACACTGGATGGCCCAGCAAGCTTCTTGGCAGGCTGGCCGAGATCACATAAGGTTTTGGAGCTGGTGGGTCCTGCATCTTCCCTCTCATCCCTATAGCACTACCCCATGTTGCAGATGGTCCTGCAGTAAGCTTGCATCCTCTGGATGGAGATGTCATCTGGGTGGTGGTTACACTGGCTTTGTGTTAAACTACACACTGGGAAAAAGCCTGTGGGCATCCCTGGTGGGTCTGGTGCAGGGGTGGCAGTGCCGTCAGTCATTTCATCGCATCCATGGTCTGGGTGCATGCCAGGCCCTTCCAGCCCAGCCAGTCAAGTTATGAATGGTTTTACCCTTTACAGAGAGTGAGTAGTGTTAAGTTGCGGTCAGTGGGGAAAAATGTCACTGGCATAGCTGTCAGGAGCGTGGCAAAAAGTCATTCTCTCCATTAACAGTGTTAGCTGTGAAAGGCCAGCTGAGATGCAAGTGCCGCTGTGCTAGCTGCAGAAGGTAGAACTTGCTACGTAGGGTGTAACCTGACTTGTCTGGGGTCCTGGCAATGCTGAAGAGCTTTCTGGTGCAGATCACTAGCTGTGCCTAGACACCCTGTGGTGGCCCAACATGGCTGGGCACTCAGAGACACAAACCTCTTCTCCCACTCCCATCACCCAAGGTGGCATCAGCCAAGGTGACTGGGGCTCTCACTCCCAGCACTGCTATTGCTATTTTCTTATAAACCCATCATAGACAAAAACATTTAGTACACACACAGTCCTTTTATTACCATTTTTGGCCTATATAAAGTAACATTTACTTCATGTTTAAAGATGTAGTATCTTTCCCAAAAGAATACATCTACATCCACACTCAGCATCTCCCTCTCCCTGTGTCTCCATTACCAGGTTATTTATCAGTATGTGGTGGCTACCTAATTAGGTACGTGTTTGGGTAGCTTAAAGGAGTGAGAGCAGCTTTATTTAATAGTTGGTAATTAAAAGTGAGTCTTTCTTTGGGCAGAAAGGCTTCCCTTGAGCACCATTGCTTATTTTTAAAGATGCAGCTACAAAATGCTCAGCGAGGTGAGGCAACAGGCCTTGCTAACACCAGCTGTGATGTTTTGAGGTGCACATTGATCTTAGACATTGAAGTCAGCTAATGGGAACCACAGTGATGCCGAAAACCAGGTCAATCTGCCTGTTACAGCAAAGCCCAGCAGTTCCAGTGGTGGACATAAAGGAAATCCAATGCTAAGGATGGGAAATACAGATCTTCCACTCTCCTCTGCCAGTTGAAGAAGCTTCTGTAGACCCTGGCCCCAGCAAATCCAAGTCCTTGGATGGTGAGAGTGAGATGTTGAGCAGCAGCACAGCTCACCACAAATGCATGGAGATAACAGGCCTTGAGAGTGCTGCCTATTTATCCCATCCTGTTTTAGGCTTGTTAACCAAGTCAACTTCAAAGGAAGTTTATAGCTATTCATCTGTGACATGGGCAAGCTGTAAGGTTTTGTTTGCACTCTGAGGAGCTGGTAATAAGAGGTACACAGTATTCAGAGCAACTGCTTTTAAAAGCTGTTCACTTCTTTTCTGATGAAAGGGCAATCTAGGGTAACAGCCAAAATCCAAGGAAAGGGACAAATTCCTGCAGAGTAAATGGTGGGATTTACAGCAGTGTTGGGAAGCATCCTTTATCTAATAATGTCCCTGGGTAACAGGTTCACATCAAAGAGTAAAGTGCAAGTCTGCTCCTAAAAAATTATCTTCTGTAGTGTAGAAGAGAACACGAAGACGTAACATGGTTAGCATGCATGGAAGTAGCCTCTACTTGAGTCGGTGCTTAAGTTAATAGTTGAGAAAACATCAATGTAATATAGCAACAACACTAGCAGGCTTATTAGTCAGAGATTACATGACATAATTTGAAGACTATTGTGTTAAGGTAAGCTATAGAACAAAGAGAAAGCAACTAAGCGGTCCTGATAGGCAACCAAAACTCTAAGAAATAATAGCACGTTCAGTCTTTTCAGCTTGCTAACTCACTGTCTATCAATTCTGCCCACAGCCAGTACAAATTTAGTGTCTGTTCCCCACTCACCTGCTCCCCTGCTGAAGGAAAATAAAACAAAACTCACCTGCTCCACTTTCTAGCTATTGTGAGCCAGGAGCTCAGCAGAGTGGCAATGAGCTCAATTGATGCCTAAATTAAGCTCTTACTGATGGACTGCAGGTGTTACTGTTCCAATTTCAAATGAAAGAGGTTCTTGGGAGTTTGTCTTTTGGGGAAAATTAGATTCCTCAAATTGGGGAATTGGGGAAAGTTAAATTAGAGTTGGTGTTTTTGGAATTTTTGTGTCCAGTTGTGGAGTGGGCTGGGCAATATGACATCAATTAAGTTTTTAAAATACATTTTCACTGAAGGAGAGAGAGATATATCTCTGTGTTTTTTTTTTTCTGAACCTTTGCAAACTTCTTAGTTTTATAATTTCTTTTTCTCGAGTACAAGAAACGCTTTTTCACTGAGTCCACTCAATGCAAGCTTGTTGAATAGCACTGCTCTACTCATGTCTCTGAGGCACAAATGGTTTGCTTTGTTGTTTCATTGTGCAGCTGAATCCCAGTATTTACCTTGCATCGCTTCTGAAGCAGAATATTGATGGGGTAACTTCTTCTTTGGAAAAAGCTTCATGCGTTTATATGCTTGATGGATGGAAAAAAAAATAAATTGGGTGTATCTGTGAGTTTTCAGAGCCTGGATAGTTATCCAACTGCAAAGTAGTGACCTTAGTAGGCTTCATTATCTGGCTGAGAAGTCATAAAAAAAAAAAAAAGAAAAAAAAAAGATAAAAAGCCCTGCAGAAAACAAGTCTGACTTGAACATCTGGAGGATGAGGAGTAGAAAAATAAATGAAAGGGCCTGCTGTATTCTGTGCCAGTAGGATTTGCAATCCAGAAAGAGATGCAAATGACTAAGGCTGAGTGATCTACTTTCTGTAAGCAATCAGCGTGACAGACTTAACCCCTTTTTTTGTTTGCAAATTATCCTGAAGTAAGTGCTGTTGCTTACAGATGTGTTTGCTATTTGCATACACTTTGTGAATAAACTTCTGCTTGTGCATTAGTCATGCCCTATTCAGCATGACTATTGCTTGAGTGTTTGTTGTTTACGGGGTGTGATTCACCAGACCTGCAAGGAGCTCTAAGGAGGGCTGCGTGAGCATTACTAGAAATATGTATATGAATGCACATTCACAGATTGTAAGCATGTTTGTGATGCTTTTCATCTCCCTGCAAACAATCATATTTCTGAAGAAAACTTTGTTTGTGCAAAAAAAGTACCCTGTAATTAGGAACTTTTGGATCAGAGATGGTTGTGGAAAACTTCTTGAAGCCAATTACCTGTGTCTGAACATCTCTGATAATTCCTTCTATTGAGCAAGATGGCAAGTGGCCAGACAAGGGCAGAAGGGTGTGGATGTCAGTGGGTACAACCTGGTAATGTGCTTTGTACGTATCTGTGTTGGCCCTCTGAGAAAAATGCCTGGGCCTCCATCACAAGGCGCATCTGTCGTTGTCCCCTGTTACTGCAGACGTGCCTTAGCCTGAGCAATGCACGTTCCTGCCATGGCCTTGGTCTCCTGAGGGATCTCTGCCCTTGGGGTTGCTGCAGCCCTGCCCTGCCCTGACCCTGATGTGCAGGTTTGTAAGTGGCCTTAATGTGGACTGCAAGACATGGGAAGTTTGGGGTTGTACAGTGTCAAGCCTGTAGGTCCTTCAGTATGAGTTCAGTGAATATTCTACCAGATTCAGGTCAATCTATTGTTTGGTTTGTGCTGCAAAAAGGCTCAGTGTCCACATACTGTGTCCACTGATGGAAACGTGATATGACCAGAAAGCAGAACTGCGACCAGGAGGGAAATGCCGAGGGTGGGGAAATGGCAGGAGCAGACTGGTACTGGTGAAGTGATGTGGACACAGGCTGGCTCCATGAAGCTCAGGGCTCCTGGGTCATTTAAGAGTTTAATGATTGTTTCAAAAATATATTTTATACTGAATAAAAATTGTCTGTGCTCTCCAGATGCCTCCCTTCCCTGGCCTAATTTTCATTAAGAAAACATAATAAATTCTGCTTTTTTTTTTTTTTTTCCCTGTTTTTGTTTTGCTTTTTTTTTTTTTTTTTTTTTTTTGGGGTAGGGAGCAGGAGGGGGTAAGGGAAAAGGGAAGAGAAGCTGAGGAAGATCCTTTCTTCTTCTTCAGTTTTAAAGCATGAAAAGACAAGAAAACAAAACACGTGGTTGGGGATTTGTCCTAGCCCCAGCAGTCCTCTTATCTTTCTTTTTCTGCTGACTTCCTGCTCTGAATGCTTTGGCAGCTTTGAGGGCAGTGTCTAAACTTTGCAAACATGAAGGAATTCAAATGCAACCCTGGACGTCATCACATTTTCCAAGTTGGACATAAATCATGGTTTGTTATGGTTATTCTCTTGAGAGGCAGAGCATGTGCAAGGAGATAAGAGCCTGGAGGAAGGAGAGGCATAGGGTATCTTGGAAAAAAGGAAAGGCCATAGGAAAGACTTAATAAGATGTGTTTTGACAGAATCAATTGAGCTGAACAGCCATTGAGGAACTGGTGTGAGTTCTCATTGTTGTGGGGACGTTGCCCCACCTAATTTTAAGTACATTTTCTACGGAGCTGGCAGGGAACTCTCTCCCCTGCCATTCAGATTTTGTGTCACTGAAAGTGGGATTTTCCCGGTGAGGCAGTATTTTCCAACCACAGCAGTGCACTGATTCATCAGCCAGATCCTCAGGTGATATAAATAGACACAGTTTCCGCCAGCCCCAGTGGTCTTGCACTGACTTACATCAGCACCAGAAACTTGGGGTGGAAAGTTCCCATCAGCCTGCCCAGTCTCCGTCCCTGCCATGGCCAGCTAGCCTCTTACTGTGCTAGAGCTGGGAAGAGTTACATAGCTATCCCAAGCAAAATGGAAAACTTGCTTTCTCTTAATGAGTTGCAGGCACATGTTAGTTTCCTTTCAAGAAGCTTTTTCTTATATCCATCCCATGTTTTTTCATGTTTAATCCTGCTTTGCTCTTAGCTTGACCCTGTTTTTCTCAGTTGCTGGTGGTGTTTGGATGATTTGGGGTGGGATGTTCTGCTGACCCTCTGCGACAGGACTGAGCACCCTGGGGGTCTGCCTCAGAGCCGCTCCAGCGGTCTGAGCCCTGGCTTTAGCAGTGGATTTAGCACTTCTAAATATTAATCTTTTTAACTGGGGAGTTGGCTGCTTGGCCAGTGGGAGGTTAACCTGAAGAACAGCTCCAGACAAGGACGTAATTATATTTATACCTTGGCTGCATTGTGTGGAATGCAAATGAGTGCTAAATGGCTATAATTACCTACACAGGGTGCAACGTGTCACTCCTATTTTACAACAACAGGACTGAGGCCACCTGAACATGGGCCTGTTGCTTTGGATGTCCTTGGGTTTCCAACAGCTTCCACCCTGCCACTCTTCTCCACTTAGCCAGCATATTTCATAGCAGTAACACCCAATCACTATGCTAAATGGTGTTCAGAGGTGTTTTTACCTCCCCTGGCATGCTATTATTTACTCCGTTAGGATGCTACAGAATGAACAAGGTTGAACAACTGGTTAAAAGATGCTCGTTATATCCAGACATATTTAATGAGGTGTTTTTTTGCATCCCTATTATACTTTGGCCTCTAAGGAGAGGAGGGATATGTATAATTTGGCTGAACTTGTTTCTTCCCAATGAACAATGACGTCAAAAATCTCTCTGAGTTCCAGAAATAAAGCACAGTGAGACTTGCTCACTTTATGCCAGATTTGGCAAAAAAAAACCAACCATATATATATATACGGGGAGATCACTGGATTGCCATCAGGGATTTGGATCTGGGCAACCACGACTTATTGCAAGTGTAGCCAGCCTGTGACTAAGACACCTACATGTGGGCCCTTAAGCACATCTCTCATGTTGAGGCTACATCAGGTGAAGTCTACAATGGGTAAAGCAAACCCAAGGCTATGGGTGGAAATGAGCTGCAGAGGCTGCTGAGCTCCATGCAGCAGTTCCCATAGGGCTAACTCAGAGCTTCAGCAGGGTACTGCTACCCTCACTGGTGAGCTCTGCCTGCTGTCTCACCTTTGACTCTTACGGATCCCAGCTGCACAAAGTTTCCATTGTGTCTTGTCATCACCTGGGGCCTTGTCATCACCTGTGGCCTTGTCTCTCCCATTCTCTGGACTTAGGGAAATGTGGGTCTGTGGTGAGCAGGAGCTCCCCAGCCCTGGCACTAGCAGAGGAATATGGGCAACTGATTTCCTTTCAGGAGAGGAGGGGAGGGCCAAGGGGAGGAGGTGGCAAGAAACTCACAGGTGTCTGCTGAGAAGGTGTTAGTCTCTGGGATGTACAGACTTCCCTGTGCTTAACTGCGTACCACACTGACTCCGTTTTATACCCTTGAATAATATTTTTCTCTATTGGACTTTTTTTTTTTTCCACAGAGAGAATGCAGCAGTTCTGTTATATAGGGCTCTGTCAAGCATCTCGTGTCCTTTCACAGGGCTTTCAGAGGACTTGAGCACCCCTCCTATGAAGAAAGGCTGAGAGGGCTGGGGATGTTCAGCCTGTACAAGAGAAGGGACTCATTGTGACCTTTCAGTATTTAAAGGGGTCTTATAAAAAAGATGGAGAAGGGCTCTTTACTCCAGTATATAATCATAGAACAAGGTGGAATGGTCTTAAACTAAAAGAAGACAGATCTAGACTAAACATTAGGAGGAAATTCTTCATGGTGAGGGTGGTGAGGCACTTGTCCAGGTTGCCCAGAGGAGCTGTGGATGCCCCACCCCTGGAGGTGCTCAAGGCCAGGCTGGATGGGGCTTTGGGCAACCTGGTCTGGTGAGAGGTGTCCCTGCCCATGGTGGGGAACTTGGATGATCTTTGGCTGTTGAGCTCCCTCCATTATACATGTTCAGGTTGCCCCACACCAGCCATGGGGGCTTTCCTCAGCCAATTTTTTCTCATTCACCTCAGAGGAGGAGGAGTACAGGGAGGAAGAGAGGTTCACTAGGTGGCAGTCTGCCCTCCGACTATCAGTAGGAACATGGGCAAGTGGGTTTGTGAAGGAGCCTGGGAGAAGCTTTGCACGAGTCCCAGGGCCAGGTGCCCAACTCTCACGTCGTTCTGGGAGTCACGGAGCAGCCGGTGCTGTTTGCAGGGTGCACGAGCAGGTGGCTGGCTGCACAGGAGTCCCTGTGCTTTGTGTGTTTCTAGACCATGTGTTTGTGGGAGAAAGCTCAAACTGATGGCCACAATATGCCTGCAGAGTTAATAAAGTGAATTAGGCTAATAGCATTAAGTTTTACCAAACTCAGAGCTTGAGCTGTGGGTCATGATTTTTGTGTTATTACAGCATATTTTCCCCGTGTTTTGGAGCTGGCAGATCTCTCAACATTAGTCCTTGCCGTAGTCCAACTGGTTGTGTTGCTGCTTCCAAACTTTCTGGTTGTCTAAATTCCTGTTATTTCAATTGGATCGCCTTCTCTTTTGGCTCTGCATCGCTACACGGGGTGGCTGTGCTGTGTAAAGGCTGTCAGCCTGATTCCCATCCACATTCTGGCAGCAGGCACCTTCCCACCCACTCAGGGGTCATTTTGCTTTGCTGGAGTGCTTTGTCTCTGTGAAAGATGGATCCTGGAGGCAGCCTGCCCCATCTTATGGGGCTGCATGCTCTCTGGTCCCAAATCTGTTTGTGGAGCATCCCTTGATCATGCTAGATGAAAACATCATCTGAGATTTATTTTTTTGCTGTCCCACTGACTGCTCCTGCCTGCAGAGGGGCTCCCACTAGTGTCAGTGCTGGTGGGCACTGGCTGAGGGCAGCTCCCACCTCCAGGTTCCCAGCAGCTTTCAGGCAGTCCCATTCTGCATCAGTTCTGTGCAAAGGCACCACCAGGGACCCTTCCAGCACCCTCCTGCATTGAGTAACCACTTAATGACATGCTAAGGGGCTGTCCCTGTGAAACCCAAGGAGACATGTGATTGGAAATCCAGTTGTGTTATGTGCAACATTAACTTTTCCAATATCGGTCACGTGCCCACGGTCCATGATGTTTGCCTCTATCCAGAGTAAAATTAGTAGGTGTGTCTTATAAACAAAAAATAATAATCCTGTGAGTCACCGTGAAGAATTCTCCCTTCTGTGGGGAGTGCTTATTAATCTGGAATTTTAAGTGAGGGGAAGGGCGGCACGGAGTTTCTGCTCTCTTGCTGCTTCTTCCTGCAGCTGGCAGTGTGGCTTGCTATGGCACTTCTGGTGGACAATCGTGGACATGTGTGTGCTGGAGCCACCAACCAGGCTCCAAGACTCCTTCAGTTCCAATTTCATTTCCTGATTATTTTTTTTTTTTTTTTTGGTTGGTTTTGCTCATCTTGGTTTCTAAATGGATCTGAAAAACCCATCATTTCGTAGTAGAGCTGCTTGCCCAGAGGTGTTGTCATCAGATTCAGGCATGAGCCATACAGCAGGCTTCAGAAGCCTCTCTGCTCCCTTCTGGGAGTGCTCTGTTTTACAACCCAGACTGATGCATATATATTTCACCCTTATTCCTGTGATTCCCTGAGGGAAGTCACAACATCTGTATTAAGCACAGATAGATATCTATAGTAGGTCAATATCTAAGGCAGTTTGACCAGAAGAACTGAGAGGCTGTTTGGTAAAGTTCCTGTTGTGATAGATCCAAAACTCTGGAAAATTTGCTACTTGTTTTCAGGCCTTTTGTCAGCTGGAAGCCTGGGCCAGATCTCCAGTGTGTCAAGGAGACTGCTTCTTCTCTCTCCACATCTGGACCCCATGAAATTAATTTTAGAAATGGCAAAAGCAACTTTATCTTACAACTCCATCCAAAAACTGCCACCATCATACCTCTGCATCTTTGAATGAGGACTGAACTGAGGGAGCATAATTCTCTTACTGTGCCCTGTGACAAGTCAGCTGCATGCCTCTTGATCCATTTAATGGTGCTTCTCCTGGAAATTGCACAGAGGCAAAGGACTGGGAAATATTAGCACTGTTGGTTATTTATCTCACAGTAAGCTTACTATATTGAATCACTTCCCCAGTAAAATATTGTCTTTCTCTATGATTCCTTCATACAAGGTCATCTTCAGCAATTAAAATGGCTTCTAAAAAAAGTTGTCATTACAACTTTTTTTTTTTTTTTTTAAGGATGCCAATGTGCATTCAAGTGCCATAAACATGTTGAGTAATTGAGTATTTTATCTGAACAGAACGAGACATGCAGAATTTATTTTTAGAACTTGAGCTTTAAATAAATAGGACTTTTAAACACAACTCCATTTTGGATAATGAGATGTTTCCATGGACATAATGGCTATTTTCAGTATGTTCTCCCAAGGCTCTTCTTTTTAAATGTGATATTTTACATATAAATTGGAGCAGTACAGAATATGTGTGTACAGAATATGTTGTGAGGGGTCAGCTCTTCTTGAGAGTAAATATTTGTATATAAGTGGGTGTGTGCAGTGTGTCTTGCAAGAACCATGGGTAACAGTAGGAGTTAATCTGGTTTAATAATCAAGCTGTAAAAATCTAACAGATTGATCAAACTCATTTCTTGTTTTCCTAGTGTGAAAGGCATTGCTTGAGTATATTTGCTTATTGTTATTAGATGTCCACTGTATAAATATCTATATGCTTATGTAAACATTAGCTGTGATGTATATGTCCATCAAATTGCTTGTCCCACTTCTTAGCTGTGGAAAAATGTGATGCCGTTCAATGGAAGTAATACAGCACATATAGACAGTGTTTTCATGCTGTTGTGTGGTGCTTTTTGCTTAATGCACGCTGCAGAGCCGACCGAGTGACAGGAGCAGCTCATCATAGCACTGAGCAGAGCCGTGCTTTTTGTTTGGGTAAGCAAGAAACAGGAGATTTCCATGAGCTGGTCTGAAAGGGGTATATAACATTTCTGTTTTCCACAGCCAAGGTACATTTTCAATCATGCGTGTTTCTCTGCTGAATCATCCCTGACACACCTACACAGAGCTGTGATTTGCCTCAAATAAGTACCAATGCCTGAAATAGATCTGAGGAGACGTGTGCAGCAGTGGTTGTCAAAAGAGAGAAACACATTTTATGTTTTGTTTTATATATAGATCAAGTCACCAAACTAGTCCATGTAGGAAAAGAAAAGTTTCAGTTCTCGTTTTCCAAGAACTGATGTTTTTTTTTCTCTCCTCCGCTTCCTCCCTGCTGAGTAGCCTGCAGAGTGTGCATGCTCGCTTCATGGCACCATGGGGAAAATCTGATGCAACCAAATGAGAATGAATAAAAGAGGGGGTAAAAAAGATGTTTTGGGGTACGTTGGGACTCCTGCAGGCAGCTGGGACAATGTGGGGCACAGCGTGTCCCTCCCCACCAAACCAGTATCAGGACCTGTCATGCCTTGGGCTCCCCATGCTGCAGGATGGGTGACAGCACCATGCCTGGGCAGCAGATCCTTGCTGGAGACGAGTGACCTGGTCCACTTCCCCACATTAAATAAACACCTGTTATGTTGGGCTTTACCTCTTGCGTGCTGTGAGTGACCCTGCCCAGTTATAACTGCTGGGTAAGTGAATTTTTGTTTTTGCAAGGGCCTGTCTCCTCCCCGCCCTCTTGCTAACCCACTTGTGGACAAATCTTCCCACTTGGAAACCAGCCTGTCCCATTAAGCTTTTCAAGCAAGGTGATGATTTCAAATGGTGGAGCACTTGGGAGCCGCTCCCAGGTGCTAGCAATGCCTGCTGCTTAGGAGGACATCTACCTTGGGTTGTTGACACCAGCTCAGAGTAGACAGGGAGGAGAAAAACCAGCCTGAACACAAGGAGAGTCTAATACTGCCTGTATTAGATTACTCGTGACACAATTGGACAAGTAATTTCCCTGCAAACTTTCTCAGTTGCAAACTCATCCTTCCAAGTACATGAGAGCCCTTCGGTCACTAAGGTCACTCCAAAGGCTCAGCAAAGGTGTGCCAAAACCCATGCCAGATCCACAGAGCTCAGGACCCCTTCCTCAAATGCAGTGGGGCTGGGCCAGGGCAGGTGGATCAAAGGCAGAGCAAAGCCAAAAGTGCAAAGCATCTTCCAAAAGATCTTGGCTAAACTGCAGCAGTATTTTTTTTCCCTTTCTCTTTCCTTGAAGACAGAAGAGAAGTGTCAGAAGTGGTCTGAATCCATCACACGACCTGTAAGTGTGCGTAGCTGGTGTTTGTTTCTGCTGCTGTCTATGCACAACTGAGCAGCTAAAATGTAAGAATTTAGGACATATTTGACATGACCATGCAGTTTTACAACATGAGATAAGCAACAGATGATTGCATGTTTAAGACATTTTCCTTGATAACAGATTAAATAATTTACCAGTAATGACAGGGAATGATAAGAGAGGTCAATGAACTGCATTGCCCTACACTTGAACTGCAGGAACTGCATCCATGCAGATCACTGGGGTTTTTGTTTGTTTGTTTTGGGTGTTGTGGTGTTTTGGTTTTTTGTTTTGTTTTGTTTTGATTTGTTTTGTTTCATTTTGTTTTGTTTTGGGGGAAGGGAGGTGTGATTGGCAACAATTTGTTTTCTTCACCACAAAACAGATCCAATGGAAAATGCCTGTGGGGAAAAACAAAATGAAGTGTACGTGTAAAAGCTGCGTGGGGGGAAATGTGAAAATTTATTTAGTGCTTGCTTGAAGGACATACACTGGATAGGCACATCTGACAGAAATGAGCATAGGAGCAGGATTATCCCACCTGATCCCAGCAACACATCTGTTGGACAGGAAGCAGAAGAAGGGCTCCAAACTCTTGATTTCTTTACCTTTTTTCTGTCCATCTGCTGGTTCCCTTCTTTTTGCATTTTCTTTCTCTCTCTCTTTTGCTCTGTTTCAGAATCTTGGTCTTCCCCATGGCTTCATATCTTCCTCAATCCTAGTGGATGGTGATCCAAAACTGACTGGCACTCCAGTGGGACAGGAGTGAATCAAACCCTGTTTGCAGGAGTTCTTTGAGGGAAAGGCACTTATTTGTTTACAACCAAAAGAAGCATAAAACAGGATCACTTCTTCAGCTGCCCTCACGTGTTCAACATGAGGTCTGGCCATGCTCGGGATCCATCCTTAGATGCCAGGGAATCAGGTCACTGTGTGGGTGCCCCAGCATGATCTGGGTCATCGCCTGCCTGTGCACTGCAAGGCTCAGTGAGGTGCTTTTGGCCTCCCTCCCTGGGGCTGGGATACAGGCTCGAACCCCAGTGACGCAGTTTTCGGGGGCTCCCTCTCGACGGGCATCACACGAGCAAGCCTGGCTTCCAGAGCTGGCTGGGGAGGAGGAGGGCAGTACTGGAGGAGACTTACTTACCATGAGCCTTAAGACAAAAAGGATGAACATCAAATTGCACATGTTTTATTGGGAAACATATTATGTAGATAACATGCTTGCCATCTGGCCTGCTGGCTTTCTTGCCCTCTGGGTGCTTCAAATTAGGGGGTTGCTCTGGATGGGCAGAAACCAAAGCAAGTCAACTGAGTTCTGTAAAAAGCAAACGGGACCCTGCCCTAAAACAGGGCTCTTACAAGCTTTCAGGAACAGAAATCGCTCCAAACACCCTGTTTTTGAAACATGATGTGGGGTAGGCCAAGACACCTGGACAGACTGCTTCTAGCAAAGGGATGAGAGTGCTTTTGAGAGCAAAGAGGCGAGGGAAGCAGGTAACCAAGCATTTAGTCTGAAATGGTGTGAGGGAAGAATGAACTGCAAAGTGCTTCATAGGCAGGCCAGACTTGTAAAATACCCGTCCTTTATTGGGTATGATGATGAACAGGAAAAAAAAAATGAGATGTACGTAGGACTATTTTTGTACACTTTTGTTTTGATTCTGTTTGACTTATTTTATTTATTTATTTTCATTTTTCCATTTTTGGGAGCATGCTGTTCCTGTTTCAAGCTGTCTCAGCAGGAAAATCAGGGTTTCCCAGCTCTTCCCATCTGCCCCAAACACTGCCCAGAGCAAACCTTCTCCTTCCCTACACAAAAGGCAGTGCCAGCAGCCCCTGGGCAGGCAAAGCCAGGTTTTGTCCAGACCCCTCTTGCTGTTTTGGGGTGTATCATCAGATGTGGGGATGGCACAACACCCTTTTCCACCTCTGTAGCTGTGCTGGGACTCCTACCATTGCCCACTCCATTCCCTTTTGGTCTGGGTTGTCACCCATAACTGTGCCCAACAGCAGGGACCCTCAGTAGGCTTTGGCTGAACAACCAAAGGGTAATTTTACTATCCACAGCCTCATGCAAAATTATCTTACAATCTGTTTCCAGTGACCATATGGGGGAGAGAGAATTTAAATGGTGGGGAATTATAAGAGGAAAACGTTTCTGTGGCTTTTTAAAGCTAAGATCGCAGATAAAGAAGGGAAAGGCAACAGAAGGCCTCAGAAGATGAGCAAGTCCTTTGAGAAATATATGAGTGTGAGAGCAGGGAGATGCATCATTGGGTCTGAGAGCTTGCATTTTCTTCTCCCTTCTCTTCTAAGAGAGGAAGATCGTTTTGGGCCAGACTGTGCCCTCAGTCCATCTCACATGGGACTTCAGCGTGAGTGTGTATTTCCTGACTGGTGAGCTTGAAACGTGAAGGGCTCCATTCAGTCCAGCTGCAGCACTCTGGAAAGCTGTTTGCTCCCTCACCAGCAGTTACTATTCCTATAACAAAAAAGCATGTGGGCTCATGATGCATCCATTCAAGCTTATGGTCTGATGTATTAAATAATATACTGGCCTGTGGTCTGTGGCAGCTGAGAGAGAGCACGTGTTTGTCTCTGCCAGCTATGTTACAGTGGTGGTAACTTAGTGGAGAGACCAACACATGAAGTCAGAGCCCTGTGCGTGAAAGCTGGTTGTATCCCCAGTAACTGGTGATCTAAGAAAAAGGCTTCACCTTCAGCAGGAGTAGCAAAAAGTAGCTTAGCAAGTTAGGTAAAATTATTGTGTAGCATTCAAAAATAGCAGTCAGAAATTGGGAGCTCTGAAGGCATCTGACAGTGTTTATGCTGACCTGTGACTTATTCTGTATATGAGAGGAAAAACAGCAATCTATTTTGAAACTGAATGGACAAAATATCAGTTGTAAAGTATGTGTGGTGAGAACCACTTCTTCACTGTCCTGGTCTCTGTTTAATTAATTGATGCTACTGAATGGAAGATTTGAATCTTGATGCTTAGGCCTGTTAGGGCTTCTGTGGTCTTAAGTGGTGACAATGATGAGGTCATGGCCATGCAGGCATATTAATTTTTAGCAGATCTGTCTTCATCCACCACAGATTTGACTTTTTCACTGTGGCTTACAATGCTAGGGTTTTTCAAGATTACATTTCCTTTTTTATTTGTTTGTTTGTTTAACCTTTTATTGTGGTTTGGGTGTTTCCCATAGAAAAGTTGCATGCAGGCTGTACAGAGAAAATATCTTTCACTGGTGTGAAACTGCTGATGTTTTAGGGTTAATTTGTACTGGAAAGCAATTTCATATTTCAACCAGGGCATAAATTTAAAATACAACAGTGCTTTTGCTTCCGTGTACCACAGCATGCATGCCTATGTCAGAGTAACATGTTGAAGCTGTGGACAGCTTCAGTTTTCAGTAAAGCTAAAATGTCAGAGTAGACAAAGCAGCCTGAAACTTAACAGTTAAAGGGACTGAACTCAACCAGTTCAGTCTTTCCTCTTCTTTGTTACTTGAATTCAAATAAGCTCTGGCTATCTATCTGCATTATAAGCATGCCTATTCTCCATTTGGAAAAGCACTGAGACCCACGAAGTTCAGTTTTTCCATGAAGTATACAGTGGTGAGATTTGCTGCTGTGGTGTTGAAAAGAGACTGGCAAGAAGAGGGGAAAAGTTAGTGTCATGGTGTTCCTGTTCGCCTACCTCTTTGCCTTTTACAAGCAAGAAGAAAGTGTACACTGCCACTGCTGTGTTCGCCCCCAGTAGCTTTTTGTCATACGATGTATTTTGAGCAAGTAAGTGTGGCTGCCTGGCAGGTGTGGCTCAATTGTCCAGAATGATGCTTTCTCATTTGTGTCTGAGATAGATGCCGGTGAAGGATAGTTCCTTGCATACACATCTGCACTGCTGTGTGTTGGTCACGAGATCTCTTGGGCTTGTGTAAGCACGTGGTGAGCTCTCCTGGCACTGGATTTTCTGTGCAGAGATCGTTGCCAAGTATTTCGGCAAGAATGAGGACTCTGCACTTTGACAGACTGTTCCCCATTGCTCACACATATGGTTCCAAAATCATCTGTGCAGATTGTTTTCCTCCTTTGACAAAGCCAAGTGTCATTATACCATGGTACTTACTAGTACATTTTCGGTGGAAGATTGTTTTAAAAATAAATCTCAATGCTCTTTATTCACCAGTCTGTTTTGAAAAAAAAAAAATATAAAACACTAAAAGTTCTGAGTTTTATTTATTTATTTATTTATTTATTTATTTATTTATTTATTTATTTATTTTAGCTAGAATTGACTATATAGCACAGCAGCAAGGAACTCAAGTACTACGAAAAACTATTCATTAGTAAACTTGGTGACCTGTATTGGCAAAGCTTCCATACCAAAATTCCACCCTGTTACTCTGCAGTAGGTGCGACCAGCAACTGACGTTAGTTTTGCAGTTTGAGCCTTAAAAAAAACAACAAAACAAAACCAACATGTAATAATTTGCAGATGTTGGCAACAGGCAATGATGCCTGAGTTGGAGCTCTCTTTGGGTGCCAAACCACAAATATATATCATTTTTTATAGTCTACCATTCCTGGAACTGAAAGAGGCTTCAAAACAATCAATATGTAAACACGAATACAGAGCACTCCCTTCTGAGCTTCACCAGTGCTGCTACTGCTATGAGCTGCCTGCTAGATACAGAGGTCTCTTTTCTCACTCACTATGCCTTTCTTCAAAACAATTTATTTATTTATTTATTTATTTATTTATTTATTTATTTATTTTTGCCTTCTGTTTAGAGGTATAGGTGTGCAGGGCTGGTATACCTCCTTCCAGAAGAGGGAAGATATTTACAGTTCCAGAAATTTTAGAAGTATTAACAGATGCAGATTTTGGTGTCTTTTTAAAAGATTTGCTCAATTTGCTAGCCCAGGGAGTGTCAAGTTGTGGTCAAACGCAAGCAACTCGCAGCCACTTGCTATCAGAGTTAAGGTTATAGTATAGCCTACCATGAATTAACTGACTCTTGTCAGGGAAAGTCTAGGACACCAGTCACAAACTGTGACACCACAGAACTATGTCCTATACAAATACATTTTGGAGAGAGGCTCCTTTCCCCAAAAAGTGTGATAGAAGTGCAAGACAGAAGCCACTGGGAGAAGGAGAGAGTTGAGAGTGGAATAAGGATACCATAATACTCTGCTGGTCAGGAGGGCATTGGGTGTTCTTAGAACACCTAGAATTTCTTTTCATATTAATTTCTGTACTTCTTTTTGAAGCCTTTCTGATAAAGGAGAAATTTTTAAGAAGAGCTTGAAATATAATGAAGTTTCTGGGAGTCTCTTTGTAGTTGCAGGAAGCATAAAGGGGACTTTGGAGAAAATCCAGAAGTGCTTGTTCATAAACTGGCAAGCTGAAGATGGAAGGGACATTGCTGGCCTAACCTAGTGTGGTTTGGAAGCTTGCAGCAAATGGGAGATGGTGAAGACAAGTTACTGATGGTTTGGTATGGCAGAGAAGGTGGGGGGAACTGCCTAGGGACAGGGGATACCAAAACAGGAGTGGCTGTGAGGAAAACCATCTCTTGGAAATACTTGGAATGTGCAAAAGTAGAAGCTTTCAATTATTAAGGGTAAAGAAAAAGGTGCAGTATGAACGAAGACATGAAGTATTGAAAGCCCACACAGAAGATTTTTGGCTGCCTGGATGAGTAGGAGAGTTCATAATTTAGAGACAATTCAGAGAGATTCTGGATAAGCTGGACATAGCAAAAGGTTTCAGCAAGCTACAGAGGCCTGTGGTCACACTGGATAAATCCCAAGTGATACAAAAACATTGGAGAAGACAGATGAAAAATGGGATGCTATACAACAAGGTCTAATGTAAAATCCTGGATTTAACTGAGAATAAGGCAGATGTAAATTACCATTGTCCTCTGAGATTTTTTTCAGAAAATGGCTCTGGAAGTTAAAGCAAAAGAAAATGGGGCAATGTGATATTCTGGAAAAGGCAAGCATCCTACTGGCCACACAGATCAGAAGATAGTGAACTAATCCCTTTGCTCTGTGGAGCACTAGTAGAGTTATTCCTGGTGTGATTCAAGAAAATCAGGCTGCTTGAATGGAGAGCAGCAGAAAGCAACAAGGGTGAATGGAGATTAGAAGAAAATGGTCACATATAATCTGGGGTTACTTAGTCTAGAGAAGAGAAGGATGAGAGAGACTATTGTAATGTAAAAGGTTGCTGCAGAGATGAAAGGAATAATCCATTCTCCTTTTCTGTAGTCATTAGGACAAGAAGTTCCAGGCTTAAACTGTGGCAAGAACAACTTAAGTTGAACATCAGGAAACACTCTCTAAGAATCAGAATAGCAAAATCAGGCATAAATTAGCTGGGGAACATCTGCAGTCCCCATTGCTGGAGGTTGTTTATGCCTAGGTGGTCAAAACCTTTTCAGAAATGACAGCTGGGCCTTCCCCGTTCCCAGACAGAGTTCTCTGCCTGAGATCTCTTCCAGCCCTGAATCTGCTTCCTGAAGATGAGATTGCCCACAGAATTAAGATAAAGGATTAACAACAAGGCTACATATGGGAAGGGTCCTCCTTTCATATGCTAAAAAAAATATTAATATCTAGGGAGAGAGCCAAGAGGGGGCTAAAGCTGGAGTAAAAGAGTGATATAATAAAATAATTGGCTGGATGAAGATTTGGAAGAGCTCTTTAAAGACTGAAAAGCATATTTAGTGGGTTAGCATGGCAGGAAATTGTTAAAGAACATCTAAATGAGATTAGAATAAAGGAATCTCTCCTGGAGCACCTCTCCTGTGAAGACAGGCTGGGAGAGTTGGAGTTGTTCAGTTTGGAGAAGAAAAGGCTCTGGGGAGGCCTTACAGTGGCCTTCCAGTACCTAAAGGGGGCCTACAGGAAAGCTGGGGAGGGACTCTGTGTCAGGGAGTGCAGTGATAGGACAAGGAGTAATGGCTTTAAACTAAAAGAGGGAAGATTTAGATTAGATATAAGGAAGAAACTCTTCACTGTGAAGGTGGTGATGCACTGGCACAGGTTGCCCAGAGAAGCTGTGGGTGCCCCATCCCTGGAAATGTTCAAGGCCAGGCTGGATGGGGCTTTGGGCAGCCTGGGCTGGGGGGAGGTGTCCCCGCCCATGGCAGGGGTTGGAAACAGGTGGTCTTTAAGGTCCCTTCCTACCCAAACCATTCTGTGATTCTATGATAACCACTGAAAAGGGTAAATTTGGTGGACTCGGAGATGGAGGAAGAAGAGGAAGACAAGTCAATATTTGGATAGGGAGCTAAGGTTGAAAAGATTTTTGTAGTGGAAAGACTAAAGTGCATTTATAATAAAAAAATAAGAATATTGAAAGAGACTTGGCTATATTCAAAGGAAATGAGCGGCTAATACAATGAAGGGGTCACATTCAGCTAAGTGAACAACAAAACTCACCTCCCTTGTACCCTGTCTCATGGTGAAGTCATAGAAAAAGTGGAACAAATGATGGCAGAAGGGTATGCAAGCTTCTTGTTCATCTTCTGTCTTTGGAAAGAGGTGTGCTTCTCTGTAGAGAGAAGTGGAAGCAGATGGAGGAATGCAGTGATGAGTCAGAGGTGATGAGAAGAAAACTGAGCTTTCTGGTGTGGGATCTGGAGTTAGAGATGTCTTCTCTTAGAAAGCAGCAGGGCAGCTGGAGGGTAGGACAGGGTGACAGTGGAAGGAAGTCAGCTGAGTCAAGGAACCTAGCAAAACTGTCAGTGGTAAGAGAAAGGGAACAGAGAAAAAAAAAAAAAAAGAGACAAATGAGAGCAAGGGCTGGTAGTGGGCAGGGTAGACCTCGTGTTGGGAAGGAGAAGCCAACAAGAGTATGGTTTGGAGGAAAGTGTGAAAGAAACATAGCTGTGCCAATGGATTAAAGGGAGGAAGGAGCTCAGAGAGGGTTCCATCAAAATACAAGTAGTCGGTGATGACAGGATGGGAGCTGCAAAAATGTGTATGCACAGTGACTGGGTGTGAAGACAAAGATTGAAGGATGATACACAGAGAAACTGGGAAATCAACTGAAAGCTGATCTAGGGAAGGAGATAGGAAAGGGTGAAGTGGAGACCAGCCTTTTGGTTGAGTGGGGTTGTGGAGCCAAAAATAGGCTGACTGCAAATGTGATGGCAAGGGGAGTTGAAGAAGGCTGAAGAAGAGATGTAGATGGAAGGCCAGGAATAGTGCATGGGTGAAGGATGAAGGAGTGGAGAAGGAAGGTCAGAGCAGGGTGAGACAGGGAGGGAAAGTGTGCAGGGCTGTGTACCTGCTTTGTAACCAGGAGGGACCTGTGGATGAATGGGTTCTGGCTGGAAATAGAGCCTGGTAGAGGTCTGCAAGTCTGCAATCATGGTTCCCCAATGCATATCCCTTCCAGCTCCTCCATCCTTCTGCCCAGCTGCTAACCAGCCTGAATCCCAGACGACGCGGGAGCAGCCCTCCCCTCCCCATCTGCCAGCAGTGCTAGATGCTGCTGCTGGAGACGGGAAGACACTTTGACTTTTGAATTGAAACTACAGATGTTTGTCCCCGGGGCTGAACTGGGGACTTTCGTGTTTTAGAAAGAGAAATTAGAGCCAGCTATTTAAATTATGTGCAGGTCTCAAGAGACCTGTATCTCTGTGTATTAACATGAGACAAAATAGTGCGTGTGTTTGAGCAAGAGGCCGTAAAGGCTTTCTGGGTAAATACTACATACTTTATAATAAGTTTCAATGACGGCTGTGTTCTCCTCCAGCCGGTGGGTGAAGGCAGCCCTCTGTGCTGGGTTCACTGCCTGGAATCTGCTGGCACCTGAAGCAACCTTTCTTTGGCTGTACCCAAGAGCTGAGCAACAGTCCCCAAGGTGGAGAGAGCTGGCTGGGACACCCAGAGGGTGACATTTCTTTGGCAGGCCTTCTGCACAGCCTGTGCCAATGAGGCTGTGGGAAGCCAGAGGAAGCTGCAGCTCTTCTCCTCTGTCTGCACCATGGCCCAGCTGCCAGGAAAGCAGGGCCACCTTGTTGCCGGAGGTGAATGCTGGTGCCATTGCCTCTCCTTTCCCCTAGTTTACTCTGGAGAAAGGAAACTCCAACAAAAAAAAAAAAAGAAAAAAAAAAAAAAAAGAAACAGACAAAAAAAAGAACATTGTGCCCTAAGGGACAAATGAAGGCATCACTCTGAAAAATGGGTCCTTTAGGGATGAACCTGATAGAAGGACACTGCACCAGAGGTCACGGAGGTGTCAGGAGGTGCCAGGGAACTTGCACCAAACAGTCATTGCTGCACTACACTTGCCTTGAGTGCCTTTCAAAGAATGGGAAGTAACCCAAGCCTGAATCCATTTCTCATGGCCCACTTGAGTGCAAGATTGTGGGAACTCACACGAGTTCTCTGTAAAAATCAGACCAATTTCCCCCTTTTTTAAAAAAATAAAAAATAAAGCAGCATTATTCGAACGTCGCTTCTTCCTCAGGAATTCTACGGTATCAGATCAGTGGTGTCTGAACTATGCAACTGTGATGCATAATCTTACACAATGATCTCTTGTTCTGGGACTAAAAGCTGTTTGTTTACATAATATAAGATGGTCTTTTGAAAACACAGTGTTGTTTCAGTTTAATGACACTTCTGGATTTCGTAAGATCACGATGCAGGAGAGCAGTGACATTGCACAACCAAGAGAGAAGTTTCCCATGCCTGCTATGACTCAAGTGTGTTACTGGTGTCTTAGAAAACGAAATAAGAAAGCAAGGGATGAAATCCTAGTACTAAGAAAGTCGATGGGGTGGGTTTTGTTTGTTTGTTATCCTCTCCCACAGGGCCAGCAACCTGCCCAATTCTTATGCTGAAGGAGAGTGCTATGTTTTTCCAGGCAGCAGCACTGGGAGGTTTATCAGGCAGGATTCCTCTGAACTAATCACCCTTAATCCCTTTTACAGGAGAGAAAAAAAATGCAAATAAGATGCAGTTCCCCTGTTCTGGAGTGTCTGCAAGATGCTCTACCATTATATTCAATTACAGAGGAGAGCTCATACCCAGCATACACTCCCAGCAAGACTCTCTGCTTTACAAAGAGGACATGGCCCTCAGAGATCAGCGGTAGTTGTTGTAGACTGGCTGCTCAGCTATATTAAAGGCTAAAATTTAAGAAGCATTGACTCCTGCCTCCAAAAACCCTGGCTGACCTGGATATCATCTGGTTCCTTCCTCCCCATGTCCTGCATCTGCCAGTGGCAAGGTGGTGGTGGTGGGGCGTCAGTTTGGGTTTATGTTATTGTTTTAATGCCTAAATAACAATACAGAATTCTTATAGAGTACATTTAATGAGTTGTCTTTAACTGTAAGAACTCTATACTATTAATAAGGATGAATATTTACAGTACCTAGTGTTACAAGGTGTCACAGAAAGTAAACACTTGCCAGAAGCTTAATAATGAAATAGACAAAAGAGATATTATCACCTTTTTAGCAAAGAAAAACAAGCCTCAGAGACACTGGTTACACAAAAAATTGTGTGTTAGAGCCAGGAATTGAAAGAAACAAACTCTCTCCAGTTTTAGTAAAATCCAGAACATTATATTAATCAAAATCTTGTCTTAAACTCCTATAAAAATAAAGGGTGGTTTACTCTAAAACACAATCAGATGAATATTTGGGTTCTAACTTCAAGACTTTGCTTGGACTACTACAAAATTCCAATGTCTGGAGCTATGTCTATTTGTCACACTTTCTCCCCAACCTTATCCACTGCAAGTAGGCACTTGTTTATTGTGTGGCTACCCAAGAAAGCTGGCTCTGGATATTGAGTCTTTTAATTAATTAATTAATTATTTTTTTCTGAATAAGATTTCATATATTTCACTAAATAAAATTCACTATGCATAATCACACCAAAGACCTACAAGGTGATTAATCAAATAATAATGTAAATAACTAGATAATTCCATACCAGACTTCTCAGTGGGTTGCCATTGATGCTTGAAGACACTTTTCTCTTTTGTTTTTCCTCTTTATTTCTTTAAAGGAATGTTTCTTTAAAACCTTGTCTTACAAATATATTTTTTTCCAGTGTACAAAAGCCAGAGTTCTATTACAATTTCATGTAGATCCTCTTTTTAAGTACATATTTTGGCTTTACAAAGCAACCATGCTCCCTGGAGATTCTTTATTGTAATTCTATAAAACATTATTAAGTGTGGGAAAAATCTTGACCATGAGTTGTTGCTGAGTTTCTTCGTGGAGGGGTATCTTTTGCTTTTGTTTTTCTCCTGAGACAATTGATTTATGGAAGAGACCTCTGCCAGTCCTATTCATTAACTGGCTGTTCTTTTGAGCCTCAATAGGAATTAAAATCAGCATTTTAACATGTCCTGTGTGTGTTCCACCCACTGGTGCTCCCTGTATTGTGAGATGTTTGGTCTTCCCTTTCCCAGCTGCTCCTCTCAGGGCCATTTGCTCTGGAGCTCACCAAGGAAAGTTGTGCTGCTGTTTCTTTTCCTGCTTCTGAAGACATATTCATGACTATTGGGAAGACAAAATGACATACTGCCATTTTTTCTCATATGCATTTTCTTCCAAATGTCATGAATTCTTGACTCTGAGTAACAAAAAGGGAAAAATGCGTTATGAGACAAGTTAATATGTTGGGCTGGGCTTGGTGAGTTTCATTTCCTGTCTTGACAGGTCAATCTGGTGTGAATGTAGCTGTCTGTATGATGGACTAGATAGTGCAGAATGTCCAAAACCCATAAATTTCTGTCTAGATAGATTAACATGGAGGGAAAAAGTAGGAAAGGAACTCTCAAGAGCTAATAAGCATACAAGTACATATTTAAGGGCTCTTATTTTCAGAGAAAATTTTAGAAGTTAGGCTCCAACTTTTTTGAGGTGTGAGTTATGATCACTAACCCCTCTTAAAAAATAGACAATATGGTGGTGATAATGGAATAGCATCTTAAAAGGGGGATTCTGGAGACTCCATATGACCATCTCATGTGCAAGATACAAGACCAAAGCTGATGTTAACACACTTGAACATTGAAAGTTGTCAGAGCTTAAATTAGGCTTAAACTTGGCTCCATGAGACCAATGGGTAAAGGCTGTGTAGCTTTATCCAAACCTGTGTGGATGGTTGCAGCAGATCTGATTGCTGACAGCATCTGCCACATGCTTATGGCATGGCTTGTGCAAATGCCATCCCAGACATGCTGTTGCTGTGTTCCAAGAGCCATGGGTGATATAATTTTGTTCTGGTGGGTATTTATGGTGTGGGAACTGTGTTTTCTGTGAGTATCTTCACTCTTTCCTTGTCCCTACCAATATGGGGACACCAGAACCAAAGGGCACATCAATCTGTGTTTGGGTAAAAGCCCCGTTCAGGGTTACTCTTGGAATTTCTCAGTTACAAGGCTGATGGGAAGAGCCCAGGTGCCCTCTGAGTGGGAGCACTGAGCAGAAGAATGAGCTGCCCACTCTGTGAATTTCATCAGCCCATCCCTTTTTTTTTTTTTTTTTTTTTTTTTGACATCTGCTTTGTTTCTATACTTAGTGTGCTTATTAATCTCAATTTTCAAATACAACAGGTGAGAGCAGAATGACCAGCTGGTGAAATGCCCTATATCACTCTCCTGTCTGGTTCCTATCGTCCTTCTGCCCTCACTGGCCCTCACTGCCCAATTCTCACTGGGGCAATCCATCCTTGCAGGGCTGAGACTTCCCAGTTCCAGTACTTGAGACAAGGCCTGTTTTTCTTTAAAGCACAACTAATTGCTTATTTAATCTTTTTTGCCTTTCTTTCATATTTCCATGGGATTTGAAAATCCTGTATTTGAGGAGCAGACAATGACCACCAGGGAGTAACTTCATACCTGTTTGTGCTAAATCTCCGAAGTCCCTTACAGACACTTGGTATGATACTTGTGATGGATGGTAGGATGAATCCACAGAGGACTAATATATATATGCATGTATATGTGCTACTTCAAAAATATGCATGTGCTAAAAGTCTGAAAGGCCCATGAGGCTTGACTTCTCATTTTTATAAAAGTTATCTATGAGATATTTAAGAAGATGGAGTGATTCAGAATGAAATTCAAATCCAAATCTAAATTTTCAGCTATAGTCACTGACGTCACAAGCTCCACTCCCATTTGTTGAAGTTCAGCACAGAAGACTTATTTTTTTCCTAATGAAAAATGACAAGCAAACAGAGTTTCTGGTTCATGGGAAATCTTGTGAAAGTTTTGGTTTAATTTAATTTAATTTTATTCCTATTTCCCAGAAACTGGGAATTAACTTTTTAATAGTACCGAAACAGGCTGTTTACTAAAGAAATAAATAACAGCAGCTGGGAAGCCATGGACAGTGCCAATTTCACAAAGACCTGCCAGGACTAGAGGGATCTATGGCCCTGGAGCAGGCAGGGAGCCCAGGAGCTCTCAAAGCCCTGGCTCTACCTTGAAAGTGAAGGATTTCCAGATCGCCAAATCAGGCTCTAAGCAGATACAGATCTTTCTTGGGTGTTTGGTGTGTGATGACAGAGTGTGGTGGTCCTGGTGTGTCCAATTGCCCCAGGTCTTGGTCCCTGAAGGACAAGTCCCACATCTGGTGCAAGGCCACCTTCTCTTGCCTTGCTTACCACTGCTTTTAAGAAAGGGGCAGTGTCCTGCTGACACCCAGCATCATGTGTTCTATATCCAGTAAACATCTTTGGACCCTCGAGGCCTGGATGATGCATCACCAGTGCTACCCAGGAAAGCCTTGTTTTTGACTACAGGAAAGGCTGCAGGAACAATCTTTTGTTAGCACCTCATTTTTCTCTCTCACCTTGCTTTTGTTTTAATTATAACGCTTTGAGAGGGCAGGAGAGGTTCCCCCCTAATTGGTTCCCTTATTTCATCTTTGGAAAAGCTTTTTTTTTTGTATCAATTGGTCTTTCTCCCAGGGGACTTGCAACAGATAGGAGCAAGTGCCTTTATATAAAAACTGAGCTAAAATCTCATGGCATTTTGGCAAGAATGTGTTAGCCTCTGTAATCTAACACTGTATCAAACTTAACCACCCAAACAGCCTGCAGTTCTAGCTAAGATACTTTTCCTCTTTGATTGGCTTATTAACACTTTAACAAGATCTCTCGCATGTTATTATGTTATCAAAATTTGCTTCTGCTTCTTTGAGAGACATTAATAAGAAGGCTAATGGGTGCAGTAATAGCCAAGAAATACACCCTTGTCACGCTCTGTTTCTGTGAAGAGGTGCAGTTTGAATCACACTTTGTTAAAACTCCTTTCCCCATGTCTGGTAGCTCGAGGTTTAGCACCAGTAACACTGCTTCAAGTCTCTCTCCTTGCTGTGGTTTCTTAGGCCAAACACGTTAACTTTTAACTGTGTTTCCCTGGCTTGTGCCATTGGCACACACAAATGTAATCCAGGCAAATGGAAGAGTCCCCTGCACGTATGCCAAATATTGAATGCTGGCTCCACAGCAATTAAAAAAGCTTTAAGTTTCACAGGGACAATTTCTTAAAGCTTTTAAGAGATTAAGCTTTCATTTTGGAGGGCTGGAATAGCAGCACATTGAGGGAAGCTGCAAACACACCACTTCATAATGTGTTTGATGTGGGGCTGATCAGCAAAAAACAGATAACCATTATTTACCTAAATTTGCATAGTTTGCAGACCAAAAATCATTTAAGGTGATGATAAATGATTAAAAATGAAAGGATTAAAAAGCAGATAATCTGAAGCAAAACTGCAATTCAGTTTGTGGACACTCCTGAGCAAACAGAGGCAAAAGTTGTTGCATTTCAAACATTCACTTCCAGTCACTCCCATAGCTCTCCTTGGCATGTGCAGTGTTTCATATCCATCCTTGATATCCAACACTTCCAAGCAGATCCACTCCAGTGCAGAGAACAACATTGCTACCGGCCCTTTTTAATTACGCAGATGGGTGTGAGCACGTGTTGGTAAATTGTCCCTTTAGAGATGCATGGCAAAGCCTGACTTCTGAAGGGGAACCAACCCTGTTTTGCTTCTGCTTCACTCGGGGCATGCCGGTCGTGGTGCAGCTCTCAGGTTAATGCTCCGGAGGCCGCCCCGCTCAGATCTTCCCCTCTTGGCAGGGCTCTGCCTCTGGTGCGAGGTGATGGATGTCTGGAAATGAACTGTGCGGGGATTTATTCCGGGAGAGGAGATAAAAATAATTCAGAGTGTTTCTCTTTGCCACGAAACATTGGACATTTGTGTGAGTTATTAGCAGCCAATGCGTCTTGTTCTCAAGAGAGGCAGGTAGGAATAGTGCTTATAGCTGATGAGATAAGCCTTCCCCTAGAAGTCCTTGTTGACTAACACATCTAGAAATAGCCCTAGGTTTTCAAAGGCTAGGGGGCTGTCCAGTGAATTGAAAAAAAAAAAAAAAAGAAAAAAAAAAACACTAAAAATAAGATAAATAAATCAAAATAATAAAGTTGGAACTTTTTCAGCACGGCCAGGTTGAGAAGTAAAGGGAACCAACCACGGAGGCCAAACGTAAAAGAGTGCCATTGGAATTAAATAGCTGATAACTTGTGAGAGGGGGAATTTCCCCAGATAGCATTTGGCTGCATGCCTGCTCCACTTAAGTGCTTTCTGATGGTAAGGCGACAGCAGATAGAAACTGGGACTTTCAAAGGAAGTTTATCTCTGGTTCTTTCAGTCTCATTCTCTAATTGGCCTGGACTCTGGACCATTAAAAGAGCTGACAGATGCTACTGGACTGAGAATATGAGGAACTGATGCAGTTAGTGATCTTGAGTAGGTTTATTACAGGAGGAATGATTTCTTTATTTCACGGGAATGTAAATGAACCTTGCCATAGGCATTAATTGCATTTAATTCCATGTTAGAGACTATTCATCCTAACGATGTCTTGGATAATAGCCCAAGAGTAAATGTGATTCTCTCTGGAAGTATTTCTTCTGATCAAATACTTTGTGTAAACAGAATTGAAAGTAGATTTGGAACACTGTTTTGAGGCTTTTTTCTTTTTTTTTTTTTTATGTAAGATTAAAATAATCTGCCTTCATGAGTGTGGAAATTGGCAAACAAAACCACGTAGGAGTACAGATGGGGGAAATATTTTTATTTTGTGCTTCAGATGGTACCATATGTCGAGCCTTAGGAGGCGCTCCGTTGCCAACAAGGTACAAATAGACATTTACAAAAGGTGAAATGGAAGGTTGTCTTCTTGCCATGTTTTCATGCACCATGCCCTGGTGAAACTTTAGTCTGTCCTGAGAGAAAAAGCAACTTCTCAGTTCAGAAATTCGAGTTTCACTTTTTGTCACTGCATTTTCTCTTGAATTACCTCGTCCATGATCCCTGAAGATAAGCATGAATGTGATTCTCAATTCTCACCAAGGAAGTAAGTGGGCGATATTTTTCAAAGTGGCAATGTCACTCACTGATGGCATTTGAGAACGGAGCAGTGTACTGAGGATTCAAAAGGAGCTTTAGGACCTCCATTGTCTTTTCAGAGCACACCTTCTATTGATTAGCAGTCACGCAATTAGCTATAATAAGGTATTCAATTACCTATAACAAGATATTCATCTCAGATGTCAAGGCCTTAGGCAGCACATATCATACCATATCCCAAAGCAATCTCTGATCTGTAAGCATGGAAACACTGTTCTGAATACAGAAGAGCTAAAACGATCTCTGCAGGGGCCAGAGTGCTTTTACAGCTTTCCCCTGTGAGAAGCTGCAGACAACTGATCTGTTTCCATAACACTTACCTCCATCTCACCAGCGTTTACCTAGCTTGTCATTTTGCAGGATTTATTTGTAGCACCACTGCTGCTTCCCATGGTGGCAATGATGGCAGCACCTTGGAAGGCGGCTAGCCTACAACTTACTGCACCTTGCCCATGGCCTCTAAAACCAAAATCCAACTTGTGAACTGCTCCAGCCTGAGCTGGGGAGTGTCCCCCCACTCCCTTTGCTGCTCTGCAACAGCTCCACATACCTTCAGCTGTGCCCTCAGATGGCATACACCAGTGTGGCCATCAACCAGCAGGAGGCTTTAAAAGGCTGCTGAGCACTTCTACCTGCTGATCCAAAGCCCTGAGCACATGGGTTACTAATAGCCATATATTTTTGATTACAGATTTATTTGCTTTTTTTTTTTTTTTTTTTTTTTTTTTATGTTCCAGATTTGATGTTTAATTGAACTCTGCTGTTTTATAGACTTTATTAAAAAAAAAATCAACCTCACCAAACAAACCAAAAATTATAATTTCCAATTTCCCATATCAGCAAAAGGGTTAAAGTACCAAAAAATCACATCAAGGTTCATACTGTTTATTAACCATGAATCAATCTCAACCTAGCCTGCTAAATTTCACTAAATTTCTGTATTTCTTCTTCATATTGATAACTCCTGTTTTCAGGTATGTTTGGGCTATGTTAAGCCATTTATTAATCCAAACAATTACATCTTTGTTGTTGTTGTTGCAAACAGGTTTTCTCCTCTCTCTTTGGTATTTATTCAGTTCACTGGGTGGTTAATATTGTGTTTCTTCTATATACTGACAGGTTATCCTTGGGTAGACCTAGCATGGAAATAGAACGAAGAAGTCAGAATTACAAGTTACAGATCTTTATTCTAAATTATTCCAGAAAGGTTTCAGGAGCTCAAGAGAAGTGGTGCTCTTTACTGAAATATGACTTATTAAAACTTGTGAAAATGTGAGGCCATGATTAGATGAAACTTGAGCTTTCATGATTTTCTTGGCAATGCCACAATTGTTAATTAGGAAGTATATGTTATTCACACTGATACAATTCTGCGACTGGAGATAACACAGTATTTCCATGGTTTGTGGTTTGAATGCTGCATCCAGGAACCAACTGGTGGTTGGCTTGGTACCACCAGGATGCAGTGATGAGGCATTTTCAGGCGGTCTGGTGCCAAGGACCAGAAGGATGCTGGTGCTGAGTGCTCCCATCTGTGGATTGGTGGAAGGGGACAAACGTTAGGGCAGTGGGCAGTTGCAGTGTGCACCACCACCGGGACAAGCCCCTGAATGCCCACCACCTGGGAACCATGAGCTGCAGCAATGTGGGGGGGTCATGGAGTTAGGTGGAGAGAAGGAAGTCCTGTGTGCATTGCTGTGTAATGTTTTGGTGCTGCTCTCTGAATGAACTGATCTGCGGCTGTGTGGCTTTGCTGGACTATTTGTTTCCAGAGAAGATGGAAGAATAATTGTGGTCACCCACAGAACCATTAAAGGGTACAGTTAATGCTGCTGCTGGTCGCTGTGGGTGTTTTCCTCGCTTGGCTTACCATAATTTCACAATCATTCATTCCAGCTGTTTAAATTTTGCCCAGGGAGTGGGCATCCTGACCATATAAGCAATTACTGCCTCTCCTGGGACCCCACTGTGGGTGGTGACTGGGGCCTTTCCCAGTGGATTTGGGATGGTTTGGGGATGATTTGAGGTGAAATGGCAGGAAAACTCTTTATTTCCCCTGAACCTGTGTGAGTACACAGCTGGAACAGGTCTTTTGGCCACTAGCTTGCTGCATAGCCCATCTGCCCCTAGCAAAGCCAACAGTGATGTGCCTGTCCATAGCAATGGGATCAAAAACAGGCACAGACATCTCAGGTCTTTATTGTAGCCATTTTGGCTTTGTGAATGTATGCTAGCTGTTTTTTGAGCTTCAAGTGTTAAAGCATGTCAGAAGGCTTTCCAGCCTTTTTTAGAAAATAAAAAGTGAAAGAAAAAGGAAAAAAGAATAAAATAATAAAAGAAATAAAAGAAAATCAAGACCTGCTCCTGCTCCTAATGAGGGTGCTGGTGTTTTGGTACAACAGCATTAGAGGAAGTTTTAAAAACGCCTGAAGGTGGTACCCAAATGAGTATTGCTGGGAGGTGCCCGGGCAGAACAGACTAGATCCACAGAAAGACTGGAGCAGAGCTGAGCTGTCTAAGCAGTGCTCGAGGTCACATCTATACAGCAGCAAATAAAAACAGACCAGTGCCTGTTTTCCAATGCCGAGGGCATGCCTTGTGCTTGCGCGGCTTAATTCTCTTTCCTGCACCCTTGAAAAACAGGGTTGCCTTGTTTCAGCTGCGCTGGGAGAGTCCCTGCCTGGTGCTCATTTCAGGGCTGGCTCAGGCCACAGCTCGTGGTGGCTGTAGGACGGTGCTGGCATTTTAGCACAAGCAGAGTTTTTGCACAAGGTGATTGAGCTGAGCTGCAGAAGTACCCTACTGCTCCAGTGTAATTCAGTCAGCAGGAGTGGCTGTAAAATCTATTGATAAAGCAGAGAGGATGTGAAAGTGCAAGCACAGTTTCTGGACACATACGTGGAGCCTTCCCGAACATGTCCTGGCAGTGCAGAGCTGCCATCAGTTCAGTGAGGGTGTGCTGGCTGGGGAAACACTGCTGGGATGGGGCAGCTGAGAAATGTCCCCAGATCCACTTTAGCTTAAGCAGTTTTCACCAGGATCCCCTGCAGGATGTTCCCCTACATTTGCATGTAATTTACCTCCAAAAATAATCTGGCATCAGCATTACATCCACTTTTTCTAGCCTTCATGCTTCTCTTCAAGAAAAAAAAAAATAAAATCTGGATCACAACGATGTGTTGTGCAAACAAATTTATACAGTGCATGTCCTCAGCCTGGTGCAAGGAGCGACCTGCTTTCGTAAGGCCAAGAGGTTAAGCCACAGTAAACAGAACGTGTGATGAATGGCCGGGGGATATTGTTAGCACGTGTGCCTGGCACACTGGGGAAAAAAAAAAAAAAAAGAAAAAAAAAAAAAGAGATGAAATGTCTGAGTTGTATTTTCCACTCGTTTTCATCTTACATCAAAACAAACTTCCCTTTATGTAAACAGAGAGAATTAGCTAATCCATACACCACTGGTATCTGCTTTGCTACAAAATCAAACAGTGTCTTGCATTCAGGATATTTTTGCTGTGACAGAAACAACAACAGAAATGATATATTCAAGTCTGGTGAAATGGACTGTAACATTTGGCGATGCATGCAGGTCTTGGAATATGTGTTTTGCCAGACTAAGCTGTGCTGAATATAATCCTTTGAATTCTCCATCTCACACACATTCAGAAAAAATAAACAGCAGAGTGTTTATTGAGCAACTGTCTCTGCCCCTCAACTCAAAGGAGGCATTGTGCTGTCCACCTGCAGATCTTCTTAACTTTCCTCCTGTTTTCTCTTCTTTTGTAATGACGAAAGCTTTCCTGCTAGAAAGGGAAGAAAGGAATTTATTTATTTTTGCACTGAATTGCAAATCTAAATATGTGGAATTTCCAGGCAATATAGTTAAGATACCCAAGGCCTTTGATTTAAAAAAAAAAAGAGGGTCTCTCATTCTTTAACACAGAAGAGTAACCTCAGATAAGCTGAAGGAGGAAGTTGCTCAGCACCTCTACTCCACGGTGTCTAGTTCCTATGTAAATACCTGACAGCATGTGGTGACACCAGGGATGTCACACGAGATGCTTGTGTGCACCTCCTGCCATTGAAACATGTTACTTGTGCATACACTTGATCATACGTGTGTTCATCAAGTCTGCGATGCAGCAGTGATATATGGTACTCATATGGTTCTTGTTGCTTCAGTAAGGTATCTGGGGAATTACTCAGCTGTGCTTTAGTAGCTGTGATGGTTTAATATAACTCTGTCATTTAAATCCTCCTTTGTGGCTACATTTCCAGAAGTACTGACTACTTTGAGAGGCTTAGAATTAGTCTCTTAAAGACTTTCTTGCAGAAATGCAGTGCTCAAATGCACTCACTGCTATTCCCACTTGATCTCACATTGCCTCCAGCTCCAAGGGATGCTGAAGGTTTGCCACTGGCCATGGGTGGTATATATGTTTAGCCAGGCAATCAGTGAGTCATGCAAGCTACTTCTTAAGAAGATATGAAGTTTTCCAAGCTTCTCTGGCTCATTAAATTCCAAAGTGAATGGGAAGGACCCAAAACTGACTGCTGAATGAGTCGTATGAATTCTTACAGCATTTATTTTGAAACCACAAAAGCTATGGCAAGAGACACTAAATATCACTCTAGAGCTGTTTGAGAGTGTTTGTCCTAACTTCATCTTGCTAACCATGAAAAAAAAATGTAAATGAAATGTCCTCCTGCCATAGTACTGCCTGCATGTCCCTCTCTTGGCCAGTAGTCTGGACAAAAACCACATATGTTGACTTAAGTTTTATCTCCAGGACTGAAAAGTCTGCTGTTCATATTACTTCTTTTCTTTTTATAGGTGTTAATGTTTCTGGATATACTTTAAAGGATACTTTGCAGATGTGTATGGATAGTACTCACCAGTAACGTATTGTAAACCAGGCATGCACTACAAATTTTGCAATACATCACTGCTATTACTAAGCCCTGATAAAATGACTACTTCTGTGATAAATGTGTTCAAACCCTTTCATATGTTACTTGAGTAAATGATAAAAGCTGCAGTTAAATTTTAATAGGGTATGTTTACAAAGGCATTTTTTAACTAATGCCAAAATATACAATCTGTAGTCTGTATTTTTATACACCCCAAGGTGGAGTCTAGGTTATTTTTACAGTAAACATATGGAAACTTGCTTTACTTACAATTTTTTTCCAAATAAAGTTTTTTCTTTCTTTTTTCCTTTTTTTTTTTTTTTCATTAGACTGGGTCTTTTTGTTGATGTATTCAGGCTGTTGGAAGAATTGGGAATGATGAATATATCACAACTGAATTTCTTCCTTTTTCATGGACAATAAAGGGTTGACATGTATTCACAGATTCATTTTGGTTAAAAACAACTGAAGTGGACAAGGGAAAAGAGAAAAATTAGGCGTATGGCTAAAGATATGAATCAGATGAACTCTTTCATGGAACAGCCATTTTTACCTACCATAAAACTTATGAATCTTTGTCCTGAAATAAAAATGTCAAGTCTTTTTCTAGGAGCACTTTAACAGGGGAATATCATCTGTGACATGAGCATTCCCATAGCTCTTTTTATGGATCCTTGTACAAAAGGATCTACAAAAACAGTTCACATACAGTATCTTGCCCTGGGGCTTGATCCAATGCTTATTTCAGCTGAAGGAGGTCTTTCATTGACGTTGACTGACTAGATCAGGACTGAGCTACTGCAAAAGCAAAAACCTCTGAAACTCTTTTTAGCTGCTGAAATAGGAATTGCCATTCCATGGAAATGGGAGAAGGTGCTCACTAGGATGTGAACAGTTGTATTAGATATTTTGGCCCTTGCTTAAATCCCACTCAGTTGACTCAGTTCTCATTACAACAGCAGCCCCTGAAGTAGACGCCTAAATCAGACAGTTTCTAATCGTTCCTGAGGCTCTCAACAGTCCTTACATACTGCATGTGAACCCTTTGTTCCCTGACTGGTCCTTAAGACAACTGTATGCATATGTTTTCATGAAGTAGTTTGAGCTGAGTGAATCAGTACACAAAAGATGGTGTTCAGTCAGAAGAAAGTGTTGTCTATCCTAAATGCCATTCAGGTTTACAGCTTGATCCTAGCTAATAACTGTAGTGTTGGATGAACATCAATATACACGAGTACAAGAGATGGGATCCCATGCCTTGTGTAGGTGACTTCTTTTGCACCAGCATGAGCTGGAGGACATCTGGCTGCTAGGTTTTACAACTGTGGTCTTTATTCCTTCCTCATACGGAGGGAAGATCCCTGAGCTAGCCATGTACCTAGACTTTGGAGAGGCAGAGACAAGAGCCTATGTATTTTCCTGCTTTTCCAGTTTGTGATGACAGAGCCCACTGTGGGATCTATCAGATCTCCAAATCTAGCTGTGGCTGAAAGGAGTCTGACCAGCCCCTTCCCTTTCTGTGGCCATGAACCTCTGCACTTGTGGGCACGTGCTTCCCTTCACACATGGGCACAGTCCCAAGGCAGGTAGCACTACAGCTCATGCATACAATTAAACAAGTATGTGCATGCTTATAGGGTTGAGGCCAAAAATCAGATCATACTGGCTTAGCAAGGGGCAAATCTGACCAGCGGTTTTACCAACCCCATGACATCACATTTGCTTGACCTACCATGAGTAATATAATTACCACTTGGGATGAGCAAGGCACGAAAAATAGGATACTAGAGGAAAGAAATTACAAGGTAGTGATGAGACAGAAAAGTTAACGTTGGATGCAGGTCCATCATGAGGGAAGTGCAGAGGTCTGGGGAGATAGTTGCAGGTGGTGAGAGCTGATGAGAGGAGGGCTGAGTGACCTGGTGGGGTTTCATTTACCTCAGTCTCCATGTGAGCTGTCACACCAAGTTCTTCCTGTCAAGCCATGGGGAGAAATGTATAATTCTGGGGGCCTGGGCATCCTGCCAATCCTACTTGTCTATCTTTATATATTTTAGGGAAGGTCTGGGATACTAGCTGAAACTAGGCCCTTCTTAAGTTATTAAATGATTTAGGTGAGGTAAATTTCATACATAATTGCATATTAAGGTATAGAAGAAGAGAAGGGAGAACAGAAAAGAGCATATGTGATAAAGACAGACAGAAGTATATTTCTGGTGACAAGGAGGGCAGATAGAGTAAGCGTTTTCCTAGGGGCTGTCTGGTTCCAGTAGGCAGGGTATTTTGCCCAGGGTTGCTTTGCGCAGGGGGAAGATGGTGATCGCATGAGGGGAATCCAGTGAGAAGATCTGCCAAGATTACCAGGAGGCTGAAAATATGTCATTTTGGGACCACGAGTCTGGCATTATCTAGGACAAGAGGGAATGGCCTCAAATTGTGCCAGGGGAGGTTCAGGTCAGAAATCAGGAGAAATTTCTTCTTAGAAAGAGTAGTCAGGCATTGGAACAGGAAGAGTAGTTAGGCCCAGGGAGATGGTGGAGTCACTGTCCCTGGGGGTGTTTAAGGAAAGGTTGGATGTAGTACTGAGGGACATGATTTAACATGGTTTAGTGGGTAATATTGGTGGTGGTGGTGGTGGGGAGCAGTTGGACCAGATGATCTTGGAGGTCTTTTCCAACCTTAATGATTCCATGAGTCTATGATTTGTTCTGCACACAAGTGAAACAAAACCAACCAGAGTCAAATGCCTTCCCTCCTCATCACTGAGGGGAGTGAGCTCATGCATACTTTGCATCTTTCCTTGTGTTACCATCCCTTCAGCTAACGTCATACTCATTGGGGTTGCAATGGGATTTTGGGATGGGTATCAGGGCGGAAATGGGACTATTGGAGACATTAACAAAAAGGCAAGCCCCAAAACTCAAGGGAAGGCCCTGGACCATTCCTCCCTGGACCACCATCAGAAGAAAGATACTTTTGGGAATACCTGGCTAATTACATTAATTTTATGTGAGCCTGGGATGGACTTGGTCAAAGAAGAATTCTGCAGTTGTGAGGAAACTTGTAAAAATTTGTAAAACTAGACAAGTATTCAGACACAAATTATGGTTATTATTGCCTCTACTGCCTACGTGGCAGTATTTCAAAATATTTATTTCATGGACTAAAAACAAGTTTGTAATATACACTTGTGAATTAACCTGTTTTTCATAGACATCTAAGTAATGTTCTGGTTGAACCCATAACTGAACCCATAGAAATACTATCTCTTTAGAGAGGATCATATTCCTGGACTATCCACTTCACTGGTCTTGACAACAGTGACATTGTGTGCTGGAAAGAACTGATCTGAGAATAGTTACTGGTTCTGGTATTGTGGTGAACATAAAACAAAACAGGTTGTTCCCAAAGAGACTGAAAGTCGCGATCTGAGAGTCACTGTGAGTGAACTAAGAGCAGCTCCGGGATACCTCCCTTTGTATTATCCCAATGATGATATCACGCAAGTGGGATCTTCTGGTGCAACTCCCAATGGTTAGCTCTTCATCAGCAACCATTACAGACCAGTTAACAACTTCTTACACTGCCTGTAGCAGGATGTGGTCTTAAGTGTCACTGAGCGAGGCAGGTTGCATGGACACCCCTGTGTAGTGGAAGTTTGTAGCACGTGTTCTGGACAAATGTTGCAATCTCTGTACACCCATCATAGGAGACTTGTAGGCAGCACCAATGGGATGTCAAACGTGATGAAGCCATAGTACTGCTCCGTATGTTGTAAGGGTTGTTGTGATGAGCAATACAGTCTTTAGTTTGCTATGTAAAGGTAAGCATAGTTGTTAGAACTGGGGAGGGGGTTATGCCCAAACCAAAGGGGTGTGTTCATGTAGTATCAGGAAGATGCTTGCCCTGGAAATAAAGAGCAATTCAGAATTCAAACAGCTATAGGAACCCTTGCTGTCATTGTGGCAGCCTCCAGGGGCCCAAGTGAAGGCTGAGGATGCTGTCACGCTAGTCGCAGAGCAAGCACAGAAGAGGAAGTGGCTCTCCACTGTAGAAAACTTTTGGTGTAAAATTTTCCCAGCTAGCATGAAATATTTTGTACCTGTTGGTTTGTACATTAACTCACATGACCTGGCCAAAAGGAAAGGTTTGAAGCAAAAAAAATTTTGTTAAGTATTATCTATACCTTTGTTTTTGAGTTAGCAAATTGTCTTTGTGTTATTTTGAAGATTGCTGCAGTGGCACTAAGTGAAGAAAATCCATTGGTGTAACTTTTAAAATGTACTTGTGTCACTTCAACACCTTAAGGTGTAAGCCCTAACACCTTAAAATGCACCTTAACACCAACCAAGTCCCCAAAAGGCAAACTGTGTTAAAAATAGTGGACAGGGTCTTAGCAGCTGACAGTCTCTCAGTGGAGAGATTATACAACAAAACAGTTCAGTAAAGGTACTATATCAAGCTGCTGCTTTTCTGCACGATGCTTCCAGTACTTGATGTTATGGTTTGTTGAAGCAGCAGTTCCAGGGGCATGACCTTCTGACATTACAGTGTGGCCATTGACTTAGTCCAGCTCAGGCCTGGGCTTTGTGTATTCCTGCATTCCCATGGGCTGTGGTACACATGTGGCTCCAGTTAAAAACTGTTTCCACAGGTGCTGGCCACTCATGCTTTTTGCTCTAGAGGGTCTCAAATTAGTCTTTGATTTATAGGCTGCGATGCCGGGTACAACATAAACTCTTGCAACTTCTCTCTGATCTTACAAAAGTATATTTTCCTCTTTATTTATTTTTATTTTTATTTATTTTATTTTATTTTATTTTTTCTATAGAGTTCAGCTCCCAGTTATGTGAAGAAATCTCATGTGTGTATGTGTCTGTGGGGGTAGAGTGGGGTGATATGTACACTAATTTTTCTGGTCTTCAAGAGATCAGAGTAAAATGGAAAGTGCACACCCAAAAGGCCGGAGAAACAGAAAGCAAATAAAAAGAACATTATGTAAACATGAAGATTAAATAGTTCTTGAAAGAAAAAAGTTTTAAATTTAGAGCTTTCCAGTAATTATTTTTTTAAGCTCACAATTGACCATAATGGTCTTGTCTACTGATTGATACAGGCCTCTTCCAGTTGTTTTTCCTTCTGAGTGACGAGAAGCAGTTTCCAGTAAATGAACAGCAATCAGCTGCTGAATCATCGCTGTTGAGCAGAGGTTTCAAAACCTGAGCCAGATAATTGTGCGAGTGCTGTTGGCACTGAGTTCCTCCTCTCTGACTGACGGGCCAACCTTGGGCTCACCTTACCCAAGCACATGGTTTCCTTGGCTTCGGGATTGCTCTGGCAAGTGAAGGTTGCCAGAGCCGGCCCCAGGAGGTGAGGAATGAGGGACCTGTAAGTATTTGTCAGCCCATTCGGTGAGGCAGTTTAGCAAATGTTCCCCTCACTTGGCAGCCTCTCTGTCCATATGCTGAAAATATTTGCTCTACGAAAAGGACAGCTTCAGGCTGGGTTTACTGCCTGCTGGCTGTGCAGTCAAATAAACAGACCTTGATTTGAGTCCCGTGTTCCTGAAATGTGCAAATATGCAACTTGTTTAACAGAGAAATAACAAAACATTATACAAAATGTTCATTCAAGCCTTTTCCTCTAGGCTCACCTGTTTCTGGAAAAGAGGGAGGATTCATCGTGCTTGACTTTAGACTTTTATACTGTGTCTTCAGCACAGCTACTCACCCAGGTACATTTAGAGGCAATGGAAGGAGTCAGGGTCTTTCTAGAGCAAGATTCACCCCATCCTAATGCAAGCACCTAAAGCAGACCAGAGGAATTGACTGCAGAGGGGAGTTATCTCCACAACTGAATGTAACCCTGTGGGCAGCTCAAGTCTGTTGAGAGGAATCCCACTGTGAGCTGCTGGAAAAAGTCAGCCTGGAGATACTTTCCCACCCACCTTGCCTCGGTAGGAGCTGTGGAAGCCACCAGCTGGTGTGTGATGGCCCTCTGAAGACCAAGGCAGTGACAACAGAGGCTCCTGAGCTGTGTTCAGAGTGTGTGTGCGCTGCTTTGCCTTTGTCAGCTGTGTGCATGACTGGTGTGGTCTGCTCTCCAGCACTGTCACTGCACCGTGCAAAGCACTTCCCCAGAAGCTGCTTGGTCATGGCTGTGGGCTTTTCCAACAGCTATGAAATGGCCTCGAGTTGTCAATGAGTTGTTTGAGCCAGCCCACAGTGAGCAGAGATTGATGCTGTGTGCTCAGCAGTGATGCTCACACAACTTGTACCAGTAGCCATAAGAAATGCCTGGCCAATGGCATCAAAAAACATCTGCCAATGCTCCCTTGTCAGTCTTGCCTGGGATAATGCTTGCCTGAATCCAGAATCTACCTCTTTCTGTTAAAAGATAATGAAATGTATTTTTTTATGTGGGCTCCTTTTTCAGTGTAATCACCGGGGAGAAACTGGTACCATCTCTTAAAAAGACCAAAGTTCCTGGTTTTTATTTGTCTTCAAGGGTTGCAGTAGGGAGGTCAGAAATGTGACTCAGAAAAGGAATTTTCCCCTAGAAAGCCTCTTCAAGTTGAATACCAAGGTGTATTTGTTTATTCATTATGATGACTTGGTGCGTTTACTCAACCTCACTCATTTAAAAGTTAGTTTTTGTAAGTGGTTATCCACCCACAAGGCCAGCCGGATTGGTTCAGACTCAAATTGTACCATGCTGTACACATCTGTGACTAAGCCGCAGCAGGACTTCATAACTAACTTTTCTGTGAGTGTCTGATGGAAGACCAAATGAAAATAAAGATAGTTGATAAAAGTGAGACAAATACCTTGCCACTTCCAATACGTTGGATTGTTTGAAGTTTTGCATAAAAAAGTTTAGGAAAATAGAAAAAGAAGGAAGATGCTAGAGCCCAAGTTTAAAGATAGAACAGGCATTTCCAATTGTGGTAGCAAGCAAGTAAGAAAGAATAAAAGCTCCAATATAATGACCTAAAAAGATGGGAAATGTAGGAAGAAAATTATTGTGAATAAGGGCAACTCTAAGACACATGGCCTGAACAGAAATGCTGGGGAGATAAACACTTACATTACAAAGCAAATGAGCAAAGTGCAATTGAAGTGGCATTTGCTACAGGGGTATGGGTCAGCCAGCACATGAAGGTTGTGCAAGGAATGAAATGTCTAAGTGATGGCAGTGATACGAGAAACACATAAGTACCAGCACTTGCTGCTGTGACTGATGGAGGGAGGAGCTTGTCAAGCATGTCCTCTCATGTCACGATTTGGGATTTTGAAAATACTTCCAAGGAAAATTTTGTCATGTTGTGTATCAGGACACTTTTCAAGCTCACCTGTCTGACATACAGGAAAAGAGGTAAAATGTCATAGTGCCAAATTAAAAACCCAGTTACTGTCTGCTACTTCATTTGGCAGAGGTGAAGTACAGATTAATGAATGAAGACATTTTTTTCAGGCTGAGGAAAATTCAGTGAGATGAGCCAGAAGAACATAACTAGAGATTTGCTGGTGGGTAGGAGCTTGGATTCATTTACTGTGCAAAACAAACAAACAAACAAACAAACAAACAAACAAAAAGGAGTTTACAATATTACGGTAGAGGACAGAGTGAGTGAGAACCACAGCTGTAAAGGTGTTGGTGTCTATGTGGGAGGTGATGGCATTCGGAAAGGGAGGTGAAGCAGTCAGACTACAGGAAGGAGAAGGAGAGGTGGTGGTGATAATCAAGGATTTAAAACATGTACTGGAGATGACCACTGCCTTCGGTAATGACTCACAAGCCGAACGTGTGTGTTTAGACATACGTGACACCACGACACCAGAGGGAAAAATACATATCTGTGAGGGGTGTTGTATGCAATTTCCATGAATTGCAGTAGCAGCCTTACTCATGAATATCATTGCCAGAGATGAATAAAATAAACTTAATGAGTGAAAAAGCCAGCAGGCAGTTCACCGCGCCCTTAGAGGCATGCAGCTGGCTTGCTTCACAGGGGAGGAGCATCTCAGGATCGCAGTTTCCATTTCAGTGACACAAGATCCACACAAAGTGGGAAATGGCTGTAAGTTTGGCATGAAGATGCATGCACTAGTGTGGCAAAAAGGCATCTGGATGTCTCTGAGGGAGGATGTGGGCATCTCTCTAGCTGTAGCACAGAAGTGGTGAGCATGGAGTGGCAGTGAGCAGGTGTGGTGACACGCAAGGACATGCGATTGTGTAGGCCTGAAGGGACCTCTGGGATCCTCTGGTCATCTCCCTCCACTTGGAGACAGATCCTGGGACACATTAGGGTCAATTAAGGTGTGGATTATACTAGAACTAGAGACAAACTCTGTGTTGCTGACTGTATTTGGCTGACCCTTCAGCTCTAGTGTTTGGAAGCCTGAAATCCAGGTGGGAACCTCCTCAGCAACACCTGCAGGGTATGGGACATCATCTCCAAAAATGCCTCAGCCCCTGTCTCCAGCCTGGCACCACCACTGGCAGATTTGAGAACAGTGCCAACCTCTGGGTGGTTCGCTTTGGGTGAGCCCATGTCACATTGTCCCTGCAGCCAAGTGCAGAAGCAAATTTCTTTTTATTTTCCCCGAGCTCTCCTTTTGTTTGAAACAAAAGCTCACGTTCTTCTGCTTCCCAATAACTCAAGGACCCGGGGCTTTATGATACGTGCTGTAGGTCTGGGAACTCACAATAAAGTCAAGTTGTAAAAAGAAGAAAAAAAAAAAAAGGGAAAAAAAGAAAAGCAATTGCAGATTATTTTCCACTCTGAGTATTGCAGAGGCCTTTCTGAGTGGTGTTTGTTAAAATATGTTCTCCCTTTGTTACCACAGAAAGTCAGATATATTTCCCCACTCATCTGGCAAACACTGTTTACATCTTCCAACGTTTCAAAAGGAATTGCAATTATCAAAGCTATTTATGTTCCTAAGTAAATTAAAACAAAAAAAAAGATATGTCGTAACATATTTGTTGTATCAGCATCATCTGCTTAGCCCGGATTTTTGAAGAAGGTTTGATGAGAGTTTATTTTGAAAGATTTCCAAAAGATGCGGCGGTGCCGTCCGGCAAAAGACCTTTCTTCCCCAGTGCCATGGCAGCGGGCTGAGGTCATTTTTCTGCCCTCTTCTGCAATAAGTCACCTTTATCTGATCTGCCCACACGTACAAATGGCTCAAGTGCCTTTTCAGACCTATCTGGACGGAGATAAACTGCTTCTGGGTGGAGTGCTGATAGGCAGAGTTAACTTCCTCCCCATGCAGATGGCTGAAATGCATCATCTTTGAAAATTAAAGGCTATAATTGCCTCATGGGGAGCTGTTCACGTGGGGTGTTGCCTCCCTGGGTGGCGATGCTGGCCCCCAGCCTGCCCTGGCCTGAAGGTGGCAAGCAAGAAGAGCTGTGGAAGGGTCAGCTGAAACCTAGGGAAAGGGTAGAACTACAGAATTTCATAGGAAAATGGCATGGAAAAGGCAAACACTGCTTCTCTTTGCATTTTTTTTTTTTACCACATCCCCTTGTCAGAAGGCTGTGATCTGGTTGTGTAGTGCTGCTGCTGCACCACCTGGGCTGATGGGAAGGATACGGGTTCACCTGAGCTGTGAATGAACTGCTGGTACCCAAAACCTTGTTCCCATCTCTATGGATCCTTAATGCCCTACAGCGTGGGGCAGTGGAGGGTCTCATGCCACCAAGAGGGTCTTGTGGAGGCTTTATCTCTCACGTGCTTGTGTTTGGGAAAAAAGAGTGTTTTTTTTTTTTTTACTTTTGTTTGCTAATAGAAACTCTAATTCAGCATCACATAGGATATATTACCAAAGGCTAATGGTGCTTTTGCAAGCTGCCCAGAGCAGGCAAATCCTAGTGAGCTTCATTGGAGACCTGTCAGCTTCACGTGAACCTGAAGTGCTAAATCATACTTTGGGAAGGTGGACTTGTGCGGGCTGAGGATGGCTGCACAAAATAGAGTCCCAACAAACTGTAGCAGTGACCACATAGCATTAATCCCAATGTGTTTTTCACAAACTATAAATAAAAAAGGCAAGGCAAAGCAAGGCAAGGGAATATCCCACGCAGGGTATAGCCCAATAACATTTCCAGGGCTTTGGTCAGGCAAGCTGGTATGCTTGCTTATTCATTGAGCAGCTACTCCTGAACAGCCATGCTCCAATCTGACTGGATCCAGCCCAGCTCAGCACCCTAGCAATCTTCTGAATTGATTTTATTTCATTTTTTCCTGTGCCATCTAAAAAGCACCACCATGACCCAAAGACATGGACTTGGTTTCAGTTCACTGCTCAGGTACACGGGCCAGAGGAGAAAAAAGGGATTCAGAAAAAAAAAAAAATGGAGGGAAAATGATCAATAAACAAACAAACAACAAAAAAAAAAAAATCAACCACAAAGCAAGGCTGGAATGACAGCATCACCCTTGTGGTGCAGTGGGTCACTGCAGCTCACTGGCCTGGGATGTCCATACATCGGTGCTGGCTACCAGTGTGTGCTGTTCCTCCTAAAGGGATATTCCCGAGGGACTTGTGGAAATTCTAATGCTTTTCCCTGATGTAGCTGGTGAATTTGAAACTGGCCACAAAAATCAGTGCGAACTGCCTGGGTCTAGTGCAGAAACCAGCCAGTCACTGCTGCTGGAATAAAAACTGTTTTGCAGGAAGCTGAAAATGCCAAAAATAGCAGAGTTTGGATAAATCTTTGTATTTGCTTACAGATTTTATGGGTGTTTTTAAAGCCTCAAGGAGATGCATACGGTCATTTTAAACTTAGAGCCACATTTGCCCCATCCAGGATCAGAAACACAGCAAGGAATTCATGTTTTCTGTTGTTCTGGACACCTATGTTGCTCCCTCCATCTTTAGCTCCATCTGTGGAAAATGCAAACACTGTAAATATGACACTTTTTTTGTACACAGATGTTTCCAACATGCACCCTCTTCCCTCTCTTCCTCCCAAGTCCCTCTTTAACCTTTCAGATGGGTCTTTTCCAGTTTCACCCAAGTCTGTTTAATGACTACCTTTGTTTTCCCCTGGAGCAGCTGAAGCACAAGGCCACTTGACATTTTTGACTGTTAAAGGTACATGGTGCCCATTCTTAGAGCACCAAGAGTGCTTGTTAAGGTGCTCCTTTGCAATGTCTTTCCAAGAAAAAAACAATCACTTATGAGCTAAAATTAGTCCTGGAAAATTTCAGACCAACAAGAACATCCCTGAGAAAGCTGGAGCACAAACAGAGGGTGAGAAAACAAGGAGTGCTTTGAATGCTCCTGCTTGTGATGTTGCTCTGGCAGAAGAAAATGGGCTCAGGCTGCAGCAGATCAAAGAAAACAAAGGACTGGCTGGGCTTCACTCACTGTACCAGGCAAGCTGTATGTATTCAGTAACAGCTAGAAACAGACTACTTTTTTTCCTCCCACAAGAGAGAAGTATGTCTCAACCAACTCCATTTTTTAAACTGTGGTGTGCAATAGTTTCCAAATCAGGGGGCAGGTTCTTTACTGCAGATTAGGGCTAGCAGGTGGTTTCAGTGCATGGCAGGTTTAGGAAAATACTGTGGGACAGTGGATTGAAACTAATGCCACTTCAAATGTGCGTTTTAACAGGGTACTAGTAGCACAGCAAGGGCATTTAAGCTGTATTCTGAAGGGAAAAAAAGTTTGTGAATGGCTGTGTTTGCCTAGAAGGGCATCAGGCTGTTTCATGGACTGCAGTACAAGCACATCATCCACATTTTTTATTTAAATACAAAGACATAAATATATTCCAATAGCACAGCAAGTATGTAAGACAAGAAACTTATATATATCCCCGATTATGATAGTTTAAAAATGTTACAGCTCACTGTGCAGCATAAGTTTGAACATTGTTTGTTCTGTAAGCAAAGAGCATCACCATAAATACACTGCATTTTTCTGTAGGTGTTGGTCTAATTCAGTGCACAGCTTGGCTGGTGGTCTTAAAAGATCCAAAGCTGATCTTTAACAGTCAAGTCCAATTGTAATATTAATTTTACAACTAACACAGTCAAAACACCAACTGCTGCTAGACGTGGTTGCACAAGCACAAATTAAAGCACACTCTAATTTACCCAGAGCTATGCCATATATCATGTTTTATGCTAGTTATCATCAAGTACCCAGTTTGTCCAGCATTTTAAATGTTATTACATCAAGGAGGGGTTGCAGCTGCTCAGTGCCAAAATTGCCAGTTGTACTGGGTTGGGACAACCATTAAACTCCTGCAGATTGAAGCCAATTTCATTATGAATCATGAATTTTGTGGATTACCACATGCTTACTTAAAAGGACAAATAGCTTTGCTACTACAGGAATAACAGTCTCGGCAAGATCAAAAGCAAGAAGGAAAAAAAAATGCCTCCAGTCATGAAGAACACTCAAAGCAAGCAGTGGCACAAGGATTATATATTACCCATGCATGTAGAGCAAAGCAAACTGTCATTAAGTGTTCCCAGAAAGGCAGCTGAAAACTACTGGCAAACTCTTGTAGGCAATGAAGACTTGCAAGCCAAGATTTTATTTTTTTTAATTATTATTATTTTTTAATGGATGCTTTTTGTTAAGGGCCTTATACCAGCTAAAAGAAGATGTCAGGCTTCCCTTGGACTTTTATGAGCACTTTTAGAAATCAGAGCCAGGGCCGATGATCTGGAGCTTAAGGAATTAGCATCTCAGTATTAGACAGAAGCAGAAGGAGGCTACCGGGTTTTAGTATAACCCTGGCAATTAGCTGCTCGGGTTGACTGTTATGAAACTCTAGATGCTTATGGGTACTTACTCTAACTTACAGGTACGAGTCCTTTGTAGAAACACAAACATTGCAATCCTGCATATTGCCCACCCTGGGTATGTGGGAGAAGGAGCTGAAGGAAACAGGCATTTTGGCCAAGTTGCAATATACCCTGAGTGAAGACCTGATGTGTTCATGGAGGAACAGCTTACTTGAAAAAAAACAACAGTATTTATATCGTTCTGTGTCCCCTATGTGTTGTGAGACATGGCTGCAGAGGTAACACCTCCTGCCTCTTCAGTCCCAAACAGCAATGCAGGAGTCTCAGGCAACAGCATTTTTTCTTTCCAAGATCCATTTTTAAAAGATTCAAAATAAATTTCAAGAAGTGAAATACCACCTGTAAAAATTGAGCCACAGGTTACTTCAAGGCAGTCTTCCAGGTAGGCATGAAGGGTTTTGGGTAGCAGGCTGAAGCTGCATGGTGACCATGGAGAGAAAACAAGAGGGTGTTTGGTGCTGCACTTGTGGGCTGTGGGGTAAGTAGTGTAACTATTCAGGATTTTTCATCCTAGTTTTGTTTCATGGCAGAGCTCTCTGGTTTTGTTGACATACAAACGTGTGTACAACTGAAGGTGACGAGGACTTTAAAGCATCTCCATTTTCAGGATGAAGTCATGAAAAATACCAGTTTATTTTATACATAGGGGCTGGAGCTCTTCTCAACAAAGTCATGGGAAAGGAGAGATGGGTTGCTGTTCAGAGTCGGGATGAGAAGGAAACATACTGTTCCCATGACCATGGCATAGGCAGGAAGGCTCCACATGTAGCCAAACCACCCATCCTAACCTGTGCCAGGGCTGTGGCCATGGCTGAGATAGGCACCTAGCAGGATCCAAGCGAGGATGAGCTGCCAGGCAGCTGAGGAGCACGGGTGTATGGTGTGGAGCCAGGCCACGCTGGCCACTGAGCCTCTGTGGTGAGCGACCTCCATCAGCTGCAAGGAGATTTAAGCCTTCCTGCCTGTGAATGAGGGCTTTGATGAAGCTACCATCTGATTTGCATAGTCTGGTCTTGGATTTTTACAAGCGCAGAGTGCTTGGTCAGCTGAAAATACCGCGTTGCATCTTGTGGAGGAAACTTTCCTTTGGCAATGTGTAAAGAGCAGTGAGCGATTGCATAGGCCTCCTTCAGAGTGGAGGAATGAATCAGAGGAGATAAGTGAATGGGGTGATGCAGCTCCTGTGACTTGATATGGTCCCATGACATGTGTAGAGCATGCTAGGTCATTGTTTTACCTCCTTCAGCTCCAGAAAAGGCATAGGCTGTAATTGTTCTGCATACCTTGGCATGGCCAGAAGGAGCATAGTTCAGTTTTCTTCTCAACAGGCATGACAGGGAATTTCTTCCTTGGTAAACCCTGCTATGTGCTGCACCGTATGAAATACGGCAAATAAAAACCTAGAGATTTTGCTTATCCCCCTGCTGCAGCAGGCCAAGAGAAGAGCAGCCACCTCCCCCTAGCCCTGCAGCCTTGATTCATTTGACCCCGTGTCCATCCCTGAGCTTGACCCCAAGTCCTCCTGTGTGTCCTGGAGCACCTCTGCTCTCCACCACCAAAATGAGGTTAACATCATCCACCACCATGGCGAGCAGCACCCATTTTTTGCTTTGTATGGGCTCAGCCCTGCTTGCTTGAGGGACGTGAGCTGTTTGCAGGCTGGCAGGACAAAGTTCCCCTGGTAGGTGATACAGCTCATCTGGCAGCCCTGAACTTTCATACCCAGAACACCTCCTACGCGGCTGGGCAGACGGCCAGGAGCTGCGCCCACAAGGAGTCTGCCCCGCCAGGATGAAAGAGAACAGCTCCCTGCTGGCACGGTGTGTCTCTGGGTTGTGGGTTTGGGGTTTTTTCTTCCCCGCTCTCATTCTCCGTCTCTTGAAAGCAGTTCAATTTTGCCACCAAATCTCTCGTTCTTGCTTCTTTTCTCTGTGCCAGAAGCCTGTCCGCATACTTCCCAGTTTAAAGCCATCTCCACACTGTGAATAAACACAGAAAAAACCCGGAGCTCTAACGATGGCTGCTAATGCTCAGCTATAAAACACAGGCAACAGTGAGGCAGCGGTGCTGAATGCCAGCTCTGCAGCCTCTGTGCTGCTTTCCACGATGCTCTCAACACCCTCCAGCCTTATCAGTGCTATGTGCTGCTACACTGCTGCCCAACCTAAAAGTCAGCAAAGCTCTGAAACCTTTGCTCATTTGGGCAGAGGAATGGAAAGACAGCACATTCAGTGCTCCCTACTTCTCTTGTCCAACCTAAGGACAAGGCTGTTCCTGTCCTGGATTCACCCAGGGGTCAGGACCTCAGGTACTAAACCTCACTTCTGAGGCAAGTCATAAAATACATTTATGAGGCCCAGGGATTATGGTAAAAGTAGACACACCCTGGCCTATATTATATACATCTGCAAGTAGGTGCTACTTCAGTAACTGCAGTCTCATAAAGGGATTGGGCTCTAGCCACCATCCTCCATGTATTTTCTGCTGCCCCATGGTGCTCTGGAGGGGCCCTCATTGCTCTCTGTATGAGTATCTCCTTGGTGGGCCCCCAGCAAGAGCTGCCTAGAGAGGATGTCCTCCTCCTCTGCCTGTGCCCATGTCGGGTGGGTAGGAGAGAGCTGGTCCTGGCCAGGGCAGGCACAAGGAGGCTTGATTAGGCTGTAACACCAGGCTGGGTTGGAGTGGACCTGCAGCAAGGTTAAGGAAATGCACCCTCCCCCTGTGGAAGCCACAGAATACCTCTGGATGTTATTAATAGGTGGAGACAAGTTTTGTCAGGTTTTAATGATCCTTGAGAGCTTAGCTGAAGAGATAGGCTGGCAAAGGTGTGGTGCCTCTCCTTGCTCACACACACACACGCTGCTTCTGCAGATCACTTTCATTTGTGTTTTGAGTCCCCGGGGAACACGAGGTAGGACTGCTGCTATTCTTAGAGGGCAAGAAGCAGGCTTCACATGCTCCAGAGCTTAGCTTGCAAAGGCTTGTTGCTGCATCGCCAGAATCTATCACTTTCAAGTAGGTTAAGGGCTGATTTAACTGTCAGAGATAATTACCGGATTGGGCTTGGTTTTCCCGGAAAGATTATATTCACTCAAAATCAGCCTCTTCTGAACACACTTTGCAGACAATAAAAGCTTATTGGTAGCTATTAAGTCCTAAACATTGTTTATCTGCTGCAGAGTAGGGACACAAAGGTGGCAACGGTTCAAATTCCACTAAAGTGGCACGGGCCAAGCCCGTCCCACCTCACCTGGGCTCACACCTGGGCTTTGGCTGGAGGGACCCTTGTGTGGCTTCGGTTGGAGGGACATTTGGTGCCTCAGCCCAGTTAAGAGAGAAGGGATAGGCTTCTTCAGCTGGTGCTAGACCCTGGGATGCCTTCCTTTGCCATAAATTTCTCTTTCCAAAGGAGCCTACTGCGCTCCATTGTTTCCTCCCCATCTTTTTTTGAAGGATGGAAACAATATCATCAAATTGTCACAGAACTGGGACTTTCTCCCCTCCTTTTTCTTAGGAACTGTTTTGAAGATATTGAGGTATTGCTTATAATTAGGGAGAGACCAACATTCCAAGGACTAAAATCCCACACAGTACTGGATAATCTTTCCTATCTGTAAGCCTATTTACTGTTATAGAGGTGTTCACATTATATTTCTGAAACTTTTAGTAGGAATTTTTTAAGTCCTACTAAGAGACCTTCACAGGTAGGTTTACATCTCTTCCATCAGGACCTCAGCAGAATTCTTCTTCCAGATTACTTCAGGCTGATCTCTTTCATATACATTTTTACGTGTGCTTTTGGTCCTGATACTTGGTGTTCTTGGGGTACATCTCCAAGATGTACCAAGAACCCTATCAGTGGTGAGGATGTTGACTTTGTCCACAGTGGTGTATGGGACTAGCATCTCTTGGAGGTTTTGTGCCATCACTTCAGAAACATAGTGGTCCGCTGTCCCAAGTTCTCCCAGTTGTTAATCTACAGAACTCACTGACATTTATAAATAAATAAAATTGATTCTAGCGATCCCTGTGTAGGTTCACATCATATACATTATTCCTACTGATTTCTTTGGCTTATGAAAGAAGACCATAGTTTAAGAGTCTTGATTTGGCATCCTGACTGCATTTAAAACAACCATATAACATTTAATTTTATAAAATACAGTCAGATATAAATGGTGTATATATATGTATGTATGTACATACATACTATTTATCTTTTTGTTGTCAATGTTATTAGGCACGATTCTTATATTTGTTAGAGATTCAACCCTTATGTTTAGTCACTCCTACACACTTTTGCAATGGCTAAATGAAAAACTTCTGATTGCAATTAAAAAAAATAAATAAATAAAAGAAGGGAAGAGGTTATCCCATTTACTGTAGGACCTTGTAGGATGGTTGGATTTCAGTGCTAAATTACATTTTTTAGCTAACATGGAAACATTGCATTTTGGCAGTGCATTGACTGGGACTTTGGCTTGGTTTGGGGGATTAACTGTGCAAACTCAGTTGCCATAAACGTTCATCTCAGCTGCTTTTCTCCTTACAAAACAACACGATATACCGTGTTTGACATTAGCGCCAAACAGATGGAAGCATTGAACTTGCTTCTAAACCCATTTTAATGAGGGAGCAACATAGCAACATAGACTGAATCTAGACTGGTAAATTAAACACAACCAGGAATATTGCCAAGTGCTGGCACCCGCAGACATAGGCCAGCCTCTGTGTCTGTGCTGGTAAAACATCTCATCATCCAAGACAAGGTGGCTGTGTGCAAGGGGAGTGATCCCTAAAATGCTCTGCCGACCAAATCATGCCCCAAAATTTTTTAGCGATGGTGCTAGAGGAACACCAAATATAGGTCAGGGGGTATTCTTATACTTCAACAACATAAATGATTGTGAGGCAGGGCCTGATAACGCTTAAGCACACTGCATTTGTCACAATGTTGTATACTACGACCAGTACAGGAGTTTAATCTTCAGCTGATGGGCAGTGTATGAACAATTTTAATCAAATTTCCAAAGCCAATTACTCAGCCATATTACAACGCACTGCATAATTGTTTGCAGATAATTGGTGCTGCCTGGATGGCTTCCAATACAGAAATGCTATCAAGTCACAAAATCTATTCATGTTCAGATAGCATATTTGGCTTATCCATCTGAAAGGCTTAAACACTCAGAGTTCTCAAAGTATGTGTGAAAGATGGGTTACTGCTGACGTGTACCCTCATGAGCTGCACTGAGTGCTATGTCACTTGCTGTGCTCTCACTGCAGTAAGCAAGTATGCATATTTGGTATTACTGGAATGCCCTTATGAAACAACATATTTCCCCTGGTTTACGCAGAGAGTTGCTCTTCTCTTTTAGCCACTTCCCCACGGACAGTATATCCCCAAAAGGATATCTCATTGATGTATTTGTTGAATCAAAAGGACTCAAGAAAAAAAAATTATCACAAAACAACCCAATCTAAACCAAACCAGAAAACTAAACAACAACAACAAACCCACCAAGAATGTTTTGCTGATTCACTCTTCCATCATACTGCTACATAGTCATAAACCCAGAGGTTAAAAGAAGGACCCATTTGGTTCTACATATGTATAAAATAGAAGAATTTAATGCAGATGGCTTTATATAGTCTCTTCATTCCCGTAGGGAATAAGTGACAGAAGGGAAGTTAGCGTGGGCATAGAAACAAATGCGTACAAACTTGACTTTATTAAATTTATGCAGGAAACAATGTACTTCTGCTCCATCAGAACAATGAGGTCCAAAGACAGTTTTCAGCAGGAGTAATGGGGCAACTTCTTTCTGACCCTGAGTTGTTTCTACATAGAGTTTACTATTTCTAAACAGTATTGTTGGAAATGGTGGTGAGAGCATACTAAGCAGTCCATGGACGTTCAGTCATATGACAATCCAGAGGACATGGCAGGCTTGGAAATCTCTCCCTGAACTATTTTCTGGATTATTTGGCATCAAGAGATTGCAGCTGGAAAAGTCAAGACTTTTATTCAGTATCTTTATGGCAAGTTTAAGGGCTCAGTGGGCAGAAACCCTGCTTCAGTCAGCAAACTGTACCATTTAATGGACATCGCTTGAAAAGCAAAACAAAAGTTAACCAAAAGCAATACAGGACTCCCTGACTGGGAATTCAACTCTGCCCTGTAATGGTTTTGTATCATATCTACAGCTAACTGCTGCAGCTAAACTGCATGTCATATTTTGCCTCCAGCTCATGTATCAACAGAATTCACCAAGCACTACTAAATGCAGGAACATTTATCCTCACTTCTGCATGGGTCTGTGAAAGTACAACAAACTGAAGTTTTCAAAGAAAAGGTCTGCCTTTTCTCCTTTAAACCTCATTATTTTTGCAGATTATTCTTGAAGTGTGCAAGATTATTTTACTTCCAAAGTAATCACTTGACAAACCCCCACCATTTGCTCTCTGAACTCGTACATTTGTAACTGTAAGGTCACATCACGCTATACAGAAGCAACTCCTAGTAATATCTTTTCATGCAAATTGCATGCAGGAGAAACCAAAAAAAATGTATTAGCTCTTATTGTTATTCTCCCCCTCGCCTGCACTCCCCACAGCTTGACATTTGTTACTGATTTTTCTTGACTGAGTAGTTCTCTTAGGCAGTCTTGGAACAGTTTCAGCTTTGTCCTCCTCTGTGCCCACGCAACGCCTTTTGGAGGTGCTTGGAGGAAAGTGGAAGGAGCTCTTCCAGGGACAGAGGAGCTGATAGCTGATCCAGCTGGGATGGGCTTTGTAGCTTGACTTTAGATAAAGCTGTGTTGGATTCCTCCAGAGACCCTCTCAGGAATCAGCCTCAGGGGTTGTCGTTGCTGAAAGGTTTGCAAGTCCTTTAGTTTTGTTTCAATGACAAAAGCATTCCTGGTAGTCTGAGCTGGCTACCTGAATGGTAAATCACAGTCTGGTTTCAAATCACAGTCTAGTTTCAGTTGAAGACAGACTTACAGAAAAAGTCCCGTGTCGTCCCCCCACTTCATCCCCCCTCTCCCCCCCTCCCTTCTTTTTTTCTCCATTCTCAGATATCACAGTGAGGAGAAAGGAGTTCTTACTAGGTTATGTCAAAAAAAAAAAAAAAAAAAAAAGGCCACCCTAATCCTCCACAAGTTGAACAGTGTGCCTGGTGGGTGCAAAAGATTTGCTCTCTCTGTGAACTACATGTTGACAGGAAAGAGGCTTACTTGCTAAAGAATTTCTGTATACTCTCTCTCTCTTCTTTTTTTTTTTTTTTGGACCCACTGAAGGTAGTCCAGGTAATCTGTGAAAAGTAACTCTCCTTGAGACACCACATTTATGGCTCAGCTCCTAGGCAGTTAGGTTGCATGTTACTTCATGGTGAAATACTCTTCTGGTTTCACCATGTTTTAACTCTTAGGGCTTGAAATGACCCATTATTTGTCTTCAGCAGCATTTCAGACAAGTTCCGCACTCTGGACAATTTAGATTTGCAGCCAAGAGAAAAGTACAGAAATGCCCCCTCAAATAGCTGCAACAATTTTCAGTGACAGAGCTCTGAAACAAGCAATTCAGGGCATGGGCAAATCTGTCTTTGCTTTGCTTTGTAGTAAGGGTTTGTGACTTAGTAATTCGTTTGATTTGTGATCCTTAACTGAAGTGAAACAGACCATGCAACCCACAAGCTGCTTTTTTTTCCTTGTTCTCTCAATTCTGCACTGAGGGAACAAAACTTTGCCACTAGAAGAGCTTGTGACATGTGTTGTGTGCTGCCCTGACAGATACATCTGTAATAAAAGTGTGTTTAATCTTTGTAACTACATCTGATTACAATTTATTCCCTTATCTTGAGGGATTTTTCAGTCTTCTGAATGCCTGGCCAGTAGTGGTCCATGACTGATGAATCACAGTAGCTGTCCATACTCAGTTCAAAGACAGAGATGTTCACACACATGCAATAGTTTTCTGAGAAAAGTGGATTTCCATGGGACACCAAATCCTATTACCTTGCTGCATCCTTCAGTCCTGTGATAGAAATAATCCAGCACTCTTCTGACATAAGGTTTGGATTCAAAGAGCAGCACATAAACTCCTGCATGTTTTGCTGCCCCAAGCTTGGAAAATTGATGCAAGAATGAAAGAAGAGAGCATTTCTGTTTGTGTGTCATAGCTTCTGCTGGCTGCTCAGCAGTGTCTGGATGGACCCCAAACAGAAGGTATATGCAACCGTGCTTCTTGGGGGTGCCACCCATGCTGGTATTTCTCCTCTCCCTGCTATCAGAAAAAAAAGAGGGCTTGATCTGTGATTTGATATCTTAATTGTCTTCATATTGCCTGTCCAGGTGATGCCATTTGGCAGCTCCACTGTTCACACAGCAACTGCATCCAGCCTTGCATCCAGAGGAAGAACTGCTTGCTAGGCTGGAGCCTGCTGCACTAACGCCAGCTGCTGATTTACATCCGTGCTGGCTGCTGACTTTGCCTTCCGCAGGTACATGAGGTCTCCTTCTATTTATTTATTTCCATAACTAGTGGCTTCCATTATCCCACTTCCAATTTTGTATGCATTAAATTATTGGCTGTAATGAGTGTAAGTCATGCAGCTTGTTTCGAAGCTGATTGTGCAGCAGGCTCGTGGTCACTAACTGCTCCTCTCCACCCTGGCCAGGGTGTGGGAGGTGAGCTAACGCGTCCATGGTCTCATACTGGTACAGTGTCAGGAGCACTCCTGTGTTCAGTGGCTCTGCTGCAGTCAATGCTGCGTGATACACACCCAAAACACGGAAATACAGTGCTGCAGGCAGTTATGTAGTCTCGAAATTGCACCTATTAAGTATGAAACTGTCAGGAAACTTGACAGGAAACTGAAGAGCACAACCACTTCCAGAAAAGAAAAACCTGCCCCTTTTCTTGAAATGTCATTATTTTCAAAGCATGGAAGGAATGAGGATTAAACAGCAATGCCTCTTTAATGACACATCAAATGATGTTGAGCAACACTGAGAGGCTGCCTGCATGTTAGGGCATTACTTTAAATGCTTGGGAAAAACAGTTTATAGAAAGTCTTTCCAGGCATTTGTGCAAACAAAGCTTCATTAAATTGCATACCAAACTAAAGCCTTCATTTGGTGAGCAAAGTAAGGAAAATTTAGAGAGATCAGAGAAGCTGTGATGGGCATAAGAAGAGGACAGCAAAAGAAAGGATGAGGAGGCATTTCTTCCTTACTTTCTATTGCATTGCTCCCCAAGTGCAAGTTAAAGGGTTGTAGGTTTTCTCTCTGCCACCCTGCAAACAGCTAAAGCTTAGAAACAGTCACGGTGCCAGCCAGGAATCAGGAGATTTCCCCACTGACAGGGATTGTGGGACCAACCCAATCTCCGACAAAATCTGATCTCTGGTTTATCATGTCACCTCTTGGGTTTCCTTGAACTGAGGTTTCCTTGAAACGATTTTCATCTGAACCTGAGCACATCAGCTGAAAAAAAAAACAACAACAAACAAAACAAAATAAAAAAACCTTTTCCTGTCTTGATGATGACATTTCTAGAAATAAGGAATCTAGCACACACCATGAAATGTTGTTTCCATGGGTTAATTCCTGTCAGTATGAGAAATGCGTTTATTTTTTATAGTTCACTCATATCTGACTTCAGTTTTGAGATATCAAATTTTGTTGTACCTTCATCAGCTACAATATCATCAAATTTGCATTTTCCAGGAATACATTTATTGGCCCACTGCTCCACCTTTTTTTTTTTGTTGTTGTTGTTATGAAAATTAGGCTCTGTTCTTGAAGTTCTTCAATGAAAAAAATACTTATTTCAGTTTAAAATCTTTTATTTATTGATTGATTGATTTTCTGTAATCACAGTTCTTCTGTAAAGTCTTTCCTAGAAAGCTGGACAGAACTGATACACTTTTCCACCATTGCTGCATGTATTTGTTGTACCAGAAGTCTGTTGTACCTTAATGGTCCTGCCAAGTCTTGCTGTGCATAGCAGTGTAACAGTACCCTGCTGGCCCCAGCTGAAGACATAGCCATAATCCATGCATGGGGTGGTCTGTGCAGTCCAAAGGGGTAGCTAGCACACCCCACCACCTCTTCACTACAGTTGGTCATTGGTAATACGCGATGGGAGGTAGAAAGAAAATTTGTGAACGTTTTGGGGGAATATTTCATCCTGTGCAGACACTCACAAAAAAAAAAAAAAAAAAAAAAAAAAAAAAAAAAAAAAGAGCTGGAGAAGAATGAGTGTCTTCAAGCTTTAGCATTGTGAAGCAATGGGAGCTGGTGCCATGATCCAGCCACAGGCAGGGGTTGCATTCTCAGAACAGACTGAGGAATTGGTTGAGCTGGAGATAGGCTATAGAGAACTAAGAGATCTGACTCGCAGACTATAAGTGTTGAAGATACCAGTGGTCCAGAGAGGCAAGAAGGCTGGTGCCCTTGAAACCTTTAACAGAGATGTCACAAAACATTTTTTTTTCCTCCTAGCTACACACCCAAAGATGATATTAGCTTTCCATTCAAATACCATACCATGATGTTACACACAGCTGTCTACCTGCTAGAAAGAAACATAGTCATTATTAAAGTTTCTGTTTCCCTCACCTATGTGTTTTCTTATCTCAAACATTATGGTTTTACACATGACTGTCTAAATATGCACAGGGTTTATGGTTTCCAGTTTACCAGATGGCTCTGTACCAGTAATCTGTTCTGTTATCCTCTTTGATGGTTATCGAGACTTAGAAATATTCCGCAAGACTGAGTTTTCTGCACCAAACTTGTTTCCTTCCTGAGTGAGAAATGCAGAAAGCACTAAAAAGTGGCATCTTACAAGCATCATAAGCAGTCTGTTACCAGCTTAAAAAGCCCAGTAACAGAAATGTTGCTGTTGGGCCATGTCTGCTGCCGTTTACTAAATGACTGTTGCACAGCTTCAGTATTTCTATTCCTTTCTGAGGTCCTCTCTCAGGGTCCACAGCCTTATGTGGCCTGTGGGAATTGCTCCTAAGTGTTGTGTTGGGGCGGTTCATCGGAGCTGCTAGGTGGAGCAGTCATGAAACCCAAAGCAGAGATGCTAAGGAAGCTATCATATTCATTACTGGTAAAAGAAAAAGATGTTACTTTTAGCATTCATCTTGAAAACAAGTTTTTGGATACGGTAAGAGAGAGGCTTCAGAGGAGAATCCAAAGGGGGACACCTCTGTGTTTGTACATTATCAGGAGCTGTTCTCCCAGGTTGTGTCTGTATTACTGTGCAGCAGTTGGTGTAGGGCAGCCCTGGGGCTATCCTCTAGGGGGAACCTCTCATCCCTCTTGGCTTGGAGAACCCCCTCCATGGTCCCCAACTGCCCCATCAGCACCTGCAGTAGTGTCAGGCAAGATGGCCACACAACCTTCCTGAAGAAAGTGCCACCAGTTGCAAAGGTTGTTTAAAGGGAACCCAGCCTCAGGCCACATTAGGGTTGCTTGGAGTGGAGGGTACAGAAATAAAGGGTTTTAGAGCTTGGGATGGAATAGCCAAAAAGCTCTTGTGGGGATACTCTTGCACCTTCATTTTGTAATGGAAGTAGGGCTGCTTGGGCAGATAAAGACCTTGGTCAGATAAAGACCAGTGGATAAGCACGAGTGGAAGGTCAGTGTGTTCCCAGTCTCTGGACCCTGGAGGCTGCTGTACCACTACTTCAGTGGCTGCCCCCTTTGCCCCCTCTGCATAGGCAAGTACTGTCATCTCTGGAGATCCCATCCCAGTGTAGCCACAGGGGAGATGGTCACCACGCTTGCAATACATCTTCAGCTTTGGTTGCCAATACCTTCCAAAACAAAGAGGAGTTAATTTCACAAGTATTTCTGAGTAGCATGTACATTTGGTGACACTGTGTATCATGTCAGGAATGGGATGTGTTTTCCAAGCTAATATATTTAAAAAACCTGGAAAATACAATGTTTGCAGTTACAACAAGGAATTTACTCTCATCTTTGCATTCAAATCCAGGTAATTTTCCTGTTGGTAATTCTTTGTGTATTGTGATTGAAGTCATGGATAATAACTGGATTTCTCTATGATTCTACCTGAAATTTCACATAAAATAACAATACTAAAATAATCAGAACCTGATTCACAAAGCTAAAATGCAGATTTAGCACTCTCCAGATCTAAGAAGAAAAATCAATTAAGATCCTTCTGACAGTTATTGATTCAGATTTTCTTGTGAATTGCTATACAGTAGCTTATTTTCTTTTAAATAAGCAAACAACCACAGAACAGACTACTTCCCTAAATTAAGTTTATCAGTGTTTGTTTGTCTTTCTCCATAGAAATTCAGGCCTTGTCCGGACTTGGAGCTTTTAACAATGACTGATACTTTATCAAGAGAGAAGAGAAAGAGGAACACAGCTGAGGAACGGATATGCTGTCAGGATTTTCAGGCGCTGAGCTACACTGCCTTCTTTTTGTTTGTTTGTTTGTTTTCCATTAATATGAAAGAGAATCTGCATTAGAACTGAAGACACAATGATACAAGTAATTTTGTCACATAAATAGATATTTTAGAATGTGAAGTCTAAACTGTTTTTTATATTGTATACACAAGCATCCCATCTCCAAGGAAAAGACCTAAACCACCTTAATTTGGTTTTCATGCACTCCTAATTAATTCAATTGAAAGGCCATTAAAGATCTAATGTTCTTTGTTTAGAACACCAGAAATAAAACCCTGTTTTTGTTTTGATTGTAGTCTCCCATCCCCCAACTGTAAAATTTATTTTTGATCAGAAAAAAAGATTTAATTCTTAGGCTGTATGATGTTGCTTTCAGTTCTCATTTCAGGCAAAATTGAGGAGGGGCACAAACACTGAAATGAAAGAGCAGATCTGTTAGCAAAGCATTTTGAAACACACGAGTACAGGTAAGAGTCAGGACAGGGTAGCCTTAAAACAACAAATAATCTTAAAATATTATGAGCAATTTCTACTTGCGAAGCTGTTGAATGTTTTCCGAAAGCTGACACACATGATTACTCAAGAAGTCAGCACTTGTTCCTGACATGCAGGCCTGTCAGAGCCAAAATAGTAGGGACATTCACAATACAATGATGTAATCTTCTCCCACACTTTGTAAATGTGGTCATGTGTCGCAACCTTCCTTGTATTTTTAATAGCACAGCAGCAATGTCCAGTGCGCAGAGGCTGTGCTGCAACATTAAAGCTCCTTCCTAGCAGCACAGCAGGCATTTTGTAACTCGGTGGAAAAATCTGTGTTCACATAGTTATCACCCGTGTCTTAATCTGGGTACGACTTTCAGTTCCTCTATTTATGTAAGCAGAGCTGACCAGTGCTGCCCTTGTTCCTCCACAGTGCACGCCAGCCCTGCAGGACCCTACTCCCCTGGGACACCCAGGGCTGTCCCACCACAGCCGGACCTCCTGTGTTCCACACAGATAGAGGAGAGCAAGGGATAGATAACATGTGCATCTTCATGCTGCCCCTGCACTCCAATACCAGCACCAAGAGGAGTTATTTTAGCTTAGGGCTCATCTAAATTGGCAAATTAAGCAGAAGAGCAATAGCGCAATATTTCCCCACGCCTTCCAGTCTGGGAGCAGCTACTCCACCGTGCAAACCCCACTTGGCCCCCAAGCTATGTGTCATTACAGGGTCTCTTCCCCATGCAGGCTGGCCCACATGCACCATAGGGATGGCCCCAGCTGTCTGAAGCCACGCTTGGGGCTGAGGCGGGCTGCCGGGAAGTGGCTCTTGCATTTCTCTGACTGCCCACACAGAAGAGTGGGGGTAAGGGGGTCCCAGAACACTCTCCGCTTGTGGGCCCGGCCCCTTCCCTTCTGCCTGGAATTGGGAAAATGGCATTACGGGAAAAGGGAAGCCAAGCAGCCCAGCACAGTTTGAGAAATGCTTTGCCTAGTTATAGAAATGAGGTGGAAGTTGTGTTTTCCGTGCCTTCTTTCAGTGTCTGCAGATCTTGCTGGGCTAGCCCAGTAGCTTATAACAAAAGCAAATCAAAGGCCTCTGTGAGCAGTATGAGAGCTGGTTGCCTTCCAAAGGACCCAGGAGTGGCTGACTTTACTGCTGGACCTTACACATCTTGTGCAAAGGGCTGCTGGTTGGGAGCCCCATAGCAATTGCACGGCCATGCAGGGCCATGGCCACCCCCATCCCCTGAGCACACACCCACCTCTCTGCACCCTGGCAGCTGTGGGAGGACTTCATTGACTGGAAAAGAAATACATGAAAGGCATGTGTGGGAGCAGGTTTTTCTGAGAGCCACCAGGCCCAGTACCTGAGCAGATCTCCACCAGCTTGCTGGGCTGGTGTTAGGGCAGGGGCCTTTAAGGGAGGCTTGGCATTTCCAACCTGCTCAGGAGGTGCCAAGGCACAAATTTTACAGTCCCCTGGCTCCATAGAGCAAACTTTCCTTACACAGTTGGGTGAAAGCAATGTCAGAAGACAGGCAGCTGCTGTCAACATCAGTTCTTGCTGCCATGGCATGACCCTGCCGTACCAGCGTGAGGGATGCGCTGTGTTGTTATGAACAAAAGACGGAGATGTGCAATAATGAGGCAGGGAGGCAACTCTGGTGCAGCCCTTGCTTGCTTGAAGCAGGGCCAGCTCTGAAGTTACATGAGCTTGCAGAGGAGGCACGTCTGCTGCAGGTGATACCACAGAGGTGATAAGAGAGGAGGCAAAGACAAAACTGACAAACCCAGAGGGTGTGGGTTGTGAGGGTGTTGTAAACAGTTCCAGTAGGTCCCCTGCAGCTCTGTTAGTGAGAAGTCAATCCTTGCAGTAAAGAAACTGTAGAAACACAGCTGTGGTAGCCAGTTCCTTGTCCCAGATGCATTTAAAATCTGTTTCCGGAGAGCGCCTTACGGGAAGAGCTGGGAGAGCTTCCACCCACCACCACCGCTGGTGCTGGAGCAGAGACCTGCCAGGGCAGCAGGATCTCAGAGAAACCTCCTTTCAGCTGGGTTTGCTGCAAATCCCTCTCCAGCAGAGGGAAAAGCAGGGACAGTAATTGGCACCAAGCTGCATCTCGGCTGTGCTAATGACTGCGAATACTGTGGGAGATATTAAAGGGCTGCTGTTAAGGTACTACTAATAATTTTCTGAATCATTTCCATTCCTATTCTTCCCCTGACAGCCTGAAACTGCTGTGGGTCCTTTTAAAACTGTTCTGCCTACTGATAGTTTATTGCTTTATTTGATAGGTTGCTTAGGGATAGCTAGGCAGCTCATGTTCCCTCCTCCCCACTACCTTTAAATAGTGAGAACATTTTAATATTTCTTGGAGAAAAATGGATGCAATAAAATATGAATATCTTGGGCCCAATCACGCTGCAGTGAAAGCATTGCCCTGCGAGGCTGTTCTCCTTGCTGTACTTCAAAGAGAGCTGGCAGCATTGCTGGCGCTCCAGCTCCTGGTAAACATCTCCATGCTGAAACTAGTGGAAAGACTCACTCATCTGGGAAGGGAAGATGAAGTATATCTGGACCTCTGTGGTCTCCACTGATGGTTTTCTTGAATGAGTCATTGCGCACAGCTGACCTGGGTAAAGCCACGTGGCAGTGGCCAACGTTTCCCAAGCACTAGGGTTACCACTAGCAAAGTGTCATTTGGGATTGTGGTCTTCGAAGTTGGGTAAATATACAGGCGGTAGCAGCAATAGCACCGTGAACTGACCCACTGGAGAAGGGTGGTGGCTACGGCGTAGTAACAGGCACCATAAATCTAAGCAGGGTTTGACCGAGTGTATGTAAGGCCTGCACAGTGCTCCTCCAAGGGATAATGGCAGATTTCCCCATTTCTGAGTCCTTAAAGTTGGACCAGGCAGAGAGACAGGGAGGACCACACAGGACATGGCCTCACTGGTGGCTCTTAATGCTCCTTTCTAGCCGTGAGCCAGGCTTGGAGGGGTCTCTTTCCCTCACAATGTGCAAGTCATGGGATGGGGACTCAGCCACAGCACCAGGCTCTAGCTGGGGATTTTATAGATTGCTTAAAAATGTGGGGGAAAAAATGTGTTCATGTGTATGAAAGAGAGAAGGAGAGAGCTGTGAGTCCTGGGAGGCGCAGGCTGTGGAAAAGATATAGTCTCAGCCTTCAGATCCTGGCAAAGCCCCTGCAGGAGAAAGTGGAATTTTCCCTGCATAAGCAACAATGCGTACATTTGTTTAAAAGAAAAAAAAAGTTGGGAAGCCAGCAGACGTAGAGTCCTGATGAGGAAGAAAAGGAGCGTTGTGTCCAGGACATTGGGGAACTGTTCAAAAACAGTTCATCCTTATGCAGAAACCGTCCCTGTTCGCTCACCAGCAGCAGCGTGAGCTCGAGTTAGCACTGGCTGTGCGTTGGGCAGAGCATGAGACTGGGGTTTTGGGACCTGGTCCTGACTTCAGCAAGAGATGTGGGTTCTTGGCATCTCCCAAGGGCTGGCACTTGGGATGGGGAAAATGAAAAAACAGGTCTGTTCAAAGGCATGTAGGAGGAATTTTATTTCCTTTGGAATAAGTCCTCTTCCTCCGCAGGGCAAACAGCACCCTGTAACAGAGTGAAAACTCCCTGGAAATGGGAGGAAGGCAAATGGAAGAACTGCATCTGCTAGACTGATCTTTGCCCTCTGTCAAAAAAAAAAAAAAAAAAAAAAAAAAAAAAAAAAAAGTTTGGTTTAAGATTTATCAGGCCAAAGAAACACAAGAAGGAACAGGTCCCTTTAGCCTAGTAAGTAGGCACCCATTTGAAGGAGGGGGGAATTCTGGTCTCTGCACCTTAGATTGTGTTTTAACCTGTATCCACTTCATGGAAGATTTTTCTCCTTTTCTGCACAGTGATATGGTTTCACTCAGGTGGCCAAGATGGGAGGTGTGCATTGGAAACCCTCCTGTGGCACACTGATCCATATCCAGGTGGAGGCCAGTGACAAGTGTTGTCCCTCAGGGGTCAACAGGGGTCCCTGGACCAGTGCTGTTTAATGCCTTTATCAATGACACAGACAGTGGGATCGAGTGCACCCTCAGCAAGTTTGCAGATCACACCAAGTTGTGTGGTGCAGTCAATGCAACAGAAGGAAAGGATGGCATCCAAAGAGATCTGGACAAGCTTCAGAAGCAGGCCCATGTGAGCCTAATGAGGTTCAACAAGTCCAAGTGCAAGGTGCTGCACCTGAGCTGGGGCAATCCCAGACAGAAGTACAGACTGGGAGAGGAACTCATTGGGAGCAGCCCTGCAGAGAAGGACTTGGGGATTCTGGTGTAAACAACATGAGCCAGCAGTGCACGCTTGTATCCCAGAAGGCCAACTGCATCCTAGGCTTCACCAAAAAAAAAGTGGACAACAGTTTAAGTGAGCTGATTTTTCCACTCTGCTCTGCCCGTGTCAGGCACCACTTGGAGTGCTTGCATCCTGGTCTGGGGCCTCCAGCACAAGAAGGATGTGGGGCTGTTAAAGCATGTCCAGAGGAGGGCCACAAAGATGCTCAGAGGGCTGGACCACCTCTTCTATGAAAGGCTGAGAGAGCTGGGGCTGTTCAGCCTGAAGAAGAGAAGGCTCCAGGGAGACCTCATTGCAACTTTTCATTACTTAAAGGGGGCTTATAAAAAAAGATGGAGAGCAACTTTTTTTGCTTGGACAGATAATGGTAGGACAAGGGGGAATGGTTTTAAACTAAAAGACGGGAGATTTAGGTTAGAAGTTAGGAGGAAATTCTTCACTCAGAGGGTGGTGAGGCACTGGCACAGGTTACCCAGAGAAGCTGTGGATGCCCCATCCCTGGAAGTGCTCAAGGCCATGTTGGATGGAGCTTTGGACGAGCTGGTCTGGTGGGAGGTGCCCCTGCCCATGTCATGGGGGTTGCATTAGATGATCTTTAAGGTCCCTTCCTACCCAAGCCATTTTATGTTTCTGTGATTCTATGACCCCAGACCTTGCCAAGCAAGTGAGCATGTTGTACACCAAGAGGGGTGGGAGCCATCTCTCCACCACCGTCTCCTTTGACCGTACATACTTCAGGAGGTCAAGCCCAGCCCCAGTTTTCCAGAAAGGAGGGGTATGACCACCAGCTTGTGTTGCCTTCAGGCCCATGTGCAAGTACCTGGGGGGCTAGAAGAGTGCGGTTAGCCAGCCCCAATACACAGGGGTGTTCACCCAGGTGAGATGCTCTAATCGGTGTGCTGACTCCTTCCATTTCCACACCACTCACTTACAGCTCACTGCTTACAGTGAAAAAAAAAAAAACAAAAACATGAAAATAAATAAACAAGGACTTTTTGGATATGCAGGCTTCAGAGGAATTGCATCAGGATACATTAGAACTCTTAAGCCCTGATGCAAAAAATCCTGAAAATGCGTTATAAGAGGGTTTGGGCCATTTTGCTAGCTATCTAGAGATCATCTGTGAAAAGTATCTACCAAAGAATATACCTTTGTTTTGCACATGCTGTGAGTTCGTTATGCTTTTTATACTTGCTACTCAATATATTTTCTTAAACTCATAATTTACATCAGTGTAAATGCCAAAAGGCTTGGAAGGAATAAAAATGACATGTTCTGATACTTCATCCTCAAGCCACGGAATTCTCTTAAAACTCTTCCATTCATAAATGAGACTTATCACTTGAAAATCTCAACTTTCATGGAGCATAATATGTTATCACTGGCCAATGTATTTAATTTATTTTTAATACCTTTCCATATTGTGTGGTTTTGGACTACTCATCACATGGCACCCATTACAAATGGGATACTAGATATCTTTCTCAAAGATTGCGCACACTGGGCTGAATTTTTAATTCCTCTTGCTTACAGGGACATCTTTTATTCCCTCTTTGGCATGTTGACCATTCACATGTCGAGCATATGAAACACTGCTGCAGTCACATGGCCGTGTGAACACACGTGGTTGAACTGGTGCTCAGCTTCACACAGGAGAAAAAAGAGGCATGAGATACAAGATACCCTGAGATGGCTGAGATGTGGCAATTCCTTATTCTGTCAAAATTTGGACCGTCCTTGAAGAAAATATCAAAAATACTTTCTGCTAGTGCTGTGAACACGTAAATTGAATTTTAGTTCTTTTTTAATTCCAAGAGGCTTATTCAATAAGAATATGAGAGGTTCCTGTGTCTGATTGACATTTATAGTGTAAGATAGTTTCAGAGCTCTTTGTAGAGTATTGAACCCTCTGGATGGCCAGATGCTGTGTTTCCATATTGTACCAGCTGCTGCTGATCTTGTTCATTGACAGATGTGGTCCTACATCAGCAGAGTGGTGGCCCACCACCTACTCGTGGCAAGAGAAAGCCTAAAAGAGATTTGGCAGCACAATACCTTGGTGCTGGTAGCAGCACGCACAAGGGTGAGTGAATGGAATAGCACACAAGGCCTCCTTATGGTCTGGGTAAAGCAAGAAGTCCTTAAATAGGTAATGAAAGGTCTGGACAGGGTGTTCCCTCCCACAGGCCAAACACAGAAGGGGTACACGGAGGGAGTACAAGGGAAATGGACCTGCAGAAGGTGGCCAAGGTTACTTGCTCCATCTTCCACTTGCGGAAATAAACTACTGGTCTAAGTGATGCATCATCTGCCCCATTTCTTATGCCCCTATTCTGTACATGATTGTGGCCAAGAGTCAAGACCTAAGATGAGTGTATGAATAGGGCACAGTAGACAGATGTTTCCCAAAATAGCCTCCTGGAGATCAAGCCCTTGTGGCTCACAGATTTCCCAACCCAGAGGTACTGTTTTATTTAAGATTGGTTTATACATATATATATATAAAAGCAAAAAAAAAAAAAAAAAAAGTAAAGTGGGCTTTGAAGTCCTCTAACAACTTTGTTATTAGAGGTGACATGCCAGCTATGGGTAGGTGCCAACCGTAACACTTTATTTTGACTGGTGTCTCATGAGGAAAGCTGGCAGCTGGAAGGGCAGGGAGGCATGTCCTGAAGAAGGTAAAGAATTTAGCCAGACTTTCAACAGCTTCTTTGATGCTGTGTGGCTGAGAAAACAAAGCAGTGTTTTCTGTGTGCACTGTGAGCAAATATCCTTTATTAATTGTCTTCTGGGTCACACCGGGTTACAGCTTGTACCACTGCATTGACCCAACCCAGTGCAGGATACCAGGTTTTGCTACTGAAGACAGAGTAGTGTAGGCTGTGTGTCAGGATACTTGGTTGCTTCTGCTATCATGAAACGTCTGTTTCTACTGAGCAATAAAAACAAGCAACCTCCCTTTAGTACCTAGGTTTAAGCTATCATTGATCATGCAAACCAGAGACAAACACACTTTTGGTCTGAACAAAAAAAAAAGGGCCTGAATTTAGGAAGAACAGACTGAAAATGGAACTTTTACAGATTGAGGGAACGAGTAAGGTTTTGTAGCCAACGTGAGAGAAAGACACCCAGGGGAAACAAGTCATCATTACAGATTATAGCTGATTTTGGAAGAAATCAGCTATCTCCCCTCGACAGGGCCACATCTCAAAGCAGGTCATTCAAGTATCTAAAACTTAACACAGTCTTTTTAGGACCATTCCCTCAAACCCAGGGAAACTTGTGGGTTTTGTTTGTTGCTTTTGTTTTCTCTTTTTACCACTTTCTGGCTCAGCCCATGCAAATCTCTCTATAGCCCTTACATCCTTTTCACCCTTAGCATGAAACCCTCCATGGCCAACACCCGCTGGGTTGCATGTAGGCCTGCAGCAGTGCTTGGGGTGAAGGGAGGAAGGATGTGGGTGGCTTCTTTTCCTCCACAGGGACTATGAAAAGTAAGATTAAAGGATGATCTCTGCAAACATAGAAGACCAGGGCTGTGGTGTGGTGCAAGATGCAGACCTACCCTTTCAGCTCCAGCCATTTAGAAAGGCACATTCTTAGAAAAGTTACCCACCCTTTTCTTCAGATCTTTAACATACTGCTAAACCAGGGTGACAGTACTGAAAGTACTGAAAGCAAGATCCACACTTAGATAGAGAGAAAGCTTAAGAAACCTAGAGGAAGTAATTTTTTTTTAAAGTGCATTTAAAAAAAAAAAAACAAAAACACACAAAAAGACTTCTGAAATATAATGTGTAGGGACAGAGAGGAATATGAGATGAAGATAATTATAATAGGCTCACTGTCTGCGATAAAATCAGGAGCAGTTCAAGCACAAACAGTCTTAACACACCTCTGTTCTTCCATGTATTTACCCATAGTTAAATATTAGTACACAATACAACTCAGAAATGCCAGTTTTCTTTCAAAGGCATGGAACAAAGGCATTAGCTTCTAATTTATATCTAAACACAGAGCACTGGCATCTATTTAGTTTAGTTCAAGGCCATTAGCCTACCAATCTTGCATAATTTCCTCTAACAAGCTTTCTACAGCCACTTTCCCCCCCCCCCTTACACCCCTGCAGAGGTTTATTTCAGGGATATTCCTCCCCCTTCCCTTACACTCAAACTTCGTGTTAAAAAAGCACAAGCTCTTTTTCTTTCCTGTTCAAGAGGTTTTTAATAAGGACTTGTTTTTAAACCTCTCACATTGTACAACACATTTAAATGTACATCAAGCTCAGATAAAAAATAAAGCTTTCTTACAAAGTACATTTTTCCAGTGAATTGTGTATTTTTTGTGCAGTAAAAATAGCTGCTACATAAATCCCTCCTGATCTTTGAAAAGGAGTCACAGTTATTTCCAAAAATAGAATTCATATTTTCATCATACAGGATAAACTGCAGGAAGAAGACAAGTCAACTGAAAAAATAAGGCTTGTATATAAATTTTGTTTAAACGACATGCATAGAAGTTGAAAAACATATGCCATTTATAAATGAAAAAAGGTAATTTTATCCATATTTTCATTTTTCAGATAAAGAAGAAACCACAAATAGTCCCTTAATGTCCCAGAATATTATATTAGTTTCTTGTAAAAATGCCAAAATGCACAAAGAATTGCCAACTTCAGTCTTGGCAAAATACTGTGCCAGTCCTCCCCCCCTCCCCCCCATACATTTCATATCATAGGCATACCATATGCATGCATACTGAGTATGTATGTTGTCTCTTAGGCCAATTAAATATTTGCAGAAGGTTGTATAACCTAGACAAACATGAAATAGCCATTTGATAAGTTTACATTCATCCTATTTCAAAACACACATACAATTAGTTTAATTTACACTATACAATATCTGTTAAATAGGAACATTACAGAGTTTCAAAAAAATAATCACAGAATATATACAAAACTGGATATTGAAATGGTATGATTTTCCTTCCCTTCTTAAAAAGGGCGTTTTTTTTGTTTTTTTTTTTTTAAACAGTTGCTACATCTGGTTTTGGACACAGAGTGTTGATGTACCTGCAGCACATTTCTGAAGTAATAATAATAAAACGTGCTTGAGAACACATTAATATTCTTCTTACTGCTCATTTAAAATAAATTATATACTTCTTAAATAAACTGCATGATATAAGATGGAAGCAAGGATGACTGTATGTTAAAAAAAAGAATCTGAGCAATGGTTCCGCTGCATCACTGGTTTCCTCATCCAAACTTTGGTTTCAAAGCCAACCCATCATATGGCAGTGTTAAGTAGCCGAAACACTTTATGTGGCAGTACAGGTAGTTGAAATGCTCAAGCCCAGAGCATTTCTGTGTCTTCATGACAGAGCTGTGATCTGTGCCAATATCCATGCTGCTCAAGTGCATGACACAGCAACAACTGAAGCCACTGATGAAATAAGGCCACTTCCTTCCAACTTCCGCTGGTTACAAAAAAAATCAGTCAAGGTCCTTATTTCACCACCGTTGCACCCATCTGAACAGCCGTTAGAACTGACTGCAGATGGCTCCTGGTCACAGTCCCAATGCTGGGTCTCCACCGGCACGGCACCAGGCAGTCGGGCTCAGTCCTCGGTGTCCGGCTGCACCCCCAGCATCGCGTGCAGCTCCTCTGCCGTGTACCCCAGCAAGTTCTGCAGGTCACACACGAAGCGGTACACATATCGCTTCCCTGATGTCTTGTGGATGATGTTCTTGTCATAATAGTAGCGTAGCCCTCGGCTGAGTTTCTCATAGTTCATTTTTGGCTTGTTTTTTCTTCTTCCCCACCTCCGTGCCACCTGCCAGTCCAAAAAAGAAAGCAAATGTAAAGGATTTGTTCAAGACATGTTCTTTCTGTTAGTGGCTAATAAATGCAGCTACTAAAATCCCTTCTCAGTCAGAGCATTTTATCTACTTGGATGTACCAAGCGTGGATAGCACAAGAGTTGGTGACTGGACAAAGTCCAAGAGAGCTGCCAGCTGTAGCTTGACTAAGGTGAGCATGACAAAGTGGCAGTGAAAAGGACACCTCTTGGCAGGGGATGGGCCCAAATGTGTTTAAGGAGATCAAACTTAAGTGAAATATAGTTTCTCCTTTGACAGGACACACAGTTTAAGAGTTCATTTGCTATTTAGCAGCATGGAACAGCTTTTTAAATGGAAGTTGAATTATAAGAAGTCCCTTGGAGTTGAGGATTCCCCCCTCCTTTCCCTTATTTTAAGTGGAAAAAAAAAAAAAAAAAAAGGGCTTCAGTGGACTTGGTATCATGTCTCTTAACACATGAACTTTGCCACTGATAACAGTAATTGGAAAATGGAAGTGTATTCTCTTTATTTTTAATGCCAATGCTTTAAGCTTCTAACAAATTTAAAAAGCAGCTCTACCATATATGCCGTTTATCTAAATGACCTGAGATACCTCAGGTGCCTTTTCCACTCATCTTTGTGCAATCCCAGACACTGCTGATTCAGTTACATTAAGTAAGTTAATCTACAGTATTGCTTACCCTGTCAAAACAGCTAACTTTGTATGTTACTTTTAAGTTTTGAACTATACAATGAGTTCTCATAACTGCAAGCAAATGCTGCTATTCCAGGGGGAGGGGGAGCATCCCACAGCATCCTGACCACACAGTAAAGCATTTGCAGATGAAGAGACTTCAGCAAGTGTCTGATCTTGCAAATGCTTTATGTTCAAGATGAGGCCCACAGATGGTGGATCAGACCCTAAATCTTTTTGTAGATTGCAATTAGCCACATACCTCATCTGGGTCAGCAAGTTTAAATTCCCATCCGTCTCCAGTCCAACTAATAAAAGACTGGCAGGATTTGTCCGTCAGTAACTCCAGCAGGAATTGCCATAGCTGTATAGGTCCACTGCCTGTTAAGAGAGCAGGGGTGGGGAGAAGCCACAATTAGTATTTCGGACAGCTCTTATCACAATCCATATATGCAACCATACTCATACCACACAATAAGTCTTACTATTGCTCCATTTTTTTTTTTTTTAAAGTTTTAGAAAGAAGCCTAATTAAGATTTCCCTCTAACACAAATCTGCTCATAGACATGTTGAAATTAAAACGTCAGCTTTGTCATAGAAACACAGGATCTGATGCAACCTATGGCTTCCCTTCGTTATACAGATTCTTTACCCCTCCCTCCCACTTTGCAGCAGCTGCAAATCAGCCCTTATGTCCTGTCCTGAAGCCTTTGTCTTGTCAGATTTTCTATAGGAAAATTCTGATTTCAGCAAGGACTACAGGAATAAGGTCCTCATAAGTAAGCCAACACCTGCAGAAACTCAGAACCGAGGAACACTTTGTCACTGAGAAATACTGTTAAAAAGTTTACCTCTTTTCAACAGATCAGAAAGTACATTTGAGTTCTACAGCATTCCAATGTACTTGTGTTCTTAACTTTAGATGGATAGTCCTAGGGGACTTTCCTTATAAACATTTAGAATTGAACCTCCTCATGAGTAGTGGTCTCTCACCACCTTGTAAGACACACTGTGATACTACACACCTTTATCAGCACAGACACACACTTATAGAGAATAAATATGTTACATAAGAAGAGGAGTGACCATTTTGCTTCACCACTTACCAGTAAAGCCAGCTAGAATTGCTGCTGGTATAACTGGTTTCCCTTGCTCTACAGGATCACTTCTGTCTTGAATATAGTCTTTGAAAGACATTGTAGGTTTGTTCAGACACAAGGACTGGCTACAGTCATCTTCAAAACTCTCATAGGATGGCACACGCTGTAAATCCACTAGTGATGACTGGCTGTTCCAGGACTGCAGCATTGAATCTGAGCTTTCGTAACTTTCTGCACCACTGTCGCTAGATTCGTGTTCTCTAAGTTTACCTTCATAAGAAAAAAAGAAAGAGGAAAGTGTGTTTTTCCTCCCTTTTCTAGCTTGTATGTATAAACAATGCAAGGGAGGGAAAGATATATAGGGTATGGTTTCGGATTCATTATTACATGGATAGTAACTCACCAGAATTATCTATCAGCAAGTTCAGATTGCTTCTTGTGAAATCTTGATTTACTGCACAGTAGTTGACCCCAACTGCATCTACTTGGGTTTTAGGAAACAATGAAAACTCTTGTTCTGGATTGAGGAGATTTGGTCCCGTGGAAGTCTGGCAGACGTCATTCAGGAGACTGGGTTTGGGATAACTGAGGGCTTTAGGGTATCCAGGCATTTGCATTCCATAAGGGGTCTGATCCACATTAACAGCTGAAGGAAAAAAAAAAAATAAGAGAATGAATTAAATGGTTTTCTCCACAGTCCCTTGAACAAACCAACACACCTCAAGCACCCCACTAGAGCTATAACACTAAGTAGTAGTTTTCCCATAAAAAAATCTGAGTGGTGTTAGATGCTATAGAGCTCCTGGAAAGGCTACTGACATCACTGAGAAGATTCTCATCTACTGGGCTCCAAATCAGATTCTGTTCATCTCCACCTTGAACTTCAGACCACAAGTATGTATATTGTCTGTTCTTCAAGGAAATTACAGGGCTACAGAAAAAGCTGGAGAAGCTTAAGTGGTTTTGAGGAAGGCCCTCATCATTAAGCGATGTAATTAGGCTGACCTAGAGATCAAACTGTGGTTCAGTAAAACAACACCAATCACACAATCTGAGAGAACGAACACTTTGTCTCTATGGTTGTGCCATACACCGTCAACAGCTCTGTTACGCTTCTACAGTCTTCAAAAGGGCCTAAACATAGCTCCTGCTGCTACTTTTTGACTGATTGATAGAGGTGGGAGTGGTCACTCTGCTCCGCAGATGTAGGCTTTGGTATTCAAAGAGGAAATTTGTTTTTTCATAGCCCTTGTTCTTCAAAAGATTTCTGATATGAAATAGATGACAATTAAACAATACTAGGAAAGAAGATGGCAGCAACTGAAGTGTTTTCCTGAAGCATAGTAACTATTCTGGTACTTTTTTTTTTTTTTAAAAAAAAAAAAAAAAAAACAACCCCCCCGGGATCTGTGACAAGCTTAGAATAAACATACCATATCTAAAATGTCAAATTTCTTAAAATACTTACTTAAGGAATTATTGTTAACCCAGTGAGGAACTGAGGTGAGATGAGGGTTCTCCACATATTGATCTTGTGTCTTCTCTTGACTGTCTGGAGAGAAGAAAATAGAAAACTTGGTTTTACGATTTTAAAGAACTAACCCGTAAAGAATGTTTCTGAATGCAAACGTTTCTGAGTCAAGTAGTTTGGGGTCATCACTCACATATTCATTACTAACATACTTCAACTTCTCTCTCTCATAAGAAAGCCACCAAAAAAGGTGACCAAAAGACCTCACAAAAAAAAAAACACAAAAAACTTCTAGTAGGTTTGAAAACCATCATACGAATCAAATTTTTAGCTTAAAAAAAAAAAATAATAACATCAAAGTCCTGAACTACAACTACAGAGTATTACACTCCCATATCAAGGGAACACATATGGAGTTTTAGCAACACCATTAGTGTTCACTTAAGATGCCTTAGGCATCCTTGACATCTTTACAATCATTTACTGAATAATCTCAAAACACTACATAAAAGAAACAAAACCAAATGCCTGTAATGATGTGAACACATTTTGTCCAACTTTTGGTTGAATATATATATTTTTAGCAAATGAGGTACTGCAGTAGCCTTATCCTAATCTCGTTTATTTCAATGATTATTCTAAATAAAACTTGACTGCAAGAGATACTCAGTCTAAGCACAGAATGGCTTCTGCAGATACCTGCACGTGTCCTTTGTGTGCAAAGGATATAATACAACTATTGACAATGCTTTTATTAACCAAGTTTTAAATTTAATCTTGACTTTTCACATGTAACAAAAACCTTTCATAGTGAAGTAAGTGTTGAAAGAGTCCTATTTCTGTCTGTCAGAGAAGCCTTAGAACAAAAGACTTCTTTCTGTCTCTGTAGTTACCTTTTATCATCTGCTCCAGGTGTTCCCACAGAATATCACCCACATAGTCAGGTGCCAGTTCCAAGAAGCGCTCCTTGCCCAGGTTACAAAGGTCTTGGCCACTCATAAGAAACTGATGGAAGTTCACATTTGCCAAGCTAAACTCATTGGTAGCCCAGGAAAGCCACTGGCAAACCTGCTGCTCAGTCCACAGCCAGGGATCTGTAAGACAGAAAGGATCCGGTATTTAGAGAACTCCTGACCTGTGTCAGCTTCTGAAACAATCTTCATTAGAAGGCAGTGAATGAAAGAAATTGTTAACCACAGGTTACTTCATTCTGAAGCCTAAGCTTCAGAACTAATTTATTTTTGAATTTAAAAAGAAGTCCTCTATTTTCCTTCCGCGTTCACTTTTAACCAGAGATGTCCTCAGCTTGGTTGTCTCTCTTAGGCTGCCAAAATATGAGATCTCCAGGCACCCATTTTTAATACCAGCAAGTTTAGTCTTTCCGAATCAAGCTGCGCCAGATTCACATAGGATCCATTCTTGTATTTCCTACTGACATCATTCTTTCTCTTTTGAAAGAGCCGCTATTCATCGTCCTCCTTAGCATTAAAAAAAACGCTAATAAATAGAAAACACTTACTATTTGGGATTCCCAGCCGACACTGTTCCTTTGTGAAACCACTGAAAGTATCTTTCAAGGCCTGACTCATGACAGCCTTACTGCACGGGGTTAACAGAGGCAATTCACAGTTGTTGGACTCTAAAAGAGAGAAAGTGGGAGGAGGGAAAAAGAAGATGCATTAGCTTTTAGGCCAGTGAAAAAAGTGCCTTGGATGCTAGAAACTATGTATTTTAAAACAGAAACAAACATGGTAAATCCATTTTTCAGAACATCCATTTTTCAGAACATCCAGTCTGACTTAACATATTGTCAACACTGAAGTCTTTGCAGTACTGGGTTGATAACATTACTTCACGATAAATTAAATCTTTACTAGTTTTCATCATATAGATCCTTACTGACTCTGAATAGTTATACAACATGACTTTGTTGCAAGGGACTTTTACTAGAACTTTTTTTTAAAAAAAAAAAAAAAAAAAAAGGAAATGAGACTGCTTTTTCCTATTTTCTCACCTCTAATTTGACCTCAGACTTCTTTATTTTAACTCTAGACAGCCTTCATTTAGTTTGAGAGCTAAGTCACTGACAGTAGGGTTACTAAGAACTAGCTTGCACTATTCCACACCATGTTCCAGCAAACTGTTTCTGACCTTTCCATGCATTTCACAGTCACCTGAACCAAACAAGCCACTGGTCACAAGCTGTTGCCCAGTGCCTAAGTAATGCAATAAAATCCCAAACCAGCATCATCCTAGGCCATCGTAAATTACTAATCTGCATAACTGATCTTTATGTTTGCAAACAGATCACATTTTAAGGACAAATTTAGCTTCCATTTCGCATTTCTTACTGAAGTATCTTCACCGAAAGATGCCTCATATTACTCTGAACAAAGAATTTATAAGCTCAATAGAAGTAATTAGAGTCTCTAAATGTTTCAGATTAGGAAAGCTTTTACTCATATTTGGTTTGTCATTGGCACTGTTAAGATAGGGGGTAATTTGAGAACACTGTAACTACCTCACTCCTGCATCCCTGAACACCTGAGAGCCTCTGAAAACTAGCACACAGGCAGCACTTGAAAGCTCTGCTGTGTGAGAGGCATGTAACGGTGACGAGGTATATAAAGGCGGTGAATTATCAGACTTCAGGCCAGTTCATGAATGTGTGTGGCTCTTCTTGTTTTCCTGGGTCCTGACTACTACGTACAGGCTCCATTTGACCCAGCAAGTGGATCTCATCACCAGCCACGAGCTTAGCTTCTGTTTTTAACCACACCCATCCTCAATATATACTAAGACTTGCTTTGCTGACCAGAGCAGGTAACTGATTAGGATCTCATGTTACAATGTGAGATGAAGGCAGCATCAGATAAAATACTGACTTTTTTTTGTGAGGGAAAAAAAAAAAATCTAGTAAAGGAGTTTAGGCAAGGATTTGTATAGAACTATTGTTAGGTCCTATCTTACACACAAAAAAAGACTTGTAAACATCCTCACCCCTGTTCCCCCCCCCCCCCCCTTTAAGGTTAGGTGTAAAACAAATCACTAGGGAAAAAGAAAAACAAGGACTGTTCTAGGATTTAATGCCAGAGGGTCAAAAAAAAGCTTGCAGAATACTTGCAACATCTCAACCCTAATTGAATTGTAAGTTTAAATATATAAAATATATATATTTTAAAGTATTGTAAGTATTATAAATTAAGTATTTTAAACTGCCTTAAAACGAGCCCTGCTTTAAAACCTAAGGCTTCTTCCACGGACTGTCAATCTACCTTAGACTACTGAATCCCAGATCCCATTCTTTTACAATGCAGAGAACAGCATCAACCAACAGAGCAACTCACACAGATAAAGTCATGGCTCTAAACACAAACCCGTGTAATTAAACAAATTTCTTTTTAGGAAAATCTACATAGCACTTGTAAGAGTATAGGGATGAATTAGACCCCACAGATTTTTCTCTGATCTCTGGATTGGACCAAGGAACAAAGTAAAACTTACCATAAGAAGTAGAATCAAATCCTGTTGGCACTTCTTGAAGCGTTTGATCTTCATTTAGTGATAAAAAATATCCACTAAAGAGGGAGTTTGAGCTATCAAAGGTGTCAAACGCTGGCTGACGCTGCAAAGCAACAGAATAATAAAAGCCTTAATGTTAGCATTTTGCTGGAGCACTATCAACTCAATTGCTAGGAAGTGGTTGCATTCAGTTTCCTAGATTCAGATCATGCACAACCACTATCTTGAATCAACTAACTCGTGCCTTTGAAATGTAAACACAAAGACAGCCTATCTTTTTGTACATTAATACAAAACAACTAACACTCAGACCACAGTACTAATCACATAGCATGTTCTGCAAGTCACAGTAAAGCAAAGTAAGGATATTCTAAGTTTTCCTGTAATTGAGATTTTTAACAATAGAGAATGCATGCATATTCCCAGATACACTTTGAAGAAATTCTAGCATTTCCTTAACCCATTAAATTCACTGCCCACTTGAGTTCATGACGGCAGAGGCAGGACTGGTAAATATTGGAACAAACAATTGGCAGTGAAAAGACCTACAACAGATTTATACAATTTTTTTTTTTAATTTATTTAACAGCAAATCCTTAGTCTGAACCCCATCACTTGAAGCTATACAGGCAGTTTTACAGGACTTGAGGACTTTTATACTTCTGAGTTACTGGATTTGCCAGCCACTACATTTTGCAGTCTTCAAGTGTTCAGTGAAATAGCTAATTTAATTATACAGAAAGGGATAAATAGGAGGGTAATAGAAGTGTTCCAGATAAAAACGCGTTCTACTGATGCATTAGCAGCCTTATAAATAAATACCGGTACATTTTGAAAACCTAACTTGCATACTTAACTTGTGTCAAATAAATATGCTAAAAACAGACTACAATCACTGGGTCTCTCCAGCCACATAAGGATTTGGTGGGGGAGGCAGGGAAACGTGAAAAAAAGGAGGAAATAACTTTAAAAACAACTTATGCAACTTGTCTGTTAGTCATAAGGAAACAGTATCTGCACCATCCAGAGGCAAAAACGGATAAGAATCGCCCAGAGATCTCAAAAGCACCTGAGGACAGAATATTGTTCAGGAAAGCTACAACACTTATGACAGCTCAGGGAGGTTAAGACTAAGGGTACTTGCAAATGCTTCTTTTATTTTTTAAGCATGCAGCAGTATGCCAGTTAGTGCCCAAACCGAAAATGTAGCTGAGGACAAGGCAAAGATATTTCAGGGCTGCATTCAGGTGCAAGGCAAAAGCAACCCGAACGATGTTTCTGCAATAGCAGGAAAGTGTTAACATTTCCACATGTTCCCTAACTTTCCTTTTGGTATCCTACAAGGTTTGGAGGGGCTTGGAGTCTTTCTTGCACTAGGTGCCTCTTGGGTGCTCTTGCTACTCCTCCCCAGCCCCTCATATGAACCCTACCAAGAAACTAAGGACCATCAACCTTTATTTGTATTTTATAATAAGCTGTGATGCATGCCACTATATTCATTATGAAAGCATGCATTCCACAGAAGAAAAAGCTGACAAAGTACACAATATCATGTCTCTAGGGGTTAACTGGATTCAGAAATCCCCACTAAGAGCTGGCCAGTGGAGACAAATAGCATACAGTCAGTTCAGGTGCCAACCACAGCCAGCAGAAGAAGAGTCAGAGCAAACCCGTGAAAAACCTCACAACCGAACGAAACAACACACTAACATATTTGGCAATTGTTATTAAAGAATTCTTGGTACATTACTAGATAAAAAACACTGACTCATTGCTAGTACCTAGAAGAAAGGGCAAGTTCTTTCAACATAATCTGGAAACTCCTGCATTTTGTGTAAATAGCTGACCCTTATCCTGAGTCACTGGAAAAAATGCTGTGGCATGTGAATGAGTAAAATCTATACTGTACTAGTTTCACATTTCAAAAAGGATTAAATTAATGTTTAAGCAGGTTCTTGTTTTAATAGTAAATCAAGAGGAAAAAACAATGTAGAATAAATTCTGCTTGTCCTATCAGTCATGCAACCATTTTATTTGCTTTTTCAACATATATTAACAGTAATTATTACAGAAAAAAAAAAGTGAGAGCAGCTACAAAGTACTAGAATACAGGTCTTGATTTTTAATTAATTACATGTCGACCAACACTGACTATCTGCTTCGCACAACTACTGTGTTCAAGAGCACACAGCTATCAAGTTGGGGGAATCTCTTTTGGACCCTGTTGCTGCTGGGGCAGTAGAAAAAGTGAAGAGGGGACAAAGTATCGGGAGGCAGAACACTGAAGTCTCACTAACTGATTCTAAAACTGTGTCTAAACTAATACACAGACGTTCTTCAAAGTTAAAAATTAGGAAGTCACTTTCTGTTCTTATTATGAGGTTTACATTAATCAATACTGTGTTAAAAAAAATGATACTGGGATGAGAAGTAGCATGCATGAATGTGGAAGTGAGAAACACTTAACAGACTGAGTTGTTATAGGTTAATTATCTTTTGCCTTCAGTTTTTAAGCCGTTTTCCAAACAAGATAATAAACACATCTTATCTAAGGATAAAATATATTGAATAACTAACTTTGGTTTCTTACAGGTATTGGACTGCCATTTCATATAGTTGCATGCAGTAAGTATGAAAAAAGGTTTTTCACACAATAGTCTTGAAGAATGAGGTTTAACTAGAGCTAACAGAACAACACTGCCAATCTGCTCAAGTTAGCTATATAAAGATCACTCATACTGCCAGGCCTGGAACCTTTATTTAGACTGAATTTCTATGATCTCCAATGAATTTGGGCTCAACTCTTGTCTACCCTCTCATTTTCAAATCCTTAGGACAGGGGATGTAAGATTTATGTTTCCCTCAGTTCCACTTTGCTCATATCCACCAAACTCTGTGGGAATACTCTAGAAGAAATCTACAGGTCACAATCAAGCTATTGAAACTTGAACATGCATTCAGCATTGAACATGGTTGTACAACTCTTTGCTAGCATTAATAAAAACAGTACATGCCCTAGCCAGGAGATAAGAACAGTGGGGTTTAAACAGCTGCTTGCTCACAAGCACTCACCTTGAGCATTCCTCTGTACATGGTCGACACGGGAGCTACTTGATCCATGTTTCTGATCCCAAATTCACTCATCTGAAAAACAAGAGGGGTCACATGAAGTATGTTGCTATTGAGGAAGGAAGCAAGTTAACAGAGGCATCTTTACATCTCATACTGCTTGAGCACAGACTGCAGAACAGCTCTCTGTGTGAGGTACAGGCAAAGCCTTTTTCATTGCCCACATCCCAACTACACAAGGCACAATTCTCACCTTGCTTGAACAGCTTTTAAGTGGAAGACCTTTCCCAGGCATCAGCAGAGTTAAGAGTTTTGTGATATAAGCCACAAGAGGATGATTAGCTTGTGATACCCAAAGGGAGGTCTTTTAGTACCTCATCTCATTAGACACTCATAAAAGCCTACAGAGGTCCTTTGTCCATCCTATTGCTTAGAGTCACTTTCTAACTTTTCACCCATTATCTTAAACATTAAGCCTTTCACTATCTTTGCTTACTGTATTCATGCCTATATGCCACAATTCACTCCGGACTTTGCCTTTTCAAGTACCGAAGAAAAACAACAGGGCGCTCACCACGCTACAGGCTGGCATCCATCCTACTCACTCCTCTCATGAATTACCTCTGGAAGCTAACTCCAGGTACCATCAGCCTGCTTCCTTCACTAGGCAAAGCATCTCCAAACAGTATTATTTTGCCCATTTTCTAGACATGGGATCAGTGTATTTATACACCTTTGGAAGGCTCAGGTTTAAGTTAAGGGGTTCATGCCGTAAGATGTCCTTCTTACGGAACTAGGACCACCAACAGCTACTGAAGTCAAAGGTATCACGTTCCCTGTGTTACCAGGAAAAGGATTGTGCATGGCCTGTATAACTTGCTCTCATACATATGACTCAAGGAGTAGGGCGATAAGATTCTTATCCTTTTACTGACCTATGAGAGATCAAACATAAGGAATAAAGCCAATTTTACAACCATTGTTCAAGTTTATCATGATGCTGTAATTCAGGTGTCAGTAAATGATCCCTTATCAGGCTAGACCGCAGCAAGTTGTTTCAACGATTTTCCTTCTACAAAGCATTGTGCTAAACTATTTTGTTTTACAGAAACTATCTGAAAGTGTGCACCACTACTTAAGCAAAGTCATGGAGGATATAAATAATCACAGTTCTGTGGGAATACCAATAATTACAAGCAATTTCTCTCCAGCCATTTTAACACAGGAAAAAAATAAATCAAAATACAATCTTGAACTCAGAAAAAGATGGCAAATGAGAGCTTAACAAAACAAGCAGAGCCCACCAAAATGACAAATTCAAAGTCTGTCTGTATAGCAGAGGAAAAGAAAAATACCCAACAGCTAAAGACAGATCCTTTTCATCCTCCTCTATATGCATTCACTAAAAATAAAACAGTAATAAGAGTCCTCAATCTGAAAGGCCCATTTCAGCTTCACTGTTACGAGATGTATGGGGCTTATCACCAAAACAAATTAACTGGATACAAAAAGAACAGTCAACTTATACTTCATTAACACTACCCAAAAGTGCAACCTACTGAATGATGGGTTTTACCTCAAATAGTGTGTACAAATATTTGCACTAAATTACACATCTCATTGAGCACCAAAGAATTTTACACAGCGTGAGTCTCACTCAGCAAGCATCCTAATATTTTCATTACATTTCCCACAGTTTAAGCTGTTTACCCTTGCATTCAACTGAGCTTTTTAAAAACAAACAAACATATTGCCAATTCTAATACCCTGTTTTGACGCTGAAGTCAGAGGTTATATAGCTACTTATCCCTACAAGCCTTACCAGTGGGAAAGCACTTGTAAAACCACTATGCACATTTTCAGTGATCTTAGATCTCATCCCCAGCGATTGCTACCAACAGGATTTCTGACAATTTCAGGTGCAGTCCTGGCCTCTGCATGAATTCTGTTGGGAACTTTCCCACTGATTAAAAGGTTTTCCCTCCTTCCAGGCTTTTTGTTTGTTTGCTTCTTCGGACACACTTCGGGCACTAAGAGAGGGTTCACAAGAAGCCTTCATTACTCGGCGTTGCTCATTAACCCAACTCGTTGCGTTTCCATGGCCTTCCCTGTGCGCTACACACCTTGTGAAAAAAGGCATCAGAGCTTCGGTCTAACAACCCAGGAACATCCTAGCATGTTTTGTAACACTCTAACCATATCTCTCAGGTTATTATGGGTTCCTATAGCCTTTGCTCGCCACACATCAGCTTCCCACCCTGCAGCACAACCAGCAACAAGCTATCAGGACCAAGAAGGCAGCGTAGCTTCTCACAATGAAAGGGTTAAAGCCTTTTTTTCCCCCCACTGGACTCCAAAAGCTGCAGTTTGAGCCCAGAAAAGACACTAGGGCATGATGTGCCCGGGCCTCGCTTCCAGCTCCTCCGCCGCTGCTGACTGCGACTTGCCAGCTATAATTGGTTTAACTGGCAGGACACCTTCTTCAACACCCCCGCAGAGCCGAGCGGGTGAACCAGAACAGGGTCAACAGGATCAGGCACTTATTAACTAATACTCCTGAATTCTGATCAACTTCTCCTCAGCAATAACCGGGTGCTCGCCCACAGCCTGAGCGGGCTGGGAACCATCCCAGCCGGGCGACCTAAGCCACGCTAGTGCCTGCAGTGAGAACACCTCCACGGCTTTTTTTTCTTTCTTCTTAAAAATAAAGAAAAAAAAAACCAAAAAAACAAAAAACAGAAAAACCCTAAACCAAGCAAACAGAACCCTACAAACAAACAAACAAAAGGGATAACCGGTCTCCTGTCAGCAGGATCTCGTTTCCCACCTCTGCCCAACCCCCTGCAGCTGCTTGGGGAGGGGGGAGCCCCCTTTCGGCACCCAAACTCCGACGGGGGAAATTCACCCGACCCGGCGTTTTTGGGGTCCCTTTCGAGCACCCTCTGCCCGTTAACCCCTTCCTGCCCGCCTCCCCCCAAGCCAAGCCCTCCTCCCCCGCCGCGGGCGGCGCCGGCCGCCATCACCCCCCGGGTCCGGGTCCGGGTTGGGGGCGATGCCCGGAGCCCCCCACCCCAGCTCGGGGCTCCCCTGGGATTCCCCCCGCTCACCTGGCCCCCGAGCGCGGAGCTCGCCTGCTCCTCGGCTTCACCCCCTCCTCGGCGGCAGGGTCCAAAAAAAAAAAAAATTAAATAAAAAAATAAAAATAATAATTAAAAAAAAGAGAGAGAGAGAAGAAGGCGCGCTGCCTCTCTCCGGGAGCCAAAATATCCTCGATGTGGCAGAGCCGGCCAACAACAACAGCAGAGGAGGAGGAGGAGGAGGAGGAGGAGGAGGAGGAGGAGGCAGCGCCGGCTTGATCCCAGCGGAGAGTCCCGGAGGAGGAGGAGGAGGAGGAAGGGGGCGGGAGGAAGGAGGAGGGAGGCGGGCGGCTGCGTGGGCGCTGCCGAGCCGAGCCGATCCGATCCGAGCCGTGCCGAGGCGCCGCTCGGAGCCGTGTGCGCTGCGCTGTGCCGCGCCGCCCGGCCTGCCCGGCGCTCTTCAGCGGGCAGGGGGCGGTGGCGGCGGGGGGACCGCCCCCCGGAGCCCGGCCCCTTCGCCGGCAGGGCGGCGGGGAGCAGGGCGGAGGCCGGGGGAAGGCTAGGCCAGCTCGCAGTGCCCGGGTTTTGGGGGTCTGGGGGGGTGCTACGGCTGGCTGTGCTGGATGGGGGGTTGTGGGAGGGGACCCCCACAGTTTGGGGAAGGCAAAAAAGGCTGTTTGGGATCGTTCCAGAAACACATTCTCTCCCCACAGTCTATACACCAGATAACTCATCACGGACATTTTCCATGCTTAATTAATGCCCGGCCTCAAGATGCTAAGATGGGAGAATCAACACCGATGTGCCCAGCCACCTCCCCTGCCCAAGTGAGACCCCGAGCCCGGGGAGGGCAGCAGCCCCCGCATATCCACCCTCGCTTCCACCCTGTGCTCCTCTAGGTTTCTGGTGACCCTCAAGGGAGCTGAACTGCCTTTAAAAAGCTGTTCTCCAAGCTTGCTGTGACAGGCTGTGTTATTTAAACTAACTCCCCATCTCAAATTAACAGTTGTGTCGTGTGGCTGTAACTTCTCTTGGGACAGGAGCCCCCGGTAGCTGCCACCCCTTGGTTCCTCACCAGATTACATGTGACCCTTTGCTGAAGTTGTGGTTATTTGTACCAACAGAAAGCTACAGTGCCTTCGGCTGGTGGTGGTGGTGCAGTTGTCAGGGTCACCTCCTTTGATGCTCTCCAGCTATTTCTAGCCGCAGCAAAGGCCAGACCATGCCACTTGTTGCCTCAGAGTAAGATTTTTCTGGTATTTCTTCCAAACTCTTCAGAATACCTCCTCCTCTCCTTAGGCAAGTGGCTGGTACTCGTTTCCTTATGGCCAAATGTCACCAGGCAAGTTGTGACAGCACACTTTGAGACTGGAAGAAAAGTCTTGATTATGCCAGTGACATTTCTCTCTTCGGGAGAGTCCCGATCTAATGAGGCAACATCTGTTAGAATCCTAAGGGAAGCCATTAAAAACTGTATGTCAGCTGGATAGCAGTTTTAATTATAACACTGACAAAAACAATTGTGCCACCCTTTATACAGGGGAAACATCTGCCAAAAAGATAAGATGAAAGGCTGGGAGTTATTTATTTCTTGCTAAATTGATGTGCTGGAATCTGGAACAAAATTATTAAGTTGCCCCTATTTTCCTCTATTAAAAACCTTATTTTAAAAGTGATTCTTATCATATACATATATTTAATTTCATTGACACTTATTGCTGGTATAAAATTCACTGTTGCTCCATTACAAGTGGTACATGCTCAGTAGGCTGGAGCGCGTGGTATATATCAAAACTGAACAGTGAGGGTGGCCCTGCTTGGGTCAGGGACATGCAGAGCTCCTTGCTGACCTGGATTGCGTTCCCTCTGTACTAATCATTGTCAGAGAGTAAAATCTTTATGCTAGAGAAATAAAGAAAAAATAGTTTTTGTTTTGGTTGAAAATGCTTCTGTAGTATACAAGTGTGTTTGTTTTATTTTAGGAAGTGTCCATCCTCCTCACAATTGCTTTAGCCCTTATCTGCGTTTTTTGCACGTGTGTTGGTATACAGAGAGATAAAAGGAGGAGCTATGTATAACCTGATGAATAATCCAGGCTGTAAATATTGGACATTTTTTGTTGTGGATCCACTGGTGCTTTCTGTTTTTTTTTTTTGTTTTTTTGTTTTTTTTCTTTTTTAGCATGAGGGAGAAGTAGCTCCAGTACTCAAGGCTGAAGTAACTAGAAAGACAAAAGGAAAGCGCAGAGATAAAGATAATAATAATAATAAATATTTGCAAAATCATTGTACTAGGATTCTGTGACAGTCCAGATAAGACTTTTTTTTCAGTCCTTGTTGCTCATAAATTTCTTGTTTTAAAGAGGACCCATACTGCAAATAGGTTTTTTATGTTTTTTTTTTTTTTTTTTTTTTCTTCATCTTCTTTCTCTGCAATGGTATCTCAGAAATATGTTGAAAAAATGACCCTCTTGTAGTGCAGTGAATTAAGGTGAAGGATTTTTTAGCATTTGTTACATTGTTCAGGTACATGACGTTTTGTGCTGAAAGCAATGGATGGATGTCCGAGGGGATAATTTGGCCCCAGATTTCTGACCTGAGCAGCTGCAATGCTAATTTGCAGGTTCACCGGAGGAGAGGAGGAACAGCTGAGTGCTGGGGCATCCCAGGGATGCCTGTGCCAAAACAGAGGGGGAATAAGATCCTAAAAATGTAGAGGTTTAAAGCACAAAGAGGGAATGAGAGGCAGCAGGTATGTGGCAGAGCCGCATTGCAGCCAGCGCTCCAGCGAAGGTATGACTTACTCCTCCAGAATTTCTCTTGCGACACTGAGAGGACACTCAGGAGTGAAAACCCTTTCGTGCTTTCAAAGTATGCGCTGAGCACTCATCTGCATGTTGGCTCAGCTCCCCTGCCCATGTGTGTTTGGGGCATGCGTGGCCCTCCTCCTCATTCTTCTCCTCCTTCTTTTTCTCCTCCTCCTCCTCTTCGTGGCGAATGCCTGGGATCATGGGGTGACCAAAACAGGGCTCAGCACCTGGCCGCCCCATCCCTCTGGGTAAGGTAAACAAACACCCTGGTCATGCATTGAACAGAGGAGGCTGCCTGCTTGTGCCCCCCAAAGACAATTAACAATGAAACGCCAGCAGGGAGCATCTGTAAGATCACAGCATAAAGGGTCTCGGGAAGTGACAGCTTTGGAAAGTAGAGACCTGGTTATCTCGGACTTCAAACAACACACTGTTATAGTTGAAACAAAGGATGAAACTCGTTGGCCCCATGGTTCAAACACAGCTAAACCAAAATATTTATACAGGGCTGGGGAAACGGCAGTATCAAGAAGTCTTTACGTACGTAATATATTCTTCACTTGCTGAGGAAGAGGCTGTTAAAATAAAACACCACCAACCATCCCCACCGAAAAGCTCTCCCCACAGTACATGGTGAACAAAATATGACCAAGATCATTTCTGCGAAGGCATCTCCGTGAGTCATAAAGTATGGCAAGCTATTCATGTGTGTCATTATTCTTAGCACATGCAAACCAACACTAGTAATTACCACAGAGAGAAAAAAAATACTATGTCAAAGTTCTGCCAACATGTTTGAACAGTAACAAAAATCACTGTATTTCATCTGTGTTGCATAGAGCTGAAGGAAATTAAGTAAGCTGTCAGCTCCACCATGTATAAAAATGCGAAGTTCTTCTGTTTCTCATTTTTTCAACAAGTGAAAATGTTACAGGCGTGCTTCAGGTAATTGTTGCCAGTGGACAGAGGGAGATGCCTAACACATGAACTGTATGATGGTGGATCATATGACAGAAAAAAAATAAACCTTTACCCTTCATACTAAGGCAGAAGATCAGTCATTAAACTAGCTAGTGCTTAAGGGATTGCTCATACCATTTTGGGTGTATTTAATTAATTTCATCCAGTTTGAGGCATAAAATAAAAAGCACATGTTAATATTTTAAGGCCAAGTGTATTCAGAAACTGACGAGCTTAATAATTGTTTTTGGATGACTGTGCTCAAAAAAAAATACACTTTAATGTCCTTTAGCAACAGAGCTTTTTCTTTTATTCCCTGCATTTTATGTACTGCTGGTTTCATTTAAAAGTTACCCTGCTTGTGCACAGGTTTACGATCCTCTTGTTCAGCTCATGAATAACTGTGATGTGACCTTCATCACCACGTTTGCTCTCCCGTCTGGGTAGGCAGAGGCACGCTCCTCTTACCAGTTAGAGCAGTCCTGCGTGTTGCAATCGGCACAGTTCCCCTCTTCTCCTCCGTGTCATGAAAAAACATCAAGAGTTTTGCATCTTTCTCTGTGGCTGTAAAAGCTGCATGCTCGCACCTGGTAAGTTGTCACAAGCATTTTAAAAACTTAAGCACTAAGTTTATTGATAACAATGTTTACAGTACGGGATGGGAGAGACCATTACTAGGAAGCCTGTTTTATGTTGCCTATTACTTTATTTATTATTCTCAAACTACTTTCCCACCCCTACCTTCCAGAGGAAATTCCCTTTTTGCACCATTGGCTTTTTCATATCATTGACTTAGGTTTGTGCAGTGAGAGTACAAGTCAGGAGCAAGGTGGTGGCAGAACCTGTGGAACAAAAATGAACACAGGGTCATGTCTAATTGTTTGTTTCTTTCTGACAAGGAAACGCTATGATTTCATCCACGTGTCCTCTTGATGCACGTTTAGTGCCTGTGCACATGCTTACATAAAGAGCAGTGGTGAGTCTTGTTGTGGTCAGTGAATTAGATATCTCTGTTTACACAATATTTTGAAATTCATGGATCTGAGCCTGGATGGTACTACATGCTGGGACCTATAGGATGGTTTTCAATACCAGGACTGTGGGAGAAGCTGCTGGCCTCTTCCTTGACCTCAGCAAAAATTCAGGCACAGACGACTGTAGCGGGGTTATCCAACTGCCTCTGTGTTGAGGACATCAGCCTGAGGCTTCCAGGGAGAAAATTACCTACTGAGTGGCCTTGCCTAGCATAACATCTGTGCAAAACCTGTATCCCATTTTAATGCTCCGCACTTCTGTTGGAAGATGGTTCAGGCCATCTCTCAAGGGCTTTAACCCAAATCTCACAGAATTAGGAAAAGGAAAGGCAGTACCAGCTTTAACCATTATTCATTGTTGTGTCCATCAGAGCATACGCTTGGGAAGCTGCCCGCCTTTGACTAGCAGACATCTTCACTGTGAAGCACTGCGCTGTCTTAGCCAACTTGGCTGCCTTTTTGCTTTTACTTCCCCAGGGGCACAATGTCAAATTAGTCATTTTTATAAGAGAGGGAAGGTTTGTAATAGCCACAACATACGTTCTCTGGAACACTGACAAGATAAATTTGCTCTATACAAATATAAGTAGCAGTTGCTGTATCTGTGCTGTGGTGGGTTTTTGTTTTGTTTTGTTTGGTGTTTTATATAGTGGAGCAGGTGCAATGCCTATGTCTGTTATCAGGATCTAATATGGTTTAAGCAAACACTGAGTTGCTCACGTTGTCTAGGTGTTGCATGTAGTCTATTAGTCATCCCGTCTAGTGCTTATCAGAATGCCAAAAAAACAACATTTGAGGTGAGTCATTAAGATTCATTAAAGAATATCTTTGTCATAACAGCAAATGAAGTCGGAACACAGAAGGGATGGGTGGGGGTATGTCTAATATTTGTGGAGAACACATGACATATGCCATATACCAGGAATTTTGAAAACGATACTGTTTATAAGATTATTATTAGCAGAGCAAAAAGGGAGCTTGGCTGTGTTGATCAACCCTAGCAAGCAAATTCCCCATCTAGAGTTCAAAATAATTGGCTTCTGTGGGGGGAGACTGGATTATAGGGTGTGGGGTAAGCTGATATCCCACAGCGGTGTCAAGCTGGGGCCGAGCCACTGGTCTTGCTTCACCCGATGTGCAACTCTGTTGGTGGCAGAGCCCCGGAGCACGGTGGTCCCCTTGCCCTGCTAGCAGCGTCCCAGCCAGGCAGCCCTTCCCGCACTGCCCCATGCGACTGCGGCTGTCTGGCCCTGCGTGAAGCCCTGCAGGCACCAAGCGACACGCGGAGCCGAAACCACCACCTCCGTGTTCACGCTGGTCGGCCAGCCCTCCGAGGGGCCAGCTGGGCTGACACAAAGGCAGGCAGAAATTGTCTTCTGAGCCCACGAGGATCTGCTGGAGCTGGGGCGTTTGTCCCACAGGAACAACAAAAATCGGTTAAAAAATACTTAATGAATTGTTTTGGAAAAAAAATAAATCATATAAAAACAAAGCAATAATTGATCAAGCCCTTGCATTCTTTTTGCTCCTGGCTTTTTTTTTTTTTTTTTAACATGTGTTTATTTTAAATTGCCTTTTTACAAACAGTGGGTTTTGGTGGAGCTCTGGACACAGCAAGCAAAGGATTCATCTTGTGGGAGAGCACTGTAGGCAGTTTCTCTCCCCATGAATCTCCATGTAGCTTTTCCCCACCAGCACAAATTCCTCCCTCTGGGCCAGATGTCCTTCTCTCCTTGTACAGTTGAGTGTTTCCATAGTCAAGGAGTCGGTCCTGCTGACAGCACCAAGATTTCTGGAGTCACTGCTCGCTCGCAGGTGTGAAGTGGATTGCTCTCTGCCCTTTGGCTGAGAAGCAGCTGTAGGAGTTTGTTGCTGTTGTGCCTTTTCTCAGCATTAGAAATGTTTTAATTAGAAGGGAAATAAATTGCCCACTTGATTAAAAGATTTTTTTTTTTTTTTCAGTAGTACCATATCTTTCCTTTGTCTCAGTACAAACCATTTTTTTTTTTTTTTTTTTTTTTTGACGTGGCTGATGCTTCCTCAAAGTCTTCAATTGAGTGTATATATTCTACTCTGACCTTTATGATAATCATTCATTTGCTTTTTCACCTATGTCATCCAGGTGATTGCTACCCACATCACAGCTTTAATTCTGTCCATGTATGGAAACTGAACTTTGGAAGTAAAGCTCTTGGGTCCCATCTGGGTGAGCTTTGTTGATTTCCATTGGATTTCTGTAAGCACAACCTGTATTGCTTTTAATGCTCCTGAGTAAACCGAGGAAAAACTAGCTGTGGTGTGGAGCTCTTATCTCAGGGGAACATACACTTTGGTCATGCAGGAAACAAACTAAACTGATTTTAAAAGACAGGGAGTTTGGTCCCACCTTCTTCAAATTCCTTCTGGGCTCCCTCAGGAACCCAGAGTTTCTGGGAACTCACACTCAGCCTGTGCCAGGGTTGAAGGTCAGCAGTCACCTTTAAATACCCTTTCCATGCACTTGGACCCTCTGTGCCTGCCCAGTGTTTGTGCAGCTTGCAGCCCTGCCTTGTTCTGGTTGTGCTGCTGCTGCTGCTGCTGCTGGCCACTGGCAGCCTCCAAACACAGGCATATCTGTGGCAGTGGTGTGAGGATGCTTCCCAAAAGGACCCTACTGGACTTTCACCCACAACGGCTAGTGTTTGTGAAGAGAAGAGAAGAGAAGAGAAGAGAAGAGAAGAGAAGAGAAGAGAAGAGAAGAGAAGAGAAGAGAAGAGAAGAGAAGAGAAGAGAAGAGAAGAGAAGAGAAGAGAAGAGAAGAGAAGAGAAGAGAAGAGAAGAGAAGAGAAGAGAAGAGAAGAGAAGAGAAGAGAAGAGAAGAGAGAAAAGAAAAGATTGAGAATTATTTATAAAATGCCCCATAAATCATAAGCACTGCACCTGCTTTCCACATCAGACATTCTGAAAATTAAGGGTTCGCTCTCTTTCTTTAGGCCTCCATATCCTGTGTTGTTACATGCTCCAGTGGAGAGTTTAGTTATTGAGGAAGGGGTAAAGAGCTCCTAATGAGCATAATTCTTCCCCTTTGCTGTTTTCAAGCATACTGAAAACACCTAAAGGAATTTAGCTTTTCTAGGATATTTCATTCCCCTGTCTCCGCATATACACCCTTCTCTTCCCTTGAAAGGAATAAGTCCCTAAAGAAAAAGTTTGTTTATCAATTACTTGTTACATGGGTTCATGCTTTCTCTTCAAGGATATGTTTTAGCTTGGGTTTCACTTAAGGAAATGAGAGTCACAGAGTCACTCAGCCATTTTTTGTTCTGGCATCCTGTTTCCCCCAAACAACTTCTGAACTCTTTGGTCAGCCTTAACCAAACCTGTGAGGGATCTCATGGTCTGAGGGAAATAAAGTTCCTACATGTCTCAGAAATAAAAGGCAGTAGAGTAGACAAAAGACACCAGAGCTAGTGCCCCCATGGAGATAAAGGCAGAAACATGGGCTCAACTGTATTTGTTTCCAGACAATCGCACAAGAAAGAAATGCTATTACGGAGAACCTTTGATCAGAGCTCACATCTTATGAGGCTTGAGATAAGAGTTTGCATCTTATTAGATGTGAGATAAGCCACCCAAAGACACAAATCACAGCAACAGGCATCATTTGTTCTCCTCCTTGCAGAACTACTTGTTGCTTTGGTAAAGTTTAGTATTTATATCTACTCAGTGGTTTCTCATCACTACTGAAGCTCTGTCTGAGCCAGCTCTTTTGTGGGAATATTTGATGAGATGTGAGAGGAGGCCTGGGCTTGCGTTGCTGTCTCATTGTTGCCTGAAGAGCAGAATTGCTAGGATCAGCCTTAAATCGTTTGCCAAGCCTACAAGTGGTGGGGTTGGGTGACTCCCAGACTTCACAGGGAGATGCCAAATGGATGCACTCCTGTCCAAACGAGATCAACAGTGGCTGAAAGTCATGACTGGCTGAAGGCTATTCAAATGCTATTAATTAGTGAGTTGGCAATTTCATTTGGGAACCTATTTGGCAAATGGCCACTGCCATTGATACTTAGGTTTGCCAAATCTGACCAGGAATGAGTGAGCAGGCATAGAAAATGGGCACCTATCCATCCCTAGAGAGTGAATCAGATATCTTGTTTCATTTCAGGAATATTAACGCCTACATTTGTGCTATTTTGTTGTTGTTGTTGTTGCTTGATTTGTTTGTTTGTTGTGTTTATTTGTAGTGTACCAGTTCTGTAAGTAATTTGGGAGCCTCGTGGTAGAAATCCCAGTGGAGAAAGGAGAAGAGTACCTTCTCCCTGCTGTGACTGTCTTCCAGATTTTAGTGCTCCTTATCAGTGCTTACAGTGCTTACCTGTTTCCTGTGTTTTCAGTATGTCACTTTGGATAATGTATTCTATAGGTTCATGATGAAGAGTACCCTCCATACCCAGTAATAGTGGGATAGGAGATGTATTCAGTTTTCTGATATTTGGGAGATTGTTCATCGGGTGATGATCATACATGTAAATGATTCAAGTATATGTGCTTAGCAATGTGGAATGTGGGACCTGCACATCTTTTGTCTATGGGATTCTAAAAATAGTATTATTATTATTTTCTTTTTCTCAGCTTTCTGATGTCTTTTGTAAACAGTAAATTCAAGAACAAACTTTGTAAATCTCTTAACCTTAGTCTTCCATATGAACTGCAAAGGTCAAACCACCAGCTATGCTCTGTACTTATTTCCACCCTCTGGGTCACAATTTTTATGCTTGCTTTTGCTCCCAAGGACTGTGTGAAGCTCTTCATTGGGTCAGATTTTGTGCAAAGAAAGGAATCAATTCCTTTTCCAAAGACCCGCCATCTAATTTAAAGATGGCAGTGGACTGCAAGAATTGCTAGAGCTTTGTAATGCTTAATTGATAGGTTTCAATCCAAGATTTACAGAAGGAGAAGTGAGTTAATTTGTAGAGGATACCAGCTTGTTCTCTAACTCCATTATTATTATTACTATTATTTGTGTCCTCAGGAAGAAGCCCAGTGGATAACCAGCTGCCTGGCATTTTTCAGGTGAAAGAAAGAGCAAAGTCATTTTGATTTGGAGTACAGTGGAGGCTGTGGCAGTAGACGACAAGGTACAAAAGTCAGTGTGTAGGAAGGACTAAATCTCATGAGTCAGGCCGCTGGTAAGGGCTGGAAGCCTGTGGCTAATGTGATGTAAAGCCTCGGGGAAAAAGGCGGTGAAGTGACAAACCACAAGGATGACTTTAGCAGCAGCAGTTTCTATAGGGTTTGAGTGGGGAAGGGTTGAAGATGGAAGAGGCAGAGAAAAGATTGCAACAGTTCAAAGGGAAGAGAAACGTCCATTTGAAGGATTATGCCTCGTCTCTGCAGGATAATGGATGGAAGCCTAGAAACTGTTAAAGGAAACCTGATTTCCTGTGCCTCTCCATGGCAGACTCCTGATTAATTCAAGCTTCGTAACATTTCTTTCAATGGGGACACTGACAAGGTCAGTCTCCTACCCAGTTGCTCGTTTTCAGTAAGTGTAGCAACGTAATAAATTTGAGACCTCCTGTATTCTGCAAAATGTGACAGCAGTTGGCTCAGGGTTCAAAATTTATTAAAAGGAAATGGCCACCTCAAGCATTCTCTGATGGACTGTTTCATAAGAAAAATATGAAAAAAAAGCAAAATATCTGAATCAACTCAATGGCTTTTAAATAACTGTTTGACTCATGTTAATGAATTACACATTCTATATTTCCATTAAAAATATTGTATATTTAATGTTACTCTTTTGAGCTAAAAACATGTCAGAAATGGCTTTTGGTGAACCAAAGAGAAGAGCTCTGACAAAGTTGTTAATGTGTAGCTGTTGGCTAACGCTTTGGTTCTCCTACCAGGACTACACACTGCTTCAGCCCCAGTTACGACTTCTCTGAGAGGTGGTACTTGTGAAGAGCAGGTATTTGAAGAGCCAGCTTGAGTATTTGATAGCATACTCTGAGGTGCTGGGGTGAGCTGGTCATTTAGAAACCAAATCAATAGGCATGCATCTCGAGGGAATAGTAAACACAGTTGGAGTCATTCCTAATTATTGGGATACAGCTCTGTCATCAGCTCCTTCTCCAGATACTATTATTTATAGAAATAATTATTATGCAGCATTTACATTTGGGATGCACACAGTTCTTTAATTGGGGGCTGAACTTGTGTTTGGTGATCTGGATTCCTATCCTTACTCACCTGTCTATCATTTATAAAGATTATATATCTGGAACGTGACCTGTACATAATTACAATTAATTAACTTACCAGCAGTAATGCTGAAAAACTTGCATTTAAATCAGGGGTTGAATAATTAAAGCAATTAGTTAGAACTGACTATTTGTAATACGGCTTCTTGAAAATATGGAATAATTGCTAATCTTCTAGGCAGAGATGGACAGAACATCGGTCTGGTATTTAATTTTGTAAATATGAATTAAGTGAGGTGGTGTGAATACAAAATCTGTTGTTTTTTTCCAGATTTTCAAAGGCTGTATCAACTGGTAAGTGATGGGCAATGCAGAGGATTATTACAGGGCCTGGTAAATTTAGGATGTCCACAAGAATCCTCAAGCTATAGAAACATTTGCCTCTCTTGGGGTTCATCACTTTGATTTATAATCCTTAATGTGGTTGGTGTGCTTACCACACGCCCTGCTCCTGAGCATGCTGGGGCTGGGTCTTGTCCTTGCACCAGCACGCTGGCTACAGCAGGGCACGTTATCTCGTGGTCCCCGTGCCTGCTGTCACCAGCTCCCCGTTCATTATTTATTTCAGGAAGGGATGAGGGAATCAAACACCCACGCCGGGCAAACTCACCTCCCTGTCATCATGCGCTCATGGGCTGCGGCTGGAGTGAGCATGCCACGTGTGGGAGAAATCAAGAGGAGGATGTCAGATCGCACACGGGGCGTGGAGAAACCAGAGGCAGCCTCCTCTCCTGCCTCCCCAGTCTTGGCTTGGGCTTATGAAGGGGGCTTGCTTCACCCCAGCCAGGTCTGCCAGAACTTTGATTTGAGGTAGATGGCCTAGATAGCGCAGCCCTCCTGCCAATGTCAGCCTCTGATCCCTGCCTCAGAAGACATTAATGACTCAGAGGAGGATGCAAATAGGAACAGCCTAAGCAAGCCCAGGAGGAGAGCTGGCCCCTAGCCTCTGAGGACAGCAGTCGGGTGTCTTACTCAATGCCGTCATCAGGTGGTGATGGGCGATGCTATCTGCATCTTTCCCAATTCGCTTGCCAAAAAAAAAAAAAAGTGTCATGATACCAACCAGTATCAATTACAGCGCCTTTCAGAGAAAGGGCTGGGGACAGCTGAGGGCTGCAGTGGGGCATTGGACCCTCCTCTGCCATTCCCAGCTGGGGCTGGTGGCATCTGAAGCTCTTCTCTTCAGGCAGGACGGTCAGCTGTAGCACCCTCTGTGTGCTTACAAATGCGCTTTGTGCTTTGAACTCTTAATTTCTCTCCGTCACCATAGCCCTGACTGGCATATTTTTGTTTGTGTGGTGAGGGTGGGATAAGCACCACCTTCCAGCTCACTGTAGAACGCCCTTGATTTTATGTAGATTTTTGGTTTTGTTTTGAAAACCTGTTGTGTTCGTGGAACTGGAGACCATTAAAAAAGATAGGTCAGTTAAATTATTTAATTGCAAGGTCTGTTAGAGCATTTACTGTGAAAGCTCTGCTTTTGTTCCTACACCCCATGAAAGTTAAGAGGATATTGCCAAATCTTGCTCTGAGGAACACACCTGCATTTTCCAGAATTTGGATAATTGCTTTCTATGTTTTTCCCATTTTTTATTTAAATCCCATTCAAATGACTCACTCCGAGGCTGTAGATTTGTGTGGCAGTTTAGCATGCTTAACGTTGGACACGTGAACAAAGCAGGGTTGGTGGGACCTGGGCAGGACACCTCACTCATATCCGTGCTTCAGTGCTTTGTGCTTTTAAAGCAATCAGAACTGCAAGAGCTCGCGATTCAGTGTCCTGGGGGGAGGGAGGGGAGACAGCTCCTAACCAGTGTGGAGATATTTTTAGATGTTGATAAAATGATGCTTCATAAAACACCAGTCTCAGAAGAGGAAATAAGATTGCAAGAGACTTCAGCAAAACATCGCTGTATTTTTAATTATCAGCCCTTTTGATGTTGTCAGCCTGTACCTTAAGCAACGGGAATAATTGTTTAACTTCCTTCCTATTTTATGTGGTCATTTTATGGCTGACAAAAACAGCTTTTTCTGGTAACACCATTTATGGCCACAACAGTGGCATGCATGAGGCTGGTGCGGGAGGAGGTTTGCAAGCTGCACAGCTACCCCCACCACTCAGGAGCGTCCTCCATGGAGTGGGTGGTGGGCTCTCTGTCCTCCTCCTTCTCTTCTTCCTCTTCCCGCCCCTGCTTCCTGAAGGTGCCCACCAGAATCAAATCAAAAACGCTGGCTGTGGAAAGTGGGGAGAGGCGGGATTCATGCTCCTTTGCTGTTATGGGCACCTCGGAAAAAGTTTCCTGCACTTCTGTGCAGCATGTGTAGTAAAACACTGCCCAGCTGTGCATCCCTGCCATTATTTTTAAAGAGAAGTTGGTTCTCATTAGTAATTATTACTGTAGGAAAGAGCCACTTAATGAAATGGGGTGCAATTCTCCAGAGCTGGGTGCACGACCTGGGAAGCAGAGTGGGGCCGCGGGGTGGCCATGCTTGTCCTGGCAGCTCTGCGAGTTGCAGGCACATTATTTTTCACAAGAAGCTCATGTTTACATCCCATAGTCTGCTGAAATTTAAACTCGCTGGAGATGCAATGTTCACCATGCACAACATCAATTTATTTTGCTGAATTTGTGAGTGAAGCTGAGCCCTCTGCTCACCTATGATTTCCAAGCAAGTGGGAAACACTTCTCTGGGCTGTACTTGGTACCGGCTGGCAGGTGCACAACAGAGCTTGCTGGCTGGCCTGGGAGAAGATTGCCTTTCTCAGAATGGAAGGGAAGGAGGGAGCAAATCCAAATTTGCAGAATAAATTGTTTCAGTGCAAATGGGATTAGGGTGTGTGGGGCGGAAGATTTTCCTCTTTGGGTTTTGTTTGCTTTTCCAAAACACACAATTGCTGAAATGTATTGAAACGCAGTGGGCTAAAATTAAAGCAACGTTTCATCATCCTTTACATTGTATGCTCCAGACAGCCAAATGAACCTAGCCTTATTGAATTTGGCCAGCCCACAGCAGCTGAAGTTCTGACCCTGTAGGCAGAGCCTAAATTTGTTGCTCAGGTATTTTTTGCAATTTTGGTTAATCCTCATGTGGCATGGCCTAAAGCAGGACATGTCCAGCTCTTCAGCTAAAGATAGGTCACATCAACATATGAGATTTTTTGACATCACTTTGACACCCACATAGAAACAAAAGATTTAATATTCTTTTCAGTTACAACTCTTGCCTTTTTAAGAGTCAAACTTGCTGAGAAGACAAGCAAAGTATGATGTTATCCATGACATGTTCACTGTTCAGTGTGATAACCCATGGGTCAGCACAGGGAAAGACCGTGATACTCAGTAGACTCCCAACATCCCATGGAGGTGGTCCTTAGGACATGTATTTCTCCTCACCGTGGAAAGAAGCTTGGCTAAAATAAGCAGTCCTATTACCTTTGCCATTGACCCAAAAAGGTAACTCAGTGGTTCAGACTCCATATGGTGGGATGTGATGTGGGCAGTTTTGTCAAGGAGATTCACATCATTCCCCAGAGCTCCACGGAGCCTCAGCTGAAAGGATAATACCTAAGGGATGATATTCCCATGTGTGCTGCTCTGCCAGAGAGAGAATTTGGCTTCTTAAGGAACACTGAGGAAGAACAATCTGTAGAGGCTCTAAGAAGTTCCTACCTATAGGTTTCTTTGTTCATACATCCTCTCCCAAGGAAACAGATCTATGCTGGGACTGCAAAAACAATATGTAACATGTTTAGCACTGTGAAAAGATTCCCTGACTGGCTGAAGAATTTCCAGGTAGCAGTGTAGTCAGCTTTGTAGCCCCTTTATGTTCTTTAGGTAGTACAAAGGGGCTACAGTAGCTGCAGAAGGCTGTCTCCTTGTCTCAATTGGAAAGAACCACCCTTAAACTAGGAAGGGCCCAGCACGCTAGCAGAGCAATACATCTGCTTCAATGCCCCTTCGTTATTAATAGGGAAACTCTGGTGACGAAGGGCCAATGCAGAGTGGGAATGCTACGTAATGGAGAAAATGAGCAAGTCTGAGTGACTTTCAACTTTCTTGAGTTCTGAGGCTTTCTGTCTCCCAGGCAAAGAACATCTGCTGCAGGAAAACTGTAACCTCTGGAGAATTCTTCCCTATGCCAACAAACTCCGGCCCGAGCATTCACATTTCTGTCTTTGTAAACATTCTTAGCATATCTCGTCTTTGGGATATATACAAGCTGTACTGAACTAAAAGGCTGTTACATTACTGCTGGCTGATTCAGTTCATTGTGCTTTTCGTTACATTTCACTTGTGTTCTAACAGTTTTTGTATTATGTAGGTGGTGAATATTGTGTTGGGGGAAAATAAAAGTTAAAGTTAGAATTTTCTAATCAAAGTCATTGTTCCTTCTTGGTTGTAATACGGGAGAAGACAATGTACAAATGAAAAAGACTGGTAGATGGATGAGTCAGTGTAAGCAATATTGGATGTGTTTGAATGAAAGATTTACAAAAAACCCTGGATGATCTAATGGCGTTTAGTACTTGTACCTGTGATATATCAATTTGTTAAAGAATATATAAAAGTTTGAGCAATATTTGTAGACCCTCATCTAGTGCTACAGCAGTATTGAAGTATATTTTCCAGATCTATATGAACTGAGTTTTCCAAAATGGAAACAATTTTAAAACTGTGTGTGAATGCTCATTCATGCTTGGCTATGTGTAACTGGATTTAGAACAGTAATCCTAGCAGTGTTTTTTCTTTCCCTCCAAAATACGTATTTTCCATTAAGTAGAGTAGTTAGTGAGTGTTACTACTTGTATGAAGCCTTTTTTTCCAGGTTACCAGTGAATCACTTCAAGCTGTGACCTTATCTGATCTTGCATGCCCAACAGGGCTGGGACTAATCAATACTTGGTGGAATTTCGTCACAGCCTGTGGGTGCTGCAGGAAGCATTTTGGTGATTAAGTAGTTGACACTCTTTCTCTCTGCTATTAATGAACCTCTGGCCCCATCGAAGCACTAGTAGGACTCTACAGTCTTCTGGAGGGGATAGAAAACTGAGACCTTCTCCACTCATTGTTCATAACTATTTCATGGCATTTTTTATTTGTGAGTGCAAGGGCAGGACTGTTAGCCAGGCAGTTCTGGCCAAACTCCAATTTTGATCATTGTCTAGCTTCTTTGGGTTTCAATTATGAATATTATTATTCTGTTTTCCTATCCCAAGGTGTTGAAGTGCTGCCATGGGTGCTTCCCAGGCCAGAGCTGGGAATGCTACATGGCAGAGGGTGGTGTGATCCTGCTGCCTGTAAACTTCATTGAGTATTTTGAAGTCCTCTCAAAAGGCTCTCTCTGTGAATGTCTGATACAGCTAGTGCGGTGTGGAAACATCTGGACAGGGCTAGCTTTTCAGCTTCCTGGGCCGGAAAGACTTTAGCTATTGAGGTGCACAGATGTAGTCTGATCTTTAGTTTGATGTTTAGATCATAGAAAAAAAAGTAGTGTTTTTTTTTTTTTTTTTTTTTTTTTTTTTTTTTTATCCCCTGTGGCAGCCTCTGAGAATATTAGTGTTGGTGTTGAAGTGCTCTGCAAAACATAGGGGGAACATCTGAGTTTCTTGTTTGTTTGTCTACCATACATGTAAAGACAGCCTGGAAAGCTTCTGGTGTTTGCTGTCAGTGGCATTCTCTGAATGCCTCTCTCTCCCTGCTCCTTGTAGAGAAATGTAGGGGATTTAGCAGCTCGTCTCCCCCTCCTCCTCCTGCTTCTGTCCCTCCAGGGTTATTTCCAGTACACGCCATTCCTCTGGGCTAACAGGGAATTAGGGGTTGGGAAAAGGGCACAGCCTTAATATTCCTGTTACTTCTGCAAATTGCAAAATTGGTTCCTAGTCAGGAATATGTGCTGCTGAAGTGAAAGCTAGGTTTTAGGAAAATCAGTGTCCTCACCCCAGGTAAGACATTCAGGTTACGAAAATTGTGCAGGTGATTTCTGTGCATCACAGAAGAAGCCAGTTCCTAGTCCCCTTAGTCTCTTCCCAGTCCAGCTACTGGTTTTACCTGGGTTGTTTCTTTGCAGTATGAAAATTCAAATAGGTAGGAAAAGAGACTGGCTTTCTTGGTTTGAAGCTGGAGCTGATCGAAGCAAGAGAACCAGGGAGAACCAGATAAAAATAAACTTATAAGTCTAGCTCAAGAAGTTGACATTTTTGTAGGGAAAATGAGAATCCTAACCTATTGGCTGAAGTATGAGCTATACAACCATGCCTTCTCCTGGCTGTGGCTGTGCCAAATGCAGCCTGTCACTGCTTTCCCCATCCAAAATAAACCCTTGTCACGTCTCCTCGTGGATCTGTTTCTTGGACATGGGCTGGAGAACTAAAGCCTGTTTTGGTCAAAATGAGCAGGTTGCCTTGCACAGCACACACAAAGTCTGTCTGGATCTATGAAGTCTAACTGGATCTATGCTTCCTTAAGGAAGCTTCTGAGATATTTGCTCTCCAGGAGCTTTAACACACTCCATCTTGAGCTCAGTTTTGTCGCTTTGATGCCTTAACTTCCCTCGGCACTCTCTGGCAGGTGAGCTCTGAAAAGCAGATTGCATTTTTTCTGTTGGGCTACTCATCAGCTTGGAGGAGGGCTTGCATCATACCTCATCCATGGTGCAGGCATGCTGCTGCAGCTAGCCCCTTCCCTGCTGTGCTGGGTGGATTTACGTGCTGGGCATCCTCGTGCTTCAGCCTCGCAATCCCTCCCCACAGGATTGGCCTGTTTGGCCTGTTTGGGCACACATTGTTTTTGCAGGGTATTGTCACTGTGAGGGCCCCAATGGAAATTTTTGTCCCTGTGTCCTACATGACGCATAAGCGCATAAGCATAAGACCCTGCCCTTGAGTGCTGACAGTGCAAATAGCGAAGCCAGAGGAAGGTCCTGACTCCTTGGCCGATGCCACAGCAACGTAACTGCACAGACTGCAGCCAGCACTGAGCCTGAGCAGAGTAAGCTCACATGTGCCTCTACATGGCCATGCAAACACTCTCCAGTGGGGAGAGGAGACAGCACTGTGTTGTGTCTGGATGGGAAACTGAGGCAATGTGACTAAGCATTATGTCTGTCTCTCTGACGGAGCTGGGCAGTGAGCCTGGACCTCCTTCCTGTAGCCCTCCACTGCAGCTACCCAGAGTCTGAAAGCCACCAGCTGTGTAAGCTGATGTCGGGTACGCAGGATCTGTTATTTCCTGGTACAAAATCTCCTATAGTTTTTAGTCACGGCTTTATTTTTAGATCATCCCTACCTCAGCTGTAATTACATTTGTACCAATCAAGTATGTGGTAATGCTCGTAGGTATCCGACTTGTCATTTGGTGTGCGAATTAACTGGAGGGGTTGGAAAAGGCAGAACGGCAAGCGTTTCATGGTAGCGTGTCATTGAGGTTTCACCTGCCCCATAAGGCTGCTAAAAGGTTATGTCCCAAGAGAAGATAACAACAGCAGTGGGCACTTCATGGGTGATTCTGGGTCTTGCTCACCTTCTCGCTTCATAAGGGGTGTTCCGCTGCTGACCAGGTCTTATACCTCACCTTTGACAGACAGCAAGTTTTTAATGCTGTTTTATTAGAGAGTCTGAAACATTTGTGGGATTGGTGTGGGAGTACAAAATTGTTTTCTGATGAGGAATTGAGTCAAAGTTTGTTGGCGTCTCATGTAGTGGCTGTTTATATGTAAACTTGAAACCAAACCAAACGAATGGAGTGAAACCATCCAAGGCCTAAAATGTCATCTGGCAGAGAAGAGCACTGCAAATATCAGATTCAGAGAGCACAGAACCAGCTGGCTGCTGTTTGCGCTGAAATGAGCACTCACCAGACGCTCAAAAGCTGCCTGTAAAGCCTTTCTAAGCCCACTTGCTTAAGCTACTACGGTCACTGTTGCTCATTTGGGGATCATAAGCAAGCATGAAGGGTGCTTCTGTTTACATGTGCAAAAGGAGGCAGGGAAAGCAGCAATGAGACAATAGTTTTGGAGTCCTTTCTCCTATGGTCAACAGCAAAGGCCTGACTTCTGTCCCCTCTGAAGTCTGTTGCAAAGTTTTTGCTGATTTTCAGCAGGAATAGGGTGAAACCAAAGCATAATGACAAGTCTCAAAGGCTATATTAAAGAGTGACGCACGCTCCCTGAGAAAACAGCTGTGGTGGTTTAAGAGGTTCTTGCCTCCTCTAGCTGTTTTGCTCCTACCCCTCTGATGGAGGTTACGGTTCCCAAAACAATGCCAGAAGGGGAATATGAGCCCATGCCTTTTCGCTCTGCTTCACAGCCTTGGTGCAACCCCACTTTCCTGGGAAGGAAGCCTGTTGGCAACTGCTGGCTGTGAACAGGAATAGGCGAGCTGCCGGGATGCACACATGGCTTCTCACACCTCTGCTGTGGGGTGGCGATCTCCAGCAGAAGGGCTGGCCAGCCAGATGGGGGTGATAAGAAACCCGCAGAAGCAAGATCCGTCAGATCCTATTGTGAGATCCTGACATTATCCATTGTTTCCTTTATTGAATGCAGTTGTGCCCATTGCATGTCTCTGTACTTGGTTTGACTTAAAAATTAGACCCGAAACACAATGGATAGAGCTTGTTGGTCAGGAAGTGTTTCTTTTTATACCTTAAAAAACATGAAGCTTTGTTGTTGTAGCAGCAGTATCCTGATTCATTTGTTGTGATGATGGATGAAGGAAGTTTCATTCTGAATTTAGCTAGTCTTACATTAGAAACTTAACGCTTTGAGCCCATTACACCTAGAAATACCATGATGAATCTCAACTGTGACTGGAAAAGTTGAGTTTTAAAAGTCACCTCTGAAAGATTATCTTTAAACCATTTTTTACACAGTTTTGGACTCAGAGAGATCAGTATTTGCACATATGTGATTCCTTTGACCTTGATGGAGCTGTTTCCCGTGTAACTGTATAAGTAAAGACAGAAGTGCAACTTCAAACTACAAGAAAACTTGTCTTTGCACTGTGCTGTAGACAGATTAATAATGTATACCTCATGTAGGGTATACTGTTATACTGTAGCTCTGCCTCTTTTTTTTTTTTTTTTTTTTTTTTTTTCTTGATGCTAACGGGGTTTAGAGTTTCTTCGGCTGAAAAAAACTCACAATTCTTGGCAACCTGCCCCATGACATTTACCTGGAGCTCCTACAATCTTCTGTGACTTCTGTTTTACTATTGACCATGTAATTGATCTTACCTAGTCTCAAATTTCTTTAGTGTATCATTCATGATGGCTTTTTTAAAACTTGGGCATTTGTTTATCTCAGAAGGCCTGTGTAATATATATCTCCATATCCTTTCTCATATGGAACATCGTTAGGGGTTATGGTTATTTGAACTTCTCAGATCAAAGAAGGAAAATAGTATCGGAGGAAAAAGTATTATAAGAGTATTACAGGCTGTTTTGTCTTCCTGTACTTAGAATTCTGACTGCACAGGATTTTGTATGTTTCTCTTTTAGTGATGTTTTTACCAATTAGATAATTTATAAGGGAAAAATTTAAGCGTGCAGTAGTTCAGCTTTCACTACAAAAGAAAGCCATGGATCATGCTAATGTGTCCAAATTTCACTTCAGAGGAGAAACTATGGGAGAGAGGGACTGGGAGATTTGTCTTGATGCTCATGCACTAGCCCTGCTGTGGGTCCCATCCCAGTGGCAGGGACTTCTGCATAAATGGTCCTTACTTCACATGGAGTGGGTGGAACTTATAGCAGATTGCCTATAGAAAGATACAGTCCACATTGCATACTGTTTAGCATGGATGCATTTATAGGAAGAGGGGGATTTCCCCAGTTTTGTAATAAACAAGTATATTCAGTAAAAAATATAAGCATCGTGACTGAAGTAATACCTCACTAAATACTGTGAAAACATAAAGGCATTTAGTTGATGCATAACTGTAATGTGTTTTCAGCCACAGTATACAGAGAGCTATTTTAAATGGAAAATCAAAGCTTTCAATACAATTCATTTAGCATTCCTATTTTAACACTTCCTCAAAGTCAATTGCAACAGAAAACATAAGGCTTTGTGTACTTCTTTAAAGCAGAGCACAAAATAATCAAGTTCTGATCTGTAAGGAAAAAGGAAAATCCCAAAGTCCCCAAATACAATGTTTTAGTACTAAGACCAAAGACATGCCTTAAAGGCTGTGCTACTTCAGTTTGCTGCCAAAGAAAGGGTGTGTCTTCATTTCCGATTTAACTGCATTGTAAATAACGAAAGTTTGGTTTAGTTGGTTTGGTTTGGTTTGGCTTGGTTTGTTTTGGTTTGGCTGGGTCCCTCTCCCTGCCTTCCCCTGCCCCTGTCTACCCATCCCCAAGTTACTGTAGTGTAGTTAAAAGCAGCTCCTCCATGAAATGAAACTTGGGCCATTAGGCCATTGGGTCATTGGGCTGGTCCTCCACTCAAGCATGTGCTATGGTAACATTGTTGATTTGATTCATCTTATTTTATATATATATATATATACATGTATATATATATATATATATATATATATATATATACATATACATGTATATATATATTTTTCTACATCTACATGTATATACATGTATATATATATTTTATTTTTTTACAGGGCTATTATCTCAGCACCTGGGCTAGCTGGGGAATATCATTAAATTGCTCGTTGTATCCAGAAAGAATGAAGTTGCCAAAATTGTCCTGTTCACAAGTAAAACTGTGTGTTTTAGCCTGTGCTTCCTTTAAGGCAGCTGAGATTAGTTTAAAAGTTCCTAAAAGCAAGCAAAGATCTTGTACTGGGTCTGGCCTCCATTGAAAGGCAGCACTTGGGCTATGAGTTTCGTGGTGAGGACAGTCCCTGAGCGTTTCTTTCAGAACTACTTATTATTGTTTCACTTATTAACGGCTTCACTGGAATTCCCTTTATAATCAGATTTTGAGGGAATAATACTACCAAGAAAGAGCCAACATAAGCAAACTCTCATCCTGTCCTTTAAAAATAAAAATTTAAAGTAAAGTCCACCAATAACAGTTTGTTCTTTGGTAATGGGCTAATGGGATACAGAACTTGGCATGCTGGAACAGTAACTGGAATGAAGATATTATCATAAAAATCACCTAAATCTTGACTTCATTAAAATCTATTTAATAGGATCAACATTTTTTCTTGGCCAAAATTTCTTAAGTTATGTAATAAACTCTGTGTGCCTTATCCTCCAGGGTTATTTCCACACTCCATTAACAGGCTATAGCAGGTTTTTTAAGTATGCAGCACGGTATGGTGTGTACCTGGGAACAAGGAACAGAAAGTTCTTTTAAAGATTGTATGTACATATGTCTGTAGGCTGCATGAGCTTGCCTAAACAATTCACACCATTATCAAGCAGATCTTGGCAAAAACAAGAGAAAAAAAAAAAAAGATTCAGTAAGTTACATAACAAGCACATCTCTCTTTCTTTTTTAAGCAATGGCTGTTTCCACTTAACAAATGATATTTGAAGCATTTCATAAAAATTGCTAACAAAATCCATTCCCATGGTCTGTTCAGGAAATGTATTAGTTACATGTAGGATGGTAAAACATTGGCTTCAGTTGCCCAATTTTCTGATATTTACAGATATTTATACATGTATTTCTGAATATTTCACAATTTATGCTTACAAATATTTGATGAAAAGTGGTAGATATTGAAAGTATTAAGTTGGGAAGAAAAGTAGAAGGACAAACTGTTCTCTTTTCCCAAGCTACAGCAGACCTAACAGTACTATAACTTTAGGAAGCAATCCACTTGGAAATCCCCCCAGACAGCTACTGAACACATACGGATCATATATTTCTGCATGTATCTGGATATTTCAGAATATGAAGAGGTGATCAGAGGTGATCAAAGGTGATCAGATGATCAGACATTGACTGGGTGGGTGTTGGTGGTGCGTGCATGAGTTCCAGCCTGGTTACTTTCCTCTGGAAACTATACTCACTTTCACCACTTATCTCATTACCCTCATATGCAGCAAACATGAGGTTTTTTAATCATAGTTATAGAAATTGAAAGAAATGGCCTAAATGCTTACACTATTTTATTATGGTGGTTCTTGTTTTGTTTTGTTTTCCATTTAGGAGACCAAGGGGTGTTGAATATGACTCAAATTCCTGGGTAACTAAAAGTTCTGACCCAAGCACATTCTGCCCCTTGTAGAGGAAAAGCCAAAGCCATACAGCCAGAGACCAAAACTAAGCCCTGCCTCTGGCACGGGCCAGTGCTGGATACCTGGAGCAGCACACAGGAGCAGGGCGAATGCACTCTCTCATTTCCTCCAGTGCATCCTCCCTGCCGCTGGCAGCCAGCTGCACTGGGACTTCCTCATCCAGAGGCTGTATTTGTGTGTTTGTGTTTAAGTGCTCACAGTGGACTTCTATTCCATGAATTGGACTAATCTCTCCATTTATATTTTTGGCTTCCCTAACATCCGGTGGTAATGAATTCCACAGAGTAGCTATGTGTTTTGTGAAAAAGTATATGTATTTCCCCTTCTCTCTACATCTTGTACTGTGGAAACAATGAAGGAATGTCCCACGTTTGCCATCTCCCACTCAATCAGACTTTCACACTCTCACTGGAACTAGTTATGTTGTCGTCTCTTGTACAAGCCAAGGGATTCTAATCTACTTTTTTGTTTTGTTTTGTTTTGTTTGTTTGTTTGTTTCCTTTTTGCATAGAAGCTGAATTTCTCTACTTCTAGTTCTCCTTCATATTGATAAAAAAAAATCAAAGATGGGGGTGTATTCTGTACTGATATTAACATATCTTGTTTTGTATTACGTTAGCAAGTATGACTCTCTTGTGCTTATTCCTCACTGGTGACATACTTTGATGAGGTCAATACCATTATTTCACCCCAATGATGTAAATAGTGTCTGCTCCTTTAAACAACATCTCGGAATAACAACTTGGAAAAACGCAAGGCAGGCTCGATGGGAGTTTATCTGTTATGTGCTGAGTTAGCTCCTCTGCTAGCCAAGACAAGAAAGTTCTGGGAGAGAAGTGCTTTGTCCAGAGGGGAAGAAGTCTCTTCCATCCCTTTCCCACAGTTAAGAAACAGATCTTGTTGAGTTACAGAACCTATGGTCAGAAAGCTGGGCTGGCATGATTTGGGGTGACTGGAAGTAGAACAAAGGGAAAAAAAAAAAAAAAAGACATTTCCCAGCTGACCCCAAAATGAAAACCTTCCATTATGTCAGTACTTACTGCCTGGCCACTGTGTAATCTGGTTTTGTACTGACTTAAACTGAGATTATGTTTATGTATTCGTCATATACATGGCTTTCCTCATTGAAAATGCATCAGTGTCATAGCTCTCAGATGTCTGTTCCCCCACACCTTTCCCCACTCTCCATAGACACCTGTTCTGCTTCTTCCATGACACCACTCTGCTGTGTCTGTGTTTCAGGGAGAGCAACAGGTGCCTCCCCCTTGCCCTGCAGAAGCCACCCTGAAGGGTGGCACCCTTCAGCTTTGGCCCTCGATGGGAGACGCTGGCAGAGACATCCTGGTGAGACAGGATGACAGGTGGATGACAGGGGGGTCCCAGCTGGGACAGGTCTCCCTGCAGGTTCCTGTGCTTCTTTATCATCTCGGCAGTGGGACTGGAAACCCCACTGAGGTAGCAGCCGAATATGACTCCTTCTCCTGTGCCCATCACAAAAGCTCTGCCTTGATACAAGCCTACTCTCTTGCTGTGGAAACCAGAAAGAAATGATGCTCTAGGGTCAGAGAATTCCCTTTAGCCCAGACCTGCCAATGTTGGCATCTTCAAAATGAGGGGAATCTGACATGCAGATTTGCTCTGCTTGTATGCAGTCACTGTCTGGGGACATTTCCAGGTGAGCAGAGCACTGGGTTGCCTTTGCTGGGTATGAACTAGCATTTACATTTTTAATTTTATTTATTTATTTATTTTTTACTTGATGCCTGACAGTCCTGAGGAACTTTCCAGAATACATATTGTAAACCATAGTCTTGATCTGCAGGGAGGTCAGCTGCCTGCATGCCAGCATCTCCATGAGCCTCTGACCATGTCTGTAAGTGATTCCTGAGTCAGTGAATGTGTGTGTGTGTGTGTGTGTGTGTATCTGGGTAGGGTTAGCTGCATTCTGCAGAAAACCCTGCAAAGATTACTCAACTTTTCTTCTGGAGTGTCTTCAAAATGGACAGGATCCAGGAGTCATCTGCCTATTCTTGAGTAGTCCTTAACAGCACTTCACTGAGTTCCCCCGAAGGCACCTCTAACGCAACACACCAACCAAGCAGGGCAGCCTGAAAAACCACTGGCCTGACAGGGCTTCCTCCACACTGCCAAGCCCTTCAAGGGAGCAAGCAGGCCAACATCGAGGACCTGACCTACCAGCACATTCTTTCCACCACTGCCTTTCAGGGGGAAGGCTAGGCTACTGAAATATGCAGCTCAACCTTGGTCAGAAGGTTTTCCTAAATAGTCACATACTATCCAAGAAATAAGGAGTGTTTCTGAAGAGAACCATAGACCCTGGCTACTTGGTGAGACCACCAAAGTATAGCCGTATGTATTTTTCTGTTGTCGTTGCTGAAAGCTTTTATTTTAAAACAAAACTGCATCACACAACCTCAGGAAAATACAAATATGATAGGAGGCTGGGATAGCGACTCCTTTGATTGTTTCAGAAACCTGTGTGGGACTGTTCCCAGGCTACAAGTCGCAGTGGCTGCCTGACACTTGGGAACACTGTCTTCAAGAAATTCCTACACAGCAATATTATTAACAGCAAAGATTGATTTCTGCTTCTGATGTGAAAGTCTCTGAGAGAACCAGAGGAGAGATTTTCTGAGTCTCCTTAGATTGCAGCTAAATTGTTCTGTTGTAGAAGGGAGAGAAACCGTCTTCTGTCTGTGCGGCAGAACATGTAATTGGTCCCCAAATTCTCTAATTCATGAGTGTGGGCTGCTTATGTAAACTCCCTAAGCCCTTGCCTGTAGTGCTAACGGTTCTTTGCTCACCATCTCCCACCCTCACCACACTTAAAGTAGTTCATGATGGAAGCACACAGCTCTGCTCCTCTATCTCTCCTTGGCACTTTGAGCGTGGGTTCTCATGATGAGGCTACTCTGTCAGGACACCTCCACAGGGATGCCGCAGAGCTGCTGCCTTGTCCTGCTCCCTATGCAGACATGCCTGCTTGAGCATCCCCAGCCCTTGTTGTGCCCCACAGGGTCAGTGCCATGCAGCACTCTGTGTGGCATTGGTCTCCAGGGCAGAAGACCATGCATGATCCATTGTTATTTCAGTTTCTAGAGTGGAATTGGCCCACTGTCTGACACATTTTTGGAAGGCAATCTTTTTGTTCCTCCTGTCCTCAGCTGTGTTTTTGAGCATCGCCTAATTTGGTTCTCTAACCTCAGTGAGTTCATTGTGAATCTTTGTCATAGTTCTTTCCTCTTATCCTTCCTCTTTCCCTCCCCCTGTCCCCCAGACTCCCTCATTTGCAATTATAGTCAACTTTAGTGAGGAGAAATGGCTTTTTAATTTTCCACAAGAAATGGAAGTGTGGAGTTATTATGCAAAGCAGCTTTCTTTTAATTCCCGAAAATTTCCGGTATACACTGTAATCAGTCATTTTCTACTGTACTTTTTACTGTCTGAAACCGTAAGCCCAGACCATTAGAAAACCATAATAAACAATTCAGTGATTTCCTTTCAGCTTCATATTCTATTTTGCTGAACATGTTTGGAGGTGCAAATATTTCTCTGGAGGGAGATAATTTTAAGTTTAGTTTTCTAATTTGATTAAGGAAGTGGAGCCTGCCTGCTTCATCTGCAGGCATGAATTCTTGTGCACCAGGGAGATGTTCAGATATCTGTGTAGGTGTGTTTAATATGTTCCGCCTAATTGTATTTCCTTTTCACTAAATAAGAAAAGTTGCAATGCAATGGGATTAATTTTTCCATTTCCCCCCACGTCCTTTTTCCTGCTTTTAATTGTGTTGCTCCACACAGCCACAGCGGCATGCCCTTGGACTGGATTTCCTTGGAGCAAGCTCCCTGCCTGCCGGAGGCACCAAGCAGAGAGCTTCAATCCCATTGCTTCACCCAGGTTGCCCTTGGTGGGTTGTTCAGCCTGGAGTGAAACCCCACCCTGCACACGGGGTTGTACTGCAAGGTACATGCCTGAAAATGTGCTGATTTGTCTCACACTGGTTTCACTGCCTCTGAGAGGGAAAGAAGCAATTACCTGCTTAAAAGGACACGCTCTGTTCTCTCCATTTCAGGAGTAAAATATGGACCGTCCTAGGTGAACCATTCTTTAAAGAAAGCAGCTTTCTTCTGCTTCCATGCAGAATGGTGGTTAATACTTCACTGTCACAAAAGAATACATTTAATTTAGCAGCTTTTCAAATATTTTAACATATTTCAAAGAGGTGAATGTAATAACTCATTGGAACAAAAATGGTCATTAATATGTTAAAAAAAAAAAAAAAAAGAGAGAGAGAGAGAGAGGAAAACAGTTCACTTCTACACAGAAGTACAGATTGGCTTAAAATTGTAACTTTTTCCTTATATAAGCTGAGGGTTCTTGAGTTTGTTTTTAGATTCTGTAAGCTGAATTTGCTTTATCTTTTCAAGCTATTCTCTGAAACCACAAGAGCTCTAAAACCCACATCTTTAAAACGAAATATAGAAATGAAAATCCTCGTGCAGTCTCTTGGTTTCTGTGACTAGAGTTTGATGGGGAGTGGGGGAGAGAGCAAACATTGGCATGGTTGCAATGAGATTGCAAATGTTGGCAGTGCTCTTTTGCGCACGGCAGGAGGGGGTGTTAGTGTGGGTAGGCATCTTCCGCAAAGTAATATGTGTTCGTCTCCTCTCTGCTTCTGCAGAAATTGAAAGGGCAAGTGTGCCTAGCCCTGGTGCCTGATTCTGCAATTCACATTTGTATATGTAGTCCTGCAGGAAAATTCTGCTCCTATCAAACTGTGCAAGATTTGTTAGGCCTCATGTATTTCAAATTTTTATTCTCTTTGCTCTTGAAGACTACCCCAAGTAATTCTACTGAGTTTTGAAACCTAAAAGTGAAAGCTAAAGTGGGTAGTGATGTTAATAATACCTGTACATGCAGATTAGTACTACATGCAAAGCAATTTTTACCAATTCCTTGTTTTATTCTGTAGTTCCCTTTTGAAGCATAACCCTATTAATATACACCCAGGCCTTCTCTGTAATGTCTTCTCCCCAAATCTTCCTGAGCTTTTCTGAGAAAAATTAGGGCAGTAAATCCCAACAAGTGGAAGTCATGAGGGTGTCACAGATAGTGGTCAGTCTTCATCCCACCACTCTGCCTCTCCTACTCATTGACTGTAGAGCTGAATAATGCAGTTTTCCTTACATTGTTGAGCCTGTGCAGTGCCCACCTGAATGACTTCCACCCACACTGCAGCTTGATGCTCTTGCCGATCAAACAAGACAAAGGCTATTCCTTTGCCTTTCTATGTTTTTTATCCAGTGCCTGTACCGCTCAAAATATAGCAAGCTTATCACTATTGAGGCTGGATAAACTGCTATTTGAAAACTAATAAAAATACACTTCAGTATTACCTAAATTGTAAAGAAAACCTAAACAAGAGCAATTTGGAAAATATCTCAGTACTATTGTGGGTAGAATATTCTTTTCCTGGCTTATCACTAGGTTACCTAATGGCCTGAGGACTCAGAAGCAGTTATGAACCTTGGTCTCCCATCTATTCTGCCCCTGAGTGCTGCATTACTGCTTGCTCACGTGTCTCAACACTGACAACTTGTACCTTCCTGGGTTCACAGGTACATAAATTTAATGGGAGAGCATGATGTTCCTCTCCCATCCTGGAGATTAATGTGCTTTTTTGGAAAACACGTTTGATCCCCCACAGGCTGCAGAGTGTGTTGTTTCCAGCCCTTTCATTTCCTTGGCAGGTATGGTCAAAAGCTGATTAGCTGGGCACCTCCACCTGCTATAGCATTATTTAAAAAGAAATGTTTCTAGCTGCCTTTGCTGAGGAAACTGGGTCTCTGAGCATGGGCACTCCAGAGGGTTAAGCTCAGTTTCTGACACCAGTGGGGTTTAAGTGAAAGCTGAAGGTACCAGAGTAGGGCAGTGCTGGGAGAAGAGGGGAACCTGGAAAGTCCAGAACAGTCCAAGAGACAGGCATCCTATCTAGGGTGTAGGAAAGTATTGTAGGGCCATAACCTGTAGCTGAGCTTAAATTCTTTTTGAAGATGGCTCTTTGTCATGAGATAGTTCATGCTGCATATGGCTCTTGAAAACACCCTTTTTCTGAGGAAGAGAACTTCCTTCTGGGTCTTGCGCATTATTTTCCTTTTCATGAACCTTTGTATTTCTTGGTTCTACACAGGACCAAACCAGACATGCAGAAGCACCATGAAAAAATGCAGTTGGAGCATTCTTGGCATGGCTTGACATGTGGGAGCACGGAGATAGGGAACCTAATAGGATTCCAGACTAGTTCTGCAGATTCAAGAAGTGCAAGCAGTCGGATAAGCATCTGAACTTGTGTGTGTTTATCTAAACTGAGCTCGAACTCCAGGCCACTTCAGAGTTTGCCTCGCAGTGGCTAATTATTACTAGAATGCTTGTTAAAATTGGAAAGTAATGTCAATAATGATTTAATTCACAAACAGATGTAAACAAAAGCCCTTCTGGGAATTGTGTTGTACCAGGAGCTTGGAGGAGATATTCCTCTCAAAAAACTGTCTAGAAAAATTTTGGATGGGAACAACAACAATAAAAAAAGCTGCTAGTTCTCCTCTGCTTTAAAAGCTATTGGGGAACTATGAAGCTGAAAAGAAAGTGTATCGGACAGATACAGAGGCAGCAGATCTGATTCTAGTTCTTGTATATCTTTGTATGTCAACAGCAATACTATGAAGTTACCTGTTGTAGTGGGGTAAAGCCAGCATAAGACAAGATCATGTCCAACCATTCTTAAGATATTATTAAAACAAGGGCAGCTATTAGAGGCTTATTATGGTGAAAAATGTGTTTAGGATCCTGCCTGGGAACAGCATGGTTGATTTTCTCAGTAAAACATATTATTTAATTAAATAAATAAAGCTTCATTGGTGATGTAGGTTTAGTTGTCATTTACTACCTCTTTAGTGACGTTAAACTTTAGCACAATAACAGCTTGGCGAACAGAGAGAACTGTTTCCACCCACATGGATAAATATTGATCTCAGTGATAAAGAAGAACAAACATTCTGATGGAGTGGTATGAAAGAAATTGAACCTGATACAGGAGGTTTATTTTTACTGCATAGTAAAAGAAAGTTAGTCTTTCAACTGAGAACAGGGAAGGGCAAGGGGATGGCTTATCAAAATGTTGTTTACAGGATAATAAATACTGTGACTTCAAACTTTAATGTTTACCCATTGGCTATCCACAAAAAAAAAAACAACAAGATGACTGAGGTGAAGTTCTGGTCACAGTCAAATAAATGGAAGCTTTGCTGTTGACTTCAGTAGGGCCAGATATTTCTAGCTGGAGTGCTGTACAAAGGCTCTAATGCCCCATGCGGATCTCCTTTGAGCAAATTGCCTTCTTAAGTCCTTGAAACTAAGCATGTGCTTCTCTTCTCTGCTGAACCAGACTTGGAGACTGATGAGTTTGACATTTTATAAAAGTTTGAACTGCTAAAAATACAACAGGTTGTTGTTTATCTGAGCTTGTGTGTGAGATTCCTTGGTCCATTTGGAAGCCCCTTCCACCACCTAGAAGGGCCAGCTTTCTGCAGAGCCTCATTTGCTTCAGTGAGCTCTGTGTGAGAAAGCATGGCCAGGGCTAAGCAGTGATGGAGCAAGTAGGGTAACATGACCAACACAAGGAGCAATGTCCCCTTGTCACATGAGAAGAGTGGCAGCACTAACCTGAGGGTGGTGAAGAGGATGCAAATGCAAGCCGTGATGTCTTCAAAGCCTACAGAGTCCTTCCAGGTGAGTCTCTCACAAGGTGGGTCTCCAGGTGAATCAGACTATAAGGCTAGGACCAGCAGATGTGATTTTAACTATAAAAAAGTGTTAAAGCACAAACCTTTTCTTTGATACTGAGGCATATGGATACTTGGGAGGTGGGGAGTGTGTGTGTGTGTGGGGATAGGAAGAGATACATCTGACCGAAAGTAGGTGTCCGCAATGACTGTGTCAGAGTTAGTCATCTAGGCTCCATCTGCAGTCAATGGGGAGGTTCAGACACCTGTAGGGCATGACTCATCTTATATTGCACATATGGATCAGATCAGATGAACTGCCTCCTGCTAGTTTCTCTCCACTGACTATGAAAGGAGCCCGGCGCAACTTACTATCTGTGCAGGTACTTACCTGTTGGCAAGTAAAGGTAGGGCACATGAAAGCCCTGCCTTTTCTTTGGAAGCTAGCCATTTAAGAAATGTTTAACACGCATGTAGGACCAAATAAACAAAGCTGTGATGTGGTATTTTCAAAGTGTAACTTCCCTGCTCTTCTCATGTCTTACAATGCGATCTTCTAGACAAAACTTATCTATCACTTTTCCTAATAGCTCATTTGGATAGTGCCTACTCATTCTCACTCATCAAATTTGGCTTTCTACATAGGGCTTCTGCTGCTCAATACAGTGTGTGCGACAGCAACATATCGCCACACACGATGCTGTGATGCAGACATCTTTTTTTAGTACAGGTCACCTTAGAGGTGGGTACACGGTCCCATTCCCTTAATATCTTAGCCTTAATATGTTTTCCTTTCATGTACAGATGTTACATTCCTCTTCCCTACCTCCTGTCTGACCATCCCTCTTGGCTTAAGAATGACCTAGGAAAAAATAAAGCTTACAGAAGATCTCCTTCAGCTTTTGAGCTATTCCCAGCAGCTCCATCTGACTGCTTTGCCCTCTCTTTATGTATGCGGTTATGAGTCTGTGTGGGAGGCAAGCAAACTCCAGCTGCCTCTGAACTTTGCCTGCTAACTTGTGCCTCGTCTACATGACGCAGAGAGGTTTTCCAGTCCAGTTACTTTCAGCTCATGAAGAGCTTTTTGACTGTCAGTAAACCACACCACAGCCTCTAATTTTGATTGGAGCTTCTGCTAGCTGATGTCAGATACTTAGTGCAAATATTCATTTTTACTATTACATTAAATGAGGTTTTAATCACTGCCATAGGTAATTGTAGGACAAGGGGGCTCTTATGCCTTGGAAATAGTTTTGTGAGGTAATGATTATACATGTGCACTCCAGAAGTCCTGGAGGTGATGAACTGAAGAGGGAAACAGTGGTTTGGAACCAATGGGTCTCTGTATAGCAAACACGCTCATTGAGATTTGGCTTTGATGAGATTACCTGGGTGAGTTTATCTGTGACAGAAGGTGTGGCTCCTGCCTCAGGAAGTTTTGAAATGAAGATTTTCTTTTCATAGCTATTCAAGAGTCAGGCAGAAAGGTGCAAAATAAAAATAATCACTTCTCATTCCAGTTACAACTCTACCTAGCTGAGTCTCATTCTTTCTTAATCCTTCAGGTTTTTATCCCTGAGGGTAGATTGCCTTTCAAGTGCAGTAAGAGTAGCCATATTTGTGTTAGGTTTTTCAAAAGAGAACACCTTTGCTTTTTTTCTCCGACTCCTTCTGTCCAGGTTACCCCTGTCTCCAGTAAATCCTTTTTCCTGGATTTCGTGGGATATCCTCAGTTGTCAGAAATGTGACATGCTGGTCTGCCACCATGTCTGGCCTTCAGGCCTGGGGTGAGATAGATGCGAGTCCTTAAGGCCCTCTCCCCTGGTCAGGTGCAGTTTGTCTCTTCCAGAGAGACATGAAAGCCATGCGGGTGCTTTGGAAATTCCTCACCTATGTCCTTGTTGTTGGCAGGAGAGTCAGAGTGCACATGAAAGTAGGAATGAGATTATAAAATCTAGGCTTGCTTATCAGCCCTCCTGGCCAATTACTGACCTATATCTGAACTGAAAAGGGAGTATCCTGGGAAGGCAAGAATCCTCTTGGCCTCCAGAGCCATGGTGCAGTGCAAGGGCCACAGCAGTGCAGAGGCTCATCCCTGGGCAGTGAACACTGTGCCACGCTTGAGAGGGGTCCAGCTCAGCTCAACACCACACAGGCTGCCAAAAAGGGAAAGGCAGAGAGCTTGAGTTGCTGCCAGTTGTAGCTACAAGGACACAAAGTCATTCAGACTGGCCTTTTTTCTTCTACATCTCTCTGCCTGTTCCTGAGCCTTAATTTGGCATGAGGTGGTCCATCTAGCAATCCCACTTTCTCAGACCCCATACAGCTTTCCCATACACAAAGTTTTTTTATTTTTTATTTTTTATTTTTTATTTTTATTTTTATTTTTTATAATTAAAAGTCTGTCATTTTTCCTAGGTATCCTGAATAAAAGATTTTGTCTTGCCCTTTTTCATATTTTCAACATTCAGACAGAAATCTCCTCTTCTGAGCTTCCTCTCCTCTGAGCACCTCTCCTCTGTCTCTGCAACCATACACTTGTTCCCTTTGCTCCACAGCAGGCTTTATCTTTCCATTTTTGCCTCTTACAGATTGACACTTAGAGCCTGCCTAGGTTTTGCATGCTTTCCTATCCTGAGGCAGCCTGTTGGTGAAGGAAGGGCCGTGCCACAGCCTACCTTGTTCTTGTCAGCGTCTTTTATCTTCCCACTTCAGTCATTTCTGTATCACTGCTTTGCATTCACTTATTTTAGCTGTTTTTAGCTGAGGTTGCTTTCTTCATTAGTACAAAGATGATTTAGTTCTGTTGAAGCCCGGCAGTGATACTACCCAATTGCAGCATATATTTTTAATCTAGATTCAGTTTCTGTGCTTTATGGCACCAGAGAGAGTTGGGTTTTGTGTCTGAGGTGCCACTAGAAGATATGTATTATTTCCTGACTGTTGATGATTGTGGTGAATTATCCCAGTTCTGTTTTAGAGACATTGCCTAGAGAGTTTTTATCATTTATGTATAAAGTTACCAAACCCAAACCAAAACTATACAGGCAGCCTGATCAAGGGGAGACTATTGAAAAGTCTTTCTTGCTTCAGCTACAAGAAACATCCTGCTTGCAGGCTCTCAAACCAATGAGGGATTTCATCCACATGGATGTCTTTTGGGAAAGCAATGCAGCAGCCGGTAAGCAATCCAGGAGACTCCTGGCATGTGTCAACGATAACTTCTTGGTCCAGGTATTAGATAAACCAACAAGAGGAGAAGAATTATTGGACCTGGTGCTCACCAATGCAGATGAACTTATTAAAGAGGTGAAGATTGGAGGCAGTCTGGACTGCAGAGACTATGCCCTGGTTGAGTTTGTGAAATATGTGCCTGGTGAAGAGCCAAGTCAGGACCCTGAACTTCCAAAGAGTGAACTTCTAGCTGTTTAAAGAATTACTAGGCGATATCTTCAGGAAAACTCTTGTTAGGGATGGAGGAACTGATCAGAGCTGGGAACTCTTTAAGGACATTTAGAGCTCAAAAGTTCTCCAGCCCAATGTGTAAGAAATCAAGCAGGGAAGGCAACCAGAATGGTTGAGCGTGGACTTGCTGGTCAAACTGAGGAACAAGAAGGAAATGCATAGGCATTGAAAGCAGGGACACGTGGCCTGGGAAGAATACAGGGATGCTGTTCAGATGTGCAGGGACGGGATCAGGAATGCCATGTACAGGTGGAACTGAGCTTGGAGAGGGATGCAAAGAATAACAAGGAGGGATTCTATAGGTACATTGCTCAGAAAAGGAAGGCCAAGGAGAGTGTACCCCCTCTGATGGATGAGAAGGGAGGACTGGTAACAACAGACATGGAGAAGGCTCATCAATTTCTTTGCCGCAGTCTTCACTGTCGGTCAGGCTTCCCAAATCTTTTGTTTTAGAGACAACCCATAGATGGAGCCTGGGGGAGCAAAGTTCCTCCCACTGTACGTGAAGAGCAGGCTCGAGACCACCTGACGAAACCAAACAGGTACAAGTCTATGGGGCCTGATGTCATGAATCCAAAGGTCCTGAAGAAACTGGCTGATGTAGTTGCCAAGACTCTCTCCATCATATTTGAAAAGCCCTGGCAGCCAGCTGAAGTCCATGATGACTGGAAAAAGGGAAACATCACTCCTATTTTTAAAAAGGGTAGAAAGCAGAACCCAGGGAACTACAGTTGATGAGCCTCACCTCTGTGCCTGGGAATATCATGGAGAAGATCCACCTGAAAACACTGTCAAGGTACATGCAGGACAAGGAGGTCCCATCCATCACCAAAGAGTCTTTGATACCCAGTAACCAAGGGACCCCATGATTTGTAGTGTTCCTGGCTCTGAGGAGAACAGGCCAGGAATCATGATGCTGCTAAAAACACTTTGAAACAAGGCTGAGTGAACATAACACTGCAGGCTGAGTAAACCAGCATTTTATAACACTATAATTTATATTATAGTGTTAATCTGAAGATAAGAGTAAATTTGTTCCTAGTTAACTAAGAGTCCAGCTAAGACTGGACTCCAGACAGATGTGGTGAAATAAAACCTGAAGAAATCTGCATATTTCCTATATACAGGATCTTCATGGTCTTCTGAAATCCCCAGTTCACTTGATTTTGAGGCAGCTTTATGCTGGGAGTGTTCTACTGAACTGTATTGCAGTGAAGTGCTAGGGATTTGGAGGCTGTCTCTGGGCAGTTGTTGAGGCTTCACAGACTGTTTTACAAGTGGACCCATGTAACTTGTACAGTGCACCAGTTTTCTAGGAGAAATACGACTCTCACATGCTGCCTGCAGCTCTAGGCAGGGTTATTCTGCTGTCCTCCTGAGCTCTCCAGGTCTTCTCCAGTGTTCATTGCTTGAAGAATGCTTCTCCCTGCCCAGCAGCCCATGAATTGAAGAAGAATCATCACTAAGTGGCAGAAAACAGAAAAATATATATATTTATGTATATATATTATATTATATATATATACACACATATATTTCCTAGCTGCTCTGCTCTGAGCTCTACGTAGGAAAGGAGCTTGGCCAGACAAGAGTTTGCTATTCCACTTCATATCATAGTATCTGGATTGACCTGAACTATAAAAGTGCAGTAAAAGGAGGAAGATAATGACTGAATCTGGGAAAAGAAATAACTCTTCTCGGTTACTAAAAAGATCCAAAATTAGCACATGAAATAGGCCTGAAAGAGTGATTTGGTTCCCTTCCTGGCAGTGCTCCCTTATGAAACAACCTCTCACAATCCTCTTGTGGAGAGAGTGACCTCACCTGGGCCCAATCCTGCTCCTGATTGCAGCAGTTGCGGTCTTGCTGCTGACCAGCAGCAAGAACATGGTAAACCCCTAGGAAAGCATGCACAGATGACCAGGCAAAGCTTGCAGAGCACAACATGCTTACATTTTGCTACTGAATGATGTTCATGACAAAACTAGCAAATTGCCTAGATTCCTGTGTGATTCTTCCATATGGGCTTCCTTTTTCATATGCCCACTGCTGAAGAAGATAAAAGATCTAGGAGAGAACCTAAGAAGCAGGAGAAATTATTCTGACATGAAGACAACTGTTTAGAGTCTGTGTTGAATAAAAGCTCTTTTGTGATGTATTTCTGCACAAAGATCTTAGTTTGAGTTTGAGCTGTCCATTAATTCATCACAACTTGCCCACAATGTCGTGACTGAAGAACTCTTGAATGGTATGGCTCCAACAAGTAGAGTGGTACAATATCAGAGAGAAATGTAAACTATTTCCCTACTGGAAACTCCTATCTGGTAGCCTGATCAAGTCCCACTGAACTAATTTTTCCTAAGTTGAGCAAGGGTAAGCTGTTGAACAAGAGGAACCAAGTGGGAATGACTAACATTTCAGAGTGTGCAGAAGTGAGATCATTCTCCCCACGAGGATATATTTTTTATGTGTTTTCTCAATGGGAAAATAGAAGTAAAAGTATTTTTTTTTTTTTCAAGCAAATCAAGAAGCAAATTGTGATGACATTTCCTCATTTTCTGTTTCCTCAAAAAAAATCATAGTCAGTCTGATTATTCACTCTGAGACATGTCCTTGGTTTTCTTTGCATTCTAGGAAGAAAAATAAATAAGCAAATAAATAAATAAGATGTATACAAATATATACATATATATTTACACTTATACATGTACACATATATATAGTTCATGTTTGTTGACCAGTACCAGCTGTCTCCTCACCTTGATTCAGAGCATTTTTGTTTCAATGAGGGAACTGATCACAGCAATAATTGGATCTTGTAAACCTAAGGCAGGGTAAATCCCCATTTTATCATTAGTCCAGGAGTAAATATATATATATACATATATATATATATAATATGTTTTTGTAGAAAGCTATGTCATTTGGAAGTGATTTCAGCTTTACAGAGAAAACATCTTCTAATTTCAGAATGATTTTTTTTCAGATCACTAAATGATATAAATATGATGCTTTAGTTGCTCCAGTCACTTTCCTTCTGTTGAACACTAGAGCTCTGTTTCATCTGCTTTTGCCTCTTATTTGACTCAGAGAGGAAAAAAAAATAAAGGCACAATAGGGCAGACTGGTTTGCTGATCATATTAATGAATGATCCCTCCTAAGAGCAGGATTTAGTCCAGTGAGTATGCATAGTAATGTTGTCAGCTTTAAAGAATCTTCCTTCTGAGATGGCAGTGCTTGTTTTCTTCTGTAGCTGGGAAGGTTTATGTGCTATGTGTTTCACAGAAGATGCAAGTCCCAGAAGTTCTGGAGCAATACGCCTGACTGGAGGAAGTCCAGGAAGGACAGAACCAACATTCTTCACATTCATTAGGCTTTGGCAAACTGTTGCTTTCACCATGCTGTTTGTCGTTTCGGAGAACTGGAATAAGAACCCACATACTGAGATTTTTCCTGTGTGAGTTTTGTGTCTATAAAATATGGTTGATTTGGAATTATAGCTGTTGGCCTCCCATAGTTCAGTTATATTTCTCATTTTATTTCATTATATTTCTCATTTGTGAATAATCATGAGTTTGATATGAACAAATCAATGCAAATTCTTGATATTAGCCAAATCTCTCAGCATTTGAAATGTCATGTGGTAAAACCTGATGTGTAACCCCAAACATGATGCTGCTACTAAACTTGAAAATATTATGGCAACAAAATTTTTGACTTTTCAATGTGAAAAAGATTTTTTTTTTTAACCATAATTTTTATGATTAAAGAAGAAACTAGAATCTTTTATTTATTTCTTAATCTGAATTCTTCTGCAGGTGAGTAAAAAAGATTTTTATCATAGCTTTGGATTTTACTACCTTCCTCCCTCTTCTTATTCTTAGGAGCTACTCCTAAAAGTGATATTTTCCTCAAGAATTACATTTATTTTTTTTAAGGAAACTGGAGAAGGAGCAGAGAAGGCAGTTGAGAAGGCAGTTACAGCTGCTGTTGGAGACAAGGACCTGGTCCTCAAACACTTTTGCACACAATTAACTTGATGTATCTAAGTTGCCACATCAAATGCTCTCATAAAGTTTTTCATATGAACAAGTGTTTGCAGGCTCTGTATCTAAATCATTGTTCTGATTCTGAGTTCTCTCATGTTTTCCCATCTGTAAAGCAGTGACATTGCAGAGATCATTTGGTAAATCCTTTGAAATCAATTAATTTAGAGCAGTAAATGTGAATGTGTTTTCAGTTTTTATTTTATTTATTGATGTCAGAGAAGGAATGCTGACCAAAAAATTGATGTTTTCCACTTCCCACAAGAAAAAAATAATTAAATAGAAAAGTTGAGAGATTAACCCAGGAACAGAAAAAATACTTCTTATAAAGGAATAATTACACAAAAATGATCATTGAATGAAAGAAAAGAAGGCTCTGAAGAAGCAGTGTCAAATGCAATTAAAGCAGGAGGAAAGTGTTAAATAACTTCACTGTTAGCAGGGGAACTTGTTTAATGTGATGTCCAGATGGCTGCATGCTTCTTCTCTTCCCCTCCAATATGCTGAATGTTCATTGTACTTTTAGACACCTTTTCTGGTTGATTCTCCTGCCAGATTCTCACTTTTCCTCTTGTAAATCAGGAACAGTTCTGCTGATGCAAACGGATTCACATTTCTGTGAAGCAGTCAAGCCCTGTATATTTTGCTTTGACTTGGCCACACAAAAGTCAACAGGAAAAGTGCCACTGCCACCAAAGGAGCCAGGCTTTCATCCCAGATTTTATGTCTTCCTTAAATTTCTGCTTTATACTCCATGGCAAACATGTAATCTGTATGTTTCACAAATTGCTGCTGATTATATATTCTATACCAGATTGCTATCCAGGACACTCCACCACTTAATCTGCTCAAGAAACAGTTTTGGGTTCAGTGCCCTGTATTTTCTGTGTTTGATATGTTTTGATATCAATGACCTTATGTTAAAGGTGTGGTAAGACAGGTCATCTGGCAGCCCACTGGGATTCCTCTCCATTATTTGAGAATGGTTTGAAAATGTTGGAATGGTAAAAAAAAAAAAAAAAAAAAAAAAAAAAGGGGTTTGTTTTCCTTTTGAAAGCATTTTTTAAAATGTCATGAGACACTATTACACTATTTTAGCACGCTGTTCATTAAGCTAATGGTTTGGGCTCAATAACACAGCCAATTCATGTATGTTTAGCCATCTGTGAAGGTTTCTCATAAATTAAAAGATGCAATGCTGTAAAATGATACTGCAGTGGTTACACTGGTTTATTTTCCTCTTTTTTTTTTTTTTTTTTTTTTCCCCTACTTATAATGCACTTATGATAGTAAGTGCTTATAGTGCCACCGTCTGGTTGAGATGGCTACCGTCTTCACTTCCAGACCGACCGTCTTTAAATGAACATTTTGTTATTATTAAAACACAAGTCAGTCCTGTGAGATTGCTAACACCCCTTTCTCTTGCATCTAAGTTATTGAGAGGAGTAATTTGAAGAGAGCAACTAAATTGACGAGCACTGTAGAGGTACGCATAACTGGTCTATACGGGGTATGAATAACTTCATTTATGCACTTTGTAAACTATGAATATTAACCTATGTTAATATTTTAAAGGTAACATTTAAGATAGACTTCTCAATTTTTAAGTTGTGCATGTGTTTTATATTTATTTAATATAAGATTATTCTGTATGTACTTATGCTTTCCAAAAATGTCTATTTTTCTCTTTGCTTTGCTGATTCAGTCAAGCTGCAAAGTCAGATTACATAGTACAGCTGATTTTTCCTTTCTGATTTTTGTTTTTCTACAACCTAATCCTTCAGTTGTAAATGCCACATTAGCAATCATTATAGGCTCCAGTATGCAAAATAAGCATATCATGGCTATGACACCCACCCTGCCTCCCTCCAGTCAACTACTTGCCAGACACGGAAGCCCTGGGACAAACAGAGTAGGTAGCCCTCACTGCAAGTAAATGTCCTAGGGGGCTGGGCTGATTGTTAATTCCCCTGATTTCTTCTGTGTGTTTGCTGTGCCATGGGTAGTGCAGCTGTGTGTATGTATTTGCAATTGACAAAAACACTGTTTTTGCTACTGTGCTGCCCAGTGTTTCAGACAGCTTTGTTCCAGTGTGCTGGCCTCGGGTTTCAGTCTCAGGGCTGCACTACAGGACTCTTCCCTGGCTGACCACGGACATTAACACGATTTCTGTTAGATGTCTGAAGCTGCTCAGAGTCCCTCCAGCAGCTGAGGCTGGTTGCTCCACAGTGCCTGGGGGAACCGTGGGGTATAAAACAATGGACACCCACCTGTGCCCTTGTGGCCAAGCATCAAACCACTTCCTTCTTCTTTCTAGCAGGGCCTCAAGGAGGCAGCAAACCCAGAAGTAGAGCTGTGCTTGTTCAAGAGATGGACCCCATGCAGTCTGTTGCTTTGACCCCCTTTCCTTTTTGGTGCCTTCCATGCAGGGTCGTGCTGGAGAACTCCATTTCTTGTACACCAAAGGTTGGCTGCGCAATGCTGCCTCTCCTAGAGGTGAAAAGACCAATTACATGCTGCTTGCTGCTGCTTGAATCTCCAGTCCATGGCATAAAGCACAGGCTCATATGACAGTCACTGGAGGACACAATAGTAAAAACGGGTAAGGAACCTCCCTTGTTCTTTTATGGGTTTCTTCTCAGCAGCTACACTGTGCAGGTGCCACAAGCAATTAACGATTTTATAGGACACTTGAGTTGAACATTTGCAGAGGGGGAGATTTGAGTAATCTCCTGGCCCCAAGGAGTTGTTTCAGTTTTAATTGTGCGTTTTAGGGTCTATTGGGCTCTGATATTTCAAGTTCTGTGGAAACAGCCAGCACACTGCTATCATTGTGCTCTCCTGTTCAGGGTTTGTGGCTGAATTACCTCATGATAGGCCATTTAAGTCTTTTGGCCTCCTTCTTGGCCTCATATTTCAACACAGCATGTGAAAGAGATGAAGAATGAGCTAAAATTCCCTTCCAACTGTTGCAGAGCTATGAAATATTTTATTTTTAATTCCATATGTTTTTAGCAACCTTTGGCTTCGTTAAAACGATGAGAGTTAGGTGAAGACGGCACAGACAGAGGGAGTTTCCCCTCTGATGTCAGGGGTTTGACATATTTACCCTCACCTAAAAGATGGTGGTTGCATCTGTTTTCTGCAAACAAAGGGAAGGCTCCTTCTCCAGCATTTCTCTCCTCTGTGCAAACATTAATTTGTGAAGCATGGCCCACACGATTCCTTGAAAAGAGAATGCATCATGACATTTCCCTAACTGTACAAAAGTCTTTACATTTCTAAATGTCACTCAGCTATTCATTACAGTAATATTTTCCCAAGGCCTGAGCAGGGCCCCATCAGCACTGGTTGTGTGTGTTGCAATTGTCCCCTGCTTCTCCAGCCCCACTGTGATCCAGCTGAGAGCTGTTGAGTGTCAGGGCTGGAGGGGCACCACTCATAGCACTCAAAATCTGTCAGAGTTGGCACCATGGGGGTTTATGGATGCTTATCAGCCCTGACCTCTTCAGCTTTTGAGAAGGTGTTGGGGTGCCAGAGATTGACTGGAGAAAGTTCTCCAGAGGAGGAGGAAATGGAATGCCATGAAATGGAAAGCTCCGTAAAACACTTCAGTGCAAAAACAAACAAACAAACAAGCAAACAACAACCTTTTCCCATCCAAATATAATCCTTTCCCAGACAGTTCTTAAAAATGGAAGAGGTAGTGCCCTCTCAGACACACGCAGAAGATGGGGAGTTGCTTGCCATTCCCACAGGCAGGAGCATTGCCAGCTTCGGTGCAGCAGCACCTTGAAGAGAGGAGGCAGGTCACTGCACCATGGAGAAAGTGGCAGCAGTTTCTGTAGGCTTCACTGAAAATAGGAGATAGCAGAAGTGGTTGAACATACCAAACATCCCACAGAGTGGTGTTTATTCTCTAACACCAGGGCAGGCCCTGAGTTGGCTACAGTCTGGGAGTCATGCAAGTCCTTGAAAGCAAACTTTGTTCTCACTCAGCATTCGGGCAAATTTGGTGTCCGCCTGTGGTTGATCCAGCTCAGAGCTTCCTGGCATCATTTTGCGATCATGTGAATCTGCTGGCACAACTTCTCCTTGCCAAAGAAACCTTCACCCCTACAAAATTTGAATGTTAGCTCTTGGTCTTGAATGGAAGAAAACAATTCCCATGGAAACATTGATAAACATCATGAAAAGGGGCACAACGTGGAGTGAAATGAAATGGCTGAATTTGTCTTGTGACAATTTCATCAAATTACATCTCACTTCCAGGCTCTTTGAGTTATAAAGCGTACGCTGTGTGAACACTGCAGTGCAGACGAGGAGGAGACAAAGGTAGGGCATGGAGCAGGAAGCGCTCTGAAACCCTGAGTGTTGTAGGGTTGAAGAGTGAAGGAGTCAGCTGGTAAATGCTGCCAAGCACACCAGAAAATAGGCAGAGAAGCAGATGAGACATGAGACATTGAGATCTCATTCCACACCTAAGGTCTGTTAGTGCAGGGATCATCAAAGAGCATGTGAGGAAGAGCAAACTTAATATGGAGAAAAGGAATATTACCACAAGAAACACTTATAGCAGAAGACACGATTACTGGGTGGTCAATACAAACTCTAGCCTGCTCTCTGTAGAGCAAGTCAGCCCAGAAATACAAGAGAAGGTGGCTGTATTTAGCTGGAAAACTTTCTTACATGCTGTCATCTGGAACTGCTTGAAAGCAAAGTACATAAAGATGAAGAAAGGACGAGACTTTGCTTCTGTTGGGTAATTAAAAGGGAAAGAAATCTCAGTACCATAAAGAAGAATGAGATAAATCATGTCACAAAGAAATTTGTTGCTGTGGTAGTCTTCCCCTTTCATAAAAAAGAAGCTAATATGGCTAGGATCAACTACAATTAGAGTTTAACTCCACAGAGAAAACACAAATACAAAAACTACAGCAATCATAGAGGAAGAGTGGAGGAAGAGATAAAGGAGAACACAGGAACAAGATGTGGGCAATTTGTAACTTAGACTCACATTCAAAAAGATTTAGAGAGCCTGTATCCTCCCAAAGGAGCATTGGCATGTCATTAAAACCTTTAATATTGTCTTGACAACTCTTCTGTTCTTTGCATGTAGCTGACTGATAAGGCAATATTCTTAACTTTAGCATGTCTGTCTTTTATTCCTCAGAAGTACTGCAGTTGATCTTACTCTAAGAAAAGAAAAGGGAGGAATAAAAAATTCCTGGATCTCCTGAGATATCTTTTTTTTTTTAAGAGTGGAGCCAGGAGGGCTAACAAAGCATTAAAGGAGCCTACAGCATCTCTCCCTGCCCCTCCACCCCTTCCCCACTTGGCTGCTGGAAAATATTTCTTCAGATTTGCTGTGTACCTTTGCTGCAAAACCTGACTGCACGTCTGTGGGTTCGTAGATTATCTGCACCGTGACAGCCAGACTGTGAAACCTTTGCTTGTGACTGCAGGTCTGGCAGTCTGCTGGCTTCAGTGGGGCTGCTGCCGCGGGATGCTGTTTTTCAGCGTGAGTAATGGTGTCATGATCTGGCCCATAAATTCTGGGTAATTTGTAAAGTGCCTGTCACAAAGTTATCTAAATAGCAATGGCACATTGAAAACTGTTCTGAGCTGTTGCAGAGAGCAGTCTTCTCAGTTTGTCTTTCCAATACAACTTTGTTCTTAGATAGTTTGGTATGTTCCTTTCCAACCTCATTTAAGAGCATCTGAATTCTGTTCATATCGTGGTAAACCAGGTACCAGCAAAACACAATTGCTGAAGGCATTTTGATCCTTAATATAGTCAATAAACATACTTGAATGGGACTTTAGAATAGGTATTAGAGAGGGCAGCAATTACCTCCCTTCTTTTGTGGTTTCTGAATGAATTAATTTTGTCTCTCTTTGGGCTTTTCTTTGTATGTTTTTGTTTTGTTTTGGTTTATTTTGTTTGTTTGTTTGTTTTTCCTAGAGTTTCAAGAGACTGATTGTCACTGGCACAATTCATGGAAGTCAGATTTCTAAGCTGCAAGTGTCGTTGCTGTTCCTGGTTGTGCCTATGATGTCTGTGGTTGTACAGACTTAACAGAAAGTGCTTCATTCCTCACTTCCCAGTATTCCATCCACACGAGAGCACTGATGGCAGAAATCTTCTTGTGCTCCCCTGGGCTGGTGAGTACATGTGGGGAATTACTCACATCAAGTAAATGATGGCACTCATGTGAACGGTGCACATGGAATATTCTTTGAAATTATTTTGTGATCAAAGCAGAGAGAGGAAATAAAAATGAATGTATTTGCTGAATACTGCATAAATTAAATGTGAGGGTACTGCAAATAAAAGGCAGAATGTTCTTTGAAAGAGGCTGTGTTCACTTCATATTCATAACAAAATATCTTCTGTTGTTCTGTTAACATTCCTTCCTGTTGTTCCTGGTAAAGGAACTAGAGGGTAAAGGAGTCTGATATGTGGATTTCTTTTAAATTATTATTTTTCTTTTTGGTAAGTGTCTCTTTATAAATAATTGCGCAATGTTTCAACACCTGGGTCAATGCCAAATTTCTTATAGCTGCAGAGGAAGAAATGAAATTTAGAGGGCTGCCAGAACATGAAGCTCTACAGTAGACTGCTGATGTAGGCACCAATGGCACCCCTGGCTGTTCAAATCATCAAAATACTGGCAGAGCATGTGACGAAGTGGTCTGCAAGTTGTTTTTTTGACTGTTCCAAATGCTAAGCGAGAAGTCGGAACAGCATTGGGAAGTAGGACCTTGCTGGACAGTGAATCTTCTCCTTGGCTTTTGTCATGATACAATCACTTTCATAAATTCATCAAGCTTCAGTTCATTTTCAGTTCATCCATCAAGCACACAAACTGTCCTTTCACCACTGCATACAACAAACAAACAAACAAACAATTATTCTATTCTATTCTATTCTATTCTATTCTATTCTATTCTATTCTATTCTATTCTATTCTATTCTATTCTATTCTATTCTATTCTATTCTATTCTATTCTATTCTATTCTATCCTCCCATGTGTCCGGAGACAGGACGAGGGGGAATGGGCTAAAGTTGCGCCAGGGGAGGTTTAGGTTGGATATTAGGAAAAACTGCTTTACCGAAAGGGTTGTTAGACATTGGAATGGGCTGCCCAGGGAAGTGGTGGAGTCACCATCCCTGGAGGTCTTTAAAAGACGTTTAGATGTAGAGCTTAGGGATATGTTTTAGTGGAGGACTTGTTAGTGTTAGGTCAGAGGTTGGACTCGGTGATCTTGGAGGTCTCTTCCAACCTAGACGATTCTGTGATTCTGTGAAACAAACAAACCAGCAGGCACAACTTAATTTTCTGCAAAGTATTAGCTGTCTTCTCAGGTGCCATTGCTCTGCATAGCTCACAAGAATCCTTCAGCATGTATCACTTCTCTTTAAGATACCAAAGTAGTAGCAGAAGGGAGAAGTAAAAATCAATCCAGGCCTGAAACTTTTGATGGTTTAGGCTTTCACCCACAGAGTCACCACCAGTTTGCAACCCTCTGTAATTCACTCAATAAGCTTTCAGAGGACTGGAGATTGAGCTTTCATCTTTATACATCAGCTACAGAATTAGCAATAGTTCAGTTATTACTATTCATATTACTATTCAGTAGGTGTTTATTGTGGAATAAAATACACAGTGGAGCAATAATGCACAGACCTTGGGTCACAATTTCCATCTCTTGTAAAAAAAAAAAAAAGCCTCTTACAGTTGTGGGAAAATGATTTTGCCAGGTTATGACTGGAAATACAGGTGACACAAAAAAATAGTGAATTTCAGATCATACATTCATCATCAGAAAGGGAAATAAAACTTGTTTCTCTTGGTTCACTCTAATATTCTGCCTAAGCATGATAAGGTGCTAGTCTTGTTTTAACTACAACTGGGTAGGCAGCTATTCTTCACAGGAAGTACAGTATTATTTGACATTTCTTAAAATATCCAATGGCAAGTTAGGTGAAGGATGTGATGCTTGACTGTGCATGGATATAAAGTTATGCATTTGCTCAATTATATGAGTAAAATACAGCAAAAGAAAAAAAAATCATTTCTCTTTTTTCATAAAGTACTTTCTGAATTGGTGGGGATTCCCACCTTTTACCATGACCCTGTTCAGTTCTCAATAAACTAGAGAATCCCCACAGTGCCAACACCACATGCTAAGAATTTTTCTGAACACGCATTTCAGTTACTTGTTCTGACTAATCAGGGAGTTTTCAGATTTTCTAGTGATTTCTCATTTACTTTGCTCCTTTGATTTCAATTAAGTTTCCCTTAAAGGTATACACTTGTAAATCCTTAATACTCAAAACCAGCTGCTTTTGCTCTTTATATGCTATACGGATAACATAAAATACTTTGCAAGGAGTTGTGTTCTACCTTTCATAGAATGTAATATAGTACTGTGGGACCTTCAACCAGGGTTGTCAGATCTGATGATTTGTGCACAGGTACTTGATTGACAGCAAAATACTCTTGAGGTAGAAATTCAACTTTATTTAAAACTGACTGATATATTTGCCTCAAACCACCATGTGGGGCTGCTTTAGTGTGGCAGTAAACTGAAACAAGTAGGATAAGGGAGAGGAGCAAGGTCAGATGGGATGTTTTCATAGAAGATCACCCATCAGAAGGAAATCTGTAATCTTTCACAATAATGCTGCTGATCTTATTATGAATCTGAAAGTCAGGGTCCTCTATGCTAGTTCTGCCAAGCTTCCAGGATCTTGGTGGCATGGAAACTGCATGGAAACTCGGTGGCATGGAAACTGGCTGCCCACAATGGGACAGAACTAGTAGGGAACTGCTGCAGGAGATCTTCCACTAAACTCCCATTTCCTTGCCACCAAGCCCACCAACTCTTTCTCCAAAATCTGTGCTGTGACTCACAAGGAGAGTTTCTTATGATCTGATCAATTTAAAGTAGATTCTTGGTTTCTATGACTATTTAATTTTTTATTCTGGATTGCTCAGATCTGGAATTCTAACCTATAGGAGATTGTGAGAGACATGAGAGAAACACTGTTTACCAAGTCTTTACTTCCAGTTTTGCTACCCCAGCAGTACTGACTCTAACTGTGTCAATTAAATTTAAAGTTGTTATGCTGCCGTCTCACTAAATACAGGCTGATGTTTCAAATTATGCTATCTAAGGCTCATTATCCAAAGCTAATATGATTTACAACCCACCTTTTACTTTTAAACTAACTTGCCTTTAATTGCTGTGGTCAGACTATACAAGCATCAGCTGTTCTCAGTAGTTATTTAGTATGTCTCAAAACTTGGTCATTTTACTCTCTCAAAAGCATTGAACTTCATGGTGTACAAATTTCCTTATAGATTTGCAAAACCGTACAGGAAATATGACAAGAGCAATCTTTGTCTCTTTTAATGTGCATTTCCACAGATGGCAGAAATCATAATGTATTCTATTCACAAATACATGAGTAAACTTCTTTCTAAAAATATGGCATATTATCTGCAAACCCTGTGAAGCCTGCCCACTTGTTCCTAACGCTGTTCAAGTGACTTCAAAGAATTAGAGCAATTTTTCAGGATAGACTACATTTAGAAGAGATTTATTAACATCTTGATTGTAGACCCTGTTTTTTTTTTTTTTTTTTTTTTTTTTTTTAGGAAAAGAATGTCAATTGCAATAGATCATGGAGGGACAACTTGCTCTGGAAAATAAGAGTATGAATATAGTAAACCTTTTTGGTTTGAATCATTCAAATATCTATAAGAACATGTATTTCTTCAATGCTAATACTCAGAAAGTGTTAAATTATACATATATGCTGCCTCTTCAAAACACAAAACCTGTTTGTAATCTCTAACAATAATCACAATGGAAAATGGATAAGAAGACGTACCATCTGCCCCTTTAAATAAAAAGTGGCAAGTAGCATGTATTATCCCATTTACAAAACTGCACTACAGAGGTGAAAAAATCTGTTCTCTAAGGATACTGAGATGGTTAAAGGCTTGGAGTATCTGACATACAAGGAGAGGCTAAGACAGCTGGGAATGTTCAGCCTTCATAAGGGAAAGCTCAGGGGGATCTTATCACATGTATAAACACCTGACGGAGGGCGAGTAAAGAGGATGAAGTCTGACTCCTCGCAGTGGTGTCCAATGAGGGAGAGGACAAGAGGCAATGGGCACAATCTGACATGCAGGAAATTCAACTTAAACCTAAAAAAAAATTTTTTGTTTGTTTGTTTGTTTGTTTGTTTTTGTTAGGGTGATCTAACACTGGGAAGAATACATTGCCCAGAGAGACTGTGGGATCTCCATGCTTGGAGGTGCTCAAAATCAAATTGGACATAATCCTGAACAAACTACTCTGGCTGACCCTGCTTTGACCAGAGCTTTGGGCTAGAAAGTGCTTCCCAGAATCACCCATCTAGTGGCTCTGTGCTTCACGTTTTTAAGAGTACTATGCCTGGAAGTCACAGAGGTTCTTCCAAGTGATTTCTGGAAGCACCACTGCTTCCTTCACTCGGGTACTAGGATTACTTCATCCACTTTTGCAAGGGACTCCTCTTCCTCCATGGTGTCCATTTAAGAGAGGGAAAGGACTTTTTGTTTTTGACTCCTGTTTTTCTTATCCTGTTCCTACAAGTGGATTCCCAGCACAGAGCTGGGATCTTGTGCACTGTACCGGGACATGTTCTACACTTCAAATGTTTTGGTCAGACATCAGGTAAATATTCACTACTAAAACTTCACTAACTCTTATTACCTGTCACAGTGAACATACCTGCAGGAAACCATGGCTGACAGGGATCATCACTCTTAGTGCATACACAGAAGTAGTTTGTTTCTTAATGCCCTTTCCCTCAGGATCCAGTTCATGTGATACATTGGATTCTATGTATTAGGGGTTCAGTGACTTTGCCTCCTCCGCTTCCCCTGCAGTCTAGTCTTCAGCCACTTGAGATCCCAGTCTTTGCTAGAACGCTAAATGACGGGACAGTTATGTGTGCTTGGTATTTTCTGGCCCAGAATTTCCAGTCTCAGAGCAGCTACATTAAGCAGCTAATTCCCTTTTTCTTATTACCACCATCTATTAGTAATTGCGGTCTTCAAGAATGGGAACATTCAGTATTTTCCCTAATGCAACACTCTCATTCAATTCAGATTAGATCCCCCCTCCCCTCCTATTTATTTTAAGGTGCAGTACAGAAGAAAAACATGCAGAAAATGAGAGTCTGTTTGTTTAAGCATGTGGCATATTTTGTGCAGAAATCTTAATTCATGCGGGAGAATTCTTAAAGACTTCTTTGTTATTAAGGTGGAACCTGAACAGTTACCAGACTCTAATCAATCTTGCTCCCTTATACTGCTGCCTTTCCACAGTTAGGTACTGGGGAGACAAGATCTTCTCACTGAAGAAAACAGAAACCTTTCTACTCATTCCACTTGTCAGTAGCATCCTTAGACTGCTTTACAGTGTCTTTTTTTTTTTTTTTTTTAATGCTTTGTTTTGACTTCAGGAAAATATCAAATCAAAATGTTCTGGGGTCTCTAGTTTGCTCTGCAATATTTTTCTCCTTACTTAGTTTAGGGGTGTGTGAAACAGGTCTATATGGACTTCTTGAATGATGAAGTTTTGCCCGATGTTGCAGATAGTGGTTTCGTAGATGTATTATGTGCCTAGAAGCCCACCTACCCACTTTGCTGCTGTTTGAAAGCTATTCAAGAACTCCATTCTTCTTATGGTTAGCAATCTCATTCCCTGTTTAAATTTACTCCTGGCCAGTTTATATTTATTTGCTCTTTTGTCAACTCTTTTCTTTGCTTCAGCAGCTCCAATACATCCCTAATTTGTTTGTAGAATGCACTTATGTTTTTCCCTCCCATATTTAAATTTGTTTGACTAATCAAACCAAACTCTTAGGTTCCTTGGGTGAAAAGTCTCTCTGTTTGCCATCTTAGTAGCCATTCTTCGCATCTGCTCTCATTTGAATGTAAGAAGCCACAGTTGTACTGCAATATTTGCAGTACAGAAGATGAAATCTTAATGCAAATATTGGAGCATTAATACTCCACTCTTTCTACTGGCAAGGCCTTCTGCTTGAATTCACCTTTTCCTGAGATGAGTCACAATGTTGCCTTTTGTGAACTTAATACACCTGGGTCTTTCTACTTTCTCCTCTGTCATTTCCAACTTTGAGCTGCTCAGAGTGAATGCTGTTTCTGTGGGTATTTCTTAGATATTTGAGAGAACTGGGGAAAAATGGGACTTCTGTTTTCCTCTGTTCTGATACTTTTTTGTAGCCAAGGTGAATTAGGAGACATCTAACATTGAGAAAGCCAAGTGGCATGAAGTTTGAAGCCAACTTGTGAATCCTTTGCTCTTCATAGTCCTTTGGAGATATGGATTAGGTTAGATACTTCAAAACATCTCAGCAAATTATGTGCATATTTTGTATGAAGTACATTAGCGTTCAAACAGTCATTCCAGTGACATTGCCCAAAACTGTTCTTTTAAAAGGTCTCTTACGTATTCTTGGCCACTTTTTTTTTGTCATGACTGTTTTTTGGAGCGCTTATTCTTAACAATCCAGTGCTTTGGCCTTTAAGTAATGCCTAAAAGTTCATGGTTCTTCCCAGAAGAGCTGCTCTGATCTCAACACAGCCCTATGTTGACTCCATAGCCCAAACAGGTCCTGTTATTTTTGAAGGTTGTCATAAATCATATGGAGTCTGGATTGGGTGTGACATAGGACTGGAGAGTTCAGGAGCAATGTTGGAAAAAGAAAAGCTTACCTATCCCATCATAGAATGAGAAGAAAGGTTATCAGTAAGAAAAGTAAGGAAAATAAAACACAGCCTCAGCATAAAAATGGATAAATAAATTGCTTAATCTCTTTGCAAATGTGACAGAGGAGCACTTCAGACACAGAATCAGTATTCTGTGAGCTGTAGCACAGGCTCAGTATATAATGCCATATAAAATAATCTGATTGATAAGGAATTTCTTAGCAGTTTAATGGTGTAAGAAGTAGTAAAGAAAAAGAATGAACTGAAACAAGAAACAGCGTGAGATTGATGTCTAACCTTGGAAGTGCTAAAAGTCTTCTACAGTTGCCAAATCTTCTAGTTAGCCAAGACAAGATGTAAACTAGATGTCACACAACTCAATTGAGTGTGGCTGTATAAATGACTGTAATGACCATGTAAAGTAGCACACAAAGGGCACATGCTGTGTAGCTACAATGCTGTATGGTGGATGGTGCCCGTGCTGTACAGCAGAGCTAGTTTTCATGATTTCCACCTCAGCACACTGGCTGCATCTTCTCTGTAGCAGCTCTGGAGGAATCATTCAGGGATTCCCATGATGTGCAGAATAACAGTTCTTCTGAGAAGTGGAGCTGTAGCAGGGATGAGTCATGAAGCTTTTCTCTGACAGCCAGGAATGGGGAAAAATATCTTCTGAAGAGAGGGGGAAGGGGTAGTTTGTGCATGTTCTTCCAGGTTTCATTCTCTCCTCTATCCAGCATCATGTGGTCTGAAAGATCTGTAGAACAGGAACTGAAGATTTGCGTTTATTTGTTTATTGTGTTGGATATTTTCTGAAATAGAGTACTGTCATGGCAGTAAAGTCATCAACACTGACTGGGGAAAAGAATCATATATATGCTGTATGTGTAGGACTCATGGACATATTAAAAGTTATTCTCAGTTCAGCTTCAAGAATTTGAACACTGTAACTTAAAGATATTAGAAAACATCTTTTGTTTATGCAAATCTTGACTACAGCTGATAGGTTTGGTTTTAGTTTATTCTTTCAGAAGTATCACTGCAGCATGTGTTTAAATTACAGAAAATGCAGTTCAGAAATGAAAAAATGAAAAGAGTATTTTCTGGTTTTAACAGGCAGATTCAGCCCAAAATTGTTGTCAGTTTGGTAAGCATGTCCTGCTTACAATGGAACTGAAGCTTAATTCAGGCCTTGCCAAACCAATAGCAGGAGGCATCTCACAGACCCAAGACACTCAGAAAAAGTGGAGTCAAAGCTTATCTTTCATTTTACCAATGTGTTTCTTGCTCTGGTCTTAAGAACATGCCCCAGTGTAAATCTATGTGACCTATGATCAAATAAGCCAGAGAAAATGGACCCAGGAGTTGGACTCAGTGATCCTTGTGGGTCTCTTCCAACTCAGGATATTTTGTGATTCTGTATCTTGGCAGGGCAGCGTAGAGGTTTCAGTAGTTCTCATCATCCTTCAGCTCATAAGTACTTCTCATGTAAATGGTCTCAGTTTGACCAAAACATAGCCTGGAAACTTCTCTCAGAGACCTGTTCCATTACACGTATTGTTCTTGTGGCAGTGTAGTGCAACAGTGTGACAGCAGATACGCTGGTATTTGGTAAATAAGGTGGATGAGAGCTGCAGCGGGGATTTAATGAAGCTCCTGGAATGGTGCTAAAGCTGAATCTGTCCAATTTTTTAGTCAGGGTGTTATCCGCTTAAGACTAGAAGGGAGCTAAAAAAAGGCACAAATTCCTCAAGGAATGACAACAAAGTTTGATTTGGTTCATCATTAAAATAACTACTCCAACCAGTCCCTGTCTTGAAGACACATGGGAAGGGTCTTTCCAAGCCAACAATATTCCTGTGTTAAAAAACAAGGGGGGGGAAAATACACCACACAATTCCACGAGTAACTTGGCTGTATTTGACTTGCCATTCTGTTTCTCAAGACTCACTCAGCAAAGCCCTTCAGTACATGCTAAAATCCATCCCTCTTGACTTACAGCATGTGCTCAAAGGCTGTCCTTAATTCGAGCCAGGGACTGGTGCTGTCTGCACTTTCAGCATGATCACATCCATGAGCCACGAAGCCAAAGGAGAGGAGAGTGCAGTCAGAGGGACAGGGATTGTTTTCTGGAAGGCTTACTGCAGTCACCTCCGTGTCAGTTGTGCGTGTTGTTTTTATCCTTCGAATCAACAAACACCGGCAGCCAAAGAAGAAAGAAGCCGAGCAGTGAAACACAGTGTGTGGCTCTGGCCCTTCCTGGAGAGGGGAGCAGCAGCCGGCCAGAGCCACGCGAACAAATGAGCTATTTGTGGGGCCGTGCGATCCCAAATGGGAGACGTGTCACACTGCAGATCTGTGGGACTTGGCAGGCGCGTGCGAGACAGGAGCTGCGGGGCCTCCTGGGCTTTCCACCACCCTTCAGATCCCTGGCTGTCACATTAATCCTGGTTTAAATCCAACCTCCCCTTTTCCAGTGATTGACTCCTACATCTTTTTTTCATCTCCTGGAGCAGCCAAGCAGCATCCTGTGCAGCTGAAAGCTATTCAGCTCCAGGATCGGTCTACCAAGCACACACTGCAAGAGAAGCTCGTGGCCTTTGGTGGTGGTGATGGCCAAATATGTGTGTAATGTGCTTAGTGTTCACTAGCCCACACAGCGAGAGTCCCTGCGCCTCTCCTGAACTTGGGCGTAACGTTTTCCCTCCGCCATCAGGCAGGCCAGCTCTAGACTAATATTTTCTATAGAGTTAATTATGACAGGACAAGTGCTGTACCCCGGTGGAAATTTGCCATTTGAAAAATTGCCTAAAAATATATCCTACAGTAAATGTTTCTTTGCGTGATTAAGTGTGCATGTGGACTGTGCTGCGCAAAGGGTTTCCCAAAAACAAATGTCTCAACTAAGTCTTTTGGCAAGGCCTCTTTGTTTTTTTAGCAGTTTATCAGCTTTTGCGTTATTTACTAATGGCAGGAATTACTCTGTAATTCATTTTTTTACTGAAAATCCCCAAAGTCTGCAAAGACGGGAACTGCAAAGGTGAAAAGGGAAGGATGGGGAGAAGCACAGAGTTTCATTCTTGGGAATAAAAATGCCCTCAGGGTTCAGATATGTTCTTCAGACTATGAAACTTGTGGTCAGCTCCTTGTTTTGCTTCAGCCTTCACATACTCTGTTGGTACATCATTTACCGGGTCGTGGGGCCTGGTGCACAAAGGACTGAGAATGAGCAAATTCCAGAGCAAAGGTGAGGTGGCCACTGCAGGCTGCCACCACTGAGTGGCAGGTAAAGTTATCACGTATGTGCTGCCTTGGGGGTCCGTGTGCCCTGCTTTTAAGACCAAGGCAGCACTGCTGCCCAGCCCTTCACTGTTCCATATGAGCAAGCCAAATGGTTTGGGGTTAGCTGGGGAATCTTCACTATCATCTTCAGATGGATGGCACAGATGAGAGCTTCCTTCTTCTCAGTGGGTCTGAATTCTCCTGGTTCAAAAGCAAACCCTTCACCTCTTTGTGGAAGAGCATGCAGCATCACCTGTGCTGTGATTGCAGTCTCTTTAAGGCAATGTAAGCTTAGGCTACTACCAAACTCAGAAGACCTGCCCTCTGCCTGTAGTAGTGTGCTCTCACTCCTCCCTTCTGCCAGCTTTGTGTGTATGTGCATGCCTCCGTGGTGAGCTGGCTGCAGAAACCAAGCCAAAAACTGACCTGACCAGAAGAAAACAGAAAAAAAAAGACAGAGAGAGAGAGATGAAAAAAAGTAGCACTCTTTCTCTCCTTCCCAGAGCCAAGGGGAATGGGTTGGAACAAATGGCTGGGGGTGACAGGGAGAAAGACCACCTGTGTAGCTGACAGCTCCTGCTCCTACTGGCCTGAAGGGCCTGTGGACCTGCAGCCTCTGGAGATCTTTCACAAGGTGTCTAGCTGATCTAGTGTCTCCCTGATCTTGGAAGGAAAAGTCCCACCCCAGTCCCTTCCCTGCTCCCCAGCCCATGTCACCCTGCTGCTTGTCCAATCCCTGGGCGAGCTGGGCCAGATTGCTGCACCCTAAAAAAATATCAGGCTACATTTGCTGAGGATCATGCAAGTATCCGAGTTCTCTGGAGAGGGTGTTGAGGCCCCAGTCCAAAGCAGGACTGGAATCAGGATCATTCCTTTTGATGGCCCTGAGCTGCAGGATTAGTCTGAGCACCATGCTAACCTTCACTGGGAGGCAGAAGAGGAGCAGGAGGTTTCTGCATGTGCTGCCGTGAAATGGGGCCACACTCCAAGATGGGAGGTGGGCTTCTGCTGAATATTTGGTTCAGTTTCTAGCAAACACAGCCTGTGCTCAGATGTACGTGATGGCTTGCAGATTTCTCTGGGAATATATTTTGTAGCTGGCAAAAGGAAACACAAGAAAGGAAGGAAGAGTGCTGACTGCGTTTCAGACCTTTTCTGTTTGCCTCATCCCTTCCCAAAACGTGCAAAGACATTGTGCAATGCCAAAGATCCAGTGCAACGTAGGGACAAAATATCATTTGGAGCCATAGAAGAAAATTCGACATAGACCTTTGCCTTTCCTCTTCAAATGGACTGGTGGGATTTGATGGGCATAAGACAAGCTGTATGAATGAGAGAGCACCTCCCTGCACAAGTCTGTTCCCGTAAAAGCTCTCCTGGTGTGCTCTGCCTCGGTGTTTTGAGCAGGATTTCTCTGAAGATGAGAAAGGACTATTGCAATTACATCCTCAGAGACAAATTAACACAATTCCACTCTGTGCTCGTACAAGACTTGCAGTTCTGTGATCTGCCAGGGTTGCAGCACAGTTAATCTTAGAAGCGGAGTTTTATAAAGGTGCTAACTGGTGTTTCATGGAGCCCCTGTGGTGTTTCGCTTTCATACAAGGCCTTATTTGGAGAAATGCTGCGTGAGCATTTAAAGCGGTTCCAGGGGCTGTTTGATCAGCCAGAATGGTTCCTTTGGGCAGTATTTTGGAAAAATAATATTTTAAAATTGCACTTTATAAAAATTCCGAGGACATACGCTCTGAATTGTTGAATGTCAGCATAATGCCGTTTTGAGAAACATTCTTTTCCTGACTTTAAATTGTGACAAAAGAACACAGAAGTCAGAAGGAAACCAAACTGCACAACTTAATACAGTGACACTTTTTAACAGGGCTTCCACAGTTTTCTTTCTATCATAGTAGTATGTTTTGAGGTGGAATTTTATTTTTCATTGAACCCAAGGACACCTCCTCCCAGAAATAAATGTATTAGGCTTTCATAAGTAGCTACTACCAGGGGGAAATTGCATGTTCCATCAGGTTATATTCACTTGGAGCTTTTAGAAAGGATTCATGAGAAAGACCCTGTTTGTGTTCAGTCCCCAGCCCGCCTCATACTTCAGTCCTGTCACCTCTCACAGTGGATGCACGAGTATAATCCTGCAGGCGCCTATGTATTTTAGGAAGTGTGCCATGGCGGTGCAGAGGACCACAGTCTTTCTTTTTCCTGGCTGTGGAGGTGCTATAGGTCCTGCAGAGAGGTACCCAGGAGGGCAGGGAGAAAAGAGAAGGAGGGGGGCAGACGTAGGGGTATAGGAATGGGAAACGACAGGGAGACTAAGTGTGTCTATAGCTCCTGACTGTTTGTATTCAGTAAAGCTCCAATAGCATTTTTTTTCAAGCTTTAAAGGTCTACCTTTGGTGTCCTGGCTGCACTCCAACTTGTGTGATCTTTTCTCCTGACCTACAGTCCCTCTTCAGTTTCAGCTAAATAAGCTATTTCTCATTTTCTGTCTGTTTACCTTTGCTGTATCCTGTTAGGACTCCATCTGTGAGGTGTGGAGCCCTCCTGCGATATCCCAAACAGAAAAAGGTAGCAAAAGCCTTTCAGTTCCAGTAAATGTTTTCAAAAAGATATTCCCCATTCCACTGCTGGAAGAATAGCAAGACCAGAGTTTGCACAAGGGTCTCCCATGCCCACCTGAGCAACCAGACACGGTGCATTGGATGCTTCTATGTGCTGGACTGGGAATTTTATCCCAAACTGTAGACCACTTACTAGGGTGGTGTTAATGAAAAGAGATTTTTTCTTATGAGAAATTTTGGTGTCAACAGCTTGAAAAGATTTAAATAGGGTTTCCTGTCATCCAAAAATGCTGGTCACCTCAAGCACTGAACTTTCTTTTGACTTTGCTAGCAGCAAGCAGCTTTCTCAGCCAAATGGATTTGGGTTCTTAAACTGCTGCTGCTCTTTTGACTGATGATCTGCACACTCAGTTCAGCGGGCTGTGTGCCATGAACAGTACAGCTCTCTGGTCTGGGCTGTCCATACACATGTATGCTGTCACTCCTTGTACTTTGCAAAGGGTAATGTTTGTTTCTTAACCCTCAGTTCCCCTGAACTTGCACTTAGTTGGAGATGAATCTGGTTCTCCTGTTGAAACCCTCACCACCTTTTCCTTTTGCTTTGTTCTTGAAGGTCTGAATAGTGATGTTTTCTTTCTTTCTTTCTTTCTTTCTTTCTTTCTTTCTTTCTTTTTTTTTCTTTTTCTTTTTCTTCCTTCCTTCCTTCCTTCCTTCCTTCCTTCCTTCCTTCCTTCCTTCCTTCCTTCCTTCCTTCCTTCCTTCCTTCCTTTCTCTTTCTCTTCCTTTTGTCTTTTTCTTTTCTTTTCTTTTCTTTTCTTTTCTTTTCTTTTCTTTTCTTTTCTTTTCTTTTCTTTTCTTTTCTTTTCTTTTCTTTTCTTTTCTTTTCTTTTCTTTTCTTTTCTTTTCTTTTCTTTTCTTTTCTTTTCTTTTCTTTTCTTTTCTTTTCTTTTCTTTTCTTTTCTTTTCTTTTCTTTTCTTTTCTTTTCTTTTCTTTTCTTTTCTTTTCTTTTCTTTTCTTTTCTTTTCTTACTCTTCCTTTTCTTTCAATTTTATTTTAAGTCTGCAGTCAGGTGAGCATCAGCACCATATCCCAAGAGGTCTCAATTGCCCAAACCAGCCCCACCTGGGATCTCCATTCCCTGCTTACTGGCCAGGAGCTCCCATTGACATGTGCTCCTTGCCTGAGCTACTGTGTAGCCTGGTATCCAGCCCTATCTGTGGCCCCATCTCCTGCTGCTTCTGTCTGGGCTTCTTGGATGAGCCATGAACCCAGTTCATCACTTGCCTTCCTGGGGACTGTTGATGGACCCAGTTATCAGGCTCTGCATACCATGTTCTGATGCCATGGGATGGTGCTGTTGTTGAGGACACAGCCTCTACTGGGGGCAGCCTTGGCTCCTGGGCCATTCCCTCTTCCCATGGAGCATCCCCACTTTTTCTGGTCCCTGATAGTCAGTAGTGTGTCATTTCTCCTCACTACCTACTGATCTTTCACAAGACAGTGCTACTTTTATTATTAAGCTAGAAAGAGAAACGTGGAATAAAACTCTGAACCGAATATGACCTTGAGATCATCTGGATTCAAATATTTCTGTATTCTTCAGCTGGGTCTCTCCCTGCAGATGTTGGGCCCCTTACCATTAGAGTCTAAATGAGTCTCAGATTGTAGGAAGTCTTCATATAGGATCATTTTATTTCAAGGCTCACTGGATTTCCTTCAGGATTAATCCATGGTACTAGTCTGTGACTCAGGATCTTACAGTTTGTAGCACCTTTTCAGGGAACCACTGGACAACAATGCAAGATCCCTGTCTTACTGACAATCTTACAAATCAAAGAGAGCACTGGGAAGTGAAGTAATATTTTGACGGCCAGAGGCTTTACCAAGAGATGCCTACAGAGAGACTGGCCTCTTTGTTCTACCCTCAGGACTACAAATGGTTTGTTGATGAAGTTGGAGCATGCCAGTGCACCTAGATAATAGCACAAGCCAGCAGTTCTTTTCTAAAGCTTGATAGCTACAGCTCAGTCTTACTTACAAGGGAAGCATCCTTGTTACATGGTCTCTGGGAACACAAAAACGTGTCACTGATACCTGAGGTGCCAGGTACAGGACTGCTCAGCTGCTCTCACAAATGACAGATTATCCATGGCTTGGTTCATGGAAGAGGTAACCCTCTGAGAACCTGACCTGAAAGCTACAAGTACAATAATCTTCCAATAAATCATGCCTCTTCTTCTCTTCAAGTTACTGTAAATTGCAGACAGCTCAAAGGAGAAAGAAACAGTTTCACCTTCAAATACAACTATACTGGAGTGATCTGTGGCAGTCTGAAGGAAAGAAAAGCAATGAAAAAGCATCCTGGAAAACTATATCATTGAATATCTAAGCTGTCTCCATCCTCTGATCACTAACAATAAACGAAATGAGCCCTACCGGTAAAAGTCGTGAGACACATGATTCTCCTGGAGAGAAATATGGGATCAGTTGTATCTGACATTTGTTATGCATGGCTGAAAGATGTTCAGATATCATATTGAGATTTCTGGAGTACATCTTCAGAAACACGAGAGTATGTTCTAAATGTTTTATTTATCAGGAGACACAATGTGCTTTAAGTTTCTTATAAGTGATATTTGTCTAAAATTTTGAAAAATCTTTTAAAACATCTTTCTTAAGGCATTCGTATCAATGTGGGTCATAGAGTTAGCAAAATGAAGATCAGACACTAGACAGGATTTGACCATTTTAGAATCTTTATTGCTGTTGTCACCGATTGCAATGCACAGACTGAGAGCCAGGTTTCAGACTCAGTTCCCAACCAAGTACTTGCAAGTCTTCTTTGACTGTGATTGGCATCTTCTATAATAGTTATTGCAGTGACTTTAAAATTATCATTGATGATAAACTCATGCTTTTACACAAAAACACATATATACACAATACAGGAGGAATGCTGTGGCACATCAAGACCTATATTGGTGGATCTGAAAGACTGATAAATGAGCATAGACTCCTTTATTTCTAACATCTTATCTGATCCAAATCAATAGTAGATTAGATTGTTGACAAACTATTTTATTTTATTTTATTTTATTTTATTTTATTTTATTTTATTTTATTTTATTTTATTTTATTTTAAGCCTAAACAAAATGAATGGGGTCTCCAGTACATTACCCATTGTTGCAATAAATGTTGCCTCTCTTATTGGTAGTAGTAACATGTAAGAGGTGACATATATGCTAAATTCCCTGCTCTCCTCCCCTGCCAACTCTACAATGAGGTTCCTCCAAGCTAAGCTCACATATTTAAACTCCACTTGTTATTCTGTGAAGCTGAATTTAGGGCAATTCTCCAGAGATATTTTCCTTGAACATCTTGTAAGATGTAGGTTCATTCAAGCGTGATTTTGCAAATGGAGACAATGTTTGTGGATAAGGAGAGTGACAGTCCAAAGCACATCCTCATGTGGCAAGGTGGCAAGGATATCTGTTCCTGGGGAATACTTGTTCTTTTCCTGTCTTAATACTACCTTGAATTTCACTTTGGATACAGAGGAAGAGCTCCATCAAGGTCTTTAAGCACTCAATCCACACAGAAATAATTTAGATGTAGGCACCTAAATCTTTAAGTCAGTGCCCAAATTTATGCTTTTATGTCTTTATTTGTAGCTCAGATGTGCTGTCCATTTGTACATAATCTCTCAGTATAAAATTCAGTCTTTGTATATGTGGAATCATACCTTGGCCCTAATCAAGTCAGCAGTGGCTGATAAAGAATAATGCTAATGTACAGATGGTGAAAGATACCTCAGTGAACAGAAAGCTTACAGTCATATCAGACCATCTTCACCAGCCTAACCTCTTGAGACCTACAATGGAAACAGCTGCAAGCAGAGATTTTTCAGATTTGGTCATAAGATTTCCAAATGTATAGTTATTTATGGATGGTGAGTAAAGTGGCAATAGCAATTACAAAATTTGGGACCTTGACAAATACTTGTGTAAAGAGTCCCTCAATCCAATTCTTGCCACAGCAAACCCCACCAGGAAGGGATCTACCATCCCCAGATCTCTCAGGTCAGATTTAGCCACTTCTGCACACCCATGGATTTGACAACATTTTGAAAAGACACTGTTTAAAGCTGGATGCAGCAAGAAATTAAACAAATAGCACTGATAATGGGAATAACCTCAGTGAGAGCGCGCTTTTTGGTGACCAGAACACTTAGAATAATTTACTATTGTATGAAGTGAAGCAGCTGGTTAACTTAAAATATTCCTCTCTTCCACGGAGAGAGAGGGACGACCGCAGGAAGCAGTTCTAGAAAGCCATTCTCATTCCCCTGTGGCTTGTTTTGCTAAATCGGTTGCAGCAAAAGAGCTGCTCCAAATGGTGCATTTTTCCTGTCTTGGTTTATTTTGTACTTGTTCAGTAAAACAGATTCCAGAAAAGACAGCATTGTATAATTTTTAATCAGATTTGTTAAAAATAGCTTGGCTGTGGTGAGAGGGATGACCAAAGGAAGCGTTTTGTTTCCTGTGATCACTCCTCCTCCTTCACCCGCGGCTTTGCAGAAGGCAAGCAGAAGTGAAAACATTAACTTTACTTAAAATTCATGGCAAACAGTGAGTGAGTAGCCGGCCTACCACAACTCTCATAAATTACATGCAAGGCTGACCCTACTAGAGGACGAGCCCATAGCTTGCTGAAGGGCTTTCAGGGTTTGGTGCCGCCATCCCTGACCACAGCGGCATGCAAAATACACAGTGCAAAGATGCCCAGGAGAGCCAAGGGCCGAGCTCCTTGTTCAGTGATGAGGCCTGTCCATCTGCCCCAAACCTCTGCCTGGGTAGGAAGCCCTTGCCCACAATGGTTCCTACTTGCTTCAGAGGGGAAAAGCATGAGTCTTCATGTGGCCATGGCTCCTGCTTTTCCCAGAAGAAGGTCTGGTGGTGGGATCCCTGCTAGCACAGGTTGTGTGAGCAGCAAAGCACCTTTTTTTTTTTCTTCTTTTTTTTTTTTTTTTTTTTTTCAGTGATGCCATAAAAGGGAAAAAATGAGGAAGGTGCTACGGAGAGCTGTGGTAAAATAATCAGTGCAGTAAACCACTCTGGGGCTGAAAGCAGCCATTTCAGTGCAATTCATCTCCCTGAACTGGGAAGCTTCCTCCTATATCCAGAACTTATCATTTTTGTCCTGAAGGACTTTTCTGCAGGTCAGTTTTGCCAGATAGTTTGGAGAGCTACTTTGTGCTCTGTCCGCTTTAATAATAACAACAGCAGTGAAACTTTACAAGATGTTCTTTCCTCTGTGTCTGGCAGGATCAGCAGTTCAGCCAAGGTCTGGCTGTCCACCCGCTCCAGAGATGGAGCTGGGGAAGGCACGTGGAGGATGCAGGCAAGGGGAGAGCCTGGTGGCCACAGTGGGGCTTGCTCAGAGCAGGAGGTTAATTGGAGGTCCTGGCTGAGCATACAGGGGGAGAAACCTGCCCCAGGCTGGGGACATGTATTGACAGTGTTTCCATGCCTACTGACATTTCTTTCTGAAAGTACTGAATTGCCTGAAACATTCAAAATAGATACAGAAGCCACTACATCGGACAAAGCTCGGGAAATAAAAACCCTTGGAAAAGTCAAAGAAAAGTCTAACATTCATGTTTTCATCTGAGAAAGGAGGAGAGAAGTTCCATCCTGTGCCTAGATTGCAGGATTTGTTGTTGGTGGTGGTTGTTGTTTTGATTTTTGGTTTTGGATAAACTTTCTCAAACGAAAAGTAAAGTCTTGGTGACAGAAAGACACACCAACAACATCTTCTCTTCCAAGTCTGCTCCTATATGTCTCATTAACACCAAAGAACTGAAGTAGCAAATCATTGGAAATAGCTTGGAAAACTTTTTTCTCCCTAGGAGTCATCTTCTTTGAACATTTGTGTTTAAGCTAAAAAGAAGAGCATATGTAATTTGAGCTGACTGAAGCAAAATAATGACTCCATCAAACTTCTCTTGAACTATTTCAGCACATCACTGAAAGGGGCAAGTGCATCACAAGAGCAGTGTAAAAACAGGACCCATTAATAGGGCCTGGGGAGAGGAAGTTGGGAGGAGGTGATGATGACAGGAGACTTTCATGCTCAAAAGAGATTTTTTTCCTCCTTGTCCATTCTTAGTAAGAAATTTCCAAACATTTCATAGGCGCAAGATTATAACCACATAATCTCTGGGCCACAGGTACTGCAAACAGTTGGACCTCTGCTTATCTTTACTCACGTGAGCAGTGCCAATTGAAGATATAAATCATAAGATTTGCTTACAGCAACAGAGGAAATGTTTGGGGCCATTTAAGTCAAGTCAAGCGGATGAGCAGGAGTTCGCTGGACTGAGACCTGTGGGCCAAAGTACTTTCAAGCAAGTTGGGTCACATTTCTCTTTTGGCTAGCAAGGAAGCAGGATCAGGCCCTCACTCTTTCTACTTACATGTTGGGTTTTCACCTTTTCATATTCCCTCTCCAGAGCAAGTATCTGCTAAATTTAGAATACCTTTTTTAGAATTTGTTTCATGAACACACACACAAAAAAATAATTACATTGTAAAAAAAAAAAAAAAAAAAAAAACAACAAAAAACCGCAGGCTTTTGAAATGCCATTTGTGAAGTGTTCCAACTATGCGCAACTGGCTCTGTTACTACGGCTCACAATTGCCATCTGAACATCTATTTTTCCAAGCATTTAAGAAAAGTGATGTGTACATTTTTCATGTGTAATTAGGCAGCGTAATGTGATCTCTTGCTGCAGTCAAGCTGCCATGTGCCGTAGCCTCACTGAATAGCTTCCAGATTTCAACCCAATCTCTTCTGTCTAGACTCTACGTTGCTATTTTTTTTTTCTCTGAGCTTAAAGCAGACTCCAATATAAAATGCCAAAAACAGAAGGTTTTGTCCCTCTTTCTCATAAAGATGTGGGACAGATCTCGGAGGCCCAGACGAGAGCTGGGTCCCAGACTTTCATAAGACACGTGTCGTCTGAAGCTGACATTAAAGATTGTGCAGGCATTTCAACAGGTCATGCACACACAGGGAAAAAAAATGCTGAAAAATATGGTTTTCATTAAGAAAGTGAGTATTTTTAGAGAGGTGTGGTTCAGCGCAGATGAAAAGGAAAGAAAGAAAAATGAAAGCAGCACAAGAGATCCCAAACTGCAACGTTATTTATATTGCTGTTGAAATGCAGTGTGTTCTCTTTATGAAGCTGCTTTTGGGAGTGAAATAATATAGACCCTGCCAGAACCAGGTGCATATCATGTAGATTGTTTATAATCCAAGTTAAAGGATAGCAGATTTATACCAGAAAGAACTCTCCAAGGAAACTTTGGAGTTTAAGTGTACTGTCTTAATCTATACATTACATCCTCAACAAAGCAGTTGCCTTTAACAAAAAATAAAATAGAGTTTCAGTGAATTCACAGATAATTCCAGGGAATTTTATCTAGTGTGATATAACTTTAGACTGCTTATTGTGTTCCCAGATTTTTATTTGACTCTAAGTTGTTTTATTTCTACATCAAGAAAATGAAAAAGATCAAAAGGGAATCATTTCCACAGAAAGATGTTTTTGCACAATTTAAGCAAAAGGCTAGGTTTTCTCTGACTTGTATTTCTGGTGACTTGTACTGGGAATGCTGCTGCAGTTTGTGTGTACTGCAATGGCTATTTCTACCCCAAACAGAAAAGGCTCTTGTGTTAGTGAAGAAACATGTTTGTAAAAAGTTTATCCCTTGTTTTTGTTTTGGTTTGCTTCTTCTTTTCTTAAAATAAAATAAAAAAAAAAGTTTTATTTTTCTTTTTTTCTCATCTGGACTGTTGTAACACCTAATTTCAAGTTTTCTGTTTGCTATCAAAAAAAAAAAAAAAGAAAAAAAAAAAAGACTATTTCCATTGAAAAGTGCCCTTCTGCACGCTTTCTGTATAAATGGCAGATCGGTTGGAAAACCAGAAGCGTTTTCACTCATTTCTGAGGAAAAGCATGCAATGCCTGCTAAAAATTCCCATGCTTCTGGAGAACCAACTGTTCTTTTCATTAAAAGCTCATCCACCTACTTTAGCAAACTTTTCAATATTTTCGCCCATTTTTCCATCATGGTAAAATGTGAAATGCTTGAAATCTTTGAAATGATTGTGTGAATAGTTTCTCATCTTTGCAAAGGGAAATTAATGCCAAAATCTACCTGTTCAAAATGAAGATCCCTGTGAAATTGCTAATGATGACAGCAGTCTGCAAAATAACTCAATATTTGTGAAACCTTTTCAATTACATTTGAAGTCAAGTGAAATATATGTGTGTTTTCTTCTCATATGTCTGATATCTAACATGATCACAGGAAGTGGTTTTCATCGTTTTGTTTCAAAGAGCTTTGCAGAAATAAGGCTAAGTTATAATACCACATTTGGCAAAAAAAGGAACACACACACACACACACAAAAAAAAAAAAAAAAAAAGGAAAAAGCTTAGCACTGGGCAGCCCTTCTTTACAGATGCTGAAGGGCCATTAAGTATCTCCTGGCTCCCATGACATGGCTGCACAGTGACAGGGAATGAAATACAAAGCCAATTGCTTGCTAAAGCAGAGCCCTGTGCTGGTGTGTATGTATGGTATAGACACTATAGATAGTTACATGCTGCTTCTGAATCTGAATGCTGGGTTCCCTGTCAGCAACCATTTCTCAGTGTTTCCTTTTATTTTCAACATGGTACTGGCCTCAGGTTTGCCACAGTTCATAAAGTAAGGGCTCATTTCACTAAAACAGGGATTTTTTGAGCTGTAAATCAGGATAGAATATTGACACATGGACTGAGGTGAGTCTCTGCAACTGTTATTCTTTCTTACAGAGACTCTATACTAGACTGTATCAATTTCATAAATCTTAAGGCCAGATGGGACCCATTATGATAATCTGATGAATGATAGTGAAAACCATAGGATTTCTTACAGTTGTTTTGTGTCCCTCTCTTGTTATCATCTGTTGCATATTTCTGGACATTCCTCCTAATATTTTCAAGAGCATGGAGGGCCTTCCCCTTTCAAGAACATGGAGGGTACTGATCTTCATTCTACTCATGAGTGTCATCAAATATATACAGATGAGAAGCAAAGCCTTTCTTCAGACTTCATGCAAAATCATAGCTGCCCTGGGAAAATGTCATCTCTCATGAGCCCCATTCTGACAGATCATTATGTCTAGCACACCTATGCTACGTGTGTCATTTGACAAAATAAACCAGTTCTTGGTCTGAAGAGCCTATTCCCATACTTTTCTTTAAAACCACAGTGTCAGAAGGATATTTCAGAAGTGAGATACACTTTTGAATAGTTAGCTTTTAGTAATAAGCAGTGCATGTGAGCCTAGACCTCTCTTGACCCATAAGCATCTTTCAGTGTTCTCCATTTAATTCAAGGGCTCAGACACAAAATCAAGGAAAGTGTGTCCCTTTGTAGGTTAATACAAACTTTTCTGAGTCTGTAAGTCAAAAAGAAATGGGTCTTCAGCATGCCATTTTTTTCACCTGTGACAAGACAAATAGACTTCCCTTAATCCAGTCCACATGGCTAACCTGAATTAAACATGTTCTTTGTGTTTCATTGCTTCAGAAGATCATGTATGATAGAAATGTGGAACAAAAATTATTCATACTGAAAAAACTTGAGGGCTGTGGGATACACAGGACATGTTCCACCAACCAGCCAGGCACAGAGACCTCCATGAAGGTGCTGTCTATGAAGCATCTCTGATGGCATGCCCATCCCCACACATGGACGTACCACCCACATCTCCATGTACTGGACTTTAACCTGAAAATAAAGAGGCCTCGTCACCATCATTTACTTCAGACACATAATTCAGCATTGAAAGCAGGGGGTGGTACTCTCCCTTCATTGTGGTCACCCAGGGAGTGATTCAGTATCATGTCCAGAGCTGAGTCACCTTCTGCAGAGGCCGCTCCCTTCCTCTCCAGTGAGGCACCTGCACCAGCAGGGCAGCGGAGATGGACACCTAGATTGTCCTGCTGCAATCTAGGTGTCAATCAGTTCTAGGGTGTATGGAATTTGATTGCATTGCTGCTGCAAGTTAAGTGTGAAAATAAAAGTATATGTGCATATGTGGGTATATGTAATAGTAGCTGTGGAAAATCATGGATCTCCTATTTTCATATCCCTGAGATTTTTGTTTTCCAGGGGAGGTTTTTTTCTGCCTCTGACTATAATTTCAGATATTAATCTGTTTTATGGCACATCCAATAAAGAAAAGGTGTCAAAACTTGTGCTAAATGCCTAAACAAAAGAATTGACTGGTAAAATGAGAGATATGGGGATCTCTGCACAGAGATAGGTATAGAGGAAGAACCAAATCTCTATGCTAGAGCCACATTTCCTAGAGCCGTGTATGCAAATCTACTAGCCAAAGACATATATCCATCTGTATAGGCACTTGTACATTAAACCGGATGGATTTTGCACACCTGAAGGCAAAACTAAGGGTTTTGATGGGACCATGACAAATGCAGAAAACAGAGGGGCAGACTAATGTAAAGAAGAGAGACAATTCAAACAGTTCACAGATTTAAATCCTACAAACATGTGACTTATTTAGATATTGAATCTATGTTGAGTTACATGTGTAGTAAGCTGTGGCCTCTTCAGAGACTGCTACATGCCAAATAATCAAAGGGAATGTAAAAATGTAAGGATGTGTAAATAATAAGCAAGTAACTTTATGGTGTTCAAACTTATTAATCACTCTCTACTGAACAGTTCAAGTATTTTATTTTTGGTCAGGCTTTTCTTCATGCATTATTTATCTAGAGCCTTTTATATTTAAACAGCCATTCTAACCAGAGTCATTTCTGCATGCTGGCTGAATTCTTCCCTGGTAAATAAATGCATACTTTGGAAAATACGGCATTTTGTCACCTACCTTAGCTTTGTCTTTCTGGCTTTTAAAAATGCTCCAACTTTTTGCTTTCTTATTTTTAATTTTCACCATGTGGTTGAAGAAGTTTGCAGTTCTTGCAAAGATGCACTGCTCAGAGTTTCTGTGTTGATTCATCAGATGAGTTATTCCTTCGATCCAGGCAGTGATGCAGAGAAATGCCCCTTTAGAGAGGGGAGGGGAAATACTTTGGCTAAAATACAAAAAGACACAAATTCTGTCCCTCACATTCCCACCCCAAACTGGGAATGAATCTGAAGTTCAGCTCTAGGTGCTGAAATGTGCACCAGAGAGTTTATTTAGTCTTTTTTTTTTTTTTTTTTTTTTTTTTTCCCCCAGATTTTCTTGTTCCGATCTTCTGTTTTATCTAGGCTGGGAATTACCTGCCAAAAATACAGGGAAGAGGGGTGACAGTTTCCTCTCATATTGGAGAGTTTAGGAGGGATTCAGGCAAGCATCCAAACTTTCCCATGGGCCAGATCAGACCTTTGACATTTTTGAGTTTCTTCCACTATTACTTGTGGACTCATAAAAACTCCACTGAACTTCATGGGAGTCTCAAGTCTGGACCTTTCCTGCTAACACATTGCTTGTGTTTTAATCTCAGCTATCATTTTAAACAGAAAAAAAATAAATAACAAAAATGAAAAATGCAAACAAAGAAGGAATTTCCCATTCCTTTTAGCCAATTGTTTAGAAAACAGTGTGAATCGTTTTAAATTGATAGAGCAGTTCTGAATATGCTATTGGTGTTGAATATCCTGCTGACCAATATCGTATTAGTCTGAATACCTTATCTAACCACATACTTAATCAGGAAAGTTTCAATTTCTCTCTTAACAAAGTGGTCTGTTTTGCCGCCTTAGAGCTTTTAACATGAAATGCTCTTTCTTTCCCTAATTAAAAGTGATTGTCACTCCAGTGGGCTTCTCATAGACTGCCAAAATGCTGTCAGGGTTCAGTTTGTGACTCAGAGAAATCCATGACTTTTCTTTTAGATCTAAAAGTCATCCTTTCTAATACTTGAAAAATAGTTACCTGTTAATATCTAGGCAATAGTATTTATCAATATAAATGCCTATCTCTCTTGATTTAAATGTCATTTTTGCATGAGAGAACCTTTACTAATGAATGTCATCCACACCTGTGAGAGGTAATATTTGTAAATGTGTCCTTTTTTTTTTTTTTTTTTTTGTCAGACCAGCACACCTTAATGGTATATCCATAGATAAAGTCTTAATTCTCCTGGATTTTATTGAGAAAATCAGGTGCCAGGACTGCATTTCATGATGAAAGAATGTTACACAGTGTAAAAAGTAAAATAATCTGCTCTGCACTCATCTTGTTTCATATTAATAGAAAAAATGTCATGTATTCTGTTTTATTGTTAATATCTATGATAATTATTGTTACTAGCTTTTCACTAATGCCCTTCTTTCACCAATTCTACTTAATGATTTGGAGTTGAAATGCCTGTGAGATTGATAGGGCCTAGACACTTTCACGAGTGCTGGAGCAGCAGCACATAGCGGGTGTGTGATTTGTCCAAACCACATAATCTTGTGACAAGCCCAGCCACAGTTTCTCATGCCTTTTTTTTTTTTTTTTTTTTTTTTAACAGCCTGTCCTCTGGCTTTTAAGCAGAGCAAATCTAGAAGCATCTTCAGCTATTGGCATGGAGGTAATCCAGGAATTATGGACTGGACAAAGAACTTTATTTATTTATTTATTTGTTGTAATGCAGGAGAGCCATGATAATTCCTCTTTTTCTGTTCTGACACAAACAAACAAACAAAAAGACCCAGAAATTTGAAACTTTTATGAAATTCCAAGCACTACACAGTATTTTCCCATTGCTAAAAGAAATGGAGGCATGCTGATGAATGAGATGTAAGTGGGTCCCTGGTCCAGTGTTTAGCTACTGTGAAACTTTTTCCTTCCCCAAGGGGTGGGGCTCACCCTAGTAAGTTGTGCACCACTGAAGTGGTCCAGTCCCAAGCAAGAAGGCACATGTGCTAACATTAAGGGACTGTGAGTTATCATAGGCTGTTGTGAGAGAAATGCATTTGCATAGGTCCACTGCTTTGAAAGAAATAGAGGAAAAGAGCTGGCTATGTTTCTTCCATTTTCCAAATGTGAAAATTTGGTCTTCTTGATTGTTTGTTTCAGACCTGCATTTTGAAAACTGTGTTTGAGGAGATGGAGAATGACATGAACACTTTTTCCTTTCCACGGGTGACTTCTTAACAAGAAGCAGTGCTCCAAGGCCTGGTCTTCATCTGAAAAAGCTCCTGGAAGCTTCCTTCTTCCTCGTGAGGGAAAGCTGCAGAGAGAAGGCTGCAAGGCAGGTCCTGTCCCCACATAGGGGACAGTTTTGGGGCCAGCTGCCATGGCAGAGAAAGCAGCTGAGTGGGAAGCTGCTGGGCCATATGAGCTGGGGCTGGTGGCAGAGGAGGACGTCCAGTGTTACCTTGTGGGTTGGTGGCACAGCTGGAGAGGCTCCAGTTACCAAGTGGCTGCCCCTTCCTCTGCTCCTTTCCTAGGCTGTAATCTTGTAGCAAAGAGGTTTAAACTGAAGACTTTTGGATGCACGGTTGGGGTGTAAAGAATCAGCAGAAGATGGGTTTATTGGGCAGTGGTTTAAACGTTGGTCCCTGACCACAACAAGGCAGAGCAGCTGTGTAACAGGTGCTCCACCACAGAACCATAATCATGGAACAATCTGGGTTGGAAAAGACCTTCAAGATCACCAAGTCCAACCATCATCCTGACCCACTGAGTCCTGCCACTAAACCACATTCCCGTCTCATATCTTTTTGGGTGGCTGCCTGCTTGCATCAGCACGAGAGTGACAGCACGGGACTCTGCATTTGAAGGTGATGGATGAAAGCCACTGCCCCTCTCCATTGTGTCACCCACATTGATGGAAGAGATGGGTGATGTGCTTTCACAGGCCTGTTTGTGGTCACTGTGTATTGCTAAGGGTGTCTGTGGATGCAGCAGAGCTGCATGGTGGCAGCAGACCTGGCAGCTCACCGACAGCTCTGCCTCCTGTCCCACTGTGCCTTCCCTGTCCCCAGGGGAGGGACAACTCTGTCCTTGTTTCCCCAGGGCATATGGGAACCCCCTCTGCTCCCAGACAGGGGGCTGAGCACAGCATTACCCCACCACACCACAAACTCGGTAGCACTGGCACAACATGGAGACAAAACCACTGCCAGCCATGGTTTGTTTTGGGGACCAATTTGTTTCAGGGCTGTCTTACTGCAAGATTTACATTCTCTGAAGAATTAAGTACATTAGTGTGGGTAATCTCACTCCATTACCTTCTATAAAACAGAATCTGTGATTTCCTCCCTGGTGAGCATTTACCATAGTGAAATAGGCTACTATTTTCATATTTAACTCATTGGTAAGTCATAAAAACAGCTCAAGTTGTCTGCCCCAAAGAGCAGGACCTGCTGGATGGGACAGTGGCTCCGGGCTTTTACGAGGCTTGGCGGTGTCAGCGTGGCATGGGGCACTTGGCATCACCTCTTGCAACCCTCACATCCCCATCGCATCCCCCTACTCTGCTTTGAAATCGACAAAATTCAGAAATTTACAAGGCTTTTTAAAATCTGAGATGAAGCAATTAAATCTCCAGACTGGAGGATGTGAACCTTTAAAGGCCCTTTGCAGAATATCAAAAGAAAGAGAGGATTATATTTAGCAGGTGTGACAGCCCACGCAGGACATTTCATTGAGAAAGGGCCTGACATGAACCAGGAACCAATACTTAAATTAATACAAAACATCTTGGGGGGAAAGGTGTTTTTTTTTTTTCTTTTTTTTTTTTTTTCTTTTCTTTTTTTAAGCATTAGGAAATCATAATGCTTTCTGGCTTCTTCAAAAGCAAAAGATCCAAATATGCAGGAGTCATCTGGCATGTAAAATAAAAACGAGGGGGGGAGGTGTAAAGAGAGGGGGGTACCTACAAATGCTTGGGACAAGCCTGAGAGGCAAGTGTTGGGGGCAGGGGGGGCATGGCTTCATGGCTGGCTGAGAAGCCTGGCTCTGTTTTTTTTCCTCTCTGGCCCCACTGGAGGCTTTGCATTGCTCCAGGGCAGGACGCTCAGGGCAGGGATGTGTGAGACCTCCCCAGGGCCACAGCAGCCAGGTCCTTACTGCTCCTGCAGCAGTATCCTCTGTCCTGCCACCTCTCCGTGTTTTTTCCCTGACTGGCTGAAGGCACAGCCCTTCATTACAGGGATGCTTTATTCTGATCGCTCTGTTTCTATTTATATAATAACCTAGCAAGCCTCTAAGTGGAAAACTCGACTTGGTAGTTTTGTGGGGAGGTGTCTGTGAGCTTCTTGCTTCATTCACCAGCTCATGTTCCTAATTTTAACCAAACTGCTCCGTTTTGATTTTCCTAAGCTGTGGACTTAATGCCTGAGAGCTCGGGATGTTTTCACGCCCACTCTCTCAGGCCACAGGAGCGAGGCCATTTGTCTGTAGTGGGGGCAGGTGAGGAGGAAAGTGAGATGCTCCCCATCCCTGCACCCTGACCTGCAGGGAAGGGACCACACGGGCTCACCGGGAGATTGCCATAGGTGGGTGCTGCTCCAGCAGGTCCCACTTTTGGGGCATTTTGGCTCTTTGCTTTGCTTACCTTAGCTGGACATGGACTGGATTGTTGCTCAGGACCTTTGGGTCATATCCTTAGACCCAAAGGCAGTATGGTCCAAAGCCACCATGCTCCCAGGGCAGTTTTCGGAGGGAGGGGAGCATTTGGTCTGCTGGAATCGGCGCACTATCTGGTACCCTTTGGCATCGAGAGAGTTAAAGGTCCTCGGCACCCACCAGCCCTGGTCTAGGCAGTGTCTAAAATCAGTCCTAGACCCGCTTTATTTTTTCCTTAAAAACAGGAAATGGAGCCCTGAAGGCTTTTCGACTGGAGAGAGAGTGAGGAGGGGGTATGCTCACTCTGCCCATATCCAGCCCTGAGCCTGACCCAGACTTGGGGGTCTCTGTGTGTGTTTTTTTATTTCTTCTCCTTTTTTTTTTCTATTATTTTGGCAGACTTTTTGGAATGTCTGGGAGCTAAGGGCTTTGCTTCATGGAGCAGAATTCTGAAGCAAGAAAAAGAGAAAGTTATAGACTAAACCACAGAAATGTAAACATGTCTGCAGCTAAAATAACTCCACTTTCATTGAAAACACTCCTCGCTCACAATCAGACTTCTGTGTGCTATGCTCAATAAAACTGCATGCTAATAGCAACCAATTAATACATTATGTAGTTCTGCTTTAAAAACTGAGACGCTTTTAATTTTTTTTTATTTATTTTTATATCTTTTTTTTTTTTTTTTTTTTTTTTAATTAAGGGAGTACTCGGGTTCTCTGCATTGTACGCCGGCTCTCGGCGCTGACCGCTGGCTGAGAAGCGCCGGGGTGACCGGGCGGAGGGTGATGCCCGGAGGCTCGGCGGGGGTCGAGGCGTGCCCGGGGGAGGCCGGGGCAGCGCGGCGGCGGCGGCAGGAGCGGCGCCCCGGTAAGGAGCCCCGGGGCGGCGGGAGGGCAGGACGGGTCGGGACTGGACGGGACGGGATGGATGGGGAGAGTTGGGAAAGGATGGGATGGGATGGGATGGGACGGGACGGGATGGAGCGCACCGCCGCGGTTCTGCCTCCTGCCGCCGGGCTTCCCGTTGGCGTGTGCGGTGCGTGTGTTGCGTGAGTGTGCGCTGTGTGTGCTGTGCGTGTGCCAGGTGAGCGCCCTGCCAGGGCCCAAGGCTGCTCCCCGCTCCGGATGCGGCCCCTTTCCATCCATCCCCTCTCCAGAGCCCGGCTTGCGGCGCTACCCGCACCACTCTCTTGTCCTTCAATTTCCCCGCTCCCTCTTTATTTCTCTGCACCCCGGAGCCATCTGGGCAGAGACCAGGCGTGGGCTTCACGTCGGGTCCCCCCACGACCCGCACTCTTGTTCTACCCTTTCCAAACGACCCCGGGAGGAGCAAGCTGCCGCGCCGAGCCCCTCTCGCCCCGTTCCCTCCCCTCGCCGGTCCCGCTCACCTCCAGCTCCGCCCGGCCCCTGCCGCCCCCCCCCGTGCGGAGCGGGGGGCGCCTGGGGGAGGGCTCGGGGGGCTGCGGAGGGAGGGAGAGGGGGGTCCCCGCCGCCTCTTCCCGCAGCCCGGGGGGTGCGGGTGCCCGGCGGGCAGCTCGGGGCCGCCCCGACGGCGGCGGGGGAACCGGGGAGCGGCGGGGAGCAGCGGCTGCCCCGCTCGGCGATTGGAGAAACCAAGAGGCGCACCGAGACCTGGGCCAGCGCTATGGGCTGAGCCCGGCCCGACTCCAGTGACTCACTGCTCTCCGCAGCTCCGCCAGCCCCAAGATCGCTCACTCCCTCCTCGCTCACGCTGCCGCCGGCCGCTGCCTTCCTCCCCCCTCCCCTCCTCCTCCTCTTCACCCCCCGGCCGCCCCGTCCGGGCCCCGTCCCCTCCCGCCCCATCCCCGCCCGTCCCCCGACCCCTGCCCGGCCCGGTAAGTCCTTGCCCCCGGCCGCTCGGACGTGCCCCGACGGTGGGGGGCCGCAACGGGGCGGGAATGGGGTCGGGGGATGAGGGGGGAGAGGGGCAGATGGGCATGGGGGGCAGCGAGGGGTGGAGGGGGGCGAGGGGCTGCGGCACCCCGAGGCCGGGGGTCGGGGCGGTAGCGGGAGCCGAGCATCCTCCCGCGGGCGCCGGTTGCGCAAACTTGCCCTTCCCTTCCCCGCCGGCTTTATTTTAGAGCGGTGACACTTTCGTTTTAAGGCGTTTGCCTGCTGTCTCGTCGGGCGTCAAGTTCTGAAATACCCCTCCACACTTTTTTTTTTTTTCTTCTCCCTTTTTTTTTTTTTTTTCCTGGTTTGTTATAGCGGTGTCGGTGCCTTTCTAATTTTTTTCGGCAATTCGTCATTCAATTAACTAATACCTAGACTGTCTTTTCTAAAAGCTGGCTGGTTCTTGGATGTAGGAGAACCTTCGGTTACCTGAGTTGGTCCGATGAAGGGTGGAGGTGATTGTGGTACTTTTTAGAGCAAGCGCTTCCATACAATAAGCAGAGCTCTATTTTGGTGACCAGATGACTTTCCTGTAGACTTTGGAGTGTGCATAATCTTATTTGCAAAAGCTGAAGTTGCAAGTTCTGGCTAACATAAACTTCCATTCATTGCTGCCTTTACAGAGAACCCGCAGTATAAATAAACACTTTATTTTATTTTTTATTTTTAATTATTTGTATTCAAAGTGTCATTCTCCGAATTAACACTCTCCGCTTCAGCTCTAAAGTAATACATTGGAAATCACATCCTACCCACGTAATTTTGAGTCTATTAGGAAAACCAGGATAGGTCTCTGAACTGCACATGGAGAAATGTCACATTCCTTTAGTTTAACCCTTTAACCACTTCCCTGGTTTCATTGAAACAAGTGAGGAAGACAAAGACAGCTTCTCAATAAGGCATGAAAGGTAACCTTTCATCAGGATATATGCATCAGGTGTGTGATTTCAAACACACCTGAGTGATATGGAAAGCATGCAAGAAAAGGGTCCTCAGACATTGTTTGACAACTTCCTAATTAAATGGAAATAAACAAAGGCTAAACAAACTAAGCCATACTCATGTGGGACAACTGTATTTTGATATTGATTATCTTACCTATTTTTAAAGGACGTTAAAAAAAGTGTGTATTGAAAGAGTAATGTTAGCTCTTACTTTCTTTCGTACATATATGTAGGCAAACAATGAATAGCATGCTGTGCAGTTCCTTGAAAAAATTTGCAAGAAAAAAAAATCACTACCTCCAAAAACATTTCAGGATTTAGAGCTTTGAATAGCATCTGTCCCCACCTCCCACAATTGAGTCCCAAAAGTTAAACAAATCCTATAGCATGGATAGAGTTACATGTTGCAGGAATTTTATAAATGATCTGTCAGTATGAGTCCTAGATGTGATTAGTCAGACTTTTTGCTCCTGAGGTGTTACTCTGTTTTGCTTATAATTTATGTAGATTTGATTCCTAAAGATATATACTAATAGACATCTATTAGACTTATTTTTCTTCCAATGGTTGATAAACAGCACAAACCATGGGGCTTCTCTCTCTTTTTTTTTTTTTTTTTTTTTTTTTTTTAAACTAAGTTTGAGCTCTTTGTCAGACGCCAATGCAATTGGGGCATATGAGTCCATTGAGCAGTTGTAGTGATATGAGCTATGAGCTTAAAAGACAGATTGTTACAAATTCACAAGTACAGTCTCTGATTGCAAGTACGATAATTTGTATGTTAACAGGCTAGCCCTTTTCTGTTTGAAATTGCAGTTTGAATGCTAGCACAGTTGCTAGTGTTCGTTTTATGATTACACCCCCCAAAAAACAGTACTTTCGCCTTTGCAATATGGATGTGTCTGTCCTACCTGCTCTTCTGGGGGAAGTTTATTTTCTGTGCATGCATGGAGTTGTGCAAACAAACACAAAATTCCCTGATGGTTGTTTGTAGTCCAGTTGGTTTGAACAACATCACATGAGCAAAATACCTAGCTACTGATGAGGCAAATCCTCTCCCCTTGCACCCTCTACAGAGCACCGGTGCTTTTCTAGCCAAGTTTGAGGCTAATTGCATTGGTTCTCCTTCTGCAGAGCAGTACATTTTGACTGCTTAATTGAAATCCGCGTATGCAACAGTTTCTCCTCTTCATTATATGTTCTCCACAGAGGTTCAAAAACACATGAAAAGCTTTTGCAGTGCTATTGGCATCTGGTAGCTCTGAAGTTATGTTACATTTCCTTCCTTTCCTTGCCTCTGCATTACTAAACACTTGAGTTATTAGCGGGTAACAGCAAAATCATTTAAAATGCTTGAGCAGAAGTGAACCCCTTCCCTTGAAATACCTATTGGCTTTCTCCCTTTTACCTTTCTCCCTTTCTTCTTTTCTTTTCCCTTTCTCCCTTTCTCTCCTTCTTTCCTCTCCTTCTTTCCTCTCCTTTCTTCTTTTTCATTATCATGAACCTTGTCATTTTCTTTTAAGTGAATATGTTACTTCTGGGGGAAAAGACAGCTGTAAGGTCAACAGTATTTCTGTTAATCATGCAAGCAGTTTTGTAAAAGTATCTGGCCTGAACTCTAGGTGGTAGTTGCTGACATGGGGGTATGGTCAGAGAAGGCCCTTTGGGCCTGATCTATACCAGCTATGGGTTCTGGTGCAGGCTTGGGCTTGAACATCCAGTGCTGCATACTGTGTTGTCCTGTTGCACAGCGAAGGTAGGCCAGGGATTAGTTTATGCACTTTTCCCACACAGTTTATTTTAAATGCTTTTGTTAAAAAGAGAAAAAAAAAAAGTTTTTGTTCGTAAGATATTTTCAGTCTGTATTGCAATGATGTTTGCCTTGGGTTGCAAGAATTACCTTGTGTGCAATAATACCACACTGGTTTTCATTGTGCCCACAACAGGCCACTTTCATAGCCACTAGAGTATTTTTGATTTCCCAGTGTGGCTCTGGTCATGCACTTTTAGTCAAGCAAGTTTCCCTGTAAAGTTGAGCATCACTTTATCCTTCACCCGAGCTGAAGACTTGAGCCACAAGAATGTGTGTTACTTTGGCATTTCGAATGTAATGAAGTAAACAGAGAAGATCTAACATATTTCCTTCACAGTGTTGTTAACTAGTGTAGGTAGAAAACTGGCAGTCTTAAATTACTTAGCTAAATTTAAATGTCAGTAAAAAGTAGGCAAAAGAAAAAAAAATTAAAGGGTATATCTAAACATGGAGTTGCGGACATATCTGTTATATTTAAACTCCATTTTAACCTCTTCTATTTATATGTAGTGGTATGTGTATAATCTGGAGGGCTTGATTGAATATGAGAAACAGCAATTTCACAATGAAATGCAAAGAGTTTGTTATGCTGTAGACATAATGCGTGTACTTGTTAATCGGTGTATGTACAAAAACTAAAATGTATGCAGTGAGACGTTTTTATGTTGTTTAAGAGCTAAAATGATATTTGATCTAGAGAAAACATGCCATTTGCACAGTCTGCTTCCCGCACTTCTGTTGTAAGCGTATCTCCTATTAACCTCGGTGGCACTTTTTCTTTGACTGCATATGAGACTGTGGTGTAGCGTTCATTTTCATGAGCTTACCTTTTCTGTGGCACATTCTGAAACACCACTTTTTAATTTGGAAAGCTCTCATGGGAAGTGGATTGTTCTTGCATGCTGCTTGCATCAGATGAAATCCCTCCTTGGCACAACTTCATTCCAATGAGAAAAACTTATTCCAGGAACAAAATAGATAGTTATTTTTGTTTGATAAAGCATCATATAAATATTAATTTGTCTGCCCAAAGAGAAAACAATAAACATATGTTTTCATTCTAGCTGGAGATACAACACACTTTGATAGACAGGGGTTCGAGAGGAAGGGCCTCAGCTTGCAGCCACACAAGCTGTTCAGCTGAACTCCGTGTGACCACTTGTGTCTGGGAGCTTGCTTTCGTGAACAACGGGTTGGAAAGCCAGGGCTTGCTGTTGAATTGAGATCTTTTGTTTTGATTTGTTCTAATGCTCATGCTAAGTGATACGATATCCAGGTGCTTATTAAAATGTCTTGACAGTAGCATTGTTTTGAGCCTTCTTACTATCTGCTAGGCAATGCTGTGCTGCTGCTGATCCTTCCAGCAGAGAGAAGCCCGCAGACGGCCTGTTTGCTCAGATGCTGTGTAATATTGGTAGAGCATTGAAAAGCAGCTGCCCCTTTCAAAACGTTGCTCATGCAAATGAATCTTGACTTCTGTTGCGTTTCAGGTCTTCTGAATTTGTCAGGTAGTCTGTGGCTTTGAACTACACATACCTAATTAGCTGCTGACTTAAAAAAAGGGTTGGCTTGTAGGAAACGATCAGCACCAGTAGACTTGCAGTACTGCATCGGGCAAGTTAAGCAAATACGAGCTCAAATGTGGTTTCAATCAGCGTAGTTTAGACACCCAAGTTTTCGAGTTTCTGCAGGAGGTCTGTAATGAAACAGACTTGTTTTCTTTTCACCTCACAAAGAAACAGGAACAGGACTATTGGACTTTGCCCTGGCTGAAGAGCCAGACACTACCTGAGAGCGACTCTCGGAGCCAGACTGGATAGGGCAACACGAAGGTCTTGGGGTGCATCACTAACAAATCAGGGAATGCTGTCGGTGGTTAACACACACACCTTCATCTCCAGTGAGGAGGTCCGGGCTGTCTCTGCAGCACATGGGCTGCTAGCTGGGATGCAGCTGGGTGGTAGCAGCAGCCCTGAATTAAGGCTGTGCAGGTGCAAGAGGGTCAGGAGAAGATCCTCTTCTCAGTTAACCTCCCCTCATCCCAAATACACTGCCTGCTGAGCAAGCTTCTTGTATTTCCACTGGCTGCTACAAGTAGCCTGCAAGGGTCTATTTTTTGCTATCACTGGGCTGCTAGTAAATATGCATCAGAATGTTTCTTTTTAATTTTTCTACTGCTGAGAGTGGTGGGCTAGGACTAGCAAGCAGCTTGCAATATTCAGTAAAATATTTTTCAAAATCTAATTGATTTCTTCTAATTTGTAAGTCATGTAGCTTTACTAGTTTGAGCTTCTCATAATGCATTCTGACTTTGCATTGAGTTTATTACTTAGTTTTCAGCTTACTAAGCACGGATGTATGCAGTATATTTGATCTGATTTGTTGGAAGCACACTTTTCCAAGAAGTCACATACATTTTTTGACATTTAATAGTTGTACTGTATGCAGTTAGCATGTGATTTCTGTTAGTATATTTGAGTGCATGTGTAAAAATAATACAGATTTACTGAGCTGCACAAAGTATCCTTGCAAATTGCTGTTATGTAATGACAGCATAAAAACCAAACAAACATGGCAATTGAAGTAAATGTACTTTAGACAAATCACATTTTTATCATTGATTATATTTTTATTTTCTGTGTAATTAAAACAATTAAAAGATCTTTAAAAAGAAAAAAGCTTAGTAGCTATACAGAAGGGAAGTCTGAAGCAAAATTCAGTTTTCTAAGAAGTCTTTGTCAGTTCTGAATGAACTCTGTAATAAATTTTAAACCTGGTGTTTTAAAGTTCTGTTTATAAAATGGACTGTTCTCTATAGAGTTCACAAATTATACAGAAAAGATTTATAGTATAACTACAAAAGTAACATTAATACATTGCATAACAACTTGTGCTGAGACTAAACTGCAAATGTTGCTTGGAAAAGAAGCTGATTTGCAGGACCCTTGTGAAGCAGGTATGGTAAAAGTTACCAATCATTTCTCCAAAGAACTACTGTAGCACTGATTTTTCTGACTGTAGTTGACTCTTCAAAGGTTTACAGAGTTTTAGACACAGGTCTGTGCCTGTGGCATTAAAAGCAGGTTTGAAGAAGAAAAAAAAAAAAAAAAAGAATTTGAAATCAAATGAAGACTGGTAGGCATTTTGTGCCTTTTCCCTAGTTTCTTTATATTTGCTTAGAATGTGAAACTGGGAACTCGGATCAGTACTTTTCATTCCTTTGCTGTGTTTATAAGTTCTCTGGTATTTTTATGAATTTATAGCAAACAGTCTGTAACATGCTCTGTATCTCTAGCGATCAGGACAAGCCAAATCATCTGTCACCAATATGTATGTCAACATCCTGAAACCACAAAGAGCACCTCTTAGTAGGCACAACCAAGGTTTCATGTCAGCAAAGCAATTCATCATGCTCTTGAAATGAAGAGTGCAGAGAAATCTGAGATTTGGGTTCTTCCACCTTCTATGCAGAGAAGTCAGATGTGCTGTAGTGAACCAGAAGAAACTTCTTTGCAAGTACAGGATTCACCTCACCTAGCTGTAGCCATCTAAAAACCTAGCAACTAGTGAACAGTAATTGTGTCAGCTCCCTTCCTGGCCAGTCTTGCCAACCTGAGACAATCATGACCATCTGGGAAAGTCCCTGGGAAGGCAGCCTCTGTCCATCAGTGGAGATGGGACTGCTGGTCACAGGACTAGGTGTCTTGGCCATCAGCTGTCTGCAGTTAACTGCAATGAGTTCTGCATCTGGGGACCGAGCCAGGCCCCAGCAGCTGATCTTAGGGAGACAGAATGAAAAGCATAAATAAAAGTACAGCAGAGAGACCAAATGAATGTTTTACAGTCTGACTGGGAATTAATCTTATTGCTATTTATTATTTTCATTTTAAAGTTGACCCAGTACATAATAGTTTCATTTTTACTGTCACACACTTTTTACTGTCCAGTTTTATCACCAATGATAGAAGCATTAGAAATAGCACTGGAAAGACCTTTTGTGCTTTCTGCATGGCTATCTCTTTTAACTCCATTAGAAAAAATATAAAAAATGAAAACATTAACCGTATTTTTTTATAACTACAGTAAGTTAGGAACGAATAAACCCTGTTGTCTTTCTATTAAGTGTCCATTATGCTCATGAAGACAAGGGAAGGAAAGGTGATAGAGCCATACAGGTGATACACCGGGGGTACAAAGCTGAAATCTCCCAGAGTCCACCTTTGGCCTTGGCTGCAGGAGCGCAGAGCAGAGATGCTGCAGGGTCAGGTTTGTTGCCGGGTGTGGGGACAGAGGGAAGGGGAATTCTCCTCTCCCCTCTCCTTTGGTTATCAACACCCCCTGTGATGAGCCGTGTGTGGCATGGGACAGGGAAAATGATGGACTGTGGTTCTGTCCCTGCAGCTGCCCTCAGACGCACATCCCGCCCTAGCTCCTGCACCTCATGCGCAGTTCACAAGTCCCTGTGGGTTTTGGTCCAGTGTAGGATTTATATAACTCCTCACTTGCTGTGTTGGTTCTGCAGGGCTAAAGAGGAGTGAGAAGTAGTAAAAATCTATTTTGGTCACCAAAGTAAGCAGACATGAGTCAGAATGCTCACTGGGAACAGATCTGCTGGATGAAAAGGTGCCATTTTTACATAGTCACTTCTCTGACCATGCCCTTTAAACTCTTACAAAAATAGAGTACTTTCTCTGGCACTTCTCTTGGAAAGCAGAAATGTGTGTTTGCTGCACTTCAGTCCTCGCTTCAAAACCGGACAAATTGTGTGCAAGTTTTGTAATGCATATGTAACATATGTTTAACACCAGGGAAAATAGAAAGAAAGCATTTGGATTTCATGGGGAGGGGATTTGGGTTTGGATAGTTTAAACATTTGTAGTGGAAAAGTGTGATTCCCAGTTCCTGTCTGAACGGTTGGATGAATTCTGGCGAGCTTTCTGCCCTGATTTCTGGCATCCTCGCTCCTCTGCAGAAGTACACTTCTGATCAGTAAACTTGTGCAGAGCACAGTGAGAATCCTTTTGACCATCGACTCTGGGTTCCTCTTGGACCATGCAAAGCGAGTGGTCTGAGCTAAAAATGAGCCTGAAACCACATTGACGTAAGCCGTCAGTGTTTATGGACCTGCAAGGAAACAAATCATCACTGGCAACCAGGATCCTGAAGAGGTACTGTTGATGTGCATGTGGAATGATGATAATATCCTCGTGCCAGCAGGCTCACGGTGAAGTTAATTGAGCTTGGCTCTTCTGTGTCAGCTGTGGACCTGCCCAGGCAGGCTGTAGTGGACATTGACTCCTCTGTATTTATTGTTCCTCCGTATTTATTGTTCCTCCATTCAGTGGGTAGTCAGGGGAAGGATTAGTGAGGCAAAGGACTTCACAAAAAGTCACTCACAGCTAAGTAGGTAATGCTGAATTTTTAAACTCCTGTCTCATAGCCCGGCTGGTCCAACAAAACTGAGCATGAGTAGTGTATTCACTGCATCTGCAAGTTTGTCAGTCCTGTTGTTCTCCTTTGGACCAGTTACTCTCTTGAAGGGGGGAAAAAACAAAACAAAACAAAACAAAACAAAACAAAACAAAAAAAACATGTTTAACATATTTACCATTTTCAGTTGATTTTACACGGAAAAAACAAACACAAACAAAAAACACACCAACCCACACATGCCTCCTCCTCCTCCATTCCAGAATAACCCATGAAAGAGTTTGAAAATTCTGAATTGTTGTTCAGTGGATGAAATCTCAACCTTGCTTTTAGCACAGGAAACAGGCACTGCTTTTCCTATTGGTAGAATTTCCCTTGAATGAACTCAGAGCGTTTTCACTTTCTCTGCGTGGATTCATCTTTCCTGTATGAGGAGACTTGGGTCATACACCTGCTTACCTCCTGCTCAGTCTCTGGCCTCCTTCCAATCTCTTGGCAGCAAGGATTCAGGGAAGATTTGCTGTCAAGGTCTCCTAATTTAATTCCTCACAGGACCCGGTAGCTTCCTATCACAGGGGAATCCTATTTTTTTTTTGTTCTAAATTTGAAAGGTGTTTTGGATATGATGACATTTACAGCCAAAGCGCATCACCTTTCATGCACCTTTTCTTAGTGAGACAGATCATGTCAGCAGGCAAGAAGAGGGAGGAAAACCACCACAGGCTTGGGACATGCAAGACTGTCGCTAGTCTGATACGGTAAATAGACATGAAGACGTCTCTTCTCAGCCCTGCTCACATTGTCTGGTATGGAGCTGAAGTTACCATGGGGAAACTTTAAACCATAATTTTTGACTGGAGCTGGTACTGGTTAGAATTTTTCCATGATCAGGCAGCCAGCACGCTGGCTCTCAGAATCACGGTAACAGTTTTAAAAGATGAACTCACACAGGGAAGAAGCAGCACCTCAGTGCCCAGGATCCCTCTGTTTTGAACACAAGGTTACTGCAGTGTGGTTCAGCTGGTGATGCGCTAGGGTTAGCTATGCCACACCTGAGAGTTTTTTTGCTGCTTCAAACCTAAAGTTATTAAAATTCACCCCCATCTTTTTGTGTGTATGTGCCTGGATGTAATTTGCCTGGAGGAATGAAGAACTTGGCTTTTAGGTAAACATAATGTTACCGTTGTACTGTTATAATTACAAGCATTTTAAATTAGGTATTGACAGCCGTTGAGAGCCGGTTCTCAACTATGCCTGCTGGCAGGCAATGCAATGTCTACCAGCTCCTAAGGGGAGCCTTACTGCAGGCTGTGAGAGTAACTCATTAACCAGTTAGTCTATGGCGGTGTTACTCAACATATGGTCTGCGGGCTGCTGGTGGTCTGGAAGACATTAGAAAGTGGTCTGAGAAATGATTGCACGAGAAAGGCAGAAATAGCCCCACATAGACAGATTCTCTCACCACTGGCAGGTATGTGCCTGTGCCAGCAAGCTGCCCTGTGTCAGTGGGTTGTGCTGAGATATAATTGCCTTAGCCCCCCGGTGTGAGCCTAGACGTGTGGACCTTCAGTAATGGCACAAGAGGGGAGGGACCCTTTGCTTGATCAAATCAGTGTGGAGCAAGTCTTCCTCCATTAAATTGGATGAATGCTTTGCCTCTTCTTTCTGGTGTTTCTGAAGCATGGGATGGGCTAAGGGATGCTGCCTCTACAACAATGTTGCTAGTGGTAATGAATGCTACAGGGAAATGGACGGCGGCAAGCCCATTTCCTTCACAGTGGGAGGAAAGTAGTAATTCAGGAGACCATTAAACTTTAGAAATACCTCTATGAGGTCCCTACAAAGATACACTCCATTTAGATTAAAGTCCCATAGGGCCAATTACCTTGGAAGAACATAAGAACTTAAACAAAAGCTGAGTTAGGTATGGTGCCCACCAATGAGTTTGAACAAAAATGGATGCAGGGAGAAAACACTTGTGTGTATTATGAAAGTGAGAACATTTAGAGTAGCTCTGTGCAATAACCAACTTTTACTGTTCCCCCTGGATCAGTGTGTGCAGGAAATATCTGTGGCATGCTTGCTTTTCCTGGATATGACAGCAACCCTTTGGCAACCACTTTATAATACATGCTCCGTACTTTTCAAAATGTTGGGCTGTTGTTTTACGAATGTGCTTTGATTTTCTGGTGCCAGAGTCTTTATGGTTTGTTTTCTACTCCTCCTAATTTGCCCATTTCCATTTCAATCTTGGACACTTCTCCTTGAGTGCCATTCGTTAGGTGCAACGGTGTCTCCATCTTTCTCAGCAATAGCATTGGGATGTTCTGGTCTATGTCTGGGTGACTGTGGGCTGCTGGAGGTGGAGAGATGACTTAACACCATGTTGTGGCCTGAGGGTTAGGACAAACAAATTTGAATCCCTTTGTTTCAGTTAGTGTTTTCTAAGAGCAGGTTGAGTAATTTGCACAAGACAGCAAAGCAGAGCTCATTACTAGCACTGGGGCTATAGTCTGTCCTTGCTTCAACTGATAGACCACAGTTTTAATTATTTAGCTATTTACAATCAGACCTGGGTGCTGGAGTGCACTGAACTTTTGGGCAAAGGATTTGGAAAACGAGCCAGCCCTAAGACACTGTAGCAACAAGTTCCTGAAGGTGTTTGCTGATGTAAATTACTGCATGGTTTCGAAAGTGCCTCTTCCATTTAACATCATGAAAGAACTTTCTTAAGGGAAGGCACAATAAACAGCCTGAGGTCTAATAACTGAACATGCAAACCTAAACAGTTTGAAAATACTGCTTGCTTAAATAAGAATCATTAACATTGTAACTGATAATGAGAAAAATGCTCATGCCATTAGTGGTTTACCACTTTGGTTCCAAAAGGATAAAAACAATTTCATAAAAGAGACCACAGGCTGTCCATTTTCAGCCTCAGTGCAGGGCAAATGCTTTGGAGAACATGAAACCCATCATTTAAAATAATAATTTAGTATTTGTGTTTGGTAAGCATGGTCAAAATGCCCTTTGAACACACCAGAGTGCAGTGATGCAGGGCTGGGTGGATGCAGGTTGCAGGGACAGCATTTTGGCTCACCCTGGTGTGATGCTGGGAGCCCTGGCCCTGTGTTTCCTTGCCTGGGTGCTGCAGTGGGTGCTCCCAGCTCATTCTCCCACCAGGGACAGTGCAGGTCTTCCAGCACACCTCTGGGACCCTCACCTGGGCGAGCACATCCATCTGGTTCTCCTTCCCCTGCTGATGGTGCAGGGCTGGGCAAGTTCATGAGGACAGCCTGTGATCCTTTCTGCATTGTCCCCAGTATTGCCTTCTGCAAGAGAAGCAGTTTTATTTTCTGAAAGATTGAATCTCGGGCAGACTTCAGTGATCCAGTGAGGGAAACAAAAGTTTTTGGCTCTCCTAAAGCCTCAGTGAATATGTCCACCTGGTCCATCTGCTTGCTCCTTTGAGAGTGGCCTCTTCCCCTTCCCCTGTGACCCTTCTTCCTCCCTGGGCAAACCAGGCTGGGTCCTAACTCTTCCTGATCAGATTTGTGGAAGGATTTGCACTGGTTTCAGCCAGGATTGAATTAAACCCTGGAGAAGACCTGGTGTCTCCTATCCTGAAAGCTGAGTTTAAACTCAACGCGCTGTGTTATAGCCTTGTCTTCAGCAAGGGAAGCTGGAGGTGGAAGTGTCGTCTCAGGCTGTCTCTGACTGTGACTACAATTACACGAGTTTTTAGTGATGCTTCATGCAGCCATACATGTATTATATTGACCATGATATTTGCTCTTATGTAAAAAAGGAAATTTCTCCCTGCTCCCCTCATTAAAATGACTGTTGTGCCTCATTGAAAACAAGAACCAATTAAAGAAGGAACACAGTTGGGCAAATGACAAGAGAAACAGAACTGTGCCAAGGTGAATTTTTATGGAAATACTGTCTGAATAGTATTTCCATGAAAAGGCAACTTACAGATGTAGACTGCACTTGCATGAAGGAGAGTGTAATGCACCACACCCTGAATCTGACAAGATCTATAAACTTCTCATGTATTTTTAGTTTAGGCAACAAAGAGGCCATATTAAAACACACACACACGAAAGATTTATTCTTTACTGCAATGTGATCGTATTAGCCCCAATGGTGGAAAAAATAAGCCAAGGGGGAAAAAAAGTATATGGAAGGAATAATATTTCAAATATATAGTCAATTAACTAACCTACTGAAAAGGAATTTTTCATTATCATAAGAAATTTGACTTGAACTATCAACAGCATCCTAGTTAAGATAATGACTTGTAAGTCTGTGTAAATCTGTCTGGTGGTCCTCTTCCTGAAGGAGCATGAATGGCTTAATAACTGCAGAAGGTTGTTCCTGTTGATGGCTGTGGGATTTTTCTCATTCACTTTAGTAGAAAAGGGATTAGGGAAGCAATATAAAAAGTAAGCAATGAAGGATGATTGATGTTAGTGTTCAAAAAATGGGAGAGGGGAAAATAGTAAAAAAATTCAGCCTACACTTGAAATTGCCATACTTAGATCTACTTAGACATATTTTCTGGAGGTGTCGTAGCCTTTTCAATGGGCTGGTTTCCAAATGGCCTGACCAATTTTAGTGTAGACTTGCTGGCTATCAGCAGAGCTCTTGCAAAGGTTGTTTTTTGGAATCTGTTAGTTTTCCCTTGTTTCTGTGATTTTTCATTTCATACCAATCAAGTTTGGAATGTCCTGAGAGAAATTCTTGAGACAGCCTTGGAATTTTTCAGCCTATTCCTGCATGTCACTTTCTGAAATAAATGTGAATACTTTTTTTTTTTTTTTTTAAATCTACGATAGCTTATAACTTGATGTCATTGCTATTCTAAGAATAATAACCCATGGCTGTTTAACTGGCTTGATTGTTTACATTTCATTTTGACATTTCCAGAGATAAATTAGAAGTAATAGTAGTAAGTATATTCTCCTATCGTCCTTTCAAAACTTGTCACTGTCAAATAGAATTTGACTGTGTATGGGTTTTAAAGATAAAGGCAGTTGTCAAATGACATAGTGTATTCATAAGGGTCTGCAATGGAGGAGATCACATTACAGAAAAACTTTGAGTTAGGTAGCCCTTGGCTCTGGTAGTTGGGAGTAGAGGTGAATGACTGTTATTTTTAAACAATATTAGGTTTGCCAAAAAAAAAAAAAAAAAAAAGAATCTCAGCAGGGCTGAAATTATGAGGAGATTTGAAGATTTGGTCGTGGCATTAGGAAGAGTTAGAATATGTGCTTAACAAGGTGCTGTAGCTCTGGTGCTCCCCAGTACAGGTTGTAACCCATGCAGGTTAGTTCCCTGCTCACAGTCAGTTTTGGAGCTGGGGATCCATGCTGATTGGCTGTCTCAAGACTAGTACATTCATATGACAAACCCTGGCAAAGTAACAGGGGATCACCTGTCAGCAGAGCACATCCCTGCTCGCTGGGTGACAGTGGGCACTATCTCTGTGCTCCTCTCACCAAACCTCCCAAGCTGGCATGAAGCCCATATAAAAAATGTAATAAGCCATGGAAAATGCATCAGTAGCACGTGCTGACATCAGTGGAACCCACATGGGGATGGAGAAGGGATCCTGTTACCCCCTGCTCAGCTGCACAACCCTTTAATCCAGCTGGGAACTAAATGTTAACCCTTTCAAAGCTCTCCCAGTGAGGAGGGAGAGGGCAAGAAAATGTTTCTTATTTCATTAAGGTTTAACCTCAGGTCTGTATAAGCACAGATGTGCCAACAAAAGTGCAAATGGCTCAGCAAATATTGAAGATGGAAATGGCTGTCCTGGGGTGAGTGAATGCAAAGCTGAGTTCAATCTGCTGCAGTCAATAAACTGTGCTGTGCTGTGCTCTCATCCTCTACAATGTCAGAAGAGCATTGGAGTGAATTACACCCTTCTGTTTACATGGGGACTGATTATTGTCCCTTGTGCAGTTGGAGTGTTTCACTAAAGAGCAATTCATGGCACATTCTCCTGAAAAAGAAGAAAAATCAGTTTATGCCAATGTAGGACTTCCTGCTATCTCTAGTTACCACACCCCCACCTGAGCATGTTCAGGCATCTCCTGCATAGCCCTAGAAAAGGGATATTACATCTCTGGGTTATTACCCCAGTGCTTTTATTTTTCAGCCCACTACAGGAAGGGTTCATAGAGTATATCCAGAAAGATGTTTTTGTTCCCCACCTTGGGTTTCAGTCCCAAGACTGCCAATTAAATTATCCCATAAATCCTCCATTATAGGTAGTAAAACCTAATTTTAGATTTCCTGCCCACTCTAGTGTCCTGCCTGATTGCTACCAGTTGGAGAGAGGCTCAACCTGTTAAGCAGACAATTGTAGTGAACTGACTTTTTTCTGTGCCACATGTGGAGAACTTTTTAATATGTGGCATTTGGTCATAATTCTCTCTGGCTATTTTCTACCTCTTAGTTGCTCAAACTTTTTTTTTTTTTTTTAAGGCTGGAAAGTAGACATCTGTAATTTATTCTTTTGTCAAAAGGTTTTGTGAGAGAAAAGGTTGTTACCATGTAGATTGGGAAGAATGTTAACCTACCTGCCACCACTGAAACAATAATAGTTTAAAATTAGTTCTTGTATAATTCCCATTTAAAAGAAAATTCTTGCATTAATAGATCTAACACATTTCTGTGTAAGTTGAAAATATGTCAGGCTATCTGAATATAAATGCATTGTTTCCCTTTTTGTTCAAATGCAAACATACTGTTTAGCTGCAGAGCTAATTTTCTTGAGGGAAGCTTCTGCCAACCACATTCTCACTGTGAATTTTATTTCACGTGCAGCCTCACTAAAGATTCCGATTTTATTATGCCTTTAAACACCCCTAGATTGATATTTTTCTTCATAAGCTGTGCCGAGGACAAACAATAAATAAGGCTGCCACAAAAAGTGGTTTTGTCATGTGAACAAGGGGTAAGCACCTGTGCATTGCCCTGATCTTTTGGGAAAAAAGGGTACTTGCATTCAATGTGGGGCACTTCCCACACTGAGATTTAGGTAAAAATCAAGAATCTGTCTGTGAGGAATACTTAAACCTAAGGTTCGCCAGGAACTTAACATCTTTCTTTGTCTGCCTGCTAGATTTTGTTGTTAACCTGTTAAAATCTGTGACTCACCAAAATCAGGTATTTTAATATTGTAGTGATACCTGAGTACATCTTGCACCTCAATAAAAGGTGCACTTCTCACTGTCTTTTTGGATGTGACTGTATGTCCTGCCTGAATAAATCGGTGATGTTTTAACAACTCTGTCAAATCAGGAATGTCCGTGGCAGTCAACAAGGGGCTTTTTCACCTCCAGAATACAGTGCCAGGAAGTTGCAGGGTTTAATTCAGATACAGGGTGCCTATAATCTTATGGGCATTTACAAAAGGAAAAAATGCTGCTGAGAGAAGTCATGCCGAGGAAGGAAACTGCTTCTGAGATTAACGTTACACACATGCTGTCCAGGACTTTCCTCTGGAATCCAGATTTGGTGATCTATCAACCTACTGGTGATTTGTCAACTCTATCTACTGAGGTAGGTAGAGTTCAGGTGAGCCTGCAGGCGAAAACCCCAGCACGTTCAGGTAGCACTCATGTGGTTGCACAATGTTGTGGCTTAGAAAGCGTATGTCCTAGCTGGCAGGAGGACTGTGGGTGCAGAAAGGGGTTGTTCTACATAGACGGACAAACTGGTTTTGTTTGTTTGTTTGTTTTTAGCCATCCAGCTCAGCCACACCAGCAGCTACCTCTGAATGTAAGGCCAAGCAGCCCCCTTTGGCAGTGCTGCCCAGGGTGGGCTCTCTGGTGTCCAATGAAGGGTGCTCTTTTTTAGCTTTCTCTCACCTTTTAAGAAAGATAGTATTTTCAAGTCTATCAACCCTGTGCAGAATTTGGAAAAAAATGGGAAAGTCTGTGATTCTGTGATTATTCCTAAGCAGATGGAAGAAAAGGTCAGGAGACACTCAGATATGCACACTTCTTTGCTTAAAGAAGTGGGCTAAAAATGGATCCGCAGCATTTTCCTTGCTAAACGAATCTCCTCCACCTAGCTGTGTTTATTGTACTGTGACTGTATGTGGGGAGATTATCATTTGTTAAGTGATGCCTGAAGCACTGTATAAAAAGTAAAACATACATAAAGACTAACAAAGAAAAGAAGAAAGGAATTTAGGCCTCCCAGTCACAGCGCTGTTCCTTTAATGATAGCCGAAATATAATGTGCATTTTCCATGACATGTTATTTGTCCAGCTTAGGAACCTGTAAATATGAGGGTCTGTCCAGGCAAGAATCAATGGTCCCATCAGTGCTCAGGCATGGAGAACAGACAGACAGTTTGATGGAGAATGTGGAACATAGGAAACACAGATTTTCTGTGATAAAGTTAAGTGCAAGGGTGAATAACTGTGCTGTTCAGAATGCACTTGTGCATTCTCTGTGAACTGTTGGATTTCTGGGCTGTGTAGTTTGCTCCAGAAATCAAACCTTGTATCAGAATTGTGCTGCTCGATCACAACTTTCCTGGACACAGTGCCTATAAAGAAAACTTTGAAATGCAATCCAAGTGACTGTAACCAGTCAGCAACATCTCTATCTCTGTAGGTAGAATGGGAAAAAATTATTTGAAGCAGAAAGTACTTGATTTATCTGTGGGGAAACCTAATCATGGACTAAAATGTCAATACTGTAAATTATTTCCTAGTTGAATGTTGGTATCAAACTAACAGCAACACCTTCACCTGTGACAGAGTTTCCAGCTTCTTCTAGTATCTTCTGCACTTCAATACCTGTTTGTAGTTCTTTGAATTTTTAATTGAGGAGCAGCAAGAAATGAAGACAATTTGATAGCCAGTCCAGTAACAGTAGGAATTCTACACTGACTGATTCTACTAGGCACTTTCAGACTTTCTTCATTTGGAAATACTAGCTTTTTCCACTGAGCTTGGAGTTTTGCTGAACATCCAACATCATGCAGGGGAATGCTCGTAATTCTAGGTATCTGGCTGCAGAATTTGAGCTAGGCTTGTGTCAAGTCTATGCTGTCTTGAATATGCTACTGTTACTAGAGAAAAAAAAAGTCTCTCCGGTATGCTAAGAAGAAGGGACGTGCTGGGGTTTGTAATTTTAGCATTACAGATTCTTTATTATTAATAGATTAGTGGGGATTTTTCCATAGACTCCTATGAGTCACAAGAGCTCCTGTTACTAAATTTCATATACTCATTTATTTATACAACTATACATGAGGTCTTATGGTCTTTTCAGCCCAGAAAGAGACAAGCAGTATAAGTGTAAATGCAGTTTATTGAGTTCTGGAGATCATAAATATCTCCTTTAACATCTGATTTATCTTGAACTATGTGCATTGAAAGAGGTGTCTCAAAATGAGGAAAGAAGGGGCATATGCTGCTCCTTTGGACAACCTGTGTATTCATACCCAGAATGAAACTTTGGCAGAGAGTAGTTAGAATTAAACTGTCACCACCAAAGTAGTTTTACTTTATGTACTGAAAGGTTATATGAGTTTTATAGGTTCATTTATTTTGCTGATTAACAGTCCAGTCCTGCTCCTGACTAAGTCTTCTGTTTTCTTCATCCCTGTGGCTTTCCCAAGATGAGCAGAAGAGATAAAGTCTCAGGCAGATGGAAATGTGAGAACAGGAATGTAAAATGAGGAAATTATGTATTCTTCATTTTCCCCTACCAACATATACTTGGCTGGACTTCATGACAACATTTTGTTTTCATACCACGCAGAAACCATCCAGGCACATTGCAGTAACGCAAGACCTCAGTATACCAATGAGACTGCTATATATCAAGGTGTTAGCTAGAAGAAATGTGTAGCAAAGAAATTGGGACCAGATGATGGTCTATGGTCTGTCAATCTTTCAACTTCTTCAGGTTGTATACTATATTAGTAGAAAGCCTGCATCTTTAAGATTGTATGTGTTAATCTCAATTTTTACGTGTTGCTGCTGATTTTATTTCATGATCTGTTCCATGCCAAATGCCAGAAAAATAACATCTACGTTCAAACTAAAGTTTATGTAAAGCAAGTGGGTAAGTGTTATGTACATCATAATAATGTAGGTTAGAATAATTTTTCTTTAATGAAGTTTAAATAAGCTATTTAAAGTAACTAATGAATTTGGGTGTTCCTTGTTGTCCAATCTGAGTGTTTTAGCAGATGGGTACTGAACAGATGTTGAAAATCTGGCCTCATTCGTGCCTTGACTGGATGAACAAAACTACTTAGCCTACTTAGAAAACACTCACCTGTGCTTCTTGCTGCCATGGGAAAGAACGTTCTGAGAAAATAAATAAATAAATAAAGTATCATTGTCTCTTCTTGATATCTCACCACTACTGAAGTGTAATGACAAGGAGACATTATTTTCTTGAAAATTAAAGATGAGTAGAGAATGCCTCTATCTCATTTATTTTAGCTATAATAATAATAATAAGCAAGAATTAAGAGCATTCTGAATAGCTGATTGATAGTAACATGAGTGTTTTCAACAAAAGAAAACACTATGGTTTTATTTCCAAGATGCAAACAAAGTTGATGTATCAAGACATCAAGGCCATGTTGATAGAAAAGGGGAATATTGGGCAATATAAAGAATTATGAAAAAAACAATTGTTTTGGGTTAAAATGATGAAACAACCTGAACATATACTATCTGTTGGCAAACAAGAGGCAAGTTTGTCTTTTCTTTCAAAACGTCTGCTCTTTCTAATAAGGCAGAAAAATGTCCTGCTATGTGCAGGTAGTGCAGAGCTGCCTTTCTACTGTGCTGAGCTATATGGTAACTTCCGTCATGCTGTCTGCCGTGCTCCCTTTCTAAGTCCCTGCCATAACGTAAAAGCTGTTTTCCAAGATAAGAGAGGATTTAAAAGGTCATACTGGTTTTAATAACGTGTGCACACACTGGACAAATGAGACAGTGTATGCTGATGTTATGCTATTCTAAAGGGTATAGTAAAGAGGAGACTGGCAGAAAGTAGGGTATTTGGTTATCTCCCTTTATTTTCTGACATGACAGCTCGCCAATGCATTATTCTCCTTTTGCTTTGCCATTTTTTCTTCTTCTTCTCTCTGGTAAGGAACACTTTTTAAGAAACAAATTGTCTCCTTACTTGTCTCTACAGTGTTTCATACATAGCTTTTGCCCCTTATTTGCATTCTGCATGATGATTATAAAAACAGTCTGTATCCTAAGGGTGTGTTAGCTCAGAAGGGAATCTGCCTATGAAATTACTCTTAGGATGATTTTCCCTGTGATTATGGAAAATAACAGCTATGAGATAAGTGCACTGTTGACCTGTTAATTTACATGAGTGCATGTGGGAAGAGCATGCTGGATGGGAGAGTGTCATACGTGTTAATTTGCAACAAGCTTGTAAATGTGAGGTGATTGTTTAAATCTGTAGTCCTATAAGTGAAGGTTTAGTTACTAAAAGAATCAAATTTTTCCATAGTTGAGATGAGAAAAGAGCACAGTTATAGGGGTAGGTAATTCTCTGTAAGGAGTTCTTTTTCTTAAACCCAAATTATTGTTTTTAATTATTATAACAACCTCCTTTTCTTTATGGTAAAGAGTTTGGGTAAATATATTTATGGGCAATCCTTTTAGTTATGTTTACTTAGTGACTTTTCATTAGTTTCACGGACTTCCAGAACAATGAGTGGGTGTCCAAAATTCTGTTTTAGAACATTTAAGATATGTAGTTTTTCTTCTATATGCATCTTAAGCATTTCTGTGAATCCAACCATTAGAAGTGTTGTCCCTGAGCTCTTTCTGTGTTGTCCTCAAAAATTCATGAATTTGACTCCCTCACTGGTCCATGGAAACATACTTTCAAGGAACTCTGAACATCCAGACCTTAGTTTAAATCCTTGCAATCATTTAAGTAAAGTGCAGATGTGAAATGGGATCTCTCTTCCCTGTTCAGGATATCCTCCATTCATTCCATTTAAAGATGTTTTCAGATGGGTCTCCCTCAATCCCCTATGTATGAGGGGGTCTTTCTGAGTAAAAAATTTGGTCCTGGAGTGAAAAAAACTCTAGCCCACATGGTTGAAACATGTGGAAAGTAGGACACATGCATACCGGTCTCTGCTATGGTTACTCTCTGATTATTTATGTACGACATAACATTGTCAAAAGGAGCAGTTAAAATACCCACTGTGCCTTTGCATATCCCATCAGATCTTGGAATGTGCTCCTAGGAGTCAGAGTCTGTGACTCCATCACAGGTTGGACCAAAACCTGCTCCAGCCCTGTGCCAGGTGAGAGCAGCATCTGACAAACTGCTGGAGCAGGGAGAGATTCATGAAACTGGGGAGAAGAGCCATGATACTGATGCTTTTCCTTTTGTTTTAGTTCTCACAAAACCTTTCAGAACCAAACTATTGTGCAAAATTGGTTCAAATGTTGTGATGGTTAGGGATGGATGAAAGCTGCATTTTTCCCCCTGAAAACAAACAAAAAAAAATCCAAGAAGTCATCATCCCTAAATTTAAAAAAGAAGTGTCTTGCTTGGAGCACTTCCCACCAAGAAATAAAAATATCGGCAGTATTCCCGTCATCAATACCACATTGTTCTGTATTCTGCTCTGCAGGGTTTCAACATGCTCTATTTGATTTTGACTTCAGAGGATGGAAATAGACTTGTATTTTTAGGTAAATATCTGTTGTTGGATTGTCCTGCTTCAGAGCCAGTTCTTTGGACTCTACAGGAATTTCACTGTTTTCACTGTTCTCAGTGAAAGACTTGCTCTTTATTCCTGTGGAAGGATTTTTAAGCGAAGTCAATGAAAACTAAGCTGCGGAACAGTTTCAGCTCCCAAGAAACTTCTATGTTGAGACCAGTGCCCATTTTTAGCCCCAGAGTGAATAACAGAAGGCATCAATTAAATTCAATTGACTTATTTTAATGCAAGTTCGTATGCAGACCAGTCCTCTTCTTAATAGCTAAACAAAAGTATGACTGAGATGAAAGAGTATACTTTGTAGCTAGACATGAAGCATTTATCTCCTTACATGGCACTTCACGTTTCCTTTATATTCTGTGGCAAGAATTTCACAGTTAAAAAAAGTTTCTAGATTAGGGAGAGAAGCTGCCCAAATATAGCGATGAAGATGCTTGAGCCAAGCTGAGGATTTGGTGGCTGTTTAAAAATTCTTTTTTTCCCCCCTTTTTAGTAACTCTGATCCTAGCAGAGACATGGGGTTTTGTTGCAGATGGTTGTTATACATACTGAAAGGCCTGTATACTTACAATATGCTCCATAAGCTATTAAATGCTGTAAAAGCCTGGCAGGCTTTATAGTTTGCATCCTGCCATTAGAGTTTCCTCTGAAGTCTGTCAAAGGGACATAATTCCACTCTAATTAAAGCTATTCCCCCTTTCCAAATGTGAAACTGGCCTAATTATGACTAATTGTTTCACAAATATAAAATAGACCTAATTGTTCCTTACCCCTTGACCACTTTGCCCTGCTTACTCTGAGCTTTGCAGAACCCCTGTGGAGGGCTTTTTGTCTCCATTATACTCCATCAGGACTGTGATATGTAGCCAGAGGAAAAGGGAAGGTATCTGGAGCATGTTATTACTTTTTCATTGAAGGTAAAAACAGGCTCCGTGACATCACAGTATGTGGGTCCCTAACTGCCCCACAGATCTCAGAAATGGGGAGAAGACTTTCAAATCATTGCACTTTGTACCCTTCTGAAAATACTAGCTCTTCTTCTGCCTTTCTTCAAGGAGAGCAAAAAAAAGATGTTGGCACCAGTTACTTGAGGAAAAAGAGATGTCATTTTGTAGGATGTTTGGTGTTGTGACATTGTCTGGAGAAAATCCTGAGTCATTCTGAAGTAATTTGGCAGTCAAAACACCAATTCTAATCACAGCTAATTCATGTGTACCACTGAGTCCTTAGGAAATTCATACAACTTCTGTATGCCATAAAGAAAAAACTTCATACCCATGACTAACACCATCTTAGTTAGCTTTGCGTGCAACATGTCTTTTTAAGGTGATAGATTTTTTTTTTTTCCTCTTCTTTTGGTGTATCAATCAATTTCAGAGTGCTGTGTTTTCCAGTGTTCATTTCCATATTAGTTTGAGACAGATTTGAAGCCCACTAATATGAATAGGATCTGAGCAGTATCTGAGCCTTTGATCTTTGTAGTTCATGTTAGAGATTGAGTCCATTAGCTACACAAGGGTTTTCTTTGCTGGGTCTGAGGTGCTCAAATATGAAGCACACAAATATTATACAACCAGTCTTGCAAATATTCTAAAAGTAAATTCCAAGTTCAAAAAGTATGGCATACTACAACAGCAAGCATCAAAGAAAGTGGAAGTGACAATACAGCTTTGTTTCTTTTTCATCCTAACTAGATTTCATTAGCAGGTTGAACAACGATGAGTCAAAGCTTGGGATGGAAATAATAGTAATTTAATTTTTCAATTCTACTGAAAAAACACAGTCATGGCTGTTCTAGATCTGGTATTTGACATTTATACATACCTGGCATATAAAAAAGTGGAAGGAATGGGATCTAGATTTAAAGGAAATAGTTTGAATCACTCAGTTAAATTCTTTGAAATTCCAAATTTTTATTTATTTATTTATTATTTATTTTTTCTCTTAGGAATACATTCTTTTAAAGAAATGAAAGACTGAAGTGTCAGAAAAAAAATAAATCTGAATCTACATGCTACCATGTCCAAAAAAAAAAAAAAAAAAAAAAAAGTTAATGCTGTAATATACAGCTTTTTCTAATGGCTAGTGATTTTATAGAATACAAATTGGGAAAAAAAAAAAAAAAAAAAGAACACATTTTTGGTACAAATTTTCAAGCCATTATGGGACTTAGAATTCTTAGTAAAACTATGATAATATATTTGTTGTGACACAGCAAGTCAGTGGCTAGAAGAAATGATGTGGCCACAACAGCCACATGCCTGGTATTTTTATTGCCCTGGTAGATGGCAAAAAGGTGCTTTAAAGTGTAGTCCACAAGAGACGCCTACAATGCCTATTTCACCCTCAGAAATTAAACATATCCTAAATCACTATCTAAAGGGTTTCTCATCTCCTCAGTGTCATTCCTTTACCAGCATAGCTACAAATGGACCCACATGGATAGACACTAAATCTCCTGTTGAACTAAACTGAATAAAGTTAGGGTACTGTCTGACTGTTGTAACAAACCAATGCAGCACTGAGAAAAATATAAAAAGCATGAATGGAAAAGGTCCAAAATTTGCAGAATAGACAGAAAAAAAATCATGGTGGTCTTCAGCTACCCAGTAACGAAGTGCCAAGAAGATACATATATACTCTTCCCAGAAGTATATAGCAAAAGGCCAAGAGACAACAGTTGTAAGCTGCCATAGTGGAAATTAAGACCAGAAACAAGGAAACCAAAACAAAACTATAAAAAAAACACCCTGACTTTGCCACACACTGAAACAGATGACCAGAGCAGTAGTGTGATTCGGGCCTGGGAGATACTCAGAGCTTGACTGGGCAAGGCTCTGAGCAACCTGCTGTAATCAGCTTTGAGCAGAAGTGAGGCCAAATGACTTGCTCCCATCCAACTTCATTTGTTCTGTGATTCTCTTGCCCCAGATGCATATGCACTCCTCATGCATAGTCCACCACATAAACATGGAGATGTTGCTGCAAGGATGTGGTAGAGTCAGGAGGCATTGCTATGTTCAGCATCTTGTCCCAACATGAGGTGGGATTTCCTTGTGTGCTCTAGAAGTGGGAGATTAACTCAGTGTGGCAGCAAAACAGTTGTGATATGGTGTAGGGGTGCTTCCAAGGGAAAGGAGAAAGAAAGATTTCTTGAGAGGCAAATGAAGATCCAGAGGTAAACATTGGCCTAACCTGTATGTAAGCTCCTGTCAACCAGGAAGCAGTTTAAAAATCAAAGTTCAACACCACAGTTGTTTTGGCATGTGGATTGGTTCTCCTTTGCTAGATCTCCATGCTGGACCTGGAGTTCACCATATGGGAGACCGCAGGACAATGTTGTGTTTGGTGTCCCAATAGATAGGCCACTTAGACTGACAGCATCTTAGTAGCTGACACAAAAGTCGTATGCTCAAATTGCCATAAGCACTCTTGATTGTTACTGGAATAGGTCAGAATCAGCACATAGTAGTCAGCAGAGTTTCGTAAAAAAAACAAACTGCTGCTTTTCTTCTGAAAGTTTGAATAATTTCTGGACAAAACATTTGTCGATTCTTGTTGAGCACAGTAATGGGAGGGAGACTTTGAAATGAGGAATATTTTGGACATAAACACTGCAAAAAAATGTAAGCAGTTCTTAGGCATAATGGGAGCTGCAAAAATTTGCAGTGCAGGGAAAAATGAAAGGGAATTATTTGTTGCATTAAAAAATGCTAATGGGTCTCACTTAACGCTGCATCCCTGAGGAAATAAATGTGAAGAGGTAAGTAGAAAGTACATTCTAAACTTGGACTCTACAATCAGATTTGAATCATCATAATCTCACAATTTTTAATATGTCGATTTCTCATCATTGCAGATGAGATCTGTTGTTTTGGAAGGACAGAACAAAGAAAAAAATTAGATTATAAAAATATTGAAGGAACGTTTTCTTGTGAGCTAAACAGTTTAAGGTTAGGTCTTTTGTTACAAGAGATCCTAACATATGTCTGAACCAAAAGAAAGAGTGGATGGCCAACCTGGGATACACACGGTCTGTGTTAAATTCCTGTGATGAAAGTCCTGTGAGACTTAGTAGGTCACCTGAGTTGTGTCTACAAGCAATTTGGTGTTGTGTGTTGACTATTAGTCTTAATGAGAAGAAATGAGTTCAGGTAGCAGAAGCAGTTTGGCTACACCAATCTACTACACTTAGATGAATTTACCTCTTAATTGCTTTCACCTAGCATGGTTGAATTTCTATAGATCTCCATATTGACAAGGTAATCTGAATGCACAGCTTCCATGTCAGCTGCCAGTCCAGTGAGCCTGATCCCTGTAGGCTCAAGTATAAAAGACACCATCCTCAACAGGTTTTTCACCAATGTAGAGCAGCCCAAGTACTTAATAATGCATTGGGACTATATTATGTTAGATATATATCTCCCTACATATATTTCCGTTTTCTCCTTCAAGGACCATGAGCTGCTGAAATGCTAGAAGCACAGGAGCCATGTGACTACTTCAGCTGTACTGAGGATACCAGTATTGTTTGGGGGATTGTGAATGGGCCAGCTCTTAAATACCTGAGCATTACCGGTCTTGAACTTACCATTTACATAGAGGGGAGATATTATTCAGGCTTCCTGAGACAATCTGAATTTCTCCTTTATAATTACAATGTGTTTCTGCCAGTTCTAGGAACAAACTACTTCTACGGCAGCATTCTCCATTCAAAGTTGGTACTTCCTTCACGCACAAACCCCTTCAGAAGTGGGCGAAACACATGTGTATGCCCACATAGCAGTTGGAGTCTGATTCTACATGGCTGAAATCTGTGGTAATTTTGCTGTTTACTTTAACATAAATGGGATTGGGTCCTGTGCTAGTTAAGTGCTTTTGTGAACCATCTTGATGGAAGGCATGGCAATAAATGTAATAAGATAATAAACTTTGGCCGTATTTCTATAGCAATGTATAAGCCCATCTGTATGCCTTATGTCAATAAAAACAACTAATTACAGAATAACTAAATATAAAGGGCCCCTCTGCTTAAGAAAACCCTCCTGTATTCCATTCCCAAACTTCCTATTACATCTACTGAAAGTCTGGACTGTAAGCCATATTTCTTCTGTTAAGTTCTGATTTTGAATTAATCCTAAACAAGAAGATAACTGTAGCCTTATCCTTGCAAAGGCATATTCACGTCTTTATACACTGAGAGCAGTCCCATTTGCTCTGAAAGAACCGCTTCCAAAGCGCAGAGGTGGTTGGTTGCATATGTAACTCTTTGCCATGCTGGGGCCTTCCAAAGTTCTGCTGGAAAAGCACGCAGGAGTGAGCTAAACCTTCCTTAACCCTGTGATTGCTTTTCTTCTCCAGCTGTAAGTAAAACATATTGTGATTTTTAACTTGGCCAAATGCAAAACCCCATGCACTGCTTCTGCTGCACTTTTTACCTGCTATGAAATCAGACTCAGTGAGCTAAATATATTCATCTTCACTCTGTTTTAAAATAGTGTATGAGGTGGGATATAAACATTTCCTGTGCAGTGTAGAGAAATAAACATACTAGGAGTTTTCAGCTGAGCTTAATGAATGTCTTTTCCATGTGAAATATCTTTCTTCATATTTCTGAGTCAAGCTTGTATCTTTGCTTGATACAGGTTCCACACCATGTTGTAAATTTTATGCTATAGCTTTACACTCACTATTAGGAAATACATTTATATCTTCAAAACATTATTTTTCTAAGCACTTAACTTTAGACGTTACAATTTCACAAGTGACAAGTCGATGTTTCATCTAACAAACGACTTCAAAATCCATATGCTGAAAAAATGAGACTAAAATTATACACTCAGTCAATATTAGCTATTTATAGGCATTCTTTAAATAAATTTGAAATAAAAATAAAAACAAAGCTGTGAAGGCCATAAATAAAAACATTATTAAAGATGATATACCCTTTGAAGGTACTTTCTTACTAAGGATATATAATATTTCCATTTTTATAGTGCATTAATATTTTTATTGATAAAGCAAGATTCAAATTCAAATAGAAGCGCCAGTCTTTCGGATACATGCTTTTGAAGCACTTTTTGCAAAGCAGGTCAACACTCATTGAAAGTCACTTTCTTTCTTAAATACCTCGTGTTTATACAGCTGTTCCAATTTTTATTTTTAATTTCCAACATCTGAAATAAAAGTTCCACAAGTAAAAAGAGAAATTAAACCAATAGGAAAAAAAAAAAAAAAAGAAAAAAAGAAAAAAAGAAGATTTCGTGCCAAGGACATATAAGAGGAGTAAAAAGCATTTAGAAACATAAAGAAACCATGGTCTGGAGAATTTCAAACACTCTGCACAGTTTTGTTCTCTAGTCTAATAACCATTTCTTCTGGAAGCTGGCATAATTTACTAATATGCTAAAGAACCATCATGGCATGTATTTGCACTTTGTCTTCTTAAGCATAGTTTAAGAAAAAAATGGTGTTGCCAGTCATGTTATTTGGATTAATGTTGTTCCCAGTGAAGCCACTTTTCCATTCTCAGGGTGGGGATTCAAAACTGTAGAAATCTTGCAGGCGATTGTCAAGAGCCATCCACGCTTCTCCATCACCCTCTCTGTCATGTTTTGCTTATCCCTTTGCTGAGGATTTATCCATTCCCTCTGCTGCTGTTATCCCATAAGTTGATCCCCCTGTTTTGCTTTTACTGAGGATGTCTGTACATGGCTGTAGAAGTGAAACAGGCATGAATGTCTCTGAAAATAAAGCTATGCTGGAGAAACATGCTTTAGACACCTCATCCTACTGCTTGGTCCAGTGTTGTTTCCCTTTCAGTCCATCGCTAGGTCTGAGCTTCTTCTGGAAAATTTCCACATAGAGGGCCATTTTTCATTTTCCCTGGAACACCTTAAATCCATAAAACAATAAATTGCTTGCATGTGTTCAAATCTGTGTCATTCCATGATTCTGTGATTCTATGTGAATGTTCTCCATGATGGGGATTGACAATACTTCAGTGGCCTGCTCTTGGTTTGATTTGCTTCAGAAAAGTTCTGTCAAGCTTGATTTAGTGCTTGATACAATTTTTGCTGTTCCTCAAGACCCAGCACTCCTCTGAGGGAATCTGTCTGGGATTTATGTCTCCCACCCACAAATGGGACAAATTCAGCACAGGGAGCATTGCAGGGAGGTGCCACAGCAGAAGGAGTGGGTGTTAGATCATGACTGGGATGTACAGGTAGGGACTGGGCAGCTACAGAAATTTATTCCCACTGATGCTCTGTGAAAGCTTCAAATAAGGTGTCCAATGGTGTTGTCTAATGGGTAAATTCCCCAGCACACAGAAGTGCCTCACCTGTTTGCATAACCCTGGACCAACAAGAGCAAGTGCATACACATAGGAAAGAACAACAAAACAGTATTGCTTATTAAAAAAGCAATACTACTCATTAGAACAAGAAATATCCCCCAGAAACCTAAGGGAAGAAAAGGGAGGACAACTTTCCAGTGCAGATTACTGAAAAATTTCTTGCATCCCCAAAGTGAATACTTTCATGCAAAAGATTCAGTGCCAGTACATTCTGTTCCTGAACAGCATATACATTTCTTGAATATGACAACTGAGGAAATTTATGGAAAACAGAGAAAGCATTAACTATTTTTTATTTCTTGCTCATATATTTCCAAGCTAAGTGGCATTACACTTTATTTCTCCCATACATCTTATTTAATATTCTTCAGATTTTAGATATTGTTTTTAACTGTAGCAATTCAGGATGATTGTAGGTTTGGCAGAACCATGTGAATAATGTGCAGCAAATAATGCACACATTTAATACTCTGTAATTATTGAAAGTGCATGGTGTATGTCATTTCTCATTATGCAAATTTAACCAAATAGCTATCCTCAAAAGCTCTGTGAGGTGTTCACAAAGTTCTCTACGACTTTGAGAAATACTGTTGTTTTCTGCTTATTATGTATATGCCATCAGTTTGTACCAAATACCTAAGTATGTTTGAAAAATTAATATGTCATCTGAACGCTGTGAGCAGTGCCGAACAGATTGATTCTTACCTAGCAATTTCCATGGGCTTATTAGAAACAGATCTTCTGTGAACAAAAGAAAAATAGAGCCATAGGTATCTGAAAACTAGAAGGGAGCTAGAGCATCCAGGCTAATCTCATGTACATCATCTACCCTTCAGTTTCACACAGCTACTTCTGACCTGGAAAATCAAGGTACCAGAATTGTATGCAGAATGCCATTGTGCTCAAATCCTTTCCCCCAAAAATACCCTTGAAATGCAAGAGGCAGAAGCCAAGGAAAGCTTGAAGGAACTGATAACGTGCACCACAAGAGATTGCTCTGTAATTTGTTCTTATTGAGCTGGATCTTGTCATTTCACTTTCTGAAGCACCCTCATTTTATCTTTTCACAGAAGATATTAGTTTTACTTAGCTTATGACTCAGCCTCAAAATAATTTCTCATTAATTCATTTGATAACAGTGTGTATATCTTTCCACAGCTGTAATTTTAAGTGGAGCGTTGGTTGAGATGTTTGAAACAGACCTGGGTCCTAACAGTGGAATGAATGTAAATTAGAAGTTACTGTTTGTCACTATATATCTCTTCTGATGTCATCTGGCTTTTGTACAGTGCTCTATTTTTCATTGGAAAGTCGTATTTCTGTAGAGCACTAAGGTCCATAATTACAACCTGCAGACAGAAATTGTGTGGTGGTTACTTTGTGGCTATGGGTCTTGTTCATGTGAAGCTGACTTGTGGACATCTTCAGCTATGCATGGAGTTGTGTTGAGATTGAGTAGTTAAACACAAAAATCTGACAGGACAGCTCTAGCATGAAACTGAAAGGCAACAAAGTGTATCAAGCAGGAATTTGATCTGGCAACTTTTCTGGTGAACTCTGTGGTTTTCCACTTGGAGAGTATAAAGTCTTGAATTCATTTTCTGCTGTCCCCTTGGTATCCTGTGCATGTGTTTAAGTATCCTGTAACAGGATAAGCATCAGGGAGAAATCATTATCAAACACCCCTGCATAGTATTACGATAGACAGTCAAAAACTTGAGCTATGGAAAGTGGTTTATGCAGTTAAATGTGTCAGACGTGACTCAAAAGTCTCCTTCCTTTCTAAAGATATTACTTCATTCATGTTAACCACATTTGTAAGTGGCCTGGACTGAAGAGATAGTGTTTGGGGAATTCCAGACTCTTTTATACGCAGTTGGGAGTTTCAGGAATAGCTACTCTGCATTCCACTTTGATATATAATCCTCATTATGGCTTTGAATAAGAACATGGTAATTCGCCAAAAAAATAAATAAAACAAGTTATTGGTCAAAGGCGTACTATATAGGGAGTGCTAATAAAAACAAATATTTTTGGCTGTAGTCTAAAGTTCCTACTGTAAATGAGCTAATTTAGGGCTGTATCCTCCCCTGAGATCATGCGTTAAACTTAAGATAAGCAGTAGCTGTACAGATATCTTTGGGTGGTAGTGTAGAAATGTGCCTTCTCCATAGGCTCCACATTCACAGCAAAGGCATGGGGGACCATTCACTGTCTTTTCCCCATAGGTGGACTGACCTCTCCAAGAAAAAGAGCACTGTTCATTCATTATGAGAAACGTAACTCCTTGTACTACCAATTCATGGTTTAACTCCTTAGGAATGTGTGCAGAAGAGCTCTGTATCCCAGAACAAAATCCATCTTCAGTTTCGATGAACTCCAAGAGAGGCAGACGTAGACATAGATGACAAAGATATGCCTTCAGATAACGCATCCATTTCCACCCACAGACGTGAAGGACCTAGAGTACAGCTATTAGTGCAGAGCTAACTGTAAACCCTGGCCATCTGGGCCCTCACAAACAGGTGGTGACACGCGGTTCATTCTTCAGTTACTGACTCGCTTACGGTAATATTCAGCTTGTGGTTTCATGGTCAGCTTAACTCACTCTGAGCCCACAGCTGCTGATGACAGGCACGGGTCTCCCCTCCTTGCCACTTGCAACCCCAGGGTCTCCAAGGGTGCCACAATTCACTGGACCAGGGAGCTAGCGATGCCAAAAGAAATCCTATTTGCTTTCAAGTCAACCAGTACCAAGGCCTATCTGAGGGAAATAGCATTAGTGGGTGCAATCCTGCAAAGGCAAGATGAGTACAAAAAGTTTTGGTTAAGTATAGAAATTTGTAGAAATGCAGATGGGCACATCTTTTCCTATTTTCATATTTTAGTTATCTTGTCCTTTACTGCCTTTTTTTTTTTTTTCTTTTCCTTTTATTTTTTTTATTTTTTTACTTTTTTTGGTTCATAGTATCCACCCGCAGTCATGAAGTCTTATCCTAACAGAAAATATGTACTGACTGTAGATGAATTGCCTTGACAGTAGCATTTCTTGAATGTAGCAGTATCTTTCCACAGGGTTTTATTGTTGAGGTTGTTAGAATGCAGAGAGGTCACAACAAATGAAGCAACAAAAATAAACTGAAGTGGTTATACTCAACCACAAGCTAAACACAAAAGCTTTAAGCCTATGTTATACAGCTCTGCTGTGTAATAGCATAGTGTCAATATTGTCCCTGGGTTGGAAGAGTTGTATTTCACACATTCTGCCCTGGTTTACAACTGCTGAATTATAAACATCCTGTGATTTCAGTTCTAGGCTTTTCTTCGGTAGATATGACTGGGTTTTGCTCCTCATGCCTTTTCCCTCTCCACATGCCTGTATTAATCTTCTGCTCCTGAGTTTTGCATATACGAACTGAATGGGGTAAACTTCTGGCCTGCCTTAGACAGTCATAAAAGTACAGTTTATTTCAGTGGATGAGGATTTCACCTCTTCTCTTCATACTAGTATTAAGAGTGACTTCACACTGGTTTTCAGTTTCTGGTCCTTGGAGCTCCTTGGATCTGTTCACTGTTCCTAAATTGTAACAAGCCTAAATTTGCCTCAGATTCGCTCTACAAGAGCTCACAATATTACTGTGACAATTTTAGGTGTCCACAAAAGCTGAAAAGCACACATATGTCAGTCACCTACCTAAGTAGGGAAGCTTTAACGTAAGGCAGTAGTAACTTGCATTATTTCTAAACACCATGAGGAGATATGCAGATTTACATGCCTTTTGGATATCCCAGTCTTTCTCTCTTTTACATGCTATCTCACCAGTGCTGGTAGGATCTAGATGCCCAGAGAGAGATTTCCTGAAAAAACAATCCAGGAATGGATAGAGTTGCACATTGCAAAAATTCTCAAACAGCTGAAAAACATCAGTTCTTATAAAGTATGTGACAAACACAGCTTGCATGACAGTGGGGGGGAGGGTATGAAAGTCCTGCTGGCACTCACTCAGGATAGTCTGCATAGCTGTTGACGGATTCACCTCCTGTGAGTAATGGTAAACATCCTAAAGTCATGCCGGTAGAAATTCTCTGCAATGCCACTCGGTACTATTCATCATGCCGGCACGTGTGTGTGTGTGTGCGTGCAAATTTCCAGTGCTGTGCGCTGTGCATAACCTTTCCCTCTGTCTTATACTCACACAGGTGTAAATTGTAAAGTGCAGGTCCTTACCACCTCAAAAGCATGGGTACAGGGATCTTGTCAGACAGACACTGTCCCCCAAGTGGCGCTTTGGCTCTGCTCTCTCTTGTGCAGCCTGTGCTGGGGTAACCATTTAGTATCATCCTTGCTTTCATGACACTGTGAATCTTGCCCAGCATTCTGGTTGTGCTGTTTGTTGTTGATGAAACAGTCCTTTGATACCCAGTGCTGTACACACTTTGGCTTTATTTTTGAGCATTACATCTTTCACAGAGAAGCATTTTGGGCCAGGTTAACCTAACCTGCTTTTTATTTTTATATTTTTATTTTTATTTTTTTATTTTTATTTTTATTTTTATTTTTATTTTTATTTTTATTTTATTTATTTATTTATTTATTTTTGTGAGTATTGTAAGGAAAAGGACCTGCATTCCCATCTGCAAGCAGGGAAGTACCTGCCAGGAGGTGGGGTAACCCCAGCATGGAGATCCAGGAGAGAGGGTTGTATGCTGCTCCCCAGACAGAGAGGACATTCAGCCTCTCAGTACTTTGGCAGTATATTGTACATTAAAAAGTCTAATCCTTTCGATATGACTATAAAGAGGAAAAACAGTGTAATCACATCTGGCGAACTCTAGAGCTGTACATAATTCTGCACCCCTTTGATGTATTAACATCACTCCAAAACTACAAGTTGCATGTGCAGAAAGGCAGCAGACCTGACAGCCTCGCTGTTCCCTCCTGCTTGGGGTGCAATGGGAACACCAGCACATCGATCTCTAGTTCTTTCCTACCTTACCATGGCTGATGCTGTGAGGCCTTCCTCCATTTCTGTCATGGGATGGACACCTCCAGAGGAGAGTAAATGACAACGATTTGTGATGCCAGAGTCTGCTGGAAAACATTCTCTTTGGCTATGAATATCCTTCCTAGGCTAAGCCCTAATGCAAGAAAGCACTCAAACAAGTGCTTAGCTTTTCAGTTTATGTTATGATTTCCCTGTTTTAGTCCCCTGGAAAGAGATGTCTCCCTAAAACAAGGTTTGGTGTCATTTGAACTCTTAAAATTAGAGCCATGCTAGCCGGGGGATGCAGAGCAAAATCTGCCGCCACGTGCAAGCCCTGTGACGGACTGTCAAGCACAAACATGACCAGCATGAAATTTGGGGTGGGGGTGGAGAAGGTTCTGGCAATAAATACCATCTGGTTCAGAAAGTTAGTACCAGATGTCTGGAAGTGTCCAATTCCAGCCAGTAAAGGTGGAGCTGAAGTAATTAAAATGATATTTCTGTTTGGAAAAAGGAAGGAATACTGTCACAGCTTTTTAAACAATGATTTGCAAAAGCAAGAAGGCAGAAGTCACGCCTTTTGCAAAATATGTCCTCCTACAGGGTAGGCATGAATGAATGTCCAGGAGAGAAACAAGAATACACTGCCAAAGATTGAGCTTAAAGCAGAATTCCCCCTTTTGGGGATCACCACTGCACAGCAGGATGGGGAAAAAAGTCAAATGGCCAGAACAGTTGCATAAGCATCTTTCCGACTCATGGTGGCTAAATTTTGCTCATCTTTGATTCCCATACCGTGTGGTGCAGAGTTGGCAACTGTTTTGCAAATGCTCTCTGTCATCTCCTCTCCTATAAAGAAGCCATCTTTCTGGGGGAAAAGTGGGATATGCATAAACCTGGCATTGTTCAAGCAACTTCTCCTAATCCCCAGGCCCCTCCAAGCAAATCTGAGCTCTGAAAGAAAAGGTTGTTTCCCTCCCCAGAGTGCCACAGGGCATTTCTAGAATGGAGCCCACATCTCTGAGTGCAACACGTGTTCCCTAAGCGCAAAACCCTGCTCTTTTTGGGCGAACCACCCAGGCAGCCAGAGCTGGGGAGAGGCAGAACTCCCTGTGGTACCCTCAGGTGTTTCCAGCCCAAATGTGCTGGGAGCTGCAAGTGGGCTGGGTGAGTGGGGTCTAGCATGCCCTGTCCTTGCCATCATGCTAGATGGCAACCAGTGAAGCAGGGCACAAGCCCCAGGGCGGGGGGTGCAGTGCTGCTGGGAGGTGGCACGTAGCCCACCGTTCTTCAGAAACCTGGGTCAGCCGAGATATGGGGTAGGGGCAAGTGGCACAGTGCATCCTTGTAGGCTGAACAAAGGCATGAGGGACAGAAATAGACCATGGCACAGTTCCTCAGAAGGCTTTGTGTTTATTCTTTGCTGGTGGTGAGGCACCTTTATGGCAATGCTGCGGTGAAAGTACAGGAACTGTGAAAACATGATCAAGTGCTGGGTGCAAAATATTTTTCTGTTCACTTTGAATGAAATTTAGGAGTTTCCACATTCCGTGTATGATGTTTTGAAAGCTTAAAATATGAATCCCATAAATCCACTGAATAACATGACAGGCATGGATTTACTAGGGAAGGGAAAAAGGGAACTGAAAGGCATGTCACCGCTGATGTATATGACTTCAGTCTGAACAACACTGCTGATGAAAGTTAGCTTTTACCAAAACAAGTATCCATTGCTTTTGAAGACATTTAAGCTCTGTGGAAAGATATATCTTCGCTGAAAGTCGTGACATCAGTATCTCATTTGATCACACACAAATACCAGAAAAAAACTGTATGAAAGGTCAATCGAAATGGGAATTTGGCATGTGTTGGGGTTTCCCTAATAGGCTGTAGAATTAAGTACTTGATTTTCATTGATTTGAAGGAGAACAAACACAGATCCTTTAAACAGCAAGGGTGAAATTTATTAAGATCTAAATGGAGGTATCTTTAATTGCAATGTGTAACTCCATAGCTTATACATAGTTTCCTTAAATCATGAGGACACTTTCTGGGGCAAACGGCAACTCGGTGTCAGTCTCTCTATCTACCTATCTATCAGTCACTCTATCTCTATCACTTTTTTTCCTGAAAAAAATAGATAAAGCCTATCTGCAGTTTGATCTGCAAATTAGTGTAGATCTAAGAAGAGATAATGAAATAAAAAAGATGATACTGATTAAGAAGAAGATTTTTTTTTTCTTATCGTGCCTTACCACTTTAAAAGATGAAAAAAGTTCAGGATCATGGGCAAAAAGAAACCTCTTGCACGAGAAATGGGAATTTCCAGGCTTCTAGGGAAAACAGAGAAAAAGATACTACTTTAAATGACATTCATGTTCCTATATTTTTCCATATTTTTTCTAGTTTCCTGACTTATTGATCCCAATTTATTAATACTTAACTGATGTTCTAGCTACCAAGCAGTACTTTAGATTACTCAAATTATATATTTTTATTATTTTAAAATTTTTTAGTGGTTCCTCACCCCCTGCGCAAGTAGAGAAATGCCTCGCGCCTGTCGTAACCCCTCTGTGCTTTATTACCGGACATGGATAAGGGATCCCAGAAGATCCATGCTCTGAAGCACTGTTAATTGAGTGGCTGGTCCAGATTTGCAGCTATTGTAAATGGGCACAACTTCAATGAAATGATGCTTGCTTATTATATCAGCCCCAGATCTGTCCCAGTCCTGCTGTATATGTTTCTAAATTGGGAAGAAGAGATAGTGGAAATCCCTGATATCTCTGATGATTAATAGGGCTGTGCAGTGCAGAGCACATCCCCGAGCTCTTATTTCAGGAAAATCCTCCATTACAGATAAAGACCAATTTTCTATGAGAATTTCAGGGCTGACTGTTTTCTCCTATCTGAAATATATCCTAGCAGACTACACAGAAATAGAACTGTCTTAGGGCTTCAGCTTGTACTGGTTTTCAAGGAAGTCTGGGGAAGGAAAGGTGCTTATCTGTCTATAAAAAGATAAGAGATTTGTGTTGAAAATAAACTTTTAAAATATAATCATATGACTTTTGTTTCTTTGGTTATGCAGCTGCCTTGGAATCTGAGCTTCTGGTAAACACGTTGGCCTGTTAAAGGACATGATTCAGACTGTCCCAGATCCAGCAGCTCACATCAAGGTTAGTTTCCTGTTTACTGTGAGTCCTCAGATGTTATGAGAGCGATAAAATTTAAAAATATGTATACGTAATGCAGGTCTTCTTGTATATTTATAAATTGTCCTACTGTACAGCACTGGCTCTTCTATTTCTTGATATTTGTATGTTATTTGTATGAGTCAGTCATGCATTCTTTGTTGCTGACACCTGTTCTGATGTGTGTGGATATTTTGAGGGTAAATCTTTCTATGACTAAAAGCCCTTGATCATCCCCTAATATTTGTTATGCTTGACAAAAAAACACGTACTTGGAAAATACTGAATATATATATCCCCAGTTCTGCTCCATGAAAACCAGTGGCAAACGTTTGCTGAAGAAGAAAAATAAACATAATGCAAAAATTCAAAGCCAAACATTCCTTTGAAAAGACTCAGTGCCTAGTTTTGTGTAAATCAAAGGACACTGGATTGTGCTATAGTCTTAAAAACAGCATTGTTTTGCTACGTTTCAGAAGACGTATTTGTTTTCACTCCTTTTTTACTATTATTAGTATTACTATTGTTCTATGTTCTTTTTATCCTTCTGTCACGGAAGAATAGGAACCTGCTAGACATAGCAGTTGGTGTACTGCTATGAATAAGACATATCTGAGTATTGCCTGTAAACAGCACCTGAGCCTCAGAAACTGGCTGGTTAGGGGGATGCTCCAGCTCTGCTTTAGTATTTTATTGTCTAGAGGTTTTGTTTGGAAATGGTTGGCTGACTGCTTCTAGAGTCGAACAGCAATTCTTTTCCAGAAGTAAAAAGACACTCATATAGCAGTGTCTTAGGTGGGAAAATCCAGCTGACCCTTATTTTTATACATATAAAAATGCGATGAAACTGCACATTTATCATTCACATGGCTCTGCCATGTCAAAGTACTGCTGGTGTAATGAGATTGCTGTAATCAAAGGGATAGATCAGCCATTCTAATCAAGCTCAGAGTGAAAAGGTTTCTTTTATTCTTTCTGTCTATCTGCCTTTCTGTTTCTCTGTCTGTCTTTCCTTGAAGCTACTTTTTCTGCAGCTTCTTTTATGGAGTTTCTTCTCAGTTAGCCACTATCCACCAGTCAGCAGCTTTCTATAGAAAAGCTTCATTTTTCAACTTATTTTTAACTGAATAAAAATGAAATATTATTTTAAATAGCTCACTTTTCTTGTAGAAGGGTATTGAATGAAAGAGCCTCTCTATATAACTCCCTACAGCATTTTTGGATTGTGCTCAGATACTAGGGTGACAGACAGTGGTAGGAGAGCTCATCCCTTCCCTGTCTCCAAATTTTCCAAAACCCAACATATTCACAGTCTTCTGGCACTCGACTGTTTTTATGGAAAGAGCAGGAAAAACCCCCACCACAAGCAGTCTCTCCCCTTAGCATGTCTTGTCACCTGGATTTCAGATTTTGACCAGTAAGAATTCAGAAATTTTATGGGGATTTAGTACCTCTTCATTCTTTCTAAGTTTCCACAGTGCCAGAAATAACATTAAGAAGAACTCAGTTTCTTGCTTTCTACCAAAATCTGTATCTGAAGCATTTTTATTTTATTTTATTTTTTTCTACCATGGGAGTTAGAATCTGAGAGAACAAGGCTGGATATGTATGCTTCTTTTTACGGCAAGTAAAAGAGAGCTGCACAGAAATCTCTGTAATGATTCTGTGTTCAAGGGAACCTGCAGGAGTCTGTTTTCAGCAGAATAGCACACACAAGTAGTTGCTATGCTGAGAAGGGGTGAGAGGAAGGCACTTACTTTAATATTGTGTTTGGGAGAGGACAACTAGCCAAATAAACCTTAAATCCTTCACATTTCTGTTTATGTAATTAGGGTCTGCTTTGGTCCAAACACATTCTTCAGAAAGCTGCCATGGATGCTGTTCGTTTAGACTTTAAAAGTGGGTGTAAATATGTTCTTAAAAATAAGCCATGAGAAAGTAATGTACATGAGCCATGGGAAAGACTATTTGCTGTGATGGTCTTTTCCACCTCTAATTGCTGTAGTGTTGTAGAAGGGACACACTGAGTTCATTACAGTCATCCTTGATATGGTTTTGTTTAACTATACTCCATCAGGTAAGTCATATGGTATTCTATTTTTTTTTCTCCTTGAATAAGCAGATGCAGCCTCAGCCATGCACATTTAGAGCTGTAACTTTAAAAATCACTTTTTAGGAAATGTCAGAATTATTAAGATTTGACAGATTTTAATTTTTAATTTTTCTGCCTGAACATGTGCAGAAAATGAATGTGAAATACATGTATAAATGAATATGGCAATATGAATATTCAGAGACATCTTTTTTTTTTTTTTTTTTTTTCCAGCAAGGATGATTTCATTTGCATTATGTGAATTCTCATGTGTGCTATTTTGAAAACAGCCTTTTGCTCTACCAGAAGGAAATGCAACCAATCTCACAGCTCTCGTGCTCCGTTTCAGAATGAGAAATTACATGAACCTGATTCCAATGCCTAGGCAGAGCCTGTCCAATTTTGGGAATGTTTTGAAAATCTTAATGTGTGTCCTCATTTTGTTTGGGCAGCTTCATTCCATGGCTACTAAAGATTAAGCTTTACATTTTTCAGCTTAAATGAACCATTCATAATTGATATGGTGAGTCCATGCTCCTGCTGCTTTCTAACATGTAGTATTGCCTGGGTCACAGGCTTGTGTTTACCCAGGCATAAGGGACAGAAACATTTAATGTGGACAGGAAAAAGAATGTATATGTTCAGACCCTTAGTTCCAGTACAGCAAAATATGGGGAATTTTGACCCTGGTCTTCAAGCACATATATCTATTGCTTCTGAGTGAGCTGAAATCAGTAATACTACTTGCGTTAGTAAGATGAGGATGTATTCAATGGTTTGTGGTATCAGCACCTTAGTTTAAAAAGGTTTGCTACTCCTATTGCTAAAGTCTTAAAATAGTACCATTAGTATGGATTAATGGCAAACTGTTAGGAAAACAAGGTTTTATTTTATTTAAAACAAGACAGATTCTTTCTGGTATCTGTAATCAGAATGAACAGATTGTTTTTGGAAAGTCATTTGTTCAGGTTTTTTTTTGTGTTTGAGGGGGCTTGGCTATGAGGTGTGCAGGTTTATACCAAGGTTTGTGTATTGTATCACTCTTCCAGAACAGTTTTTCTCTAATGAGTCTGGAAATCGGAGAGGAGTTTGCAGAGAGGACTGTTTGCAACTAGCTCTGTCCTCACCTCTGAAATGGTCTGTCATTTTAACTGGGAGCTATAAAATGTTTGATGTTAAGCATAATCTTAAGGAAGGTTTTTGTCTGTGCTGTCAGGGGATCAAGGTCCTTCTGTCACCAATAGAAATTTTCAAACACAGCAAAAATAGGTCTCCTATGTATGCTAAGTGTCACTTCTAGAAAAAACACAATTTTTACTATCTTTCTAAATGGGGTGCTGCATGGAAGTGCTGAATACAGTTTTCACCAGGAAGTTGAGCCTTTGCTTGTCAGTCTGAACTATGTTGCTTTGGGTTAGTAATTTGGAAGCTACATAAAGATCTAGCTGCTTACACTGGCACTAAATAGAACGTCTTAACAAGAGTTATATCTCATCAAACTCAAAAGAAAGGTTAGAGATGTTTTCAAGAAGTCAGCGGCTAGATTGTCTCTTTGAATGGGCAAGACTAATTGTCCTTTACACATGCTTTTCAATGTGATTTTTTTTCTGCTATTCATTAAATTGTAATTCTTATAACAGTAACCATAGAAACACTGTGTGAGTGCTACATTGGATTTGCATGTTTTGTTTTTAATGATGTAAGTTTTGTGAATGCTGACTCTTTGATAAAACTTTTTTGTTTGTTTTTAAGGGTTAAATTCTGCTTTCAGCAGCCTCATTTGCAAAGGCCAAATGCTTATTTGGCTTTAGTTAGATTCTGACATCACTGATAGAGATTTTATTGAACTGGTCCTCACTGGGAAATGAAGAGTCCAAGGTACTGCTATATAGGCAAGTACTGCATTTGTCAGGAATGGAGTCGACCCTGGAGCAAATGAGTGTAATTCACTGAAGCAGTGATGATTTATGCCAACAGAAGATATGGTCTGCCTATATTCATGTGGTCCAGTTTTTCCATTTCTTGCTGATCTGGGATTTTGATATTTGGGATAAAGGCAGAGACAGGTGAATGGCAACCTGAACAGAAAATGCTAGTGGATTGTATAGACTGCATTTGCTTTGTAAAACTTGAGAAAAGGGGACTGTTTATGTCCTATGTAGCTTAATCAAGGACAACATCAAACACTTGGAGCCAAATTCATCTAGACTGTATCTGCACAATCTCTCCCCCCCCCTTTTTTTTTTTTTTTTTTTGTGGATGTAATTAGAAGTTGTTGCCTCTGAATCTTTTAAATTGTGCTTACCAAATCTGAAAGCTCTATGTAATACTACAATGAAAAAAAATAAAATATCTGATTTCTCAGAAGAAATAAAACAACTACTTCATAACTGTTTCTGAAAATTACTCCTGAGTTTAGCACTTATGTGCCTGGGCTACAGATTAGGTGGCACATGCATATTTCCATGTACAGCAACCCATATTGTCATTGGAAGTATTACAAAACCTAGTCCCAGAACTCCTTTACTTGCCAAAGAGCGTGTTGGATTGTAAGTTGTGGCAGTGTAGAGATGCTGCTTGATGTGCTTAATTTGTTGTGTTATGGTTAAATCAAATTTGTTTCACAGGTATTATTAATTAAGGAACATATTCTTGGTCTGATATAATCTGTTCTTTTTCCTGGAATTGTGGAGTCTTTAAATAGCATCCAAGATGTTGTTATGCTGGGAGTTTTGTATGCACAATACAATTGCTGACCAAATAGGCAATGGGGACAAGAAGGGAAGGAGGATAAAATTACCATTATCCTTATTTACTGACTCATAAAGGCCAGGCTTTTTCTTCCCACCTCTCTTTGACTAAGCTAAGAGTCTAGTCTTTGTGGATTCATTACATTACTCAAGCAATTCTTTCTTTGATTATAAAATGATATTTGGGCAACTCAACCAAGGGTGAGAGCATGGAGTCTTGAGCCAAAGATACAAAGAGATTTGCCCAAAGTTGCATGTGTAGTAAGCTAATGGCAGACACATTGCAACATAACTGAGTAGGCAATGCATGTGGAATATGTCATACTACTGTATCGTGGCATGTCACCACTGGAGTCAGTTTGATAACATACTCCCACTCTTTCCAAAATAATATGGACTGATGGCTCTTGGCTAATAAGCCAAACCTCCTATAGGTATGAATCAGTGATGATCCCATGGATGAATTGGCTGCCATGGCCTCTAGCTGTAAGAAGGTGTGTTTAGCCCTAGTGTACAGAGGTGAACAGGCTACTGTGGCTTATCTGGGCTGCAAACTTGTTGCCTGACAGATGCTTCAGGATGACTGCTGCATGCAGGCTCTCATTTTGTGGGTTACAAATGTCCCTCAGTGACAGATGTGAAAAAGCATCCCTATCAGCTGTCCATGAATCTGCCATTGCTGAGTAGCTGTAAGTCCCATCCCCTTTGCTTATCCCTCACTGTGTACTTCATTCATTATTCTCATGGAACTTTAAAAGCTCTTCCAATTATTTATTTATTTATTTATTTAGCTATTTATTTATTTATTTAATTTATTTTATTTTTTAGTGGCAGGATAACAACACTTTCAATTTCACTATGATTCTTAATAATTATGCTAGCTGGATCATAGTTGTTAAATCTTGCTTGAATGATAGCCATGGCTTAATTTGGGTTCTCATAAAATAAAGCAACTGAGTTTATCATGAATGTGGGTAACGCTCCTCTGCACCAGCACTCATTCACTGAGCCCCCAAACTGCCAGGCTTAAAGTCTAGTATGTTGTTTCCATCCTCTGTCTGCATACATCAGTTTCATGTAAGAGTGCCAGAATCACTACTGTATTTGAACACTAAAAGCAACTTGTATGAAGAAATTGTGATTTAGTTCCCAGAAATTTTGAATTCTGGACTGTAAATGAATGATTGCCATAAAGCTTGCATTGGTAAATTCTTTTTTCTTTTTCTCTTGAACTCGACCTCCTTCTTTCTGCCTGAGCAAAAACCTCCTTGCTAAAGGAAAAGAGAGATAATGGCTTCTGTGTACTGTAATTGATGAACTTTCAGCAATTCAGAGCAAATCCAAAACTGCTGCCAACAGCCAGATGGAAAACAGTGTTAATGACATGTTCAAAGAAAAGTATGTTATTTTGATAGGGGATGGTCTAGAGACTTTAATCTCTATTGTTCTGGGGACTAATGGCATGGATAATTCCTTAAGTGAGGCCATTTTTAAACAAAATTTATCTTTTTCATAAGCAGGAAAGAGCAAACTAAAGAGTACCAAATGCATTTTCAATGCAGTGTTTTACACTAACCCTTTGGTATGTGGAATCAGATGTATTCAAATCTCACTTCTACAGTCTGCCAGCCAGTTAAAAGTTTGGACATTTCTACTGCAGATGGGTAGAAATAGTAAAATGGATGGTCATAGAAACTAGGGCTAGGATGGCAAGCTGAGAGTGGGGAGAAGATATGAGAAGTGGGGAAGGATGGACCAGACAATCTGAGATAGGGACAAATAGAGATGGGCTTGGGGGAAAACAGGAGGGAAGACTGAGGTCTTTTCTGTTCCTCCCCTCTAAAGCCTGAGGCAGGACTGAGGACTCCCAGATTGCAGGCTTGTTTTGCTGCCTGTAAATCTTTTTCAAGTCCACTGTGAAGGGAGGTGTCTCTTCCTTTCCTGGCCATCCCAGCAGATTGGGCCATCAGCTCCATTAGCTCAAGTGACTGTGTTGTGTCTCATAACTCTGTAGCTAGAGAGCTGGAGGGGAGGGATGTGAGAGGGTCAGCCTTGGGGAGCTCCACCAACATCATGCTTGGGCAGCCTGGGACTCCAAAAGGCTGCCACAACAGTCTTCTTCTTCCTTGACAAGTAGTTACAGGAACCACCTGCCCAGGGCTATCCTTGCACAAATATACAGTGCAAATGCTGCAGATGATTAGAGATTATCTCTTAGCGAGTCAGAAGTTACTATTTAATGTACATTGGATTTGTGTTTTGCCTTGACCTGGCCATAAATATCACAAGCAGTGGATCATCTTTAACTTTTCTTCAGAGATTTTCTTCAGAGACTCATTATCACGAAGTATTTCCTCATATTTAGCCACACTGATCCTTTCTTCAAACAGCCTTTTTGTATCTGCTCTGTTCAGATCCCAACTCCTTTAATTTCACACTGCTTTGACTCCTCCTCACCTTCTTGAAGAGGGAGATTTAAAGGAATGCTTAGGGGAGGTTACCAAGCATTACACAGCCTGTCTATGTTAGTTCTGGTCACAGTCTGGTTTGGGTGACAGGGGCCAGGCAGCCTTCCCCCATCACCACTGCAGCTGCATCCAGCTCTGCTTCCAGCCCTATTTGTTGCTTGGTCATGAATCACCACGTTGTTATCCTTTTGGTAACACTTCCTAGAATTGATAGGCATCCCCCAAGGGCTGTTGCTCCAGCAGCCCATGGACAGGGGCTGCTTCTGAACTCAGGGATGTGCTTCCTCTGCACACACTGCTCAGAAATTAGCCTCTTCTCTCTTTTTTTCTCCCCCTCTTCTCTCTTTCTCTTGGGATCTTATACTGAAAAACATCCTCCTTATATCTGAAATCTCATTTCTTTATTTCCTACCCCCATTCTAATCTCAATACCCTTTTAGATTATTTCACTAGTCTCGATGCTATCCCAGAGTTGACTTTAGCGTGCAATATCTTTCACTGATGTGTTGTTCAATCTCCTTCTTAAGATTATTAATACAGACATTACCTCATAAACAGTTATGGGTATTTGATTAGATACATTCCACCAACTTGCTATTTTATCGTTTGCCTTAATTCTTTGCCCATTATTCTGTATGACATTTTCAGACTCTCAGCATTCTTTCCAAAGCCTGTTCAAAGTCTCATTGTGAAAAGTATTTCTTCTCTGGCTCAAACCAGTAGCTGGTATTTGGGTACTTCTAGGTGTGTTTCCTTAGAAAGGGAAACTGATTCTCTACCTTCAGTGTATTCTTGGGGCAATTTTGTTTATTTATCAAAAATGTGCGTGCTGCCCTTCTTGCCCTAGAGGAATAGAAAGTTAGATAGGGCCAGTGTTTTCCCCTAAAATCCCACATCCATCTTGCCAGTGAACTCTGTACCCAAGAGGATCTACAGAGTGCTTCCTTTGCTACCAGATTAAGCTCAGAAATACAGCTGTAAGCTTTGGGCTGCCTCGTAGCCTGTAAAACCCAAATGTTGTCTGTAGGTAATGTGGGTGAGTTTTACCTTATATCCCTAGGCCAGTGCTTCTGTTATTTACAGTGTTTTATTTATTATTTATTTATTTATTTGACAAAAAAGAGATCACTTTCTTCTGATGCTGAGCCTTGGAAAGAGAGTTTGGCATGTGCATTGTACATTTCATATTGCCAGTGATTACCTTGGATCAAAGTTAAATTTGCTGGCAGTTATCACCTCCTTACATAATGTTTGGTAGGACACTATAATCTGCTATTTCTAATAGAGTAAAGTAGTGCTCGGAAGGAGGTAGATAAATCAGCAGTGTGCCAAGAGCCTTCTCAGATGAGCTTACATAATTATTTGTCCATACGGCCTTGGTCACATACATAGATTTTCCAGGAACCCAGAAACCTGGCAGATGTCACAGTTGTGAATAACTTGTGAGGAATCCTGCAAACGTGAGAATTCTTGTGTCCAGCACAGCCAGCTCTTGTGTTGAGCACTGAGTACGCTTCTCTGATAGGTGTTATAAAGAGCAAATGAGGGTGCATTGGCTTAAATCAATGGTAACCTGACTGCAGTAGAAATCTGAACACTAGAAATCTGAACACATCTGTGCACTAGGCTCTGTTGCTACATCCTCCAGAGAAACAGCTGGGAATGGGAGAGGGTGTTTAGTTCCCAAACTTGTAACCCTTTTTACCCGTATGTTTTGTGTTTACTGCTTGGTCAGAGAGCCTGGCCTTGCAAATGGTACCACTTGCTTCATGCCCTGTGGGGAGGAAAAATAGAATAAGATGGGAAAACGTTGAAATGAAAAATGAGCAGGTAGAGCCTGAGGATGGACAATATGCTAGCCTAACTTAACTGATTTTGCTTGGTATTTAGTTTAAGCAGGTAACTTCTTTAGAGAACAGGGAAACACCTTTGTTAGGAAGGGGTGGATTGTCGTTGGGAAGAGCCTCTATCTTTCCCCTGTTTACACAGAGAGTAATTACATTAAGTGCAGGAGGTCTTTTAGGTAGCTCATCATTAGAGGAACTGAATCTCACCTTACGTGGCATATCCTTAATATTTAACACAGAACGAGGGGTATACTCAAACCTTTCTTAAACAGGCTAGCTCCAAATCCCAAAACAATATAATGACATCCAGATGATATTTTACATAAATGTAGTAGCCATTTGGAAAGCAGGGAGCAGATGATGGGCTGTGCAGGAGCAGCCACGTACCAAACATTAGTATCTTTGCATGTCAGTACAGGGCTGAGATTTGTATGGCAGGACTACAGGTGTTGCCTGAAGACACTTGGGGTGCAGTCCTTGCTGCTTTGTCAGGAGGAGACAGGTTAAGCTTCTTTCCTCCCAGCCTCCAAGCTTCCTCTCAAAGGAAGCTGTTCACCTGAGCACCCACAGAACCCTCCATGGAGAAAATCTGGGGGCAAGGACTGCAGAGCAGCGTGCTGCACGGCTGGCACCTAGCAGGCACAAGTGCCTTGGTCTGGGACAGCAGAGCTTTCCTGCCCAACATTTAGACTTAGAGGCACTCAAAATGACCTCACAATGAATAAAAAAAAATTGAAATAAAATTAAACTTGAAGTGGAGGCCAACCGAGAGTTCAAATTCATTCAATTACAGAAACTAAGGGAAGCCGCCTACTCCTTAGTTACAGCTTCAGAAAATCTTTCCAATTCCCTCTGAATTGTCCCAGAACTGCAGCCAGTCGGCTAACAGCGTGTGAGCCATTGCAGCAGACATCATTAACTCAGACAGAGGAAAATATACTTTCAGTTATTACATGCTAATAAAACACAAACTAAACAAATTTAGGTAACAGAAGCAATTATATCATTAAACATTTAACTCCAAGAATGATTTTTAAATTGCTAATAATTCAAACCAAAGCACACACACAAAGAGGAAGGGGGAGGAAGGTAATTTGAACAATTGCATCTAATCAGTGCCTCAGTTTAAAATGCATAGCTATAAATGTCAAGATATATAAGATCTGATGCAAGAACAGAAGTGGAACCAGAAAGAATAAGCATTCCTCACTTGACCAGATTGTCCTAATTGGGAGGAAGTTAAACACATGGAGTGGGGAACTTTGTGAACAGGGTTATCTCCAGAGCTCTCTTTAGATACCAGGCTATGTTCCTGAACACCTTTTTGAAGTTGTCTGGAAGCAGTGGACCAAGGCACAAGTATCAGGCTCAGGTTCATGTTTGCATGAGCTCTTCCCCATTCTGCTGCCATTGCCTGTAAAGCAATATAATCTGGATCATTACTGATTCAATGCAGGGTTATTTCTCCATGAAAGGAATGGAGAATTTTCCCTCCTCAGCTGAAAAAGAAAAAAAAAAAAAAAAAGTTTTCTCTTGCTATTTGAATTCCACTGGAAGGAAGGGAGGGACTTTTGTGGGCTGCAGCAGAAGGTGGGTTTGATGAAGATCAGTTCTTTTGGGATGAAGCAGGGTGGTACAGTCTTTTGGCGGCAGGATTGTATTTGTTTTCATAGTTTATGTCAGGGTTGCTCCCTTTGAAAAAGTATAAATCTTAATCAAATAAAACTGATGTGCTGCCATATTTACCCATATCACTGGTTGTCCTACATCATGTTTTAGCATATAGGTTACATGACAGAGTTATCCAGGGGTTGCCAGCTGACACAGAAGCAAACCCTCATGTTAAATTGCCTGCAGATGTCCTCTTCCAACTCCTGTAAGGAACTTCTACCATGTCTCTCTCCCTCCTCTCTCTCTCTCTCTTTTTTTTTTTTTTTTTTTTTTTTTTTTTGTTAAATAAAAGCAGCAGAAGAGGGGGAAAAACAATCTCAGTTGAATCTCTGTGCTAGTGCCTCTGTTTGCAGGACAGGAAGCCTTAAGAAGACAACAAAATTAATAAGCAAGCATAATAAAAACCCCTTTAAGGATTTCCATGAACTTTAGTGGACCAAATGAATCGTGGTTATTTTTAAAACTGGAGCTGACTGAATAATGCCAAATCTATTGCTGCCAAGGTGGGCTTTTCAGAAGATTCAGACCTGAGGAGGTGAGAAGATCTTTATGTTCTTTTGTTTTTGATTTATATGACATTAGAATCCGTGGCATAGAGTTCTGACTAGGCATCCCTTTTGTTTTGATATTGATCTAAAGAAATCAGGATTTTATATGAGGGACTTAAGTTCTTGTTCTGTTTGGCAGAAATCTCCAAGTAGATTGTGACATTCTTGAAAACATTCACTGTTTTCATTTACATAATTAGGAATTTTTGTTTTGTTTTCATTGTATGAATTTACTGAAGTTTGTGAACTTTTTGCCTGGCTGTCCCCCTTGGTTGGGGAAATCACAGAATGCTGTTTCTTTTTCCTGGCTAGAGGAGTATGGGCTATTTATGCACACAGTTTTAAAATACGGTTTCTGTGAGTGTTACATGTTCCTCTTGCAATACGATATTTCTGGATGGTCAGTCTTGCCAAAAGCAATTGCAAAAGGTTAATGGAGAGCAGAGCTCCCATTTAGACACCTACATGAAGTACCAGCCCTTAGAAAGCTGTAAGTGCCAAACAACTCCCACTTGGAACAATGGAAGATGGTGACTGCTGACAGCTTCCAAAAATCTGGCCTCCAATAGCTTTGAAAGAAATTGATTAACAGTTCCAGCATTTTTTATTTTTATTTTTATTTTCCGGTGCTTGCTTAGCTCTGTGTGGAGAATATTTTCTGCACTTGAAGTGTGCACAGCAATTCCAGGTAACTCGTTAAAAGGGAAACCCCTTCTGGAAAGGTGGAGTTCAGGTCGGTAGGTAGGTAGGTGAGTAGGTAGGTAGGCAGGCGGCTTTTTCTCAGGTTTGCTTCAGGAGAGCTTTGGCTAGCAGTATTAGACTTGACTGGGCAGGTAGTAGGAAAGTGCTGGAGAGCTACCTCTGTAACTCCCCCATGTGGATGCTTTTTTCAGCAAGAAGACAAAAGTAGTTTTCCCAGTTGCTTTAAACTGCTTCGGAAGTGACATAAACAAAACCAGAAAAGGCCACATGTACATTGCCGAAATAGGGATGTCCAGATGGGAAATTATAGTAGTAGTATAACTCTTGCATTTTAGCTTCACGTCCTGTGTAACTTCCATGTGTGGGCAAAGTAGATAAATTTGCTCTTTGCAGCTACATACACACTTCTTTCTTTCGATTAAACATGAAATACTTTTGCATTCCCTCTTGTGATGATGGACTGGGGTCCATGAGAAAGTAGGATTAGAAATGAATATTCTGGGAGCTGTAAGTTATCTTTGTGGCTTTTTGATTTATTTTTTATTTTTTAATAATTCTATCTATCACAATTTACCAGCCATTTTCTTTTTTCAGACAGGCAGACTTTTTAAGTACAAGAACAATAGGATTGTCCTAAAATGAAGGAAGATTAACTCTGAAAATCAAATAATGAGTTTTGGTTGCTGCTGCTTTTTAAACACGTTAAACAGGTAGGGGATCAATATGCTTGCAAATGACCTAAGTCTTCCTTTCCAGTGGTAATCCGTATTCTTTTGAAAAGCTAATAAAAATGGTGTATGAAAGAAATTCCTGGGGCACTGCAGAACTCACCCTCCTAGGGAGAGAGCCAGATGTGCTGGTTAATAACCTAGCAAGCATTCAAAGCCAGGGCAGTAACCACTTGGTATCACCTAAGCCAGACGTTCTGCATAGATGCAATGGAATATCACATACTGGTCACATTCACAGCAAAGAGCTGGAAGACATGTGTAGTCTTATTAAAGGGGAAAAAAAAAAAAAAAAAAAAAAAAAAAAGGAAAAGAAAAGGAGGGGACACAGAGAAGGAAAAAGAGACAATGTGTCTGTCCTGAGAGGCAACGAAGTAGCAGACACACTCCTCCACATATGCATTAGTCTGTCAGCGTGGATTCTGTTCTCCAGATGTTGGGGTGGATCCTATGGCAGGGACCATGAGGGGAAAGCTTTTAAAAGAAATCATATTTCAGTGGTGAAATTAATGTTACCAGATTTTTAAAATGCAATCAGCAATGTAATTTTTCAGAACGTTTTAGTAAAATAAGTACTTGTAGCTTTAAAGCTTTTCACAGACTTCTTTGCCAGTGCCTCTTCTGAGCACAAGCGTACGTGTCTGAAGCTCATCACTTGTAGAACCACTGTGATTCCTTACAGTAAATAGCATATTCAAACTGCTCTCAAATTAGTCTTACTGGACTGAAAATCATTTGTGGAGTGGGTCTCTGAAGCCAGATGAACCTTTTTCAGGGTCCCACCCCTCAACATCAAACACCTCAACATCAAAACTCTGAAAACTTTGAGAGCTTTGGCCAGATCATCAAAATGATGCGTATGCGTAGTAAAAGCACATATATTCGGAGGACCAATCAGAATACATCAGCATCAAATAAGATTTTTTTCTTTTAAATTCCCAAATTTACTCTCACAGGCATGGCAGAAAAATAAATTACTTATGGCATTTATGGTATATTTGTAACTTGAAACTGATGGCTTCATGTTACTGGGCGCAACGTGTGCAGTGTATAAACAAATGCTGCACAAAAAGACGAGTCCCAGCTTTGTCTCTCTGACACTTTGCCTCTGTGACCGGGGTCCCACAAAAAAATGCCACACGTGTGTTTATGCTGAGCTGGTGTTTATATAGAGCTCAGCTCAGCCCAGCGCTGCGGCGCTGAGCCCACTCATGGCGTGAGCAGGGAGGCCGAGGCGAGAGCAGTGTGCTGGGACAGGAGACAGAGTGCGTGCCTGTCCAGCCATGGCCATCACACAGGGAAAAGGAGGGCATCTGTGAATAAACATTTATTCAGATGCATTAAACACTGTGGTTGTTGTTCTGGTCTGTAAATTTTTCATGAGGCCTCAGGAATGCAACATTTACGTAAAAAAGACTGTGATGTTCAAATGTGACTAAACCTCAGGCTCATGACTGATAGATAAGGAATCACTGCTCTTCCAGCTATAGCAGAAAGCAAAAGATGTGGATACGTGAAAATGTGGAGAGTGGATTTATAATTAAATTGAAAATAGAAACAAGGCAATTTTTATATCAATATTAGTACAGTACACTTGGGAAGCAGTCTGGATGTTTTCATACATAATTATGGCTTCAGTAAAATTGTAAATTTATAGAGACAGCTAGTGTATCTTTTCCCATGTTGCAATATTATCATTGGAGCAGGTCTTGTGAGAAATCTTAGTTTGTAGTTTCATCAAAATCCAGACTTTCAGATGTAGATTTCTTTGTGGCATTTCACCATTGCGTCTGATCTCGGTTCTGTAATGAATCTCAAAAGTCAATGGGTGTCTGCAGTTTGTTCTTGGTTCTGTTGTACAGAGCACATGAGAAGGTGCAGCACCACCTAACAGAGCTGAAAAACAAAATGTACACCTTTCTGATACAGCCAGGGTGTAGCTCTGAGTGCCCAGCAGAGATAACCAAGCTAGCAAATGTTCTGTACACGGCAGAGACACACTGGTGTCACATTAATGGCTTTGTACACTGTTTGGTAGCCATGCAGTGACATTCCACAGGCAAGGAAGGTGCCCTCCTGAAGAAGAAAAAGGGACCAAGCAAACATGCAGCTTCACTGAATGACTAGAGAGTGTCTGGCCAAGTTGCTAGAGGACATTCCTCTGTGACCAACAGCAAGGCTAGCATTTTGGATAACATTTCTGTTGCAGCAGCAGACCTGCTGGGCCCAGATTTGGGTTCAGCAGTCGAGGAGCTGAATGTTATCTCAGATACCCATTAACCTCGCAGTCTCCCCTTGGCGCTGTACACACACGTTGGAGGGGGTTAGGCTGAGAGCTGTCAGGATGCCGTGGGCGAAAGCTTTCAAGGCAAAGCAGCCCATCATCACACACTGCAGTTTGTCAGAGTAAGAGCCTTGGAGCCAGCCGGGTGTGATTCATCCATCCCAGCAAGGTCTCTGAGGCAATTTGACATTATTCGGGCTGATATCATTAATTAATGAGGGCTGAATGTTATTCTTAGACACTGGGTTGAGTATTGGGTAGAGGAGCCTATGAAAGGGCTCTTTGATTTTGGAAAATTCCTATGACACTGTCAAATTTGCTAACAAAATTAAATCATCTGCCAACTTTCCAACTTAAGGAGCACATCCCTTCTGGAGGCCTGACTGAGTCTCGTCAGTGCCTTCTCTGGATCAAGGGATTATTTGATTTATAATAGTGCCAAATGAAAATGATAGATGGCCTCCAAAACCCGGTCATATTAAATCTTTCAGGCAGGCTTTGGAGAAAGTGTTTCTGTTTGTTTGCTTCAGCCCAGACTTGATCCACCCCCACCTTTGTTTTGCTGTTTTAGCTTAACGCGCCCAGGGCGGAAGTGAGCCAAAAACACAGTTTCGCAGAGCCTAAGGGTGGGTGGCTGGGTTTTGCCTGGCCTCTGCCCCTCCAGCAGGGTCATTTTCATGTACCCGTTGCTAGCTCAGAGTCTGGGCATGAAGCCAGCAAAAATGTAGTGAGGTTTGGGTGCTGAGAAACGTCAGCATTTGCTCCAAGGTAGGGGAGAAGAGCAACTCCTCCTGCCCTGCTGCTGCCACCCTGAGGGCTGTGCTGCTCCCTTCCCTCCACTGCTCACCTCACAGCCCCCTCTGTGAGCTATAGTGGTAGATACATAAATATAGCTCCATCATGCTTTTACAGACCCATCCCTGGAAAGGCCAGGGGTTCAGAAAGCACAGCACACACATAGATCTTATTGCGATGCTAATAGTGCTGTGGGAGGAGCAGGGCGAGGGGGCCACCGGGAGGCTACCCCCCATCCATCCAGGATGCTCTTTGGGTAAAGCAGAAGGTGCCCGAGTGCAGCTGGGTCCTGAGGACATTTGCTCTTGTTGCCTTGGTCTTCAGGCAAGGAGGTGGTACATATGGCCAGCTGGTCAGCCTGGGCCACCAGACCTTGTTGGGTAACTGCTGCACCAAGCCCAAGGCTTTGTAGTTGAACCAGTGTGAATGGTACCTGAAGTAGGAGCTTTTGGGATGATACCTGTATGGTGATGGTAGCTGTGCAACCAAGTGCTCATCTGAGGTGCAGGGCAGGTTCATCTTCCAGCTACATCACCTTGTGCTCAGGGCAGCAGCTGCACACATGCACGTGCACAGGTAAAAGCAGACCATCACTCACCTTACCCAAATACAACACATATAGGCTTACCATAAGGGGAAAAAAAAAAAGGTTCTATTTTGTGGTGATTACAAGGGGTTTGACGGGGTGCCATACATGGTGCCATACGTTCAACAGCAGAAAGAGCTCAATTGAATCCCCAGTTTGGTTTCATATGGCTTGTGTCCATGAGCCAGTCTGTGTCTGTAATTCTGGCTGAAGGAATGGGGATTTTTTTTTCAGGGATATGCATGTGACTTGTTTTAGTTATCTACTCCAGAGGCGCCCTTAAAGCATTTTATTTCCATTGCCAGAATCAACAGGCGAGGTGCTGGAACAAACTGATAAATTAAATAGTAACAAGTTACCCAGACCTGATGGGATTAATCCAGGAGCTGTGGAAGGCCTGAAGAATGAAGTGCCTAAGCTGCTAGCAACAAAAAATGTAGGCACTCAAGGAAAGCAGAGAACTTGGGAGTGACCATCTTTGTATGCTCTTTTTAAAACAAACACTGACGCAACTCTGGGAAGCACCTCTGAGCCTTACTGCAGGGCAAAAATAACACCTAAGCAGTTGCAAGAATAAACAATGGTGAAGTTATAAATAGACCTCCTACATCAATTATAAGAACCCAAACTGGATGTATTTTCTAAAGGAAAATTGGAAGTCTTTGTTGTACCAGAATTTTTAGAATGCACACACACACCCAATTGGATGAACAGTGGTTTGTTTTTTTGTTTGCTTTTTTTTGTTTGTTTGTTTCTTTGTTTGTTTTTGTTGTTGTTTTTTAAGCTCAAGGTTCCTTGTCATAGAAAAAAATAAATAAATAAAATGTGACATTCAGCCACCCATTCAAAATGGATAGGAAAGAGAAAATAACAAGATAATGGTAAACATTCAGTTTTCAGTTTGGCACCCAGGATAAGCAGCAGGATGTCTCAAATTTCATCCTAAATCTGGCATTGTTTAATACGTATTTTTATTAATGAGCTGGAAAACAGGAAGCGAGGCCCCCATAAGACTGAGGCTAATATACATGTTTATGTATTTTTTGGGATATTCAAGACAAGCTGAAGGAAACAATGTTTCACCAAGACAAGTAGAAAGCATCATTCTATGACAAATGAATATGAAAATGTTTATGAAAGAATAATGTCGGTAGGAAAAAATGTGCCATTGAATAACTATCACTGGGTTTAAATATACTGAATACTTTTGAAGTATGCTGCATTAATGCTGAAAACTGGTCTCCTTATCTTATCAGTTTCTAATTTATGACATAATGTAAACCTGCATCCCATGACAACTAATCCTCTTTAATAACTTAAAGTTATTCTGCAGAAAGTATTGAGCTTCAGGTCCGCTTGTATTCCAGCTGGACCAACTAGTGATCTTCTTGGTGCAGTTGCTGACAAATGACAGTGATGGTAATTTCTACCACAACCTGCCATTGTTGCTACTGTGATGGGTCTCTGTGCTTGTGACTGTGTTTGGTGACTGAGATAGATATGTGTCTTCTCCAAGGAACCATTGTTAGGACTGCTACTCCTGTTGGTTTTAATACAGAGTTTAGTATCAGTGTATTTTTTGAGATACCTTCATAAAATATTTTTAGTTGGTTTATGTTTACTATCTCTCACACTATAAAAATCATAGAAAAATCATAGAATCCTCTAATCATTTAGATTGGAGAAGACCAATATCATCAAGTCCAACCATCAGCATAATTTACTGAGTCCCATAACTAAACCATGTCGCTTGGGGCCACAAATGTTCATCTCATATAAAGAAGTGAGAGAAGTTCAGTGTTTTCAGGAGTAGGGAAACAGAGCATGAAAAAAGATTTGGTGCTCAGTGACATACAGAAATCCACTCTAAAACAGATCTAGTCAAGGAAATCTCATTTTTTTTTCCAAAACTATAACACATAAGGTATCTGACCACATTGTCAAGAGATGTGAAAAAAGATTTTAGTGAACTTTAGGGTTATCTCTAGCCCCTGCAATGTGTTTTAGTATCCTGCAAAGTTTCTACTTGGGCTTGACATCTGTATTCACATATGGATTGAGAAGGGGAAGGAATTGCAGGCCTTGAGGACTGTCAATACCTTTTGCTGAGGACAATGATACTAAACAGGAGAAAGCTGGGTGAACATCCTCCTTGATACACCAGCACCATCAGGCATGGCCTTGAAAACTCACTTGCAAGATGAGAGAATAGCTTGGTCTCTGTCCCTCTAGGAAGCCATCTCCTTCCAGACGAGACTGCCAACATCTTCTGTGGGTGTTACCTGAGGTGTGGTCAATGTGGTTTTTTTGGGACATGAACTAAAACCATCACTAAATAACCACCTGTCTGCTGGGCACAGATTCTAGTTGTTCCCCAGCTGAGCTGGATTTAAAATAGTAATGTGGATGACCCAATTCCTATTTACAGTTTCCTCAGCTCTTCCATGCTCCCAGATATATCTTCAATTGGGAAACTACAGAAGGCAGTTGCCACACATTTCTTTCAGAGTTTCCATTAGTTTCAGTTCATGCAGATGGTGCCAAGTCCAGTTCTCACTTATGTCACTGAAATCCCTGTGCTCTTTGAATTCACTCAAAACAGGGAGCTCATGTGGCCAGCACTTACTGCCCAGCAGCATTCATTTTGTAGGAAGTGTTTTATGCCTTACCATCTCCCATGACGTCTGACTGCCTGACGTCCTGTAGATAAGGTCAGTAAAACCCTCTCCAACTTAAATGCCATTTCTTCATTACTTTATGTCACTGAGGTTTCAATTAATCTCACCCAACTTTGGTTGTCTGAGATCTAAGCCTATCTTTAGACTTTATGGAAAGAGAGGCATACCCAGAAGGTTTTTAATCCCACTTTAGAGTAGATTTCAAATGAACCTAGGAGAGAATTTTAGCCTAGATATCTAACTTTCAGGCAGCTAAATTAAGGTAAGGATAATCTCACTAAAGGATTTGCATACATTGCTGCTTCTTGATTGTGTAGTAAAAAGATGCACTCAGGGGCTTGAAAAGTTTCTTTAGAAAAGAAAAATTGCATGCCAACTTTATAACACTGGATCAGATGGAAAAACAAACAAACAAACAAACAAACAACAAACAACAAACAAACAAACAAACAAACAAATATGTTTCAAACTGCTGTGTTGGGTAGTTTTAGCAGCCAGCTAAAAGTATGAGAGATCCAGGGATTGTATCCCTGCAATCCACAGTAATGTGGATTTACAAATTAGCAAATTAATTTTTTATGGTTTATGGAAGTGTGGGAGGGAAAAAAGCAGTTTATAGCCTCATGGGACTGTGAGTTTTTAAAGTTCCATGACTCAGTTTTGTATGCTATTTTTCTTTCGTCAACACTTGTAGGACTACAGGTAATTTAAAAAGTATTTTTAAACCCATATGTTTGGGGATTTGTTGTAATATTTTGCTTTCATGCTTGGTCTTTTTTTGGCTTTGCCTAAAAATTAAATACACACTAATCTTTACTCTTTCTCTGCGCCAGAATGAGGTCCTTTTAAATGTGTTCAAATTTACAGGCCTATTACCTAAGTTGATGGTATCATTCCTAGCTAGGATTCATGTGCCTCTTGCAGATTTTGCTTTTTGCTGACAAAGAGGCATAACATTCTTGGCTATTTGCACCATATGGTGAATAACTTAAACTTATACTGCAGTTTTTATCGTGAAGGAATCCCTGAGTGCTTTTCAAACTATTTTTATAGGAGTCACTTCACTCGTCACTGAAATGGAGCCAGTTCTAGGGTAAATCATGGCAACCATTCAGTGGTAATTGGAGCCTGCAGCACTTCTGAAAAACTGGGACAGTTTTGAAAAATGTCAATATTTTTGATGACATTGGTCATGGGAGGCAAGGTCCTCAGTATGAATAAATTAACATTTTGGCTTTGCTGGTGTCTACAGAGTTGCTGTTTTCTCTGCCCGTAGCAAAATGTGCTCTGTCTGGGTATTTTTCACTCTCTGAAGCTTTGCTGATATGCAAACCTCTTTCATCTGATTTCCCACTTGTAAATCTTGAAGCTGCTGTCAGAGGAAGTGTCTAATGTTGTCCAGAGGGAACACCACCACTGTCCTTCCATGTTCCTTGTCTCAGCTGCTCACTGATCTCCCCAAACCTTCTGCAAACCAATAAACCGTACTTGGTGCAGGTCCTGCACCCTTCTCTCTTCAAGATGACAGGAAGAAAAACAGTCTTGTCCTTGGCTTATCCTTATATTCAAGACTGGGCAGAGGTAATAACCCAGGTGGTCTCTGTTTATTTATCTTCAAATAGATGCAGCATCTTATGCTAGGTGCCAGGACATCGGATCCTGCCTTGGAGAGCAGGCAGCCTGCACGTAGCTGTCTGCCTCATGACCAAGTGCCTGTGCCTGTGGGCATGGCATCAAGTTCCCAGCTGTGAAGTGGGGAAACAGCATCTCGCTGGCAACAAGGGGAGCAACAGTATTTTCCTACTTCATGTGAATGTGGTGAGGGTAAACTCATGAAGTAATACAGACAAAGAGCTGCAAGGTAGATGAATAAATTAAAAACAAATAAATGTTGGGTAAAAAATGAGGGGTGAAGAAGCCAAGGCCATCTTGGATGCCTAAAGCTAAAAATCACAGCTTTCTGCCGTTGCTTAAGGACAGATAAAATTAAAGTTTACTCCTGTGTTTTTTAAAGGAAACTCCCTTCTCATGCAATCAAATGTCCCTCTAAAAATCTTGGAGTGTTTGCTTGAGTCAGAACCATAGGATCTGGCCCACTGTGCATCACTGTTGCAAACACAGCTCTCTTTGTCAGAGGGAAATTTCACACCGAAAAAATGGAACAGCAGCTCCAAAGTAACACTTTTTGTCTTTAAGACATGCAAATTTTCATTATCTTGTAAGTACATGTTTTAACTAGAAAATTTCTAAGACAGGTTTAATGCGAACTCTGGGACCTGCTGATGCAGAATGTCCCACAATATCAACTGGGCTTTTCTGAGAAAGTGTGCTGAAAAATACACTAAAAATGAGGACCATGACATAATGGGTGGAGTTGTGTGGAAGAGTGTGTGTGTCTGACAGCATTTTTTCCAGGAAACTGGACAGTGTGCTTGTGATTTCAGATGCTTTATTAGATATTTCTGGCGATTTTGATGAGCAAAGCAGGCTGCCTTTCTGGTGGGTGAGGTTCAGATAATGTCTAGCCCCTCTGTTACATACTTTCATGTGGTTTACATATATAATATTTATATTGTTTTGAATGAGATTGATTTTAATGAGAAGTCAATTCTGAAAGTGCTGGCTATAACAGCAGCACGGTTAATATTACTGGTTTTGGCATGGCAGACACAGGAAAAGTCTATCTAGAGCCAAAAATCTGTCAGGCTTGACTGGGGGTAGCATCTCTTCTCTGTCTCACTCTGTAAGTGACTTTTAACTTCAAACCTTTATTTCCTCTCTGACAGACAAACAATTTTGGCTCACACTGTACTTGGATATGGGAGACAAAGATCAGCTTCACACATGTGCATGTTTAAACCTATTGCGTATTGTCCTCCTCCCTCTTATAGAGAAAAGTTCTGAGAGGGTTTCCTGGAATATTTCAATGATATAAGCATGGGGAAAAAATGTGAAGAGTAGGGCTTAAAAAAAGGAAGAGAGACTGTAATTATATAACTTTCATTTATGCCAGCATCCATTTTTATTGATTTTCATTTTCAGGTAGCAAACGAGCAATCCATTTTTAAATACTCTGTTGGCTGGGGTACTCTGACTTTCAGATGCGTGAAAGGCATGACATTGCTTCTGTATGCAATCTATGTATTTACATTTGAAAACAAAACTCCATAACAGGTATTTGTGGGTCGTTTTCAACTTCACAATTATTAATATCCACTTGGTAATGCATCACAGGAAAAGACAGTCAAATGCAATCTGCTGATATACTTCCAGTCTGCTTTCTCATGTACTAGCTAATCTTCATGCTTTCTGGATGCAACCACAAAATAGCAAAAAGACAGAGCAGGCAGTCTACTGGAGAGGTTGTCCCTCTGCCTGTCCTAGATGAGAAGCAGCAGAGATCAGATATGTCCCAAATCATCCACGCACCAGCAAAGGAGCTCAGCACCAGTGCAGCACAGGGCCCGGTACATGAGCAGTTTGGGGGGAAAATCCCAAGGCTGCTTCTGACCAATACTCTTAACTCATTCCTGGATGTCACATTCCTGGAGGTCACATTTCTGGATGCAAACACCTGATGTGAAGATGTGGGGTTGGGCAGGCAATGGTCCCTTTGCAGGGCAGTAGGGGAACATTAAGCAGTGCTGGGGGAACCCCACACCAGAGCATAGGCCCCATGGCCCAGGCTGGTCACAAGTAAAAATGTTTCTTCTGGGAGAAATGGCCTACCTTTAAACAATTCCTCATTTCTCGTATCATGTACGGGTGAGAAAAACATTCTCCCAGCAAATCTGGATGGCTCACCCTTCTTTAACATCAGGGCATTTAAACACATATCTGACTCTCCCCAGGAAATTGTTTAAATGACAGGGTCACAGAAAATCTTAGTATATAGTGGAAAGCAAGGAAGGGTGGAAGGAAAAACACTTTCCCTCCTTTCAAGATTGATCCACTGTCTCATACAAGGTATATGGAGCCAGAAGCCTAGATTTAATGACTCTTAGTATAGCTTTCAGAAATTATTAACATCAATAGGTACTGAGTCCCAAAGATGAAATTTTGCAGTAATTTCTACACAAACAGACCATTGCGGATGTAACTGCAACACCGGAATTTTGCAATAAAGTTTCAGCCACTAAGAAATGAGGAAAAAGTTTGTATTTCATTGTGTAAATTTTTCTTCAGTGTAATGTAAGACTTTTTTTTTTTTTTTTTTTTTTTTTTTTTTTTTTTTTCCCCTATGTGAAACTATATCTTAAGCCTATATATAGTCATATAAACGGAAATAACTATTTTCAGAGTGAAAGTTGGTTAGGTAGGCTGGTGGCCTCTGTCCTTTCTTGAAATTAGGCAGCCTGAATTTTGCATCTTAGCAGATGACTCCATAGGGAGCACAGGGAGCAGAGGGTAGCGTTGTCTTCAGGAGGAACCAGTGTGATTAGTTTAAAGTTTTCAAATGGCTAGCACAAGCAGAAATGTATTCTCTGCTTAAAGTAAGATTTAACCTTGCAGGCCAAAAATTTCAAAACTGCCAAAAGAAGTTTGCTTTCAACATTTAGGATGCTTTTCAAATCTTGCCCCCTCACACACACTTGCATTTTGGCTGCTATTTATCATTTTAAATTGTTCCCTATCAAATGTGAAAAGGGTTGTGAGTAGTTAGGAGGAAGTGCAGGCTCTGAAGAAAATGATGACAAAACTCCCCTGGCTTCAATGGACTCAGGATTTAACCCTCACTATCATTTTCTAACTATGTGTATGTTCTTTTATTGGTTATGAATTGTATCACTAGTGGCCATTTTATGTTGTCACAGTTTACTACTAGATAATAGTATATATTTTTAATTTAAGGGGCTAGCTTCATAAAAGGAAATTAAATAATCATTTTTAAGCGTAAATAGTCTGTTGAAAAAAAATGTCCTTATTAAGTTGTTAAAGACAGGAGACTGTAGAGCCATCCAGAGGGAGATATCAAGATAAACTGGTAAGCTGGGTTCTTCACAATAAGGCAAACAGCTTGAATAGCTTTTACCAGGTTATTCAAACTTTAAGTACTGTCTTTTTCATCTGTATTTGTACATGAACATAGAGTTTATATTTTCTACACATTTATATGCTCTTTGAGGTAATTCACACATTGAATCAATGCATTGAGGCAGACTTGCTCACAAACTGTGAATTCACTATATTAAATTATACATTTATATTCAAACTGTATGACCAGTCTGCTCCTTTAATTTCCTGTAGTATATTTTCTGAATGGACAATCAAAGCTCCTTAAGCTACAGGGCCAGAAACAAATCTGGCATGCTCAATTGTCTCAGTGAAGTGATCCTTTAGTACAGAACTTCCACAAATAAAGACACCGTGGAAAAGCACTTGTATCCTTAGTTTCTAAAGCACTACAGTGCTGCTATAATTTTATGTCAGTGACTTCAAAATGGAAAACTAAATATGCACATTTAATAAAAAAAAGTAAAATGTGTTGATTAACAGTAATTATTTCTGAAGGGTGATGTAACACACAGCTTTTACGGGTAATTCCTTTTCTGTATTGAGTTGCAATTACAGTAACTAGTGGTGCAACTTTTTAAGGCAGTTTGTGGAAAATCCTACTGAATTTTAACTAGCAGTGGGTATTGAAAATAATGACCTACATAAGTGATTAAAAATGAGCTTGTGGAGTGTCAGAATGCTGAGCAGTTAACGTTATTTAAATTATCCAGATATTTACATCAATGCCTGCATTAGTCTAGGCAATTTGTCACATAATGAAACAGCCTTAACTTGAGGCATACATTATACAACTGCGATTATCACTGAGATTCTATAACATCTTGATGACCTTCCAAAATCCAGCTGATGTAAACTTTGTTAAGCTTGTAGTAGCAATGATGTAATTTGCCTTGTAAACAGCTTGAGAGATTTGGATGAAAAACATCAACCTTGGCACTTGAGTTTTTTAAACAAGACACCAAAAAATGTATACACAGAAAAGTCACATATCTCAGCTTTTTTTTTTTTTTTTTTAAGATTCATCTCACCTAGCTTCAGACATCTGTAATGTCTGCATTCAAGGTACTTCTCTGAAGCTCCCTTTGTATGAGCATTCTTCTCTAATGGGAGTGAAGCAGTTATTTCAAAAAGCAAAAATAATCTGAGCTGGGAATAGTCATTGGAAATTAACCAGAAAAATGCTTCATACAGAATGCAGTACTCCTAATTCCCCCCAGAAGCTGCTCTGGAAATAGTGTCCCACTGAAAAGGAGACATCTGGAAAAGGCGCAGAGGCTTTTGGGAGACGGAGGGGAGGGAAGGTTTCTCCTCCTTCTCTGTTGCTGTAGAAGTGGAGCTGTCCAGCAGCCCAGGCACAGGAAACTGAATTGTCTTTGGGGTATGGAAGCAGCACTGCCTGGCTGAGAGTAGAAACACAGATGTTGGGAAAATCTTACCTTTTCCATCCACCAGCAAGGAAACACTGTGCTTGCATGCTTTGCAGCTGCAGCCAATATCACTTTTGAAGCCTCCTTGTTTGCAGAAGCTAAGAAAGTACTGAATGTGTCTGACATCATCCACAAATGTTAAACACAAGTGGAGCTGGGTCGACAGAAGTTCTTCTTTGAAACATGTTTTTGAAACACGGCAATCTTCAAAGCTGGCTTACACACCCTGTGCTGTGATACACAGCCTTTTGTTTTGCATAAGTGTTTGTTTTAATGAGGTAGTGCAATGCAGCTCATCAGAATCAAAAACATATGATGCACCCTAGGCAAGAGAAAGGCAATAACTACACAGATTTTTGAAGAGGGCTAGTCATACCACAGGCTACCATTATAGCAGAAAAAACAACAAGAATTTTAATATAGCTGTCTGGCCAAATATATTAATTTAAATTGAATGGCTTTTTCTGATATTATAGCTGTGAGGCACAATGTTCTACTGGCAAGCATCTTCAAAACCTCTTTTAGAAGATTTGCTTGAAATTATTTCTGTGCACCAGATCTTGATGGTATGTACATTTGGGAGTCTAACCAAAGGAAAAGCTTTTGATTAAATCAATGACCTTTCTTAGAAGTTGAATGAAATGAAGTCTATAGTACGAAAAGCTACCTCCTCGAAATAGTGTTTTATTCAAAATATTTACTCTAAGCTCTCTTCCATTAAGTTTGCTGTAACTTTTTCACAAATGTTCATATCCTTGTGTCAGCACAGAAATATACTTTCTCATTAGCCAATCCACTTAAATAAATTCTAGTTGTTTCCATGATCACTTGCCCAGATATCTTGCTAACCACCAATTTCCATTCTTTGCCAGAGAAGACTGCTGGGTGCTATTTATTCTTGGAAACTTGGTCTTTAAAGTGCTCATACTTTGTTGTGCTTCTTCAAAACTTGGGTATGCTTGTTTCCCTCAACTAATTGCATCTCTTCCCACTTGGCAAATATGGGAAATTTTCCTGCTGATGTGGGAGAAGAATGAGTGTGATAATTTCTTACAAAATATTTTATGTACCGATTTCATTTGATAAGAAATCATGTCATCTTATCCTGGCAAATAGATTTGCATATTTTTATTATTGCCATGAAGCAGAGCTCTGGGAAGCCACCAAAGCTGAGAACAATGTGTAACATCCTCCCTAGCAGTCAATGTTAATGAAAGTCAAGTCCCACAGGGAGATCAACAGCCTCTGTGATATTAGGCTGCATATTATTAGATTAGGCCTGCTACATATCAATCAGAAATTTCACCAAAAGGCACAGGCTCAATAGCAGCTACTATGCAAAGCTAGTAGAGGAAAAAGATCACTTTTCTACTTACCTGGACTGCCTCATCTTCAGGTGAATGTGGGGCAACCTAGAGGACAGCCTTTACACAGCTTGAAGTGGTCTCTGAAATTCTTCTGGTTCTGTCTGGGGTGGACATTGTTTCCTTGCAAACCAAATTGTCTTCTAAATCAAAATAAATAAAGAAATCAAATATTCAATGATCTGTTTAGGGAGAGATTTTTTTTGTGCATGTCTCATAATGACTGTGCATGTCTCATACACCATAAATGACTTGATCAGGATTTGACAGTCTGGCTCTATGACACTAACACAAAATGTATTTTACTATAGAAAACAGGACTTTGCTATGCACTTTTTAGAAATGCATTCTACTGTTTTTAATTCCCAGAAGACCACTGCTTTTCCCAATGTGCTTTCCATAATTCTGGAACCATAAAAGTTATTCAAAACAATTCCAATAAAACAATTTAAGGAAAACAACCTGCTAAAAACATGATCAGTCCTCCTGATAAATGTGCCCTTCTCCTACAAATAACCTGTAATACCTTCTCTGAAATATCTCTGTGCTACCATTCTATGCAGCTGATAGTGTGTGAGTTACAGGGAAATAATTTAGGACAGAGAGCTTAGTAGTTTCATCTTGGTTTCCAGGTTGCATCAGTTGTCTCCCTGGGAGGGTCAGGGTGGAAATGTTGCTTGTGAAGGACCACTCCTGACAGCAGCATGTCACCACCAGGTGTGGAGGTAGGATAGGGATAGTGCTAGTGGACTGATAAGTGTGTACTGTAGATCCCAGTGTGTAGATGGAGGTGGGGAACACTTGTACTGTTGCAGCCCACACCCCCTAAAATGGACGATGAAATTGTTTTTGCAGTTAAGTCCATGCTTGTTTTTGAGAGAACATAGTTTCACATTGCTTAATAATAGTGCAAATTCAGTTTGCTGGGTTTGTTTATTTTGGAGGGCAGGGGTGTGTTATTTACTTCCTTTGCCTTTAGCTTTCTCCTGGACACAGGTTGCTGTTCATATTTATTTGTTCTGCACTCAGACCAAATTTCAAGATCTGTCAAGTACAAATAGGTTTTGTAACCCGTGGGATAGACTGCAGAATTGTGGTCAGTCTCCACAAAGACATAACTGCTCATTCCAATTTAACGGACTAAAAAGTTTTAATCTAGAACTAAATTATAATGTTCAGGGCTAGTGCTGTTAGCAGCTCTTGCACATGGGTAACACAGGGCCCTAATCACTTACATTCAATCATGCTTAGCTAAAAGTGTTTCAAACAGGAGCTTTTCTTCTCAAGAAGTAGAGCTGTGCTTTAGCATGATCAATATTGTTTCTTTAGCACAACTAGCTAAACAGTGATTTCCTAAGATGAAAAGTTTATTTCTTTATGATGCCAAAGTAACTTGCTGCAGGTCTAAAGACTGCTTCCACATCCAGACACATTTTGGTGAATTTGTTCACTTATCTGAATGTTTCTCTGAGTTTATGACTCTACGGTTGGTTACCAGATCTGGTATGGTTGGAATTTGGCAAAGATGTTTTTCTGTCTTACATGTGTTTGTTTACCTGATTTGCTGTTACGTAAGTACTGGACAATGTCCAAGCCTGTGTCAGATTTTGCTGTTTTCCAGCAAAAAATTCTCATTTATAAGCCACACTTTTATGAAGTAGAGATGTATTTTTATTTTTCTTTTACCAAGGCCTCCAGCTGTAACTCTCCCAGGGCCAGATCTGGAGAGGGGCTGGTGCCTCAGAGCAGCCATTCCCAACACACAGTGCTGGGACTGAGCCCACAGCACGATAGCCCTTTTATCTCTGCTCAAAGGTGAAGGAGGCAATAAACTAAGCTGATTGATGGGTGTGATCTGAAATCTCCCACAAATCACCTACTGGTAACACAGTGCATCTGTTTTGTTCAGCTGATCCTTTAATGTATACATGATGTTTATGACTTTGGATAGGAGGATAGTTTCCTTCTAGTCCCATTCCCTCAGGGTTTTGTCCTAATTTTCTAGAAACTTTCTTAATCACATTTAACATTGCACTAGCTCCCAGTTGTCTTTTCTTCTAGTTTTTGCATTTACCAGCAGCAACTTATGTTTCTACTTGCACTTGACTACTGACCTTGGATTCAGGAAATTAAGTACATGCTTAACTTTGAGGATAAGTTTAAATTTTACTAATTTTAAAGGGATTTAAGCATGTGCTTAAGGTGAAATCTAAAATTAACTGTCCTTCCTGAATAAGGATGTTCTCTTGAGTCAGACCCTGCATGCAGTGCCTTAGAATAGATCTTGGCTGTCCCTTGACTATGTTAGACATGCCGGATGCTTTCAGAAGTGGTTAATCTGATGAAAGAATTCATCTCAGAGTCATAAAGAAACCACAAGTTTCCTCCACTTTCAGCCTCTTTGGTCTGCTTCTTTGATATCCTTGGTCAGCTTCTTGTGCTGCAAGAGCATTTGCCTGGCAAGTTTTGTAGTCTTACAGTCATACAGGCAAGATGCTCACTTGTAAGAATCTGCTCTGACTTTTATTTCTTAACTCTGTGCAGATAACCCCCTTTGTGAATACAGATTCAGCTTGTGTACTAACATTTCGAAAGTGGAAGTTGTCAGATGAAGACCAAAACCTCCAAGACTCAGGAAACAGACACATGATAGTAAAACACAAATACTGAAAATATAAAGAAGGCAAGAACTGCAGGGGGCACCTAGACTCCCATGACTTTCTTCTTGCTTGGACAGGCAACACGTTGAAAACTTTGAAAAAGGAAGAAATATAGTATCAAAGCACAGCATGATAACATGTAAATGTAATATAAGAGATATTATGCTTATGGCACATTGTTGTAAATGATACACAGCTCTCTGAATATATAGAAATATTTTGGTTTTAAAATGTTGCTGTAGAATGTTTTGAAATTTCCTATTTTTCTTATTTATTTATTTATTTATTTATTGATAATCCAAAACAATTCATAGAATTCATATCAAATTTACAAATAATTCTGAGGTCTCCAAATCGTATTTTATAAGGAATGTTCTATTCACTTCTCCTCAAAATAGGGAAACAGTATTCCCATGATTGTATGTTTATAATTTTCCTCAAAACAAGTTATTTCAATGAAGTCCTACCCTCTGATGATCTGCTGTACTTAGCCTAATTCACCCAGAGCATAAGGATGTTTGTCACTTTACAGTATCCTTTGCACTTCCTTAGTGTGTGCTAAATATTTTAGGAAGGGGGCTCATTCCATGTCTTAGCCAGTGAATCATCATGTAATGAATGAGATGGAAGGCTAAAATACCGTGGTGAGCAAAATAGCATGAGAGCTTCCCGGGGCAAGTTGAGTCCTGAGTTGGAGGATAATGTCTGGGGGAACAATAAACTCTCAGCTGACTCTGAACTTTTTCAGGATTTTCTGCTTCAGCTGAATGCACTTAATTTATATGGGGTCCAAAGGAATTCATCCCAGGTGAAAGAGCTGTCTGATGTTATCGCAAGACCTCTCTACATTATTTTTCAACGGTCTTGGGAATCTGGAGAGGTCTCAGTTGACAGGAACCTGGCAAATATTGTCCCAGTTTTCAAGAAAAGTAAGAAGAAAAGACCCTGGTATTTACAGATCTGTAAGTTTCACTTCAGTGTCTGGTAAAATTATGAAAAATATTTTTCTGGGAGTTATTGAAAAGCACTGAAAAGGACAATGAAGTCATCGGTAATAACCAACACAGTTTCACAAGGTGAAAGTCCTGCTTAAGGAAATTAATTTCCCTTTACAACAAGGTTAGCCATCTAGTTGATCAAGGGAAGCCAGTAGATGTGTTGTTTTTTTTTTTTTTTAATTTTTTGATTTTTGCAAAGCTTTCAGTGCTGTCTCTCACAATATCCTACTGGGTAAAATGTCCAGCATACAGCTAGACGACTACATAATGTGATGGGTAAACAATTGGCTGATGGGTCAGGCTTAAATGGTTATAGGAAATAGGTTTACATCAAGCTGGTGAGTAGTCACTAGTGCTCCCCAGAGCTCCATTTTAGGGCTAGCTCTCTTCAATTTTTTCACTAATGATGTGGATGCAGGATTTGAATGTACACTAAGTAAATTTGCAGATGATACTAAATTAAGAAGCGCTGTTGATACCCTCAAGGATGGAGAAGCCTTGCAGACACATCCTGATAGTTTAGATTGTTGGGCAATCACTAACCTTATGGAGTTTAACAAGAGCAAGTGCCAGATTCTGCATCTGTGGAGTATCAACCCTGGATAAATGTACGGACAAGAGGCTGGAGAGCAGTCCTGCAGTAAGGGATCTGGGGTTCTGGTTGATGGCAAGTTGAATATGCATCCGCAGTGTGCCCTAAGAGCTAACAATGCCAACTGTATGTTGAGGTGCATCAAGCAGGGCATTACTAGCCAGTCAAGGGAAGTGATTTTCTCACTCTGCCCTGCACTGGTGCAGCCTCACCTTGAGTACTGTGTGCAGTTCTGTGTGCCACCCTATTAGAGAGCATCCAAAGCAAGGCTATGAAGATGGTGAAGGCTCTAGAGGGCAAGATGTATGAGGAGCAGCTGAAGTCCCTTGGTTTGCTCAGCCCAGAGCAGAGCAGGCTGAGGGGAGGCCTCATGGTGGCCTGCAGCTCCCTCACAAGGGGAGCGGAGGGGCAGCTGCTGAGCTCTGCTCTCTGGGGACAGTGACGGAACCCAAGGAAACAGCATGGAGCTGGGACAGGGGAGGGTCAGGCTGGGGGTTAGGGAAAGGTGCTACACCCAGAGGGCGGTTGGGCACTGGGACAGGCTCCCCAGGGCAGTGGTCATGGCACCGAGCTGCTGGAATTCAAGAAGCATTTGGACAATGCTCTCAGACACATGGTCTGGTTTTAGGGTGGACCTGTGTGGAGTCAGGAGTTGAATTTGATGATCTCTGTGGGTCCCTTCCAACTTGGGATATTCTGTAAGTCTATATAATTTCCATAATGTATGTTAATGTGGGAGATCTGTTTTAATCTATAGGTTTTCAGGATTGAAAATGGCAGTGCAACTTAAACTAATAAATAAATAAAATAGAATAAAATTAGCCCAAAGGAGAAAATCCTTCAAAAGAAAATTCCCCTGCAGCAGCTGAATATTTGGTTAAGAGCTGAACACAATAAAATCTTCATCCAAATTAAAGAGTCAATAGTTTTGACTTCTTTTCTACAGTCTTAAAAATTAACAACTTGAATTACCGTGTATGAATCTGGCTATTCATAGTGCACAAAGTTATGCTGTTTCATACAGGAAGACTGCAAAGGTTAATCGTTTGTTTTCCAACCTTGCTTGAATTAACATGTATAATTTTATTTGTTATCCTCTTCAATTTTATTTCAAAGGACAACTTCTAGAATGGCAGCTTAGTAACATCAGACTTGCTGTAACTTTTACATTTTTGATTTTTCTAATAGATGCTCAAGCCAGAAAAATATCCCATGTCTTGGCAGTTGATTAGAATCATTTACTATAATTTTTGACACAGCAATTGTATGGTTCTGTGTCAAGTTATGCTTTCCAAAGCATTCCAAATTCTTTCCTCATGGAGAGAACTGTGGGGCTGGCAATATCTATCTGGACTTGTTTGGATCATACTTGTGATATTGGCAGATAAATAGCTTTGGTTCTGCATATGCTTGGCTTGAACAAAGCCTACACAAACATAACTTACAGAGAAATGCATTCTTTTACAACGTTATTCTTGTGCTTTATTTGTCCTCCAATGGCAAGCAAAGCTTTCCCAACCCCCAGATCTGGGGCCATGATTGTCCGGATATGCAGCAAAGATATCAGACCCTGAAGGAGCTTATGGTTGAAGGTATTAGTCCAGAAGAACATCTGATTGGATATTATATTATAGTTCATTGCTTTTAATTCTTTCTGTCACACTTAATACAGGACACAAATAGCAAATGAGATCAATTGACTTAATGATGAAGCTACTGTCTGAGAGGTGGCAAGTCCTGTTGGTGGTGGAGAGATGTGAACTGAAGTGCTGTGCCTGAGCACATGCTGGGCTACTGTGTAAAAAGGGGGGCCTTTTCCCTCCTTGAGAAACTTCAGGAAATCTTACTTTTTGCTTCACTTTCATGACAAGTGTCCCAAAAACAGTGTTGAAACCACTTAAAATATCTGCTTGAGGGAATGTTCAGTGTTTACAAAACCTGCTGTCATTTTTGTTCCAGCCAAAGCTATTTGCCAAGTTTGACCTGAACGACCACAATGGCAAATGACTGCATTGCCAATAAATAAACACAGCTTCACTGAACTGTAATGGGAACGTTCCATATGGTAAGACGTCTTTGCAAGACTGAAACTTCAGTTTGGCCTTGGAAGGGAACAAATTCTGTGCCTGAGTGCTACATATTAAACCACCTGGTTATCTTAAATACCTGTGGCTAATTGGTGAAGCTGATATACTGCTTAACTCCTTAGAAGTACTGGCACTAATGGTAGTGTCAGCAGCTCGATGTAGATCAATCAATCTAAACAGGACTGTTTTTAAAATGGCTTTCTTTTTTTCTTTTTTTTTTTTTTTTTTTTTTTTTTGGTTATCCCTTAATCAAAATCATCTCTAAAATGAAGTATTATTAACACAGAAATGAATAGTCCACATCAATTATTTCTACTCTGATTGCATCACTTCTATGCACAAGGGAGCTAATGATTAAGTCTGTTGAAGACTCTTTTTCATCTCAGACAGGAAAGTCCAATTTTTCTGGTAATTACCTACAATTTTTCATCTGTAACTTAGATCTCCTAATATTCTGAATAGCTGTTTATCCTAGTAAATCACTAGTAAATTGGCTACCCTACATTGGTCATGTAAACTGGTGGCTTCAACCATTTGTGCCTGAACTATGTGAAGGCATGAAAGGTTTAGTTCCAGCTAGAATGAAAAGTTTCAAAGTAGAAATTAAAAAAAAAAAAAAAGTTTTAAGCCAGCAAAACCACATCCATTATTTTTATTTTTGTTTATTTATATATAGTATTCAATTGTAGATCAATGGGACCACCCTTTGAAGGACTCTAAGTTCATGTCTATTATTGCCAAAAAAAACCCAGACGATTAAAAAGAAACCCAACAGTTATAGTTGCTAAGGGGCAACAATTCAGGTACCAGCAGTGTCCTTTATTTAACCTAAGTACTAAAAAGCTATGAAATATTAACAAAGAAAGCATAAATCTTTGTTAGTTTACAGTCTAAGGTGAATTTGTTACTTTCCCTTTTCCTTTCCCCTCCTTTTCTCCTTCCCCTTTCCCTTTTGCCTTTTCTTTTTTTCCTTTTCCTTAATGCCAGATTATTAAGAAAGTGACACTGTCACAAATAACATTTCTTAACCCCTCTCCTAATAACACATTTTGCCAATTAGAAGCCAAACAAAATTTTCAGCTTGACTCTTGAGCCTCAGTTATTAAAATAGAACTGTATTTGGGACATTGTTTACAATCACATGGGTGAATAAAAGGTTATCTCTCCATCAAGACTACCATTCAGTGTAGGGACAGATTTGACTGGAGGAATAATCTGGGACAGGATTGCCTCAAGCAGATCATGTCCAGATTTTATAAGGAAAGAGAGCTCTCTGCCCATCTAGTGAAAGGGTAGAGAGCTCACAGATAAATGAGCTTTATATGAGACTGTGTAGCTCAGCAGAGAGGTGAGGAAGAGAATTCTGAAGTCCTGTGGCCACCAAGGAAGAGTCAGGATGATCATTTTGTGTTGCATTGGGTGGATTTTGCATTGCATCTGGTTGCAGCTGCCTGGCACATAGGTGCCTGCATGGACCCAGACTGGCTGTTGTACCCTGACTACTACACAGCATCCATGGGTGATGGAAGGGAGTAGAGTCCTTTGCAGTGGGAAAGAAGGGTAAGGGGACAAAGATGCAAAGGAAACCAAACTGCCTTAATGTCACAACTCCTTTTTGAGAGATGCAGTACGGTACTTTAAGTAGCCTTAATTTAATAAGGAACTAATTCTATAAATCAGTCATGGTATGTTTTGGGAAATACTGGCCTAATTCTAGCTTAAACTTTAATCTTTCAGTTGATACAATTTTCTGATAAGATGGAGATAAAGAAGTAGGCAACCCATGGATTTAAATGCCATAAATTGGAAAAGTTTGATGTCTTCTAGGGCTGGGCCCAAAATACAGATCCTTTTAGACTAAGTGGCCCATTCTGTTGGACTAATTCTACATAAAAATTTCATTTCTGTTTTACTGAATCCCAGATAATTGGGAATGGTTGTTGGGTAAGTCACAGGCCACCAAGGTAATGTAACACACATGTTTTTAGCAAGTTTTTCACACATGTCTGGCAAGCCTTTCAGAGCAGGAGAAGGCTTTAGAGATTCTTTTGTGGGCCTTAAATGGTGCATTAAATCCTATCAGCTATTGATTCCTTCCCCATTTTGACTTCTGCTCAGTTTGGGTTATTGGACAGTACTTTTTGTGTTTTGTTATAAGACCTAATTAGAGCCCTTTGACACTCAAAATTTCTAGTTTGCAGGGAACTGTAATAATGTGTAATTTTGTTTAATCCTCAGTGGGTTGAAACCTTTGTGCCACTGAGGGTAAGGGAGTTTTGCCATACATATCAGTGGAAGCAGGACATTTTCTTTATTTTTTCTTAAAACATTGGGTAACCAACAAAGTGCTTTAGACATGGGGAGTAAGATTGTGATGATGATTACAAATCCCAGATCTGTAAAAACTCTGAGTTGGAATTATCTTGGCAATTAACAATATACATTGTTGTTTTTTCTTTTAGTGTTGTTGTTTTTTCTTTTCAAAGTGGTAAGCATTTTATGCTCACAGTTTTTATCCATTAAAGTAATTGAGAACACTTTTTCACTCTTTCTTGTCAATGTATTTAGTCCCCAAGAGAAAACACGTTGTTTTATCATTGCCAAGTCCTTCAATTTCACTGTAGTACTTTTAAGATAATCATCTATTTTTCTTGTGGTTTGCTGTAAATGTCTTTTTCTTAATGCACTGAGCTTTAGAAATGTGGTCGTACAGAAATCAGATCAGGTAGGACTTTGTCAGCATGGTATTTCTTGGCTATTAGAAATACTTGGTGTTTGTCATCAAGCTTTATAGATCCAAGGTACACTGCTACTCTGTAAAAGAGGCACATTTCCTTCTGGTAGTGAAAAGATTTTTTTTTTTTTTTTATAAACTGATTGAATAATGCCAAAGGTAGAGGGTTGCCAACAGGCCATTCCTGGAATCACCCAGTTTCCAAACAGAAGTCTTTTTTCTACCACCCAAGCAATCTTGCAGGATCATCACTGCAGACACAGGGTAAAGCTCCAACACATGGGGTCTAACAGAAGAGAGGAGTGAGGGTTTTCAATGCTAGAGAAATGAGTGAGCTGTTTGTAGCATATAATCATAACGTGCTCTGAGGCCTATCTTCTGCTCCTAAGAAAACCACATGAAACTAGTTTCCACAGGCAATTTTGATTGTTATTTCCTCTCAACATATTTGCTCTGCTCTTCAAAAAGGTGATAAATATTTTTATTATAATTGTACAGTTGAGATTCAAAATAGAGAGTGACTTTTTTTTTTTATTTTTTTTTTTCTCATGAGGCATATGGTATTACTGAGAGACAGAGAGAGGCAAAAATATCAGACAGTTATAGAAATGTGTGTATTTTATCTTTTTTGGACCACACATCCTAGACTTGGGAGTATTCCTGGAAGATGTGCTATCAGATTTCCTGAGTGCTTTATTTCTATTTATTTTTTTAATCAAATTGCAAGATAATTTTTGCAGCATACATCTAGTATTTAGAAACAGTAACAGGAATGATATATCCTGCTACTTCAATTTTGAATTTGTTCTTCATGAGCTTAACAAAAGAAGAGTGCTCTTGGAGAACTGTAATTAGTGCGTTCCTTCATCAGCTCCAACCCCATTGTTCTTCAACCTGTGGAACCAGGCTAGGGATTCTTTCTTCAGACAGAGTAGTTATTTCTGTCTTAGCATGAGATATTAGTGTGAGATGCCTGGTATGGGCATGATTAGCATGAAGATATATAAAAGGCCTGAGGTTTCTATTTGTGTCTGTCTGTCTGTCTGTTGGGGATGGTGAATATTTCTGGGTGCATGTATGTATCTCAAGGTGGTCAAAGGGTGGCAGTTTTCAGTTATTAAGAATGATCTGGGTTAGCCCCAGTCTTTCTGGGTCACTAAGTTTCAAATGCAGATATTTCACATCTGTTTCTTGTTCACAGCCACTAACAAAGAAGTACAATACCAAAAGAGTCCCAGTTTCAGAAGCGTGTCTGGTCCTTAAAGGAATTTGACTGGTTACTTAGGAAAAAAATAAAAAAATAAAAAAATAAAATAAAAGCACAACTATACCTCCTATTCAAATTTGCAGATTAGGCAAAAACCAAAAACCCAGAGGTGAAAGGTCAAATAAAACAGTTGAAAGCATTTTCTATAGACTTCCTGGTTGAGGAGGGAAAAAAGAGCACCAAAAGCACGCTATAAACGCCAGAACAGTGTGAGAGACACTTTAATAGGTTCCATTCTTGATGAAAATCTCAAAACAGCCTCACTAATACGGTGTAGAAATCCAATATGCCAGACATATTTGCTGCGTGCAATACCCATCAATCTGGGAATAGTAAGACCTTGAAGGACAGTGTTGTGTAATAACCAGCTCAAACTATTGTGTAGTTTGGTTAAAATTATCTAAAACAGTTGGAAAAAAGTGACGAAAAATGTTACCCTTTGCCCTAACATTTATTTCTTTTTTTCTTAGCAGAGACTTTTTCTTTTTAATTTATTTGAAGTGCTTTCTTTGTCCTGTGGTAACATTGCCACTTAACCAGCTTTAAATTAGCATCCAATATAAAACAAATAAACTTCATATTGGTGGCAGCTTTCAGACAAAAGTTTCAGCACACTTTAATTGTTAATCCATACAGCACACCTTTGGCATTCAGCGGTAAAATTCGTAACATTTCAGAGATTGGAAAATGAAGGGAGAATCAAAGGAAAGCTGGGATGTACAATTTGTAACATTTCAGAGATTGGAAAATGAAGGGAGAATCAAAGGAAAGCTGGGATGAGATTCATCTCATGTAAGCAGAATTTTCCAAAAGCTGGGTGCCTTATGCAGGTTCCCATTGTAAGCAATGGGTTCTTTAGGGGTGTGATTCATCTAACTTCTTTTAAGTAGCTGTTGTAGGTGAGACTGAATGACATGAATAAAATTGTATCGGGTGCTGCAGAAGATGTCTTGGAGAACTAGTCTGGACACCTACATTTAAGACGGCTAAAGCCTGCTGAAAGGAATCCCACTGCAGCAGACAGTGGTTCAATTCTCTGCCTGCAAATGAGTATGTCAGCACTTCACTCTCCCACTAGGCTGTTATGAACTACATATGTTGAATAGTACAGAAAACTCCAGTGTTTTAATAATAGTGACTGTGCCAATGTAATTCAGGCAAACAGAGCTCCCATTTCTTTCATCTCCCACTCCTGTGGTATTTGTTATGTAGAGAGTAGAGCTGGTCTCCAAAGATAATCAGAATGGACAAGGTGGTCACAAAGTGGTGAAGTTATCAAAAATATTTCGGGTACTGCAAAATTAAATATCTTGAGTCAGAGTTGCAGACTCAGAATTGGTAAGTGTACTACTTTGACTTGAAAACTTCCAGGATTTGATTTCTGTAAATATGTGTCAACTGGAAGACTTTGCTACTATTGTTCCGTGAAGTAAAGTTAAAAAAAAGATAAATAAAGACTTTCCAAATCAGGCTTTCTCCCAACTTTTCATCTCAGACAGCAAATGAGGGCAATTCATTGCTCTGACAGTGGTGGAGGTGTAGCAAAGAGGGTGAGGAGGGCGGTAAGATGTGAAGAGACTACTTGGCTGAATGGGTTGGAGCAGCTGGGGATAGCTGAAAGGAAGGACTGAAAGGAAGCAAAGACGGGAGACTGCAAAGAAAAAGTAGAAACCAGTCCTGAGGGCAAACCCGGTGATGGGTGCCACGGCAGCAGGAAGGGACCTGTTTTACCTGCCGCCGTTAAAACATTCCTGCTGTGACAAGAAGTCAGTTCAGAGCCTGACAAGAGCTGTGCGTGCATCGTGTCGCTTTGGAGGAGCCTCTGCTCTCCTTTGCGGGGCACGGAGCACCCTCTAGTGACCGCAGCGGCAGGAGCCGGCCCGGGCTGGGATGCCCGGGGCTCCCTGCCCAAGGGGACGCTTGGGTGCTAAAACTGGCGAGGGGATGTCCCTCGCCAGTGGTGCTGAGGCTGATCGGAAGGCAAACAAGAGGCATGAAAGCTTGGAAAAGATGCTGAAGTGCTTTTTTTGTGGAACTCGTGCCTCATGACCCCAGTGGACAGGCAGTGATAGTTAGTATTAATAATGCAGCTTCATGTGGGCTTCTTGCTTTGATATAGTGACTGGAGCTTGGCAGAAGTGCTCAGATTAGCACCGTCCTCCTGGAGTTACCCTCACAGCTGTGGGTCACTGGTCAGGGATTCACCCTGGAACCATACCCCTTCTTTTTCCAGGATGGAGCTTGTCCTGCACCCTCAGTCCTGGGTGCTGCATCAAACCCCCTCGCGTGTGGAAGGAAGGAGTTCCCACAGCATCCCTGGAGCTCCAGCAGCCCTGAGGATGGGGGATGACAGTTGGTCACCCCCCCCCAGAGCATTGACCAGGCTGCTGGTTCTCAGCACCTGGGGGCACGTTGTGAAACTCTGTTCTTCTCCTGGGCACCTCTGTGTGTTCCCCTGCTGGAAGACCGTTTGTGAGAGCTTTCTTTGTGGGGAGGGGAGAATTTCCCCCCTGTGAACAGATTTGCTGACATTTTCTTCAGAACCAGCTGAAAGCCATGAATTAAAGGGAGGAAGTCCCGTTGAAGCATGTGGTGAAAACTTGATAAGAGCTTATTTGGCCCTCACACAACAAGCAGAGCATGGCCAAGCTGAACAAAATATTCAGAGCTACATTTAAGCAAAATGCGATGTCTTTTTTAGAGGATTAAGACCTTTACAGATGTATTTTCACATGCCATGAAGTAGCACTAATTTCCCTAAGTTTCTTAAAATCTACTTAAAAAAAAAAAAGGCAATGCAAAGTCCTTTGTTGAAGTCAAGTTTTCCAGGTTCTGCCTAAAGTGGATTATCTTTTTTACCTGGAATATTGATAAGAGGAATGAAATTTGCTCCTTGCCTTGCCTTGCCTTTTTCTTGCCTTTTCTTCCCTTGCCTTTTCTTGCCTTTTCTTGCCTTTTCTTGCCTTGCCTTTTCTTGCTTTGCATTTCTTTGCCTTGCCTAGACTTGCCTTCCCTTTTTGCCTTGCCTTTGCCTTGCCTTGCCTTGCCTTCCCTTCCCTTCTTGCCTTGCCTAGCCTACCCACAAATGCTGTATATACACACACTTAGTGTAACAGATAAGACAAATGTGTCCCCAGATCACCCTGCTGAATTTAAAGAGAATTATTTATAATATAAAGAAGTACATACAGTTAAAGGGACAAAGGCCATGTTATTAGCAGTGCTATAGCAGTTGAGAGAGTAAAAAGGAAAGAAGCTATCTGGGCAGACTGCTGAACTAGAGATGTGAAAGTAAAAGACCTAGTGGCTCCAGTGTGGATATTAGAGGTTGCTTCTAACCTTTTGGTCAGCCAGGGCTGGGAGCAACATTCTTGGTTTACCTCCCAGACAGCAAGATGGATTGCAGGGCTGTTTACATAGGGAATACTGTAATATATTTCCCACATCCTAACACTCCAGCACATATGATATAAAAAATATGAGGAATTGATTGTTTTGTAAAGTTAGTGGGATCAGTTCTAATAGCATGAAAAATGGTTGCTTGAGAAATATTTTACTGGTCGTTAGGTGAGTACAGACATACTAAACATACCTCTGCTACATCCCATAAAGGCTTCAATAAGCACAATTTTTTCTTTGGAAATTCATCTTCTTATTTTAGGACCCAATTTAATCACTTCTTTTGCATGGTCAAACTAAATTTGTCTTTGGTCTCCAGTGCATAAAACTCCTCTTTAAAGAGAGAACTCTTTAGTCCTAAAGACGGAAGGCACTCAAAGCAGTGTTTTACCCTGTCTGTATCCAGGAAAGAACTAGTGCACAGCTGTAACTTTAAAGCATGTGTAAAAATCTTGTTTTGATCAAGAAACTTAAGGACATATGTAGTGTTAAGCAGATAAGGCAGTGTTTTGTTGCTGTGGTTTCTAGGTGCAGGCTTGAATGTAAAAAAAAAAAAAAAATCAACAAAAAGTAGCCCAGACAAATTGAGATGACAAGCTTGAGGGAGAAATTATGGAGAAAAGCAGTGTTGGGTTGCTTTCTAATACTTTTTAATACTTTTTTTATGTTTTCATTCTGTTTGTTGACAGACACATTTTTTCAAACTCATACACCATTATTACAGACAATAGTGCATAGTTGCCTAACATAACAAAAGCATATTTTCTTTCTATTTAATCTTAACAAAATGCATAAAAGAGAATAATAGTAGAAGTGTTTGTACTATTTTTCTTTTGCAACTGGATGATGGTGATTTGATAACCCAATATTTTCCTTTCTTTACTATGCCAAAGCTCTGCCTCACAATTGGATCAACATAAGCGTAAGCACTCAGAAATCTGCCTGTGGGTATTAGCTTGAAAGTCAAATAAACTTCGTTAAATTCTTTGGCACAGAATGTGTGCCAGTTTAAAATGGCAAAATCCTTACCAGGCTGTGGGCTCTGTAAAATTCAAGTAATAATAATAAAAGAGCTCATCAGAGTCTGATATTGCTTGATTTATGCTTCTGAAAGCCCTACAGAAATCAACAAGACATTTGTATATATGGAGACAGGCAGGAGAAGAGTCATTACTAAATCCTACTTGTGAATGAATTTGTTAGATCCCACCCACTGGAGAGCTGGATACTTCAAGTCTCTCAATATATTTAAGAAAAAAAAAAAAATATATAAATATTATGGGCTTAGCTAGAGTGGAAGTCACCCAACTGAAACATTATACAACACTTTGAAATTTCAAGAAAAAGGTTCTAATCTTTTAGCTGACTTACTCATTGTTTGGAGATGAAAAGGGAGGAAATCAACATCCCCATGAAATACAATTACTGTAAATTGCTTTCTTTTCTTACTGTTCATACTGAAAATAGGAAAGTTACCAGAAGTTACCTACTCTGCAGAAACACAGTAAGTTGATGAATGTAGTCCTCAAGAAGACATTCAGCAGTGTAACACTGGATTTATATATGAAAAAACGAATCTATATGAATAAACTCATAGAGGACATAAATTATTGCACAGCAGTGCTGGCTTCAGATTGCTCTGAAGAGAACAGAAATCATCTTTGCAATGGAAGAAACCAGAGCTCCTTAAAGTGAACTATAAAATCGAGCTAAACTTGTACAGGGGGATAGATCCTGTGACACCTCAGAGCCCAGATCAGGGAGTAAAAGCAGGGCACCTGCTGCCTGCAGTCTCTCTGTTAGCATCTGGAGGTTGCTGAGGTTCCCAGAGCCCCATGGGCTAGCTGAGGAGGCCCCAAAGCTTCAAAGCAGCTGGAGATGAGCAAGGAGAGAGGCCCACCTGGGTGACACACTATAACTCTGCCAGCTCCCTATTTTGCACTGGTCCTGTGCTTTTTGTGCAAGCACAAAAGCTGTGTCCTTAGATTTCCCAGTACGTGGTCCTCAGGGAACCATTTCCATCAGCGGGGGTGGATGGAGCTTTTTTTTTGCCCTGCCTCATGTGAGGTGGACCGTCGCCTGAAGGACAAATACTTTTGTGCCAGGTAGGTAGTGCTTCATGTCCTCCAGATGCTGCTCTGGAGGAGTGCATGGCTACCTCTCACCTTCTTTTGGTCAGGATAGGAGGAAAAGAGTGAACTGGGACTTACGGTACTGCCACCTCTGTCAGTGTGTACTGTTTGGAAAAATTGCATACCAATTGCTGGCAGTCAAAAGCAGGTACAGAAAAACACTCTGGTTTCCTTTTCTTTTCATAAAAAGCAAGAGAGGAAGGCACTGGGAAAAGATGAGGTCATTTACCTCTACTAAATAATGCTACTACAAGCCATCACTATTTCTTACTCGTTTATTTATTTATTTTTACCCCATCAGAGTTCCTGGTCAGAGGGCAGGACCCTGCTACAGTGGGAATTGTTTACCTAGTGTTGCAGTGCTTTCAAATAAAATGTCCAATGTTTTGATGTTGTTAGAGCAGGTACTGAAAAATTAGAAGCCAGTTACAGTCAGAGCAGCTTTTAAAAATTACAAGACTATTTAAGAAGTAATACATTCTGACATTTTTTTCCTTTACATTTTTGAGAGTCCTCTACTCAAGCTTTATCCCTCAGCTGAAAGCTTGCAATCTTTACATTCTCATGTCTTTGACAAAAACAGAAGATCCTGCAAGACTTAAAAGAGCAAGTGGATTGTGCCAGCACTGGATCTCTGAGTGTGTGTTTTTACACTCCCTGACACTGTGGAAACACTTTGCCTTTCTCATTCCCAATCTCTTTCTTCTTCTCCTTTTTTTTTAAGATTCTTTTTTTTTTTTTTTTTTTTTTTTGGAGTTCAGCATTCCTAAGCAAGGGCCTAGGGCAGGGACAGTATTTTATTTGCACAGCTTGGAGTTTTGGGGTGCCCTGTAATGGCCAACTGTTACAAAAAGACAAATAAATATATAATAGTATAAAAAATAGCTATCATGTTCAAACCAGGAAGGGAATCACCAGTGAAACCATCTGATTTTCATGCATGGATAGAGCAGGAAAAGCTGTGAACTAACTAATCTAAGAGCATGGACAATGTAAGACTGTTTAAGGTGTTCAGACATTTGTTTAAGAAATGCATGTCTTTCTGTGGCTTCCTTTCCTCAGTGAAAAAGAGGTATTGAGAAGAAATTACTGTCACCAATCTACTCACGTCTAGTCTAAGAACAAACGTGCTAGATCTGGTAGGCTAGAAAGGGTCAATAGCCCAAGATCCAGTTATGACTGTAATGGACAAATATAGATGGGGTGTAAGCCGGCTAAACTGCATTAACATATTTGGAGATACCCCCACTTATACCCAGTCTGGCTGTGGCCCTGAATCAGCAATTCCCCAGTGAGCACACTGCTTGAAACCCGCGCCGAATGTGGCCCATTTCAGCTGACATCTGCATCCTGCCTCAGAGTGGCATGTAACACTTACTGCACATCAGATCACACCTGCCTAGGCAGTCACAGGCAGTAGACTTTTTTTGCTAGGAAAAAAAAAAAAGATTTTAGTCACATATCATCAAGAAAAACAACATTGTTTTAGGACTCTTATCTCTTCACTCCCAAATATCCTGTTTCTTCGAGCTGCAGTGGCCAGGACCAATAGAAACCTCTTCCTGCCATTGGCTGACTTCATTTCCCAGAGTTAGCACAATCTCATCCGCTCTAAACAACCTCATCAAAACTTCTTTCTGGTCAGAGCGAAGCAATAATTATTATTAGCAATTATTAGCGATCAATAATCTTGATCACATTATGGCAAGCACTATTAAGGTAAGAAAGGGGTACCTTTTTGTTGGATTTTTTTTCCGTAGCGTGTTCTTTGGTTTCCTTTATCAACCTAGATAAGTTAGAATTGGGCAACACCCCCACTGCCACAATAGAGGACAACAAGATTTCCTTTGTACTGCCTAGTAAATTTCCTTTTTCCTACTCCAACCATCCGCAAGGCTTAAAAACTTCAAACTCGGAAAAAAAATTGGGTTTTTTAAATTCACTGTTCAGTGCTGTGGATTGCATATGCGAAGCCCTTTTATGAGAGCTTCTGAAATTTCTTATAGGTATCATTCTGACAACTTGGATGTGTTTGCGGACTGCCAGAAGGGGAGAGGGTGTGCACCGAAAGGAAAAAAAAAAGGGTTCCTAAGAGTACTAGCCTTTTGGATACTTTTAAATGTTTCTCGTGTTGATGGGGACACAAATACTAGCAAGCGGGAATGAGGCACCAGCTCTTCTTTCCATGTCCTGCAGATGTTAATGATGTGCTTTTCTAGAAACTCTAGACTGGTACTCAAGACTTTTTGTAAGGTTATTTTAATAGTGGCGGCAAGATCTTATAGGTGTGTTCTTTTTCTTTTAATTTTTTGGACAATAAAATTATCATGTCGGCTTATGAATTTATCTCAGTGCATGTTTAGTGTGTGGCTTTTTTTGTTGTTATTGTTTGTTTTTTGTTTTAAGAAATGTTTTGCTGAGTTTTTCAGGTTGTGTCACTTAGAAACTGGAGAAAATCTAAATGTCTATCTATTGGAGCTTTTGCTTCTTTCTGTTTTGCAACAGATAGCAGTTATAGATATAACAATAGCTGTGATTAATTGCAGAAGTGTAACTTCAACTAAATGTTTTGCGATAGTGAAACTAATTTCGCGTAAAGAGCAAAACAGCATGTGAGGTACAGTGAGGACTCAGCAGCACTTTATTATCAGATTTGGGATCAAGGTATTTGTTCTCTTCATGGTATTGTGTATTTTTATACTTTTCTGATTATGCCAGAGATTTAGTAAGAGATATGGAATGGCAGCGGTGCTGGCCATTAGCTAAGTGGAGCTGAAGTTTGATTTCTCAGTAACTTCTGCATAGTTGTTAAAATTTTAAAGATCATAGGATGCTATTTGTTATAGTTTTCAAATTCTGAAAGTCTTGCCTGAAGACAATGTGTTTAAGAAGAATAATGAACCTTCTATTTTTGTAATCGCTGATGCTTTTGAGAGGCTATCTATAGAAACAAAGATCTGAATCTACTCTGCATTGCTGTCTAGTATCTGTTTTGCTAAATAGCTCCTGAAACAGTTGAATTCCCTTTGGTTTCACTGTGCATTTCAGAGCACACAGGACAGGACAGGATCAGGCTCTCTATGAGAATCTCAAGGTTCAGGGAGGCAAGAATTGCATTGATGAAAGAAAGAGCTATGTGCTGAGAGCTTTTTGGTGTCTATTAAACAGAATGCACTCTCAGTGCTGATGGGATTTTTTTCTTCAAAAATAATGTCACAATGAGATTAGATACTACATATGCTTTGAGGAGCATATATGTATATATATTTGACATTTTCTATTTGTTTAATTGTAATAGGTGATTATAAACAATATCTCATCATTGCTATTTCACCTCCACCTAACAGCATGATGAGAAGATACTGTGTGCAGTTGTGTATTGTGCAACCTGTTAATGCAATGCAGGCAGCAAAGCCTCCTGAGTGGAAAAATGTACACTTTGGTTTCCTCATCTGGGAGTGTGAATTCTGCAGACTAAAATCTGCACCCCAAATTGTTGTGGATTTCGGCACCCAAAGGGTTGGGAAGGCCTTGTATTCTGAAGCAAGGATTTTATTTATGCAAGTGTAAATTGTAAAATGACTGTAAAGAAATGACAGGTGCTTTGCACTCTAGGTGCAGGAAATGTACTTTGACATGAGGCTAAGCCAGTTCAAAGAGATTCAATTCCTCTTCTATACTGAGTACATAAAGAAGTAATGTAACTGAGAGGTTTCTGAAATAAAGAATTTCCATCTGAAGGCCAAGAGAGTGCTTGTGCTTTTGCTAAACAGTTATGTAATATGATTTCGCTGATGTTTCTGCAATTTCAAAATAATGGCCTGTGCTGCTTGCCAGCAAGGGGCAGCCCAGCCACCAGGCTATGACCAGGGGAGGTGGGAAACCTCCTGTGGGATCTCTGCACCAGGAACCCACTCTTGTCTTTAGAGAAGCCATGGAGTCAGTACTTCTGAAAATTGGGTTGCGGTTGTTCATAACCAGGTAGAAATTGCACCAGATTTACACACATGCAAAGGTAGCCTCCCCTAATGCTGCTTAGTTCTTTCTTCTCCTGTCACAAACCTGCATTCAGGGAATGGGAAACTGGACTGGCTTAACTGGGACAGGTTGCTGAAGCCAAACATTAGTGTAAGCTTTGGGGCCCCTTCTGCTCCTCCATGATGTGTACTGGCAGGTGAGCAGATCACCTCCCAGACTGCTTGCCACAAGTCGAGGGGCCACCTCACTCAGCCAGGGACCCCACTGTGTCACTGGAGCACAGTCAGATCCCTGGGGAATGGCTTAAGAAATTGCAGAGAGGAAAGGGGGTTCTGCCTCTGCAAGCGGTGTCTGAGTTTCTGCACACAGTTAGGAGGCTTGTATTTCTAATGTATTCACTGCTATCTACCTGCTGTAGTAGAGTTAATCTCACTGTGACATTTTTCTGGCATTCAAAGGCTTGAAAAAGGGCTTTTTTCAAGAGGGGGAAGTCTAGCAGTCAGGATTTCAGTGCTAAGGTGACATGTTTTCTTCTGGCACAAGCAGCACCTGGCAGATGTGTGCAGTAACACGAAGGTGCAGAGCCCTGAAGCTGAAGACTGTTGAATCAATACAGCACTGCTAATTATAAGCATCCCTATAGTTATAGTAAACACAATTTTAGAAAACATCGTGGCTTCTGAATAAGGCATCTGTCTTTGTTTCTCTGTTTTTTTTTTTTTGTTTGGTTGTTGTTGTTGTTGTTGTTTTATAATGAAGCAAAAATTACTTACACTTTACCTTGGTATAAAGTAAAAATACTTGTCCTGAAAGTCATTTTGACTTTTGCCATTATCTGATAGTGAAGGAAAGAACATGAAATAGAAAAATACAACTGGAATTATATTTCCTTGCCATGTAGCATACCTTGTTATATTTTTTTTCCCTGCTTGCCAGTACAATTACACTTATTTTTAGAAAAGCTATTTAGTACATTATCTTGACTTTGCAAAAACTAATTGATTACACTTGGAAATATTTATTTTACTCTAATTTACTATTAAATATGTTCCCCCTTCATTATTGATTTCTAATGTAAAGTTTGTGTGGAGGCTGTGCTCTCTGGGAGAAAAAGTCTGTGTCCTTGATAAAGGGCAGGAGAATCATTGTGGTTTCTAAAGCTTGAAAGTGTATGGAAATACTGATTAAAGGAACATATAAGCATAGTGGTGAGATTTTTTTATGAGAAATCTTAATCTGTGCTTCTCTCTATAGCATTACTTTTCTCTCACTTTCTTTTTAAAGTTTAAGTACTCATTCAAATATTTCCAAATCAAGGGAAGCTGAAAGCACTTAAAAAACCCTGTTCTTGGCATATGGAAATGTTCAAGTCTGTTTAAAGAACTGCATCTGCACTGAGGTTAATAGAACTAATACAGCAATTTGTACTTTTGTTCCTTGCATTAAAAATAATAATAATAAAAAACTGAAGATTTTTCTGATTTGTTCTCATCTCAGTTATGAAGTGATTCAATGGTGTACTTAACTTTAAGACTGTAAATACTTCAATTGGCTTTGGTGTTATAGCACTACGTTCTTAAAACCAAGCGCACATCTAAGAGCTCTGATAAATCAAAAACAATAGTAGAAAGAGTGCTTTAAACCACTTAGCCTGATCTTCTTAATTCAAAGTTTCCACCAATTTCAAGAAGATTTTGTCTCAATAAAGGTGGTAGAGTCAGACCTGTAGTTATTTCCAGGTAAAACATTATTTCTGACTTAAACATAAATGTAAAATTTTGAGTAAAAAAATAGTCATACAAGAACAGAAGATATTTGGGGGATTTTTGTTTTATTTTCTTTTGCTTTTAATCATCAGTCATTTAACTTAAGCTGGTTTGTGGCTACATAAGCCAAAACTGACTCCAATATAAGGATCTTGCTTTCCAGAAGTAAGTCCCCAGGCAAGGAACAACAGCTGGAAGATGTGTATGTTTGACTGTCTGGGTTGGTTGGCTTATTTGTTTGTTTCTTAACAAGAACTATATTATCTCTTAACAAAATGTTTTTCAGTATGGTCCATGAGTTAAAAAAGGTCTTTCAGAAATAACATTTAAAGAATCTAGTGCTCTTGGAGAATGAGTTGCTGAAAGATAAATACTAAAGTATTTCTAACAAATGTTGTTGCCGAAAGAAGATATTTATTTTCCATGTGACAGTTCATAAGCCAGTAAAAATATATAATGCTCTTCACTCACAAGAAAATAGGCTTCTTAATGTAAGTTTCTACATCAAGCCAGCAGAATTATTTTGAAAATCAGTAAAGTGAAGAAAAGAAATAGAAGAATGTGGTTTGTATTACTTGTATTACCAATTTAAGCAAAGTAAAAGTGATATAGTAGGGAGTATCACATGTAGCTCCAAACCTTGTCAAATTAAAAAATAAATAAATAAAATCCATTGACTGGAACATGACTTCTATCAGATTCATTATTAACTAGTTAAAAATTAATTTCCTTTGTTAAATAATTCTATGGTAGAGAAATGCCAGCCTTTTTTAATGTTGCCAGTAATAAAAAGCCCAGGGTCTGACAAAATGTGCATGTGTTCTGCTTGTCATCCTGCTGTCCTGTTTGTGTATTATAGAAGAAATTTTCCTGTGTTCAAAACAGACAACAATACCAAAACTCCAAAGCACTTATTGGAAAAGGAATCAATTATTTCCTTAAAGGATGTATCTGTCTTTATGGTTGCAGGGTTTATTTAAAATGTTGCTAAGAAGCCTGACTGAGGTTGGATAGTGCTGTGTCCCTGACTGTGTCCCTGACTGTTTATTCCCTGACTCCTCTAATCCCCCTCACCCCATCCTTAAAAGAGGGACTGTAAAAACAGCTCACCTCAGTGAACAGAGGGATAAGCTGTTTCAGGAACCATCTGAAACCAGGTGAAACCAGGAACTGAAAATTCAGTTCAAATCCCAGTCTGAATCAGGAGATTCAGGTTGCAATCCTGTATCACAAGGAAGTTATTTCTTTCCTTCCAGTGCATGCTTAGCTACCAGGATGATGATTTTTACTGTGCAGATAGTAGCATTATTAAAACCATGAGACATTGGTTAATTGTTGATAATAACCAGGAAATATTAGTAATTTAAAAAACAAAAACAAAAACAAGCAAGTAAACAACAGCAACAACAAAATACTACTGTGTTCAAATAAGTGATTGACAGCTCTGGTAATTATCATGTCATAAATCTAATTTGTTTCAAAATGAAATTAATAAAATGACAATCAAAACATTAAAAAGAAAAAAAAATAACGATGAGGTATAGCAATTTTTCTAAAGCTAGTCTGAAGGACACACCAAGTGATTGTCCCTGTACAATGGACCAGACAAATGGTCTTTCAAATAGGTTTTGAAAATTAATAAATGTAAGGGAGGCATATAATTCAATATGATTCAACATACCCTTCAGTTGCATGGTATGTTTATTTGGAGTGTGTATTGCAACTGTTGGTGTCACTAGGCTGATGTTAACCCTTTCGCACTAGGAAAAGATTCAACTTGCTGAGTGAAATGCATGTTTTGTCTGATTAAGCAGTGCCTGAAAGATGGGAAGGAAATAGAGTAACAAATTACAAGGACTGGTTATATGCAAATACCTGAAGGAAGGAGTGGTGAGTAGCTGTTTACAGGAAGTGGAAGAACTACCTGACTTAATAGAGATCAGATAGCAAGAAACAGTGTTATAACTGGGGAAAAAAGCTACAAGAGTGTGGACTTGCACTCCTCTTCCTTAGGTTATAGGAGCTGTAATGACACTTGGAAAGGGAAACGTTTCATGCGACAAATCCCTAATTACAGCTGTGTGGAGAGAAACAAGTGGCAGTATATAAATTCTACATGGAAGATTTTGCATAAAGACAATGCTAGCCCATAAGATTTTTTTTTTAAACTTCATTCCTTAAAGTTGAAAAACATCTTTTTTTAGACTATATGTTTATTACCTTGATAAACAGTAAAATGCTGCCACAGCAATTACCTTGATGATAAAGAGTCTGTAGACAGATACTTCCTGCATTCATTTCCTACTAAGATAAGTTGCCAAAATCAGGGACTACCAATACAGGAAATGCTTTCAATAGGAACTTCCTATCTGTTAATGTCTAATTCACTGAAAAGATCTAAGCCCTTCTTGCTTAATATAAAGTTAATGTTCTACCTGTTACTATTTAAACATGTAAGCCACAGGCCACAGTACAAAAAATCTGTTTGTGTAAAAGTTTAGAACCAATACATTGGACTATGAAATATATTCTTTTTTTTTTTTTTTTTTTTTTTTTTTTTTTTCTGCAATGGTGTTAAAGGTGGCCCTGCATTTTATGATACTACAAATTAAGATGGTTCAACAGACAAAGTTATTTTGTCAGATTAAGAGTAAGCAACCTTCCCCCATCTTCATGCTTATTGCCTGCATCCTTTCCTTATTTGTATGCATAATCAAATAAAATATATGTTTCACTAGCACTTGAGGTGTACTCCAACAAATACCATGTTCTGGATATTAAAGAGTCATGGCCATCTCTTGCAATTCACACTGACATATATATTCAAACAAAATAACTGAAATGGAAATTTTGCTTCACTGCACACAGAAATAAAACCATGACTAAGCTGTACATTTAAACTTCTGGTAAGAACAAGAGAAACCTAGAACAAAAGAAAAGTAAACAAAGACAGAAAACCTCCACTGTTAATTGTAACTTCAGAGTAATTGCTTTCAGGCATGTGAATAGAATGAATGAGGATTTAGGAAACCTGAAGTGAAATTGGCCAAAATGAAGTCAAAAATATTTGGCCAATGGCTTGACTAGGGACAGGCTTTCACCCAAGTTATTCATGAGCTCAGCCCAAATATTGTTCGTTGTTCTGCCAATGACTCCCATGGAATCACTCCAGGTTTCTGCCGCTGTGACTGAGATCAGTATCTCAGCCTTTCCCTGTAGAGTTGAGTAGTACTTTGCTATTGTGGCTTTTCATAGATCATTCCTTTTCATCTTTGAAGAACAGACCCACGTTCAGTTATTCCCTTAGGCTACTGAAGGGGGGGGGGGGGGGGGCGGAAGCAGATATTTAACTGTATTTTGGTCTATCAGGCTGGAATCAGGATAGATTTAATGACTCTTCAAAGAACGAAGTGAACACATTGCTTGGAACACTGGCTGTCAGACAGGAGATCTGGTCCTGTGGGGACCTGACCCAAAAGCCCAGTTCCTTAAGATGGGTTCTTCCAGTTGAATCTAGTTGTGATAAGTAACTTCCACAAGGCCATGGGTGAAGAAGCTCTGGGAAGTTGCCCCTTGGCTTTGTGTTCACAGCAGTGTTGGGGAAGTACATACTCCATCCTGAAAGGAATGTCCCTGGGACGTGATTAGCCAGCTCTTATCTACTTGCATACATTTTTATTATTGTTAGTCTTTGGCGTATTCACATCAGCTTTCCTCATGCGTAAGGTATTCCCTTGGAAATGCTCAATTTTTACTAATCAGAGCAACTCACTAAAGTGGTGGCCAGACACTTTTTTTTTTTTTTCATGATTTCCATGCAGCCATTGCCTTTTACAAAATTTTCCTGTGATTTGTCATCAAGGCACAGTTGCATGTACCGTTTTCATGGAATTCATGATCTGATTGTTTAGTCTACATAAAGAGGGAAAAAGAGGGGGATCCTGTGCCTTTAATGTTGTTTATAACGGTTGGACAGAGCTTGTCAGGTGAAGGTTAATTGCTCTCCAGTTAAAGCAGTTCTCTGCACAGATGGGTTATCAGGGCTGAACACTCGTTACAAGATTAATCTCATTTCCGACAAGACTTCCCTTTCCTTCAACTGATTTTTGCTCAGCCATTGGACCTGTCACCAGCCGTTAAAAGAAGGGTGGGTTACCTCTGGGATATTAATGCTTGTGTGCAATGAAACAATGCAAAGTGTGTGTCATATCGGTAGGGAACATCTTTAGGAGACAGCACATTTCAGCGCTGTTCTGAAGGTCGAGATTCATAAACAACAGAAACAATCAGGAACATTTGTATTAACCCTCCTAATGGACACAAGCTCCAGCTGAATCATCTGTAGGCTCATTTTTTCATGTCTACTCTACTCAAAATGTGATGCATTTTAATTTCCAGAAGTGTATTTTTATTGAAACTTTTAGTCAACAGAATAGCCACTTCTGAGTGTGGAACACAGGACTATGCTTCTGTCTGGTTGATTAACTAATGGATGTTGGCACCTCAGTTAATGCTTGTTTCAGTGATAGGAAATATAACACGGTGCCCACTCAAAGAAATTCAAACTTCAGGGGGTTTCTGTTGGACTCTATATAAAGTCTGTTGAGTTTTCCTCTTTTCCTAAGTTGGAGTAAATCAGAACTGTATCAACTATGTCCAACAGGCTATAGAGGTAGAAGACGGATGTAAACTGAGAGGAGAACTGGACACATCATGTTCTAAACAAAAATTTTGCCTTACTAAACAGGACTGCAGTAGGTCTGACAGTCCAGGTTGATCCTGAGCAGTTGGGTAGAGTGAGTTCAAGGAGGCTATGACATGAACACAGAAGTCTCACTGGAGTTTTAGGTTTATTTCAGGAGTTCTGATACTACCAAAATAACACAACTTGGCAAATGTCTCTGGCCGCCAAGTTTCTTCCATGCAGCTTTAGTCAGTAAATTCCAAAACACTAAACAAATACTCAAGGCAACAAACAGGGTAGCTCTTATGTTTCCTCAGAGTTTCCTGTCCTGGCTTTGGATCAGCACAGTTCCGTCTGTTTAAGGTGCTGAGTCTCTCCACTGACTTCACTGCACTTTGGATCAGGCTGGGTTGCCCCAGCCAAAAAAGCAAGCTCTGTGAAGGGTCACAGACAGCACAGTATCCATCTAATGGTCATGATAGATGTGATCCAGTAGACCACACAAATCCATGCCAGACTGAAAGTGTTGGAGCTGTTCCACTGATGTTTTATATTAAGAACATGCCTACCCTCTTCATCATCCTGGGCTCTGCAATGGTGAGGTGACAGCCCCCACTTTCATTTTATCAAATTTATAAGATGAATTCAGCATATTTTATACACCTGTAAGGACAGAGGTACCTGCAGCAAGTAAGGCATTAGAGAGCTTAAATAGAGAGAAGCCTTATGTCTAGGTAGACATCAAAAAATCATGTTATTTCTACTAAATTGGAGGGAAAATATAGAAAAAGTTTAGAGACAGAACCCATCCTTGTCTGATAGATACACAGCAAAAATCATTCATATTTGCATGCATAAGGGGCTGCTACATAGTGAGAAGAATGAAAGTATGTATTAGTAGTATTAGCCAAGTTATTCTCTTGAAAATGTTTCAATGAAAGTCTTTGTTTTTAGTTTATTTTATAAACATTTAGCAGAACTAAAAAATTACACAAAAATAATTTTTTTTTTTTCTTTAAAAGCACATTTTATCTACAAACCCAATATTTTCTTAATTTTCTTTTAATCATCAAAGTAGTCTAATAACTTTACTGTTGAATTCCTAGTGTGTGGCTTTTGGTTTTGTTTTAAATATCGGTGAGATTAAAAATATTTTTTCCGTGATTTAGAATCCACAAGTTTTAAGGAAATATACTTGCTACAGCTATAATGCTGAAATGAAAGGTAGACAGGAATTTAACCTCTGGATGTCAACTTCATAAACTATTCAACAGTATGTATTCAGAGCCAAAGAAATTCAAGTAAGTGGATTCCATTACTGGTTCTAATAAGATAGGAAAAGTGCATAGTAAATCTTTACAATCCCAACTAAATCACTGGTGCTTTCTGCCAGAGGAGTCTTTAAATGGGCCAGGTTGAAATTTTCCAAAAAAAAAAGGGTTCATCAGGTTAGATTGTTAAATCTCTGCTTAGAGCCTTGAATAAGGCTCTTGATTTTCTAAAGTGCTGAACCACTATAGAGTTCCCACTGCTTCTGCCCAGTGAGGCTTTGGATGGATTTTTGAAGATGAATTTACTCAAAATTGAAAAGAAACATTATGCCAGTTATCTGCTTTCAGTGCTGTGGGAAAAAATAATAAATAAATAAATAACAAATAGTCAATAGTACCTTTCCAGAAAAAGTAAAAATAAATAAATAAATAATAAATAAATAAATTTTAAACAGTTTCTTAGAAAAAGACTTTGGTCACTAAAATAATATAATTGTGAGTTGAAGAAAAACAGTCACTCAAGAGATTAATTTGGATAAAAAAGCTTTGCTGTACTCTTCTTTCTTGTATCATTCTCCCAATCTGTAGACTTAATTAGCCCAAATGCTTGAAAGCTGCCATTTTCCAATTCCTCTCTGATATTTTCCCTCCTCCCTTTACTATACTGAAACAGAGACTGTTTTTGTTTTCCAGATTAATAGCTCTTCTCCCTTTTAAAGTCTTCAGACCATTTGTTTGATGGTTTTACATTAGATTTTTTTTCACGTGGATATCAATGACATACTTCAGATAAAATATTGCCGCTAACATACTGCAAGTCTGTTGCAGATTTGATGATGATGACTTTTTTTAATGCATTCGAATAGACATTTATAATATTTTGAAGTATAGCACAATCTTTAAAATTATGTGCAAATCACTGGCCATCATTCTGCATTATTTTTTCTCCATAACAGTGCCAGGTCCTTTAAAATTAACAGGAATGTTACAGCCCAGTGGTCCCCAGATTCACTTTTTTTTTCACACCTGCATCACATACTTAATCTAAGGTTTTAGAATCTAGACCACAGCAAATTCAGTCCCAAGTATGTTTCTCTTCTGAGCCTTCACAGGGCTGTTTTCCTCTTTCCTAGAGGTTTTGTTTGGCCTCAATCTCTGTAAGTCTCAGCTGCCTTGCAGAGGATGCAAGTCTTGCCAACTCTCACAATTTTTATCAGGAGTCTTGTGATACTTAGGGTTTTTTTAAATACCAGTTTCTTAAATTTTATGAATGCCTGAAGACCTCAGTTTCCATTTACAAAGACTCTCTGGTACTATAGATTCTACACCAAAGGCTTAAAAGCCAGGAGGCAGATCCAAAGTACATTGCTATTAAATACTTTCTGTTTCTAATGCCTGACTTAAAAACTTCAAATGCTTTTGTGTGACAGGGCTGAACTCATTACAGGGCAGAGGCCCTGCAGAAGAACTACATACACCACTTGGATATGGCTTACCCCCTTCTTAAGGGGGCTATACATGGTGTTACTACTACATAGGTCTTGACGTGTCAGGTGTGGAGGTAGATCTCATGCAAAGTGAGAACCTTGTCTAAAGGTTGAATGCAGATGAACCCTCACTAAGCTGGAAATTTATGGCATACTTTTTAATTAATAAAAATAATGAACCAAACATTTTTGATCATGTTTCTAGTTTGTAAATTGGTATTCAGATGGATTCTTGCCATCAGATGTCTTATATTAAGGCTTTCTCCTGAAGCTGTAATTACTTAAAGCTGTTCATCTAACCTATTGCATAAACATAATTTCTGTGTTATAATTCACATAACCTTCATCTTATTGTTGTTGTTGTTGTTGTTTTTATATCAGAAAATATTTGATGTTTGTAATCATCACAAATATCTCACAAGTAAATACAATGGAGCTCTATATACTAGTGGCAATTTTCCCTCCCAATATTGCAATTTATGGAGCTTGAATGTTTTAATGACACTGTAGATTGATTGAAAGGTCTCGTAGACCTTTCAAGAATGGTTAGTATTAAGTGCGGTGTCTATTAACTCCAAGGCACTGTTTTCCTATTTTTTTTTCTGGCTGCTCTGCTCTTCCCTTCCCTAATGAAAAGAGAAGGATTCCAAGAAATTCAGAAGGTCCAATAAGAAGATCAGGAAAATGTTACAGAAAGGTTCTACAGGGCAGTTTCAAAGCACAGGTTGTGAGTAGTGGGACACAATATTCAAATTAAGGTGACAGGAAAGAATTTTATTATTTTTGTCAGTAAAAGATATTTAGAATTCAGAATGCAAGAGGTGATGACATCAGCTTAAAAATAATGAAATTTCAGGAAATAACATGTATTTTTCACTTTCTTATCTACTTTTTAAACATAGAATTTCACATCTTAAACACTTTTTCTTGGTCTCATTACATTGGGCTATGATTTTATTTTATTTTATTTTATTTTATTTTATTTTATTTTATTTTATTTTATTTTATGAATTGGAAGCTAACAACTCTTAGGTTTTCATTTGAGTCTAGAAGTTAGGTGCAAAAGAACCTAAGGTTCAGTAAGGACATGAAATTTGTCCACTACTGCTGTTAAAAAGCAAGTTTGATAACTCTGAATTTTCATGACAATGAACATAAACTCAAAACCTCAGTACTTTGATGTACGTTTTATCAACGTGCACGTTCATCCAAAATAATTTACAATCTACTGCATAAGCAAGTGAGGTGATAATAGTGAGTAGAGGTCAACGTTGATAAAAACAATAACGAAAAGAGGGAAAAGAAAATCTGCAAAGGAAATACTTTCAGTCATGAAGTATCCCAAGGATGACTAACTGAGGTTTTTTGAAACTGTCAATAAGCTTAGCATACAGGGGACACTGGGAGGAAAGAAAAACAAAAACATTATACTCTGAATTTTCATGACAATGAATATAAACTCAAAACCTCAGTACTTTGGAGACCAATTACAATCACCATACTTGTGTAAATAAGTAAGAATGTGGCCAAGCAAGGGAGGACAGAAGCCAAAACTTCCAAAAAGGTATAGCTTTGCCAGCAAAGAGGTCCTAGGCAAAACAGCAACAATGACCCCTGATTATTCCAGTGATTTAGAGAAATGCAGGGAGCACCAAAGCTCAAAGTAAGAGCAAAAATTTTCATTTGCTTTACAAAACAGTGGGCAATTGTCAAAATCCTTTTTGTGTGCAAAGACCAAGAGCATCTTTTATTAATTGTGATTGGGCCTAAGCCATGAACATTATTGTAATCTTCAGCTGCAGCCTGGCAAAGATTCTGAGCAAAGGGCACTGCAATACTTGGGAGCTCACTACCACCAAAGAAGTGGATTTGCTGCCCTCTGCAAAGAGAAAATGCTATTCTTTTCAGAAAAGTTGTGTCTAGGTAAAGATAAGAACTTTCCTACTTGTTCTAGAGTGTAATATGCCTAGCAAATGGCAGAACAAGTCACCTCTCTGTTCTAAAGGAAGCAATGCCTCTTCTGGTCTTAGCACAGCTGTGGAAGTAATACACAAGAAGGAGTCCTTGGTTTAAACATGCAAATGCATTGTCCTTATTACACGTCATTTAGAAAAAGGCTTAGAAAAAGGCATGTCAGGAATTCACACAAGACTACTTGCAAATTCAACTGACCCAACATGCTGATTCTATCCTCTTTTGGGTGATGGAAGAAATTCAGTGCAGAAGCTTGCAATTGAAGCATCCATTCCTCTGAGACTGTGACCTTTTTTTTTTTTTCTTTTTTTTTTTTTTTTTAATTTTGCTGTTTTCGTATTCGTTTCTAATTCACATTCTAAGCTTTCTACAGCCTGTCAATTCACTTACCCATTGTCAAAATGTATCTCAAAGTGAAAATTAATAATGTTTTAGAGTTATATTTTGTTCAGAAAAAAAACTTGACCATTATTTCTCTCCATACTCTGAGATTTACCAAGGTTAACCAATGGCCTCTCATATAAATTGAAGTCACTGTGGATATCTCTTTCACACCAAAGTCCTCATGAACATTACCTAGCTTTCAGTTTCTCTGGTTGACTTTCTTGCAGTCCATAACTTCCCAGTGCTCTGGGTACCAACAGAATTCTCCAGTCTCACAGACTTCAGCCTTGGTCAACCACCTTGTTTCCTTCTCTGAATTTCTTTATCTCCTTTAGGACTCCTTCCTTCCTTCCTTCCTTCCTTCCTTCCTTCCTTCCTGCCTTCCTGCCTTCCTGCCTTCCTGCCTTCCTGCCTTCCTGCCTTCCTTCCTCCCTCCCTCCCTCCCTCCCTCCCTCCCTCCCTCCCTTCCTCTCTCCCTTTTTCTTTCTTTTTCTTTCTTTCTTTCTTTCTTTCTTTCTTTCTTTCTTTCTTTCTTTCTTTCTTTCTTTCTTTCTTTCTTTCTTTCTTTCTTTCTTTCTTTCTTTCTTTCTTTCTTTCTTTCTTTCTTTCTTTCTTTCTTTCTTTCTTTCTTTCTTTCTTTCCTTCCTTCCTTCCTTCCTTCCTTCCTTCCTTCCTTCCTTCCTTCCTTCCTTCCTTCCTTCCTTCCTTCCTTCCTTCCTTCCTTCCTTCCTTCTTTCCTTCTTTCCTTCCTTCTTTCCTTCTTTCCTTCTTTCCTTCCTTCTTTCCTTCTTTCCTTCTTTCCTTCTTCCAATGACATTGTCTTTTTTCTGCTTTGTATAACCCTGAGTTGCCTTCAACTTCTATGCATGTGTCCAAAGGATAGAACTAGTTTCAGTCTGTCTCCTAGAACCATCCTGCACCCCTTTCTACCAGAAATACAGTTTGTCTCAGTTGATGAAATACTGTTGAGTGACCTGTTTATATGGAAATTAAAATAAAATAAAAAATAAAATAAAATAATAAAATAATCAATCAGAATGATGAGAATATAGCAGAAAAACAACCAACCAAACAAAAAACTCGTAGTCCAAAACATTTCTGTTTGTGTGATCAGTAGCATGCTAATCGCCCTGGCAGTTGCTGGCTAGATACCATGTGTTTTTTTTTTTTTTTTTTTCCTGTTTTAATTACTATATTGTAAGGCCAATGGCAACAGAGAGTTATGTAGCAGGGATGAATCAGAGCAAGTTCATGGTCTGGCGGCTAATGATTAGGGCAGAAGACAAGAAGTCAGTCTTTTTCAGTTATATCCACACATCTTTGAGATGTGTGACATCTTTGTGTGACTTGAAAAAATCACTGCGTATATAGGAAAAAAAAAAAAAGCAAGCTGATCGTTAAGGTCCCTTCCAACACAAGCCATTCTATGATTCTATGGTTCTATGGTTCTATGATTCTATGAAAACAGCTGTTTTTTATTTCCAGGTTCCTATCCTGAGACACTTTCATTGTGATTTTCAGAGTTTCTCTATTTCCCACTGAACTGGTGTCATTACTAGCCTCTAAGCACTTCTAATCCAGCATGAAATGAGACAATGTAATATTCAGCTGCCAAATTTGCTAGGCTGTTACATGGCTCAGTTAATACTGAAGTTGTTCTGGTGCTTTCAAAAATATCTATAAATTAAGGGCTGCTATCTCTTATTTACAAATAGTTCCATTTATATCAATAAGAATGCTGATATAAAAAAATCAGTGTGGAATGCATAATTTAACTATTAAGTTTTGAAGTGAGTAACATAGTTTGCTTTGCAAGAATTGATGACCTCACTAACACCTAATAAGTATCATGAAAGTTAGGAAAATATCCCCAAGGATTGTACTAGAAATACAGAATCAGGAACTCTGAACTTTGAAAATGGCATATATAAAAACTGAATTTTCAAATAACTGTTTTTAAAGATTATTTGTGAGTGTGTCACAAATGTAATAACTAGTATACCAAAAATACAAATCCTGATTATACTGAAAGTAGAATACAAGATGTGGCAGGAATTTAACATGTTTCTAGTAAACACTTTCCCCCCAGTTGTGATTGCATATTGAAGCTTCGGAGGGTAATAAACAGCCTTAAAACATGCCTGGTCAGTGATGAAATACTCAACATGAGGAAGCAAAAATCTTCCTGAAGCCTTAGATCTGTTTTCCATATTCTCACAAAAGAGTTGGTTTTTAGAGATCTGTTTTAGATTTCAGTCTTACTAGGAGTATCTCATAAGAAAACAGTTTGGAAAACTTTCATATATTTAAAAAATATTCAGAAGAGATACTGTTTTCTTAGTAAAATCAATTGCATGTTTCTATTAACTCTGATGAAGCAAAATTAGTTTCCATTGAGTGATTTTAAATCAATTTTTATTTGGTAAAGGTAATGTTGGAAATCCTCAGCAATCAGTTTATATTCAGCTAGCTGCAGAATTATGGTCTGGAGAAATTCATGCTTTGGACAGATGTGTAGTTCAAGCCTGGATAACTAAGGCTAGGTACCTACATGTATGTGAGCATCATAATTTCACTTGCAAATGTACCAAACACCTACAACTACAAAAGCCTCATTAGCTGGATATGTTCAAGTGAATTGAATGGTATATTAAAAAACACTAAGAATTTTCTTTGGTCAAAATCCAGTCTTCAGTCTGTCAGGATCTCATAAGGAAAACAAAGCATAAAAAGCCCACCTTCCTGCTCTCATGCCAAGTGTTCTTATCAATTTACTGCAGTTTCAGCTTACCTCAGCTGTTGGCATCTGCTGATATTATCAAAAACCAAGCCCCAACATTGCAGAAGAGCAGGAAGGTTCTGTATATGATGAGTGAGAGCTCTCCTTCCATCAGTGGAATATGTTGCATTAGGGAATTTTCCCAGCAGGATCATGGAGGGACATTGCATGGACATCTATAGCTGGAAGGGTTTGGGCTGAAAGGGGAATACAGGGGATTGCCGTTGGTACTGCACATTGCATTCACTCTGTCATGTTCTCCCCACCATGAGGTTCAGGGATTGTCCTAGGCAGCTCAAGGGCATCAAAATGTGTAGGGATCAGTCCTGTTTCCCCCTTGCCACCTTGAAGCTGACAAAGAGAGGGAGACAAGCAGAGCGAGTGAAAGCAACTGCAGAAGGAGACAGGGCAGAAATGAGTCACATTTATGGTTTCAGCTGGGTTTGCTCCAGTTTGTGCTGAAGTGGTCTTTGCTCTGCCTTCCCGCTTTCTCAGTCTTTTCTCCTCACTGCCACTCAATTTTTTGCTAGTCTTTCATAGTATTTATTTATTTATTTTTTATCTTCTGCGTAGTTCATTCAAATTGAAGATTAATCCTTGGCACAGCCATGACAATCACATTGGTCACACTATGCACTTAACTTGTGCTTTGTATCCATTTCCCTCGGCTTGTGTCACTCCTGCATTAGTTGCAAGCATTTTGTGATGAGGTCTGCTTTGCCCTAGTGCAGTACCCAAGATAGCAGAGTCTGGGGTTGCATCTAGCACTGCATAACATTCACAGTTAGCAAATACTATTGAGGCAGTTGAAATACCCTTTTTGCTGCAGTGCCATGGAGTCCACAATAGGAAATCAGCACATCATGGCATATATTTTGGCCTGTATCTCCTTTGTGGCATACTTCTTCCATGGTAATGACAGGTCTTGGTGACATGAGGTAGAGTTGTGGACTGTAGGTGATTGGAAGCTCTATGTTTTTGCATCTTTTATCAACTGAAGGAACAAGGAAACCACGTTTTTTCCCTGAAAAAACAGTGTATCCCTACCCAAAGATTTGAAAGCCAGTCAGATTCATGATTTGGGAAAATGTGATCCAGTTGTTCTGTTGTTTCTACAAATGTTTCTTTCTTGCATAATCATCATGGACAGCAAGACTAAAACAGTTTGTTCCTTACTTATTTTTATTCTTTCTTTCTGCTTTTATATCCTTGACAACCCAAATACGGAAACAAGATTTAAAAATGGCACAGTGACATTTATCACTGACTTTTATCATATGTGTCTCAACAAGTGATATGTATTGTACCTGTGGGAGTTTAGTGTATGGGCTTTCTTGGTTTACCGAATACCAGGAACTTTGAAGATTGCTCAGGTCAGCCAGGAAATAAATCAACAAGATCCTCTGGTTTTCCCTTCTTATAGAACAACATGTATCATTTTGCTTTATTTAGTCCATACTTTCTTTTTTATTAGATTGCAGCGAAACATAAATGGTGTCTGTTTACATTCCTTACTGATTCAGCTTGAAATTATGACCAAGTATGGCTTGAGTAGTCTATAAAAAGATATGGTAGTTTCTGGCTGTCAGACATACAAAGGTGTTCCTGGAAGCTCAAAACCCAGAGTGCAAATCAGTTAGCCTTCTGGATGATTTTGAAACCTCAAATCCTTTGAAATAGTTGGCAACCTGCCTGTTGCATATTTACAGTTACACAACTCTTCCTCTCTGAGACTTTTAAAAGTTCCTCCTTCCTTTTTTCTTTAAGTCCCTTGGCAGCATCAAAACAGCTTCTCTCTCTCTCTATCCCCCCTCTCTCCAGCCCTTCCCCCTTCAGCTCTCACTCTCCTTGGTATGGCACATTGTTCTGTGGAAATGGGTTGTTTTGAGTTCACACTTTGTTTTCCTGATGTTTTTCTGGGAAGCTGGACATGGCACAAAAGATATGGAAGCAGCTTGTAGGAAATGGGTTTGTTTGGGGAAACAATAAAAGAGAAACAGCCTGCATACCTCTCCTGTATGTACATTTGAAGGCATAGCATACAGTATATAAAGATATTCTGGGGGTCATTTTTCAGTACAGTCCAAAGAAAAGTAAATCCAAATCTTTTATTTTAACATATCTTAAGCCTTCATCCAATCAGCTTAATTTCTTATAGTATAACCTGTCAGTCACCTGATCTTATTAGCAAGATATGGGGAAAAGCGTCTTGATTTTTTTTTTCTGGTGTAGTAAATGCAAATTTCAGTGTTCTGGTCTTGAGATTGTCTTCACTTCAGTTGACTTCCTTAGTTCTGTTCTTATCACTGGCAGCAGGAAGATTTTTTGGTTCTCCTGGAGCTGATGTTGGTGTCACAGAAAACTGAGATGTGAGTCAATATTAGAATCACAGGGAATGTCTTTAGCAAGAATGATGATGATGGTAATCACTAGCTTAGAAAAGATACTGCTACAAGGAATTTTTTTTGTTGCCAACTCAAAAATATTGCTACACACAGTTTCCTTTTCATCTTCACATGTACAATTAAACATAACTGGATTCAGCAAAAAACATGGTCACAGAGCCATGACTGATGCAGTGAAGGTAGAGGTTGACTGTATGTGGTAAATCTAAAAAAAATGTAAATGAATAAAAAAAAATGTTTAAAATTTATAATTTTGAATTGGTGTTATTTTTTAGAATGACATTGCTTAACATCTGTAATGAGTTCAATTAAAAAGTAAAACCAAAGGTGCCATTGGGATTAATTTTAATTAATTAATTTCTTTATTTAGTGACACAGCATTTTTTTTTCCTGGTGTGTATGGGAGGATTTCTTATTTTTGCTTGTTTGATTGTCTGTTTGTTTGTTTAGTCTGGCAACAAGCAAAGAATATTCATCTCAACTTTGTCATCAATGACAAACAACATTTTTCTTCTGATCCATTCCAACTAGAGTATATCAAAAAACATGCCAGTCTATTTGATTGATCTCATAGTTAATTCTCAAGCTAAAATGATGATTTCCTTACTTTACACTGGTCCAAGAGAGCAGGTTGAACAGGCTTAAAGCCAAGCACATGCTTAACTTTGTTATTATTTAACTAAGTACTTTTCTGTCTTAATCTTTACAAATGTAGAAATGTCTTAATGCTATGACGTCCAAACCTATATTAATTTCATTAGTCATGTTATGTAGCAAATGACTAAAATAGCATGTGCTGAATTATGAATCAAGATATTCATGATAAACAATTATAGGAAAGTATGTTAGGCTATACACTATAAAGGTTATCGTGACAGGAAGTCATATTTTATATACATAGTCAGCATACTTGGAAAGTTAATTCTGAATTCAGAAAGATTACTCATCTAAGCAATATTCCATATGCTTGTAAAATGGGGAATACCATGGTATACATGTATATATTCATTGCATGCATGAATCCAGAATAAAAGGTGGCTGTGGAAAAGGAAGGGAAACTAATGTAAACAAAGGACTTCTCTGTTACAATGTTGTGCAAAAATAGAGAGAGCTCTCGATGTAGTGATTTTTATTTATTTTATGTTATTTTTTTAAAGCAATAGCAATTTGCATTTTAATTCCAGTTATCTAATGGAGAAAATTCAGTCAAAAATATGAAGATAAATACATTTGGAAGTAAATAAAAACATTCTTATAAATAAAGATTGCTTAAGCAGTGTTTGCTTGCAAAAGTTATAAAGCAGGGAGATTAATAAATGTTGAATGTGATAAATGTTGTTTAAATAGGAATGTGGGAACTTAAAATATGTATGAAGGGGAACACATGTGAGCATCAAAAACCTTTGCATCCTGATGTAGCAGGTTCCCTGAGGGGGAAGCTGAGCTGCAGGAAGGTGGCCCTACAGATACTGATGAATGGTTCCTCTTTCCCCTCTCCAGGCTGATCCCACTTTATTTCTCCCCCCCCTTTTTTTTTTTTTTTTTAACCTTACTGTTTAATTCTTTCATCAATACCTTGGTTGTAAAGGTTTCTTCATTCCTTCATATAAATCTCTCATCAATTTGCTGTTGAGTTAGTCTAAGACTTATAGTACACATTGGAGAAAACTATTTTAAAGACTGAATTATTTTTACTTTAAAATTTTTGTTCTGAGATTAATGATGGGATTGTTAAAAAATTTCCTTACATATACTTGTGTGTACATATATAATGGACATATGTAATTATATACACAAATATATATATGGTGCATCAACCCACCACAGTTAACAAATATGAAACTTAGTATAAAGGCAATATATAATCTTGTAATTTAGGTTAAGCAATAGGAAAAATAGCTGAAAATGTTACCATCTTGTGGAAATCTTTTGAATAACGCAGAAAAGATTGTGTGGCATTATTATGCTAAGAATTTTTTCAGTAAAGTTGTCGAAAACAAAGTACTGGGCCAATTATGTATTCAAGCAAAACCTTTAGTTCTATACAGATGACTGAATCTGATAAACACAGTAGTTCTTAAAGACTTTGCATTCAAACTGCAGGGGCTACCTGTGAAGCCAAAGATGCTAATGGGAAACACAGAAAGGATAGGACAGGACAGCATGTCTGGAATGGGATCTTATTTTGGGCAGCTGTTCTGGCCCCAGGACTCTTCCTCTATATCATTCCGGTCAATTAGCAAAAGTTCATAGCAGGTGTGGCATGAAACCTCAGTTCACTTCCAATTGGGCTGTGGGCCATTTTACAAATCTGCCACCTGTTTTGCCAAACAAATAATTGCTGAAAGAAAACCAAAACAGATGTTTATGATTATTTTTTTTTATAACAAAGTAGAAGGTTGCCTGCTCATTCAGATTGAGAAGGTCTCAAACCAGAAAAGCAGGGTAGAAGCAACAGGCTAGCCCTGTACCAAGGCAGAAATGGAGTTTTATATCCAAGTTTTCCAAAACTTGGCCATTATTTATTGCCATTTTGGAACCCTAGAAGTTAACAAACAAGATTAAAAGAGGAAAAAACCTCAGGTTTTCAGAATTCATAATTGACAATACTATCAAGATGAAAAGAAAGAAAAGTCTATTGTATTGACTGAAAAAATAGTCATTCAAACTTCAGTGTAACAGCTCTGTGCCTGGCTGGAAGTGCTAAAATAAGCATACAAAGCTACAGTTTCTTTAAAAATGTGTATACAATATACAATCTGCAGGATACAATTGTATTGTTTTTAGCACTGATGAATTAAGGTTGACATAATCATTGAGGAATACATATTCTGAGCCCAGCTGATCATTGTGCTGCTTGAGCGCTGCTGTGCTTTAAGGTCTGTGGGCTGTGCTGGAGCAGGTTCTTCAGTAGACCCGACCTCTCCAAGTAACCATGATGGTGCCTAGACAGTGCACAGGCCACTGGTGAAAGAACACTTGTCTTTTTCTCTGAAATATGTCAAATCTGAAGTGTCAACCCATTTGGGCTGAAAGTTACATTTGGACTCTGACCACTATTCAGCACTTTCATGGACAATGTGTTTGTCCTCATTGCATCAGAGCCATAGATGTCCAACCGCCTAAGAGATCTCACAATGTTAACATGAGCCCAAACACATGCAGGCTGCAGCCCCAGGTGCCTGAATAGCAAAGCTACCAGTGTAGTAAATAAGTAGTAAGTAGTTTAAGTAGTTTAACGGATCCTATTCAGGCAGAAAGAAAAAAGCAATGGGGCTCATAGCTGTATGGCATCAGATTGCTTTATTACCTAGGCTTTTTATACAGTTTTTTGAAATTTGAGGTCAGCTTTCCTTCTAAATGAAAGTGCCTGGTGCGGTTCTTTGTTGTTAGCACTGCTGTTGCATGGGCTTCAAGACATGCTGCTTCAGGACTTACCCTTCAGAGGCATTGTTTTGAAGTCACTTGGGCATTGCATGTGTACTGAACCAGTTGCAGGATGAAGGCTTTCATCGTAGCATTTGAATAAGCCAACTGCACTGTTTTGATGGTATCTAGGGCATGTGACATATGTGAAATAGTTCCCTATTTCCATTTATTTACTATTTTAGAGGGGTTAAACTATGCATTTGCTCTTTACTATGAGATGAAGATGGCAGGTGGAATAATTGATTGTGAAATGGCAATCCTTTCAATCTGACATATACTTTCTGATCACTGAAGGTTAATGGTTCATCAACTCTACTTGGTGTGATAATCCTTCTGTGTGGGGTGCAGGGTAGTCCCAAATATGGCACTGAACTTGGCACGAAGGAGATATGTTTTCTAAAGAAAGACCCATTTTTGTCATTTTTACCAAAATTTCCCCATCTGCAACAGTGGAGCAGTAATTTTTCCTGATTTTATGAAGAACTTGAGGACCTGGAGGTGAATGCTTGGTGCTACAAATATTGCCCTATGATGAAAGGAAGTGACAAAAATAGCCTGGGTAAAAATAGGGTTGACTGACCTCTCAGAAATGACAGGCTATATATTAAATACGATGATAAAGCACTGCACTCTGCATTTGAATTTATAATGTCTCAGAATTTGTTCATTACGAGACAGAAAGGTAAATCTTTGGGCTTAGCCATGAGGGCTCCATTCACATTATTAGTTCTAGTGAAGTCAGGAGAATGATTTACACAAAGAGGGCTTCAGGATTGCTCCTTACACATCTGTGATTGTTTCCCAGAAATAAATCTAGTCTGTAGTTTCATAACATCATTTTGATAGATGCTTGATTATTCTTTTTTTTTCAAGTGGGACCACAGCAGTGGTTTTCCTTTGCTTCCAAACATCCTTTGTATTTGTCTCAGCAAGAGGTGAAGATACCAGATTAGTGGTAGCACCCTGTCTGTGTTTGGATTACCCCAGACTATCCAAGTGTTCATTGCAAATAGGTGGAGGATGTTAGCTGAGCTAGCAATAAGATTCTCATGGGTGGAGGTGAGGACAACATCTGTCTTTCCTATCTTGTACTTGCCAAGGCTTTTTGTTGTTCCTGAACTCTCTCATGAATATAATATGTGGATTTTTGTGTGATCTAATGAATCCAAGACTTAGAGATTTAGAAGGAAAACATTTTCCAGATGTGTGCTGCAATTCCTGACTCAGGTGACTGCATTTTAAGTAGTAACCTTTTCCAGTATGTTCCACACACCATATTGAATGTCTCTGAAAACCTCTTCTTTTGCAAATGTTCAGAATAGAGATGTAAGAGCATCATGATTAATAAGCTATAGCAAGGCTAAAACATCAACCACAACTACTTGTCTTTTGTTTCACGGATTATTGCTTGGTGCAGTGAATCCAAGGCTCAAAGACTTGGCCTTAAAGCAGAGCTGCAAATTTAGGCTAGGAGCCCTTTAGTGGTTCAGCCACATTGCTTTATTGTGCAGCAATGCCTGCTTCAGTCGTGAGCAGAGTGGAGTTTCAGGCTGGAAGACTGCCCATTGCTCTGTGAGGTTCTTGTGTCCGGCCTCTCATGTGCTGTCTTTTCCAGCATGGAAATGACATTCCTAGCCTGTTTGAAATTAGCCTTTCACTCCAGATAAACTGCATCAAAAGAGCATCTGAAAGTGTAGTTTGGGGAAGAGTAGAAAAGTAGCAAACGAAAGTGAGTCTGGAGTGGATATACCAAGGTGTATACTGCGTACTTTCTTGGACACTTCCATCTGTTCCTTCTTTCAGTTGCAATTGTTTTACAGTTAAATTGTATGCAATTTCAATAACAAATGCTATCAAGTTGCAAGGGATACAGTGTACAACCAAGCATGGAAACACTTAAGAGAGCTAACTGCATGGTCTTAATCAGAACAGTCTTACCTCAGAAAAGACAGTTCCTCTCCAAATGTAATGTTTATCAGGAACTTGATGGAAAATTTCTGGGAAAGTGGTGAAACTAATAATTTCAATAACACTGATAAATTCTTTCTGATAAATAATTTTATAAACTTCCATTCCAATAAGTTCATTCAAGTGTACAATTATTATATGAATATAATCCATCAAAAGTGTTTAAAATAGAATGTTTTAACACCTGCAAAACACACATCCCCGCTTTAGAATCCACCCTTCTAATAAATGTTTAGTGAAAGTTTTCACATATTAGCTTTTTTAATCTAATTTAAAATGAAAATAAGTCCCAGTATGTCAAAATTCCTCATTGAATGGAGAATTGATTTTTCTGGCCAACTGTAGACATCCAACAAGCACTAGGAAACAGCCTGTGTCTGAATGAATTGTAGCTGTGTTTACACATGCATTATTATGAAGTCAGATTAAGAAAGAAATGAAAGTTGTTTACATTAATTAGGAGAAATATCATAAAATCGGTATAAAAAAAAAAAAAAGAGAGAGATTATATACATGCACAGCCATATGGCAAAGCTAATTAAAAGTTTTTATGGCAGTGTCTGCATGTGTCTCACAGTTAGGGGTAACAGTTTCATTTTGAAACATGGGAGTGATGACTGTACAATCAAGAAATGCTTTTTGCTGTCTGAAGCATCTCTCAATGTACAAAATGGGTTGTTGCTATATTTGTGACTCCTTATGCATCCTTCTCTTCACATGTACCTCTGGCCCATGGTCCTACTGTTCTACTGTTTTGTAGCCAATGTTCTTGATCGTACTGGTGTGTTATTGTCTGCTATAATTTTAACATTGCTGAGTAGTAAATTCTTGATTTCCCACATTCTTGAGGCATTTTTTGACCACCAAGACACTTCATACATTTTTCGATAGAGAATGAGGGTAAAAAAAAAAAATCTACTGAACCTTTTCTGTTACAGGGAATAAGCAATAAGCAATGGAAACATTCAAAGATATTAAAAAAAAAAAAAAAAAAAAAAAAAAAAAAAAGAGTTGAATATTCTTAGATGTACATACATACACAAGTGTGTATAGATATACACATACTATACACACACATACAGTGAGTGTACTACCTGAACTTGTGATTGAAATTTATTGCCATAGAAATAAATTAAAATGCTAATATCTAAAGTAGAGGTTGGCTTGATGGCATGCAGGGAGAGTACACAAATGTATTTCATGTACAAGCAAGCACGTTTCCTAATTAGAATTAACTTAAGAAAAAGCATCACCATGTTAGGCCTAAACATTCTTTTTAAAATCCTACTGAAGTATTTTTTCCACAACAACCCTCATAACAAACAAATTATGCTAGACAACTGCACACCTCATTATCTCCTTTAATCATTCCTTAATGTTGATCAAACTCAAGAAAAAAAAAGTCTTTGTCCTTAGTTCCTGACATTGCATATAAAGGACAATCAAGCTTGCATATACTTCTCATGATGGGAACTACTTCAATCACATTTCCTGTAACTTCGTGTTTCTGGGCCAAGTAATCTTGTATTTGATTAAGTAAACACCTTTGTCCTAATGACTTCATGCCTACTTTAAAGGCGTTGCTCTACCTATTGTTCTACAAATTTGTCAGTCTGTTAGTCTATTTTTTTAAACTTATCAGTGAAGTATAAGTCAAAACTAAATAGAGAAAGACATTTCGTTCTTTTATCATTTGTACAGAAAGTTCAGCTGAGAAGGTTTTTCATGATACAGGGGATAAAAAATAGAAAAATCTTAATGAAGGAACTTATTTTCATGTTTTGCTTGTGACACTGTGAAAACAAGTTTGTGGAGAAAGAAGGAAAATCCGCGTCCAGTATTGACCTCATATAATATTAGTGGTTCTACTTCACAGACTTGCATGAAAACCCTTCCCACCTGTCACTGCAAGCATTCCGTGTGGGTTTCTTCATATTACAATACCCCAGCTGCTGATTACTAGAAATTAAAGACTTATTTCTGAGGTGTCATGAGAATATGCTATTGTCATGAGAAATCCAGAATGATGACCCATTCAATACTAACATTATTCCCCCAAAGGTGTAGAACTTTGCAAGATGTGCAAGATGGTTGCCTTGTTATGCAACTATTTTGTAATATTTATTAATGTTTACTTTGCTTTATCCCACTTATTGCTTGATGTTGCCAAACTGCTTCAGTAATAGCATTAATATGGATGAGAAAAAAAGATTAACATGTAAATGAGTAATGAAGAGCATTTACTAGAAATAGAACTGGCATCCATATGTAAAAATCCCTTGCCAAATATTGTCAGTATTAATGTCTTTGTCTATGTTTATAAGTGGCCAGACCATGCAGCTATTTTTCATGATGGTTAATGCACAAATTGATACTACATTTGGTCCAAGAGATAACATTTAGAATTACAGCAGAAAGTACATTTTTAAGTTCCTCTATTTAAGAAAGAAAGACCCATTCTGCCTTCTGTCAGCTATTTGGTACAGCTGTTAGAGCTTTCCTTCTACAGCTTATGTAGGGTTAAGACTTGAAGGCTTTAATCAGTAATGAGAAATCAAGGATGGACAAGATGAAACGATGCATACAAGAAGCAGCTGGAGGACATTTGCTGTTTTTCTGGAATACAAAATTATGTCAGTTATCAGGCATTCTTGTGTAGCTGAGAAATGTTTCAAATTTCTTGATGCTATTTCTATGCTTTCCCACAGTACATGTTTCACAAGAGGTTATATCAGGTTGCACTAGCCTCTCATTGTTCAGCATCACTGTGTCTTGCAAGATCGGTGGATTTAGAAATACCCAGGACAGAAATCCTCAATTTTTAAGATCACTAGGACAAAAATTCAACACTTATCATTTCTCGACACACAGCTCCATCCCATGTGTTGCAGACTTTTCCTTGTGCGTAATGATATGCTAGGATCACATATATCATCACCTTGTAGTGCTTCCTGGTAAATTGAATTCAATGGGCCTGGCTGCATTTGCAAGAGAGGACATTAGGTATGACTTTCTGTACCCCAGCTGACAGGAGGAGCAGTAAAACAGATGCTAAACATAGTTTCCACGTTTCCCACATGCAACCTCAACCTCACTTAATGTATGAGATGAGAGAAAAGATAGTTAAGGAGGAAGTAAGGCTAATTCTAGTTTAGACTATGTTCTCTAGTTATGCTGACTCCTCAAAATTATGCAAAAGCTTACTTAGCTGATCAGTTCAGCTTGTGTAATGTGCACAAAGGAGGGATGACACATGTCCGAGTGTCCTTCAAGACAGGCCAGCAAAGATCAGTGAGGACTTGGAGTAAATCATCAGAGACCCTCACTATCATAAAGTACACAATAATAAGACTTCCGGACAAGGACAAGCCCAATGGTACCAAAAGTTGGCAGAAACCCAGTTATTCCTACAGAGACTTTACAGAGCTGTCAGCATGCACTAACTGATGGCTAACAGGATGGATTTCAGATTATTAAATCAGAACAAAACTCTAGCTAGCAAATTGCAATTTTATTGTCAGAGAATAACAAGACATTTTTTTCCTGAAATACAAGGTCTAAATCCTTCTCCTGGGTTCATTTATGTCTGCCTTGTTTTTGCTGTAGCCTTTTAGATATTTGCATAACCCTTATTAATTGGGTTCATATTTCTGGTGTTCACTGTCTAGCCTCAGGAAGTTAAAACACGTACTTTCCCTCTTTGTGCAACATAATGTGCATCCATAGTACAGAAAATATTTCTTGTCATTAGTGATACCAACAAAGAGAAACACCATATTTTTTGGTTTGCATTCATGATCATATTAAATATTCTTATATTAATTTATATTAGATTGAGTCAAGTTTAATAGAAACAAGAATAAATTTGTTTTGCTTCTCTTGTGTGTGGGAGGATAAGAAATACATTCATTATGTAGCATTTAATGCCTCTTTTGAAAACATTTTTACAGAGTGAAAGATTTTTGCAGAGTGAAATAATATTCTTCCTGTTGTATTTGCAATCTTGTTCCTGCTTTCCCCTGTATATTTCACACTTACATGTATTTACTGTGGCTAACTTTTCCAAAATTAGCAATTCATTACATATTTTTTGGTTCATTTATTAGCTTTTCATTGGGACAGAAAAGAGGGAACTATGCAGTAATTAGTCTTAGGTGGAGGTAATGTTGTGATCACTTGGCCAGACTATATGTGTGTGTATATACAATATGATATGAGAGTATATATATATCTTTGTGAAAAAACTCACACAGACTGTTGAGAAAGATTTTTTTTCCTTCCAACATAACATTTTCTCTAGCTTGTGTGATGAAATCCCTGCTACTTTAACATTCAAGTGCATTAAGTCCTCCTGCTATTGCTCATCACAGCGTAGCCAGGTGAGCAAACTTTGGGGTGCAAGGGACCAGCAGCCATCTCACCTCCCACCTCTTTGAAATGCAGGAGCTTTCTGCAGGCTTTCCCAGGAATGTCTCATTAGAAATCTTCAGACCACCAGCAGTAGCAGTTTTTAGCTTTACTGGGCAAGTCAAAGGCATCCCCATCAGGGATGCAGGACAAAAAGATGAGGTGTTATTGTGGCACTTATTCTGCCTTACAGATGCCCTTTCACGCTACCACCAGAGGCAACAGTCTGGGAGCTGGGCACAGGCTATGGAAGGAATGTGCGGGGCAGGTGTAATAACCAGGGGGTTAAAACTAAAGGTGACAGGTTGGTGGTAACCTCTGTGCTCAAACTACATCTGAATAATAGCAATGAAATTGTGCAGATCTCTCTCTTATCTCTGCCTGTTGGCCTGTGGGAGGAAGACGGAGCTGTTTAGTGCTAGTGATTGAATCACCAGTCTTGTGGCACTTGAAGGGATGCTTGAGATCCTGCTCCTAAAATCAAGAGATCATAGGATAATCTCAGTCTCCACGAGAAATAATAAAAAGAAAGTGATGTTCCAGCCCTTGCAGCTGCAGATAAAACTGAATATTAACAGAGTGCGCTCTGAGGACTCACAAACCAGGCAAATAAAAGGAATAATAAATGTATGCCTCCCTTAAAACAAATAAATGTTACTGCTGATTTTTAGGACACCACGTGGCTGCTGCCACTCATGCAAAGTCCTCTTGCAGCATCTGGGGAGGACCTGAGCATGTCAGTAGAAGGACCCCCATTGCTCTGCCTCTTCTCTCTGTCCTCTCCTCTTTGTCCCCCTCTGCTGATGGATCTGTGCTGTTTTATTGCTCTCATCCCAGCTGAAGTGTGGGCCTGCAGGTGCAGTGCCCCGGTGAGGGTATGGTCATGCACCTGGTTCCTGCACGCCTCTTCACCCTCAGCCATGGCCAGCTGGTCCCTTCTACCATGACTGGGGGCTGGAGGCCATATGCTGGGGTCTTCAAGTTCTGCAAGCTACAAGGAAGTGTTCCTGTGAGAGGTGGAGAGGCTGTCAGTGGGCATGGCATCCTACAGGAGCTTGGGGCCTGTTGGTTAGTGGCAAAGCCTGGGACAATCTGACTTTTGCTGCTGCTGAAGGAAAGAGCAGGACCCCTGGTTCGGGGGTGACAACCGGCTGTGTCTTGGCACACTGTCCAGGAACAAATTGGCCCTGGTCCCAGAGGAAGGAAGAGAAGTTCCCTGTGAGTCAGCAAGGTCTAGATCCCGGTCATCTCCTGGCAGCTGGCACCTGTGACAGAGCTGTCCCTCATGTCCACACCTGGGACACGAGGGGCCTGAGATCCCTTCCCTCCCTGCCTTCTCTCTCCTGCTACCCCAGCATGCTTCCTCAGTGTTTGACCAAGCATGTGTGCACCTCTGTTCCACTGTTAGCAGGAGATGTCTCATTGGGCATGGTTTGTATTGTCCCTCCCTGATGTGCAACAGGCACTGTGAGTCCTCACCTCTGCCAGCAGCAGAGGCATGCCCAAAAAGCAGTAGACATTTACGCAAGCAACCAGCTATATTTTTCTTTTCATAAGATGGATGACCACATCTTTTCTTGGGGAATATTACGTCTGCTCTGAAATGCTGTCACATTGACTTCTCTTCTCTTGTTTGCAGGAAGCGTTATCAGTGGTGAGTGAAGACCAGTCCTTGTTCGAGTGTGCCTACGGATCACCCCACCTTGGAAAGACAGAGATGACGGCTTCCTCCTCCAGTGAATATGGGCAGACATCAAAGATGAGTCCGCGTGTTCCCCAGCAAGACTGGTTATCACAGCCCCCAGCCAGAGTCACCATCAAGATGGAGTGTAATCCAAACCAGGTTAATGGGTCAAGGTAATAAGGCCAGCGTTACCACAACTTTTCTTATGATGGGCACAGTTCACTTGACTATACTTACAAAGTGAGCACCATTTTAAGTGCCTCAAGACACCAAGCCACCAGCTGCTGTCCCAGAACCCTACAGGTCTCCTGTGCATTGCGATTCACAACTGCCAAACCCCTTAAGATGGTGGTGCTACAGGCACAGCCTTCTTGAGACCTTGTGCAATACCTTTCTTTGTTTCCTCTGACTGTGGATAATTTGCAGTATAAACTTGCATTGCAACATGGGTGAAAGAGCATATATTAAAGTTAGGAAAATATGTCTGTGGTGTGATTTTGAGCAGTTATATTGACCCATCTAGTGCTGTGGAGTATGTGATTAATATTTAACTGAAGCTCTCAAATACAGTAATCAGGTCTGATGCTTTTGCTTTAAATATAACCAAATAGAGAAACATAGGAAGTAAATTCTTGTAATGTCAAAGGGAGCAAACTATTGATTTTTACTTTTAAATTTGCTATAAGCATTCTGCTGAAGAATATAACAATGGAGTTGGATTTTAGAAGAGCTTACGATAAAGAAACACCACTTGTATGGAGGCAAGCAGGAGAGCAGAAAGGAACAAGGAAATAAATTACTCAGCTCAACAAGCAATAACCATAGCCACAGTATGTCAGTGTTTTCTCAGGACTTTCTTTGTGGATGTATCTGTGAAGGACTATTGCGTAGATTAGGCTGAAAGAGTAATGTTTGTGATGTTTTTTGTGGATATTGACTGGTAGCTCTCCAAAGCACAGGAGCCCTCTGTATGATTTTTCCCATCTGAAATAGCACAATGATGCCTTTTTTTTTTTTTTTTTTTTTTTTTTAATTCAAGGAAACTATCCAAGCAAGTGCTTTCCTGTTTAAAATGCCTGACTGTCAGAACAGTTTTCCTTTGGTGTTGCTGAAGGGCACAAGGTTCAGAAGGAGTCAGTTATTCACAATAGTTGGCAATGTACCAGTGAAGACCATGCTTCACATCGCTCTGTCCCAAACACCTGCCTACTAGTCTCATCACCCAGCATCAGATGTTTAGAGAAACCTCAGCCATGGGCACTGTGGTTACTGTTCACACTTTCTGTGCTAATGTAATGAGCACCACAAGCAGGACAAAGTGGTTTGACAGCTTATCACACATACATTTTTCATAAGAATGAAAATCAGATTTTCGTAAGGATGGAAAATGAGTTTTAATAAGGATTGGAATTGTTCTGAAGTCAAATCAGACTTTCCAGTGAATAGGTAAAGATTTGAGGTATATAGAAATAAATGGTGAGCTGAAGTTACAAAGAATTAGGGAAAGTCTTGTAAGCCTGCTTATCCAGAACCACATTTAGTTATTTTGTTTGTTTATTCCTCTTTGTGATAATCAATCATAAATGGTGTATTGATCCAAAACTAGTTTCAACTGTTTCTCAAACTACCTCTAAATATTTGTTCTGGCGTTTCTGCAGTACTAATGGTCACAATTTTTCTTAGTGTAAATTCCACAAAGTGCATTAGGGTAGATAATTAGCATCAATCATTAGTGGTAATAATTCGTAATATTATACAGAACTAAAGCCAGTTAGACTCAAACTCATAGATCTTAAGGAAGGGTCTAGATCATACAGATTCCCTTGAAATTTTTGGTCAATCACATTTAAAAAATAATCAGCAACAAATTCTGCATTGATTGTGCTGGAATCCTGAAATATGTAACTAGCCTGAATATTGGAGGAACTAGCCTGAATCACAAGTGTGTTGCTGTTGTGGTAGTTTAAGTAGAAAATTGTAGGCAACAGTGCTGTCTTTTATTAGCCTGGGGAGGTTCCCGAGCCCTGTATAGTGATCCAGAGATGACCAAAAGTGTCGTTGTGTATGGATGTGTGGTTGAGCATGCAGATGGAAGAGGTTTTCTGTTCAGAGCCTCTGCCTCCCTCCCAGGGGCCATGCCATCGCTGGGTAAAAATAGAAGTAACCAAGGCAGGGAGGAACCACAGTGCAGCCACCAGAGCAGAGCACCCCAGCTGCAGGGCTGGAGCCAGGCTCCTCATCCCTCATCTGAACATTCAGCTCATGTGCTGCTGCCTGCCTGGTGGCATGGCTTTAGCAGGGGAAACAGTAGCTGCATGAAATATTTGTGCATGTGCTCTGCACCATTACTAGCAAAAGCAATGTCTACCTTTGCAAGGCTGAATGTTGAGGGAATTGTCTGTAAATCATTCTTTTTATACCTGCTACCAGGACCCATATGTTCTGGAATAATCATGAAGCATGATTTTGATTCATACTTTTCCAGCAAAATTGCTATTTGTGCTAGTTATGGAGGCACCCAGAAATTGTCATGGCATCTGAAACCCAGTGAAACACTTTTTCACAGTACCAGCGGCCTTTGCAGCCTGTGATAAATGAAAAGAAGCGATTTTTTGTACTCTCTCTCTCTCAAAACTAAAAAGTATCAGGGCTACCTACTTCATCATTAGGACTTGCAGCTTAGTGCAAATAAGCTGATCAATGCATGAAGACCAAGTTCCTTGTTTTTGTCCAGACAGCATCACTCAGAGCTACCAAATGTGGCCATCATTAGAAAGTGAACTACTCAGTGGTGACGACTGTTTCCCAACATGAACCAGTGTGTGAGCTGGCATAATGGTTTTATTGCCGTAAGAGTCCATGCAAGCTACTGCTCTGAACTGCAGAATGTTCTTGATCAGAACACTGGTTTTCTAAAGGGCACATTCCAGCTGAACATATAATGGCAAGAAATTTAATAATTTCTGTATTGAATTAAAAATAACCTGCAGCATCTGAAGCATATTTTCATTCATTAATCTTGGATTTGACAGCCTTACTTTTAACAGAGCAATGCAGAGTTGGTAACTGGAGAAATCCAGGAAAACTCATGTTTCACAAGACATTATGCTAAAAAAAGGCATTTATAGACTATCAAATATAAGAATAGATTAACAGAAGAAAAAATAATCGTGTGCATATTACATGATTAACACACAAATAAAAATTAAATTACTCCATTTCATCAGAAATATATTATTTCATAAGGCCTAATACGTGGATGAAAAAAAGTTAATATTATATTTTTAATGGAGAAATAATTTCACCAAATAAAAGTTATAAATATATTTTGACATTTTAAAAATTCATATACATATGTGTATACATATGTATATACCGTGCATAATGCTATTATGTTTTGGGAATCATAATGTTTCTTGGTATATGATATTCCTGCCAGTTGTAGGAAAAAAAAAAAAAGTGTATCACTCAAGCCTTGCATAAGATGAAAACACTTACCAGCAATATATTATTCCTAAATAATTATATCAAATATGTAATATAATATCATAGAATCATAGAATCATAGAATATACTGAGTTGGAAGGGACCCATAAGGATCATCAAGTCTAACTCCTGGCACCGCACACTTCTTAACCAAAAGTTTAGACCATGTGACTAAGTGCACAGTCCAATCACTTTTTAAATTCAGACAGGCTTGGTGCATTGACTATGTCCCTGGGGAGCCTGTTCCAGTGTGCAACCACCCTCTCGGTGAAGAACCTCTTCCTGATGTCCAGCCTAAACTTCCCCTGCCTCAGCTTAGCACCATTCCCACGGGTCCTTTTGCTTAGTATATTGCTTAGAACTACCAATGTTGAAAATGCTCACTGTTCAATGCAATATATAAATATTACAAATACAAATATTACAAAATATATAAATATTACAAATCTGAAAACCATTTGTTCCTTCCTCAAGTCCCTCTGGGCCTTTGCCATGTGTATGTTGGTCTTTCATTGGTTTCCTGGCAGATTATCTGCTGTTCATCGCATACATGATATTGGACACGGTTTATATGTGCAGATTAGCAGTGCCTTGCCACTTGCATTTACTTTTCTGAATAAGCCTTCCCCACCCTGCCTATTTTCAGTCCCTTTAATGTTTCCCTAAATGAAATTCTAAGTTCTTAAAAAATGTTTTATAAAACTATTAAAAATGAACACAGATGTTGGGCCAGAGATCTTCTCACTTTTGATAAAAATGTAGCTGCTCACTTTACACTCATTTTTAAAATCTGAGTTTTTCAAAAGGTGTTTAAAATATGGCCATATTGCAGAGCCCCAGAGGTGCTACCTCTAGGATCTGCAGAATATCCTCCCTAATTCTCTTCCTATTTAGGAGCTTGTCTGAACAACACCATGCAAAGAAGGTGCAAACCAGGGTATCAGACCCCACAAAGTGGCAACAAGAGAATAGTTAGCTTCATTAATACTTTTTTTGCTACCCATCTCTTACTCCTCTCTGTGTTAGGCTGTTTCCTGGCCATATATTCTGTCATCTGGAACAGGGTATAAAATTTTAGGAGCGTGTTGGATCTCTTACACACCAACAATTTACACTTAACAATTTCATACTAAAATGAGAAATGTACTCACTCTGATAGGACTCTCCCCAGATATACATTGTCTGCAATTGCCCTGCGTTAAATCTCAGATCATAATGGTCTAAAAACTGGTGTCCCTATGAATTCTGAAGAAATATCTTCAGAAAGAAATTAAAGGGTTATTTTAGTGTGCTGCAGAGAGTTTAACTACACAGTTTTCTTTAACAGTAACAGTATTTTTCAAACTAAACCCTGCTGCATAGCACCAGAAAATATAGCCTAAGGGCCTACCTTAAATTAAATAAAACAAGAAAAGTTGAAATTAAAGCTGTCATTACCTTGCATATACAATGTAGATTGTCACACATAGTATTAAATTCAGTTCCTTCGAATCTGTTATGTGGGCTCAGCCATTATATTTCTTCCAGGTACATAAATCTTTGTGCCAAAAAATTATTTTGGCACATAAAATTTTGTGCCACCATGGAGTCAATCTTTCACCTGAATGTAATATTATTGTTTCCTGCTACTTAGTGTTCTTTAGTCAGACCAAAAGATTCACCCTGATATAGTAAGGCACTATAATATAAATCTGGAAATTGCCTATATCAAGCTGTTACTTACTTTTCTGTTTATTTTTCTTTATATATTTTATCAAATTAAATATAAGCAATTCTATTACTATGACTGAATGCAACATATATAATGCATTTAGCATGAAATTCACCTCTGTGGAAATGCTCTCATTAAGCCTAGGGTATGGCATTTAAGTCTGTGAATTATTCAGTGTGCTCTGATCACCCTTACCCATATATTATTACTCATGGACATGGAAATAGGTGAGAATATACAAAGGTAGCATGGAAGGTCTGCATTTACTGGTAGGTAAGCCTTCTTTTTAAGGGAGGATGAGGTGGAACATAGGGTATTATTCAGGCCTCAGATAAATTTTACTTGCCAGGAGCAGTGTGATGATTTCACTGAAAATGCATTATGAATGTTAGCTGCAGTGAAAGCGCAGAAAAAGTTCTCTAACATCAACTTGGCCAATATAGAATTTTTAAAGAAATGCCAGAAATAATCAGTTGTCATTAAGATTTAATCATGTGCAAAATGCTGTTTTAAGTGCTACCAACTCTACCTTAAAAACCATTTGAAAATGAAATTATCACTTATATCTTTTATGCTGGCTTTTTTGGGAAATACCATTTTTTTCTTTGCATGTTTCTGTTCTGTATTTTCATCAAAGAGCCTCTGTGCTGGCTGGATTGAATGCACATGATATGCAGGAAGACTTTCAGAGTCCAGAGTGGCCTCTTGTTTTCTCGTTCCCCTCCTGCCCCCCTTGATGTAAGCTCTACTCAATGTAGTTATTTCATGCTTTAAAAATAAGCAAATTAGAATGGTTTGCTCTTGAGAAACCTTGTGTAGTCTACCATGTGCCAACTAATTTGTGCGGCCATGAAAGAGGTTGCATTCATTCACATGGAGCTCTGTACTACCACCACGACAGGACCATCCTGCTCCCAGGATGCAGGCCAGTGTGTTTTAAGCTAGGTCAGTCACCTCTGTATTATGCTCCAGTCTGTGGGATGATACTGATGATCCTAGTTAGAGCATTTCCACACCTTATGCACATCCAACACATCAAGAAACAGGGCTGATCTGCAGCAATTACTCTGACATCACTTGTTTTCCAAGGGCATGGCTTTTTCCATCACTGGAGCACAACCCTGCAGCTGAGGCTCAGTATCATCCCTCTTACATCTGGTGGCATACCACCGGCATGCAGCCCCGGTATTCTTGGTAAACCTCAGCTCAGACTAAACAACAAGCATAGTCCAAGACTCATCGCAGTCAATGGGATTCTCCCCTCTGGCTCCAACAGGGCTTGAGTCAGCCCCTATGTCAGTCCACAGCAAAGCTGGGATATCTGTCTTTAGAGGATGATTTTCCTTGTGCACTTATTGGAGCTGCCTATATAAAGTAGCATTAATCTTGGATAACAATCTTTTTTCCCACTGATTGCGTAGTCGGTGGAGTGGCTGCCTACCAGACTGGAAAAACTACGAATTTAGGATCTTCTTCATGCAGGGCTTTATGTGTGATTACTTCTAAGGAGTACCTCTCTACTCTGAAAATCCACCAGTTAAACATTAACGTGTGTGTGTGTTTGTATGTGCAGGCTTTGGCTCTGTTTCTGGAGGCAAACATGATGCCAAGGAGAAAAATAAACCATCTCTCCAGCTTACCACTACTATAGCTACTTTTTAGTGGCTTTTTGGGGGTCTGGCAGGTGCTGGTTAAGAAGCTTTCCACCCTGGGTTGATGTGCTCATTCTTAATTGGCATGGTTACATTTTGGATTAACCACTGATGCTTAAATTGTGTGCTCAAAATTAGGAGTTTAAGACAGAGATGAGGACAGCCAAAATTTCAAAAGTGCTAAGCAACCAAATGCTCTCATATGGGTAGTGAAATATAAAATTAGTCTTCAAACATTGACATCAGACCCCACAAGAGTTAAAAATCACCATCATTATTTCTGACTGTTCCTATCATTACTGCTTTATTTCCAGTACAGTATTTGCTGTGTTTAAAGCATTTAGAAATGGTGGTTGTGGTACTCCCCCATGCTGGCATAGCACAGGCACTGACAGTAAGTAGGATGTCTCTAAACCAGCGCGTTTGGAAATAAGTCTCCTCCTTGACCCCTTAGTTAATAGCTGTTTGATTTTTATCAGGGTAGTTTTGGTGAGGATGCTCAGTATTTGAAGCTTCGGAATAGCATTTTAAAAACAAAACAGAATCTGAGTAACAAAAAGAAAAGAGGATAGTCTTCTTTGATGTTACATTTCACACCCATCAGCCTCACAGCCCAATAATACTAATCACGAAAATCAGCAGACATTCCACAGACATGGGGGATTATGGTTTCTGTGCAAGATGTCACTTCTGTTTATGCCTGGCATGCTTTGCTTCACTAACTTTCTATATGATCCCTGCACACAAAAGAAGGCACATGCGGTTTGGGAAGGGCCTTGCCTCCCAGTATTACATATTTTATGAAACCACAAATACAACAGTCTTACAAACTCTTGAAATGAAATACAATTTGAGAAATGTAATCCATTACCATTATAATAGAATTTCTATAAAATTAATAAAAGAAAAACAAGAGAAAATAGGTCCTGAAAGTTATAGGCCAACTGGGAAGTCATTGTGGCTTTGGCCGAGCTATCACCATATCAGACTTCAGCATTCTCCCAGGCAGCAATCTAATTGTAAATTATGTATATACAGAACATCATTTCTTAGCTTTGGCTTTTAGTGACCCCATTCCCTTCTTTCTCTTTCTTCACTCCAACCTCACACATAAGAAATATTGAAGTGTTTGCACTAATGGAGAAATGACAACGTGCAGTCAAACTTAAACCAGCTGTTTCCCCACACTGTGAACACAAAGAGCCAGGCTGGTAATATTTATAGCTTGACTGGCCTCTAGTGAGCCAGACGCTGACTGCCTTAATTTGCCATGATGGCCTAAAGGCTTGAAGCAGCTGTGGATTGCAAGATAGCCGGGAAAGTTAAGCAAAAAAATAAATAAATAAATAGAAAAGATTGCTTCAATTACCAAAAGTTATTATTTGATTGAAAATGAACTGCTGTTGCATATACAGCTCAATAAACAAGCATTTTTTATTTTGCTTACAGAAAGTCAACGAAATGCATGTGTTGGCATGTGGCGTTTTACTTTCTCCTTTTGTTGAAGGAAGTAACGAGCCACTCTATGTGTCACACTGCGACATCCTTTAGTGACCCCTGGCCTTGACCCATGCAAAGCAAAGCACCTACAGAGACTGGGCAGTCCCCCTGCCCCCCCCCCCCCCCCCCAATACTATCAACCCTCGTTTGGATGCTGCAGTGGGGTGTTTGTGTGGGACTGCCCCAAGCCCAGCTTTGTTGGGGCTATTGAAGACCAGTTTGGCTGCCGCTGCATAGCCCCACATGGAGCAGTTCACCTCTATGTTTGTGTTGCCCCATGAGGACTTCAGTTTTAATTTATTTATTTTGTCTTCTCAGGCTTGCTTTGGACGCTCACCTTCTAGCAAAGTTGAGCAGACTGTCACTGTGGCTTCAGCTTCAGCTTTAGCCAACTTTAGGCAGCAGCACTGATCCTGAGGGGCTTGCTTCCCTTCCACCCTGGCCGTTCCTGTGGGTGAGCATCGCCTATCACACAGCCACCCCAGGTGGGTGGGGGAGTGACTCAGGACATAGCTAGGCACTGAGTTACTTATCCACCCACCCTCCTACCCACCCATTTATTTACTTATTTATGTATTTGCTGGGGAAGCAGCTCCCCAGCCAGGTTTGCTAAACAGTTGCATGAGGGCTTGTGTGTGCACCCCAGGCATGCTTTGGCCTACGTGCATTTTTTGGCATTTTAATGTCTCTGTTATGCCATAGTACTCTGTAGGGAATTTTGGGCTGCTTTCACACAAAGACTTGGCAGAGAAAATAAAAAACTGTGCTTTCCTTTCAGCAGGGTGGCTGTGGTGGTGCACACGTAGCAAGTTTAAGGGCAGGTGCCTGCAGAATGCCTACTATGCTTGCAGGATTTGGCAGTATGTACATGGCCAGGCAGCTGCATTAAGATGCAGCAGTTGATTGAGCATGGTGGAAGCCAAAAGTAAGCACTGGGGCCTCTGATATTACCGCTGACAGCACTTTTCAGTCTCACTTTGCATCCATGGGGTTGGTGCCAGAGAAGCAGCCCCTGAGGGTCTGCAAAGCTGCTGGTGCAGCCACCCTCCTGCTGCAACAGCTGAGAAGTGCAGGGTTCTCCTCACTCTTGGATTGTCCCTGGTGATTGCTGCCAAAGGAGAATCCAAAGAGGAATCCAAACAGGGATTGTTTGGATTTTGTATGTTGCTGTGATGGCAGGTCTCAGCAGATGTGAATTCTCCTGATACACAAAGGGGAAGTGGGTGCATAGAAGAGCAGGGAGGAGAGTCTAGGGTTGCAGATGTGTAACCCTTTGATTTGATAGTGTGGACTAAAGTGTGACAGGTGGGCTTTAAGAAACAATGATTTACTTCAAAATTAAAAGTCTCGTGGAAGTTTTGTTTTTCTTTTTGTGGGCCATTTTTTCAGCGATAACCCACTTTTGGGGAAAACACCAACAAATTTTACTACAACTTGAGCAGTTGCAGTGAGTGGAAGTGAGCCTGAGTTGTTTTTTTTTGCAATATGTTTAATACGAGCTGACATTCGCGTAATACCATTTTGGCTGAGTGTAAATTTACATATGTAGGCCTTAATTCTGTGAGGGAGCTGGCTCTATAAATCTCTCCCTGTTGTACGTAAGGATGGGGTGGGGACACCACAGCCCTGCTGGGGCCGTTCCCCTCTTTCTCAGGTTGTTGGCATTACAAAATGGGAGAGGAGAGACAAGAAGAGGGATCTGTATCCTGCAGGACAGTGTCAGGGTTTGTCTGCCAGAGCCTCGCAGAAGAAAAGTTTGTGGTAGCTCAGCATCATCTCCCCTGTCCTGACCAGCCACAGGCTGGTAGGAGGACCACATATGGAAATCTCTTTGAAGGTATTCTGTTACATCTCTACTGTCCTGAGACCACTTTTCTGTAAGTAACTCTGTAAGGAAGTTATCCAAACTGTGATTACTAAATTAACTTAGAAAGACACTGTACAGATATTTAGAGAACACAAATATTCTCTTCTATTTTCCTCTGAAATTCAGAACTACTAAACCACGGGGATTTATATTATAGGAATGTCAGCATGATCATGTAAAATTTTGCTGGTTCCTAATCTCTGTTTTTCTTACACCTTGCATTTTAACACAACACAGGTGTTCTATATCACATGGGGAAAATAGTAGCAAAGTGAAGAGGAAAAAAAGTGTTTCATACACTTATTTATGAACTCACATCTGCTTTCATCAGAGTCAATGGCTGGCAAAACTCCAGTCAGCTTCAGTGGGAGTGGGTGCTAAATTTAAACATCTTGATTCTAAGTAACACTGAATAAAGACAAGGCTTCCAGGTCCAAGGACCTGTGGAGAAATACTTTCTTCAACACACTTTTATCATCAATCAGAGCTGTATCAGCTCAGGACTGAACAAAATGCTTTTGGGTAACATGATTGTAGTCTTTCCACTTTTAATTTATTTATTTATTTGGGTAATTTCCAGGTGTAACTCAGTATATTTACAAAGGGTAAAAATAACATGCAGCTGAGAAGACAAATATCTCAGGTTTCATTTCAGACGTGGAGATGAGGATGAATCACTGTGGAGCTGCACCCTTTGCACAGGGCACATGTTCTGAAAGCTGCTTTTCCACTGCCCCTGCTCCCCTGGTGGTTCAGAAATAAGGCAGGTTCACAGAATGTCTTAAAAACAAAACAAAACAAAACAAAAAAACTACTTTTGAATACAATCATTCTCTTGTTGTTCTGGGCACTAAAAATACCATTTTCTGGTGTTTGCTTGCATTTTCAGTTTTTGACTTCTATGTCATAGAAGTCAATTCCAGCCATCTGAGTTAAGCTTTGGCTCAGTGGTACACATAAGCACATGCTCAATTTGATGAGCATGTGCTTATGTGTACCAAAAATGCCCAAGTAGCCCTGTTAGCTCCTATAGAGCTTCTTACATGCTTGAATTAAACATGATCTTAGAAGATTTGCTGAACTGAGGATTTGTTTGTCCACCCAGCACACTAACACGACAAAACTCTTGACTGTCTCCTTCTGGATTTTAATGAAAAGTTATGACCTATTTATGATCTTCTTCCCCACCCTCTCTCTGTTTATATTCAAATCAGAAAATCAGCTCAGCAGCCTTGTCAGGTTGCCAAAAGCTGTGTGCTACCAGTGGATCTTTCACATCATTTACTGTTCCATGTTTACATTAGTTTTTATTTATTTATTTATTTATTTATTTATTTATTTTAATGTATGATTGCCTGTGGAAGTAGTTTAGGCCAATATTGATGTTGTATTTCATGTCAGTATTAAGATTTTGATATTGCTGTATCCTGAGTTACTTTTCCCGGGGAAAAAAAATAAAAAAATAAAAAAAAAAGTAACTGGCAGTTAGGCCGAAGGATGCTGCTAGCTCTCTGTTTCCTCAAAATGTACCAAAAACAAAACAAAACAAAACAACAACGACAACGACAACGACAACAACAAAAACAGTCAGTGCATGAGTCAAATTGCCCTTTCTTTTGTCTTGGTAACATAACATGACCTTGGCAGTTAGGGTGAGCATCTGCACAGGTACAAATGAGGGCCATGGATCCAAATATACATGTTTACTATGTAGACTCGTTTACACATAGATGCCATTTCTATTTGTTAAAGGTAAACAGAAAAAGCCAACATTTTATTCACAAGCAATCATCTCAAAAGCTCACTTTCAACATGCTTATGTCTGAAATAAAAGTTATTTTGTTTTGCTTAGCTCCATTTAGGCAGAAATAAGCTGCCTCCCAGAATTATATTTATAGGTATGTAGTGGGATAGAAAAATTAAACCTGAGAGAATAATGCCCAAGTATTCTGATTCTGTTGGAAAGGCTAAATTCACCACCACTCAATGACAGGCAAGACCACATGCTGTCTGTATCTTCCCTTGTGGGTATTATTCAGTTTTGTTGCTGACATGTACTTACAGGACCCTTACACAAGCCAGATTTCAGATGTACTGTGTTAAGCAGCACCCAAGATATTTTATACCTGAAAAAGGTATGTGCAGCCAACATTTCCCAGGCAACATTCAGGATGCTGTTCCTCCTGCTAAAGAAGATGACAGTAGCTCTGGAATGATTTCTGTGATATATTTTCTTTTTAAACTGAACACCATCGGCAGTTTTTTGTTTGTTTGTTTAGTATATATGTTAACATAATGTGATAAATACACAGTATCAAGGCACAGAGAAAACTGATATGTTTAAAATGTATTTATAGTACGTAAGATATATACTAAATCTTTTCAGCTTTCAAAAAGCTAACTATTTTTTAAAACACACGTGAAACAATAGCTACATTAGTTCCTGACACATGTGCTGAGCAGACAACACAACTGAGTCACTTAGGCATTGGATAAAATATCTGCCACATCCTTTTGCTATATGTTGAGCAGACAGTTGGCTAAATGGTATATTATTTTTCCTCTTTTGTCTTCAAACATTAGTTTAACACTTCTGGGAGAGTGCCTGACTGTTGGTGACCTTACAGTGACACTGCTGCCTAATGTTTGCAATGGTTGCATCAAGAGCTGGGGTTTCCAAGCTGGGGAGAGCAAGAGGCTCTTGGTGAAACCCTTTTGGAACCAGGGGATGACGGCAGATCTTGAAATACCCTTCCCAGAGTCTAGGTCCTCAGAGGGTCTCTCAGTCCTCTGGACTGCAAATTAGTTAGTTCGCAAGGAACCGAAATGAAGCATAACACCCTGACTTATTGCTGGTGTAGTAAGACCATACTGCAATTTCAGCAGTTAAATGGCAGAACTGAAATAAAGGTTGTTAGCAATGTAGTATCACTGAAGAAACCCAAACCCAAGTAACACCCTCCTTCTCTTGCCAAACAGCCTCTTTGCATTTAAAGGTATTCCCTATGGCTCTGTTCTTTCTTTTGATTTTTTTGTAACAATTTTTCTCTCTCTGATGAAACACATTGTAGACATTAAATTAAGGGACAAATATGTCTGTGTCTGCCAGGAAGAAAACTGTGATGCAATTAAAATACCATTAGGGAACCCACTGTGGGATGTTAAACCTAAAGACTCTATTCAGAAAGTAAAGCCAAAATTAAAGAGGTGTCTGGTTGCAGATCCTCTGCAGATTTCCATTTCTTGACTATAGTACCATGGAGACTGCACTAGTCAGGAGCTGAAAGGTTTTTCCAGTCATGCGTGTGGTATTTTGAATCACGGATTTGGCAAATGTTACTTTTCTGTAGGCCATATGCAGAAATATGTCTACATTGCATAACATAAAGTGCAACTGAGTGTGGCTCACATGAAACAATGACAGTAGTGGAGGTGGAAAGCTGTCCATGCCTGAAGAGAACTGTTGTATTTTTTTCCTCTAATATCTTAAGTGCATCACTATGTTTTGCTGAATTGTCTGTGAGATGCTTGGAGAGAGAAGCACAGCTCCGTGCAGCCATCAGGCTCAGCAAGCTCATGAAAAAGCCTCCATTCTAGCCCAGTTTCCAGAAATAAGACATTAGCATTTACAGGTTTGGAGACAAGGAGACCAATACCCCCAAAAAGAAATATGTTGCTCATAGAGGTTGGTAATTTTTTCTGAAGCAACTGAAGGATTCGGCAGAGTCATTGGGTAGTAGTCATTGGGTAGAGTTTACCAACGACAGCCACTCCTGATGCTCCAGTCTCATTTTTTTCCATCTCATTCAGCATGATTCTTTGCTGAGGATATTAGTAGGAACTGAAATAATAATCAAAGCACACCTCTCTTCTTTGTCTAGGAATTCACCTGATGACTGCAGCGTGGCAAAAGGAGGGAAAATGGTTAGCGGCTCAGACAATGTTGGGATGAACTATGGAAGCTACATGGAAGAGAAGCACATTCCACCCCCAAATATGACTACCAACGAACGAAGAGTTATTGTGCCAGCAGGTTAGACCCTCTACACAAAAATTTCATGCAAACAAACGCATTTTCCCTCAAAAAATCTATGAACTTCATTTAAGTAGATTTGAAGACAAGTGGCAGTGTGATCAGGAAGAGCAGTAATTTCCCAGAGCTATTAAGAGAATGAGATGAAATATATCACAATGAAACCACCTCCTCAACCTGTTCTTCCTGTTTCAGAGGCAGAACTGGCTAGTGACAGGCACTCAGATCCTATCTGACTTACCTCATTCCTTTTTGGAGTATTTCACCCTCACCTGAAGTGAGCAAAATAAACGGCAACTTCCATTTCCTAACCCCATGGACTGGCTGGTGTGGAATGTCTGGGAAGAAGTTGGGCTGGAGCACCTCTCCTGTGAAGACAGATTGAGAGAGTTGGGATTGTTCATCCTGGAGAAGAGAAGGCTCCAGGAAGACCTTATAGTGGCCTTCCAGCACCTGAAGGGGGCCTACAGGAAAGCTGGGGCAGGACTCTGTCAGGGGTGTAGTGATAGGACAAGGGGTAATGGCTTTAAACTAAAAAAGAGTAGATTCAAATTAGATATAAGGAAGAAATTCTTCACTGTGAGGGTGATGAGGCACTGGAAGAGGTTGTCCAGAGAAGATGTGCATGCCCCATCCCTGGAAGTGTTCAAGGCCAGGCTGGATGGGGCTTTGGGTAACCTGGTCTGGTGGGAGGAATAGGATGCCTGGAGAGTTTGTGGATGCCATATCCCTGGATGTGTCTAATGCCAGGTTGGATGGGGCTCTGAGCAACCTGGTCTAGTGGGAGGTGTCCCTGCCCATGGAAGGGGGTTAGCATTAGATGACCTTTAAGGTCCCTTCCAACCCAAATCATTCTATGATTCTGTGAAGGAAAATGGATCACTGTACCACATAATTTCCCTGAAAATGCCAAATGCAGTGTGGTCCTCAGCATGCTAAAAGCAGAATAGCATCTGTGAAATCAGGCAGTGCATGAAAAACTTTTATCTAGGTTACTCCCTCAGTTTGGACAGTGTAATACATTTTAATGAGCAAACTGACAACTCTACTGCAATGTAAGAGCATAATTGAGAAATTCTTGTTTCTGGTGGGAGCTTGGTTATGGGATTCAGCAGTTAGCTGAACTCTGGTGTACCTCATCTTCCACACAAAACTCTGCTGGAAGGTTTGTTGCCTAGGTTTGCAAAATACCGTGACTATTTCTGAGGTCCAAGCATTAGACCATCTTGAAATATATACATATTCATAAACCACTGGATACACAAATGACAAATACCTGTAATTTGCAAACAGACGGGAATGTTTTGCTACTAGTTCCTCTCCAACATAGATGTGCCTCTCAGAAACATTTCTGCTACTACTATGTTGCTTAATATTCTTACAGTTTTTCGGTTGCTAATATATGCAAGAGTCCTAACTGTGGCCAATTTTGCAAGCTGTGATTATTTCAGTTATTTGTCAAGATATGTGTGGACAAATATGTTGCAGTACCCTCTGCAATGGTGTTGACAGGTCTTTTCTGAAGCACAGCAGAGTGATGCACCGAATAATGAGGTGTCCTGCCTAGCTGGAAGCAGACCACACTGAAACTCATGGCATATGAATTTTGTTCTGAAACAAACATTAGTCTTCTTGCTGCCTGTCACTTCTTCCAGTCTTTTAGTAAACCTCAGCATGGTTAGCTCAGCAAGATCTTTTTTTTTCTCAGTGTATTTCTGGAGCTGTGTTTTGAGGTGAATTACAACAACATTCAAGGTACAAGATAGTCAAAGTCACAGCCTTGTTATTTTGAGAAAGATATAGGTAAAAATCAGTAGTGTTTTTTTTTTTTTTGGCTACCACATAGGCAGTGTGCTACTCATGTGACAATGTTTAGCAATAAAAAAGCAAAATTCACATTTCCAACTGTGGTAACTCATTAGTTATGATAAATAAGAAACATTTAAAAATAGGCATAATGAAAATATTTTGGTAATCATCCTGATGTTTGGTTGTTTACTTCAACCCATATTAAATGTAGTTGCTGGAATTCTCTGCTGTAGGTGTGGGCGATCTCAACCAGACCCCAGGGGATCAGACTTTAATCCCTGTGGTTTGCTACATATTTCACACCAGATGGAGGGGTTATTTTAAGTGATTTCTGGTGTGCTTGTGAGAATGGAGAAACACCCTGAAGCTCCAGAGGATCAAGTACTCTGACTTTCACTTCTGACTTAAAATTCCAAGAGAAACATCAGAAAAGGGGAAATACTGATGAGTAAGGAATTGGGAATGAGCAGCATGACAGACACTGAATAGTGTCTAGTCAATGGAAAGAGGTCCCCACCTCCTTCAGATCAACCTGAATAATGGTCAGAAGAGATAATATGACAGAGAAGTCAATACATAGAAAATATATTTAGGCTGTCTTTCAAGTCCCAGCTCTTTTGCAGACTTTTGTGCAATGGATTACAGCCATTTGACCTCTGTGTGCTGAAAGGCAGAAACTCTTAAGGAATATGTGTCTCCTTGGCTCTTACTTTTCTCTGCAAAAAGTATAAAGTCTTCATGCCAGGAGCTCTGTCTTCCTTTATGAAGATGTGCATTGCAGGTCTTTAGGGACCTTCAGGCTGGCGTGGGCTTGCTCACTTGCTCTAACTCACAGGAATAGCAAAAAGTAGAACGGAAGAGGCAGAAATGAGTAGTTTAGAGGAAAAAAAAAAAAAAAAAAAAAAAACAACAAAACAAACAAACAAAAAAACAGAACACAAAACAAAACAAAACTTTAAGTTAGAACTGGAGATTCAAATATGGCTCTTGAAGATTCAAGGTATTTGGGCTTGTTCTTGTTTTGTTCCCCCGGTGGCTTTGCCAATACTTCAGGTAGTAAGTAAAAACCCATGCAAGTGTGGGAACATATAGCAAAGCAACACAAAAGTCTAGGAAAGGAAGTGCAGACTATTTTAATATGACCCACTCTAGTTTATAAAATAACACTCTAGCATATGAAATAAATAGCCGAATCTGAGTGCTTGCTTAGCCTATTCTAGGAAATAGTAATATTGATTTGAGTGGAAATTTCTCTTGAATAAGGGTACAGATTCAACTGAGAGCTTTGATTTTTTTTTTTTTTTTCAGATGCAGGTTGTAGTGTTGTTAATAGACTGTCTTAAATGATTTTCTGAATAGTGTTCTTTACATGAGGAAAGAAGTCTGTGTTAATTTGTGGATAGAAATTCAGAAAAATGGCAAGATGAAAATATTAAATGGAAGAAGGAGCCCAACAGTTAATAATCAGGGCTTCCTGCTAATAATCAGGGTTTACAGCTCTTCACTAGTTTTTTTCAATGGACAGTTATTCTCCTCTCCACCAAGTAAAACAAAGTAATTCCTCATGTATCTCCACCAGTCAGCATGCAGGGGATTAAAGTCTCTCCAATTTGGTTTACATTCTTTTTGCACTGATCTAGCACATCAACACTCTCTCCTCCCAACTAATTTTATGCTTTGTAATAACGCTAGATCCTACGTTATGGAGTACAGACCACGTACGCCAGTGGCTGGAGTGGGCAGTGAAGGAGTATGGTCTCCCAGATGTGGACATCTTGTTGTTCCAGAACATTGATGGCAAGGAGTTGTGTAAAATGACCAAAGACGACTTCCAGAGACTCACCCCAAGCTATAATGCAGATATCCTCCTGTCACATCTACACTACCTCAGAGAGAGTAAGCCTGTTTTCTGTCATTGTGCTAGTGCTTATGACCAATCTGTAGTTGATATCAGACTTTATTTTTATTGATTTGAATGGTATGAATACATCCTGATGAGTTTTCAGATGTCTCTGTTGCTAATGTTGCTAATCCTAGGAACATAACAAGAAGCCCGATCCAAAGACTCTTGATTTTGAAGAAAAAATCCCATTATTTTCTGTTGGCTTTTGCTCATGTTTGTTGAAGATAAGAGTTAGGCAATATTTATGCATATCCATCTCAGACAAAATTCAGTTGAACCCCAGCATATTTATCAGTACACTATAGGAAGAAAATCAGATGGGACTCAGTGCTAATGTTTTTTCTGGTCACATACTTTTTTATTTCCATTTTAACAATGAGAACACTAAATAATAGTGCAAACATTGATTTATAAAGCAAATTCCAGGCATGATTTTAAGAGCTAGTAGCAGTTTGCTCTACTCTGAATAGGATAAGAAAGATTTCACTGAACTGAATAAAAGTTCTGTAGATTTGTGGGAAAAAAAAAAAAGATAAAAATAAAAATAAAAAACAGTCCCTGAAGTCCAAATGCAAATTACTTCTAGTGTAGAAGCATTTCAAAGGAAAAGAAGGGACTAGTGAATTCCTGACTTGAGCACTTTTATCTAAGCTTGAGGAAATTTCGCAGGTGTGCCTCAGTTTGAAGAAGTTAAAATGAACATGGTTTTAAAAGAAAAAAAACAACAAGCATTGCAACACCAGTGCGGTGCAGTCTTCTCCACACGCACACTATCAATAATCAGCCAGAAATATTCTGCATTCATAATTTTAAACAAATGAATGCTGTTGTTTAAGCTATAACACACATACCTCCCTGCAAACTGCAGACTGAAACTCACTGTTGGTAGATTCACATTCAAACAATCCTCTATGGGAAAATATGGTTTTAAAAGATAATTCTCATTTTTTTTTTCATTTTGGTGTTGCTTTTTGTTTTGTTTTGTAGCTCCTCTTCCACATTTGACTTCAGATGATGTTGATAAGGCCTTACAAAACTCTCCACGGTTAATGCATGCTAGAAACACAGGTAATGCTGGCACTGCTCCCGTTGCTATAGGTCATCTTCTAAAAGCACAGGATTCCTGTTTATGGGTTGCTTGCTCAAAGTGGAAATAGTAAACAAGGAGAGAGATGAGCGTATCCTCTCCTTGTTGTGTGTGTGTTTCTTGCACATACACACAGAAAAAAAGGTGGGGTCACTTAGGGCCAGATGGTGCAAAATGGTTTCCCCACTGATAATTTCTTGTGTTCTACAAGCTAATGGGGTCCCTAACACATGATAAACTGCAGGCTTGGGGCCTTTGTCTCTGAAAACTTTTCCTCATTCTGTCTTATTTTACTGTCAGATCTATACCATGAATCCCAAAAACGTTGCTGGAGCTCAAAAGTGCAAGCATTTAGGCAGTGCTTGCCTAAATGCTGTGATATATGGGGACCATTTCCCCTCCCATGCAGCATATATTGCAGACTTAATAAAATTGTTATTTAGGCAGCTACCTCATCTCATTTATCAGCTATAATATGTGTTTTGTGTTGGGATCTCCACTAAATTCGATGTTAGAATCTCCACTGTCTGTTCTGAATGTAAAATGATTTTTGTTAGTACTCACACTTCTCTTAAGTTAGCACAGGAAGTATAGAATGTAGGTAGGAGAACAACACAACAAAAGCCTCAAAAATGTGTATTTCAAACTTTAACTTAAAATATTTATGAAAATACATGTAATTCAGAACAAATTTTATCTTTCTCTAGCAGTTGTGCAACAGAGGATGGCATGGAATTGTACATATAATATAGTATGCATATCGATTAAAGTTGTTTGGAATATTGCATGATCATGCCTGAGTGTATTAGTTGCCTACAGTGACCAGAAATAACAATTATTTATGAGAAATGAAAAAGATAATACAAAGGATAAATAAAAAAAAAAAAAAAAAGTAAAATGAAAAATAAAATTAAAAAAAAAAAGGCAATATATCATATTTCACTTAGTTTTTCACTGTGGTAAATAGCAGTGAGTTTCATAGAGAAATGAACTAGATCAGAAGATTTCTCACTGAGATTAGATGTTTGCCATTTGACATAAAGTCCTACTGTGAGCTGTAAGCATTCAGGAAATCCTACCAAAAGCAACAGATTTTTTTTTTTTTCCATTGACTTTGATGGGGTTTGGAATAAGCCTTAAGCCCTTTTTAAAAATAGATGGCCTTTACAGTCTTTTCCATCTTTGGCTGCCCAAATCCTAATTTGCCAAACAGCATCCACATACTGTTATCCAAGTGTCGTTCAACAGTTCCATGTGTTATCTTTTTCTATGTGTGCACTGACAACGCTGTTTTAAAATACAGTTCACCAAAACGAGATTGTCTGCATTTATGCCATTGATCATTGCCACAGGAAAAATTGAATTATTCCATTGGCATTAGAGCTTTGGAGTGGGGTTTTCAAAAGGCCACAAAAGGATTAGGAACAAGTTCCTCATGAAGTCAGGAGTAACTACACAGATAATTCCTTATGACCCTTTTCACAATCCTAGAAATAGCAATTAGAGGTCTGTTGATGTAGAGCAATTTCAGTTCCTGAGATGTGAGATACCATTTTCTATTATCAAGAAATATTTTTAGTGGGGTTTCTGAGGGTCTGACACAGACCCCACCAAGGTCTGTGAGAAGATGCCACTGACATGAATAGGCTTTTTCTGCGGTCTCTGTGGGAAATATGAACTTGTTTGGGAAGTGCATGTTCTTCCAAGCATGAAGAGAAGGCAAAGAAGTCTTATTTCAGAAGATATGAAACAACCTGCCCATGTGGGTGGGGATGTGTGGGGAGGGCAGTAAGGATTTCCTGAACTTGATTCTCTTCCCCTTTAACATTGATTTTACATGGACATGTATCCAGTCATGAGAGGACTTACACAGGTGAAAAGGCTAACAGTATTCATATAACATTCCTAAGGTACAAAATATTCAGAGTCTTCATTTAGACACACTAGAAGAGGGAAAGTATCAATGGAATTAGGGACTGTGAAAATGAATCTTTAGGTGTTATGTCTTCTTCTTTCTCTTTAGGAGGTGCCACTTTTATTTTTCCAAATACATCAGTTTATCCAGAAGCAACACAAAGAATTACAACCAGGCCAGGTATGAAAAATGACAACCTTTTGTACTATTCATTTGATCTCTTGAAGTATCTCTGTCTTTTACTCCTTCTATTTTCTCTTGATAAATGATAGGTTATATTATGTATGTACACACATACTATGTACACCTTTATATATATGTCTGCATATATAACATTGTGTAGAGTAAGATGATTAAATAGAAAAGTTAACATCTGTGTCATCCATTTATCTCTGCCTTTAAAGCAATGAAGTCTAGTGTTCTAGACACCAGAGCTGTGAAGAAGCTCTGAAGAAGCTCTAGAAGACTAGAGCTGTGTTCACTGGTTCTGTTGTGTGATTCCAGTGCAGTCACTTTTCAATGTGCTTTAGCTCCCTGTCTGTGAAATGAGTCAGGAATATCCTCCTTTGTAAGTTGAAATATATTGGGAAAAAGTACTCTAAAATATTTCTCTTGCTCTCTATTTTTTTTTTTTATTTTATACATCTGATCATGAATTTAAGAGACTGAATAAGTAAAAACAAACCACAAGGAAGTTCTTGTTGTTGAGAAGTGTGAGGTCCATGGAAGTATTGTGGGTGTGCTGTTTTGTGAAAGGCTAAAGGGAATAATTACAAAGATGAAGACATTGCTATGAAATAAAAAACTTTCTTTGCATCACCCTTCACAACTAATGATGTTGGAAAACTGCCTTATCTGGACATTTGCTTTTTCAGTAATAAGCATAAAGTATAGTAATACATTGAGGGGAGTTGGAACAAAATACTGAATTTAAAGGAAACCCGTAACTGAGCCAGAGGCATACATCCAAGTGGTCTGAAGGGACATACACTTGAATTGACTGAGCTCTTTTGAAAAGATACTTTCTCTCATTAAAAACTTTGCTTTTCTTTTTAATAATAAATATTTTATTTATGTCTTATCAATGCTGTAGGGCATAACCCAGGAGAGTATATGCAACTAACTATTTTGTGTACATTTATATACAGGTATATATGCCTGTCTGTAGATCTGTTAATGCATAAACAAAAAAAAGATAGATAGGGAAACATTTACCAGACCAACACATGAATAAATCCACCCTGCCCAATTTATAGGTTCTTCTGAAATTCTTCTGCTAGAATTATTCATCTGTAGCAATGCTGTAGTGAATAAAAAGGAAACCACAGATCCAATTTGTATATTTGGCATTTGAATTTCACAAGGAATTTACCAAGATTCCCCACAACTATTTACAATAAAACTTCATTAGCACGTTGTAAGAAACAAAATATTTTAACAAATCAAGAACTGGCCAATTAACCTGCTACCAAGTCTAAAAAGTAAACAGCTTAAATCGTGGGTGCTTTAACATTGCCCGCATTATAAATAGTTAATAGTAATGGGAAAAAAGACACAATAAAATTTGGTATAGACCTTGGAGATAGCATGAGATTTTGACATTACTCAGAACCAAAAATTCCTCCAAAGGATCCATGTGAAGTAGCCCAGAAGTCTTAGTTGAGATAAATGAACTGTCAATATGCTAACAGCTGAAAATACAAGTTGATAAATGCAGTATAAAGCACAAGTTATTTGTATATCTTACTGATCTGAAATTAACCTTCTTCAATCATAAAAGAAGAGCTAAACATAGGCAACTTTATTTATGGCACAATGAAAGCCACCGCTCTAGTTGTTGGCTGAAGTGAAAAAAGTAAACAAATATAGCATATATTTGTTTATATTTGTTTATATTTGTTTATATTTGAGCATAGTGGAGGGTTGCATGGGAAATCTGATTGTACCATTAAATAAACCAACACTGTGGCCTTGTATAGAAAACCATATGAATCATCAAAAAGGTTATTTGCAGAAATGGTGTTTAGAGCAAGCCATGGGAATATGGAAAATCTTTTGAACCTATTGAAAGATATAAAAGTTTGAGATTGTTCAACTCAGGGTCTAGGAATGAAGAATCATGATATAATTATCAAATAGAGTGTCACAGAGTACCTGCTTTGTCTGTTTCCCAGTATTAGAAAAAAAGAATTTTCAGAAGAAGTTAAAAGGAAAGATATTTTCACGAAACATTAAAGCAGATTGTGTCTCTCATGATCACAAGTTGTTGTAGTACCCAAGAGCTTTGAATGGCTTAGAGGAATCTGGACATGAGTATGAATGAGAAGACACATCATAGATGTAGAATCAAATACTAACTATGCAATGTTATACTAGATGCCCAAAGCTGTCAGTAGTTTCCAATGAAAAGGAGCATGCGACATAAGAACAGAGGTACCTGGGTGTCCTATAGCAAATAACCATGACAACTGAGAGGATTTCAGGTGAAGGCTAGAATGTGTCTGTTGTGAAATAATACAATTTTATCGATATATTTCCAGTGGCGTTCAACAAAAATTGGCTTTTCTATCCCAGGAGAAATTCTATGTTTTTAATATATATATATATACATTTTTATCCTAATTTCTGATGGAAAAATAAAATACTAGTTTTCTCTGAAGTAAAAGATATTTTTTTTCAAATCTTTTTAAAATTTGATATTGTGAAACCCTTCCTTTCAGCATTTTTATCAAAATAAAATATCCTGACATCTACAAAACAAAACACTTTATATTAACATTAAACTCATCTTTCTGTATTGATACAATTCCTTGTGAGAATTGTACTTTGGATATAACACGCTTCTATTCTTCTGTGAGAGCTGCTGTATCCTAACTAAGCATTTCCTGCAACAAAATATCAAGTGATTTTTGAAAGAATTATTTTAATTTATCTTTTACAATAGAGATCTGGCAAACATCTTCAAGGTCAGAATGTTCATTTAGAAAGAAAGATTTTTTTTCAGAAATTCAGTTTTATGTCAAGAAACTATTTTACTGAATTATTCCTTGGCTTTCCTTTCTGTTAAACACTACATGTCACCTAGACTGCAAAGAAGCTTTTCCATAACAAATCACATTTCATCGAAGAGCAATAGCAGACTCTCGGGACAATCATTTGATGACATGAAAAAGGTCAAAAACGAGGGTGGGTGGAGGAATAAACAAGGTTAAATTGAATTTGCCAAATCCTGGGATGCAATTTTGGAGAAGGTAATTAAGCATTACCATTGTTAAGGTACTACAATAGCGAATAGGAAATGAGCAATGTTTATAATGAATTACAATAACAAAAGCATATTACTTCAGTCACTTTTACAACAGAACACGAGGTTTCAGCAAGCTGAAAGTAACACAGTGAAGCTATCAGGAGCTCAGGAAGACCTAATATGGGTTTGTCTACGTCTCATCAAACAGAAGCATTCCCATCAAAGATTTGCCCAAGATAAGAACATGTTGTACTAATTTTTCATGAACAAGAACAGATCTGCTTATCTAGGATAGCAACATGTTTATCAAGGTGCAATTCTGAACTAAGAACAAAGTTGGAATTTTGTGCTGTTTCAAGCAAGGCTGATAAGTGGATTTTTCTATTAATGGAGAGGGTGTGGTCAAAAAAAACATTTTATGATATATTAAAAGGCAAAAGTTTTCTCACAGTACTAAATTTGTACCACATGTATTTCAGGTCAGTAAGTGCCACTGAGTACAAGCAGACAGCATCACACAGCCCTCTCAGTGTACAGATATATAAATATTTTAAGGGCGGGAGGAGAGGAGAGGAGAGGAGAGGAGAGGAGAGGAGAGGAGAGGAGAGGAGAGGAGAGGAGAGGAGAGGAGAGGAGAGGAGAGGAGAGGAGAGGAGAGGAGAGGAGAGGAGAGGAGAGGAGAGGAGAGGAGAGGAGAGGAGAGGAGAGGAGAGGAGAGGAGAGGAGAGGAGAGGAGAGGAGAGGAGAGGAGAGGAGAGGAGAGGAGAATACCCACAAGTATGGAAGTATTAGAATGAGTCCAGAGGAGGGCCAAAAATATGATCAAAGAGTTGGAGCTCTTCTCCTCTGAAGCCAGGCTGAGGCAGCTGGGGTTGTTCAGCCTGGAGAAGGGAAGGCTCCAGGAAGATCTTATAGTGGCTTTCCAGTATCTAAAAGGGGCCTACAGGAAAGCTGGGGATGGACTCTTTGTCAGGGGTGTAGTGATAGGACAAGGAGTAATGGCTTTAAATTAGATATAAGGAAGAAATTCTTCACTGTGGGGGTGATGAGGCACTGGAACAGATTTCCCTGGAGAAGCTGAGGATGCCCCATCCTTGGAAGTGTTCAAGGTCTTGTGGGATGGGGCTTTGATCAGCCTGGTCTGGTGGGAGTGTACCTGCCCGTGGCAGGGAGGATGGAATTAAATGATCTTTAAGGTCCCTTCCAACCCAAACCATTCCATGATTCTATTATTCTGTAAGTACCTAGTCTTGTTTAGAAGATCCTGGACTTGTTTGAACCTCCAAACACTGTCCTTCAACTGGCACCATGGCTGAGTTATTCCCTTCTGTACAAGAAGAATTTGGAAAACCCTGGAAAAGTGACTAGAATGCTTCTGAATTTCTGTGAGTTTTCAGGCGATAAGGTTTCTCCAACTGCATCAATTGATAGCAGGTGTTGATCTCAACCTGTCCAGGACATCAATGTGATTCAGTTCCACACCCATTTTCTGCTAAGAGATGAATGCTTGTACAATCTTTTTTTCTCCAAGTATCTGAAAAATGAGACTCTGGAATAGTTCTCAAGAAACCAGGGATAAAAAGGCACTAGTTATTTAAATGCGATACAACGATAAAATGCATATGTCAGCAAAAGCAAAGTTTTTGAAGTGTAAGATTCCAGGAGACAACATGGCTGGGTAGTGCCAGTCTGTTCCTCAGGCCAAACAGACTAAATAAATTACAAGCAATTTGGTTCTGAATTTCATATTACACTTTATTTGCATTTGATATTCCTGCTTATAGTGCTTGGAAATGGACAGAGAGATACATCTGGTGTGCACAGAGCCAGTCTGTGACTGTTTCTTTACTTCCCAATTGCTTTCATTTCCAATAATTTCTAAAATAAAGCACAAGCATTGTTAACAATCATTATTTGCACCACTTTAGTTCTATGATGAGGGTACTGTTACCTTGCTGAAATCATGGGCAGGCTACATAACTCTATGATCTTGGCAACAATTTCAGCTAATGTGTGTAAGCCAGCCATAGAAAAGCACAAGCAACTGCAAAAGATTTCAAAGGGTAAAAAGAATGACTGAATTTCGTGCATATACTTTATCAAGAAAGCTTTTAAGTTCTAGTTCTTTATGAATAAAGCTTTTATGGTTTAGTTTCTTCATTTTATATACTAAACCATTTAACTAAAATAAAAATAATGCATATGTGGAAAAAAAAAAAAAAAAAAAAAAGGAAAAAGGTAAATGAGAATTTAGTTTAGACACATAAAATTAAGCAGCTTGTCCCAAGAAGCGGAAAGGTATATTTAAATAGATGAAGCAGGAAAAACAAAACAAAACAAAACAAAAAGAAACAAACAAAAAAAATCAATCAAACAAAAAATATCGCTTTTTGGAAGAAATAGATAATATGTGGAATATGTGTATATAGCTGTTCTTAACATTTAAGCATGTTCACTATTTTCACATTCTAAGGTTTTAGAGATCTGTGAGGATACTGTGATGTGGGAGGAACTGTGAAAGAAAATTAATTATTAAATTTGAAATGACTGGTAAAAGAGAAATGAGTGAAAATAGTAAAGTGCAACAATTAGTTACTCCAAAAATGCTAGATGATGAGAATTAGACCAGAGGGTGCATCTGGGGAAAAGAGGACTTGCAAGCTTGAGGAAAAATATCAAGGAGAGAGCATGATAAAGTACATGACACCAGTGAGAGCCACTAAGAACAAAAAGAATATATAACAGTAGTTTAGGAGAATCTCCAAAAGACAAAAACAAGACTTGGTTGTTTCCCATGTCCCTGCAGAAAAAGAAACTCTCAAATTCAACCTATAAACTTTGATTAATCTCAAGGGATAACAGGAACAGACTAGTAAAGAATTGCAAAGTAAATCAACTGAAGTCTATCTTCTTAAAATAAAATACTGTTACATACACAGTCTGGAAGGGAATGTCACACAGTTTATTCTTAATCTGAGCTCTGACCTCTTGGGAGACTTTTCCCACAAGGCTCTAGTAT